>NC_139556.1:22140716-23631341 GCF_965112155.1 Podarcis liolepis
TCTTCCGCTGATCCGAATCCGCCAGCTTTTCAGGGCAGCCTGATGGTGGTATTGTGCGCCTAAGCTTGTATGCAAGCCCTGTGTGTGAAACGCGTAAAGGGGGGTGGGGGGGACAGAGCAAGCCCCACTTAAAAAAAAAAAAAAACCCGGCGCTGACTTTCGAGGAAAACGTGCGCTGGGATCGGGCTGCTGCAAAAAAGGGGACTCGCGCCAAAAATACTTTTAAAAATCGGGGGTGGAGGACGAGAGGAAGAGAAAAGCCGGTGTCCCTGCTCCCCCGCCGCCTAACGGGGCATTGGATCGGGTTGCGAATTTAAAGGCAGAGAGGACGAGGGAGCCCCAGCGAGAGCTCTTGTGTAGTCGGGAGATTTCCACAAAAAAGGCGCACATCCACAAACCTCTCTTTCAATTAACATCGAGACCCAGCAGCCTCCTCGCTACCGGGGCTCTGCTATTAAAACACACACACGCAGCTCCTCCTCCTCCCGGGATCTGGTTTCCACTCCCCTCTTCTCCCCGCTCCCGGTTCTTCTCAGAGGAAGATCCGGGTGTTGTGCAGATTTAGGGACATCCTCGCCTCCTCCTTCCGCCTTCTCTGTGCTGGGCGTCTTGCAAATCCCGCTTAAAGGATCGGACTTTTCCTAAAGAGGAAAAAAAAGTCAACGCGTTTCCTGCCATTGGCTACCCCCCCTTCCGATTTTATTGGCGCTTACTCAGAAGTAAATCACAGCTGGGTTCAAGTGGGTTAAATTCCTGGATAGAAGGGGGGGGGGACGGGTTGCTCGTCTTACCTGGGAGGAAGCCCTATTACACCTAAATGAGATTTACCTCCTAGTAAGCAGTTCCAGGCTGCACACGCCGTGCGGGGCTCGTGGATAAAGCTGCTGGTTTTCTAGCAATTAACCCCCCCCAAAAAAAAAACCTCCCCCCTATAATGTATTTATAAAGCACACGCACACACCCCGCGCGCAAGGACCGTATCAAAATACAAAATGTTTAGAGCGCACTGGTTTCCATTCACACGCAGAGAGTAAAACAATGGTCTTAAATGGCCGTGTAGACTGGGAAGCGTTGCCAGTTTAAAAGTGCACTGGATTATGGACGTCTTCCTATGGGGGGTTGGAAATTGCAAAAGGGTGTGTGTGTGTGTGTGTGTGTGTGTGTGTGTGTGTGTGTGTGTGTGTGTGTGTCCCTCCACACCCCCCTTCATTAATTTTTATAAACAGTCGGGCAATGGTGTGCGCGCCGCGCTCCGTTTCTCTCGACAGGAAGTTCTTCCCTTTGATGAGGGTGGCGGGGAGGGGAGGGGGAAATCTCGAAAGACAATTATTTGCGTTGTTCAACTTGGCTCTTAAAGATTTTAACTTTAGGTGGTCAGAAGGTGCGGTGGGAAGCGGGGTGGCGGGGAGGGGGGAAGAGGAGACAGGCACATGCAGGGAGAAAAAGCTTCCTTCCAGGAGAGACAGCTCCCTTTCAGATAGGAATCTGGGACAGATTTTGCCAACAGCCAGAAGCAGGGCCCTTTGGTAATAAAATAGCCAATGTAATTTGACACTTCAACTTGCTCTGCTCTCTGCTAGTTGATTCACTTATTCTCCCACTAACACTGAGCTCCTTTTCACTGTCTGTGAGAGGTTTTTTTTTAATATATATATATTTTTTAATATATAGAGACATATATTAAAGGCAAGAAATAAGAGATTTTTTTAAAAGTAAAATTTAAAAAGCCACCTGAACCAGACCTGCAGCAGATCCACTGGAAAGAGGGAATATTTTGCTTTGCCTGCTTTCTTCCGTATGATTTTTTCCCTCCTTGCAAGCCTTGCTCATTCCCCCCAGTCTGTAGGTAAGTTTCGTCTCTCAGTTCATTTACATCTCCTTGTGCTTTTTTTGGGAGGGGAGTGGGGGTTACTCCGGCCAAGGTTTGTAGAAACAATGGAAGTAAAAACGAGATAAGGAAATACACCGAGATCCATAGATATGTTTTATGTTTGGTGTGAAGATTGGAAGCGGCGGCGCGGGTGCGGGGGGGGGGGTGCAGAGAAGAAGAAATCCAGGAAAACAGTGTGAAGACTTCTTAAAGGGGCAGCTTGTGTTTCTACGTTTGGCAATGTGGGGGGATCGCGAGACAGAGGCAAAACCCGGGAGATCCTGGGGGAAAGGCGGATGGACTTGAATCTTAGTTTGCTGTATTAATATCTTGCTTTATTTTACGATTGCGAAGGGAGCGGGGGGGGGGTGTGAAGAAGCCAGACGTTTACCGGGGGTCGCTTTTATATATAAAAAAAGAATGGAAAAGCGGTGCGCATGTTAGAGCGTGGGTGGGTCGGAATGAGTGCAAAAGAAAGGAGACATACACAATTATATACATCTAGATCGGCAAAAGGTGTTTTTTATGTGCGCGCGTCTCAAGTTTGAAGAGCCCAAACAGCGTTCCTAATTTCGGCCCCCTTGACTGGCAGGGGTTGGAGCCGCGATCTTGCGCCCTAAAAACAAAGGAAGGTTTCAAATAATCCGGAGAGCTTCTGGTTCGGGGTTTTGTTTTGTTGTCCTTTCTCCCTGCTCTCCCTCCTTGCCTCCCTCCTCCCCTCCTGGCCGGCTTTTTATTTTATTTTTTTTACTTTTGCTAACTGGTTTTGAGAAAAGGCGATTCCTTTAAGATCCTCCCCGGCGAGAGCCTAATCGATCGATCCGGAGGAGGGTTTGCAGGGGAAGATGTAAGAAAGGTGGGTGGGAGGGGGAGGAGGGGGCGCCGAGCTTCTTTTCCGGGCGGTGGGAAGCCGGAGCGAGTGCAAATTCCTTGTGTCTGGATTCTGAAAGCCAGTTGGGACTTGGGGCCTCTCTCGCCGGGCAGGAGGGGCGCGCGGGGAGGGTCTCCCCCCACCTCTCCCTCTGCCTCCCCCGGCTCTCCCTCCCTCTCGCGTTCATCTGTCCAGGAAGCCAGTGAAGGAAGGTGGCGGGCGGGCGGGGGGGGGGAGAGAAGCGTCTAGCCCCTGCTTTCTTGGTACTGTGAACCGAGGGCGGGCGCGCAGAGAGGGATCGAGGGACTCGTATTTAGGGGAGAGCAGTTTGGGCTATAGCTGGCTGCAAGGAAGAAGGAAAAAAAACCCGAAAAGCAACATGGCAGTTAAAAGGCACTTGAGGAATGTAAACATTAAAAATAGGAGCCATCTGAGTTGAGCCTTGGATTCCTGGCCACGAACTTTTTGGGCAGGTCTCCTAGGCCGGCTTCCAAAGGCAGATAATGGGAGGGGACATACAAGTTCCTTGGTCGGGTTTCTTCGCCTGCCCTGAAAACTTTTTTGGATATAGGTGTGTGTTGGGCGCACGTGTGAAGGTTCTAATCTGGTTGCTAACTTTGGTTGTAGGAGGGAGACCTTCTGAGATGCCTGTTGCCTTCTTCTGTCTTAATAATTATGAGCATCATTAAATAACTGAGGAGGAGGAGGAAGAGAACAACCGCACACAATATTTTCTTTTCTTTGCCTGATTGTGGTTCTACAGCCTGTGTAGCTGGGAAATGTGTAAGCCTGCAGTCACAGAGGGAATTGAGACGGTAGCCAGTTTTTAAAGTCTCAGCCCCCTGTCATCACCACGGTCTGCTTTTCTGCACTGTATATACATGTTGGTCTTTAGTTACTGATCTGAAAGGGCTTAATGATTCTCCAGGGCCAAAGTAATAGTGTGTATCTGTGCATTGACTTCAACAGGCCTAAGAGACGCTGGGTGTTCTGACTGCTCCCCCCACCCAGACTGACATGAGAGTGGAGGATTTAACTTGGCAGCTTGAACAAATGCCCTCTCAAAGGTTTCCAGGAGACAGTAAGAGAGCAGGAATAGGAGTAGAGGGGTGGGGGAAGAGATGAATGCCTGGGTATGGTCTTGGGGTGCTACCTAGCTGTGCTTTCTTTCAAATATGAAATGGCTATTTAGGCACCGTGAATGCAAGTGTGTGCCTCAGTGAGGCAATGGGCTTATCAAATTTGAAAGGGCAAAAAGCCTGTTCAAAGCTCTGGCGCCCCAAGTTCTAGATAAGTGGGGCTTCCAGCTGCCAGTTTTTTTTCTTTTAAGCATGTTTAGCAACTCATAGCTCGCCTTTAAACTGCAATATGAGACTTGGCCTTTGGAATTGGAAAGGTTAATGATGGAGTCACCTCCACCAAGTTGTAATGATTACTTTTTGGATATTGGGGGGGGGGGGAGTTTACAAGGGAGGATTATTGGGATAATGGAAGCCCAGCCTGGTGCTAGCTTTAAAAGGGTTAGAGTTGGACCAAGGTTCAAGTGGAAGCTCAGCCCTGGACTTGCTGGATTAGGCTGCTGTCTCTTGGCTTCTGCTGCTTTTCCCTCAAAGCGTTACCTTTTCTCAAAGAGTACTTGTGAGGATGTATATCATAAAAGGAAATGTGGCCTGCCTTGGGAATAAAGCAACAAGCAAAGCATCAAAAATGAGGACTAGCGGCTTGACATATGGGTGGTTTATGTTATATTACTTCCCCAGTTAGTGTACCCAGGCTTGTAAATAGCCACTTGCCTAAATGCCTCTGGTGAGTAAGAAATGCCTCCAAGCCATCAGACAGGGAAGCTTTTTAAAGATTGGCTCTCATTCTTCTTTGGCCACAAAGGTCTAAGGCAGGAATGTTTATATATGTTTATAGACAGGCTGGTCACTTCAGTGAATGTTTGCAAGGCTGCTGTGGAGTATTTGTTACTGCATCTTAAAAAAAATTAAAGTTCTACAGGAGAAACCTCTTATTTATATTATTTAAAAAATGTGGCTATGACCATGCAGGAAAGTTTTGAGAAAGATCTCCTCCTGGCTACTTTCCTTTTAAGCTATAAGTGATTGACACAGGTCTGTGTGTTTGGCTTATAAAGAAAAATGTAGACCTATTTGCAAATCTGCTGTAGATGTCTCTCTCCCCCCCCCCCCCAAATCTACATATGCACATATCACTGAGGGATAGGTTTTGTTGAAGGGTCTAGCTAAACCACATGCTTCTAAGCATTATTGTCTCTCCCTTTAGGAGAGAATTGAGATTCATCTTGCAGAGTTGGTTTCTGCCTCCAACTGTCCCTGCTTTTGATCAAGGCAAATTTACTACAACATCAATCTTCCTTTGGCAGGGCCTGATTCAGGTTTATGAATGCCAGAAGACTAGGGCTGACCTTTTTCTGTTCAGATCGAGGATGTTGAAACACCAGCCATCAAACAAAAGACACATTGAAAGCAAGGTCTTGCAATGGAGCACGTGTGACTTTCAGACTGGTTGCAAGCATTTGGTTGATCGTTTTTCAGAGTATTGAGGCTCTTGGGGGAGGGGGTGCAGGACCTTTTTAAAAAGCTGTGTAAGGTTTGAATCTTCTTGAGGGGAGGGATCTTAAACAGGAATGGGCTATCATGAGTGTAATAATTACTACATTTAGAAATTGGGCCCAAAACTTTTAAAAACAAATTTCCAGCCACCACAAGTTACTAAGAGCTGTTTTCATTTGTTTTACTGGCTCATTTGGTGATTTCAAACCTAGAAATTAGCTTGGGTTCTTTCAAGTCTTCTTTGTTCAGGTTTTCTTCCCTGTCCTCCCCACTTGCAAAAAAATAAAAATAAAAAAGGCAGAAAGCAACACCAGAAACACCAAAGGTCTGTCTGTGGAAAACAGGGTTTAGTTGCCAGATCTGGATATCTGTCATAAACAAAGACAGTCTTTTAAATGATTTCAACTTGAAGGGAAGATTTTGCTTTCGTTGTACAAGGGCAATTGACTTTAATGTCTTACTTGATGAGGAAACTTAGGAGAGAATCCCATTGATTTGCAGTGCTTGTGGTCCTTAACACTTGACATTTGTAAAATAGCAAAAAAACCACCACTTTAATAATATTACTGAGCTTGGTATTAACCGAGTATTGCTTAGTGTGTCCAATATGCGTCTGTGAAAGAAATTTTTCTCCAAAAGGAGTTTGTGGCTGTATAAGCAACAAAAGTGTGTTGAGTTTGTTGCTGTGCAAGATTTAAGCCTGTGCACACTTTTAAGATCACGCTGGGCAAGCCAAAATGAATAATGCTGTGTATCTTGCTGAAAGGCAAGACACAAGTGTCTTCTGTGGATCATCTCCCCCTCCCCAAAGAGGGGTTACTGTGGAATTCTAAGTAGTAAAATTCTGCTACATATGTTTCTACTCAGAATTTTTTTCCGGTGTGTTACATTTGCTCTTGATGTAATGCTTCTTCCACTGCCAGAGTTCTCAAAGATTTTTGTGATACTACTTGCACCTCCCCTTCTCCAAGTGTTTTAGAGGGCAGGAGGGGGATTGCATCAGTGGAAGCCCCGTGGAGCGAGACTGTAAGGTCTTGTGCAGTTTTAGTATGTGTTTCAAATAATAGGATAGCTACATTGATGCAAACCTGGGATCGTATATACTTTTCACTCTCTGAGTACAATAATGGGGTGAGGCACTACTGGTCTTACCACACCTGCTTTATTTGTACTGAATGATTCTCCACTGTCAAATTTTGTAATCCTGTGGGGTTTTGAGCGCTGACATTTGATGACCAGAAAGGTGGAGGTATCATAAGTCTCAAAAATGGGTTCTTTGGATTTTATTATTCCTAAGCTTGGGTCTCTGTTGTCAGGAGGTTTTGAAAAGTCTCTTTAGATGTAGTGGTAGCTGCTACACCCAAGCTGCTTTTCCATGGACCTGCCACTCCACATACATTTTTGACATCTTAAATGGTTCATTAAGATAAATAAGTTTGGAACAGTTTAGTTAATTAGAATTTGCAAGCAGAGGCAGAACAACAACCATTATAAAACATGTTGCCATCTCTGTTAAAGGCCCACCAGTGGAAGATTGTATTGCATTTGTTTTGAGTGGCACCCTAGGAACTCTTGGGAGTTGGAGGTGCAACACGTAACTTTACCCACATAAAGAAATGTACATACTTTGATATACATATACAATTTATGGATTGAGTGAGTGCAATGACTAAAAAAGTACTTGAGCTAATTTGATTGGCTTTGTTTTCAGTTTAGGTGAAAATATATGGGTCAGAGGACAGCAGAAAATGACTTCTCAGTATTAATGTATTGACCAAGTGAATGTGCTTATATATTCTGCACTCTGTGAATATGAATCTATGGTTTCCCTGGGACTGTCAAAGATAATTTCATTGGGGAAAATCTGTAGAGGTGATTTTTGCTTTAGATTATTAAAATGGGATTTGGTCACAGCTCTGGCTAAGAAGGGAGGGAAATGCCCTGTCTCCCCCCCTCCCCATATTGGTTGATCGGATGCAAAGGACAGTGGGGCTATTGTCCCTTTTAAGAGTTATGTCACACCATATATTTAAAACACTATTATATCACTTTTAACTTTCATGGAGAATCCTAGGAACTGTAGTTTGTTAAAGGTGCTGGGAACTGTAGCTTTGTGAGGGTAGCACCCTAAACAAACTACAGTGCCCAGGATTCTCTGTGTCTGCTAAAAGTGGTATAACAGTGCTTTAAATGTATGGTGTGGATGTGACTTTAGTGTCAGCCCAAGGAGACCTGGGCTCAGATTCCTTTCTCAGCCATACAGCTCACCTTGTGCCAGTTGCTATTGCTCAGCTTGACATACCTTGCAGGATCATTTGTGGGTCACATCATATATGCTGCCAGGAGCATGGAGAAATAGTTGATGAAAAAGAAGTTGGGGTGGGAAGGTGTGCCTTGTAATGCCCAGGTGTGGGCAGAGAGATGCACCTGATTAAATGCTCTTCTACTTAGTTGTTAATGGTACAGAAGCTCTCGTCTCCTTTGCATCTAGTCACATCTGTGGTGTTGTTTGTTGTTTAGTTGTTTAGTTGTGTTCGACTCTTCGTGACCCCATGGACCAGAGCACGTCAGGCACTCCTGTCTTCCACTGCCTCCCGCAGTTTGGTCAAATTCATGTTAGTAGCTTCGAGAACACTGTCCAACCATCTCGTCCTCTGTCGTCCCCTTCTCCTTGTGCCCTCCACCTTTCCCAACATCAGGGTCTTTTCCAGGGAGTCTTCTCGTCTCATGAGGTGGCCAAAGTATTGGAGCCTCAGCTTCACGATCTGTCCTTCCAGTGAGCACTCAGGGTTGATTTCCTTCAGAATGGATAGGTTTGATCTTCTTGCAGTCCATGAGACTCTCAATAGTCTCTCTCAGCACCATGTATAGTGAGACAAAAATGCAGCCAGCACTGGTTATCCAAAGCTTGTTGGGGTTTGGGATTTCATGTTCTTAACAACTGCATGGTGTTCACATGATGGGTTCATCCTCTGGCAGCAATTATTTCCCGCCTACTCACACTGACTTCCAGTGGCATCAATTGTGTGCACACAACCACCATTGAATACAGCCTGGATCAGCTTTTTGGCATGGCATTGTGAACCTACAGCTAGACTTCCAGTGACATGCCAAAAAAGGGAAATCAAGCCATGGCCGTTCTTGTATGTGAAAGGGCATGGCATTGGGATAGACATGGCTAGAAGTTAGCATGGGCATCCTACAGCTTCCTTTAGCTGTTCTAGTTACATGAAGGGGTCCTCAGGTGAGTGGCCAAGAATGCAGAGAGAAGTCTTTGAAGTTTGCTGCAGTACTGTACTCTTTTGAATGAGAGAGTTCCTCCTGTTTGGGTTTCAGGAAGCTCACTAGACCACTGTTCAGTCTGCAGATTTGTTTACTACTGTCATCAAGTGAAGGAGAAAAAAGTAGTGGGGGAAATGGTTTCAGATCAGAGTTAGGTTGTATGGTAAAAATGCTTCCTAACTGTGAATACAACTTTAGGCAACGCTTTCCTCAAGGAACACTGGTTGTAGGAGGGGTGGATTCTGAAATTTGGTCTCGGACACCCCCCCAAAAAAACTCCAACAAGCATATAAGTGTTTCACAGCACAGAAGAAATAAAACATGTGTCAAAGTAATTGCAAGAGCAGTACTGAACACTAATCAGCTCTTAATTTTCTCACAATCCATTTTTTTTTACATGTGCCTTCTTAAGAGGGTATCCAGATTAAACCAACAACTGGTTAAACATGAAGATGAATATAAAATCAACAAATGCAGGTGCCCAAATAGCAAAAACATAGCCTAATAAAAGCATTCATGAACTAAAGATCTAAGTGAACAAAAATATTTTTCCAAGCTGCCTAAACTGTACAGTGAGTGAAAGCCTGGTGGGTTTCCCTGGGGAGGAAATTCCACAGCTGCAGTGCCACTACTAGAATGATCCTGCTCCAAACAGCAGAATTTGTCCTTTCCCCAACAGGAGAAATTTGGTGCATAGCCTCTTCTTATGTTCTTAAACCCTAGGACAGGGATAGCCACTGTGGTGTCTTCCAGATGTCTAGAGCAGTGTTTCCCAACCTTGGGCCTCCAGCTGTTTTTGGACTACAACTCCCATCATCCCTAGCTAGCAAGACCAGTGGTCAGGGATGATGGGAATTGTAGTTCAAAAACAGCTGGAGGCCCAAGGTTGGGAAACACTGGTCTAGAGCTGCATCTCCCATCATCCTTCGGATGATGGGAATTGCTTTCCAGCATCAGGAGGGCATCTTATTGGCTACCTTGCGCAAGAATTATATGTGTAGAATGTCTTCTCTGTGAAGGTGCTGGCATGCGTCTTGACTCTCATGGTTAATACAGTGGTACCTTGGGTTACAGACGCTTCAGTTTACAGACGCTTCAGGTTACAGACTCCGCTAACCCAGAAATAGTACCTCGGGTTAAGAACTTTGCTTCAGAATGAGAACAGAAATTGCACAGAGGCAGTGCGGCGGCGGCAGGAGTCTCCATTAGCTAAAGTGGTGCTTCAGGTTAAGAACAGTTTCAGGTTAAGAACGGACCTCCGGAACGAATTAAGTACTTAACCCAAGGTACCACTGTATATAGATAATTCTCCCTGCATTTGTCCACTTCATCAACTTTGTCCTCCCACCAAGACTGCTCTGTTTACTGCAGAAGGGGGAATCAAGCATACTGTGTAAGAACCGATATGTCAGTTTTCTTTCCAAGTACAATGTTCGGCAGGAAATGTCCTCCCCCCCCCCCCCACCACACTATTCCTTGACAATAACTGATAAACTTGCCTTCTTAATAGTGATGCTGTTGAATCTGTTCAAATGAGTAGCAGTGAATTCAGAGCCTGTGAGATTTGGAGGTGTCGTGCCCTAAGCTCTTCTCTCCGCCTTCCCAAAAAGGAGAACAGAAGCTTCCAGTGCTGATTTGTGGGAAACCACAATATGCCAAGAAAGCAGAAACCCAAAGCATGTTTTGATGCTGTTTTTGCTCAAGTCATAGTTTGTCAGGTTTAGGCAAAATGGGAAACTATGGTTTGCCACAACCCAGCACCAGAAGTTGCTAATCTCTTCTCCTTGCATTCAAGCCTGAGCTTGTGTTTGTGATTGGAAGTGGATAGTTTGCCATATTGTGAACTGCCCTGAGACCTGCAGATATAGGGAAGTATACAAATTAAATCAACAATAATAATAATTCTATATGAATGAGGTCCACATAGAATAATAGAATTGTAGAATTGTAAGGGATCTCAAGGGTCATCTAGTTCAATGGCTTGCAGCGCAGCCATCTCAACATGGGGTCCCCCATCCAATTTGAACCATATGTGCTATTGGGTTTGTTGCTGCACCACTAGGAAGGCTTGGTCCATTTGAAAACCTCCTGTATATCTGCCTTGGTTTGCAGTTCGTAAAATGGGAATAACCTAAATTTGCATAGATATTGTAGGAATATGCAAATTAAAGATTGGAGGTCATGCCTGCACATCTTGTGTCCCACTGAGCTGCATGCTTCCCCACAGAACACCTTAATGAATCTTATTTTGCTATTTCATAGAACTGGGGGGAAACTGAGTGGGTGACTGGGGGAAGTTTTCATGAACAGGCCAAGCAAGACTATGGTGTTGTGGCCAGCTTGGTGGCCTGCAGGCCTGCAAATAGGTGTGTAGTTGTGCTGACAATGGCCTTGCTCCATTACACAAGCAGCAGAATGCAGGGTAGGACAGACTATTCCACTTTAGATTGGAAGTGGATGCTGTAAATGAAATAATGATTGCAATGTTGCTATTCAATACTCCAGTATCTTCTTCCAAGGAGGAAACTAGCGCAGCAGACACACACACACACACGAACAATAGCGAGTTCTCACTTTCTTTCTCCATGGTTTCCTTGAAGAGAATCAGCGATACCCTCAGGAGCTGTAATCCATGGACACAGTGCTGGCCTGCTTGGGCTTTTTTTGTAGTAAGAATCAGAATGATTTTGTCACTTTTAAATGTTTGCTACCTCTGCTGACTTTAAGAATGAAAGATTTTAAAGTGGCGGGGAGGGACTAGCATAGCAGAGGGATAGCTGTGTTAGAGTACTCCTTGCTGTCTTGGGAGAGTTGGGCTTGTTAATTTTGCTTTCAGGGAATTCTTCCGGACAGGCAATAATAGTAATAATATATAAAAATGCTGCAATAAAAAAGAGAAAAAACGCTGCAGTCTGAAGTGGCACAGTCCACTCTATCACCTTAGGTTTATAGTTCCTCACTTCCATTGCATGCGTAGATCAGGCTAAAGTCTGCCCACATGAAGGAGAAGTTTATACCAGGACCAGAAAGGGTGGTGACGGTACATGGGGCAAAGGTTCTTGGGCTTTAGAAGACCTGTATGGTTTTCTGCAGATATTGAGTCTTTGTGAGGAGGGCTTGTGGTTGATGCTTGATCATGGCTGACAATCCTGACAGTTTGTCTGCATAAGGAATTTGATTTTCCTCCAGCTAAACATTTATGTCGGGGGTTGGTGGAAAGCTGATTTATAAAACAGATGTCCTCATACGAGGACATCTTTTCTGCAGTCCTTTATAGCCTGGCTTGCTGAAATCACACACCACCCATTCTGTGATTTGCTCCCTGCTTGGCACTGGAATCTTATCTCCCTTTCAGAGGCAGCATTCAGTTCCTCCCCACTTGATATCTGTTACAAGGTCAGAGACATTACTGTTTGCTCCAAGCCTGCTTTGCTGGGGTAGGAAAACATTCAGGTAGTACTTGCTCTTGCCAGCCTAGCCACCTTGTGGGAATCACAACCAATCTTTCAGATGCTGTATTTGTTTTGAAATGGGAACGGTATATGTTTTGTCTTTCCATTGTGCATGACACTCATTGCTCCCTGAAAGGCTAACATAAAGTAGGGACTGAGAGGTGATCCTACACTGATTTTTCCCCCCAATCCTAACACGGACTCTACCATAACTATTTCTTAGCAAATCATAGTTTGGGAACAAGCCGGCTGCAAAACAACATCATGTAATTGCACCTTAATGAAGTATCCCATTAATATTGTTAAAAGTACCAAAATACTGGTTATGCACAAACACAGGGACTCAGTTCTGTTGTTGCAGGAAATCATGGTTTCCTGCCGTTCAAACAACAACAACAGCAACAACAACTTTATACGATGCTTTTTTCCTTGATGGGACTCAAGACAGCTTACAGATAAAAACAAGCTCTAAAAACATAGAAAAATTGCAAGTCTTTAGGGCCTTCCCGAAACCCTCACGTGTTACAGATCTGAACTACTGGAAGTTTCAAAACCATGGGATCACCACAGAGAAGGCCCCATCTCCGGTGGCCACCCACTCCACAGACCTATGGGATGGAGACACCAAGAGGGCGTCCTGATATTCAGATTCTGTCTTGTTTTCACTAACACTCTGTGGTTAGTTTAAAATCAGAAGCAGATACTTCTCCTCCTGGGCATGAAACAATGTTTCCCATGAATCAGGCAATAATGTGTATTATGAGACAGGCAACAATCTTTAATTTATCCTTATACATTTGTCTTTTTGATTAGTATTTTAGTAATGAAATATAAATAGGCATATTAAAGAATATTAATATATAGACTGAAATGCGATCAAGAAATGATCCAAATTGTCCAGACTGTATGGAAAACCACTAATGCACTGGTCTTCAGTTGGTGGGTCGCAACAGGAGCACCACCACCATGCAAGTATGTGGTAAAAAATTAAGAAATAGGTTCCCACATGCATGTTTGGGTTAAAAGTAGGTCTTGGGTCTGAAAAGGTTGAAGTTAAATGCACTAGTGGATGGTGGAGAATGTACACAAATCAGATGTATTTTGTACATTCTCCAGATTGGGAGTGTCTTGACCTGTGGATGGACCACCACTCCCATTGTTCTTGACCATTGATTATGCTGGCAGGGTTCATGGGAGTACAACAGCATCACAGCTTAGCTTCCTTTGGCCTGAATGATATGCATAGATTCCATACTGGCTGGGCAAAATTCATGTCTCCTAAGATGTGAGGATGTATACACTGACTAGGTTACAAGTATGCTACCTGATACTTTTATGCTCATTCTTGGACATCACCTGGAGACCAGGCAATGTGCAGTAACCTCTGCACATGTTCTCAGTTTGCGCAGATTTTCCAACGTGGACTTGAACTGGTGACCTGAGCAGAGATTGAGCCTGTGTCCCAATTCTGCTTTGGCCAAAAGATGAGAACTGCCAAGGAACTCTCCTTCCTCCAATAAACCAGGTCAGGTCAGGAATATTTCCAAGTCAGGCTTGGTATTTGGGCTCTGAAACCAATACATGCTCCTGTTTCCTGTTTTTACCCCTTTCATCTGCTGCCTGGGAAATAGGTCTGACAAGATGATTTTGGTTGGGTGTGTGGTAGTTCTGCCAAACATAATGAATTGTGAATGTTTGTTTGTTTCTTTTAAGCTCAGAAAGATGGATGTTGGCAGACATTTTTATCTTGCGATAATTTTAGGAAACGTTTAGCATGTGTGTAAAGCGCAATCAAATTAAAGGAGCTTGTCTTACCTTGAAGATGCACTATAATTTATGTATGACAAAGATAATGTTACCGTGTTGTTAATGACTTATGTAAGATGAGTACGGTTTGCTTTTGGTCAGAAACAGACACTTGATTTCAGAAACGTTTAAAGATGAAGGAGCTGCTTGCTGGTTGTGAAAGTTATGACAGTTGGTTTCTGCTGATAAGAATAAGTGTACAAAGATTTGTATGGCTTCTTATTTTGATAAAAGTATTTGACTGTCAAGGCTGCTGCTGAGTTTTTTGTTTGTGAGGATTTTTAATATAATACCTCTTGCCCAGAAAGTAACAAAATCAAGGTTGCATGTTTCATTATTCTTCCTCACAAGTAACACTATTGTGTGTGTGTCTTCATCTAATGGTTCTTAATCTATGGGGAAGGCCCCCCTTCGAAGATGCAGATATCTTAAATTGGGAGGTGGTGGAGGAAATTCCAGAGCAGGATAGTATCTTGGGACAGGTGGACACTTTTTCCTCCCTACCAGTTACAGCCTGAGTGGGTTAAATGCCCCAAGACTTGTGGTATTGACTATATCACGACTGTCCCGTCATTCCAATCTTATATTATGAGATGCACATAAACCTGGTAGTTTTTTTTTCTTAAACAGCAGGTTTAGGGGAAGGAATTGCTGTTCATTTTGTTCTCTACATAACTAGCTGCCTCTTCTTCCACTTTCCCAGTCACATTCAGGTTTTCTACATTTTGTCCACCTTTATTGCTAAAATGAGGACTCCGCAACTTTTGGTTGGCCTTAGTAGCCAATCTAAAATTGGTAGTTACCAAGACCCTGCTTCTCCACTGTCTGGTCTCCACCTTCCCTGCTCTTCCTCTTTTCTGAGAGGAATCCCCTGGCTCCAAAGCAGGAGAGGGTATCAGTCTTTCAAGAAATTTCAGACTGTTTTAGGAATCACAACAGCTCAGTTGAGAAAACATGTCAAGCTAGGCTTATGGGAGCTTAATAGTTTAGTATGATGATTTGATTTCATTCAGTGGACAAACCAGAATAATAAACTAGGGTTTGTGCTAACTATGGTTTGTTATGCTGTCTGAATTGACAAACCATAGTTACAACCACTACTCTGCTTTTAGAGGTATCCGAACCTAGAAGCTGGATTGTTGAGCAGGGAAAAATAAATTCTGGTTAGTAAACACCATGGTTTGGCATAACATCTTAAGCTAAGCTCTAAATATATTAATCTGGAAAGCTGTTTAAATCTGGCATTCATCCTTCTGATTGCTTTACTGGATCAGACCAAAGGTCCACCATAATGTTTTCAGCTCTCACCAGTCAGATGTTTTGAGGGAGCCCAAAATGAGGCTTTGCTCCAAGGTATGCAAGTTATAGGTTTGTGGTCTAAAAGGGTCAAGACCTTCCATAAAGACAACAACTGCCTTCTGTGAGTTCTGCAGCAGCAACTATTCAGATATACACTTGTCTCCAAACACAGAAGTTGCATTTGATTATCTTGGCTAATGAGCATTGCCAGGCCTATATTCCACGAATCTGTCTAATACTTTTTGAAAGCCGTCTAAGCTAGTGGCCATTGCTACATCCTGTGGTAGTGAACTCTGTAAGTTAATTGTGCATTGTGCTAAGAAGCACTTTCTTTTGTCTTTCCTGATCCCTATACTGTCAGTCAGTTACACTGGATGACTCCAGTCCATGTTCTAGTGCTGCTGTGAGAGTGAAAAGCCTTTTTGCATCCACTGTTTATACCTTTCTAAACCTCTATCATGTCCTGCTTAGTCACATTGCAGGGTTCGGGGCAGGGAGTGGACTGAATCTCTAAACTGAAAGTAAATCATCATCATCACCATAATTTTATTTGTATGCCGCTTTTCCACAATTAAAACAATGCTCAAGGAAGCTGACAATATGAAAAATATTATAGAGTTACAAACATAGCAAGGTAGTCATAAAAATAAATAAAATTGCTGTGGTTTTTTAGGCTGTAACACTATACCCACTTACCTCATTGACTTCATTATGATGCTTGTTACCTAATAATTCCTGACACTGAATTTGCCCTTTTTACTGTGGCAGGCCATGCAGTTCTTGGTTTTTATTTCCTGTGAGCTTTACACTATCTTATACATTCACTGTCCATGGAACTTGGGGTACTTCTTTTCATCTACTCAACACACATGACAGGTGGACTAAGGCTGCAATTCTGCACTCACTTTGCTGGGCGCAAGCTCCATTGATAGCAGGGGGACTTAATTCTGAGAAGCAATGTCTTGCACTCCATTGTGAGGGTGATTTGTTCCTGTCTACCCTTAAGTTTCATAATTGAGTAGAGATTTGTACCTGGTTTCTCATATCTGATCCCAACCGAAAATCTCCTCCCTGGGGTAATGAAAGCTGGTATAAGCCCCACCAGCAACTTTCTGTATTCTAGGTTGTATCCTTTTGCACTTTATTTCCTTCTATTTCCAGGATCCCTACGAAATATATTACTTTGAACACAACAAACATACTTGGGCTCCTTTTGAGAAAGGTCAAAGGTTTTTTTTTTAAAGAGACGAATGATTTTTGTTGTGTTGTTACAATATCTACACTTTAGTATTTGAGTTCCTTCGGAAAAGCTTTGGGAGTGAATGCCATCTGGCTTTGGTGACTTATTTGTTTTTATTTTGTCATTAGTGTCATTAGTTATTATATCCATTGTAACCTCTTTGACATTGTTCTTTTGATGTAGATGCTTGAATCTATTAAACATTTTGGCCACGAACACTGATGCAGATAGTTTTTCCCATGGGGAATGTTAATTAATACAGGAGGCACACTCTATCTTAATACCTGAAAAAATGTTTGAATTTAGAGTGTGTAACGGTATGGATTTTGCACGCTTTCAGAAGAACCTGCCCCATGGAGTTTCTGCATGAAAAGAGAGTCAGTGTGGTGTAGTGGTTAAGAGCAGTGGACTCGTAATCTGGTGAACCAGGTTCGATTCCCTGCTCCACATGCAGCTGCTGGGTGACCTTGGGCTAGTCACACTTCTCTGAAGTCTCTCAGCCTCACTCACCTCACAGAGTGTTTGTTGTGGGGGAGGAAGGGAAAGGAGATTGTTAACCGCTTTGAGACTCCTTAGGGTAGTGATAAAGTGGGATATCAAATCCAAACTACTACTACTACTACTACTACTACTACTACTATTCTTCTTCTTCTTCTTCTTCTTCTTCTTCTTCTTCTTCTTCTTCTTCCTGGGTCACTGTTCAAGATGTGTGGCCCATGTGGGAGGAGGCATGTCCAGAGGAATGACTTATGCAGAGAATCTATGGTCATCTCATATGAGGCACTGGGAGTAATTGAATTATCTTATTATACTTGATGCAGAAATGTGGCAGGACTACATGTTCCGAGCAAAAGAACCTGATTGGGAGGGGACTAGGCAACTGGTACCTTCCAAGTCCAAGAAGCTCTGAAAGTCATGACACAGGCTAAAAACAATTTGACTTATTCCCCCCCCCCCCAGTGAACAGACTATTTGGTAGAACCTCGAAGGGCCTCCAAGACCCAAATCAAGGGCTGGGCATGAGTGGCAAGAAGCATTGTCAATGTCTCTTTAGCCTACCTCAGCTATTCTCTCTCCTGTATGAGCCAAGCCTTGGGCAATGCCAGATAATGAGTACTTGAGAGGTGGAATGACTCTGCTGCAGCTCACACTCCATGGTGTGGGAGAGCAGGGACTGAGTGTCACCACTTAATTTCACAGTGTGGTTTATGATGTCATTTCCCTGAGCAGGATTTGCCAATCTTTCTTGGAGAGAAACCCACCAAAGAAGCTGAGCAGATCAGCTGACGCTTAGCAGAGCGGAAACGGTCTAAATTAATCCCCATGGAAGCCGTTCTTACAATCTTTCTTATGACGTATCCACAAACACAGTGGGGAGAAAGGGTGAAAAATCCTTTATCTCACCGGTTCACAAGATTTCTAAATTCTGAAAAAGAATCATAGAATCATAGAGTTGGAATAGACCACAAGGGCCATCGAGTCCAACCCCCTGCCAAGCAGGAAACACCATCAGAGCACTCCTGACATATGGTTGTCAAGCCTCTGCTTAAAGACCTCCAAAGCAGGAGACTCCACCACACTCCTTGGCAGCAAATTCCACTGTCGAACAGCTCTTACTGTCAGGAAGTTCTTCCTAATGTTTAGGTGGAATCTTCTTTCTTGTAGTTTGGATCCATTGCTCCGTGTCCGCTTCTCTGGAGCAGCAGAAAACAACCTTTCTGCCTCCTCTATGTGACATCCTTTTATATATTTGAACATGGCTATCATATCACCCCTTAACCTCCTCTTCTCCAGGCTAAACATGCCCATCTCCCTTAGCTGTTCCTCATAAGGCATCGTTTCCAGGCCTTTGACCATTTTGGTTGCCCTCCTCTGGACACGTTCCAGTTTGTCAGTGTCCTTCTTGAACTGTGGTGCCCAGAACTGGACACAGTACTCCAGGTGAGGTCTGACCAGAGCAGAATACAGTGGCACTATTACTTCCCTTGATCTAGATGCTATACTCCTATTGATGCAGCCCAGAATTGCATTGGCTTTTTTAGCTGCCGTGTCACACTGTTGGCTCATGTCAAGTTTGTGGTCAACCAAGACTCCTAGATCCTTTTCAAAAGTGCTATGTTGGGTAAGGATAGCCTCTAGTTTGCAGATGTTCCCCTGTGTCCTTGTGACTAGTTCTTCCCAGCAATCCTGTTGCTCTTCCTTATTGCTCAAACTTTACATTGCTCAAAACTTCCCTTTTTGTTGTATAAAAAGGGATGTGGCTATGGGAATTGCCATGAAGAGTGCCTGCATTTCAGAATCTGATGTTGCGTCACTGCTTGCTGCAGGGTGGGTGGTCCAAAGAGAAGTTTGCCTGTGTTTGGCATGCAGTGAAGTGTGAATGTAGCCAGTATCGCTGTCCCTTTATCTCATGCTCAGTTGACTGAATGCACAATTGAAAATATATCTCCTATTTTTAAAAACCAGTTGCCAGCCAGGGCTCTTTAAGATCAAGCAATGCTCCCAACTTCCTCCCCCTAATTCGTTCTGCAGTCCAACCTGCTCTTCTGCCTCCTTGCTCCACCAAGTTCTTACTGAGGGGTAAATTTAGTCAGAGCTGTACCACTGTAAATGGGGCCTCTTACACATGGAAACCCACATGGAACCATAAAGACAGAGGATTAATTTCTCAGGAGAAAGGGTTGCAACCTAAGTCTTCTCACCATCACACTAGTTTTATATGTGAAGGAAATTATTTTGAGTCTTAAGAGTATTCAGCTACATGAGACCCACCTACAGTCCAAAATGGGAAAAGTTAAAAACAGGTTAACTACCTTAAGTGAGAACTAGGCTGCCTTCTCTGCTTCCTTCCAGAGCAAGCTGAGCAATCCCTTCCTTCCTGACCTGTTAACTCCTTTCTCTCATTTTTAAGTCTCTGCCTTCCTCTTCACCCACCGAAGGAGTAGTGGTTTCTAGCTGATCTTGGCTGATGTCACATTGGCTTATAGGCCATTTGTGACCTACACTGGCACCCTAGCAACAATGACATCACAAAACAAGGGTGAATGCTTGGGTTAACACTTTGAAACCACATGTGAAGCTGTGGGGGGTGAAAGTTGGGTAGGCAAGTATAGCTCTGAGCCTGTACAAAGCATTGCATTGCAGCCAACAGAAGATGGGTTGCAGTGTGCTCTTGACTGCCAGTTCTCCAGGTTGCAAATATGGTCCCCCCAAAAAGGTTGGCAACCCAATCCCTGGTGTAGAAATTTCTCCTTATTTTTTTATATCTTAAAGTAGTTTTAGAGTGGAATTTATTGATATTTAGCTTGGGCTGAAGTTATAGATTAATTAGCTTTAGATTATCATAATCAGTGGGGGCCAGCTTTAATCTCTGAGAATACATTTTGAACAGGTGGGGCATTGCATTAAAGGTGTACTTGTTTTTTGAGGTTGACTTTGTTACTGACATGTACTGTTGTACTGAAGATAGCTAACGTACTGAACAAAATGCGAGATATAAGCCAATACATTTAGAGTTAAAAGCTTAATTGGTTAAAATGCAGGCACTCAATAGAAATTACTTAATTGGCTGGTAGCCCTAGGTCCTAGAGAGCTCTGTGCAAAGTACTTCCTAGTCGTCCCCCTTTTGAGTGGGCCTTGTGTGTTTACTAGACAGCAGTGCACCACAATGCCCCAGTTAAATCTCCCACAATACTCCAGTGTTAATGCCACATTGAGGAAAGTAAATGGGGGCTAGCTGTGGTTGCCTAGCACTGCCCATTGTGTCCCCCCCAAAAAAGAAAAAAATTAAAGGGAAACCAGGGCAGGAATTAGCAGTGGACTCTGCCAATGTACCAAGGCGCTGGCAGCTGCCCAAGGATACCAGTTGCTAACACTGTTGCAATAATTTATGACAGGGGTCATAAGTTATAAGGTCTTGGTCATGTGATGGGTCTATGCAAGGTTTGACAAAGGAGCTCTTTTCAGATAATGCCTGAGTGATAGGTCCCTTAATGTTCCTCCATTTGTTGCAGCCTCTTAAAATATAATCTCTCTATTCTGGTGCACATTGATTGCTGCTTACTTCTTTCTGAAGGCTTCTGTGACTTTTAAGTTAAGCTCCAAGGAGAGGGATAACCCAATGCACATTGTACAGATTCCATTGCAATGTTGCCTCTGATATTGGCTTTGATCTGTCTGTCCCACCTGTCTAAAACTTCCCTCGCAGCCTTGGGAGTGGATGCCGGTTGTAAGTTCAAGCAGCTAGTTAAAATAATATCCTTGCTTTCAGCTTTGCGAAGGTAGGGACGTGTGGCTTACCCTTGTTGAAAAGCTCCTAGAAAAAGACAGGCCAGGATATCTTGACTACTGACTCTCAGTGCTTCCTTCCTGAGAGCTTGTGGGGGGGAATGGTGCTTTTGGCCCAAACAACTACCTGCAGGCTATCTTCAGCCTCCTCAGTGCTGAGATACTGCTAAGCCTTTGCACCACTGCACAGCTCCAGTGGCATCTCTCCACAGCCCAGGGAAGGCTGAGAATCCTGCCTAGCTGGTTCAGAAACGAGGTGTAAATTTATTGTTTATGAGCCAACATAGCAGCACCTCTGCTTTCCTTGGGCTAGAATAGGGGAGAGATTTCAGAGAAAAATAGAGAGAGACATTATAGAGCTGTGCAGTAATGGAGGCCCCCTTAGGAAAGGAATTGAAATAAAACTTTGCCGTGCCATTATACTAATTGATGGTGCCAAGTGCACTTCAAATACCGTGTGCTGTTCTAGTTGCATTGTTGTAGAGTCAGAAAAGATTCAGAAAAAGGCAACCAAAATGACAAGGAGTTGGAGCAACTTCCCTATGTGCAAAGGTTGCAACATTTGAGGCTTTTCGGTTTAGAGAAAGGTGAATAAGGAGGGAGCTGACAGAGGTGTATCAAATTATATACAGTGTGGAAAAACTGGTTAGGGAGGGGTTTCACTCTCTCATAATAGCAGAACTTGGGGACATTAATGAAGCTGAATGTCGGAAGATTCAGGAAAGAGAAAAGAGGGTTCTTGTTCACTCAACACATAGGGAAACTAGAGAGTTCACTCCCAGGTGATGCAATGATGGCCACCAATTTGGATGGCTTTAAAATAGGATTAGACAAATTCATGGCGGATAAGGCAACTAATCTAGACTGCTTTAAAGGGGAATGGGGTAGACACATTTGTGAAAAGTGGGCTTGTCAACTACTTTTAGTCATTTTCTGGTTGTGGTAAAGTTTCTCACTTGCCCAAATACCACCTTAGAATCATAGAATGGTAGAGTCCCCAAGGATCATCTAGTCCAACCACAGGATCTTTTGCCCAGTGTGAGGATTGAACTTACGAACCTAGGATTTAGAGTCTCATCTTGTTCAAGACAAGAAGGTTGTGGGTGGAGCTTATGCTTCTACACACACACTCCTGTTCCTCCTCACTTTTTGGCCTCATGTACTTGATATAGAGTGGGACGCAGGTGGCGCTGTGGTCTAAACCACTGAGCCTAGGGCCTGCCGATCAGAAGGTCAGTGGTTCGAATACCCATGACGGGGTGAGCTCCTGTTGCTCAGTCCCTGCTTCTGCCAACCTCGCAGTTTGAAAGCACGTCAAAGTGCAAGTAGATAAATAGGTACCGCTCCGGCGGGAAGGTAAACAGCATTTCTGTGCACTGCTTGGGTTTCGCCAGAAGCAGCTTAGTCATGCTGGCCACATGACCCGGAAAAACAGTCTGCCAACAAACGTCGGCTCCCTCGGCCAGTAAAGTGAGATGAGCGCTGCAACCCCAGAGTTGTTCGCAACTGGACTTAACTGTCAGGGGTCCTTTACCTTTACCTTTTTTTTACTGACACAGAACAGCTGAAGAAGTTGACTTCATAAACCATAGTTTAAAATTGGAATGCTTTGAAACAGTCCGTAGTTGGTCTTAAACCAGGAGATCGGTTCCTCTGATATGCCAAGACAGGATTAGTGGGATGTGAAACTAAACTCTGGCAAAGTCCTCTTCAGCACTGGGGGAGCAGAGTGTATGTGAGTCCAAGGCTCTGTTCAGGCCCACAACACTAAACCATAGCTTAGTAATGCATTGCCAATGCATGTTCTGTGAAAAAACAGGCCTATTCTGTACCCTACACTGAGCCTGGTTTTAAAATTACTCAACAGTTCATGAAACAGAAAGGGGCAACAGAGGTTGCATTCCCTGCTGTGATGAGAAATAATGTGAGAATAAAAATTGGAATTGATTTTTTTAAAGAGTGCTTTGACTGTATACCTGGCTGCTGGTATACTTGCCTAACCACCAGGAGACTCGGCTATTCTGTTGTTTTCTGATTTCCCATTTCTCATGTATATCCTGGCTCATTAAAAAAATAAAAGTCAGATATGCCAACTGAGCTCAGTTAAGTGGCACAAATGAGCTGCTGATGTGGGGAGGAGGAAATATGCACATTTATTGTTCACTACTTTTATTTTTTTTACTTTGAGGTGAGTGATATACTGAATTAATTAATGATGATTGAACATGCATGTTCCTAGATTTATTGACCATCTTTTCACACAATTCAATGCTCATAGAATCACGGTCGCCAGACCTGCCATATGCACACCTGCATAATACAGTGGTACCTCGGGTTACATATGCTTCAGGTTACATACGCTTCAGGTTAAAGACTCCACTAACCCAGAAATAATGCTTCAGGTTAGGAACTTTGCTTCAGGATGAGAACAGAAATCGTGCTCCGGAGGCGCGGCAGCAGCAGGAGGCCCCATTAGCTAAAGTGGTGCTTCAGGTTAAGAACACTTTCAGGTTAAGAACGGACCTCCGGAACAAATTAAGTACTTAACCCGAGGTACCACTGTATCTACATGGACAGGCTTGTATGACCCTATTCAGATGTAATGCTAAACTATGGCATGTGCTAAAGGATGAGACTGGAAGCACCTGCAGGTCCTTGCCCATTTGTTGTTGTGTCTTAACTGGGAGCTGTGACTGGTTTATGGTGGCTTATTAAAATAAGAACAAACCAGTATTAGAAACCACAGTAGTTTAAACTAAATACATTTTGTACTTGTTGGATATAGCAACAAACCCGGTTTAGTTTAAACCTTGGAATTATTCTTTCAGTCTTCTCTTCCTCCTAGTGTGTGCTGCAGGCAGAGGGGAAACGTTGAGTATATAGCAGGCCCATTCCTGTAAAGCTAAAATATGGTTTGGCACTGTATCTGAAGCAGCCTGTTCTGTGAAAGCACAGTTCCTGACCACATACATGTGTAGCGTTAGTATACACAATACTGTACCACATTTCAGACAGGCCTGTGAACTTGCTGAGTTTAAGATGCACTGCCACGATCTTGCTTTGCTGTGAAATGTGCCACTGTCAAATGTGCTATCCTTCAGAATGAGGGAGGATAGTTTCTTATAGAAAGATGGTTTTTATTGCTTGGGTAACCTTAATTCTTATGTATATGACACCAGAACTAAATAAAATAATGAATAAATGTAAAAACAACGACGACAGATAGCTTATATTGCCTAAGAAGCAGAACAGCAAAGCATGGGTATGATTCAAAAAGTCAGTGATAAGCTGCTGAAGGCCTTTTCAGTTGTGACATCATTTTTATGGAAAGCAGTTCCTGCAAAAAATGGGCTTGAAGTCCACACATAGGCCTATGTGATAAATAAAAATAAAATTTCCGAGTTATGTCTCTCCAGCCATTTTGTGACCACTTCCCTTCTTGAAATACAAAGTGAACTCAGAATTAGCCGTTGGTAACTTTGGTTGTGGCGGCAGCTGCTTTCCATTTTGTCTCTTGACTGCTCTGCAGTTCCTCGTCTAGCTTGTGACGATATCATCACTCCACTTGCAACCTAATAAGTGTGTTAATTGTCTAATGAAGATTGATCTTTACTGTGATGTGACACATTCTAAATGAATTCCCCATGATGCTCTAATGAAATCTCCATGTTTAGTGCTTGTTTTGAGACTAAAAGGTTGTCTTGTGTGAAGTTCGCTGCAAGACGGTTGGGCTAGAATGAATGGGTGCCCTTCATTTTGAGGCTTCAGCCCTGTCTTGCTTCTGCTTGAGAGATTGTGAGCCTCTTGGGGCAAGGACCTGTCTCTTTGTTTATGCGACTGGCTAAAGCAGCCTTATTTGCTCTCACCCCAGAAGCCAGAATGCTCAGAACTCGCTTGCTCCCACCTTAAGGGTCCTCTCTGTCATGTTCCAGAGTTTGGAAACCGTATCATTCGCTAAGTTAACCCTGAAACCCCTCAGTATGAAACTAAGGGCTATTTCACAAATGTACATTATATTCTGGAGATGGCCATCCTGAATTAATGAGTTACCACAAGCAGAATTTTCACGTGGCCTCAAATACAGGGATTTTACTTGGCTTCAGTTTGTGCATTTGGCTGTGGAGCAAGTGGAGTGGACCTGCCTTCAGAAGCCCATCTTGCTTAGCAGTGCATTCATGAATGTGGCGCATTTTAGTTTTATTTAGTTACAGAGACGTGAGGGCTTGGGTGGCAGATGGTGTTGTTGCTGGGGAACACCCACACCAGCCTGGATTTTTCTGTCCCCTCACCTCTCTGGTTCACCCTTAGTGATGTAACAACTTGTAATATTTTAAATTTAATATGGAATATTAGATTAAATGCCTTTTGAAAAATGAATAGAGTGCACTGGATTCATAATGAATGTGGCTAGTAGCCTGGAATTTTGCCACGCACACACTCAAGAAGTATAGCAAAATTGTGTCACTTTGAACTGTAAATGCAATAGGGAATAAAGTTAGATTTTGTTCTACTCATGGGTTAAATTGTATTTCTATCTGAGTCTAGTTTGAAATACAATTTTTTCCCCTGCCGTCAGATTGGCAATATTGAAGTCCTCCTACGCCCATATTAGTTTAATGTAATGATTGGCAGGTGTTTGCGATTCTCTTTTTGTTGTTTTTAAGTAACTAGAATGGGGAGCGCAAGAAACTCGGCAAGCACATTCTAGTGCTGTGTTAATTTACATTATTTAAAACAACTTTTGGTAAACATTTAAGCAGGTGGCCATGTAATCCTGTGCTTGTTTACTTGAGAGTAAGATGCACTGAACACAGCAAGACTGATTTCTGAGTGAACATGCTTAGGATTTCTTAGGATTTCATGCTTAGGACTGTGGCAAAATGTTTATCACAAAATGTTATTTTTGAAATGAAGATGCTTATCAGGCAACAAACGGGAGGTATGCACATGATGGTATAGCAAAGATTAGTAATTAAGAGGAAATGAAGACACACTGACTGTGTTAGTATGTAAAGCTAAACCATGTTTTAGTGTTTTGTGTGCAAAGGAGCCACGGTGAGTCTAGGGCTCACCGGCTCCCCCTTCCCTTCTCCTCACACAGCTGGAAGGATAACTTCAGCAGAGTTAAATTTCACTTTCCATGAAACTTGGCTTGTTGGTGCATACAAATCAGAAATTCTGGTTTAAAAGGCACTCTGTTCTGCTTCTCAGCAAGCCATCGTCAAACCATGGTTTATGAAGTGGGCTTGTTTAAGTAACCAGAGTTTGCTCGAAACCAAATAACAAGCTTTGTTTCTGGGGAAATGAAACTAAACTTTGCCGAAGCTCTCCTCACATGTTCCCCATTCCCCTCTCCTCCTCCTGCATGACCAGTTTTGTGGTGGCTCCTTTCAGCTCATGTGCACAATGCTAAGCAATGGTTAAACTTTATGCATGGACCAGGCCACTGATTACAGCGCTTAGTATATCTTGAATAAGCTTGTGAGGCCATTAAAGTAATACAGTCTAAGGCAGGGGTCTGCAACCTTTAAGACAAAAAGAGCCACTTGGACCCGTTTCTGAAGGAAAAAAAAAACTGGGAGCCGCAAAACCATTGCGACATTTAAAACAAATATATCTCCGGAGCCGCGATCTGACAGCGGGCGGGAAGGTGACGTCGGGACGGTGCATGACTAACGCACGCACCGCCCCCATGCGATGTCACAGCCAGTACAGCATCCGCCACAGTGGCGAGTGTCGGGGCGCACAATGCGCCTCCTCCCCTCGCTAGTATCCGCCCCGGAGCCGCGGCAAAGGTGTAAAAGAGCCACATGCGGCTCCGGAGCCGCGGGTTGCAGACCCCTGGTCTAAGGTGTTTGCCTCCAGGGAGCAAGGACTGATGTCCCACAGAAGAAGCAAGGAGGCTTGGGCTAAGCACCGGAAAATCCAGGTGTATGGCAGCCCTAGGCCTGACTCCATGCTGAGGCCAGTCATGGGCTCTCCTCCTCCCCCTCCCCCTCCCCAGTTGTGCCACAATATCTCTTTGCATGCATTCCTTGTGGCACGGTTGCCGCTTGCCCACCCACAACACCAAAGCCGGGGAATCATAGGCTCAAATCCTTATTGGCTGCTGTGATTTCCTTGGGTGGCCTGTTCCCCGGGTGGGCTTGTTTAAGTTGCTTTTTGATACTGCTGCTAAGGCCTGGGGAAATGGCAGTTCTTAGCAACCTGCTTTTCTGTAGCTGTTTTAGGGATGTGGAAACGGTTGCAAATGCACTGTGCTTTTTTTATACCTAGAGAGAATCTCAGTGCAACGGTGGTTACAGGTGAAGCACCCTCTAAACATGCTATTGAAATTTTATTATCAATATTAATAGACTTCAGATGGGTAGAGCACTTCCTTTTCGATCTACGTGACACAGGAAATGCTCTTACTCTTTTTGCACATTGAAGTGTGCATAGTGTTGTTTGATGGAGATCTTTAGCTGTATTTATATAGCATTTCCCCAGTAATCATTAAAACATCCCTGCAAGGGAGACCACCATTGTTTCATTTCTGAAGGATCCCTTGGTGGATGGTTGTTGTGGCTTGCCTAAGGCCGCCTAACAAGTTTTGAATTGGGCACTTCCAGGCCGAGGCGGCACAGTCTTGGCTGCTGCGCCTGCTGCGTTTAATGTCTGCCCAAATTTGTGGCTGCACTCTGCAAGTCCTTCACACCACTTAATGCAGCCTGCCGATTTGGTTTGATTAAAACGGTGTCTCTGGGTGTGTGCTCTAAATACCTTTTTGATTTTTCACCTACAAAACCAACTGTGGAATTGCCGATAAGAGTGACAGCTGCAGGCAATAAATGAGAATAGTAATAGAAGGTTCAGTGCTGGATAGAACATCATAAATCATGAGGAGAGAGCGGTGTGTGTGCTGACAAATCGCGGAGCAGCTGCAAACAGCACTTTCCAGGTAAGAATTATTGCTCTAGCTTCTGATCTGTTCAGAAACCACCTTTCCCTGCGCATGTAGGTGACTTTCCCCATCGCACAGCCAGGCACGGCTAGGCAATTAAGAGAAGTGCAGTCGCTTTGGGGCTCGATGTGGTGTGCCTACAGGATTATGGACTTTCATTTTTACTCGTGGTGCATTTAATGGTGGCATTTCCTTTCTATTAGGTGCATTGACTAAATCGAGACTCTTTTTCATTTGAAAACTTATTTCAGATGATTCTCTAGGAAGCTGGTAGAAAACAGTTCTCAGCAGTTGGGGCAATTATGGATTGTTTTCAGCTGTCTTTAAAACAGCTTCTCTCTCTCTCTGTGTGTGTGTGTGTGTGTGTGTTTGTGTTTTGTTGTGCTGTCTGGGCACAAACGACCAGGAACATCTAAGCAAGCTCCATTGTAGGGGTGGGAAACCTGCGGTCCTTGAGATGTTGCTGGACTTCAGCTTGCATCAGCCCCAGCCAGCATAGCCAGTGAGCAAAGAATGATGGGTGAAGAAGCCGAACAGCATCTCGAAGGCCACAGGTCGACCTGTCCCAGCATTTCAATTATTTGGCCAGGGTGCAGTTGTGGCTGGGAAAGAGCAGATAATATTGGTGCCCTCCCCTTATTGCTTCTGAAACAGAAACATCAGGAGTAAAGAAGAGATGTCAGCGCTTAAATGCTAAGCAGGGAATGAACATGGCCTTGACATTGCCTAGGTACATGCCTGGGGCAGCCCTCCTGCTGCAGATGGAGAGGGCTCTGCATTCCTGGCTCCATCTTAGTCATGGGCTGTGTGTAGTCTGTGCTATAAATTTGAAATTCTAATTCCAGGCAATATAAACTTAACCTGAACTCTGTGCCCTGTATAAATTATACAAATCAAGCACATTTTGTATAATGTCTCTTAACTTTGCATAATGCATTCCTCCATTTCTGCTGTTTTGCATCCAGGTTAGTTCTGATTTTGCCAGTTGTGGGGGGAACATCAAGGGCCCTGAAAGCCCTCTCCCAATCTCTGGGGTGGGGGAGACAGCCATTATTCAGGCTTCTGAGATTTCAGCAGGCGCTACTCACACAAATTTTCAAAAGACGCATGACTTAACTACCATAAAGTCCAGAAACTTGCTCTTTTTCTGAAAAGAAATGACAGCTAAGATTCCCAGGAAGCTGAAATCTATGCTTATTGTTGCGCTGTGTGCCAGCTTCTGCACTACTCCAGAATTGCAACCTGCGCATAGATAGCCCTGATCTTTGTGAAAAGAAGTAACACAGAGCTGAATGCTAATTTTGAGGGAGGGGCTGCTAGAGGGTCAGACTTAGGGGAAGTGATACAAGTAGATAAGGAGGGTATCGGGTTCACCCTAGTTGCTCTGAAGGGTCAGTAAAGGGCCATTGTACAAGGAAGCAGACTTAATGACTTCCTTCTGTCCGTTTTTCAGCCAGACAGCATGGGAGCTGAAGATCAAGGCATCAAAATCAGGACATGACAAAGTTGATTAGGGAATTGTTTTCCCCACTATGCCCAGCCTCCTTTTCTGTCACTTGACTTACCACATTGGGGCTCATGACTGTGATGCTCTGGAGCTTAGGCAGTGGGAAGCGAGCAAGGAAGCAAGAGAGCCACCTATGGAGTGGAGTGGTGCAGTGTTTTGTTCCCAGTGTTTGAAATTTGCCAGGCGCATTTTGGACCTGGCTATTGGCCACTTGCAACCAAGTGAAGATGCCTGGGTGCCAGGATGGTGCCTGACATCTCCACCATTTGGAGGTGCATGCCTGAGGATCATTGGATCTGGACTGTTTTCACACATCGTATCACATTCTGTAGGAATAGGCCAGTATATAGGTGAACTGTCCCTGGATAAAGTGAACTTTCTTCTTTAAGTTCTCATAGTTCTTAACCTAGCTCAATGTTGACATCTGAACTAGCCAGATGTTTAACTGAGAATCAATCGCAGCCAGTCCATCATTTGAAAAACAAGACTTTAGAGCTGTCTTGCCCCAAAATGGCAACTAGACATTCCGTTTTGGTGATTGTAATCTTGGTTTAAGGAGGCATTTGGTGCCTAGCTTACCGTATTTTTTGCCCTATAGGATGCACCGGCCCATAGGACGCACCTAGATGGGGGGGGGGAATAAAGGGGAAAAAATTATTTTCCCCCTCCTCCAGGTGCGGGACCCCCAGAACAGGACCCAGAGTGATGCTGAAGCTGCATGCAGCTTTGGCGTGGCTCTGGGAGCTTGCGGGGCTGGAGGAGGGCGAAGCCCTCCGCCAGCCTTCTAACCAAGTCGGGGGACAGCGGGAAAGGCGCGCTGCGCCTCTCCCGCTGTCTCCCGAGTTTGCGGGGCTGGCGGTGGGGCTCTCGCTCTCCAGGCTTCAGCGAAAGCCTGCATTCGCCCCATAGGACACACACACATTTCCCCTTCATCTTTGGAGGGGAAAAAGTGCATCCTATAGGGCGAAAAATACGGTATATATCCTGTTTCTAACACTTTGTTCCCCAGGTTTTATACTTCTCCAGTGTGTGTGTGTGTGTGTGTGTGTGTGTGAGAGAGAGAGAGAGAGAGAGAGAGAGAGAGAGAGAGAGAGAGAGAGAGAGATGTGATTGACGTTCAAAAAGCTTTCTGCATCTATTACGCTGAATTTTTGTTGCACATCTTAATTATTCTTTTGTGATACATTGTGAGAAACCGAGAGCACCTTTTGGGGATGAGTGTGGGATGCACTTTTTCAGATGCACAACTTTATTGCTTACGTTGAAACGTTGTTCACTTTTGGAAGTACATGTCTGGATTCCCCCCCCCCCAGTTAAAGACTCTGGTCCCCCCTCCCCAAGAGGGATTGTTAAGTGGCTTCAGATATATTCTTAAAAGACAAAGAATGCTTTATAGATAAGCACCTAACTTTCAGATGCACCTGCCTTGGCTGAAGAAATAGAAAGAACTTGCTCTTGGCAAATATTTCATTTAAGATGTTTCAGAAATTCCTGAATTGAAAATGTGGATTGAATGAAGTCAAATCTCACTGTTGTTTAAAATGAGGGTGTCATTTTTGTTCTCACAATGTGTGATTAAAACCTTTTTATATATCAAAGTTTGGGTTTTTTGGGTTTTTTTAACCAGGGGAGTTGCTACTAACATCTGCTGTAATGTAATTGCTGCAACAACACTTGGTTTGTGGAGTAAGCAGATACTGAAAATCTGTAGGTGCTAGGAATTTTGAAATATTATACAGCAGAGGTCCATTTCATAGATTCCACAGAGGCAAACCTGGATTTCTTCCTATGTATACTTCCATCCATCAAGGAGCTGCAGCCCACCATGACTTCTGGAGAAGTGTATCTGTATAATATAGATGCGTGCAAACACTTTGCATTACGTCTGTGTCCATTTTTAAAAATGGTCACGAACAAGGTGATGGTGACAGCAAAGGAGCAATGGACCATGTTCTCCAGCTTAGTGCTTATGTCCAAAATGGGGTGGTGGTGGTTTCTTTTTCCTCAAATAAGCATGATCAGGAAGCTTTGATGCAGGAGATTCAGAGCTAGAGCATCCCCAAGAGATCGACGGCTGCCCATACTCTGCCTGAAGGTCTGCAAGGGGTGCTGGCTTCCTGGAGGTACTCACTATGGTTTCGAATGTCTGCAGTAGTAGGCCTGTTGACACATCCCTGATCATCACTCAACAGCTTCCATGTGTGAATGAGTCATCACATCTCAAATACCACAGAATTTCCAGATTGTCTCATGGAGCTGCTTCACACAGTCATTATGGATGCATACGCATTTGAATCAAAGGGTGCAGTGTTTGACATGAACAGGATTACCCATGGTGGTGGTGGTTTTTCTGTGGTTGAATGAGGTTTAGTAGACAGTGCATTAGATCAGGTACCCCTGGATTCAAATTCTACCATTCCCTTCCAGCGAGTTATCTCAGGGGGGAAATCACCATTTCCGAAGCCTCAGTTTTCCATTCATAGGCACAGGCATACTAATAACATCACACTCAGAACGTAAGGCACATTAGTGTGTCAGATACAGTACTGATGATAAAATACCTCGAGTTGAAGTTTTCTCAATTAACAAACATGTATTTTTGTTCAAACTGCTTGGTCATTGTGAGTTATTGTGATTTTTTTAAAAGCGCTTTTGGATATTGAGTAATGTAATTGCTTGAATATGTCTGTCTCCTAACCTGTAACATAAATGAGTCAAAGCCTCTGATTATTCAGGGCTCTTATCCTTTATTTCTTTCTGCAGCCTCAGTCCTCCCACACTCTTCACTGGACTATAAATCTGGGAGAGGTGGAAGGAAATTAAGGGGTGCTTAGGAGGAGGAGGCAGCTGGTTATCACATAATGCATATTTTAAATATTAAGTTTATTGCCGCAAGAGATGGTGATGACCTCCTAGCTGAGATTGCTTTAAACAAGGATTAGGCAAATTTGTGGAGGATAGATTGAACCACAACTATTAGTAATGACTGCTTACTGCAGCCTCCATATTTGGAGGTGCTATACTTTTATCAAATGCTGAGCATAAGCAAGAAGGAATGGCTTTCTCTTGTCTTATTCTCCTTGTGAGCTTTCCAGGGTCATCTGTTTAGCTGAAAACTGCTGAACTATTTATGCATTTATTTATTACATTTATAGCCTGACCTTCCTCTGAGATTCTTAGGGTGACCTTATGGTGAAGAGTAAGTAAGAAATTGAAATATTGTTCTTGTTATTATTGGTAGTAAATAATAATACATGGTTCTCACCCACCCTGCCAAAATCTGTCCTCACAAAAACCCTTTGAGGGTGAAAGAGAATGACCTAAGGTCATGGCTGAGTGGGATTTGAATTTGGGACCTCTTCGGTCCCAGCCAAATGCTCTTCAAAACTACACAACCCTAGACTAGATATACACTTGGTCTGATCCATAGATCTAAGCATGCATGGATTTGGAGCGCATGACTTGTGTGTGTGTGTGTGTGCGCTTTCTCATTCATTTCTTACCCTCCACATTTGTTTTCCAGGGTTGGGGGCATGTATGTGGAAAGAAAGCCTGTTGAACAGTGATAACTGGCCCCTTGCTCTTTTCTAGCAATAGTGGGTTCAGTGGTGGAACTTCACCCTCCGGCACCTGGGGGCAGAGAGGCGGGGGCAGAGCTGGCGTGCATCCCGGGTGGGGTGCCATCGCGGCAGGGGGACAGCCGCGATGGCACCCCACCGGGATTGCACTGACGGGGGCGGTGCGCTCCCCCCGCACTCCTCTTCCTCCGCAAGTGAGTGGATTCAGTGTACAGTGGTGCCTCGCAAGACGAAAAGAATCCGTTCTGTGATTCTCTTCGTCTAGCGGTTTTTTCGTCTTGCGAAGCAAGCCCATTGAAGGATTAGCGTCTTTTAGCGTCTTTTAGCGGCTTATCTGCTGATCGGATCAGCTGATAAGCGGCTTAGCGGCTTAGAAAAAGGGGAAGGGGGAGAAAACCAGCAGGAACTCGCAAGACATTGTCGTCTTGCGAAGCAAGCCCATAGGAAATTCGTTTTGCGAAGCACCTCCAAAACGGAAAACTATTTCGTCTAGCGAGTTTTCCGTCTTGCAAGGCATTCATCTTGCAGGGCACCACTGTACCTTAAGAGTATAGCAACCCAAAACAGAAATGAGAGGCTAGGAGAGGTTCTTGGGAGGGTAGAGATTGTGTAGGGAGCAAGAGGGAGCAAATCTGCTTGTTCTGCGCTGGGTAAAAGTGGAGGGATTAATCGGGAGAAATGGTCTTCTTGCCAAAGTGCAGCATCTTCTCTCTAGTCAGCTCCCCCAGAAGGACCAGGGCTCCAGAGGAAGGAGTTCAGAGCGATGCAGAGAGGTTGGTTGTGCACACAGTGCGTCTGACAGAAATTCAATGCAGGCAAAGAAGAGCAGCTGGTTCTTAGCCAGTGTGCCTTTAAATGCTTTTTGCCACACAGCTGGAAGCTGAATTGAGTTTGCTTCAATGGAAGAAAACTCACCCTTGGCACTTGGTGTAAACACAGTTTGAGAGACAGCGACCTCAACAAAGGAACTGCAAATGTATCTTGCAAGGCAGGAACATGGAGCGCAGGAGGCCTGATATACACAAGTTGGGTTGCCAGGTTTTCTTTTTACAGATGTTGGCCATCACCCTGGAGTAAAACCGGGGTAAGAAAATAGGCACTTGCCTCTTGTCTCAGTTCTCGGCTTGGGTCTTTTAGATGAAGATGATGGATCACGACAGAAGAACCTCAGTCACTCGCTAGACTTCTCAAAATGTGTGCTGCTTCCACAGTTGCCAGGTTTGCATATATTTAAACCATAGCTAAGCATAGCTATAGTTTAAAGGGAAGCATGCAGCTTGCTGGTTCATGGGGCTTAAATTGCAATTGCTTCACACCTCCTGCTGGGAAACATGCCATATTCTAGCTTGGTGTTACGTCTGAACATGCAGCATTCATGGTCTGCGTCTCTCCAAACAAACCACGATCTGTAATCAAGGTTTGTTCTTGGCTTACTGTTCATGGATTCTTTAGGGGAAGCAATCCATAAACCCAGATTTGGATGCCAAACCCTGGCTAAGCTCCTGGTAGTGGAGCAAAACACTCACCATTTTAGCCCAATGCACTTGCATGCTGCTCGTTCACTTTTAATCTATTTTTGAGCTTAGCTGTGGTTTAAAGTGATTTGTGCACCACTGCATCATGTTTGGCTACAGTGAAGTTGTCCTCTGCTTAATCATTAAATAAACATATGCCTATGCCTGAGAGCCCCAATTGGGCTGCCTCAAGCATGCCCATTGCATGTTCCGAACGTGCACAGACTTTTCACACTTTACATGCTTTGCATGGTAGCTGCGGCAAATGCAGTTGTCATGGAAAGGGGCCCTGAGCTTATGGGGCCCGGAGGATAAAATATTGTCAATTCTGAGCCTTGTTTCTCGCACCTTAAAACACCTCATTTAAAAAATGTTTAGTTGCTAGCTTTGGGTACATAATAAAAGGGAAGGGAAAGCAGGGTCCATTCTCTCCAGGGCACTTCCGTCCCCCCTGTCAAACAACAACAACAACTGTCCTGGAGAGTAGGCAGCTGGCATGCATATCTGGTTTGCAAAATGGTGGGCACTTCAAGAGTTCTGGGTGTTTTGTTGTCATCCCCACTGATTTAAGTGGGGGGAACTTAAATCTGCAATTAGCGCTTGAGTTGATTGATTGCTGTATTAATTACAGCTTGCAGCCCAAGTAATAATTAGTGATCTTATTGGTGCTCTGCTTTTCTGCTCCATTTATACAATAGCCACTGTGTAAATGGCTATTAGTCAAGGTAGCTGAAGAGCATTTGCATGTTCGGAGGCAGCATACCAGAAGCCGGGGAGAAGCGATGGGGAAGGAAGGTTGCCGTCATGTCCTCCTTGAAATCATGGCAGAGGCACGTGACTGGTCTCTGCCAGGAAAAGGATGCAGGGACCAGCTGCTCTGATCCAGGAGGGCTGCTCTTGTACACAAGGTATGCAGTGTTACCAGATCAGTAAATCCAACCACTGCAGCAGGTTAATTGTAAGTACGCTGTAGTATGCATTTTTATCTAAATGGGCTGTGCAGAGATTGCTAAATTCCAGATTTTTGTTTTCTACAGGCATACGGCTGTGTTTTGCCCACAGAAATAGCTTTCATGGGCTGGCAGATTTCTCCTCTCTCCCTCTCCTTCTCCCCCCACCTCCGGCCCCACTTCCCTTGCCCCATGTTGATCCAGCTTGTGGGGCGTGCGGGTAGACATGGTTACATTGGTTCTGTAGCGCCCTTCCTATTGGTGTATGTTTCCAGCCATAAAAAGGGTGAGCGGTAATTTTATTTATGTTGGTCTCATTTCAAGCTGTCACTGTAAATCTATTTTACTTGTCACTTTGTAAATCATTATACAGGATTAAGCCTTTTACCAGCTTTTAAGAATTCTGCAATCATTTTAAGCACCTCCCCACCCCACCCCCAAGCCTGGTTCAAGTGCCTGGTTCTCCTATTACTGCTCCTTTACAACTCTGACAATATTGTACGTGGTTAAGAGGAAATAGTTTGTCTTCAGAATGCGGCTGACATTCAGGAGCAGAGACTGCAGCAAAGGAGGCTTTACAAGTTAAATAATATTTTGAATGTTAGAGTTGTAGTGTTTTTCCTATTGTTAAGGGAGATTTGGCTCGCGTCCCAGGACTGCAGTTAACTTTGCCAACAAACCTTATTTATCACCACTCAGAAGTTCAAGTTTTGAAAGTGCAGCTTGCTCACTCTCTCTTCTGCCCTCAGTACCAAACAGCAGTGAAAGTGAATGCCTATATTCAGGTGTAGAAAACTAGGTGTTATTGATATGAAGCCAAAAAGTTGGCAGCATTTATGAGTTTTCAGATATCTGATGGGGGGGGGGGAAGGTGGCAACTGTGAAATGTGTACCTAGGAGGGAGTTTTAGGCAGCAAGGGAGAATGGATGGCACCAATTAAAAGAGCATGAGACTTTTGGGTAACTGAGGAGGGCTGAGTTGTCATACACAGGAGAATACTGGAAAATAAAGGAGAAAAGATAGTGAGATGAAAGGCCTTAGGGAAGAGGCCTCAGCTGGTATAAAGGCAGTTTCCTGTGGTCTAAGTTTTAGACCCGGATCCAAGCAACTTGGTGCACTAGCGGAATCCAGCATAAGGGCTGTCTGCTAGCTCAGTGGGGCTTCCCCCATCCTTCCCTGTGTGCCCCACACTTTCCCCACTGCACCATGATGGCAAGTTCATGTTCAGCAATAACCTTCCAGCATGTGGCAACTTCTTTTCTTACCCCTTTTTAAAAAATGTAGACCTGCTTTCCAAGTTTGGTATAATGTGTTTATAGCGTTGCATGACTTAAATGGAAAATAGGAGTGTCACATGGATTTAAATTAATCTACTGATGGGAAGTAGTGCTGAGCACATTTCTTACGTCCTTGTAGAATTCATGTCTTCAGATAATTAGCTGCTTTTCTTAAGAAGCCGTTTGTTTGACATAAGCTGTCATTAATAAGATGTCTTCTGTCTGACATGGTGTCTTCCACATGTGGTTGTCATGACAGCATTCTGCACTTGCAAACTTCGAGCATGTGGGTCTTGGACTCTTACTGGCTTATGATATGTCCCCTAGGTCTTATTTCCTGTCCATTCCCTGGAGTCTAATTGTTATTGCCATTATAAGTAATAACGGATTATCAGACCAGATTAAGGCTGTGCAAACTTTCTTGAATGCGTAGTAAATTCTAAAGTTGTTTTGAGGGTTGAAGCAGAATGAAAGGCGGTGGGGGAATCTCTCATCTTGGTCACTCACTCTGGATCAGGGTTAACTTTTTCAAACTCTTAATCTTTATCAAAGAGCTGAATTGGATAAAAGGTTGAAGAATTATTGTCATCAAGGATTGACACAATAGGGATTTAGGGACAATATTCTCTCTTTCACTCACAATACTTGAATTTGAGGTTATTCAATGAAATCGATTGGCAGGAAACTTCGAACAGTTAGCCAAAAGAAAATACTTCTTCACACAAAGCACAATTCACATATAGAATTCACTGCCACCAGTGTTAAAAACTCAGATATGTAATCTAATTGCCAAATGGCACCTTAAACACAGGTTGTGGTCGCTACAGTGCAATGTCTAGGTGCTGTTTTTTGTTTGTCTTTTTGCAGTGGAATCTATTGTTGTTGTTGTTTTCATTGTTTTCATCTCTCTGCTGTGTTATATTTTAAAGAACAAATCTCAGAGCAGTTTACAACACATTAAAACATCAAATAAAACCATCCAAAATAAAATTCAAGCTTCAAAGAATTTTTTTCAGATCCTTCTCTAAGTGACATTTTGCTTTCCCCAGTCACCAATCTGGAATCCATAGACCTCCGTGTCCCAGAATGCTAGTTGTGGGGTCACAAATACATAGCTATTGTTTCCATGGTGGGCTTGCAGGTTTCCATTGAGCTGGTCATAATTGGAAATGGGATGCTGAACTAGAGACAAAACATTCTGATCCCACAAGACAGTTTTTATTTTTCTTAGGTAGTGGAGTAAGAGAGCTGGAAAAACGCCTATATATTTCACATCTGGCAACCAATAATTTGGTTTCAGCTAGTACATGGGTAGACGAATCCAAAAAGCATGGGGCACAAATTTCCATGGCCCTCTGGTAGCTATGGTGGCTCATTTACCAGAAGTAATTATTTAGTGTTAACTTTGGAAGTAGATACTCAATTCTGACCAAACTCAGCCTTCTGGGGTATATTTTGCTCTAGGCAGTAGATTTCAGGCAGTAGATTTTAACGTTGAAGGAGAAGAGGAATGACACCCAGTTATTTTAATTTGGGTATAACTGTAAACTGTTCATTGCTGCTGTTGTTGCTGTTGTTAATATTGATTTCTATTGATTTATTGGTTTGTGTAGGATATTTTGTTTTTTAATGTTTGATGTTTTGTTGTGTTTATATATGTTGTAAGCCACCCAGTGTGGCTGGGGAAACCCAGACAGATGGGTGGGATATAAATTAAATTATTATTATTATTATTATTATTATTATTATTATTATTATTATTATTAACAACATTTTGGTGTGGTTAATATGATTACACACACCTTTCTAATAAACCAGAGATGTGGTCTGCATCATTGTCCCTCCCTGCTAGGTTCATTTGCTTGATCTTTACAACTGACCTGTCCTGTCGCTGGGGGCACTCCCATGGCACACTGTCGTCTTCCCCATTTCTGTGGGCTCCAGGGGGATCTGGAGAGACCCAGAATTAAAGACACAGATTGGATGAGATAACCTTCAGGTGCCTTTCACTGCTATGTTTCTAGACGGTTGTTTCAAATTCCTTTGTCTATAGTACTCGGTGTGCTAAACATATAACAGAAGGCACCATACAGCTGCTTCTTGAACTAGGTAAAGATCCAATAAATCAAACATAGGGGGAAGAGAGAAACTCATCAGATGCTTAGCAGGATCTCATGAATATTAAGTACATTTGCAGTTAGGCTGCCTCATTCTATGTTTTTTCCCCGTTTAAGAAAAATCCCAAACAATAATGTGACTGGCTAACACCACTCCAGCTGTACAGGAGAGATAAAATATTTGACTTAGGGTGATTTTTATCAATTTGCTCCAGCTAGTGTTTGATCGACAGGAGAAGACCTTCCGTCAGAAGGATTTGTAGTGCCTAAGAATTGGTACCTCTGGACAGTGGGCAGCTGTTAGGTGTTGCAAATGTCCAAGATGGACTGGGACAATTGACTGGTTTGTCACGTATTTATTGCAAATTTCATATTGAAATTGTCTCATCGTGATTTGGGATGTGAGATTACATTGTCCTGAACTGAATATTTATCCTAAATGACCCTGCCATACTCATAATAATGTTTATTTGTTAAGTGTAGCGAATATTGTTCAAAAATATGCACAGCTGCTGGAAGAGGGTGGCGAGTGTAGATTCCAGAATGGAAATTCATGTTATGTTTTCGGTGGGCATTCTCCTGAAAACAGCTCCTTTCCCAAGATCCTCTGGGAGACAGGGAATATAAATTTAGGGCCCATGCACACTTTCATTGGTCCTGTAATTCCAAGTGATTTTAAGTCATGGGTCCAAGAGGATTTTTTTTGGGTTCCGGCACTTTCACTGGGAAAATCTGTTTTTTTTTTCTGCTGAATCGTAAGAAACATCATTCAAGTTTTCTATGGATTGTAGTTTAATCAAGTGGCAGGACCATAAAAAAAACACCTCTTGGACCCATGACTTTGAAACCATGAGACAAATGAAAGTGTGGATGTACCCTTAGTAATAGTAATTCATCTGATCTTTTTACTTGCTTCTAACTGTAGTATGAATTGCCAGCATCACATTGCACATTTCCACGCTTCTTTTCCTTTGACCACACTCAAAGCAAGTGGTGGTTCAGTAAATAGAAGTGTTGGACTAGGGCAGTGTTTTTCAACCACTGTTCCGCGGCACACTAGTGTGCCGCGAGATGTTGCCTGGTGTGCCGTGGGAAAAATTAAAAAATTCGAAAGACTTTTTTTTTAAAAAAGTCAAATTTTCGATCGGGGCGCCGTCCCCGGAGGGGCGGCGGCGGCGAGGAGAGGCCGCCCAGCGCGGGGCTCTCGCCGTCTGCCTGCCTGGCTGCCTGCGAGCTTGGCGGGCAGCGCCTCCGTCCGCAGCGCCCGCCTCGTGGCTCTCATTCCCTGCCCCTGCCAAAGCTCACCCAGCCAAGCCGTGCTCTCCTTCCTGCCTCGCTTTGCTGCCTCCTCCCCCCCACCCCCAAAGCTTGGAGGTTCCCCAGCGCCGACCCGCAGGTTTGACCCCCTTCTCACACCTGTTCACACCTGTTCGCGCTCCTTGCACGGAATGGGCCGGATGGGGAGGAACGGGGCTCGTCGCTGCCTCCGCTCGCCCTCCCCCCTCCCCCCTCCGGGAGGGAAAAAAATTGAAACTTACACTTTCGTGTGTCCCTCCCGGCGTGGCGCTGCGCGCTGACGTCACGGGGCTGTAATGGTGGTGTGCCTTGAGATTTTTTTCATGAAACAAGTGTGCCTTTGCCCAAAAAAGGTTGGGAAACACTGGACTAGTGAGTCCTGTGTTCCCATCAATATGATGTGAGGCTGTTTCTCTCCATACTATTTTGAGGATAAAATTGAATAATTGCATGTGCAGCCTTGATCTCATGGGGCAGGGGGGAAGGCCAAATACGACAGAAATTTCTCTGAGTATCCCTAGAGTGAGCATTGGGTTCCTCCACAGTTTTTAAGGACTATGTAGGATTTTACAAAGGACGGTGTAGTATTTTATATGGATTGTGTATAGCACTCTAAAGTGTTCAGAGCATATCACATACATCATCTCAGTCTGTACAACAACCATGTAAGGGAGACTAGAACTATCATCCTTTATTGCAGATGTGAGAGTGCTCTGTTTGAGATCATCAGCTGGGTTTGTGGCAAAAGTGAGATTAGAAACTACTGTATCCAACTTGCTGCTAACACTCATGGTCTCTAGACTCACATCAGTTCAAATCACACACAGGCCTAATTGTTGTCTAGGCAATACCACTTTAAAAAAAGATCTTGAGGTACCAAATGAAACTCAATTTAAAACGGGGACTTGATACTCCTGAGTTATACTTTGGTGATTTCTAGAAGAGAAAGCTTAATTGTGGGAGGAGGGGAAACCTTTCAGGATCCCGCCATACCTCTGAAGCATTATTATTAAAGACAACTACTGCCTTATTGTCCCTCTTCCTTCCATTCCCATATACATGCTACAGAGTGAGTTCTTATTTCAAGCCACACAGAGCAACCTCTTACCATTTGTAATTTATACTGGCTTGCTTTTACAAGAAACAAGATCTGTACTTCCTGCTTGACCGATAACGATGCAGTTTACAACCAAGAAGTTAAGAGCACATCCGTTAAATCGAACAAACAAGAGATGAAATAGATCCCCTCATCCCACATTACCTTCTAGAGGCCGTGATTAGCACTTCTGTGACTGGGGGAGAAAAATCTGTAGGGAAATGTTGTATTTGCATATGATTCAGCTTCTAAAACCACTCGCCACATTTTTCTTTAAAAATAATACCCCTTGCACTAATTCTATTAACTATTAACTTTTACTGAAACTGCTGTTCAGATCTACAGCAATAATAAAAACTAAATTGTCTGACCTAGTTGAATCATATAATTTGCATCAATCTGTACTGTAAAACAGTTTTTGAGAATTGCATAGTGAGACACTTTCAAATGACTCTGAATAGTGTACATCTGATGGCTTTAACCTTTGAACCACAGCTAAGAAGTGGACCACAAGTTCACACACTTCTCATAAAATGCTCCCTCTCACCTTTAATTGTGTTTAAAATATATGTTGGCAATGGCCTTGTGGTTAACACTAACCAAGTCCTTATCCAGGATTTGTTAGCCAACAGCCACTAAAATGGCTTCGGTTTGAATCCCTAGCTAGACACCCATCCCTCCCTCCCTCCCTCTCTCTCTGTATGCCACTAATTCTGTTACTCCTCTAGCAGGTTATATGAGCCAGTAAAAAACTTGTAGGGCGGGCTATTAAAATTAGTTGTGGGCTACTAATATCAGTGGACTATGGTTTTGTTTTAGGAGATTGGATGGCCTCTGTGGGGCCTCTGAATGTTTGAGGGGTCTTGACCCAAAAATTTGGCCACCTCTGTTTTCAAGTACTCCGTGAAACTGTGTTTCACAGCTACAGGTTCCATTTTGGACCTCCAGACTGGAAGAGTAACTTATCAGCATGCTCTGTTTTATTGCACTGCAGTATGTAAGTAAATCAGTGGTAGGCCAATAACTCATCGCCAGCCCAGGGGTGCCTGGATGCGCCTGTGATTTCATGCTGAGAAATGAGGGAGTGAAATAATACAATGTAACCAAATTTGAGCCCTGATGTATTGCATGTTGGCTATTTAACTGTTTTGGTTATTGCTAAAAATTGTGGTAGGAAGCCGCCAGAAAATGAAATGCGAGGAACTGTGTATAATAATAAAATCAATTGGACTGTTTCCCCAGTAATTCTAGAGACTGATGCATCATTAATGTTGGTAATACAGTGGCTGTCAGACCACAAACTTCTCAATAAATGTGCAGCTGGCAGGCTTTGATGGAAATTGGAGGCAAGCAGAGAATGAGATTTAGGGCTTTGATATATGGGGTGTCAGGCATGTGATGAAGGTTTTATCAATTTCTGTCGCTTCTGTGTCTTGTGCTCACTACACTTGTGGCCTTCCTTGCCGTTTTCTCTGGGTGGCTGCAGTGCTAACTGAGCTTTTTAAATGCTTAGCACTGGGAATATGATTTTAAAAAGAAGAGCTGCTGTTTGTGTTTCCAGTGGGCTGCTCAAATGTTTCCCCACAGGAGAGTTTTTTCATTTCAAAATTAGCAGTGGTTGTTGTGTATCCGTGTTTAGGAAATGCAGCCCTCATAGACTGAGTTGGAGGTAGCGTTATCTATCACCTGCACTGTTCAAAGCCTTTAACAGGGATGTGAATGTACCACAGGTGTGCCCAAAAATGAGGGAGAAAAGAACACCATATGGGCAGAGGAATCGGTTTCTTGAAACTGTTTTCCTTTTCTTTCAAAGCAAGGTTCTAGTCTTTATGACTGCAGGTAGGTGTTTAAGAAGAAGAAGAGGAGTTTGGATTTGATATCCTGCTTTATCACTACCCTAAGGAGTCTCAAAGCGGCTAACATTTGCCTTTTACTTCCTCCCCCACAACAAACACTCTGTGAGGTGAGTGGGGCTGAGAGAATTCAGAGAAGTGTGACTGGCCCAAGGTCACCCAGCAGCTGCATGTGGAGGAGCGGAGACGTGAACTCAGTTCACCAGATTAGGAGACTACCGCTTTTAACCACTACACCACACTGTGCAGGTGATCTCAGAGGCCAAACAGGTGGCTGAACAAAACTTCTAGCAATTGGGAGCAGAGCTTCAGGGAGTAGAGCATAGCTCCCTGCCTCTTCCAGTAACTAGGAAATTAAATAAAACAATAACATGGTAAGATAGCATGCATACAGTCTTGAACTGCAGAATTTGTCTGAATTACCTTGGCACAGAATTTGTATAAGCTTTTGTGTACAGTGTAAACACTGCTGTGCTTTGAACTCCTTGTGATAAAAGTATAGCAAAGGGTAGTTTTTCTCAGTAAGTTGCAGTGACGTCGGTGAACCACTTACTTTTTCCGTGGATCCCCCCCCCCCTTTTCCATAAGTAGTAACAATGAATGGATTCCAATTGCAAATACAGTATTGGGCAAGCCTGGCAGTTCCAAAGTTTTTGGCTAGGTTTGCTATATACAAGCCCGCAGGAGAGCACAGTCGTAAGAAAATACTGCCCCCTTTCCCTTTATGGTGTACCCAAGAGCCCGTATAGAGTTACTATGTAGGTTCCCTATTGGTAGGAGAAAATAACAGAGGCCAAGCAGAGAATATTGAGAAGCAAAGCAACTAGTATTCCTGATCTTTATTAGACTGTTGCAACAGGATTCTCAACCTCCCCCCTTACGCAGCAGGGAGGAGGAACCCAGAACAATGGTGCGCAAGCCCTTATACAGTGGTACCTCGGGTTGCATAAACTTCAGGTTACATACACTTCAGGTTACAGACTCCGCTAACCCAGAAATAGTACCTTGGGTTAAGAACTTTGCTTCAGGATGAGAAAAGAAATCATGCTCTGGCAGCGCAGCAGCAGCAGCAGCAGCAGCAGCAGGAGGAGGAGGCCCCATTAGCTAAAGTGGTGCTTCAGGTTAAGAACAGCTTCAGGTTAAGAACGGACCTCCGGAACGAATTAAGTACTTAACCTGAGGTACCACTGTATACACTTTTGAAATTGCCCCCCTGTAGCTCAAGACCACCCCTTAATATATCATACATTTATCACAGAAGGGGCGGTCTATAGGAGAGGAGGCGGTCTGGCAGGAAACCTGTTGATAGGTTTACCTGGCTGTTAATGGGTTTACCTGGACAGCCTGGCCATTCTTTTGTGATGATAAATGCTTAATTCCTATAGGCTCACCCTATTCATACACAAATGTACCCTTAAGGCAGGATGGTGATGACTGTGCTCCTGTACTATTTCAGACACATAGTTTATATACTTATGTATATGTTTGCCTGGTACATTTATGAACATTTATTTTATATCTTAGACCTTACAGTTCTCATAACACGTTCAAGCCCCACATTGGGCCAAAAGATTCCTACATTGCTGTGAGTTGGAACAGGGGTGGCCAATTCCCAAGAGACTGCGATCTACTGTCAGAGTTCAAAACTGGCAGAGATCTACCCCCTTGTGGGAGTGCAGGGAAAAAATACTGAGCTTTTTTTAGGGGAGCCAAAGTTCTTGAGCAAGGGTAGGCAACCTAAGGCCCGTGGGCCAGATGCGGCCCAATCGCCTTCTCAATCCAGCCCACAGACAGTCCGGGAAAAAGGTTGTTGACCCCTGTTCTTGAGTTTCTTTGGGGGGAGCCCGTGATCTACCAGGGATCTACCACAGATGATCCAGCTGTTTGATCTACCACATTGGCTAGCCCCGCACTCCAGAAAATTTTCCAGTGCAATGTGGAGTTTTTCTGATGCAAATTACTGTAATCTGCATGATAAGTTTTGCAATTATTTCTCCCCGAAAACTGACATCACTGATTATTTGCAGTATAGTTTAATAGCAAGCATGTGTGTAGATATAAGATCAAACACTGTACAGAGGAGAATATTCTGCTTTGTAGAGCTGCCTCAGTAAAAAAGACAAGTAGGTCTCATAATTGCTTACCTTTCACTAGATGGTGCAAACTTGTTTTCTAAAACCATTAAATTGGTTGCTTTTTTACATTGTTTTGCTTAACTTCTTTTCAGCTTTATCATCATCTACAAGTTTAGTTTTGTTGGTTTCTATTTTTAGTCAAATATTTTCTTCTTCTTCCAAATTGACTATTCCTTTTCATATTTTGTTTTCAGCATCTGTGGAAAGACAGAAAGGTATTTCATTTATAAAATTTACTATTTTCCACCAAGAAGTCAGCTTATGGTATGGCAGCTTTCTGTGGCGTTGGCCAGGATGAAGGGTGAACTCAATGAGGAGGCCAAAACAAATACCAGAGTAAACTGGCAAATTTTGGGTGCCAGTCAAATTCTACAATTGCAGCAGAAGAGTATGCATCAGGATGCAATTGCACAGCACTGATAGCCATGTTAGTGATACAGTGGAGGGTTCTATCCAAGTGTGCACTACCTAACCCAATTTAGAGATGACTGTGTCACAGAAGAACACAAGTACCACCGGTTGAAATTGGACGGGGAATATATGTTTCCTGTGGCCAAGTTTAGCACTTGCTTGTTAGTTATTGTAAAGATCAAATGACAGCCTTTTTTGCAAGGTTAGGTCAGGAGGGCATAAATGGATGGAAAGTGGGACAACTATCTGGAGGTTTAAGGAAAAATAAATAGAGCCGGTTTGCTAAGAGCAAATACTGATAAGGCAGGTTGTGTTGGAACACAGCTCATTTACCGGCTGGGTGGAATACATAGCCAGGTAGCTATGGTCTGTGGGATTGCCCTGGTCTAGTCTTTTTGTTGAGCGGTTGTTCTGTCCATTCGCTCTATAATTTAATAACAAATAAGGCATTTGACAAGTAACCCCTACTTTTAAAAATGTTAATTAACCCACTATAAAAGAGCATTAAAAGTAATAATATCAGAGTAGTAAAGAACATAGACAAGCAAGCTGATTCCTAAATTACCGTATTTTTCGCTCTATAACACGCACCCGACCATAACACGCATGTAGTTTTTAGAGAAGGAAAATCCGTAGGCATGCCACCCGTAGGCATTCCCTCCATAACACGCACAGACATTTCCCCTTACTTTTTAGGAGGAAAAAAGTGAGTGTTATGGTGCAAAAAATACGGTAACTGTTCTCTAGGGGTCTTCAATCCTTTTCCTGAAGCTTTACAGTAAACAGTGCTGGAAAATATGGGAGCCCCTCCTTGCAGCAGAAAATGCAATGGACTGGATGGTGGCATTGTCTTCTGCCAACTGCATGACTTCTTACACCTTGGTTTTCTGCTTCCTCCTGAAGCCTCTACTCCTGTTTCTAGACACGATTTGCTTGTATGGGCACTTCCAGTCTAGATTGAAATGGGTCGAGAAGTTTCTACTTTGCTAGGCAGTGGTTTGATGTTTTTAAAAACCTATTCAGCTTGTAAAAGTTTGAGATGAAGGTGCTTGACGGTTTGGAGGACAGCCTTCTGAAGGTTTCACAGAATATTTGCCCAAGCTGCCAAGCAAACCCAGTTGAGTGATTGGTGTGATCAGTTGCCACTAAAAAGTGATGGCTACAAAACTAGAAATAAGTTCCTAAGCTGAGATCTTTTTCTTTTCTTTTTTCTTTTTTTAGGGACCGGGGAGGAAAGTTTTTCAGTGTCTGTGAGCAGTATAACTTATGACATCAGTAGAGGGCTGTGAATATAAGTGTGCTCTCTTTCTTTGCACATGGTAGAGTGTCAAACTGGCTGAACTTTCCATGCCCTTCAATGTGGTTGGCATCCCGGCTGCTTAGTCACATGCTCATTTTGAAAAACTAGGTTGTTGCCTCCTCATTTTTTCAATAAGAAACAAAGTTACCGAGGTCCCATAGGTGCAAAGGGCAACAGCCACAATAAGAGGGAGCAGAAGTTGCTTCAAATTTGTTGCTTCAGAGCTACTAGCTGAACTCTGTAGTCCTACTGGAAAACTCTCTCTTTGTCTCTCTCTCTCTCTGGACAGCTCTGCAATCATTATATATCAGAAGGTGATGCAACTTTGAGTATGTCTTAACTTCTCTCCCATTCACAGATCAACAGTGCTGTGTAAATACTGCCCTTCAAGGCAAATAAGTAAACAACACTACTCTTTCCCTTCCGGTTTACTTTGTCCAAGTGGGAACCAGTTCAAAATCGCTTGAAGAATAGTGATACTTCATTACAGAGATGTGCTTGCATTTCTACCAATACTCGTGCTTGTTCTTGAAATAGTGGTGAAAAGAATTTGGGCTAAGTATGTGTGGCTTCACAAGACCCTCTCTCCTACTGTGGTTTCCAGCGACTTGTATCCAGAAGCGTTCCTGCCTCTCAACTGTGGAGGCAGAGCGTGACCATCATGGCTAGTAGCCATTGATAGCAGTCTGCTCTGTGAGTTGTCTAATTCTCTTTTGAATCTGTGGTTCAACTATGTGTTGCGTGAAGAAGTACCGTATTTTTTGCTCTATAAGACTCACTTTTTCCCTCCTAAAAAGGGAAAAAGTGCGTCTTATGGAGCAAATGCAGGCTGCACAGCTATCTCAGATTCAGAATATTTCTTTTCTTGTTTTCCTCCTCCAAAAACTAGGTGCGTCTTATGGTCTGGTGCGTCTTATAGAGCGGAAAATACTTTCTTTTATCCATCTTGAATCTTCCTTCCAACTCTCAGCTTCATTGGATGTCCATGAGTTCTAGTGTTATGAGAGACAGAGAAAAGCTTTTCTTTGTCCACTATTCCTATGCCATGCATAATTTTATAAAATAATAATAATAATAATAATAATAATAATAATAATAATAATAATAATAGTTTATTTATACCCTGCCCATCTGGCTGGGCTTCCCCAGCCACTCTGGGTGGCTTCCAACTGAATATTAAAAAAAAATACAGCATTAGACATTAAAAACTTCCCTAAAGAGGGCTGCCTTCAGTTGTCTTTTAAAAGTAAAATAGCCTTGACTTCTGCTGGGAGGGCATTCCACAGGGCAGGCGCCACTAACGAGAAGGCCCTCTGCCTGGTTCCCTGTAACCTTACTTCTCGCAATGAGGGAACCGACAGAAGGCCCTCAGCGCTGGATTTCAGTGTCTGGGCTGAACGATGGGGGTGGAGACGCTCCTTCAGCTATACAGGACCGAGGCCGTTTAGGGCTTTGAAGGTCAGCACCAACACTTTGAATTGTGCTCGGAAACGTACTGGGAGCCAATGCAGATCTCTCAGAACCGGTGTTATGTGGTCCCGGCGGCCACTCCCAGTCACCAGTCTACATGCTGCATTCTGGATTAATTGCAGTTTCCGGGTCACCTTCAAAGGTAGCCCCACGTAGAGCGTGTTGCAGTAGTCCAAGCGGAAGATAACTAGAGCATGCACCACTCTGGTGAGACAGTCCGCGGGCAGGTAGGGTCTCAGCCTGCCTACCAGGTGGAGGTGGTAGACAGCTGCCCTGGACACAGAATTAACCTGTGCCTCCATGGAGAGCTGTGAGTCCAAAATGACTCCCAGGCTGCGCACCTGGTCCTTCAGGGGTACAATTACTCCATTCAAGACCAGGGAATCCCCCACACCAACTCGCTCCCTGTCCCCCAAAAACAGTACTTCTGTCTTGTCAGGATTCAAGCTCAATCTGTTAGCCGCCATCCATCCTCCAACCACCATCCATCCTCCAACCGCCTCCAGGCACTCACACAGGATATGTCACCTCTTACTCACAATTTCTCTAAAAAGTCCCAAATGTTGCAACTTTTCTTCACAGTGGAGTCACTCTTTATCATTTTGGTTGCCCTTTTTTGATTCCCCCCCTAACTCCTATAATATCTTCTTTGAAGTGAGGCAATCAGAGCTGTACATAGTATTCCACATGTGGTCACACCATAGGTTTGTATAATGACATTATGATACTGGCAGTTTTATTTTCAATTCCTTTCCTAATGGTCTCAAGCATGGAATATGCCTTCTTCACAGCTGCCACACACTGGGTCAACATCTACATTGAGCTATATAAGCTGAAGTCTGGATATTAGCTAAGAATTTAAATGCATCTGTGCCATCAGTTATGGCACACAGTTAACTATCTCTGGACGATTTCTTGTTTTGATTATTGAAGGTTAAAATCATACATATTTTTCATTCACATTTCAAATGTTATGCTCAAGCGTATTCAAAAATTGAAATCCATAGCTGATCTGCATTATAAAAAAATAACTGGTAAATATGTAACAAGAAGGCAGAAGGGGAGAGTGCCACCATTATCCAATAAATTTAGCTGTGCAATAAATATATAAGATTGCCCTGCTGAAAACTTTAGATTCGGTAGAAAAGAGAACAGGCTAATTCTGTTCCCTAATTAGTCTTAAGCAAATTAATTTTGGCTCCTTCTGCAGTCCTAAAATAAATCATTCACCTCTCATCTGTTCTCGTTTTCCTTTGGAACTGTAGAATCAGCAACTGTGTGTACGTGGAAGAAAATTATAAAGCAAATAAAAGAATGCCATACTAAGTGCTTGGCTTAAGGCTTTCGCTGGCTCCCTCCCACCCCCCCCACCTCACGTGGCTCTGCTAGTATTGTCACAAGTCTGAGCTTTTATATAACCATTTTTCTGGGTGTGTGGACCACCTATCCTGGAAAGTAGGTGGATAATTATTCTTATCCCCATATTACAGATGGGCAGCTGAGAGATGTGTCGGGGGGACTGGATGGTAGAGAAGATCCCGATGACAACAACAAATTGTCATTGGTGAACTCCTGTTGTGTTATGATGCTACCATGCCCTTTACCCCCAAGAGCTTGTAGCTTTGTAGGATTCCCACATTTGGTTAGCTTCAAAGGTAGAACTGCGTCAGATGCCTTCTAGCTATTTTGCGGCAGTTGCCTCATCCATCCTAGACTACAGTGGTACCTCTGGTTACGTACTTAATTCGTTCCAGAAGTCCGTTCTTAACCTGAAACTGTTCTTAACCTGAAGACCACTTTAGCTAATGAGGCCTCCCACTGCCGCCACGCCGATGCTGCATGATTTCTGTTCTCATCCTGAAGCAAAGTTCTTAACCCAAGGTACTATTTCTGGGTTAGCGGAGTCTGTAACCTGAAGCGTATGTAACCTGAAGCGTATGTAACCCGAGGTACCACTGTATTGGTATGCTTAATGGTGCAGGAAGGTCTATCAGACTGTTCAGGTGACCCTGTAAAATTGGTGTACTAATTATTTGGATCTACTGGATATGAGTTGGCTGTAATTGAACTACCAAATATGCACTTAAATTCTCATCCTGTACAAAGTTGAAAAGGTCTCTGAATGTCCTTCTAATGTATTTACTGGGGAAATGTGTTTGAGCTGGAATTAAATGGACTCCCTATCTGTCACCGACTGTCTCTACTATAGACAGAAAGATCTGATGAGGAATATCTGTCGGTGTCAGGAAGAATAGGTGATAACTTTTATTAAATTATGTAGTCTCAGCTAATCTGTTCATACAGCTATGTCTGTTAGAAGCGACAAACTAATATGTCATCAAACTTGACAGCCCCCTTAGTTGACTGTACAAACGTGAAGCAAACTGTCATTTAAATACTTTGGAAGTGATGAGTTTGAGATAAAAGAAATGCATTCCTCAAGCTACAGTTCAGAAAGTGTGTGTGTGTTTGCAAGTGAGAGAAAGAGAACGCTAAAGTGGATTTGAGTTACAAAGTTGAGTGAGTGGGGCACAAATGCACAACTTTTCTATATTTTTTGTGTTTTCTGCTAAAGGACGATTGTGGAGCTGAATTTTGCACCTAACAAATGTTGGCATTCATGAGGATTCCTTAAAGCTAAGAGTATACAGTGGTACCTCGGGTTACATACGCTTCAGGTTACAGACTCCACTAACCCAGAAATAGTACCTCGGGTTAAGAACTTTGCTTCAGGATGAGAACAGAAATCGTGCTCCGGCGGCGTGGCGGCAGTGGGGAGGCCCCATTAGCTAAAGTGGTGCTTCAGGTTAAGAACAGTTTCAGGTTAAGAACGGACCTCCGGAAGGAATTAAGTACTTAACCTGAGGGACCACTGTATATATATTTTTTAAATACCATTTTATCCTGCGTTTATGATGTGTTTTATAGCATATCAGAAACAAACATGACAAGGGCTCCTCCCAGCCCAAGGAGGAAAAAATGAGGACTGTGATGGTGGTAAGAGGGAAGAGAGGCATATAAAGGGGATAGCAAGAGATGAACATGAACACAAAGAAACATTTATTTGTAAATTTCAGGGATTTGATGGAAGATGGGGAGAGAGGTGACATTTGAAGCATGATGTTTCAAGCCCATGTGGGGAGGGACAGCAAGGGGAATGGGAAGGAAGCTTCTGAGTGAACAGGAGATATCCAGGAGGCTCAGAGTAGTAGAGCTGAGTGGAGTGAGGTGAGTCATTGGTGCTTCCATTGTGTTCAAATAAAAGAAGCAGCTTTTTGGGGGGAACTGAGTTCCCTTACCTTTAAAATTTTTTATTTTTATTTTTTTGTCTGAGGTGTTCAAACTGATATACACCCAATGCCTAAGGCAAAAATATACCTCTTTCTGTAAACAATGAAGTTGTGGCCATTTCTAATCCAAATCAATGCTTGAGTTTATTAGTCACATCTTACATTTCGATACCGTCAAGGGTGGGTGGGTGGCACTGCGACTGGTCCCGCAATAAACAAACAAGCAAACTTTGTTGTGAGTTCCCCCCATCTTTTTCCCAGAAAAAGAGTACTGAATACAAGTATTTGACACATGCTTGGATAATGGGTGGTCATAGACATTTTTATTTTCAGATGATCAGAATAGGAAAATTGTGGATTCTAACTTGAGTTTCTAGGTAACGAACTGTGATCTAGCAGTGAGATAAAATATTCTTATATTTTTGTTCCCAGTCTGTATTAGAATATAGCAGGGCTGATTTTTGCCAAGGGCACATTGCAGAGCAGATTTGCATTACGAGTCTGGTGGTTGAGTTTTAAAAATCTGATTTGTTTCTAAAAGAATGAGTCTCCTGCAGTAGGAAACCTCACACTTCTCCCCACTCCTATTTCCTCAAGCTTCATGGATATGCCATAGATTTTGAGAGATGAGTCACAGGGTGAAGGAGCCTGGAAAGCAATGAGTACTGATTGCCTCTTTAGCCCCAGCCAATAATTGCTTGATCCAACTGCCACCCATTTAGAGTGACTTTAATTCTCACCAAAATGAGGAGCTAATAGCACTGCCTTAAGCCAAGGCAGATGCTGGGCAAGTTTCCTCAAGTATTCGGCCAATGCTTCCCCCTCTTCTTCTTTTGGCCCGTAATAGCCATGTTGTTATGTTTCTGGCTCCTGTCTTCGTTGTGTCTGCCAGCTGTGCCAAACCATGCCGTGGGTTTGTATAACTGGTCGATTACATTGTGGCTGAAGAAATATATTTCCACTGATCGGTTCCAGCTCCCAAACATAACACCTTTTGGCTTCCAGGGAAAAAGTTGACTATTGTACTTCTACTTGGCTGAGTTGCATAACCATCGCTATCAGGGAAAACCCAATTATTTTAAACCTTTCTGTGATCAGATTTGTTGCCGTATACATTTCAGTCTGAATTTGGGTCAAACCAGGCACTGCCATCAGCCAGCCTTCACCCGCCTGCCTCCTTAGTTTCAACCCATCCATCCAAAGGGCAACACAGCTTCTTCCTCCTCTTTATAGAATTCAGCAGCGAGGAGGATGGGAGCAAAACCAGAATTAGTTGGCTCTGGGTAACAGTGTCTCTGGCTCTGCTACTTTTGGCATTCACGCCCTCTGCCCTACCACCAATGTTAGAAAATCAGATATATAAGCTAATTGCCAAATGGCTCCTTAAACCTAGGTTATGGCTGCCACAAAAGAATGTCCAGGTGCCTTTTTGCAGTTGAATTTATCATTATCACCATTATCAATCATTTCATTTCTATACTGCTTTATAGTTTAATGAAAAAAATCTCAAAATGGTTTACAGTACATTAAAACATCCAATAAAACAATCCAGAGTAAAACAAATTCAAGCTTCATCTGTGTCCCCAGATGTTGTTGGACTACAACTCCCATCATCCCTGAGCTCTGGCCTTGCTAGCTAGGGGTGATGGGAGTTGTAGTCCAACAACATCTGGGGACCCACAGGTTGAGAAAGGCTGGAGAGTGTCGGACTAGGATCTGGGAGATCAGGGTTGAAATCCCCACTCAGTCACAAAGCTCACTGCGTGACCTTGGGCTGGTCACAGCCTCTAGCCTACTTCACAGGTTAACTGAGGAGGGGTGAACCATGTACTCCTTGGAGAAAAAGGTGGGTTTATAAAAGCAATAAATAAGTTTTTCTGCTTACCTGCTTAAGAAACAGATAGGTAGCCGTGTTGGTCTGCCATAGTCAAAATAAAAAAATTCCTTCCAGTAGCACCTTAAAGACCAAGTAAGTTAGTTCTTGGTATGAGCTTTCGTGTGCATGCACACTTCTTCAGATACATTACTTGGTCTTTAAGGTGCTACTGGAAGGAATTTTTTTATTCTGCTTAAGAAAGCTGGAGGGGCCAGCCAGATGGAGATGTCGCCAACCTGGTATCCAGAGATTTCCATGATCTAAATTTCTGACATTACATTTGTAGGTTCCATAGGGAATGGTTCTTTATGTACAGTGGTACCTCAGGTTACATACGCTTCAGGTTACAGACTCTGGTAACCCAGAAATAGTGCTTCAAGTTAAGAACTTTGCTTCAGGATGAGAACAGAAATTGTGCTCCGGCGCTGCGGCGGCAGCAGAAGGCCCCATTAGCTAAAGTGAATTAAGTACTTAACCCGAGGTACCACTGTACACTCTATCCCTGTGTTTGAAAGAGCTACATATCTTCCTTTGGAAGTTAGCAGCGACAGGCTTTTCAAGTTAAAACAAGTTGCAGTGAGGTCCATGCTCCTTTGCCAAAATGGAAACAGCAGTTATTTAAAGGATAAAATGAGTTTACCTTGTCCAGAACTCCTTGGAGGAAGAGCACAGCAAAACTGTAATAAATAATAAAGCTACTACATTATGAAACCTCAAAATGCAGGACTTGGAGATAAGAGTGGGATTGAGTGTGCCTTCCCTCTCTTAATTACCAAAAGTCCTGGAAATGTGAGGGAGCCTTATTTTTCCAATCAGTGGAAAATCTGCAGAGTAAAGGGTTTAAAATGTACACAAATTCATCAGAATCTTCCTTAGTTTGCATATATTTTGCAATTCCTTCATTTGTTATTTTTCTGGGGAAAGAAAGTTTGAAAGTTTCTTTCAAAATTCAGAATGAAAAGGGTATCTCTTGTGTCAAGATAATGAATGTTTCGTTCTGTGTGTGCTTATGTGTATGTTCACCTCTTCCCCCTACCCCAAAGTCTGATTTTGGAATTAGGGGGGGGCGACACTTGGCTTAAATCCTCACTGTTTGTTTTATTTAATTATCTTGTTCCTCCTTGTGTGTTAAATTGGAATACAGCCAAACAGCTAATGCTGTATTAAGTTATTGCTCTATTATTTTGTTCAAGGAACAGCAAGCCTGTCTTCCGTAGAGAAATGGGGCCACTTATTTTTCATCCATGGCCTGTCTGTATAAGTTGTCATGAGTTAATGTGACATTTTTCTTCTTCTGCCCCCCCCCCCCCAACGATGCTTTTTCTCTTATTAAAAATTACAGCAAAGAGCTGATCCAGATTAGGAAGGAACGGCACATCCGTGAAGTATCTAACATAATAAAATTAATGTTAACATATAAGATCAGGACCATTAAGATCCTAAGGTAATTAGAGATTGAATTAGCCTTGAATTGCATCTGATTTCATCTGTTTGAGATGGAAGACAAAGGAATAGTATAATAACTGAGCAGACCAGGCTTTTTAAGGTCAAGTTTTTCCTGTAGGGGAAAAGGAGGTGGGGGGAGGAGGAAGATGAGAATAAGATTTGCTTTGTTTCTTTCTTTTATGGAGCTTGCTGTTCAGTCTCATGAAAGATTAAGCAGACTGGCTACAAGGATAGAGAATCTCTGTTGCGGTGCCATCGCAAAATGGTGGGTTGGGACCTGGGAATGTTTGGATGTTTGAGAAATTCAGTTTCTGTTAATTCCGAAGCAAAGCAGCCTTACACACACCTCCTGAACTAGCATGCGGATTGGAACAAAATTATCCTTCAGCTTTTGCACATCTCCAGATTTTGTGATACAATTTCCACCTAAAAATTAAAAATCCACATTTTTAAGGATAAAATACATTTTTGGAAATTTGTGTATTTAGATTATATAGTTACCGTATATAAATACTATTGTGTGTTGTAATATGTGTGTCAATACATATTAAAACAGGGATTTTCATAAAGCTTTTTTAAAATAAAAAACTCAGATTTCTGTTGAAACAGGATAGAAGTAATTTATGAGTGAAGACATGCAAAAGTGATTCAGACTGGAAATAGATTTATCCATAATAGCAACTGGCCATAATCACACCAGAAAGGGGTTTTGTTTTTTAAGTGCCAGCGAAGCAGCAAAAGGGAAAATAATCACTGCAAGCAGTAAAGAAAAAGGCATGGTTTGGAAAGTTGGTGGAGAAGAATTGTCCCCCACATATATAATTCTGCTTAGATGATTACAGGAAGAACATTCAGTTGAATCAGATGAACTGGGATACATTTTCCATATACAACACATGTGTACATACACAAAGTCCTGATCTTTGAAGTGTGTGTATACAAGAATGCATTTGACATCATTTAGGGCATCAATGGGTGGGACGCGGGTGGCGCTGTGGTCTAAACCAGAGAGCCTAGGGCTTGTCGATCAGAAAGTTGGTGGTTCGAATTCCCGCGATGGGGTGAGCTCCTGCTGCTCGGTCCCTGCTCCTGCCAACCTAGCAGTTCGAAAGCACATTAAAGTGCAAGTTGATAAATAGGTACTGCTCCGGCGGGAAGGTAAACGGCATTTCCGTGCGTTGCTCTGGTTCGCCAGAAGCGGCTTAGTCCTGCTGGCCACATGACCCGGAAGCTGTTTGCGGACAAATGCCAGCTCCCTCGGCCTATAGAGAGAGATGAGCGCCGCAACCCCAGAGTTGTCTGCGACTGGACCTAATGGTCTGTGGTCCCTTTACCTTTAGGGCATCAATACACTTTACTGAAGAACTTGGTGGAGTAAGATGAAGCCCAGTGAAGGCTGTCCACCTCATTTCTGTTCTTTCTGTTTTATAACATCTTTGCCACCAGAGAATTTAGTCCAGTACTAAAGCCCTTTTAACTATGATTTGTGGGGGGTTTAGGGCATAAGGTGTGGACATAAGGCAGATCCAAGTTCTCCTAGTAGATCTCTGGGTGACTAGCAGATTATTGAAGGTTTCTGACTTCTCACTGTTTGAGAAGAGCAACAACTAGTCTGCCTGTTTCTCTGGCAGCTGAAATGAAGAAAAAACTCGGGTTTTTTGTGTGTGGAAAGGCTGAGAGCTCAGTTTTGATAATGAGAACAAATTCCTGGTCTGAGCATGTGCTCAGAGACACCTCTATTCTTTTATTCTAAAGTGTCTGTCTGCCCCACTGAACCCACTTTGCAAACGCTTAATCTTGGTGGCTTATGGGGGTTGCTTTTTGAAGCCGTAAACTGCTAATCACCCCTCGTTCCCTGGTAAGCTGGATAAATTTTAAAAACAAAAACATGCCTCAAGAAGGTTTTGAGTGATAGGTGGGCGCATTGGCCTTGCTAGTTCAGAAACTGATCATTCTAGTTCAGGTGGTTAATATCCAGCCTTGTACTTAGAAAGCAGGTGCGAGATTTTACAGAAGTTGATTTTTTCAACGTTGCGTTATTAAAAAAAATTATTTCAAAATAAGTTCTTCAGTTGTTCTGCTGCTTCCTGCAGGGCCAATTTGAGAAAGTAACACTGACCATCTGGCAGTGTTACTTGGGGTGGCACAGGGCAAGAATGTGTTCCAGTGCTATTTAACATCTCTATGGAGCCATTGGTAGCAGCCATTGGGAGATCTGGAGCATGATTTCTTCAGTATGCTGATGAAACTCAGCTCTGTCACATCTGAATGCAGAGTGGATGTGCCTGTGTCTGGATGCAGTGGTGGGCTGGATGAGGACCAATAAACTGAGACTAAATCCTGACAAGAAACTGGCCATTTGCCTGTTGTGTATGGGGTCGCACTCCCTCTGAAGGAGCAGATTCCTAGCCTAGCAGTATTCATTGATTTACGGTATCTTTGTCACTAGAGGCTATAGTGCCGTCAGTGGCTAAGAGTGCCTTCTACCTGCATCGTTTGGTACACTAGCTGCTGCCATTTTTGTACAGGGATAATGTGGCCAGAGTGGTCCATTCATTGGAAACCTAAATATTTGATTATGGCAATTTTTTTGGGGGGGGCTCCCTTAGTATTTGTCTGGAAGCTGCGGTTAGTCCAACAATCTACAGTCATACCTCGGGTTGAATGTGCTTCAGGTTGATAATAATAATAATAATAATAATAATAATAATAATAATAATTTATTATTTGTACCCCGCCCATCTGGCTGGGTTTCCCCAGCCACTCTGGGCGGCTTCCACAGAAACCAAAAAACACTAAAATATCATACATTAAAAGCTTCCCTGAATAGGGCCGCCTTAAGATGTTTTCTGAATGTCAGGTAGTTGTCCATCACCTTGACATCCGATGGGAGGGCATTCCACAGGGCGGGCGCCACCACCGAAAAGGCCCTCTGCCTGGTTCCCTGTAGCTTCGCTTCTCGCAATGAGGGAACCGCCAGAAGGCCCTCGGCGCTGGACCTCAGTGTCCGGGCAGAACGATGGGGGTGGAGACGCTCCTTCAGGTATACTGGGCCGAAGCCGTTTAGGGCTTTAAAGGTCAACACCAACACTTTGAATTGTGCTCGGAAACGTACTGGGAGCCAATGTAGGTCTTTCAAGACCGGTGTTATGTGGTCTCGGCGGCCGCCCCCAGTCACCAGTCTAGCTGCCGCATTCTGGATTAGCTGTAGTTTCCGAGTCACCTTCAAAGGTAGCCCCACGTAGAGCGCATTGCAGTAGTCCAAGCGGGAGATAACTAGAGCATGCACCACTCTCGCCAGACAGTCAGCGGGCAGGTAGGGTCTCAGCCTGCGTACCAGGTGGAGTTGGTAAACAGCTGCCCTGGATACAGAATTGACCTGTGCCTCCATGGACAGCTGTGAGTCCAAAATGACTCCCAGGCTACGCACCTGGCCCTTCAGGGGCACAGTTACCCCATTCAGGACCAGGGAGTCCTCCACACCAGCCCGCCCCCTGTCCCCCAAAAACAGTACTTCTGTCTTGTCAGGATTCAACTTCAATCCATTAGCCGCCATCCACCCTCCAACCGCCTCCAGGCACTCACACAGGACCTTCACCGCCTTCACTGGTTCTGATTTGAAAGAAAGGTAGAGCTGGGTATCATCTGCATATTGATGGACACCCAGTCCAAACCCCCTGATGATCTCTCCCAGCGGCTTCATATAGATGTTAAAAAGCATGGGGGAGAGGACGGAACCCTGAGGCACCCCACAAGTGGGGGCCCAAGGGTCTGAACACTCATCCCCCACCACCACTTTCTGAACACGGCCCAGGAGAAAGGAGCGAAACCACTGTATAACAGTGCCCCCAGCTCCCAACCCCTCTAGACGGTCCAGAAGGATGTTATGGTCGATGTTAAGGTTGAGCACGTTTGGGTTGCGCTCCGCGACAACCCGGAAGTAACGGAGCGCATTACTTCCAGGTTTCGCTGCTCGCGCATGTGCAGACGCTCAAAATGACATCACGCGTGGAAGCGGCAAAACGTGACCCACACACGTGCAGACGTGCCATCTCATCTTACGTTGCATTCAGGATGCGAACGGGGCTCTGGAACGGATCCCGTTCACATCCCAAGGTACCACTGTACTCTTTTAGATGTGTGTTCAGGGAAATTTGTGAACAATTTGGTGTGCTTCCCATTTGATAGTTGACATTTTTGGAAGCAAAACCGTGCAATGTTGACAATGTTGACAGTGCAATGTTGACAAACAATAGTGTCAGTATTGTAGGGTATCTGTTAACTCTCACATTCTTGCTTATATATTTTATAATAATTTGCTAGTTTTAAAATTTCAGCATAACGTTCTATGCCACAAATGCCTCGAATTTACACAGGAACAGATCTCAGCAGAGTTCTTCCAAGTTTCACTACTTTTTTCAGGTCTATAGCAGTTTAATTGTGGAGGGAAAGGGAGATAAACCTTGACTTTAGTGTTCTGATAGAGCGTGTGCTATCCATGCAGAAATTCCCTATGTTCCGTTAAGGGCTGTCAGGAAGTCCAGTTAGGGAAGTTCATAATACTTCACTGGATATTAGAGACAATCTATCGAATTCTCTTTACAGGACTTCTGTTTCCCGACTCACTGTATTGTTCTGCAAAGTCTTTCACAAAGCTTCATGAGCTGGATCTTTCCTGCCCTGGTGTTCCCCCAGGTCTCCCCCAGCAGGAATGGATGCAAACTGGCTGCTGAGCATTAGGTTTGCAGATAAAATAATGCCAAGTGTACTGTTTGTGAGAACATGAAGGGGTTCCTGCCTGTCCCCACACGCTGAGTGAATCCAGATGATCGACTTGCTCACCTTGCTGTGGCTTGTCACAATAACTGCACAGTGGTGTTCGCATTTGGCAAGGCTGCTGAAAGGGCTGAACGTTTGATTGGTTCCAAGGCTGTCACGCTTTTTGACAAGCTGCATTTTTGAAGCTCACAAGAAATTTGATTGATCCTGGAGACTCTTCCTTTAACTCCCAAATTACATTCCACAAAAGGACTGCTAGCTTACTACAAGAGAGCAGGAAGTTTCCATGAGTCTGAGGCTTTCGACTGTTTCTGCATGACTCCCTATTCTGGTTGTATTACCTCCTGGTTAGCCTCTACACTGCAGGGTATTGGATCATTCAATCACTCCAAATACAGATAATGGCTTGTCCACAGAGGGAGCTGCCAGTTGCTGTTGTTGTGCATGATCTTTCCACGTTCTAGTTAGAATGATGCAGCTGGTTTAGAAAACTGTGTAGAAATTTGCAATGGGCAGACACTTCTGTGAGCAGATTACTTTTGCCCTAAAGCAGGGGTCTGCAACCCGTGGCTCCGGAGCCGCATGTGGCTCTTTTACACCTTTGTCGCGGCTCCGGGGCGGATACTAGCGAGGGGAGGAGGCACATTGTGCACCCCGACACTCCCCACTGTGGCGGGCGCTGTACTGGCTGTGACGTCGCATGGGGGCGGTACGTGCGTTAGTCACGCACCGTCCCGACGTCACCTTCCTGCCCACCCGCTACATTGTAAGGGGCATGTACGCTGGTCACTGCATTGAAGGGGAGTGAAGAACACACACACACAAAAAGGTAACTTGTTAATTTAACGTTTATTTCTATGAGGAGGAGTAATTCTGAGGGGTCAAACAAAGAAATAATAAAAAAGTGACAAAAAAGTTATTTTTATAATGACGATTTTTGCGGCTCCCAGTTTTTTTTCCTTTGGAAACGGGTCCAAGTGGCTCTTTTTGTCTTAAAGGTTGCAGACCCCTGCCCTAAAGGTTTGCAAGTGTATGTGTGAAGGATATCTCCAGTTTGGGTGGTGGCAATTCACTTGTGGAACTCTATTATAAAGGCATACTGGGTGCCCAGTCTTTTATCCTTTTTGCATCTGTGTAGTCTAATATATTTTTAGAGTTAATTACAACTGATTTATTTTAGTTTGAGTTTTCTTTAGTTATTGGGTTGCAGGTCATTTTTTGGTTTTATCTTAATTGTAAGCCATCTGGGAATTCTGTTTGTACTGCATATTGGGATATACCGGTAAATGAAAAAAGTGTGCCATAAGTATCAGACTTTTGGAAACACTACTTTAATTGATCTGCTTTCCCATGAAACATGCAGGGGGTTTTTTAAGTGGGAAAGGAACTAGGTAAAAAGAAATGAAGCCCAGTGAATGAAATAAATGTTTTGTGTATTTTGCCGGAACCCCCACCCTTTTCCTATTCATTATGTATATTTGCTTTGCTGATTTGATTACTCTCTATAATATTTTTAAAATTATTTTTTAAATACATGATCGTATGTGCACACACTCATAGAGAACTATATAGAATTGTTAATAACTCTCTGCTAAACTTTCTACAACTTAGTTTGTGTTGTTATTGTATATCAACAATTTTATATTACTGGTTCCTATTTTATTTTATTTTCAAAATCAAAAAAACCTGGTTGCTGTCTTACATTCCTTATCTATTTGTCAGTGCCTTGTTTTTTACCTTCCTCTTCCCTATTCACAATATTTCCATCTTGCTTCCTCTTTTAATTTTTCACTCTCTTTCTCTGATGGCTTTGCTTTATTCCTTCTGCCCTATGTGCTCTCATCTAGGCTATCTTACATCACCGTTAGTTTCCCCCAATTCTGTCTCCTTCAGTCCTATGGCTATTCTTTCTTTCACAAAGTCTGCAGCAGTTGTGAATGGGTAGGTGCATGTTTCGAGATTTATCGAGCTGTCAAAACAACTGTTGGCCTCCCCCTGGTCTAATTTTTCTCAAGCAATGCATTTCCCCCCATAGATCCTCCATGTTCCCCATCTGTTCTGAAACACTGTCAACTTCGTTTGTTCCTCTGCACATGTTCAGAAATGTGGAACTGCACAATCCACACTTTCAGAGAACAACGCTATCTCTTTCTCCCCTCCCTCCCCTTTTTTAAAAAAAATATGCACTATCTTGAACTGGTAGTCATTAAATAACAGTTTTGTCTCTTGTGGCATTGACTGAGTGGAATGTGAGCAAGGCAGACATTCCACTCAGGCATTCTTTGTCTCCCCACAATGAATCTTGAGGCCCTGCTTGGTGTCACACCCTTTCCTCTCAGGCTAGGTGTCCTCTGCTCGCGCCTGCATGCTGCCTTTAATTGCCATCATTTGTCCCCTGCATCTTCCAGCTGGGCATGCACACAGCTAAACTATTCCTCTCTCATTTAGGTTCTTTTAAATATGAACCTTCTCTCCCCCTGCCCAGAACCTGCCTCCTCCCAAAACACGCTCTATTGTCATTATTTATTATTTCTTTATCTATTGCACTTCTATTCCACCTTTCCTCCAAGCTCAAGTTGGCATACATAGTTCTCTTCCCCGTTTTCTCCTCACAACAGCGCTGTGAGGTAGGCTCGGCTGAGAGTGAGTAGCCCAAGGTCACCCAAGGTGGGCTTCATGGTTGAGTGGGGATTGAATCCTGGTCTCCCGAGACTTAGTGCCGCACTCTAACTACAACGCCACACTGGTTATTTTGGCACTAGGTGCGTCTATGCAGGGCACCCTTATTAACTAATAAGGGAGTGGTGGAGTCCAGCTACAAGAACTGCCACTGCATCTTTTTCCTACACTGCAGGGGGTTGGACTGGGTGACCCTCGGGGTCCCTCCCAATGTTACAATTCTGTGATTCTATGATCCTCTATTCAGAAAAGAAATCAAGAACAGAGCTTCCTTTTAGTAGGTGTCATGGACTTATCTATTCGTAGCGGGGGAAAGCTTATGTCCTTGTTATGACTTGCTACGACTACAAGCGTCATTAAATTTGTCCCACGATAATGTGGAATACTGCTTTGTAAGGGAAAAATTGAAAATTGCAGTTAAGATAGCTGGATACCCCAGAGGACAAGGTTCCTGTGCTTTCAGCGGCTGGGCTGGAAGGAGATTCTCCACAGCTGGATCCTTTCCTTCTGCTCTTGCCTCTTGTTGAATCTGGCAGTCTGAGCTGCAGTCGTTCTAGGACAGAGTCATGTAGTGGCTAGAGGGCAGGATCTGGATGAGAACTGGAACAGCATAGTGCCATGTGTAGGTTGTAAAGCAAAGCGGCTCATTCAAATCTTACCCCAAGCACAAACTCAATAGGTGGCCTTAGACAAGCCAGTGACTCTGAGCCTCCACCTGTCCTCCCTTCAGCCTGCAATATAGGGATAAATTGGCATGTTTTGAAGGGCTATTGTTAAGATGACAGTGATAATGTAAGTGAAACTCATATTACTATTATATGTTGAGCTGAGATTTCAGATCTTTGTGCAATGATGAATCGCAGTTGGTGGCCTCAGACAAGTCACACTCTCATCTCATCTTTGCTTTCCTGCCAGGGATGTTGGGAAGATACAAATGGAGTAACGCCACTTGTGCTATGTTTGACCTCCTTGAAGGAAGAAGGGCAGGGTACAAATTCAGCAAAATGCAAAAAGGAAACATATTCAGAATATTATACGTAATGGAACAGGATTTAGACATGAACACATTTGAGAGTGACAGAGACCAGAAGTAGACTCATTCTACAGACTAGTTGAGTGCAAATTTTGGCTTGCTGATTGTCATTTGTCTGTTGTGAATTACCTCTTTAAAACTATTTGGCACTGGAGACCTCTTCACACATTACATTGCTTAGCAATTTACATTAAAGCAACGTACATGAGAAAAGCATATTTTTGTAACCACATAATGTACAGGTATACTGGTTAGGGAGCTACGATTGGAGCTGTAATCTGTGCTGAATTTATATTCAGTGGCAGGCTCAGATCTGTCTCTGTGTTTCCATACAGTGTGAATTAAATGGTTATTAACCATGATAGCACAGTGGAACTTCCAGTTGCAGGGGCAGTTTACCTCTTAATTCAATGCACTGGGGAATAAAGAGGGGTGATCTATGGGTGCCATGCCCAGCTTCTGCTCTTCTAAAGACATCTGCTTGGCTCCACTTGGAGGCAGAATGTTGGGCTTGATGGCTGGACCTTGGCCTGATACCGCAAGTCAATTTTTCTGATCTTGGAATCAGGTTTGTATTGCAACTACCCAGATGACATAATGTTGAAAAATGGGCACGACCGCCAAATGTTATGGTAACGTGTTCATGTTGCGTTTGTTTCTCTGTATTTTCACACTTCCTGACTAGTAGTCTGTAGCAGAAATACTCTTTATGAAATAGCATGGTGAGGTGCAACAAAAGGTTCAAAGTGCAGTTGGCTGAGAAACAATAGTCAGCAGTGTCTGTCAAGGCCCAGTCTTCCTGGCACCGCTGTTGTGGCAATCTGGTTACAAGGCAGGTGTGTGCTCAGAAGGATGATTGGTGAGGTTTTAGAACACGATTCATCATACATCCAGAGAAAGAGAGAGGAAGCATTATATTTTACAACATGCAGCAGATTACATAATAAAGTATCCCACAACCACAAAACTCCGAAGAAAATGCAGAAGCCATGAGAGATGTGGATTTACAGATAATAATAATAATAATAATAATAATTAATAAAAAATTTTATTTATATCCCGCCCTCCCCAGCTGAAGCCGGGCTCAGGGCGGCTAACAACAATCAAATAATCAAACAGTCAAATAGTCACACAATCTAAAAATATTTCATTATAAAAATTAATTAAATCAAATTGATGGCAACCAATTAAGCAAAATTCTGTGCAGGTTGCCAGAGGAGGGAGTCAGGCTGCGCCCTGACCAAAGGCCTGGCGGAACAACTCTGTCTTGCAGGCCCTGCGGAAAGATGTCAGGTCCCGCAGGGCCCTAGTCTCTTGTGACAGAGCATTCCACCAGATTGGAGCCGCAGCCGAGAAGGCCCTGGCTCTAGTTGAGGCCAGCCTAACCTCTCTGAGGCCTGGGACCTTGAGGATGTTATTATTTGCAGACCGTAGGTTTCTCTGTGGGGCATACCAGGAGATGCACAATGTTGTAGTGACCTTCAGCTCTAGCTTTTCTTTTGAGCTGGATCTGTGTTTAAATGCCTACCTGGCTGTGAAGTTTACACGGAGGCCTTGGGCAAGTGGTTGTTATCTGCTAGGCTACCTCACAGGGTTGTTGAGAGGCTAACCACTGCTCTGAACCCCTCAGCAGGAGGGTGGAATGCAGGTAGAAGTAAGAAATACAGATTTGAGGGGAGCAATTGAAATTGTTTCTACAGAATGTTTCTAGTTAGGGGGATACAGCTATATGCTTAGAGAGTGCATGGGCTCCAAGATTTGCATTTTATCCATACTTGTGGTTTTTGTTTCGTTTTGTTTAATCCAATCTGTTTCTGATGCACTCTGTGTTTCCCCTTGCTTCCACCTGTGCTTCTGATTCTGAGCCACTGTATAAAATGTAGCGTTGTGCTCCCCATTCTCTATATTGGGGAACCTAAAAGTGGCTGTAACTTCTCCCATTTTGCTAAAGTGGATGGCATCCACAGATTCAGGAGTCCCTCTGGAGTGGGTTAAGTCTGCCAAACAAATAGGTCCAGTTTTTTGTTGTGGAGGGAGTAGAAAATGATCTCATTTTCCTCCATCACCCTTGTTAGGACAATATCTTTATAAGGCCAACTAAAAAAACCAAACACAACCCCTACAAAATCTGTATTAGTGGGAGTTTGTATCTTATTCTTCCTTACTTTAAAATAATTACAAGGTGTCCGAGTGGTGTGTATTGTGAGTTGTGCATTAAAAAACAACTTTGCAGCCTTACACTGCCCTTTTGATGCTTGTTTGTGTCCTCCAATAGAATACCCTCAGACATTTCTCCAATAAAAATAGAAACTTCTTCTTCCTCCTGCCCCTCCATTATTATTATTATTATTATTATTATTATTATTATTATTATTATTATTATTATTATTATCCCATCCATCTGACAGGATTGCCCCAGCCAACATATATAAAAACACAAGAAAACATTAAACATTTTAAAAAATCCCTATACAAGCTTGTCTTTAGATGTCTTCTAAAGGTTGCATAGATACTTATCTCCTTGGCTCCATACCCTCCAACATTTTTCCGCGGAAAATAGGGATGTCCTAAGGAAAAGTGGGACAGAAATTGGAATGGCTTCTGTAAATCTGGGACTGTCCCTGGAAAACAGGGACACTTGGAGGGTCTGCAAAAGACCTTATAGGCCTCTTTATAGGCCTTCCAATATGAGGTTGTCTAGAATGCTGCCTACAGAGTTCTGAAGAGCCCCGGGTTTGGTTTTGTCCTACTAGTGGGCCTCCCAAGAATATCTGGTTGGCCTGCTTAGCTTTGCAAATGTGCTCGCAGTTTTATTGCTGCACCACAAACTACTACTCCCCCCCTCCCCTTTTCTCTTGCAGCTTCTTCGTACTGCTCCCATTTTCTCATTACCTGTAAACATAAACGAGAAAGCTCTACTGAGATTGGCATTGCTACCTCGGCAAGTGTGGAAGCGAAAGTCTATTACCAGTTAATGTTTGGAGTAATTATTACTGCGAAAGTTAAGTTTTAACCAGTGTAACTCAGAAAGTGTATGGAGTCTCGGATGCATTGTCTTAGTGAATTGTCCTAAGGAGATGGGGAGGTGGAAGGAAAGAGCTTGACAATTTACTGTGATCAAAATTAAGTCTCATTCAGTTAAGTGTGTGAATTTGTTATTTGTTCTGCCACTTTTGGTAGCCAAAAGTCTGTTTCCAAATATGGAAAACTTGTGTTTGCAAATACATGTGTCATACAGGTGAACTCATCAGACAGCCAAGGTTGGCTGCAGCTCCACACAGAGTGTGCACGTCTTGACAGACCCAAGTTTGCTGTCACATAATGTATAAAATGACTTTCAGTGTGGTTGAGTATTCAACTCTTGTTAGCCCTGCATTGAAAGGTTCATGTGTGTGTGCTCTTGGCTGGGTTAATTGCGTCAAACAAAAATTTCCATTCCACCTCTTGTATCTTGAGCCCACAAGTGTGTTCCCCCCCCTTTCCCTTCCTGCCAAAAATAAATTCATGCCTCCTGGGTTTGTGTTCTGTGTACTGCGCTATGCAATATCTACCCAGTGAGATGCTCCAGTGGAAACTGCATTAATGATTGATAAAACCTGAGAGCTGGTTTAATTCTCTCCCCCTCCCCTGTTTAATGGCTATCAATAATTTAATGCACTTACTGTGAGTTTTTTTAAGAAATGGTACCCACACTTAAAAACAAACACACAAAAACCTGGCCTGGATTTAAACAGGCTCAGAGATTTAATGATTAAAATGCTCTTTGGGAGGAACTTGAGGGACCAACCACTGTCCCTCTTTGTGAACACTAATTCTAAAACATTTAATAGAAATATTTTAACCAAAAATAATACCCCGCATTCCAAGATCTTGCAAAATAATAAAAAACAGTTATAGAGGTAAACAAAGGTCTGTGCTAGCCATAACTTCTAGCTTTATAATGGAAAGTGTTGTCATAAGCCTAACAACAGGAATCCCCAATAAAATACCATTCCATGGATGACATTTGTTTTCTGGTCTATCCTGCTCTGCCATGTATTCTCTTAGAGGCCTAATGTTTTGCAATCACTTTGTTTCGTTTCGTTCTTTGGTAGTTTGAACCATAATGCCTGCTGTGTTTATTCCTTTTCCCCTTTCCTTCAAAGGAAATGCTCATGGACCCCATTCATATGTACCATTCCTTTACTGTTATAGATACCACTCCCCCAATAATTATTATAATCAGTGCTTTTTTCTGGGGGTACGCAGGGGTATGCATACCCCTAAACATTTTGTGAATCTAAGTTTGGCCTCATTGAGGGGCAGTATTTCAATACAGTGGATGCTCGAGTTGCTAACGTGATCCGTACGGGAGGCACATTCGCAACCCGCAGTGTTCGCAACCTGCAGTGCTGCCTCTGCGCACATTTGGGTCGCGCTTTTGCGCATGATGTCATTTTGTGCTTCTGCGCATGCGCGAGCTCTGAAACCCAGAAGTAACCCGTTTCGGTACTTCCGGGCTCAGCGCCGTGCGCAACCCGAAAACGCGCAACCTGAAGTGCCTGTAACCCGAGGTATGACTGTATGAATAAGAAAATGAAAGTACCCCTAAACGTTTTTTAAGAGAAAAGCACTGGTTATAATTATATTATTTATTAAATGCATATACCGCCCTTCATCTGAGGATCGCAGGGCTGCTTACAGTATAAATGACTGTCTCCATGCTGGGCCAGGTACATGTAAAGACTGCTCGAAGTGCTTTGACTTCCTGACATCTCTACAAACCATGCAAGCGATGCCTGGCCTTTTTGAGAGGCCCATAGCTGGCATGGTTTGCTAGCGTGCCAGGAAGCCAAATCACATGGCCTTTCACATATCTGGTTTGGCTTGGGAGCAACTGCAGACTTTATAGCAACCACTATATTCACACAGTGAAATATATTCACACTGGACAGGATACATATACTGTAAAGGGGTGTTGGAAAATAGGCAGGTGTCCAGTTCCAAACCCCCACTGAAAACACTCAAAAGTAAAAGTTGAAAATGATCGTAAGCATTTGCAAGTGACATAGGAGTAAATTCTCCCAAGTCCAGAGTGGGGGAGCAGGTAGAGAAGCAGAGGGGGGAAATTAAAACTAATCATTTTAATGAAGAAATTTGGGCTACCATTTACCAAATAGTACATAATAATTGTGCAGCTCAGAGTTCCCTACATTGACTGACAACAGCTCTCCAGGTTTTCAGACAGAGGTCATTGCAGTCCAACCTGGAGTTTCTGTGAGAAACCTGTGACCTTCTGCTTGCAAGGAAAATGCTCTGCTATTGAGCCACAGCCTCCTTCACTGTGTGAATATTACCACAGAGGAAGAAGAAGAAGAAGAAGAAGAAGAAGAAGAAGAAGAAGAAGAAGAAGAGGAGGAGTTTGGATTTGATATCTCGCCTTTCACTCCCTTTAAGGAGTCTCAAAGCGGCTACCATTCTCCTTTCCCTTCCTCCCCCACAACAAACACTCTGTGGGGTGAGTGGGGCTGAGAGACTTCAACAAAGTGTGACTGGCCCAAGGTCACCCAGCAGCTGCATGTGGAGGAGCAGAGACGCGAACCCGGTTCCCCAGATTACGAGACTACCGCTCTTAACCACTACACCACACTGGCTCTCAGTAAGGTGGTTGTCTGTATGAACCTGCCAAGTAATGGGGGAAATATTATCACACTTATCACTTGATCAGAAATCTGGACAAAGGGGCCAGGGGCAACATTTCCCACAGCAGTTGTGGGAAACACTTGACTGGCTAAAGAAGTGGGTATGTAAACGCCATGGTAAGTTAGCATCTGATTTCCTCAGTACTATGTTCATGCAGAAGTCCAACTCATCTCCTAAAACCTTACTAAGTGAAAGCTTTGTGCTAGTGAAACCTCCTTCAGTCATCTATCCCTACATGAGATATATTCCATCTGCATTAATTCAGAGTCATTTCCCTCAAAAATGTTGCTACCTCCGCGTTTGACTCTGAATTTAACCACAGGCAGAAATTAGCGGCAGCTCCAATCTTATCAGCTTGGCCTGCCCTGGACTCCCAAGTGGACATCCAGTTTTAGCGAGAGGCAGATGGTATTTATTTACAAGCATGCCCGCAACACAGCTTGATCGAAAACCTCCATTAATGTGCTCCTAAATTGGCATTTGATAATTTCCAAACCTCATCTTGCTCTTCTCAAAATTCTTCGGACGTTTTTGCCCAGGCAGGAAATTGCCATTCTTCCCTCCCCACTCCCAAAATGTTGTTGTAGATGAAATCCAGTGGCAGCTCTTGCCTTGAGGATGGTGAGCAGAGAGATGAAAGCAGGTGGAATAATTACTGCATGGTGCAGCAGGATCTCTCGATCTCTCTCTCCTTAGGTTAGTTGAGAAGGCAGCATCGCACTGTGAAGTTTCCCCCCACCAAGAATATACCTGCAATCATGTCAAGCAGCTCATGATAGTAAGAGGAAATTAATTTCGCTGGCAGCCAATGACTACCTGATTGCAAAGCTGGTTTATGCATGGTCAGACGTTTGTCCACTGGCTCTGTGAGAAACAGCTGGCAGTCATTATGGGCTGATGGTGGCAGGAAATACAGCTGTGTGGGAAACATAACTGCTACTTCTGAAAAGGATGCATATGGGAAGGAACTGTGGTTTTCGGCAGATCGCAATAATAAAGCAAACTTTCTCCGTTGTCTGCTTTATTAAAAAATATGGACTTTGGTCAAAGTTGCCTCAGCTAGAAAACATGGTTTGCTTTAAACCTCTTAAGTATGTGCGTCTGACTTTTGAAGTAATTGTAAATCCCCTCATCTTTCGTGATGGGCAGAGTTTAAAGAAGACATGCCGTAAATTAATGAATGTTAGTATGATGTTGGATAGAAACTAAGTGGTCTTTTGCTGTAATGCTATAAGGGAATATGAGAAAATGGTTATTAATAGGTAAAAAAATTAATGTTATAATATTTAAAAATTGAAGATTAAGATGAATGAAGAGGGGAGGGATTTGCTGCATTAACAATTGGAACTGGAATACAGAAAAGGAAGGCGTGAGGAGGTCCGGGAAATAAGCAAATGAAAAAATATGTGATAGAAAGATTGAACTGTTTTTTTAACTATTTTTATTTTGTAATTTTTTTCTTTTTTCTTTTTCTTTTGTAATTTTTTTTGAAAGTCTTAATAAATATCTTATAAAAAAATAAATAAAGAAGACATGCCATAATTGCAACGTAAGGAATTGAGATCCACAGAAATGTCAGATATTCTGACACTCGTGAAAGGAGTCGACAGCAGAGCAACGAAAAAGACACCACTGCAAAATACATTGCTCTGTTATAGATGGAAGATGCTTTCTTTCTGCCAGGGTTATTGTTCTGTAAGTTGCAGACATTGTTTGTAATACCATCAAAATAACAGATGTTATAGATGGAGGTGGAGCCTGGCGAGGAATGTTCCGCCCAAGTTCTTCTGACAGCAAAAGCTCAGCATTGAATCAGAGGCAAGAGTTTTACCTGAAAGGTGGCAGCTTTAGTGGGGCAACTTTATGATGCGGTGATAAAAGGCATCTCTCCAGGGTGCTACCTGAGGCACAAAACAGGCAAATAATAATACATATTGACAGTTATTTAAAATAGTGTTAAATAATGCAATGCTTGCTTTTTATTATGGAGCTAGTGGAGACACGGGGGAAAGTGTCACTGCCTTGTATATATTGCTCTGGTGTCTTTGTTACAACCTCCTTTTTTTACTTCTACTAATAGTAGGCTTCATTTAGGTTCACAATAAAGCTTGGTGAAATATCTGGATTTTCTCCTTGTGCATTTACAAACTGTAGCTGCAGTATTTCCCTCTCCCCGTGCCTGTAATGTTTCGGCATATATGATTATTACTGGATTAGTAAGGCTACGCTGTATAGCAAATATTTTCTTTTGAATTTATTTGTGCTTGCTTCTGATGTATGTAGCATTTATAACTGCATTCTGGCTGACAAAGACAAATCTTCAGGATACACGTTTGTTACAAACTAAGACACTGTTACCTGTGTGTCAACCCCCCCGCCCCACCCAAAAGCACCATTTCTAGGTGGAATATTAAAATTGGTTCCTGAATATAGAATAAATGAGTTCTTTCTGCTGGTAAATATTATCTAGTACATGCTATGAAAGAAGAAGTTTACCAGTTTGGTTGACTGTGCATTCATTTTGGTTTGTTTCCCAGGTTAGAGGATCTTGTGTCAAGCCAGGGTTATCCCACAATTCGCAGTGCATTTTCCTGCCACTTTATTGCAAAAGGTCTGAACTTTGGGGGAAGTGGGTTTTTTGCACAAGACCTCCTAATCAGCTATAATGGTGCAGTTGTGAATTTGTCAGGATGTGAGTGAAAATGGCCATTTTCGGAAGCTCCTTTTGTGACCCCCCCCCCAAACTTGAGTACTGTACTAAAGGGACTGCGACCTTTCCATTGAAACAGCGCTCGGGCAGATGTAATTGTCATCACTTTTCCTCAGAATTGAAATGTTTTGGCTGAGTAAGATTGACACATATGTATCATACTGCCTATAGCAGAATTGATATGTGTGCCACTCTGAAGGGTTGTGTTTTTGTTTTTGACACACAACAGCACTCAGTGTGTCCTGCTATTCTCAATAAATTTTGTCACACAGCTGTTTTCTACATCTCCCTGCTTTTGCTGAACGTTCATTTTGTTCAGCTTTTTTCTTTTCTTCTCCTTAATAACTGATTTCTTTTAGAATTCTTCCTCAGATCTACTGTTTGCTAATCTGTACACTCACATACACGCCTTGGACGGCCTCTCCTCTTTCTGCTTTTGGCATTTTCCCGCCTTTTTGTAATTCTGTTTTCTGGATACAAGCAGCTTTAATTCCTGCAGTTATCTTCAATGTTTATACTATTGTACAATGTTACTGTAAGCTTATTTATCATTATTGCCTGTATGGCAACATAGGATCAATTTTGTCTTCTGTTTTATATGCAGCCTGGCGTTCCTAGATTAATTTTATTTTTTATATACACCTTTTATGTCACTGCTGTGGACTGTTATTAATGTCTGATGTCTTAAAGCAGAATTGGGCCATTTTTTATTTATTTTTCCTTATTGCTGTCTCTACATTCCCAGCTTGTTTTTGATTTGAGAACAAATTTGCATATGCTTCGTTGTACTGTACTATATAAATTTCTCCCACATCTCCTTAATAGTATATTTATACAATGCTCTCTTCTGCTTCCCTTCACTCTATTGTATGAATCTCCTGCATTGTTTTTTCCTCCCCCCTCTCACTCTTTTGATATATTTCCAAAACACAGTCTATCTTTTTTAAAAAGCGCCCCCCCCATCTTCTGTCAGTCTTTCTTGGATTATTATTAGTGCCAGGTAACTAAACCAAAATTTAAAACATTTCTTCTAGCCTTGTTTTTGCAGTGTGTGTATGTGAACACCATTTTGTACTCTTAAGAATACACAATCTCTTTACTCCATTTATCAGATACACACACCATTTCTCTCTCTTCCCCCTCTCCATGGGTAGTCTGTCCATTTGGAGGGCACCTGTTTTACTTAATTGAACATACTAAAATAATATTATCAAAAATGTAAATGAAAAGGTAGAAATCAGATTCTCAGAGGATTAGTTAGGGCAGCTGGCCAGGCAGAGTGACACTGTTGCTGTTTTTAACTGACCCAGAACCCATATCCTAATATACTGTATAGGATGTTGCATTGGATATTGCTGGTGAGGAAGAATTTTTTTATTTTATAAAAGTGACCACTCTTCAGTGCAATTGGATTTAGCAGCAGTCCCCTCGAAGGGCCATGACTGACCTGAATTCATCATAGTGCTTGTCTCTTGCAGTGAGCGAGGGGTGGCAGGGATGTGTAACATTGGTTGCCTGCCTTGGCGTAATTCGTAACAGCACCGAGCTTGTCAGTGCATCTGGTGTGAAGCTGAGGATACTTCGAATGGTGTCCTCAGTGATTGTGGAGTTCATTATTGCAAGAGGTTATGCTCCAGCTTTTCTTCTCAGCTGTGTGTTTATTTGGGGAGGGTTTTTAGTGCTACAGTGTAGGTGTAAGGGTTGATTTTAGTGGAATACACATATTTGGTATATTTTTAGTGACATATAAAAGCTGAAATGTTTTGCGAGCTGTTGTGAGCCTACAGGGGTGATGGTGGGCTATAAATCTGAATAAGGGAATCTTAAGTGCTGCCAAACCCACATTCAAAAAGCACCTGATTTAATTTTGGTTCTCTGGGTCCAAGCTCTGACCAGAAATTACCCTGCTCAGCATGAGCTCTAATGAAATCCTGGCTCATGCTGGTTTGGCTGCAGGCTCATTTTTGCTAATGGTATGGCTTAGGAAAATGATTGGACTAAACCCATTAGAAAAATTTACAGTTGCGGATCTTTGTAGGAGGATTGTGAACACAGCTGTCTTCTCTTCAATTATCGCTTAAATTTGATTAGATTGAACCTTTGGGTTCTCTTGTCATGCTTAACACGCTGTTCTCTAATTTTTGTTTGCTTGCTTGTGGTACGCTGGGTGTCCGTGCATATAGGTGTGTGGCTTAACAAACTGAACTTCCATAGTCTTGCAAGTTGGTGGAAAATGGGTTGGTTTGTAGGGTACATCAAGCAGAACCTTCAACAAAATTATGCAGTGCTATTCAGGACTCCTGCCAGTCCGTTCCATTATTCTCTGCTTCTCCGCTGCCCTCTATTTTCCATCTCCTCCAACAGTCAGTCAGCATTTCATATTCACTAAGCATACTCAGTTCTCATTGGACTGTTTCCAATTGAGGGAGGGGTTTCTCCCCTAAAGGTTTTGGGTGTGGGTGGTGCTGTTTTGGCTTCATAAAGACTGCACTATGGCACAATGTAAAATGTCTCAGCATAGTGTAATTCAGTGTTAATGGCCCCAAACACTGAATTCCACCACCCTCTCCCTTTTTGTTATTCCCACCCACCCAAGCCAATAAGCATTATATTGCTATTGCACACGCCTGGACTTCACTTCAGAAGAAACACCACAGCATAGCTGTCAACCTTTCTCTTTTTTAAAGGGAAATTCCCTTATTCTGAATAGGATTCCTCGCAAGAAAAGGGAAAAGTTGACAGCTATGCACCACAGTCTCATGTATAGGTGGGTGATGGCATTTTGGCTGTAAAGTAACTGACACTTGGAGAATTGAGGTCACTTTAGGTATATATGATGGTGTGTGGCCAGCCCTTTAATTCACATCACATTTGATTTTACCATTTATAGTTAATGTTGCTTGGATCTAAATTGTGGATGTTGTTTAACAGAATCATCTTTATTCTGACCCAGGTTTTCAACACTAAATAGAAAAGGGTGACTACTTTGTCAAGGCATATCTGCATGACAAACTTAACCTAGTTTAATAATCCCTTGTCATATGGCTGGATCACTTCCTATTGAGATTTAGGCTTTCAGAGGCTTTTTTTTCTCCATAGAGGTGGGGGACCCAGAGGCTGATAGTCCTGATTGGTTTGCAGATATAGTGGTGCCTCAGTTTACGAACTTAATCCGTTCCTGAAGTCCATTCTTAAACCGAATCCATTCTTAAACCGAGCCGTGCTTTCCCTAATGAGGCCTCCCACCACCAGTGCCCTTCCACCATTCGGTTTCCATTTGTAGACCGAGGTAAAGTTTGCAAACCGGAACACTATTTCCAGTTTTGTGGAGTTCGTAAACCGAATAGTTCGTAAACAGGACTGTTTGTAAACCGAGGTACCACTGTATCTCTCTGGGATTTTCTAGCCCAGTGCTTCTCAAAGAGCCTAGCACTTGCCGATCAGAAGGTCGGCGGTTCGAATCCCCACGATGGGGTGAGCTCTTGTTGCTCGGTCCCTGCTCCTGCCAACCTAGCAGTTCGAAAGCACGTCAAAGTACAAGTAGATAAATAGGTACCTCTCCGGCGGGAAGGTAAACAGCGTTTCCGTGCGCTGCTCTGGTTCGCCAGAAGCGGCTTAGTCATGCTGCCCACATGACCTGGAAGCTGTACACCGGCTCCCTCGGCCAATAAAGCGAGATGAGTGCTGCAACCCCAGAGTCGGCCACCACTGGACCTAATGGTCAGGGGTCCCTTTACCTTTACCACCCTATACCCTGAGGTCACAAAGCGGTTCACAGAAAAGATCGACATAAAACCCCCAATATATAGAATCAAAATAAAAACAACAACCCAATAACAACCCCCCCCCCCAAAAAAGAGCCACATTTTAAAATGGCATAGAATGACAGTCAGATCACCCAAAGGCCTGGTTAAAAAGGAATGTTTTTGCCTGGTGCCTAAAGGTGTATAATGAAGGCGCCAGGCAAACTTCCCTGGGGAGAGCATTCCACAGATGGGGAGCCACTGCAGAAAAGAGCAGTCTTCAGAGGCAGGCCTACATATAACGTATTGCAATAATCTAACCTTCTACCTTATCTGTTGTGATGGACAAGCAACCTTTCTCCCCCCGTGTACCAGCGGTCTGTCTGTCTGCGAAAGCGGAAGCCACTGAACAGAATCTTGGGCTGGGGTTGGGGTGTTGCCGTGGGTGAGGGTTGTTGCTGTTATCGATATTAAGTTTGTGTTTCTTTGTTTTAGATCTTATTATGATTGATGTGGAAATTGCTTTATTAGGTTGGGTACTTTTTGGCATTTTATTTCTTGCCACCTTGAGCATGGTTTTAACTCTGGAAGAACAACCACCGCATTTTTCACTCTATAAGACGCACCAGACCATAAGACGCACCTAGTTTTTGGAGGAAGAAAACAAGGGGGAAAAAATTCTGAATCTCAGAAGCCAGAACAACAAGAGGGATTGCTGCGCAGCGAAAGCAGCGATCCCTCTTGCTGTTCTGGCTTTTGGGATAGCTCTGCATCCTGCATTCGCTCCTTAAGACGCATACACATTTCCCCTTACTTTTTAGGAGGGAAAAAGTGAGTCTTATAGAGCAAAAAATATGGTACTTTGTGCTGACTTCATTGCATCCTCCTTGTGCCATACAGCAGAGTTTTCTCTGGTGGTGCCAAGCCTTTTACATGCTGGTCCAGAGGAACCTGTGGAACTGACAGCGGCCCACTGTGTTTTTTTGTGTGTGAAGCATTTCAGGTTGCTTAAATATGCCCCAACGGTGATTCTGTTGATGAACCTTGAAAGGTATCCAGAGCACCCGTTTGATCCAGTTTTGTTGGATGAGTTAGAGTCGGTGCAGCTTGAGGTTGTGGACAAGGTGCTTGGATGAGTATGGGTGACCACTTGTATTCTTGATCCTTGATCCTCATAACTGATAACATTGAGTAGGGGATGGAGACAGCTGTTTAAGCCAAGGAGATGATGATTGTCTGTATATGGGAGGGGTCATTGCCCTGAATGGTTGTGCAGATTAGTTCCAGGGACAAAGACCAAATGAATGGGCAGCAGTGACTGTGGCAGAAGGAGGCCCCATTCTGAGGGAGGCCCACTGAGAGAATCCCAAATGCCTGTAGTGGACACTGGTTCTAAGGATTACTGGAACCATATTTGTGAAGTGATGAGAATATTTGTGATGTGCTGTAAGGATGCTTAGTAGGTAGTATCTTTCCTCTCTTTTTGTTCTCTGATAGATGGGAGACGAACACTGCAATCTAGCCCTATTTACCTGGGAGTAAGCCCCACCAAATTCCATGGGACACATTTCTAAGTAGACAAGGTTAGGATTGTGCTGTAAAACCTACAGATGTTGAGGCACTTTAGATTTAACTAGCACAGCAATTATAAACTGGCTCTGCCACCTAGGTATCTCTGTAATTTTTTTTCTGTCTAAGGTCATGGGAGACTTCATCATAATATCGCCTAAAGCATCTTAGTGTTATAACAGTTTAATTGAGAGGGATGTATCACTGATTACACTGTCTGTCTCGGCTCTTTTACTTGCATTTTTATTATGTCAACACTGGCCAGTTTTGGAAAGTTGAGTTGCCATTTGGTTCATTGATTGGGGTGCTGCGTTTGGACTGGTCAGATATTGGTGAGGCTCTCCCTGGGTGGCCTTAGGGAAGAAGCCACCATTACTCAGCGTCAGTTCCCCATCTGTAAAATCAGAATATTAATCACTTACCCCTTAAGGTTTTGGCAGGGATGACTAAGAGAATGGTCATAAAGCACTTTGCATATATGTGTAATCCCTCAACTCACTAAGTAAGTCCTCAGCTCACATAGGGATGACATTCTGGGGGTTGTGCCTAAAGCCAGAATTGCATATAGTCAAAACACAATGGGTGCAATGGCAGGTGTGATTGCCAAAGTCTTTTTCCTTCTGGACCCCTACCCCCTTTCCACCCGCTCTATCTATCTATCTATCTATCTATTGCGTAAAGCTAAATGTGCACAAGTTGAATGCACGTGTTGAGGGTTCTCTCTCTCTCTCTCTCTCTCTCTCTGTGTGTGTGTGTGTGTGTGTGTGTGTGTGAAATATATATAAACACCTTGGCCTGCCTAACAGAGGCAAAACATTAGTTAAGGTACTTCTACAACAATTAGCTAACTGAAATTAGGTCTTGAAGATACATACAACTTTAAATAGTTCAATCTAAAATGCGTTCAAATGTGTGTTATCGATACAGTAATAAGATAGGATCTTTGTAGTATTGAGTCCCAGCCTATGTTGTGTTATCATTGTTTCCATTTTTAGTGGTTATCATATGCTCCATCAAAAGACCTGGAAAGGGATAGCTAACTACTTTCTTTTTTTCCTTATGTTTCTATTAGGAAAAACCTTGTGCATTGTGGATTCAGGCATCGCTTCCAGCTCCCTTCCACCTTTTCTCCCTGTTTGTTAAGAGCTCCTGTAAGCTAATTGATGGTGACCTCTTCAGAGAGTTAAAAGGTAATTATTTGCCCGTTTAGGTGTTCTGCCTGTTAAGTTTCTTCCTGTTAAGTTTTCTCATGGAGCAGGGAAGAGCAATGGATGAGATCTAGATTAGTTTGTCTGTGCAGAAATTTTTATTCATACGTCACTTCTGAGCTTACATTAATTGCTTTCCCTCCCTTTACAATATTTAATACTTTTTATGTATTAGGAGGCAGTGCTCTTGATACATTTTGTACACACATTCCAGTTTGTATTCCTTGCATGGACAGCATTCCTTTCGAGGGCTAGTATAGACATAATGCTGGGAGATCATTCAGAATCATGTGGTTCCTGCTCTCCTCTTCTCCTCTCCAGCAAAATATTTTCTCTGCTGGTTCTAACTAGATGCCCTTAACTAGCTTCCAATCCTAGCTAAGGGGGACCCTGGTGAACATTTTTCATGGTTAGCTGAGATGCTGATGTAAATCTTAAGTGGAAGAGAGGCACTTAGTGGAACGGGCTGCCTCTTACCAAAGCCTGCTCCTCATATCTTAAGCAGGGTGGTGAGTGGTGGTAGTTATTACTTCAGTTTGCATGCTACTTTTCCGCGCAAATCTTCCAAAAGTGACTCACAACACATCAGCAGCCATACAACAACAAAACTAATACAATATTATAGTGAATAGTCTTATACCAACTCACTTCAAAACATATAACATCCAAACATACAGTTCATTTTTATTGATTATAAACAGAATCATATAACAAAATAACACTGCCTTCCAAAATATTTGGTCCAGAATAAACTCATCAAACTTTTTCTCATAAAATTATATCCCCCTTCACATATATTTGAAGGTCAAGGAAGGCCCACTAAATATCTTTACATTTATTCAGAATTTCTCTCTTTATACAAGTCATTTTCTCATTGGTGGCAAATTCCTTAAAAAATATTTGCTTCAGGATTTGTAAAGAAAAAGTCGTGTTTTCCTTTAGACATGTGACAGGGCAACTTATTTTCCCTTTAATACTTTGCAAGGTCAGCAAATCAAACTTTGAATTATGAGCAACCTGCCTAGTAGTGGGATCTTCTGCTGATACTTACATCTTCACAGATTCTCAGTGAAATAGTTTCTCAAGACTGAGGGATGCCAACCACCACAATTTATAGAAGTTAAAATGCAAAAAGCAATCGGCAAAATAAAACATTACAAACAAAATTCAGTTACAAAAAAACAAGCAGAATAATTAACAGTAAGGCAAATATTATCTGAAACAAAAGAACAACTTTACGCATATAAGTTAAATACAAAAATACAAAAACGAAATCCAGGTATAAAGTATCATTAGCAACTAGACAAAATAACTGAGCAGCAGCTACAACCTACTTCTGTCCCAGTGTAACATATCCCAAACACATCCTTCACATTCTCTTACATACAATGCGCACTCTCAAGCATTCCCACCAGCCATACCCATGAAGACACAGTTAACCCCCAGCTCGGCATTTGTTACAGACTGTTTCCTCTACTAGCCGCTGACAAGAATTGTGAATGCATGTAAAGTGAGCTAATAATTATTTTCGTTGGCTATTTAACTTAATTTCCATAGCTAACCCACCCATTTATCATTGCCGTCCTTCTCCACTTTGCCCCTCTGAAGCCTTTGCAGGCTTTTAGCTGCAGATGTGCTTCTGTCTACAAGTGTATGGCGTTTCAGGGTTCCCTTTTTGTAGGCAAGATGTGTAAGTGTATTTTATGCCTGATTATACTGGGCAGGTGTTTTTTGTTTTTTGAGAGGGATGTTCTCAAGGGTACCAGAGGGGAATCCTGGATTTGACACTTGGTTTTCCACAAGGGTCCTTCTGAAAATCCTGTCCATAATCCTTTCCAAGCAATAAGAAGTATTCCTTTTAACCATTTGCAATATTGGGAAGAGCAACGCTTCTGGTAATAAGGGAAGTAATTCGTAATTGTGCACTTTCAGTAGGATGTGTGTGTGTGTGTGTGTGTGTGTGTGTGTGTGTGTGTGTGTACCATATAGAATAAATATTATTACCACCCCAACACACTTTGGGTGTCAATAGAAGTAGGTGAATATGGAAAAGTCTTTCCTGCTTGGTTCACAGTGAAGAAGATGGGAGATGAGGAAAAATATTATTCAGCCTCTTATAGCTGGTCATTTGTGTACTAGAACAGAGCATCAGGCTTTATAGGACTAGCCCTTCTTTGAGAAGCATTTGGGAACCAGCTGGCCAATTGAAGGCTTCTTCCAGAGCCAACTGGATTTCCCTGAAGCTCATGCCATGTAATTACCTGTCTGTTGCTTTGTCTCTTACTTCCTTATGCAAGAATGTGTGCCAAATTTGCAGGAGACTTAATCTGCAGAGAGAGAGAGAGAAGGGAAATATGTCCCTCCCTTTCTCACACTCTTAAAACAAAAACAAAAAAAGCACCCACCACCCAACTGATCCCCAAAATCTTGACTAAAAATGCAAGGTACCTTCTGCTTTAGTCAGGTAGTTCATGAACCACAGAGACTGGAAGGAACTGAAAAGGTTTGGGAGGAAAGGGAGAAAAAATGCTGATCTGAAGGAGCAAATTTGTAAGACTGAAATTCATTCAGACTGGAGCTGTGTCTGGAATTGGTAACCAGATGAGTGAGTGTGCATGTCTGGGCTGATCTGCGTACCTGGGTGGCAGCTCTTGCAAAAATCTAGCATCACCAGGAGAGTTCATTTCTAGTTCTTGGGTCCTTTGAAGCTGCCGCAAAATCATACAGGTGAGACTATCCACGTTTTTGAGCTTCTGGTGCCTGGTTTACTAGTTTTTCTAACCAGGGTCCCTCCAGTTCTCTGGCGTTCTGACAGTACCACTTATTTGAAATCCTATATACAACTAGCAAGTTCATTGTTCAAGTGAGGATTCATATGTAGCCAAAGTGGCTAGGGATGCAAAGAGGAATTAGCAGTTCACAAAACAATATACAACCTGAGATCTTTCAAAATTTGCACTTTTCCAAATTTTGCAGTGCAGTTCTCCCATCAAAAAGTGTGTGTTGGAAATCATGTATTAGGGGAAAGAATTCATGTATTGCACATACAGAGTTCAATAGATTATGGGAAAGTGTGTATAGAGGGAGAAATATATCCTAAAAGGCGGGTGCATTTTCAGGCCAGCTTTATAAATAAAACAATTCCAGACTGATTGATTGAGCAGGGATATAAGTAAGGTGGTCTGTGAGATACCCTGGATCCAAGTTGTTAAGGGCCTTCTAAAGAAATGCAAGAACCATGAGCCTGGCCTGGTAGCATAGGGGCAGCCTATGCAAGCTTTTGGGCACTAATGTTGTGTGCTGGCAATAGACCAGGCATAGGCAAACTCCGGCCCTCCAGATGTTTGGGACTACAATTCCCATCATCCCTGACCACCGGTCCTGTTAGCTAGGGATGATGGGAATTGTAGTCCCAAAACATCTGGAGGGCCAGAGTTTGCCTATGCCTGCAATAGACTGTTCATATCTAGCCACAATGTTTTGCATCAGCTGCACATAGGCCTAAGGTTTAGCCTCCCCACCCCAACACATTGCAATAAAGCCTTGAGGCTGCTGATGCAGGAGTCACCATGGCCAGGCTATCCCTGTTCAAGAGTGGCCATAGATGGCATACCAAAAAAAGCACTTCTAGTCACCAAGTCTACCTGAGCCTCCAGCGACAAAGATGGCTCAAGGGGAATGCCCAAACTGACCATCTAGAACATGGACTGGCCAGTCTCCCAGACACAGGATCCACCAATCCACAATGCCTCCATTTCCCCTGGGTTCACCGGCCCCCATCCATTTCACCACTGTTTACAGACTATGGTCCACATCATGCACAGCCTCTCCTGACCCAGATATTATGGAGAAGCAGAGCTGTATGTCAGCATAGTATTGTGGCGGGGTGGGGGTGGGGAGAGAATCTGAAGGAGCAGGCAGCAGAAACCTCTTGAGACATTTGGCTGAGCTGCTGGGCTTCCATAGCGCACATGGGAGCAAGCAGCAGCCCTACGGCCACATCTTCCCTCAGTGTAATCTGAAAAATGGTGGCTGTGGGTGAGAGAGGTGGCAGAGATGAAGGGAGAAGTGGCAGAGCGTGAAAAGGGCTGATCCTGCCCAGTGCTTGTATGTAGCACTCTACCAACTGACAGATTACCCCCTGAAAAAATATGGCCCTTGATGAAGACAAGGGTGCCAGTCCCTGTCACAGGATGATCTGGGAAACAGATGGCATATGCAGGGGACTCAAATGTATCCGTACTCTATTAGGAGGGACATTTACCATTTTTACCATCATAAGTACTTTGTTCAGAATTTTAAAAAATCACTATTTTTCACTTTTTTTAAAAACCGAATGAAGTATTTTCTTCTTCTTAACCTTTCGTTTATATCTCTGCAATCTCCAAACTGAAAGGTGATACTGCTTCTAGCTAACATATTTTAGGTGTGTGACACTCTGGTATGTTAAGCAGTGTCTCTAATAACTTATCTTTTGGTGTGGTAAGCCTGCTTTGTTTGTGTTTTTCTGTGCTGTTACATAAATCAAGTGCAGCGTTCCGAAAGCTTAGAGCAACCTTTCAGCAGGATATTTACTTAAGTGTTTGGATTTTATTTTAAACCAAACCTTTGAGATAAGTTTGAAGTTGAAATTCCTAATTGGGCAAGCACAAACCATTTCTGAGGGCAATTGCAGCAATGTAGGGCTGTCTTCTCAGTGATCATTTGCCGATAAGAACAAATATTTATGCGTGAGTTGGGTGTGCGGTTTAAGGTCACCATTATGTATAGACAGCTAGCATTTGCATAGTGTTTTCTCTACAAAGTGAAACTTGTAAAAACTTGTAAAATTCAGAATTCAAGCCTGATAGAAATTCCACAAGCATCACTATAAGATTAGCCTTGCTGCATATGGGAAGTACCATATAAGCTTTGCTAAGATCCTTGGCAAATTTCAGTCCCTTGCCGTGACCTAGTTATTTCGTTGCTTTCCATTGCTAAGAATGTGCTATGTATTTTTCCTTTGCTGCTCATCTTTAAAATTAGGGATCTATGGCACCATCCCCACAAGCCAAATATTTCACTAGTCTTCTTGATTTTCTTTCTTTTTTTTTTTTTTTGCTTCCCTTTTAAATTCCTAAAAGGTTTCATCTAAGCAGGAGTCTCCAGATTTGACTCAAAAACACTCTAGCTAAAGCTGGTGGCATTTTCTATTGAGAGTGATCCACAGATCACTAGACTGCCATTGTCTTGTACCTACTAACACAGGAGTCCCCAAACTAAGGCCCGCGGGCCGGATAAGGCCTGAGGGATTCGTTTATCCGGCCCATGGTAAGTGCCGCTGCCCGCTCTTACCAGCACTGTGCTCCGTGGCTGTCCTCTTCTGGGTCAGAGGAGCACCGGAAATAGCTTGTGCACATGCACAAGCATTATGTGCGCATGCACAAGCATTATGTGCGCATGCACAAGCGTTATTTCTGGTGCACATCTGGGTCGGAGGAGGCCCTTGCGCATACGCACAAGCTATTTCCGGTGCTCCTCCGACCTGGAAGTGCGCCAGAAATAGCGTGTGCGCACGCGTATAGGCACGCGCTCCCCCGGCCCACCAGATCAGCACTGGAGACACCAGCCCAAGGCGCAGTAAGTTTGCTTGACCCCTGTACTAACAGGTATAAGTGTAACTGTGGTTAACAAGAAGATGAGCTCTGAGCTGGGAAGTCCCTGGTCAAAACCTTACTTGGATGCAAATGTACCAGGTGGCCTTGGATAAAAGCAGCTGTTGACCCAGCGCACACACAATGCTATGCTAAATCATACCTTAGCAAATGTTTAGGCTCCCAAAATGAAGGTTGTGACCACTGCACCCTTTCCCCCTCCTGCTGCAGCTGTGTTATCCAAGGCTAAGCTGTGGTTAGAATTATGCTCTAACCCAATCTTGTGTTTTGTCTCATTCAAGACATACATATCATGAGCAGGAAGCCAAGGTTTCTTCTTTGTTCATACCTCCTGGTTCGTTCCGGAGAGACAAACTATTAGTTGCTAATCTATACCATGGCTTCCTTCCAGACACAGGGGGGTCTGTTTTAGTGAGGTTGCACTGAGCCTCAGCAAGGCATTTCACTGCTTTCTGAATACCTCTGGGGTCAGTACAATAGGGGGTGAACCCATTCCCCTTTCAGCTGGAGAGTAAAGTAGGGAGAGACTTGCACTTGTGGTTGTACTGGGCCCTGGCCATGTTGGAATGCCTCCAAAGCGCAGTATGATGTGATCTGCCCCCACTTGAATAGTGGTGGAAGCGTGAGTGGTGAACACAGGCCTTGGTCAGCTCCCAAAGCCAGCCATAATTTGCAGCACTTTGCTTACAAGTCTATTGATTACTAAGATAATGTTTGTAGCTTTTGCAATTGCAATGTATCATATGATTTTTTGTTAATGAATTAGAAGTGTAGATCTGTAAAGGTGTCCTGTGGTGTGTGTGATATAGATATGGATATAGATATAGATATAGATCACAGCACTACAGGCAGTGTCTACCCTGAATCCATGACTAGGGAAAACAAAACTGTTGAGATTAAATAGGCAAGTTTCTTTTCCTTTATCACTTATAGAGGTCTGTCTTGATTATTCTTTCTTGCCAGTACAAGATAAATAAGCAGTTCTGATGGAATCTGCAGGGTGAAAAACATCACTCCATCTGTGGTCTACATATGAGCTGGAGAAGTTTGTGTACTTAAGTTGCCTGCTTTGTTCTTTATAGGGGAGGGATCACAGGAAGGGAATAATGTGTATGTCCATCATCTGTCCCCAGTTACCCTCATCAATTTGTGACACAACAACTCCTATAGCATGGGAATGGAGAAAGAGAGAAATAATTTCTTAATCCTGCTGCTGACATGATATGTCATTTTGTAACAAGATGCCAGCAGTGCTGAATTCAAAGGCAGTTACTGAGTTTTGTTCACCATTTAAGTCGCCTGGCTTGAGCCCCATAGTTTCCTAAATTCTACTGTGTGGTTTTTCATTTGTGATACAGAGTTTATAGCCATTTCCTTGTATAAAAGCACTGCCATGAAAGAAGTGGTCATAGTTTCTTGGTGAGTAACCTCCAATTTTCCAACATCAAAAAAATAAAAGAATGTAGGAGGCCTGTTTTAGGATTCCACACCCCCCCCTCACTTTATTATTTACTTTCAGAGAGCATGAGGACAGTTCATATAGGATTTTCAGTGGTCTCCTATCCAGGCACCAGGTCAGCCATGCTACAGCAGTGGGTACTCCTGGGATATGCAGAGTACAAAAATTAAAAAGTTTTTTTTAAAACACCTCTGCTTTAGGCATGACAACGTCATAAAGCCAGCACTGGTTAAAGAAGTTCAGTGAGTTGCTTTGGGTAAGCTCCTGTCTCTCAACCTGTTGTATTTCACAGGGTTGCTAGCATAACATGGGTTAAGACCTGGTGTAGGATACTGTTTCAGGCAGGGGTATCGCTAACCTGTTGCCATCCAGATGTTGCCATCCATCATCCATGAACTCTGGTCATGCTGGCTGGGACTGATGGAGTCCAACATCTAGATCAGGCTTCCTCAAACTCGGCCCTCCAGATGGTTTGAGACTACAATTCCCATCACCCCTGACCACTGGTCCTGCTAGCTAGGGATCATGGGAGTTGTAGCCCAAAAACATCTGGAGGGCTGAGTTTGAGGAAGCCTGATCTAAATGACCACAGATTGGCCACCTCTGGTCTAAGAAAAAAGACTGGATAGCGAAGTTCACATATTCCTCTGCCATGGAAGACAGTCGCCTCCCGTCTCCACTTCCTGTCTGAAATATGGCAGTAACAAACTTTATCTACCTTACAACGTTATTGGAAGGATTACAACTCAATACTGTATGCAAAGTTTCTTGAACATTCAAAAGCATTTACCCGTATATCTCAAGCATTATCTCTTCACTAGAAATACATACCACCTTTCATGTAAGTATCTCTGTGTGTACATCACATTAAAAACTCCAAAGATGTACAGTGAAACAACAAATGGGGAAACAATGATCAGAAAAAATGTATGTGTGAAATATTTTTATAACCTGCGGTATGTTGGGATAAACTGCTAGGAAAGAGGGGTGGGATACAAATGCAACCGACAGAGAGAGCTTCTGATGTTTTTTTCTGGATTCATAGATGTGCTGGTGCAGAGCCAATGCTAGTTTCCTTTTAACTGCAGCTATGAGGTTGGGAAAGAGCCGCGGGAGTATGAGCTCCTTCTTTTTCCTCTCCTTCCCTCGCAAACACAGGTAAAGGACACATCAGTATTTATATTTGCCAAGGCTAAGACCAGATTGGGCTTCCATTTAAGTAGGATTCAAAGGCATGGTTTAATACTAGTTTTGAATCCTAGTTCAATGGGACTCCTGGTTATTCCAGGAGCTAACGTTGATACCAATGTATCCTGTAACCACAGTTAAGAAGGGGCCACTGCTAACACTTGTTGTGGCCTTACAATTTCCTAACTTGCTGTTTGGGAGAAGCTGGCGTAGGCTGTCTCTAGAGGAACAGGATAAGGTTGCATCTGCTTGGGAATATTCCCATGGTACTGCACTATATAAAGTCTTCTGAGACAAGCGTGATACTGCACTATAAAGACTTTAAAGTGCAGTACCATGCGTGTCTCATCAGAAAGTCCCATTGTAGAGCATATTACCTTAGAAAGTGTTTGTTAAGTCTGCAGCCATGCCAAAGCAACACTGTTGTCCTTACACTGATGCAACACTGGCGTAACTTAGTCATCATCCTACACATGCTCACCGCAAAAGCCGAGAGAAAACTGCTGCTACAAAAAGCACAGACTCAAACAACAAAGGCCACACCCTGTGGCAACACTGCTGGAACAGCAGCAGGCTGAAACAACTGCTGCCTCCATGGCAACATTCCTGGTGCCCCCCAGTCATGGGCTGGCATGACGATGTTGGCCCTGTATGAGGCAGCTAATGTAGGAGCCAATACACTCACAGTGATAGGATTTATCCCAGCCCCATTTCACACGTAACACATATCCCACTAGGCACAGCAAAGCCACAGTGCCCTGCATAACAGAAACTGCCAGGGCACAGGCAGCATGAACTCAGCGACTGAAAGCAAAGCATAACACCTGCATGACCTCTTTTGACACGCAGATCTGAGGCCAAGCTGTTCTTCTGCAAGCGAAGGTACATGTAAGAGTATGGCAAGTCGAAGCAGTGGTTGGGACAGGATGCCTGGCATTCAGCCACAGTTTGCTTACATACCAGTGAGAGTGCATCCCCACCCTTTGTCTCTATTGTGGGAAACACATATCCCAGCTGTTTGATTGTTTCACTCATGTCAGGGATAGCTCACCTGTGTGCATTACCCATTCAGCATGTTTGCCACACTTTTTGCACATTGTAGTGTCGGGGAAAAGAGATATAGGAGACTTTTGAAGCCACAATACCTTGAAGCATAGAATTCCCCCTTCCTTTCTTTGTCTATGAGGGGTCCCAGCAACAAAGTTCTCCCTTGTGTCATGTTGGGAAGCTGCAATGCTGACCACTGCTGGGGTAACCTAGAAAAAAGCAGTCATCTGCTGTCTATATAGATATATATATCACACACCCATACGTACACTGTTTAGATAGGAGTTCAAGTCAAATCACCTCTTGGCTTTAATAGAGTATGTATTACAAGTACCCTTAGCCTGTAACTGGCAAAATACTTAAGGAAAATATAAGCATTGTCAGTATGCTAAACAGAAATCAAATACTTTGAGTTTTGTTTTTCAAATGTACAACACCTATCTATTTATTATGGGCACTTTAGAATTGATAGTGATAATTGGTGCAACTGTACCCATGATTTGTGGAGGAGACTGGATGTGTGCTAGAAGGTTAGGAAATTACATTCTTGGAGAGAATTTGGAAGAGAGATTTTCATTCATGCTTAGGATCAGATTCTGATGAGTCACTATATTCAGCAATGAACAGATATTCCATAGCTTAAAATGATATGAACATTAATTCCTCCATGAATTTGACTGACATGGAAATATTTGAATTCCTTACTTTTCGGCTAGTAGGCTGGACCATATGCCTCTCATATAAAGTAGGAAAAGCAAGCAATCATTAAGCTTTGCTGCTATGGATTTGTCACACAACTGTCTCTGCGGTAGTAAAATATGCAGACTTTATTCAATTGAAGTTATCAGTTGTATCTCTCTTAATTTTTTTACACTGTTTTCTTTGTATAATATTGGAGGGTGTGCTTAAATTGATGTAACATTGCAGTATGGAAACTCTGCCTAAATGAACTTGCCACCTTTATGTTCTTCTTGACGCCTGCATTAGCACTCCATAGATCATTGCCTGAGTACCTCTTGCCCTGCACACCATCACCATTATATTTTGTTTTAAGTTTCCCCAGCCTGCTACACTGATCAAAAAGCTGAGGATGTTTCTTTAGCGCTCACCAAAAACATAATTGCCCTATATTGTATGTATCAACAGTTTAAAGTTCCAGATTTTTTCATTTTCCCTTTTTCAGAGAAGGAATTAAGATGTTTACAGATGTTCTAGAAAGGCACCCAGACTTAACACCCATGGCATGTAAACCGTGAACATGTTCTACCATGTGAAGTAGCACATGCTCACTTACAACTTGGGAGTCACCATTTACTCACACTTTATGCTTGTTTTTGCCACCCCAATCTTCCTCTGCAGGTTGGAGAATAGCATAGCCAGAAAAGTAGGCTGTAGACTCCCCCTTAACAACTAGTTCCCTTCCCTCCACCAGCAAGGTCACTTTGAGGAAGTCAAGCATAGCACTCCCCCTCCCAACATTTCCCAAAATAGACTGCCTGAAAGTCCCATTGTCATAGCCATCCCTCCCATACCACTCCTTTGCAACTGGTCTGGCAAATGGGGCATAGAGTGCTGGGACTCAAGGGGCCCCAATTGCTGATCCCTAATGTAAGCAAAATGGTGGCCTCTGTTTTTATGGACAGCACATATAATGGATATTCTCGTTTTATAGAAATATGCCTCCTTTTCACTTCTGTTGCTTTCCTATTTTGAAAACAAATCCCAGGCTTCGGAGTTCAGACATGCAAATCATTCAGCTCTGAACACATTGGGTCCCTTTCTTCTCTCTGCCTCCCCCCTGCCTCTCCCACATTGTGCTTGTGATCTGTGTTAATGCATTGATGGCACAGACTCTTGACTGCAAAGGGCTTGTACATTTTTAGGTCAGCTGTGGATTATGGCATCTTCCCCCTCATCACCCTAATAGCATTTGCATGCCGTCGTCGCTTGGTTTGAGAAGAAAGAGGGGGAAGCTGGATGGAGGAAGCTTGAACACCACATTGGTAATAAAAAGGGATGATTGGAAGCGTGTGATCCATGGCTCACCAGTGTGTGATCCATGGCTCACCAGCGTCACATTAGTAACATCCCTAAATCAAGAGCTCATTCATTTTAACCAGAGGTTAATTAATCAAACAAGAGTGCATAAAATTATAAGCAGCTTTTAATGAAGTGAAGCAGCATTATTAGCAGTAAGCAAAATGCAGGCTACATTCGTCTGAGGCACTTGCGGCTTGGAGTGGACCAGCAGTTTGCCATCGGCACTGCAAAGAAGTGATGGTGTCTTTTGGAAGCAACATGTGTCTTGCTCAGGGAGGTGTGCCATTTGTGTGGAAAGGAGAGAGGAAGCTTTTGGCAGGCTTTGTTTTCAGACTGCACACCTCTTCAGATAGCCCTGCGTATATGCAGATATTCTTTCTCTTGTGTGTGAATGGTTCTTAAAGGCAACGTATCCATGTCTTATGTGCCTCTGTGTGTAGGGCATGATCCCCCTTGTCCATCTGGAGGAGAATGGAGTATGGCTCTTTATCAATCAGTCCCTAAGCTTCTCAAACAATTAGCCAGCTGTGGGGGCCAAGCTGGGAGGTAATATATCTCTTTTGCTTCAATCGCATGCTAGGTGGTGGACTGGGTCCAACATGTGTAGGCCCAAATGATGTAGCCATGCAAACTTATGCTCTGGCTTGGCAGTGCTGAGCATTGTGGTTTGCTTCTCCCACCTCCAGGTAGGCTGGAGTGAAGCAGGAGTGATTTTAAGTGGTGTGCATCATCATTCTGCTCATTCCCAGTAAGCCATGTTTTATCTTTTACTTACTGTGACATGCAACCAGCCCATAGTTATCAAAGTAGACCAGCTCTCTAGCTCTAGAAATATAATGACTTTTGTTTTGCATTATCCACACTCTGCCTTACAAGGACTGATGGCTGGGTACTGGAAAGGCGCCATGGCTTCTTTGTTTTTCCTTGTCTGGCTGCAATTTTTTTCCTACACTGCTAGGTAATGCTGTGGAAGTTGGCCTACATTACCCAGAATGCATTCCAGATTTATCTCTGCATCTGGAGATGTAAATGATAGTTTTGTTATTTTTGTGTGTGCCTCACACCCTGGCATAAGGCAAAATTCTCTTGAAACTACTGTATAGTAGCAGAGAGGAAAATATGCCCTGCATTTTAGCTGTATTGTGTTTCCCTGAAATGTTTCCTACCATTTATTAAAACCTTTTGGGCCCTTGGTGCAGCCTCAACTTGATCCTACTGGCAAGGGCAGTTTGTAATGCTATTAGGATAACAGTGGCGTAGCGTGGGGGGTGCAGGGGGGGCCGGCCGCACCGGGCGCAATATCTAGGGGTTAGGGTTAGGGGGCGCAAATCCACGGGTTAGGGGGCGCAAATCCACGGGTTAGGGGGCGCAAATCCACGGGTTAAGGGGCGCAAATTACTTGCCTTGCCCCGGGTGCTGACAACCCACGCTACGCCACTGTAGGATAGCCCAGCTCCACAAGCAAACCTACTGCTCTTTGTATGACGAAACACTCAAAAGCGGCCAGGCTGCTTCACATGTTACAATTTTAAAAAAATGAGTTTAGTGGCTACACATTACAAAACTAAATTGTATATTTCTAAAACTTAAGCATTTGAAACAGAGCCCTTTTTTGTGGCCTCCCTCAGGTTCTGACATCTCTGTCAGAGAGCCCACCTTCACCACCTACAACCCACCTGGGCTCATCAAGCTCTGGCACACTCTTCCCATGCTTCCTGTGGATTGGGCCATTTCTTCCGTGACATCTGCACGACAGTGTTCAAAATTAGCCAGGCACTGTCTTTCAGCCACTTGTGACCAAGTGAAGATGTTTGAGTGCCAGGATGGCACATGACTTCTCCACCCTTGGCGGGATCATTGGATCTGAGCTGTTTTCACACTCTGATGCCCCATCCTGTAGAATTCTATCTGTTATTTTTGGAACCAAATTGCCTTTTCTGTGCAGCCTGAGCAGGAGCAGTCACCATTAAGAAAAAGAGGTCTGAATAGGCCAGTATATATGTGGACTGTCCCTGGATCAAGGGACGTTCCTTCTTTAAGTTCTCAATGTTCTTAACCTAGCTCATCAGAACTAGTTAGTTGTTTAACCTGAGAATCAATCACTGTCAGTCCATCATTTGAAAAATAAGACTTTAGAGCCATCTTGCCCCCAAATTAGACATTCCGTTTTGGCAACTGTAACCTTTGTTTAAGGAACCATTTGGTGCCTAGCATATATATCCGAGTTTCTAAAGCTACTCCACAGGACTCCTGCACAACTTAGAACCCAGGAAGCTGAAATCACAAGGATGGCCAGCCTGGTGCTTGGTGAGCAGTCCCTTGCAGCCATCAAAAGCAGGAGATTTTGAGAGCTGCTGGTGGGCCACATTCCATGGTGATGGGCTGCATTTGGCTTCAGGGGGAGCAAGTCCTGGTGGCCTGATTATTGTATGTGAACACAGTAATGTCTAAGCTTCTCCTTTTTTTATTCCTTGGACTGTGGGCAGTGTGGTATTGCATTGTATACTCAGGCAACATTTGACAATGGAGAAGTCCACCATGAAGCATTGAGTGAGTCCTTATTGCAGAAGGTCATTAACTCCCCCAAGCCTTTAAAATGAACCAGTCCCTTTCATGTGATCCCTCTGAACATCAGTTGCAGCATTAAACTGGGCAGAATGCAGAGTCTCTGAGGGCTGTGGTAATTCCCTCAGCATTCTCTGATATTAATGGTTTGCTAGGGAAATAATTGGGCGGCTTTGGGGTGGGGAGTACACCATACAGTCCAGCCAATTGGAGCTTGTACCCTCTTATGAGAGGCAAATTATATTCTTTGTGGAACTCTGAAATAATTACTGAGTTATTACTGAATTGTCATGCTTTAATGCCAGTCTGGAATAGAGACATTTAAAATTTACTTATGACTTGATTTAAAACAAGGCTTTTAAATGCATGACTCTTAACTATTAATTTGCTCATAAGAATCCCTTGGTATGCAAGGTCCTTTAAAGCCCTGTAGGGATAAAGTTAATGCATGTCTGTGAACTGTAGAAATATATCCAATCATGATTTGGCACTAAGGTGCAAGTTGTGGCAATGAGTGGGGTCCCCTTTTTCTTACCCCCGCCTCCAAATGCCAAGCTGCCTGTAGCTATTTAAAGTATTAAATTCCCAGGAGCAAAGAAAGCACAAGTCCTCAAGCAGCTCAGGGTTTTAGGAGCTACTGCTGTCATAAAGATACTGATGCTTATCTTTCATTCTGCCGGTGCTCCCCACGTTTGCATTCACACATGCATCCCTTGGTTTTTCACCACTTGATTACTGTACATTTGATGTCCAGTAGTAGAATGTGTGAACTGACCCCATAGAAAAAGATTCCTGACCTCTTCATACATGCAGGTGTTCACTTAATGATGAAAATCCATGTGTGAATGAACTGTGTCTGAAAGCCTTCAATGAACGGAAGGGCATGCTGCTAACCCTCAGTACAGTTCCTAATACTCTTCATTTACACTTTCGAAAGTCAGCTTCCTCACGCCTATTTCCCTCATGTCTTTAAGATCTGACACTTAAGAGACAAGGACTGTCTGTATATTACCTGAAAGCAGTGTACATGTTTCTGAATGCCAGCAGCCACAGGACACAAGAAAACATTTGGAAAAAAAAGGGCTTCTGCCAGTTCCTCACAGGCCTAAACCACTATGGCAGACAGTGGGGCATTTTATAGTTGGCTTGGTATCTGTATGACATGTGAAACTGCCTAATGCTAAGTTTCACCCTTAGCAGCTCAGTATAACTGACAGCTGCTCTCCAGGATCCCAATAGCTCAGGTTCTGTTGAACTGGAAATGCCGAAGACTGAAGCAGTTCTAGGACCTTCTGAATGCAGAGTATGTTCAATCCCTAAGCTGTGAGTGTTGCATGTTGGCTGCAATGAATACTCATTAGTGTCTTCCATAATGAAGTTGGCACCAACTAGCCACAAAGACCCTCACAGTGGTGGAGTGCTTACAGATTCCAAGAAATGGGTACCTCATTTGCCTACCCAAGAGTTTGTCATCTCTTCTCTTGGAGTGGAACAATGGCTAAATGTTTAGCTATGTGCCATGATTTAAATTTAGTAGGAATTGATAACATTGATGTGGAGGCCATATTTAAGAACTCCTTGAATTATTAGAACATCAGGAAGCGACCACCTGAGAATGCCTCAGAAGTGAGGTTCAGGATACGGTCTACACAGTTGTGGTTCCCCAGCTTTGAGATATTTTCCTACCACTGAATCTAATCTCTCTTTGGCACTAGAAGACCTTAGCTTAACCCGTTATGCATCTGATAACATAGGGTCCTTCCTGAAAAGCTCATGCTGGCATAGAACTGTTACTCTTTAATCTGTAGGTGGACTCTTTGGGCTTCTTCAGTCACAGATTTGCCTCTGAGATTCTGTTGGGAGGTTGGGAACAGTTGGGAACAGCCTCAGACTTGCCTCTCCCACCTTGCTCTGCTTCCTGCATGAGTAGAATGTATCGTATGAAGCAGGAGAACTCATATGAAGCAGAGATCTCACTCACTAAATAGTTTTTGAGCGCTTCTCATAATTTCCTGCTTATTGAAGGTTAGAATTTCACAATCTCGCTCTTGGTAGAATCCTTGGATCAAAATAGTACCTGGATGGGTTCTTGGTTATTTTCAGAAATATCTGTTTTTAGAGAGGGAGGAAATGAATGTATAGTTAAGAAAGCCTTGCATATGTGTTTCAGATTTTTCAGGGTGAAGTCTCTTTATCTAACAGTGCTTTGAAAGAGTTTAATGCAAACCTTTGCCATTGTGTGAGATGGATTAGGTTTCGTATGCATTCTTCCTTCCATAATAATAACAACCCAGGAATAATGGCTCTTGCCATAAGCTTTGTTTTGCTTGCCAGTGGTGATGGCTGTCACCGTTCTTCTCTCGACCAAGTCTGGATGCTGCAATGGGAGGAGGGGGCATGCACACGCACACACACTCATGCCAAAAAAATAATCTGGAATATGGTAGAACATTTTTGAAAGCTAGCAGATCAATGTCCTGATAAAGAGCGTGATAATAGGCATTAAACACGATTGCAGAAATACTACGAGTTGAGGCCAATGGGTAATCCATAATATTGATTAAATGCTTGGTTTCAGTACAAGTTTAGAAAAGCCAACACATCATTTTTATTTAGCTTTTAAATTGGTCCAAGCTTTCCTTGTCTTTTAATGTCTTCTATTTTTAAAGGGTTGGTTTTCAAAACACATCACAAAAAATGTTTTTTGTACAATATTAAAGACAGCGTTGACAGGGATAACAAAGGTATGTTTATCCATGCAGGGTGAGGGCCAAACTAGTTTAGCTTAAGGCCAGAAGGAGGCTACCTAGGGATTCTAGTGGTCATGCTTATCTCATGACTAATACTCCCTTTTGTCCTTACTGTTCACTGAAACGTAAGCTCTGTAGCCTTCCCTCTCCTTTCTTGCTTTCTGATGCTGCAGCTCTTGCCAAAACCTTTTTATTTCCTCAGATATCTTCATAACTTATTTTGACATATAGTTTTCAAAGTAGCTAACTATATATACATTTATTTGCATCATTTATTCTGTGTGCAGATGTTGCATTTGTATATATGTTTAAGAGAGCATTCATGTTCCTAAGCATGAACTGTGTGGAATGTAGTAGCATATTGATCCCAGAAAGGAGAAGATCAAAAACGGATAAGGTGATATCCTCATATTAACGTAATACAATAAATATGTTGTGTTTCTGCTGAGGCAACATATAACAGTTTAAAAATATAAAACCCACACAAAGCTACAATCAAAACTTTTAGTGTTACAAATACGCCATTACAATGTCTTGTTATAAGGATCAATACATTCATTATGGCATAAACTTCCATAGACCAGAGCCAGCTTCATCTAAAATGTTTGTTTTTTTAATAAAGAAAATACAAACAATTGAACTTTTATACCTCTTGCATTTCATGGTATTTGGATCCTACTATTTTACAAACTGTTTTTCTCTGTCAGCCAACTAAGGGAACTACTTCATGCATCAGGCAAAGTGGACTCCAATCCAAGCAGGGAATAAATCGACCACAAGAAATCTGTAAATCTTTGAAGTGCAACAAGACTTGGTAGTTCTTGCCTCAGCAGACTACGTGGCTATCCTTAGAAGAGTTAAAGGGCCAGCCATTGAAGAGCCAATCCATTTCGTTAGGAATGTGCATGTTTTATGCTACATAGCATTTTTCATTCTTTTTGAGACAGAACTCTGTGCTAACTTGAAAGTTTACATACTCCTATCACAACTCAAAATTGGCCCAGTAACCAATTTCACATCACTTGAAGGTATGCTCTGGTTTGTAGCATTTGTAAAATGTGGGTTTTTTCCCCTTTCTTTCCCACTCTTGGTTGAAGCCTGGCAGGAGATTGTTTGAGGTAAATTGTGTTGGTAATCTGTCCCTCAGGCACATAACCCTGCTAATGAATTACTAGAAAAATCCTTTGTTTACTCACTGTCACCATTCCTGGCTGTTTAAAGATTTGCTAGAGTAATGCAAGGCTTGTAAAGCTTTGACACAGCCTTTAAGAGCTTAAATGTTTCTTTTGTGTGTGGACTTCCTTGCATACATAGGCTGGGTTTCACTCACCCTGCCCCCTTCACCTGTTTGATGTATTGGGTTTGAAATTTTCCAGCATGGAGGAAAGGACAGTTGACTTTGTTCAAGCCATAGACAAAATAGGGTAAGCCCCCTTAAGAAGCACATAAAGGATGTGGGTAGTGCTGTGGGTTAAACCACAGAGCCTAGGACTTGCCGATCAGAAGGTCGGTGGTTCGAATCCCCGCGACGGGGTGAGCTCCTGTTGCTCGGTCCCAGCTCCTGCCAACCTAGCAGTTCAAAAGCATGTCAAAGTGCAAGTAGATAAATAGGTACCGCTCCGGCGGGAAGGTAAATGGCATTTCTGTGCACTGCTCTGGTTTGCCAGAAGCAGCTTAGTCATGCTGGCCACATGACCCGAAAGCTGTAAGCCAGCTCCCTCGGCCAATAAAATGAGATGAGCGCCACAACCCCAGAGTCGGTCACGACTGGACCTAATGGTCAGGGGTCCCTTTACCTTTACCTAAGGGCAGGAAAACTGTATTCTCCATAAAGGTAATTTTGCCAGAAATGGTGCTTGATCTCCAAAGGGCACCTGTGTATGGATCTGGACTATGTCTGGAAGGGGGACTGCCTGGGAATCCAGTACATGTGGCCTTGAGTATCATATTGGAAGAAAGGCAGGATATAAACACCCTAAATAAACACAAAGCACAACCTTGGCTTCTGATATGGATTCAAAGGCATCACATGGCCAAGTCTCCTCTGAAACTATACAGGCTTTCCCATGAAAGGGGCCTGGTTATATTTATCTAGCTGGAACCTTATATGCTTTCTTGGGTGGTCACTTACAAGAGGGATAGATAATTTTGTCCTGCATGCCCATAGACCTTTCTGGTTCAGACATATTAATGTCCTCCTTGAGAGACACCTCCAGCAACCCTGGAGTCAGTTCCAAATGGAACATAGAAAGCTGCCTTCTACGATGACAATCGAGTTGATTCAGTATCTGTCTAGTTCAGTGTTATTTCATGGATGTATCTGGAGGTGCACTGCAGAAAAGGCTCGTTCCTGTGTTGCCATCCTCTGAACCTCTCATGGAGGAGGCACACAAAAAATGGCCTCAAATGATGGTCCAAGTCGGTTCATATGGGGAAAGGCAGTCCTTGAGGTATTGTGATCCTATCTCCTCTGTTACCATAATTAGGCCAGACCTCTCAGGCACAGGCATATCTGTTATAATAGGCTACCCCTACTCAGTCACAATCTTCCGTTCCAGTGGGGTGATGATTGGACATAAGGCACCCACTTGATTGTGCCATGTGTGTGTGTGTGTGTGTGTGTGTGTGTGTGTGTGTGTGTGTGTGTAATATTGATTGTACCAAAGGCAACTGACTCTGTCAAAGGAGGTTGTGTGTGAATGGTTCCATTGAAGTCCTCAGTATCCATCCTTAGGTTTTTATGAAACCTAAACCCAGAGCTTAATTTATACCAGTGCTCAGCTCTGGAATCTATTGACAGCCCTGAGATTTGAAGGATGATCACCCGGAAAGCTGCAGGGAGAAAGTGTGATTTGCAGCAAAGGGGCAAGCAAGGGTGTGTGTAAAACCCTTCCCGTGCTTAGTCCCTGCAGCTGCCTCTCCCAGCCTCTGAACACACGCAGACGCTGTTTCAGTAACCAGCACCCACAGGTTTCGAATCTAGGGGGCTGCTGTGTAACAATGTCTTGGTAAAACCTGGCACCTACTTAAAAAAACTAAATAAAATGGAAATAGAAATTTCAGCCTGCCTGAAAAGTGCTTGTTTCTGTTGCTTGTTTCTCATTGACTAACTTGGATGTAAAAAGGATAATCCATTATGAAATATTTCCAGCCAGCGGAGGCGGAGGAGGTGGTGGCGACTTGCAAGTAAGAGTCTGCAGGCACAGCTTGTGTACATATTTGTTGAAAGCTGGTTGGCAAATGGAGTCGGTTTTCAAACGTGTTCTTTCACCTATCAACAGAGCACAATTCTTGAGTACTTAATGTTCTGCAGATTGCATAAGCGCTGCTCTGGAAATATTTGGACAGGCTGAGAGCTCTTGTTTTCCTACTACTTTGTTTTGCTGCTGCCGTAGGCTGAATCCCGTGAAATAGAGGCTGGACTACTGGTGTTGCGAAATAAATTCCATCGTAAGGTTTATTTATAACACTTGGAAGGATAATTTATCCCCCCCCCCCTTTAGACATGTTGTCATCAAGAAGAGCAGCAGCCTCCTGGTCATAACTGGGCTGTTAAAAGTCTTCACCCAGTAAAATATCCTGCACTTTGCAATGGTTTGGCAACTATCAAACGTGCTGAAGCTCAAGAACAAAGCTGTTCCAGAAAACTCTGTGCCGGTGCCAAGGCTCCAGGGCTTCCTGCACTACATTTGAATGTTTTATTTAGTTAGTTATTTAAAATATTTATAGGCCGCCTTTCCGGGTCAAACCCTCTCAAGGTTGTTTCTAGCATGCAAGCCACCATAAAAATTAAGACTCCAATGCAATGCCAACAAACCAGTACTAACAATATAATGTAATCTTAGCATAATAGTACAGAAAGCAAAGCAAATGATCATAGAGCACCAAACCAAAGAGTGGCACAATCAAACTTATGCAAATGCAGGTTTAAACAAATGGATCCTGAAAGCCTGATGGGGCCAGTTAGACTTCACTTGGAAAGGAGTTCCCCAGGCATGGGGCCATCACAGAGAAGGCAACCCTCTCTGTTGTACTCATCAATCTACCGTAATTGATTTCACAGGGCCTCCGGGATATTCTCAAAGTGCAGGCACGTTAATATGGATGAAATCAGTACTTTCAGATAACCTGGTTCCAAACCGCTGAGGGCTGGAAGGCAAATCCCATCGCTTTGAACTGAGCTTGGACGTGCAGCAGCAACTAGTGCAGTAAAGGTGTTACACGTTCCAACTGAGGGCAACCAGAACTATTCAGAGTATTTGAAATGCAGCTGCAGTGAATGTGTGCATATGAATAATTTAGGCATATATAAATCTCGCTCCTAATAAACCCATCATTGAATTTAATGCACACCATGTTGATGCTTTCTTGGCCTATTAATTCAATCTCAATACCTCTTTTCTGGGTTGATCACTGCCAGTTCTAATGCCATATGTGAAATCAGGATTGTTTGCCTCAGTACGCATCACTTTGCACTTCTTTCAGGGAATCTCATATGCCATTTTATAGCCCTTTTGCACAGGATTCAGAGATCATTTCGGAGCTCTTCACAGCTGGTTTGGGACAGTTCAGTCCCTCCTGAATAATTGGGTATCATCGACAAATTTGGCCACCTCACTGCTTACCATATGACTCCATATCATTTGTGAACAAATTAAATAGCACCACATCTGATATAGATTCTTTGGGGCAAGGGAACACCACCGATGTCTTCTCTCTGTTGTGAGAATAGTTTGTTCTTCTACCCACTGCTTCAGTATTCGAAACTCCCATTGTTCTAGGCGCATTTTGCGATAGGGAATTTCATTAGCGCAAGCTGTTTCTGAGCTCTCAGTGCAGTACTGCACATAAGATTTCAGATTAAAACTGCAGAGTGGAAGGAAAAGAGGAGCTTTTTTCTGCCTCCCCACTTCCAGTTACTCTCTGAAGACTGGAGAAGAGACCCCCTTAAGAATATTAGGGGGCTGGGCAGGGGAAAGACTAGAGTGACCATGTGAAAAATGAACATAATATTTTAGCTGCAGTTCATTCATTTTTCAGCTTTGTATTCTTGTTATTAAAAAAGTGTGCCTGGACATTCCATTGTTGTGACCATAACCTAGATTTAAGGTGCCATTTAGCTCCTAGCTTTCATATCTCAGTTTCTAACACTGTACTGCTTCCTTTTTTTGTTTTGTTTTGCTCTTCATATCTTAAAACCACTGAATTAACTCCAAGAGCTTTTGGAGGGGAACTTTGTTTTTTTAAAAACGGAAGTCCACATCTGCTCATCCCTATCCAGATGTTTGCCAGCATTTGAAAAGCTTAATGAGTCAGGACTTCCCTTAACCAGAAAAGGCCATGCTAATTCTTCCTTGGTCAGACTTGTTCTTCAATCTATTGATATAACAGTCTTGGCTTTAGAGATACTTTCTGCCAATTTATGCTGAATAAACTTTTTTCCTCACTCACCTGGAATATCATGTCTTCCCTTTGATTCCCCCTTTTAAGATCAACATTATTTTGCTTTCCAGGAGTCTGGAACAAAGAACAAAAACATCACATCTGACTTCTTAATGAAGTCTTGAATATATGCCATCTAGATCCAGTGACTTAGTGGCTTTTAATTAGCCTCAGAATTTCATTGTGCTCACTCCATGATCAACCTAGTTCTTCAGATGCTCCCTCTGAAAAGAGTTCAAGCATGGGTATCAAGCATGGGTGACAGAGACCTGGTTGGATGAGGCAGATGGGCCTGTCCTTGCCGCTGCTTGCCCACCAGGTTTCTCTTACGCACAGCAACCCAGGTCATGTGGGCGGGGAGGGGGGGTTGCAGTGATTTTTAGGAAGTCATTAGTCTGCACCAGGCGTCCTATTGGGAAGACCCCAATTTTCTGAGTGCATGTTCTGGAAGTTGGGCAATAGGGGCAGTACAGGATTCCTTTTGGTGTACCGACCTCCCCGCTGCACAAGGATTCCCTGCCCGAGCTGCTTCAGGTCGTGGCGGATGTCCTCCTGGAGACACCTAGCTTGGTTGTCCTGGGGGATTTTAACATCCATGCCGACACGACCTTACAAGGAGCCGCTCGGGACTTCGTGGAAAGCATGGCCTCCATGGGGCTGTCCCTGAATAAGTTTGGCCCAACTCATAGCCGCGGACATGCCTTAGACTTGGTGTTTACCTCTACGGATGTTGGTGATCTGACATTAACTAAAAGCGAAACAAAAGAAGTGCCATGGTCAGATGACTTCCTGGTGCAACTGGACTTCTCCGCGACCCTTCCCCTCTGCAGGGAGGTGGGACCGATTCAGATGGTCCGCCCCCGCCACTTAATGGATCCAATTGGCTTCCAGAGAGTGGTAGGGGATGTTTTATCCCAAGTTGATGGCCTTTCAGCTGATTCCCTGGTGGCCCGCTGGAATGCAGAGTTAACCAGAGCTATTGACTGTCTGGCTCCGAAGCGCCCTCTCCGATTGCATGGAGCCCGGACAGCCCCGTGGTTTTCCCCGGAGCTGAGGGCAATGAAACAATTGTTGAGACGGCTAGAGCGCCGGTCATTAAACCGCTTCTTAAAAAAACATCTTTAGACCCAGCCAATTTGGCCAACTATCGCCCAGTCTCAAATTTACCATTCTTGGCCAAGGTGATTGAGCGGGTGGTTGCCAGACAACTCCAAGCACGCCTGGAGGATGCGGACCATTTGGATCCCTTCCAATCAGGATTCAGGCCTCACCATGGGACTGAAACTGCCTTGGTCGCGCTGGTTGATGATCTCTGGCGGGTTAGGGACAAAGGTGAGAGCTGTTTCCTAGTTCTGCAGGATCTCTCAGCGGCCTTTGACACCATCGACCATAACATCCTTCTGGACCGTCTAGAGGGGCTGGGAGCTGGGGGCACTGTTATACGGTGGTTCCGCTCCTTTCTCCTGGGCCGTGTCCAGAAAGTGGGGGGGGGGATGAGTGTTCAGACCCCTGGGCTCTCACTTGTGGGGTGCCTCAGGGTTCCGTCCTCTCCCCCATGCTTTTTAATATCTATATGAAGCTGCTGGGAGAGATCAGCAGGGGGTTTGGGCTGGGTGTTCATCAGTATGCAGATGACACCCAGCTCTACCTCTCCTTTAAATCAGAACCAGTGAAGGCGGTGAAGGTCCTGTGTGAGTGCCTGGAGGCTGTTGGAGGGTGGATGGCGGCTAACAGATTGAGGCTGAATCCTGACAAGACAGAAGTACTGTTTTTGGTTTGTTTGTTTTTTTAAAAAAATTATTGGTTTTACAAAATGTTTGTGAACAATACAAACAAATAAAGAAACAAACAAACATGTATAATTTCCTCTCCTTTTTTCATAAACCTCACTTCTCTGACTCCCCCAAACCTCCCCTTTCTACATCCCAGTTTCTGGAATTGTTTCAGCAAATCCTAAACTTAATTTTATCAAATTAATCCCTTATTGTTCTTTTCTTTTACTTAATCTTTTGTCGCTGTAATCTCCTTTTCTTACAAAAACCTCAACATTTTAACATTCATCAATTTTGTAGTATTTCTTAAGATAAGTTTTAAATTTCTTCCAATCCTCATCCGCCATCTCTTTCCCCTGTTCACGGATTCTGTCAGTCATTTCAGCCAATGTCATATAGTCTATCACCTTCATCTGCCATTCTTCCAGAGTGGGTAGATCTTGGGTCTTCCAATGCTTTGCGATAAGTATTCTTGCTGCTGTAGTAGCACACATAAAAAAAATTCTATCTTTCCTCGACACCAATTGGCCAACGATGCCCAAAAGAAAGGCCTCTGGTTTCTTAGGGAAGGTACATTTAAGTACCTTTTTTATTTCATTATATAGCATTTCCCAGAAAGCCTTAATCTTCGGGCACGTCCACCAAAGGTGGTAGAAAGTACCTTCAGTTTCTTTACACTTCCAACACTTATTGTCAGGCAAATGATATATTTTTGCTAGCTTGACTGGGGTCATGTACCACCTGTAGATCATTTTCATAATATTTTCCTTTAAGGCATTGCATGCCGTAAATTTTATACCGGTGGTCCACAACCATTCCCAGTCAGCAAACATAATGTTATGACCAATATCCTGTGCCCACTTAATCATAACTGATTTAACTGTTTCATCTTGTGTATTCCATTTCAGCAACAAGTTATACATTCTTGACAAATTCTTAACATTGGGTTCTAACAGTTCTGTTTCTAATTTTGATTTCTCCACCTGGAAGCCAATTTTCCTGTCTTGTTTGTAAACCTCCATTATTTGGTAATAATGGAGCCAATCTCGTACTTTTGTTTTTAGTTTCTCATGGCTCTGTAGACAGAAGTACTGTTTTTGGGGGACAGGGGGCTGGCGGGTGTGGGGGATTCCCTGGTCCTGAATGGGGTAACTGTGCCCCTGAAGGACCAGGTGCGCAGCCTGGGAGTCATTTTGGACTCACAGCTGTCCATGGAGGCACAGGTTAATTCTGTGTCCAGGGCAGCTGTCTACCAGCTCCACCTGGTACGCAGGCTAAGACCCTACCTGCCCGCGGACTGTCTTGCCAGAGTGGTGCATGCTCTAGTTATCTCCCGCTTGGACTACTGCAACACGCTCTACGTGGGGCTACCTTTGAAGGTGACCCGGAAACTGCAATTAATCCAGAATGTGGCAGCTAGACTGGTGACTGGGAGTGGCCGCCAGGACCACATAACACCGGTTCTGAGAGATCTGCATTGGCTCCCAGTACGTTTCCGAGCACGATTCAAAGTGTTGGTGCTGACCTTTAAAGCCCTAAATGGCCTCGGTCCTGTATACCTGAAGGAGCGTCTGCACCCCCATCATTCAGCCCGGACACTGAGATCCAGCGCCGAGGGCCTTCTGGCGGTTCCCTCATTGCGAGAAGTAAGGTTACAGGGAACCAGGCAGAGGGCCTTCTCGGTAGTGGCGCCTGCCCTGTGGAACGCCCTCCCAGCAGATGTCAAAGCAATAAACAACTATTTTACTTTTAAAAGTCATCTGAAGGCAGCCCTCTTTAGGGAAGTTTTTAATGTTTGATGCTGTACTGTTTTTAATATTCAGTTGGAAGCCGCCCAGAGTGGCTGGGGAAACCCAGCCAGATGGGCGGGGTATAAATAATAAATTTTATTATTATTATTATTATTATTATTATTATTATTATTATTATTATCTGTCCAACATTTTTCACAATTAAGACCACTACAGCCTTCATGTTGCTCCTAGAGACTCTGAGAAGCACCAGCCAATTCCTCAGTTATTCTACCCTTGAAAATGTATGCCACTACTTTTAAAACTTCTCTCTCTCCATTAAGTGCACATTCCTCCTTAATATAAAAAGAGTTAATATAGAAAGTTTCACAACAACTCTAACAGGCTATATTGACAATTGCTGTCAGAAACCTTCCCAATGGACGCCACATGCGTATGTTTTCTTTTTGAAAGAGCAATGCAGAGAAGACAGTGGTGCAAAGGATCTTTGAAATGAGAGCCTCAGCTCATCCTGTTGCAATCAGTGCAAGGCACCACAGTCCCATCACATTGCTCTGAGTATCTTCTTCAATTATATGTGGGAACTAAGCCAGATTTCATAGCTGGAAAAGTCTTTGGGGCTCTTCTATAATCTTTTTGTTTATTTGCAGGATGGGGTAGGAGGTTAGCAAAGGAATGTATAGTGAGTATGGCTTCCTAATTGGCTCTTGTTATATGGTTTTCTGTGGAGGATATATCTGATTCTGACCTTGTTGTTAGGGTACTCACAGCAACGGTGGCAAAGATAATCTAAAATGGACTCGATTGTTAAGCTGTGTACAATTGCATGGGGTGGTGAAACATAAGCTTTAATGGGCTACAGTCCACTGTGGCAAAATACAGAGGCAAGGAGAAACATCAGAAACCTCACTCTTCACTACACTGTCCTTCAGTTCTTCTCCACAGAAATTGGCAGTTGTACTTTTTTCTCTTTGGTGCATTAAAAAAGTGGATTCTTCCTTCTTTTTCTAACAAGTTGGAAGCCTGTTTTCTTTGCTTCAAGGAAAATCAGTTTTGTTGGCATAGCTTAGAAGTGTATTACTTATCGCGCTTTTTGTGGCAAATCATGAGAGCTTTCCCTCATCTTCCCCCCCCTTCATTTTCCTCTACTGACACATGCTGCTCAATTGTGGTGTTATATTTAAACAAATCAATTTTGTTGCAGAGTTTTCCCCTGTCATGATGATCACTTTTACAGCACAAATCCCATTGATTTTCCCCGCCCCACAGCCCTGAAGGAAAAGGGAAGGGGGGGGGCGGAGAGAAGAGAAACCAGTTGATGAATTGCATCAAGATCTCTGGAGAGACTAATTTTGTGGCTTCTTGGAAGAATCCAGCTCCTGGCCGCTTTCCATTCTTCTGTTCCTCTTGCTGGAACAAGCCTGCGCTCCTGATGGAAGTAAAATGGTACCCACACAGGAGCGGGAGCTATCGTAGAGACTGATAGAGAGAAAGCCTAAGCACGAGAGAGGCGAGGGCTGCAGGGTTGAAAGAATATTCCAGCTGAGGTCAGCAATGGCTTGTCAGGCAGGCCATGAACTTGGTCAGACCCCAACCTTTTTACCAAAGAGAACCCAATTCTCAGTAGTAATGGCAGTCAGTATGAAGCCCTCCCCTGACCGCCCTGACAGTATGCCCTTAATGTTTACATTCTGTGGACTTGAAGTCAGAATAATTGGTGTGCTACATGCTGACTTTGATTTTTCCTTCACGGTTTTCAACTGTTCTTTCCCAACACCACCTTTTTCTTTTTCTTCTTCTGATCGCAGAAACAGCTAAGTGGAAGGGGATGCCTCAGTCGAGGGTGTGTCAGTTTACCTGCTAATATAATTGCTTGACTATTTTTTCACAAATCCCCCCCCCCTCTTAAAAAAGCAATCTCTATTACCAAGACTTCATTTTTAACTTGCTGTCTATGCTAAGCAAATAAATTTACCCGCTTTTAGCTTTTATCCCCTAAAATAGGGGTGGGCACCCTTTTTTTTTTTTTTTAGAAGACATCTGAAAGCAGCCTTCTTTAGGGAAGTTTTTAATGTTTGATCTTTTATTGTGTTTTTTATATTCCGCTGGGAGCCACCCAGAGTGGCTGGGGGTATAAATAATAAATTTTTATTTTATTTTATTTTATTTTTCATACAGAGGGCCATATTCCCTCCTAGGGGTGCCAGTGGGGTGTGTGTCAGAGGAGTGGATGAAACTAACAAATGTATTTTTGACCTTTTGTGGGGATGGTTAGTGTTCCACACACACTGTCCTCCATTCAGACAAGCAACAGTTCAAGCGTGCATTCCTGTCAAGACAGGGTGCAAAGTAGGCTTGGTTAAGTGTGAGGCCTGGGGAAAGGAAGTATTGACTGAGGAGGTGCCATAGCCTAGAAGAGTCCCAACGAGAGGGGTGGGTTGCATTTGGCTCCTGGGCTTGAGTGCCCCCCCCCACTAAAAGGTAAAATGGCCACATAATGTAGACTTAACCATGCAACTTGAAGCTTGCCTTCTCAAGCATAAGTCCATCTGATTCAATAGGACTTACTTTTTTGTAAGCGTGTCTAGCATTTTGCTGACCCCTGCTTAACAGGATAGTCAGATGGTCATGCAGTGGTACTGTTCAGATGGTCTCCCTCCTCTTCCACTGGCCCCCTTGGTCCTGGATTTTGTCCAGGAAGTACATACATCAGGAATGGCCCTCAGACTTTTGACTCCTCCTTCCATTTTTAGTTGCCCTCACTGTGAGAATTAATAACCAGGAGACCTTATTTCCTTAAAAGTAAGATGCTCTCTTACCCTGGGAGATTGGTTGTTGTTGTTGTTGTTGTTGTTAGCGTGAGCTGAGAGTTCAGTTGTTCCAAGACTTCTCATTTAAATATGGGAAATACTGACTCCATTGTTTGGCTGAGCAAAGAGAGTGAGACTAAGGACTGCTGCTGCTGCTGTTCTCCCCATACAGTCCTGAGGGAGCATCTTATCTGCAAGAGAGATTTCCAAAACTGCTACTTGGTTAATGTACTCAAAACTAAAAACAAGGTGAAGGGTTAGTTCCCAGTGCGGAGAAGGTAACACTTTCATTTGCATGCTGCTCTATTTTGATTTCCAACAGCTCGTTTAAAACATTTTAAATTGACCCAAAATAGTTTTAGTTGCAACATTCTCCCACTCTTTTGTTTTTATTCTCGCTCCAAATGATTTTTCTGCCCATCGTGGACCAGTTAAGTTTGCTTTGGAGGTAAATCTCATTGTAGTAAACATCCTGCCTTTGCAACTCTCCCTTTTCCTCCCTCCTTGTCTAAACAACTCAGAATTTAGTGCAGCAGCTGTGGGGGCTGCATTATAGAGCCTGACAGGAGTGCTATGCTGCTGTTGGCTGTTGTTTGCTGCATGCCATCAATCATCCTCACCACATGGTCCTTAGCTTCCAGCTGTGTGTATGTGTGTTAAATGCATGGTGGACAATAATAATCTGCAATAACCATTTTTTACACTATGATGGAGCATTGTGCTGCTGATGCCTGGATTATAGCACCATTGCAAAGTATCAAAACTAGAAGGCCAGTCTCTCATTCACAAAAAGGCATGGTCTCTGGTATCCTGGCTCTGGAAACCGACAACACAGCTCCAGACTTGCAGTGTGCTGTGTGTATTGGAGCAGAGAGCAAAGCATAAAACTCACCTTGCAGAGTTAAGTCACTGATGAGAGGGTGCTTTTTGGCACAAGTGTGGGTTTTGATTAGCCAAGAAAAACGCCTAAAAGACCGAATATAAGCATTGTCTTTTTTTAAAAAATGCTAAAATTTTGAGGGTTTTAAACTGTTTTTTGTTTGTGTGTCCCCAGCAATATCTGTTTAATGTTTCTTGGTATTTGGCACCAATTGCACAGCAATAGTTACATAATGGTGTTCACAAGAACCAACAAAGGACTATCGACTCGATGAGAGCTAATCCAGTATAACCGACAGAGTGTTGGAGTCTATGGAGACTGAAGTTCACATTGTTTCTTGGCCAATAACATTATTAGAAGATCTTACTGACGAACCATGATTTAGGGAGACTTGCCTGCTTTTGTTTTACATTCTCTCAGCCCTCAGCTTCCTAAATTCAACACCATCTCCATAATGCAGCATCCTCTGGAAATGGAGGAAATAGTTTGCCAAATCATTGTTAACCTTTCTTCACCATGCTTTGGTGTGATGTCCAAATAGAGCAAGCATAGGCAAACTCTGCCCTCCAGATGTTTTGGGACTACAACTCCCATCATCCCTAGCTAACAGGACCAGTGGTCAGGGATGATGGGAATTGTAGTCTCAAAACATCTGGAGGGCTGAGTTTGCCTATGCCTGAAATAGAGCCTTGGATTATAATCTGGGAAAGATTTAGATAGGCTTTTCTTCTAGAAAAATAGGTGCCAGTATTGCATATCCTTAAATTCCCTCAGAAAAAAACCCCACTGGATTTAGGTGCTGGTTGTGATTTATAACCCTCCAGATACTTTTAGGCTCTGGCCTTACCATGCCATAAAAATTACATATCCTTCTTGATAATACACTCCATGTACTGAATACAAATGATCCAAACATGAGTTCTTGGTGGCTTGTCTCACGTCTAGAATTTTGTTTAGGATGGAATTCTTTCTGAGCCAAGCATCTTCTGGGGGCTTTTAATCTCTGGGAAAATACGCACAGTTATTTCGAAGTATATGTTTATATTTGTTGTCACTCAGTCTTTAGCACTATCATTAATTAACAGTTTTTGTTTTCCTGAAACCAATTGGATACATCGGGATATAAACTGAGACGGAAATAAGTGAGGCTGGGATATAGAAGGGGACTGCATTGTTACAAGATAATTCTACCGACTTGGCATTGATCTCAGAGTTTGGAAGGGCTGGCAAAAGAAGCAGGATTTTGAAGGGTGACCAATTGCTACTAGTGATTATTGCTGTATTCTACATCCTCTGTTGGAGGCAGCATGTGTCTGAATACCAGTTGCTGGGAATGACTAGTGGGGAGAGATCCTGCTTACAGCAGATGCCCACGGCATCTGGTTGCCCACTGTGAGAACAGGATGCTAGACTGAGTGGGGTTTTGGCTTACAGTGGTGCCTCGCAAGACGAAATTAATTCGTTCCGCGAGTCTCTTCGTCTAGCGGTTATTTCGTCTTGCGAAGCAACCCTATTAGCGGCTTAGCGGATTAGTGCTATTAGCGGTTTAGCGGCTATTAAAGGCTTAGCGGCTATTAAAGGCTTAGCGGATTAGCGGCTAAAAGGCTATTAGCGGCTTAGCGGCTTAGAAAAAGGGGGGGGGGCAAAAAAAATCGGAACACTCGCAAGACGTTTTCGTCTTGCATAGCAAGCCCATAGGGAAAATCATCTTGTGAAGCAGCTCAAAAACAGAAAACCCTTTCGTCTAGCGGGTTTTCCGTCTTGCGAGGCATTCGTCTTGCGGGGCACCACTGTATCTTCTTATGTTCTTATGCAATAACCATCTATCCTAGTTGCACCCATTGCACTTATCTATCATCTATCTATCTATCTATCTATCTATCTATCTATCTATCATCTATCATCTATCTATCTATCTATCTATCTATCTATCTATCATCTATCTATCATCTCTCTATCATCTCATCATCTATCTCTCTTTCTCTCTCTCTCTCTCTCAAAGTTAGAGCAGAAGTATATAGTAAAAGCTGCTGTTAAAAGCAGTGGCGTAGCGTGGGGGGTGCAGGGGGGGTCGGCCGCACCGGGCGCAACATCTGGGGGTTAGGGTTAGGGGGCGCAAATCCATGGGTTAGGGGGCGCAAATCCACGGGTTAGGGGGCGCAAATTACTTGGCTTGCCCCGGGTGCTGACAACCCACGCTACGCCACTGGTTAAAAGGATGTAGAGGAAGTAACAGGGGTTAGCAACCTTTTTCAGCTGTGGGCCGGTCCACCATCTCTCAGATCATGTGGTGGGCCGGACTATATTTTGAAAAAAATAATAATGAATGAATTCCTATGCCCCACAAATGACCCAGAGATGAATTTTAAATAAAAGCACACATTCTACTCATGTAAAAACACTGGGCAGGCCCCACAAATAACCCAGAGATGCATTTTAAACAAGAGGACACATTCTACTCATGTAAAAACACGCTGATTCCCAGACCATCCGCAGGCTGGATTGAGAAGGCGATTGGGCCGCATCCGGGCCCAGGGCCTGAGGTTGCATACCCCAGGTATATAACATATTGCTTCCCTCCCCCCTCTGCACCCAACCCTAAAACATAATATTTAGCCACCAGATCAGTGTTCAAGATGCATTCCCCACCCCACACCCCGAGGAAAACTATAATGCTGCCAAAGCATGCTTGATGGAGGATTATTGGCCATGCTCAAGAACCTCAGCGTCATTAGCTTGTAAAGAGGCAATGAACTGCTTCTTGCTGAGGCTAGTGAGCAGAATAAAAGGCAGCCTCACATGGTGGCCCTTTCTCTCCATCTGCTCCATATCGTGCTCCATACAAATTAGATTTGGCAGTGAACCCAGCTATCAATGGGAGTGTTAGATACCGGACCTGTGATTATGCTTCCCAGGCCTGCCCTGGCGCAAAAGAGTGATACCAGCAACCAGGCAATCAAAGGCTGAATGTGCTCAGTGGGTAGAAGGCAAGGGGAGAGGAGGGCTGGTATTTCAGCAGTGCTTAAAGGTGGTTTCTGAACATAAAAACAATTGATTTGTAAATGGCAATTAGGAAAGCATTATTTTGTACATGGCTTTGGTGCATTGACTCCAAACAAACAATTTGCTAGGAAGCTTTACTGGTTTTCAATCTTATTTAAAACCCTGTCCTCCACCCCTACCCTCCGCACCATATATGAACAAACCTACTATTTCTTAGACTGTCCCAAGCTATATCAGTAGGGGGTAATGTATACTTTATAAAGTACAAGTTGTAAAATATATCTATCTCTCTCTTTCAAACAAAGAAACACACACACACACACACACACACACCTAAGTTCAGATTAATTTCAAATTCTTATAAATCCTAAGGGCACCACCACTACCCACCACACCCCCCAAAATTAGACATGCCAAAAACTTTCTGCCCTGCTGTGACAACATACCAGGAATCAAGAGAGGTGAGGCAAGCAGAGGTGGAGAAGCGGCTTCAAGAGTGATGAGACCACTGGACGAGGAGAGAAGGATATAACATTAATGCACCCCACCCCACCCCCAAGATATTCTTAAGTAATTTTAAACAAATTTATAATTTACAAAAGTAGAGATTGCCCTTTACTTGGCCTCATATGCATTAATTTGTTTTAGTGAAATAAACTTAATTGCTTCATTTACAATTGACAGGAAATCATTCCAAGTGGCGGGATTTATACCTACTCTTTTAGAACACTTTTAGATAAACATAGTAATTATTTGCTTTTCGGCTTGTAAAGTCCTTTGTATCCATTGGTAAGCAGGCCTTGGCTTCTTTTATTCTTGCCCTCCTGTTACCCAGGAGGAATGAAGAAATAATACTATTCTCCTTTTTAATTTCCCTCACTGAACCCATTAAAATCTGTGATCTAAATTGCCTCTTTCGTGGCATTAATTTTTTTTCCTGAAAAAAAGATGTAAACATGCATAATATGTAGCATATTCTACATTGAGGACCTGTTTTTTTAAAAAAAATATGAATAGGAAGACTGCAGCTAATTTGCTTGTTCTAGCTACCATTTTAATTTGGGTAATTATTGTTTGGCTCTGGCTGGGAGTGCTGCACTCAATGCATCAGGGTGTGTGCGTGTTCAAAAAATGGTGCTCTCAGACATGGGGAAAAGATGTCCAGCACATGCTCTCAAATGAATTTCAGGAAGACTTGGGAAAAGAAACACTGAGAGTTTCAAATTGTAATGCACCAGATTGTCTTTTTCTTTGTGGATCTCTACAACTATGAGGACCTAAAGCATTCTTTTAGAAATGACAACTTGGGTGTCTTTGGTTTGGTTTTGTGTTTTGACTTTTTGTGCCTCCCTGCAACCCCTGGCTTTCATCACTTCCTTCACAGAATAATAGAATTGTATAGTTGGAAGGGCCTCCAAGGGTCACCTGGTTCAAGACACCCCCCCCCGCATTGTAGGAATCTCAACTAAAGCATCTATGACAGATGGCCATCCACCTCAGGCTCACCTCCCTACTATTCCTTTTTCATATTCTTTTATATTTTATATTTTAAAGAATACTTCCTGAACAGAAACATCAAGGTGGTAGTTTGGAGGGGGACCACTGGTGGTCTAACAGCAGCTACAGTTATGGCACAATAGAACCACTTGACTTACTGGTAGTCACAGAGTTGCTGCTAAAAAAAAGTGATTTCTGCATCACACCCCATAATGGGTAGTTAGAGAAACATGTGACACCATGGCAGGTGACTTACACATTCTCCAGCTTCTCTCCAGCTTCACATTATTGGGTGTTGAGAGAAAGGGAGAGCATATGGTTTGATGACATCACTTTTTTCCCCCACGTGTTTTGGAGAGGGACAGGGGAACTGGATGCAAGACTGCTCATTTTGGCCACAAACCTGTGCTTAACATTATGCCCAGTTTAACTCTAAAATCTCATTAGAACGAAACCAGTAAAGTCCACTTCACACTTCCAGTGTTAGCGAAATTCCACTGATGTTTGCAGCTGTAAACTTTAAGAGCATGAAGGGAAGGGAATCCCATGTTTCTTGGAACCCCAGTTGGTAGTGATTTTATGACACACATGTCTCTTCCATGCTTATGTTCCACTATACTGGATGAAATGAAGCCACTTCGTTACGCTTGCACCAGATCTTAGTGCTGCTTCCCAAAGTGACCCCCTGCAAACCATGGTTTTTAAATTGGGAGCATGCCTTCCCTCTTTCTCCAGATTTTCCTCACTGTTCTTCTAGCTAACCATAGGTTCCTGTAACATGCAGCTACACAAACCAGATTACCTCAAAACTGTGGTTTACAAACACATTTCAAACCATGGTTTCAGTTCCTGGTTTTACAAGTCAACCTTGGTTTGTGCACCACTAATGGTGCGAAGAATGGATCAAATCACCCTACTGAGGGTAGGAGGGAGGAAATAAGAGATCAGCAGCCATGCAGCTTCATCAGGGCATGGTGAAGTCAGAAACCGGAGGGGTTTGTGGGGAAAGAGAACTTCTGGGGTCTTTTTATTGTTTGCCACTGGGTGTGGGGTAAATGGCATCTTATAGAGTGACAGCTATAAAATTAGATAATCGGTTAATCGCTGGCAAATTAGCCTCATGTCTTTTGCAGAGAACAAATACGGTATTTATGTAAAAGTTGTTAATAGTTTCTTCCTTTTTTAATTGGCAGAAATAAATGCAAAATGCATGATAATTAGGCAGCTGATGAATTCAGTTGTACAATTATGCCTAAAGCTATGCCCCAGCACTTAATGCTGCATGCTCTGAGCAATCAAAGGGAACCTATTTATATGGTTTATTTATAAAACAAAGTTACAGATGAAGTAACAGTGGCAGATAGACTTCAAGCACAGCAACTTGAAGTCAGCATTCTAAAATGTTTATATAGTATGCAGGATATACCTACCTACTGGGTTGGCAACCTGATATGTCCCCACCCCATTTTTAAAGTTGGGATTCATAGCTGTAAACATATCTAGATAATATTGGAAAAAAATAGCCTTAGTTGGTAGGTGTGCAGCCCCAGTGCATGTCTCTGTGGCATGTAGGAAAACATAGAAAGTGAGTACCTCTGAGGATGGTTATAATTCTGATTTTGTTGACCGCAAATTGCAAAAGAGAAGTGGGATACCAATTTTAATTCAGGAAAAGTGACTTTCAACTGTCAGTTGTTTGAGGAAAGGCCCTCTGTGTGTGTGTGTGTGTGTGTGTATAAAACAATAAAATATGGGGAAATAGGTTGGCAGAAGTGTGGGGGGGGGCACTGACAGTTATCAGATTGTGGTCTGTCTGAGGCTGTTGTCTGAATGATGGATATTTCCCTATTGAGACATCTTTTCAGGTTTTGAAGAGGTATAATCTAAAACCAAATCAACAGACCCAGCTTTTGCCATAAGCAACTCCTTGCCTTGCTATTTTGTACTTCCAACCTTGGGCTTTTCATCAAGAAGCCTGCTATTTTCTTTCTGACAACCACACATTACAAACATAAAAATTTACTAGTCCTAACAGAGTAGAAATTGGCACTTGCTCATTTTGAGAAGGCTGCAGTATAAAAATCCTTTCTGGGGTGTGTGTGTTGGAGTGGATCTTCCCAACACTGTTAGAGAGGGGCTTCATTCCCAGTAACTGCATGATCTAACACGAAGATGACAGTTGGTTACTTTGGTGCCAAGAGGGCTGTGCAAGCCACTGAAGGGTGAACTTCACCCATAATCCTGGCTTCCTTCTAACTTTGCAGTTAGCCTAAGAGTCACATGTAACAGTGTATTGAACAGTTCAGCTGGTTGTTTTTACCCTTTCTCTTCCCATATTTACCAGTACAGTGGTACCTCGGGTTACATACGCTTCAGGTTACAGACGCCGCTAACCCAGAAATAGTACCTCGGGTTAAGAACTTTGCTTCAGGATGAGAACTGAAGGAGCGTCTCCACCCCCATCGTTCTACCCGGACACTGAGGTCCAGCACCGAGGGCCTTCTGGCGGTTCCTTCACTGTGAGAAGCCAAGTTACAGGGAACCAGGCAGAGGGCCTTCTCGGTAGTGGCGCCTTCCCTGTGGAACACCCTCCCACCAGATGTCAAAGAGAACAACAACTACCAGGCTTTTAGAAGACATCTGAAGGCACCCTGTTTCGGGAAGCTTTTAATGTTTGATGTATTATAGTATTCTTTTGGAAGCCGCCCAGAGTGGCATGGGAAGCCCAGCCAGATGGGCGGGGTACAAATAATAAATTATTATTATTATTATTATAACAGAAATCGCGCAGCGGTGGCGCAGCAGCAGCAGCGGGAGGCCCCATTAGCTAAAGTGGTACCTCAGGTTAAGAACAGTTTCAGGTTAAGAACAGACCTCTGGAACGAATTAAGTATGTAGCCAGAGGTACCACTGTACTATTTGCTGTTGAATGGAGTCCCACTCAACTCAACAGGATACACTTGGCAAACATGCATAGGATTAGGCTGAAGTCCTATGCATACTCATTTGAGAGTTGAGCCCCATTGGAATCAGTGGGAGAACATGGCTAGGATGTGACTGCTAATCTCTAGCCATACTGACTACGCTAATCCTGTTTTCTTCTTGTTCAGAACTTGCAGTGCCTCTGGACCTAAAGATGACTGTTTCTTAGAGAAGGGCATGTCCCTGCCATGCCAATACGATGTTAGCTTGAAAATAAACTCAGCTACTTAAAAACAATGAAGCAGAATATGGCTTGGCTTATATCCGAGACAATCAGATCCACCATCCTAGCTGTGCAGCCTACAAAAATGGACACCCCCCCCCATTCTATTTCTTTAAAAGACTGCCTTACTGAGCCAGTGACAGCAGCTGCAGTAAGAGGGGAAAGACACCATTCCTTCCCTCCCTTCTCCTTAAGGGTCGTGGAGGGGGGGGTCCTATGTCCTAGCACAGGGAGGAAACTAAAGACCCCCTTCCTCTCACTCCCCTGGTGCTGGAATGCTGCCCCAGCTCTTGTGGTATGTGGGATATTTAAAGGAAGGGAAGTGGAAAGGTTGTTTATTGGGGGGTGGTATTGAGTGAGTGGATCAGATTTTAATCTGAGCCAGATAAGAATTTGGGTGTGTGTGATGCTTGGCTGCAGAGTTGCCAGAAGGAGGAGTGCAAGGCATCACCCAACCGTCTTAAGAGACTCATCTCCGGGTTTAACCTTTTCATAATGATACAAATGGAGTTACAATCCACGTGCAAACTCCCCCTCCCCCACTTTTTTCATACTGCAAATGGAAATGCAGCTTTGGGAGGGAAGGATAGCATTGAACTGTAAGAGCAATGGGGGGAAACCCAACCCAACCTATTCCATTTGACCTTGTGGTGGCAACACTTCACATAAACTGGGTAGCACCTGCTGAAGACATTGGGCAGGGTGTCTGCAGAATGCCATTAGGCTTGCTAGAAGAGAAGAGAGGAAAATGAAAAACTTGCCCCTTCCCTGCCTTCAAGTCCAGTTGGGCCAGTGTTGGACAAGAAAGCAATATCCAAGTGTCTGTTAAGGACATAGACTCTCTGTTAAGGATTTTTGGTTGCTATATAGTACTGTACTCCAGTTCAAAACCCACATTTTAGTTACCTCTTCCCGGGAGTAACAATATCAGAAAGAAAGTAGGATTCTGGCCAACTGGGAATAAGATGGAAGAAGAAACAAACGCCATTTTTTTCTGGAGACATGGGGACTGCCACGCTTTGGAGTGAGCAAGCAAGTGGTTGGTTGTTCTGATGGAAAATTTAAAAATAAATAACTTTTTTTAAAAGTAACCCTTATGAAACAAGAAGTCTTTTTCCCACCCGACGGTTCTCCTCCACTGGTGGTTTTTATTCTCCATCCCAGTAACTTGCAGAAGAGCTGAAAGTGTTATTTGTTCTAATTGCTTGGAATTTTGGCAGACTAGATGAGACGCCACTCATGTGTGCCTGCCTGGGCATTTATAAGTTGCAGCTGTGCTCTCCTGGTCTAATCACACTGTTGGAAAGTCAATCGAGTCCTGCAAAAATGTAGTCGCCTTTGTTGCAGGCTATCTCCCTTCCATGCTTTCTGAAAGAAAAAAGAAAAGAAAAAGAACTTTAGAAGTGATTGGTTTTTTAATATACAAGGAAGCTTTGTTGAGGCTTCACTTGAAGGGAACCATTTCCATCAAATGCAAACTTTTGTGTCCCATATAATGAAATAATGTGCTGGATTATTATTATTATTGTTATTGTTATTATTTGAAGAGAAACTAAGTGGTTTGGAAAAATTAGGAAAGCAAAAAAGGAAACCAAATTCCAGAAAACAATTTAAATCATGTGATCGAGTCAGAGATCTACCTTGCTACAGTTAACACTTCTCTGAAGTCTCTCAGCCCCACTCACCTCACAGAGTGTTTGTTGTGGGGGAGGAAGGGAAAGGGGAATGTTAGCTGCTTTGAGTAGTGATAAAGCGGGATATCAAATCCAAACTCCTCCTCCTCCTCCTCCTCTTCATTGACTTCTCTAATACTATCTCCACTTTCACTTCTTCAGCTCTGAAAATCTTTAACTTGGGATGGCACACCTAAGAACTACCACAGATTGCCTTTTGGTATAACTAAGTGTTGTTGATCTTTGATTTTTTTTTTACATGTAAATCTGAAAATGTAATGTGTATATGAAACTAGTCTGTTTTTGAAAATGTGTGCATCATGCATCTGATAAAGTATTTCATAATGAGCCTGTGAAAGCTCATTATTAGTACTTAAGATGCCTCAACACTCATTTTTGCTGCAGCAGTCCCTGCCAACTATTTGGATGTTCATTCATCTGAGAGCCAGGAATTGGCTATAGCTCCCCTTCAAGTGCACACTCATTGGCAAATCTCTTTGCTGCTGCATAGTGATGTGGTTTACACAATAAAATCCTGGCTTAATAAGCGAGGGCAAACTTCATATCCATACAGCCCCTTCATGCAAGTAGGGCAACAAAACAAGAAGTCACAGTTAACCATAGTTTTCAGTTACCTGTAAACTGGGAACTGTGGCTAATGGCTTCTTTGTTTTCCTGCTTGCACAAAAATAGCAGTGAAGCAGGAATGAAAGAGCTGCATGTGAATATACAGATTTGTTGATAGCTTCACTAATTAGGCTAGTATTTGGCCCTCTGAACATGGCCAAGGTGCTGAATGGCTGCAAGAGCAGCAAAGGAATAGAAAGCTCTGGTGTGTTGCAACACATCTGTCCAGTAGAAGCTTTACTCCATCACCCAGCTCTTCCCATGTGTATAACAAAAGGTAGAAAATACGTACCTTCAGGGGCACAAGCAGCCTGATCTGAAGTTAATTCAATTTGAAATTAAAGGGATTTTCTTAGAAAGTTTGTAAATATAAATAACAACATGATAATTGGCTAAAAAGGCACCTTCTCGTAATTCCTTGGCCCTAAGTATTGGCAACAGATCAGCAGCCCCTGAACATTTCTGACTGTTTGATGGAAAGGCAGCTATGCTGAGAGTTGGCAAGAGAATATTTTAGCATTCAAAGGCAAGAAAAGTACGGAAGTGGCAGAACTGTATTAGGAGCGACATTCATACCTCCTAGATTCTTTTGTATTTAATTCTTTCAAAATGCAGATGCCTACAAATTCTTGAGCCTTAGCATTTTCATTGTGCAGATGCACACCCCAAACTAAGATATAGTCAACCAATTTATGAATTTTAGTTGAGTAATCATGACCTTTTGAACTGATTGATTAAATTTAAATGAGCCTCTAACCCAAATCTTTGATGCTGCTGTCTTTTTGAGACACTGAATGAAGTGTTAACATAGTTGCAAGTGAATAAAATCTGCCACTTACCCTTTCCTCTAAAGAAGGGTTAGATTTAGCATTTCTTTTTTCATTCTATATTACAGTTACAGTATATCCCCAGCAGCAACATAGTGTAAAATCAGCAACAAATTGTGCCATACTGATATAGCCACCTACCTGTCGCTGCCATTTAACCAGTTAACCTACTGGTTAAATTTTGCAGTTCTAAGAATTTCATCACCTTGAATGGGAGGAACTTGGATATTCTCAACTAGCTTCTAATAGTTCTGTTTCCTCCAGAATGTTTTTTCTTAAAGCAAATCTAGACATATGCCCAAAGATGAGAAATTCCATTTGTGCGTTGTCAGTTTGATTTAGGCCTTCTGTCAGACACTGGAGTTTTTTTATTTAAATCAAATACTAGATCAGTTAAATAAGAAGGTCGCCAGTGGTTCTGCATTGGTGAGCTGCTTTACTGCTCATGTGATGCTTAGAAACCATCAGAGTTGATGGAGGTGCAAAAGCCCTGAGCGGCAATGTGTTCAGCAATGTGCTTCTGCTAGTGCAAGGACATTTGGCCACACAAAGAAATTTTGTCTTCCCTTACACCCCTTAAATCTTTTATGGGGGTTCCTCCAACTCTTTGGAACAGGTTTAGGTTGGGCACATGGGGAGAGAAGAGTCTCTGCCAAATCCTTCTGAGAAACATTCTATATTTCTGCCACTGAGCAGAGAAGAACTTTCAGCCAGTGTGTTATAGCTAGAGGGCTCTGTTTCAATGTTTCCGGGAGGTTCAAAGCTCTACTTGGCTGCAAAGTTCACTGAATGAATCACTCCCTCTTGGGTTTGGGCAAATCACTGTCTCTACTTAAGCTACCTCCCAAGTCTGTTGGGAGGCTAAAATGCTCTTCTCATCTCCTTGAGTGGGAGAGCATGATACAAATGTGATAATATATCAGAAAATTTATCAGAAATTTTGTTCTACTTTTCTCCTTGCAGAACAAGCCTGGGGAGTTTGCCATCAAGTTGCACATCTTACCATTGGTATTGAGTGAGAGATTAATCAGACCCGCAGTTTTTGTTCCTAAATGCTGAACCATCTAAAGGTAAAATTTCCACTTGCGCTATGAAAAACTGACAATTCAGAATTTGGAGGTGTCTGTATTACGTTGTCCCTTGTGGATTATGAGAGTTTATTTTCATTATGACAGGTAGGGTCTATTTTACAGAAATATGGTTGCAGCAACTGTTGATGTTGTTTGATTAACTTTTTGACCTTCTGAATTTTGTTTGAAAGTATCTTCTGTATAAGAATTAGGCAGATTCATGGAGAGTAGGTCTATCTGCAGCTTTTAGGCAGTGCTAGGACTTTGGTGGTCTTAACAAGGCACCCTCAGTGGGTTTCCTGAACTGGTATGAAGCAGGGAACATGAGTTGAATTCTCTCTTCTGCTTCCAACCCACTTGGTTGCACCATGCAAAGTAAAAATAGGACAGAGGGCCCTTTACTGGTCTTGGAATCTCAGGAAAAGCCTGATCTCACTGTCATCTGGAGCCAGCTATGGTTATTACCTATGACAGCTGAGTGCAACTTGCGTGTTTGGAAGTGATGCATGCTTGAGTGTTGGCTGTTTGGAATAAAAATCACCATGAGAACTAGATCCCTGGTGCTTGTTCACTCTCTGCACTCCCCCCTTTTTTTACAAGTCAGGGTCCCAAACCTGCTTTGAGATCCTGCTTTGATATCAGAACAGTTTGCTGTGTTGAGGCAAAATGGCAAACAGTGGTTTGTCACAAACTGGAAGTGAACCTTGGTCTAACCATGAAAGGCAATTCTGTCTCTTTATCCCGTGTCTTTCTTCAACATGGCTAGTGTAGTTGAACATCTGTCTGCTTCCTAATGAAGACAAAGGATAGATTTGTAGTGTGAAAGAGAGGATGAAAAAGGGAGTCAATAGAATGAAGTTCATTGGTGAAGAATCTTAAAAGGGCTAATTTAGCTAGGAACAGAACACTCCTTTTCAATATCAACTTCTGTGGAGGCTGACTTCTTCTTGTTGTCATCACTCCTTTGTTTGGAGCTGTGTGATAACTTTCGGGAATGAGCCACTGAAGGGTAAGGAAATGCTGGCTCCTGTGGTTTAGTATTAAGTCATCTTCATGCTTGGGTAGAGAGGACTGGATAGCAGCACACAGATGGTTGTTAGAGGCAGTAGGGAGATAAATAGATGGCCTAGGTTACCTTGAAGCAAAAGAGGATGGCTGCTAAGCAATTGCCCACATACTCTCTCTAGCTTCTTGTCTCCTGGAGTAATCATTAGGCCAGATGTCTCTAGGGGGAAGGTACTGCCCCCCCCCATGTGAGAGGGTACACTGGTGGAGGGGGTGAGCCACAAAATCATTCCCTTGCCAAAAATCCTGTCTTTATCTTGTGAAATCCACCGAGTTTTTAAAATTCCCTTCTTCCCTCCCCCCTCTCACAATTTAAACTAGTTATTTGCAATATTTTGTTTCTTTTATATAGGTTGTTGCTGCATTTCCAAGTGTGTTCACCTGATGCATGCGCTTGTGGTAGTGATGCTTTGCCCTTGTAGTTACTGATTTGTAGCACAACAATTGATGTACCAGTACTTAAACATAGTCCCCCATATTTCAGCAAAGCCATGTTGCGGTAAAATTTCTAATCCCAAGAGTAGCTTGTATAGCACATTTTGTGTACTTTTTTATATTAATTATGAAGATAGGTGTCCTTAAAGCACCCACAAATGAGTTTAAAACATGGATCTGTTGGAATTAAGAATCAGCTGATGTGACAGGTCCATCTGTTGCAATAGGAGCTTTGTACCAGCTTTGTGCTGATGCAGAATCCACATGACATAAAAGTTGATTTTTTAAATAATTTCTAACAATTTGTAAGATGAACAAAAGTTATGCTACAGCATAGGGTATTCTGTGTGGCTGAAATGGTGCTCTGGTTAAAAGGTTGGTAACTCTTACATAACCCAATATTTGCCACAATCTTCAATACATTTATTAGGGCAGTCATCCAATTAAACAATTTTAGTTGAATAATTGTTTCCTCTTTATCTGATTAAAATCAGATTTAAATTTACAGATATTTGCATACTTTATTTTATTTTTAGAAACAGAAGATATGAGCCTGCAGTTTAAACAAAAAAGCAACCACAAATGGTTAGGTGGAAAGGCCCCTAGCATTTTCCGTTTAATTTCCTGTAATAGTAGAAGTAAAATAGTCGTAAAATAATGCCCTTAACTCTCAGTCCCACAGATTAAAAATGACCCCCACTGATTAATCAGCTGAAACTTTGGTTTTTTGAACTACCAATTAATGCTTGAAACTTTTTGCTGATTCATACAACAATTAATCAAAGTAGCACCAGAATCTTATTCAACCAAATAAAAAGGTTCAAAACTATTAAGGGTCCTTAACTGTCTATTTCATCTTGGGATATATCTTGGGATTAGATGGTCAGCACCCCCTGGATATAAGACAGTACTTGCACGTTATCAACAGTTACCATCCCTTTAATGTTTTCGTTTTGACAACCTTTCCCCCCACAAAGATGCAGTTTTTTAAAGGCCACCTCACAAATGGCCACAGGTGACTATCCTTCTAGCAGTACAATCTGAACATGTATATTTTTTTCTAGATAAGAATTTCCCAAACATAATTTTGTCGGGTAGTTTGTCTTTCTCTCTCAGCCTCAGCAAAGAGGAGAAATTCCTCACAGCCCATAACAGATTGCGTGCTTTCTTATTAATATGTTGATATTTAGCAAAGCAAATATTTCATGTTATTTGTTTAGGTTGCCTGGATTTTTAGCTGTTCATTTGTTGTGAGCAATTACACTCTCAGGACTCTTGAGCTCACATAATTTCCATGCAGAATCTGTGCTTTAAGGAAGATAAAGATCACATTTTTTTTTTTTTGCAGGAGGAAGGAACTGTGCTTAGCCACTCGGAGTAAATGTGCACATTTCTAAATAGAATAAAAAATATACCGTATTTTAAGAACAGTAGAAAGAATCTTGAGTTCTGTAAGGAGCTGCCGTGAAGAAGGGGGCTAGGGCTTTTACCAGGATGCATGAGAGAGCAAAAGCAATAACATCAACTTGTGGAACAGCAAGCTGGACATGTCAGGAGATGCTTTGACAAGTTGAGTAATTGGATGGGATGCACTACATCCCTTTCAAATGTTTTATTTGAAAGACTCCAGGGAGAGAGATGCAGGGCCACTTTTGGAAGGATATGACTAGTGAAGGGCAAAGAGGCTTGATTCCAACTCCCAAAGGGGCTTGCCACATCTGTACTGCTTCTACATCCTGTTTTTGTCTTTGGATTGGCAACAGGTAGTCTAGGCAGTATCTCAGGTAGCCAGATATGGCTCAAAGATTGCCAGTTGCTGACCTCCAGTCTAACAGGATTTCCAGGGATCAGCACACATTATGTGGACCGGCTCCCATACACACAAACTCCTGTTTAAAAAATGTACCTCACCTATCTGACTGGGTAGCCCCAGCCACTCTGGGCGGGTTCCAGCATATACAAAAACATAATAAAACATAATTAAACTTTTAAAACATCCCTATACAAGGCTGCCTTCAGGTATCTTTTAAAGGTTGTACATATTTTTATTTTGTGGTGACTGCATATTAACAAATAGCAGCCCTTTGATGACAGACTGGTAGTGGCTGTGTGAGAGACATGGAAAGTCAGGGGGTGAGTGCTGCAATATCAATATTTTTTCTTGGTCAGAAGGAAACTTCATTTATTTCAAGGGAGTTACTTCCAAGTAAAACGTACAAAGCTAGCCCGTTGTGTTTTCTTCTGTAAAGGCAGGGCATTTGAGGTGTGTGTGAATGAAATAACGTAGGAATGAGGAAAGTGCTTAAACAAACATGCCCCAGTATCTTCCACCATCCACTGTTCAGCTAGCAGCAACAAGCAGTTTCTGGTGTTTTTTTCTCCTGCTCTGGAAGGGCCCTCCTCTCAACATTCCTTTCTCAGATTACTTAGCAGCAGTGGTCAAGTGTCCTTAGCAATGGTGCTGCTTGCTGAAGCCTGAGAGTTGTCTCCACATTTTGTTTCATAACTTTCATTAGAAATGTTTGATTTAATATTTTTTTAAAAAGCAAAGAGTCTGTGTACCCACCTATTGGCAGCCCTAGTTGGCCTTGTTATTAGTGAACGTAGCAGCTACTTGTACGGCTCCTTGACTAGTGCAGCTATTGTCCTTTTTATTATTTATTAAATGTTTATCCCACCCTTCACCCCAAAGAAGCACAGGAGAGGACAGCCCACTTGCGAATTAGCATATAAATGTGTTAGCTGACTTGAGCAACACTTTTAAAAGGCAGTCAGTCATCTTTGCTGTATGTGAACCTCAAATCATTCTGTGTTCTTGCATGACCTTTCTGCTTATAAAAGAGAGCTGCCATATGTGTCAGGAGGATCTTGGCTTTGTATCATTTCTCTCTGCCTTAGCATTTAAACTGACTGGAGACAGAGGCTGCTGCCTGACCCAGAGTGTTGCCGCATGTGAGCAGAGCTCTCTTGGGTATAAATACATCATGTTATAAAAGGAAGATGACTGAGAGCAACATGCTCTCTGGCGTGTTGATCTTCTTCCTGGAACTGCTAGCGATGATTCCCTTCTCCTGAGATCATCTCTCTAGAGTGATTCTAAGGACAACATCAGTTCCGAGCCCCCGTTGTGGAAAACCACACTAGAGGAGGTGCAAATGAACCCTATGGGATTCCCTGCTCTCAGGGTGGTGTCCAGGCCTGTTGATTGTACGTCTTATCTGTTTCTTTCTTGGTTTGTAATGCTATGCCTCGTTCCTCAAAAGAAGCCATTCTGTTTGTGTGATCTGTAAAGCAGTGAACAGAGAAAAACTTACTTTTCCACATAACTGGAGCACCCTCTGTAAGTTTATACCTGGGTTGAGGATTTATTCTTAAACCAAATGTGGTGTAGATATGTGCATGCAATGTGATATAGATATGGGATTATAATTCACACAGATTGCAGTTTACCTGTGTCTTGAGGCTGGGGGTTGTCCTTCCCATCTTCCTTGCCTCCCAGTTACAATTACACTGATTATCTGAGAACAGCCCTTTCTATCAGCTGCAAAACAATTGCTTCACACTCCACATGGCAAGTAATTTCCTACTTCTGCAGCATCAAATCCTTTCTTCCTCCTGGCCTTGAGCAGAAGCAGCAAGGTGACAATAAGATGGGGAAGGCTTTTCCACCAGCAGCAGGACAGTCTCCCACAAAATGGACCTGGAGGAAGCTGTGTAGATGTGAAGCTGGCTCTAAATATTTTGCTTTTACAGCCCCAAAAGGGGCCACTGCACATTTTTGACAGTATACAGGCTCCATCATTGGTGTTCTAGTATTTCCTGTATAAACCACATTAAGTGAAAAACAGTGAGGGGTGGGTGTGTGTTAGCGTGAGCTCATGTTCCTTCTGAGTGTTTAAGGATGTGTGTCTTCCCTTCAGGATTTGCATATTTAATTTGGGGAAACCCCAGTGTAGTCCCAATGCTATGAACAGTTTAAAGTTGAAACTGTTACGCATTTTGCATTTTAAAAACAACAACACAGCACTCTCTGCACTAGTTTCCCTGAAGCATTATTAAACTCTGGGTATTTATTTTTAAGTGGTGCAGACCTTTGATGCTTGAACTTTTGTTAGCATCTCCAGTTAAGGGGTCTTGAGCTGGGAAGGTCCTCTGCCTAAGATGTTGGAGAGCCACTGCCAGTTAAAATAGACCCACTGGCTGGGGCTGATGGGGGTTTCTTAAGTCCACAATATCTGCTGTAACAGTTTGGGGAAGGCTAGGAGCGCCAGCTTATGTCCTTCCTTTACGCCAGTGGTTTTCAACTAGTGTGCTATAGTACCCTGGGGGGGGGGCCTTGAATGATGGTCAGGGGTGTCACAGGCAACACTGGCCTCTATCCCTCTTTCCTTCCTTCCCTCCTCTGATGCCCTCTTGCATCTCTGCCTCCCAAAGAGTTGTACAGCTGTTTGTTGCAGCAGCCCTACAGAGCAGGAGAAAACAAGCTTTCTCCATCTTCCATGTGACAGTCCTTTAGATATTTCAAGATGACTATAATATCTCCTCTCAGACTCTTTTCCAGACTAAACATACCCAGCTCCTTCAACCATTCCTCATAAGGCTTGGTTTCCAGACCCTTGATCATCTTGGTTGCCCTCCTCTGCACACGTTCTAGCTTGTCAACATCCTTCTTAAATATGTTTGTCATTGCTAGAATCCTCTAATGATACAATTTCTAACGATTCATTTCCTGATATTTAGGTATCCTAATGTTAACATCAACTCCTGACAGCCATTGTAAACTGTGGCTATTAAACCCTATGTTTCACATTAAGTCAGCTCTATTGTTTGAATATAGATTAATAATGAAATGCCTTTTTATTGCTTTCTCAGTGAATACTTTTTTGTACAAAGTTAATTTGCACTGTTATGTCAATTCTGTCTAAATTCAATCAAGGTTTTTCTTTTAATTATGTTTTCTCCACATTAATTCCCGTTTGATTTCTCATCTCCTATTAGGTATTTAAGCCTTTGCTGGGTGATTTTTTTTACCCCGCTCATCTGATTGGCTTCACCTGAAATTGGAGGCACTCCTATTAGGAACGAATTAATTTGATTTTCATTCAAGCAAGGTTTGCTTTAATAATGATGAATTGCACAAAATGTAATTTGGAATCATTATTCCTATGACAATAATGAGCAAGAAATAAATAAAAATAATGGAAGAAACACATTTGATACGGAACTTCGCACTGTATCTTTAGTTTTGTTGATGTTAGTCTTTTAGTCTGATGTTAGTTAGTTTTTGTTGATGGCAGTCTTTAATCAGGAGGATGCATGCAGGTGATAAAATGGTAGCCTTGGCCACTATCTTATGGGCCAACCTGGATTTAGCAGCAAGTTACCAGCTGAGGATACTGGATGTGGGGCTCCAGGCACTGAAGTGTCTGTCACAGGCTACCTGCTCAAGTTCCGTTTAATAGATGAGCAAAAATATACAAACACTTCATCTTTACTTGCTAAGCTGGCAGCACTGGCCTGCAAGGCCAGCATTATGTTAAGATTCCTACTACTGCTACTTCATCATCACCATCACGATTATTATTTTTAGGAAAATTTATGCCATCAGTGCCCATTCAACAAATGGTTAGTGGGTGTAAGAGATTGTCCTGTGTGCAAATTCATTATATGCTAGGAATCAGCCACACATGTAAATGGTACATCAAAATTGTGAAATGGTCTACCAATGCAATGCAAAATGCAGTATTAGAAAGGATGATCAAATTGACAACTCCATGCCTGGGACATAATTTTGTCTAGGACTAGCCCTACTCATGGCTGAATAAATCTGGGAGGCCTGACAATATTCTGTAGCTCAAAACTTTTAGAAGCAATTCTGGACTCCACTGAGACTTGGTACAACCCAACAGAGATCTATGAAGTTTTATTAAGAAGTAAAGGAAAGAGAAGGAGGGCCCCAAAAGCTGAACTGGAGAGGTCCAGAACAGAGTAGGTGGCAAAGGCTGAACAATCTGGGAAGGTGAGCTGCACCCAGTTATAGGGGGAAAAATGATCTGAAAACCTCAACAAGAATTTGAAAAGGAGCTTTTGTAAAAGTTCAAGGAAGACATGTATAATTGCATAAGAAAAGGAACGGATAACTACAGGACAATCATTTTAAGAGTGGATAGTTGACACTGGGTGGCAGGCAGATGTGAATATCTGCAGGATCAGGAGTCATAATTGCTGGGGAGCTGGATGAGCTGATGGCTTGAGATTCAAGGAGGTATTTTCAGAAAGGAGCTGCCCAAACCCAAGTCACTCTTTGCCAGGATTCTGTCTGAAAAGAACAGGATGCAAGAAAGTATCAGACAAGAGGTCAATGCAAGAGGTTAATAAACCGGATCAGCAAGATCTCAACCAGAACTGTTGCCCAGGCCCAATGTGGAATTATTTATTGCTAGCCCTGGTCAGGAGAATCAATAAGCTGTCTGGGGGTGAAGCCATGATGCAATCTGAAGAGGATAGTTCTGTTCTTTGATAGTTCTGTTCTGTAGCTGTGAATTTCTTGCTAAAGGAGGAACCAGCACACAGGGCAGGAGGTTCCAGGCTGAAGTCATGGCTAATGAAACAATGGATCATGTATCAGCAAGAAGTGCTCTGGAGACCTGGGAAAATGACTGGCCTATAGAAAATCTTCTATCATTTTTATCAGAGAGCTGAAGTTTGGCACACACACACACAAAATCTGATACCCTAACTTAGGGTTACCAGACGTCCCCAGTTCCTGGGGACAGTCCCCGGATTTGCAAATCTGTCCCTGGACAAATTCCGTCCCCGGAATGTCCCCAGATTTGCAAATTTGTCCCCGGGAAATGTGGCAGCGGCAGCCTCAGCAGCCCAGAGCCAGCCTGTTAGTGCAGTTGGCTCTGGCTGGCTTCAGGAGCAGCTCGCTGCCATGGCGCCCGCCATTTTGCCTACACCACGGCAGTGAGCAGTGAGCAGCTCCTGAAGCCAGCCAGAGCCAACTGCACTACCAGGCTGGCCCCTTCTGGGCAACGGCCACCCACCCGTGACTCCCGAGCCTCCCATGATCTGTCAAAACAAAGGGGGGAAGGGGGGAAGGAGATCAGGGAAGGCTCGAGTGTCATGGGCGCGTGGCGTGCCTTTGCCCAGTTTTTTTAAAAAAAACCCTGTGCATTTATGTTTCACAGGGTGCAAAAGAAGGGCTTTGCACCTTTATACAATATGCAATGTGTGCTTGCCTCACCATCCCCACTACTGACTCCCTGTTGCTACTCAGCTTTAAAAAAACACCAAAAAAACAAGTGTCCTTGGATTCACTAAAAAAAATCTGGTAACCATATCCTAACTGCCATCTATTGGACAAAGACCTCATTTCCACATCCATATAAATGATTATTTGTTTGTGATTGTTACATGGCTAAATTCTAAAATAGTGTAATAATAAAGCAAAAGGACAAACTGTGCTGTAGTGAAAGTACGTAATAGCTGTAATGAAGGATCAAGGGAGCTGAGATCTTGTGATGGTGTACTGAATGGTTTGCAAAAAAGACAGCCACGAGGATTAGTCATGTGCTCTTGTTTGCAATGGCTAGGTTTGATCATAGTCCAATACCAAATGTCACTACAGTGAAATGGTACATGAATGTCCTTGGTCATAAGTGAGCTGCCATTTAATTTACTGCAAAAATACTTGAAATGGGGAGATACAGGGAAATGGCCAACACAGTTCCTTGCATTGCATGGTTTCTTTCATGCTGGCTGAGAACATGTAACTGGTTGATAACCCCCCCCCCCCCCCCCGTTATCTAGCCTATCTATTATCAGGCAAAACCTGTTGTCTAAACTTGTAATTATTTTAGAGTTCACACAAATTAGGTAATCCACAACTCACTGAATTCTTCTTTTTAAGACTTAATTGAAGCCTTTAAAACAGTGGGATTCTTCCAGCCTTTCTTTTATGCTTCCATGTGGACTGGTGTCTTTTAATCTCCATCGTTGATCATCTGTACAGAAGCAGGGGGTGTACTCATAGTTCGATGTTAATAATAGTTCGATACAGAATAAAAAGGGTGTGATCTTGTGTATACACCCTAAAATAAATGGTGTGTTATTTGGATCGTTAGCTTTGTCAGCTGGATTTTCCCTTAAGCTGTTGGAGAACAAAAGTCCTTCTGGCAGATATTTTTAGACGCTGAGAACTTGCGCTCGATGTTACAGTAAGCAAGAGGAATTCTGGACTGTTGCTTCAGGGTTTTTTTCTCTCTCTAGGCAGCTCAGGCTGGAGAACATATCCAGTGACCTGAGAGGGACCTGTCCTTTTCTTTTTTCCTGCCATGCTACTGCTCTGTAAAGACCTTTATGCACATACATAAAATAAATGCACATATGACTGTCTGTGATTAATACCACATCACCAACATAGGCGGTGTTTTTCAAAGTCACATAAGCAAAGGACAAGTTGTAGCTTCAAAGAGCTTGCAGTCTAAATATGAGGGGTGGGTTTGGGAAGATGGATTTAACTCTTAACCAGGAAGAAGAGGAGAGGAGAAGGAGTCACGCCAGGTTTCATGTCTGAAGGGGGTTTCAAATTCTAATTTCTAGTAACTCGGAGTTACTAGCATAATCATTAACCAGGATTAGGGTTGCCATACGTCTCGATTTTCCCAGACGTTTCAGCAAGGGTCGATTCCCAGCTATGTCTGGATGCATGGCAGCCGTAACCATGATTAGGGCTGAATGAGGGAGCTCATGTGTGAGCTGGGGTCTTGGGAGAAGGGTTGTGTGAGTGTGCAGCCTGCTTTTCAATCTCTTAACTGTGGATTTTTTTCCGGGCTAGAACTTTCCAGAACTCAGTTCCGGCTCTTCTCAGGTGGGCGCCATTGCCATTGTAAGAGAATAAGAGAGATGTTCATGGTGAGTTCCGGAAGCTATTTTTCTAGAAAAATAGCACTGTTCTTAACCATGGTTAACAGGTTTGGCTGCAGTATGTCTGCACCAGCACTGGCCAATAAACATAATTAACCAGAAAAGAAAATACGGGATAAAATGAACCATTATTGGAGTTCTGCAACCAAAAGCCTCTTTTAAGCCATTAAGATTTTTTTTTAAAAAAATACCATTCCATTTTAGTCACGTGAGCTGTGAAAGTAAACATGTGGTGGAGAAGTGGGGAAAATACAACAGCATTTATTACAGTGCAAACAAGAAGAAAGGCGCAGTAGCCAACACTTCACAGTAGCCTTGCAAATAAATCTCTGCAACATTTATGAACCTGCAAAAAATGTATTATCCTGCCTACTGGAGCATCTGTATGTTTGTAATTTGTGGCCTAAAAGGAAAAAAGGAACCAATTATTGTAAAGCTTCCTTGACTGGTTACCTAAAGGCCATTCATTGTTGCCACAGGCAATCAAGTACAAGTGGCGATTTACAAGCTGGCTTCATAGGCAAACTTTTTTAAAAGACACCTGCAAAAAGCTCTCTTGCTCTTGCACCTACTGCCACGTTTTTAAGGTTCTTTGGCTGCAACCGAAAATTTCTCGTCTTAAGGAAAGAACAAACCCTGTCACATTCTTGGGGCAGTTAGTCCTTTATGCCTCAAGAAAAAGAGAGGTTCGTGAAGTGCTGAAACAGAACCAATATTTTCTTTGCTGAATCTTTTCCAAGCAAGTGAAGTTACTTCCCCCTTCTTTTTTTGCCACTCCCCTCCCTTAAGAGGGAAGCTGTGGGTTTTTGTTTTTTTTAAGGGGGGGGGGGTCAAGCAGAAGGAATGTCATTAGCACACATGGACACCATGAACGATGCTATTTAGAAACCTGCACGTGTCACAGTGTGCATTTGGCCGTTTGTCACATTGCTATTTTTGTCTCTTTGGTACAAGTGGTAGTATCTGGTTATTGGGATTGGGAGGGGCAGTGGTGGATGAGTTTTCTTCAAAGATGAATGTGGGGTGCACCATGGGAGGGCAATATGTTTGAGCAAGATAGATAGATAGATCTGTGCAGCATTAGAAATATTAGAAACAACAACAACTTATTTGTACCCCACCCATCTGACAGGCTTGCCCCAGCCACTCTGGGTGGCTTCCAGCATATATAAAAACATATAAAAACCTTAAACCTTAAAAAGCTTCCCTATACAGGGCTGCTTTCAGAGGTTTCCCAAATGTTATATAATTACTCATCTCCTTAACATCTGATGGGAGGGCGTTGCACAGGGTGGGTGCCACTACCGAGGAAGCCCTCTGCCTCAATCTATTCTGTGCCTAAAAATGGGGCCTTTCACTGGTACATTGCCAGACTGAGTGCAAAATCAGACTGATCTTTGGTGGCATGTTACCCTGCTATGTTTGGGTCTATGAAGCCTTTGAAAAATTTCAGAGGCCTACTCTTCCATGCACACTCTCCACTGTGTGCCTGTGGAAGAGAAAACAGCACCAAACACTTACAGAATGTCTTCTGCCATAGCTCTCTGGTGGCAGCCCTATATGCATGTGAGACTCTGAGTATGGTATATGGAGTGCGTTGTGAACGATGCTCTTATTCTCCGAGTAAGCATTTTAAAATACTGTAGTGCTGTACACTGGTACCTTGGTTGTCAAATGGTTTGGCTCCTGAAGAAATCGGCTCCTGAATGCCACAATCCGGGAAGTGAGCATTCCGGTTTTCAAACAATTTTTGGAAGCCAAACATCCAACACAGAAGCTCCTGCAGCCAATCGGAAGTCGCGCCTTGGTTTTCAAATGGTTCCGGGAGTCAAACGGACTCCCAGAACGGATTAAGTTTGACAACCAAGGTACCACTGTAGATGTCTATTCCTGCAGCTGGTCCTGAGACAGGATACAACTTCTTCACAAATAGAGAGACAAGCTAGGAATAATACCAGGAACTGGGGGCTAGTTCTAATTTCACTCTCCCCACATTCTTTCCTTTTTTTGGGTTAGATGAATTGTCATTTATGCATATGAAGTAACTAACCAGTAGCCCTCCAAGTGTTATTGGACTGCCACTACCTGTCAGCCTTAGCCAGCATGGTCAGGTATGACGGGAGTTGTCAGTGCTTTGTGTATGTGTTTGATAAAATATGGTTGGTACTCCATAGTGGTGAGTCCCATCACAACAAAACCCACTAGGAGTTACAGATTGGGGATGAAATTCAACATTGCAGTATCCCAGTCCTTCCATTTACACAAGCATCGCAGCTTGCCAGATGAATACCTTCCCCTCCCCAGTGCTGCTCTGAGCTTCTCCACACACACACCCCCACTCAATTTGTGAGGAGGAGGAGAGGTGGGAAAGCTCCATTGCATATGTGGAAGCCTTTGTGCAGGACATCTGATGATGGGGCTTGTTAGGCGAGTCCCACCCTAGGTGATTAAATGTGTAGTGAGACTGGAGCTTTGGAACTCCCTCCCTAGAGAATTGCTCCCTCCTTGCTGTCCTTCTGCTGGCAGGTGAAGGAGAAAAACAGGTCTTAGGGAATTGCCTGCTTTTAATGAAAGGGCTGGTGCCGTGCTATTTTTATTGCAGTTCATGTTTTTATCTGTAAGCCTCCTTGAGTCGCATCAGGGAAAAGGGGAGGGTATAAATAAATATAGGAGCAGGAGGTGGCGGAGGAGAAGCCCCCACTTCAAATCTCACCTTGACTATAGGTGAACCTGGGCAAGTCACTGTCTCTCAGCTTGCTCTGAAATAATAACGCTGGCCCACTTTAGAAAGCTGTTTGTAGGAATTACAGTCTTCTTGGGTTTAAAATGCTCTGAACATTCAAAGAGTGCTGAATAAATAGCTGGTTAATTTGACAAACGTTTTTCCTAAATCTGATTGAACATTTGGCAGTTAGAAGAATAACTTTTCATAAAACTCCTCTGAGCAAATATACTGTGTTTTACAAAAGTTAAACCAGACGGGTTAGGTTCTCACACCCACTTGTCCTTGGACAAACCCTGTAACTGAGATCCTGTCTTTTTGTTGTTGAGTCTATTCATCACATTGTTTTTGGAAAGGGCTTGGCATTTCCAGGTCTTGGAGACTGACCTGAACTTCAAATGGTTTTACTTACCTTGTCTCAGAGAGATACACGAAAAGGAAAGGGACAATTTGCTTTGCCTGGTTTGTAAGTTTCTGCTATTAGCTCCACACCCATGTTTGCCCCATGGCATATGAGATGCCACTAGACAGTATCTCTGTCCCACCCCCAGCATGACTCACCCTGATGTATTCTGGGCTCCTTCCCCTGATTGTGAGATCTGAGGCTCTGGAGAACGGGCAAATCTACAAGCTAATCATTGCAAGTAAACTTTTTCCCACTTACATATGCTCACACAATTATGGTATAATATGTTGATTCAGTTGGCCACAAGTAGAAGAAAAATCTAGTCATTTTTTCAGTGATTAGATTGGAAACCATAATCAGTTAGGCTTGCCTTTGCTTATTTTCCTTTTTCGACTACTTTATTTTCCACAAAAGCTAGAATGAAGGCCAACCTAGCCATGAAGTGGTCTATGGTACTGCTTCAAGAGTGAAAATATAAAGCATCAGTCTAAAGGTGGCAATTGGACCTTTTTGCCTCTTGCAGCAAAAAGGCTAAGACCAGGTCTGTAGGAGTGGTGGATGGTGGAAATAATTTGCAAATGTATGTACAGAGGAGGGGTCACAATGAGAATACCTGGGTTTCATTTTGCTGTGTCCAGAGCCATGAGAGCTGAAACCCTGTTTTGACTTTCAGATTCATGGAAAAGATAAATGGGCTTCACACTGTCACAAACATTCGATTTTGTCTCTGATGCTCACTGCCTCTCATGCTTATAATACAATGGGTTGTGCAATACGAACCTTTGGTTTGTTGCATTTTTTTTCACATTGTCCTTGAGCAGTTCTTTGGAAAGGCATTTCATACATTTCTTAAATAAGGTGATAGACATGAAACCTAAATAAAAGTCAATCTATGTAGTACCATATTGTATGCATACTGCTCAACTAATATCTGTTTTCATTTTTTAAAAATAGTAATATTATAGTACCTATGATGAGGAGAAAGGTGAATCCATTCCTGATTTTATTTTATTCTGGGTTTTTTTCAGTATTTCAAAAGCCAGATGTGTTTACACTTCTGTCAGCCATAACCCAGCCATTTGGAATTATTTTTTACGGCTACTGGCTATTTATATTTTCAGCCTGTATATCTCTTTTAAATACAGTTCTGCAGGACAATGGCTGGAAAACTAAATGTTTTGTTTCCTTTGGGTACTAGCAGTTGACACTGGTGGGATTTGTCAGCCACTTTCTGGGCTCCTCTCATATTACATAAAGCAAAATATAAACTTAAGATGTGTCAAGACAGTTTTGGCTAAATTCTTCTGTCTCAGACACATATACTTTCAGCCTTGTGACTTTATTATTACTATAGAACCACCTAGGTGCCCTAGCTCAGTGTCAAGATTCCTTATTTATTGTAGCAATGCCTGAACCCAACATGAGACTCCTATAACTTTGAAGGTCCCCCCCCCAATTGTTCATTTTCACCTCATAGAAGACAACAATTAATCATTTCCAAATGTGTCCCTTTAGCTTTTATAGACTTCATGTCCCTCCCCAAAGTTCTTTATAGTGGTGACCTTCACCACTATGAAGACTGAACATGGAAGGTGTGTTGAATCTGTTTCCTTTGGAAGCCATACAGCAATATCTGCCCACCATTTTTTCTCTGCTCTAGATTGCATTTCTCTTTGGATCACATGCATATATGATTATTCATCTCAAGCGGTATATCAAAAGCCAGAGATTAATCATAAATTGTGCCTCATAACCCTCTCCTTGTCAAGAGATTTCATAGGAATGTCATTACTGATGTCTACTTGGTTGACATAAAATACATACTGTTATTGAGAACTGAACTTAGAACATGGTGCTGGGTTAAAATTGGAGACTTCTCTCTCTTCCAGTCCTCTCACACATACAAGCAAACCATGTTGCAACCAACTGAATGCAAGCAACCAAGTTCCGGACCCTCTAATCTCTCACAATGCCTAAATAAATAAATAAATGACTCACCCATGTGATGCTAGCACAAACCCTATGCAATAGAATGAAAGAGCATTACAGTGGTACCTCAGGTTACATACGCTTCAGGTTACAGATGCTTCAGGTTACAGTCTCCGCTAAGCCAGAAATAGTACCTCGGGTTAAGAACTTTGCTTCAGGATGAGAACAGAAATCGTGCTCCGGCAGTGCGGCGGCAGTGGGAGGCCCCATTAGCTAAAGTGGTACTTTGGGTTTGGAACAGTTTCAGGTTAAGAACGGACCTCCGGAACAAATTAAGTACTTAACCCGAGGTACCACTGTACTCCTCATCTCTCTCCCTCTCCCCTCTCCAGATGTCTCTCATAATAGTGTCCCATACCAAATGCAAACGAACTGTGAAAAAGGCTTTACATATAGTGTCTCCTTTTTCGATTCATACTTTTCCTTGTTTGTTTGTTTTATAGCACAAGAAAAAAATCTCTTTTAAAAACCAAATTAAAAAAATGTTCAGAAATTAAATATGTTTAAAAATCCAATACATCAGAACAATGATCAGGCATTCTCCTTGCAACTGTCAAACAACTCAGTTTTTGCTGTCTCCTAAGGCCCCATCCTCTCCTTTGCCCAGTAAGGGTTCAAGGATGAGACTGTGTTATCTGGGCAGTGTTATTCTGGATCCCTGTTTCTGTTAGTTGTAGTCCGGACTGCATCAAAGTACCCTGATGTGTTGCTATGTCTTCCCTTAAAGTAAAGTAAAGGTACCCTAACTGTTAGGTCCAGTTGGGGACGATTCTGGGGTTGCATGCTGTCAGAGCTGCTCCCCGATCCTAGCTCACAGAGGATCACGCTAGCCAGCGATCATTAAGTAGAAGTCTTTATTGAGTTACAGTTTCCATTCTCAAGCTGCTGCGTGCAACTCTACGTCTTATGGTTAGATCGGCGAAGCTCCGTCTGAGTCTCCGCCCCTTGTGCACCAACTTAATATCCTAGCCCTGCTCCACCTTTTCCGCCTGACTGTTCTCCTCTGGGTCCCTCTGCCCCCCGGGGTCTCTTCCCTCCGGGATTCCTCTGACGCTGACCCCCCGGACCCTCCTGTCTCCTTGCGCCGGGCTTTAGGACCTGGCTCCCTCTCCGGGCTGCCTACTGCGTCACTTTCCTGTGCATTTGAACTTGGCGTGCGCGCCCAACCTTCCACTTTCCGTCTGACCGTTTCTTCGCTCCCCGATGGAGGTGTGGCCACTCCTGACTCGTGCCCTCCCTCCTGTTGTGAGCTGCCAGCGCTTGATCCCTGGCGCCCTTCCTCTTCCCTGCTCTCTGGCGGTGACGCTGGTCCCGATTTCCAACTGCTCCCCTCTGAGTCCCCTCTGGCTCTATCTTCCTGGGGTGTCCCCCTAGGCTCCCCCCTTGCCCTGGCCACTGGTGCTCCTTTCTGTGAATCTTCTGATTCACTGGAAAGACTCGGAGATCTCGGGTCGTCGTCATCACTCATCTTTTCTTCTGCCTCCTCCCCCTCGCTCTCTGTTTCCTCCCTTGCCCTTGCCTCTGCTCCTGAACCCCTGACACATGCTCATCTCGCTCTATAGGCTGAGGGAACCGGTGTTTGTCTGCAGACAGCTTCCGGGTCATGTGGCCAGCATGACTAAGCCACTTCTGGTGAACCAGAGCAGCACATGGAAACACCGTTTACCTTCCCGCTGGAGCGGTACCTATTTATCTCCTTGCACTTTTGAGGTGCTTTCGATCTGCTAGGTGGGCAGGAGCTGGGACCGAACAACGGGAGCTCACCCCATTGTGGGGATTCGAACTGCCGACCTTCATCCCTTAGGTGGATGCAATCACCCATATTTGGGTGAGGGGAGGGAGGAATCCATGCTGCACAGAGGATGCATCCGACACGCACATTTTAATCTTTAATAGTACATTTCAGCCCCTTTCATGGCAGATAGCTTCGGAGTCAGTGGTAAAGGAGAAGAAGCCTGGAAATCACAAAAAAAAATAAAAAAAAATTGACTAGGAATGCTCCACTTCACCAAAATCATCATCACCACCTCCTATTATTAGTGTCTCAAGACAATTTACAAACGTACCATAAAACAGTTAAAATAGTTTTAAAAACAGCACAAACAACTAAAGAGAATTGTTCTTATGAAGCCATGAATCTAGATTGTTTACTAAACATGGTGACTGACATTCAGAAGTTAGCAGTTTTCATGAAATTTACAGAATCATTTGAAGGATCTAAAGAAGAAGAAAATCAGTTTGACAGCTTAAAAAAAAGATATATATGGAGGCTCATATCTTGCATTAAACATAATCTGGTGCTTACTCCCCTTTTCATGTTTCAGCTCACACAATTTGCTGCAAGTTTCTTGGGGATTATGTAAACAGTTATTAGTACCATGTGGTTTTAACTAGCAGGGGAAAATCCTGGCGTGAACCTGCTTTCCAACTGACCTTTATTTTTCTTTTCTAATACTCAGATTAAGCAAGAGAGTCTTATAACAAGAGTATCTCTTTAATGTAACACTATTTGCAAATCAAAAGAGTGACCTGCGCCAATACTGTCTTCAGAAGAGGATGCCTGTAGGTTAATACAAAACTATGATGGATTCAACAGCTGGTTCAGAGGCTTCCAAAGTAAAATCCATCCAAATGAAAGCGAATCAATATATGCATAGGAACTAAACGCTGTGTTACAAAGTAAGGTTTTATTTTGTGGTTGGAATTCAATCTAGCTCCTGCTTGCATGCCCCATTACTGCTGAAGGTATTTTGAACCTGGCCCTCTCAAAGATGCTTGTTAAATGACTGATTCCCATAATGACAGGCTTCCCTGACCCATTTCAGCACCGCTATCTTAATCGTGAACCTGTAATTTCTCATGTTAGGCAGCAAAGGTGGCGTTGCAAAGGTTTGTATAACGTGATACTTTATAGCTGAGAGTTGGCCACCCCTTTGAGGGTCATGTGTTGCTTGTTTGTGTACCCATTCCCACAGCATACATATCTGTATAGATATATAAAGGTAAAGGTACCCCCTGACCGTTAGGTCCAGTCGCAGACGACTCTGGGGTTGCGGTGCTCATCTCGCTTTACTGTCCGAGGGAGCCGGCGTTTGTCTGCAGACAGCTTCCGGGTCATGTGGCCAGCATGACTAAGCTGCTTCTGGTAAAACCGGAGCAGCACACTGAAACACCGTTTACCTTCCTGCCGGAGCGAAACCTATTTATCTACTTGCACTTTGACATGCTTTCGAACTGCTAGGTTGGCAGGAGCAGGGACCGAGCAATGGGAGCTCACCTCGTCACGGGGATTCAGACTGCCAGCCTTCTGATTGGCAAGCCCTAGGCTCTGTGATTTTAGACCACAGCGCCACCCGCGCCCCTTGTATAGATATATAGATACACACAGATTCAGATTTCACACACATAGCAGAGGATGAGAGGGTGGATCCTTTTTGCTCACTTTTCTCCCCCCTCTGTCTTATCTTCCCCACCCTCAGTGTAATCAGTGCTTTTGGAATGTTGCTAAAGAAAAAAAATAGTGGTGGCATTATTGACAGTCCTCTCATGACTGTGTCACTCAGGGGCACTCTCCTGCATAGTAATTTGGAAGTCTGGGCAAACAGGGTGGGAAGGAAAGGGGTCTGGATGCAGGGAACAGGGAGTTCCTGTTCACTGCTTAGGGCGGTAAATCAGCCTTTGCAGTTATTGGGGAGCTGGGTTCAGCAGAACGCACAGGTGACCATGACAACGGCATGAGCTTTTAAGCTGGGTTGCCACTACCCTCTCCTATGGATTTGAACAAGATTGCCATTAAAAAAAAAAAAGCTGCCAACTTGCCACTGAAATGTCAAAAACTACATGGGCCACCCCAAACCTCTTGGTGGGCCATACACAGCCCGCAAGCGTCCAGTTAGCACCCCTGTTTTATAGACTAATATAATGAAAAAATAAGTCCAGTCAGTTGGTTCCAGGCTTAGTCATGCATAGATTAGACCCACTGAAAGAGGCCCTGTGGGACTTAGGTTAGGCATCACTAAATCATGTCCCATTGATTTCAGTGAGTCTAAGTACAATTAAGTCTGGGTCCAACTTTATATGAACTCACAAGCTGAATATAGAAGAGAAGTGATGTTGCTCAATTGCAGAGGATATGGTTTCCTCGCCAATGTCCACCTCCCAATTTCTTTGGCATCTCCACATTAAAGGGATCTCAGGTAATAGGGGGAAATGCTACAGTACTTGAGACCTTGAAATACCTGTGTGTGTGTGTGTGTGTGTGTGTGAGAGAGAGAGAGAGAGAGAGAGAGAGAGAGAGAGAGAGAGAGGAGATAACTAAGTAATAGATGGAGACGACCATATTGAGATGAATGCGAGTAAATGTAATCACACTGCCTTTTGTTCACATAATCTTCTTCCACCAAAAGACTCTCTTTTTATACTGCATAAAAATACGTTAATAACATTTAATATTAATTGGTGCTGAGAGCGGTGCAATTAATCAGTTAATTCTGTCAAAAAGCAGAGATTCCTAATCATATTTAATCAGATTCCCCTATGCCAGGTGTGCCATTAGTGCTAAATCAAACAATAATAACAATGATTTGATTGGGAGGTATTGCCTCTATTAAAGGTTTTCAGTGCTTGCGATTTCATAAGTTCTGAAGGTAAAACAATACAGCATGTGTCCAGGTAACCGGAATTCCCCAGAACATTATTCTACTTACATAAATTTTTATTTTATTTTTACACAGTGCTGAGCGAATTTGCCAACTTATAACCAACAGCAGTTGCTTTTTCGTTTTCCTTTTGCTTTCTTCCATAATAACAATAATAATAATAATAATACAATTCGAGGTGTTAGAACTTAGAAATGTGTATGTAAAGAAATCGTTGAAAGATTATTACAGGATAAATTAAATGATTGGAATGGGAGCATGCCTAACAGACTCAAACTGAAAGCAAATGCTGTGAGATAGTCACAGTTCCCTTATCCATGTTTAGTATATGCTTTGGGAGCAAAGTTGGAATGCTTGCAAACAATGGGTATATTAATGGGGATTGACTGCTTTTTCAGTTAAAGGTCTATTAACAAGAATTTAATCAAGATAGAGCAAAATGTTTTCTTGTGAAGTTAATTGTTGGTAAATGGTATTAATAATAGTTATTTTAGTTCTTTGCTTGAAGGAAAATGGGACTTAAAACTGGACATAACAGTGTATTTTCACAGTTGCCGGAAAATGCCACTGATTGGACCTGATTGGCCAATGGTCAACCTTCTCTTTCTTCCAGGTTCCCCTCCACTCGCTGAACGTATCTTGAAGCCTTGTGATCTATTCTTGTCTAGCCTAATATATATATTAGCTTGGGCAATGGATTATTTGTGCCTCATACCAGCTCTGCCAGTTATGTTGCGCAGCCAACATCTTGCTAATCTCCATTCCTCCCTGCTATTGCTATTGCTATTGCCAATGCTTAATGCAGTCCTTGCCTGGCCATTTTGTTGGATAACTGCAGGGCCCTCTCGCGTCTTTTCATACCGAGTGGGCTGCAGGTGTACTTCTCCATGCAACCCATGGGCCACACACTGCCTTGTTGCGTGTGCATGCTGGTGCAGAGAGTGCAAGTCCAAAATTTGATGGCCCTACCCTGACTTCCACTTCCTTCCCAAAGCTGAGAAAGAGCTAACTAGGCTTCGGGAAGGAGGAGTGGGGACTCTGAGCCCTCATGCCTCCTTCCCAAAGCCTGGTGTCTCACTTAACTGGCTAAGCCAGTGTGAGGACTGAGGAGGGCAGCCATCAAAAAAGGCATTGAGGGCCACATGTGGCTCTTGGACTGTGTGTTGGACCACCCTGTTTTAGAACAAAGAGCCATTGGGGCATGTATGACACTTTCCTTGAGAGTGTAGAATAAGGTTACCAGATTTTTTTCCCAATGAATCTGGGGACACTTTTCAACTTCCTACTAAATATATGGATTTTGTCAGGGGACTGATTTGTAAATCTGGGGACTGTCCCCGGGAAACGGGGATGTCTGGTAACCTTAGTGTAGAAAACTAGCAAACTGTGGTTCTGGTGGAGAATCTGGTTTCCTGAGCTGTCACTGTTCATGTTTTTAAAACCAGACTTCTTGTCCTCCTGATTATATTGTTGTAAACATAATAATAGTAGTAGCAGAAGAAGAATTATATTATGCAACAGTAAGCTTGTAACATCATGAAATTAAAATAGTTATATAAATGATGTAAATTCTGGTCAAATAAATCAAATTTCAAATTGGATAAAAATGGTTAAACTTGTCCTTATACAAATATCCATTAAAAAAAAATTTAAACAAAAATAATAATAATCCCAGGAGAAGGTGTCAAATCAAAAGTTAAAATCAATTAATGTGGCAATCCACACTGTGGATCTTTTAGAAGCTAGCCCTTATGGCTGCTAAACTTTGCATCAAAGGATGCGTGGACAACGCTTGTATGCATTTCAGAAGCATTTTCGAGGATTAAATAAAGCTTCCGGTGTTTGGGGAGGACATGCTTTCTCCTCCCCATAACTAGCAGAACCAAAATATATTTTGTATTGTAGAATAAATTATGCAAAACAAAAGAAACTCTGCAGATTTGCATCAGTTAAACGGGTCACAGATCTAGCCTCTCGTCATGTGATTTGGCCAGCCTAGATGCAGAATTGTACGGGTGGTGGGTTTTTTTTGCTATTATTTTTTTTTAAGTGAGGAGTATACACAGCTCTGTTGACTGGCTGCCATGGGAACTGTCTGGCCTGAAGCATCAATGGCTAGAGAAGGTTAGAGAAAGAGGTAGAGCTCAGAAGCAGTGGAGGAAGTTGCTTAGAAGAGTGGGGGAGAGGGATAAAGCCGAGTGCCACCCCCTCCTCCCCCTCGCAGGGTGCCCTGAAGCCCAGCACCATCTGTGCTTCGCGTAATGCATTTTCTTGTTTGGTTTGGGTTTGTTTGTTTCTTTTCTTCTGATTGTTAGAGTTTACTGCAGAATGTATTGCTGGGGTCACCTGCAAAGGATGCTGGGCAGTACATGATTTTGATCTGGGCACTGTCCTATTTTAACAAGAGTTTTTCAGCTTGTGGCTAAACGGTTGTGCAACACTTAGGAAATGTGCTTTCATCGTTTAAGTTTTCAGTACCAGGATTAGCATTGTGTTTCCAAATCCTCCCCAGATTGACCTGGAAACATTTCCTGTAGTTACGTAAGAATAACCTATTAGGGAATGAGAAAGAGAACATTTATCTCCACTTAATAAAGAATATGCCCACAATCTCATCCATCTGAAAGATGTGATTTATGACCGTTATCTATCTTGCTAGGATTAAACTGTTTAGCCTGCCATTTGCTTCATGCATTTAATTTGTTTTATAATATTAAATAATAATATTTCTGTAGCTGTGCAAATAAGGGGGGGGGGGAGATCTTCATAAAAATCTTAAATCTGATTCTCATTTTTTAAATGTTTGCTTGACATGGTAGCATAACAAGGGGATCAATTTTACAGACACTTTTATGTTCCTATCAAGAGTCAGTATCCCAGGGGGGTAAGGGTAGATTTTTCCTTAACAAACTCTCATGGGAATTTCTATCAGCAATGATATGCTGGCATTTGTAGCAAACCTGAATAGCTGCTTCCTGCTTGGGCTAGTGACTCTCAGATATTTTTCACAGAGTTTGTGGATTATCTTATTAAAAACAACAGCTCTCTGACGTGTTCCTCATCAGTACTGAAAGAACACTGGGCACCTAGCTGCTTAAGAGCATGAGAGAGAACCAGGCTGAACCAAAGGCCTATTAGCTGAGATAGCTCAGTCGGTTGAGCATGAGATTCTTAATCTCAGGGTCATGGGTTTGATCCCCACATTGGGCAAAAGTATTCCTGCATTGCAGGGGGTTGGACTAGATGACCCTCTTGGTCTCTTCCAACTCTGCAATTCTACAGTTCTAGTCCAGCATCCAGCAATAACAGCCAGGCGCTTTCAGGAAGCTCAAAAGCAGAACAGGAAGGAAGTATCCTTCCCTTGTTAATAGCCCCCAGAAACAGGTATTCTGTTTGGACTGGAAAATTTCATTTAGCAGCCATTGAGTGGACTATTATCAGGAAATTGATTTTCAAGTTCCATTTCAATTGGGATTCAGGCATGGCTTTGGCACAGAAACTGCTTTCGTCACCCTGTATCATAACCTCTATTGGGAGAGAGACAGGGAAAATGTGGCCCTGTCGATTCCCTTTGACCTCTCAGAGGCTTTTGATACCATTGACCATGATATACTTCTGGAGCAGCTTTGCAGTGGTTCCAGTCATACTTGGATGGTCGTCTCCAGAGTGCGATGCTTGGGGAGTGGTCTTCAGCTGTGTGGAACCTTCAATGTGGGATTCTTCAGGGTTTGGACTGACGGTCAGAGAACTTTGAATCCAGGCCATTACAAACTGCCTACAGAACTTTTGTTATTAGGAAACCATAAAGGGAGGGAGGGAGGGAGGGAGGGAAGGAAGGAAGGAAGGAAGGAAGGAAGGAAGGAAGGGAGGGAGGGAGGGAGGGAGAGAGGGAGGGAGGGTTGGATGCATCCATTCTAATTTATTTGAACTTAGTTTCCATTGAAATAAATAAGAATTAAGTTAAATCATGAATATGTCCCACTGACTCAGTGGGGCCCATGTTCAACTCACCCCCAGCTTTCTTCATCTCAGCAGCCTCACTTTAAAAAGGGGGGAAAGCCCTTTTGTTATTACTGTGGTTAAACTGAGAATCAGAATTCTTTCTGATCTATTGCAAATTATTCTGAGCTCTGTCAGTAGATTCCAATCTACTTTCCATCCCTGTGGTAATGTAATTATTAAGAGATTGAGCCAGTTCACATGTAACAGTAAACCCAAACCATGGTTTAGCTGAGGGTTGCGGGTTAGGGAGGGAATGAGGCAATATTTCACTGCTTCACTCCTTCCCCCAGTCTTGCTGCTGCTGTGCTACCATAGTTTTGGATTACCATTTCCTCTGAACCTGGGCTCATGATTTGTCTGTCCTAGACAAACCACAAGTGGTAAACCAAAAGCAAACCTTGGTTACAGCTTGTCAGGAGCAAGACAAACCACAAATCCTTGTTCAAATGCTAAGCTAAGCCAAACGATGGTGTAGCCCTTGATAGGGTGACAGCAGCGGGACTACAGGAGGAGTGAAAAGCAATTATCTTACTGATTTGCAGTAAGTCATGGTTTGGTTTTGCATTACATGCACACTGGGACACAGAGATTTGAGAACCACTAAGTGTCTGTTTTACATCTTTCCAATGTCGTGAACTAGCCATGTAGCCTTAGGTAAAATGCTATCTATGCCTCAGTTCTTCACCTGCAATTTGTGAATGACAATACTATTTTACAGGGCTGTTGTAACATTTACCAAGATTATATATTAAAACATCTTTAATGTTATAAACAAGCATGGGTAATCTGTGTTGAACTACTATCATCTTTCACCAGTGGCCATGCTGGCTGTTTCTGATGAAAATTTGAGTCTAACAGCCTCTGGAAGGCTGTAGGTTCCCCATCGCTGACCTGAATGCAGCAGAAGAATGCCTGTTAGTAGTACTACTATTAGTGCTACTACTGCAAAATAAGCCACACTCAAGGAGTCTTTTTAAAAAGGGGGGGGGGGGACCTCATCACTTACTATGAACATTTTGTGCCAGCAGTTTCACTTTCTGTGGAAAGAAAGCAGCCCTTAATGTTTAAGGTGGAAATCTACATTTTACCAAACCTATCCCAGGATATTTGCTCCTAGGACTAAACAGCCTGTTGAAAATTACTAACACAGTCAGACACCAGAGGCATTATCTGCAGGCGTACTCCACGTCCTCTGAAATAGTCTCTTGGCCTTGGCTCTGGAGGGTTTCCATGCTGTGGCAGAGATTTTGTGGCAGATGAACAGAATCACTGGGTGGAAACCAAGTGGGGGGTTGGAATCCCTCAAAGTCTGCATGTCAAAAGGCTGTTGGGAAATTAAAAGTTCATCTCTATGGAGTACAATGAAAAAATGTAGAGGATGAAGAAGTGGAAAAAATGGTGAACACAAGTTCAAATCTTTCATTTCACCAATGTAGATTTAGTTATTAAAGGCATTTTTATTTGAAATTGACCCCTTTGTAGCCTCATGTGACAAGTGTTTATGAAGGTGGAGCCTCAATTTTTAGCATAGCCACCCTTTGCAAATTGGGAAAAATTTCTCAGCAAGTATAATTACAATGAAGCACAACCTGAAAGTTTGGCTGGTGGTGTTTACTCATCCCAATAGAAGGTAGACAAAAGGGAAGGAGTTGAGTGGTTTTTTAAAAAATCACCACCACCAAGAGGATTAGAACTGGTGGCTGCAGTTGCATGCATGTGTAGGTGCTATACCGAAGCGGCTGTTTTTCAGGTAGACCTTGGATACATGAGACCAGTCTAGGACCCTGAATGCAATGCACAAGCATGTATGATATCATTGCTACACTGTATATTTGTTGACATTTTGTGAAATGTCAAGAACTTGCCTTTAAACTGCTTTTCAGCCTCTTGCAAAGCTTTATCCCACCCTGTGGCAGTGCTATCCTTGGCCTCCAGGACCCCTCGATCTCCCAGGGCCCGAATTCTAAGTCCTGCAAAAGACAAAACTGAATCCTCCAAGCTAGCTGTTGCATACCCTCCAACATTTCTCCGATGAAATGAGGGATGTCTGGTTCCATTATGGTAATTTTACTATTTGTACTCCACACAACTTTGTGGGTTGCCCCAGCCACTCTAGGCAGCTTCCAACATATATAAAAACATGAACAAACTTTTAAAAACTTCCCTATACAGGATTGCTTTCAGACAGCTCGATATCCTCCATACCCTCCAACATTTCTCTGATGAAAATAGGGACATCCTCAGGAAAAGTAGGACATTTGGGATCAAATTAGAAACCGGCATGGCTTCTCTAAATCAAGGAAATAGGGACACTTAGGGTCTGGCTGTTGCAGGTGATCTCGTGACAACTTTGCTCAGAGATTACTCACCTCATTCATTGGCCCGGACTTCCTTTGTCTGTGCCTAAGTTTGATGTCGTCTGCAAAATGAATATATGTATTTATACTACTAGAGGAATCCTGGTTTATTCCTAACAGGGCACAGGTAATGCTTCTCCTCCCACTCTCTGTCGCTGAAGGATGAGTCTTTCTTGATGAGGCTCGGCTGCATGCTTTTGATGGCTTTATTTTTATATAAGGACTGTGTTAGTATTTTCAAAGGTCAGGTAGCTTTTGTCCAAATGTACTTTCCCGGTTTTAAGAATGATGCCTCTTTAATATGATTCAACCATCTCCAGAAGCAGCAGCCTGTCATAAAGTTACTCTATTGATCTGTCAATATCACCGTCTTGTCTGCCAAATGAAAGATGGTTTAAACTCATAACCCAGGCCAGCAGCTTTCTTATTGTAAGTCGGACAAAAAATGGCATTGATCTTCCCAGCTGAAGTGTTCTTTTCACAGCTTGCCAGCACAAACACACTGTTGTCCCTTAGTCAGGGCTAATTAGCTAATAATTTAAGGCAATGGAGACAGCAGTCTTAGTTTAATTCAGTGTTGGGGGGAAATAGGCAGTAAGGCTTAAAACATGGAGTAACTTTTCTGCTCAGCTATGATAAAAAAAAATGTGTCTCAACTTTTTTACTTGCTGTTTTTGATCTTTCCTCAGCACTAAAGAATAATGTTCTTGTTGAGGCAACTAAGTGGAGCTCTTTGTTCAAGCTTTATAGACAAAACAAAAGACAGAGGCTTGCTATCTGTAATACACAGTATTTGGCTATCAAGTTAAGAAGAGCTTCATGATTATTTGTTTAATGAAATCAAATCATTGGATTGATATGGCATGCAAAAGAGAAACGAAAACTAGGGACTGAATGCTGTATTATGTGTCACATCGGGGCTGCCCCACCTTTTGGCACATTTGGAAATCTAGGAAACTCTTGCGGAGACCACAGATGGCCATTTCACAGAATAAAAAGCTGGCAACACTCCTCACGCAAATCAGCAAAACATGCATATCCCTTCTTAAACAAAAAAGCAGGTGTCCAAGTCCTTCAAAAGGGCTTGTTAAAGGTTTTATTGTTTTAAAAAAAGTTCTGAGGGACAGGGCATTGGTGGGTGTCTGTGGGTGCCATGGTGCCCAGTTTAGAGACCACAGTGTGAAATAAGTGGCCAGGTGGTATCCTAGATGACAACAAAATCTTCAATCAGCCACACTCGGTGGGCAGGTTCTGAAGCTCGTTTGTGGCTGGACTACTTCAGCAAGATTCTGTCTGCAGGTCCCTACTTCTCAAAGTACTGACCTCATCACTATTCTTGCAGCTGCCCATTTGCTTACCTCTCCCTTTGGGGCCCAGTCCTCACCATCTCCCAGGGGGAGAGGGCAAGGGATGCGGAGCTTGCAGTTCCTCCTCTTGCTGTTCACTCCCATTCCTGGAGAAGAGAAGTGAACAGGCAGCATGAGGTGTATGAGCAGTGACAGGGAGGTCTAAGGCCCTCTTAATGGAGCCCAGCAATGCCCCATAGTATTGCTCAAAAGCATCAAAGGGAGATTAGTTACTATGAAATACATGCAAGTCAGCTCTTAGTCCTCATAGTTGATATGGCAAAATGTGGATATGTAGAATAAGTGCATATGAGCTGAAGATGTCTCATTCTCTTAAACGTCCAGCACACATCATTGTCTTGCATTGCAGAATTTGCTGTGACGTTTTACAGGAATAGGAAAGGACCTGCTTATGTAGACTTCTGAATGCAACTGGAGTTGTTGAGTGCAAAGCAGAGCTCCTACATCCACACCCACACACTAGTGTGAATTGGCAGAATATTTTCTTCTTCTAGTTTAATGACTCCAGAATAAAATAGAGTTGATTTGACTATGCATCTTATTTTATAAAAGCCCTATAGAAAAATTGTGTTCAATATCTCACTGAAGAGCTTTCTCAAAGGCCCTTTTTTGTTTTTTAGAGGGAAGTTTCATTCATGAAAGTTAATGTGTTCTGAGTTATCTTCTACTTTTTATGCCTAAAGATCAGAGGGTATCACATTCACAATGAGACCTCTGAATGCGACTTACTTGCAACTCCCACTGAAAAGGGCAGCATATATAAACTATCTATAAGCCTATTTTTGTCCTCATCTTGTAGTTCATTCTGACGTATAGTAGAGCGAGAGAGAGAGAGACTCTACTAATCCTGAGCTATCACACCTACCTGGCTGCAAAGACCTTGGGTTGCCTCTAGCAAATGCTCAAGCTGAGACTTTGGCAGACCTCCAGTAGGAGTTTCCAGAACAGGGAGCTTTTTTGTCTAAATAGGGAAGAAATAATATACAGGCAAGTGTTTGTCTTCCCTGCAAAAACTCCCATTCCCCACCAAGTTAATAGTCTGATGATGCAAACAGCTGTGCAATTCTATCACTTGACATGTGCCTGTCGGATGAAAATATTGTGATGACGTCCTCTTGCTTAGCTGTGACAGCAGAAAGATTTTGGAATAAATTCACCCTTACTATAGTCTCTAGAATGTACCATTTGAACATAGGGACTTGTTTCCTGTGATGTGCACATAACAATCTTTTAATGTTTGGATAAGCATCTTCTTTAGTTTGTATACATTTTCTTTTATTTTAAGCACACACAGGCTGTTGTGGCATTTTGGCTCTCTTATAAATAGGAAGGGTTTGTTTTTTTTATCCTTTAAGTCTCTCTTCTGAAAATTCCCAATAGCAAATGTATCTAATTTTCAAGACTGCACTCCATCTGTCAGGGTGAGGGAAGGGGAGGGGGAAGCACATTAGTAGTCTACACATGAACAACTTATTAGTTCATTTGGTCTATATGGAGTACGGTGATTCAAGACTGATTTAAAATATTCATCCTCAATTACTGGTGCAGCACAGTTCAAAGTGCTGCAAATCTGCACATTTGACTGAGAATTTGAAGGAAAATCACTGCAAATGTCTCTCTGTGTAATTAATGAAACTATCATTCTTATATAAATACTTGATGTGTGACTGTTTTGTTGTTGCTTTTCTCTTCCCATAAAACATAGGACATACATCCCTTCTGATTTCCTGTGCATTTCGTATGAATATAGGGCAGTCTCTCTCTTGAGCATGCAAAATTACTTCTATGAAAAAATGGGGCTTGCGTACAGGACTCCAATGTTGAGTCAGAATTGTCCATGGAGGAAGTTTGAGGGGGCACATTGCAGCCACCTTGATGAAACCTAGCAGGTCTAGTCAGTAGCAAGATGGGAGACCACCTGGAACTCCCAGACACATGGATCTTTTTTGATTAAAAAGGCAAGATATAAATGTACCAAAAATAAAGACAACCAATTAAAATAATTTAAAATAGGGGTGGAGAACCTGTGACCCTCCAGATCTTGCTGGACTTCGATTCCCATAATCCTTGACCAATGGACATCTAGAGGGCCACAGGTTTCCATCCCTGATTATTATTTTTTTAAAGGATGAAGAACTCCCCAGAGAGTTGTCATCATAACATCTGATTATGTAGGCTGACCTAGTGTTTGAACGTGGTTCTCCAGGGCCTTCAGGCTCAAAGACCTTACTCTGCCTTGCTACTCTGCCTGGTGTGCATGCAACATGCTGTGACGTCATGTCATGACAGTGAGCTGGGGGTGTGCACTGTGATGGCAACTGCGCTGGGGCCTGCACCTCTGTCATGGGGCCTCTAGTAGGACCCTCTGTGGCCATGGTCACCCCCTGAAGATTTCCTTAGAATTCACAGAATTCAGCTTCTTGAAAGTCTGAGTTGTTGTTATTTATTTTATTTTTAAAAAACTAGACTATGGGCTGTATCCAGTGCTTTAGCTCCACCAGTGCAAGGTACTTCTTCCATGCACGCAATGGAAAGTAATTTCCCGTCCCCAGCAGCCTCCTGGGTCACCCTCAAAATCAGCTCACCAGGGTTGGGGCTGGTGGATTCAGTGCTGGGGGAGGAGGAAAAATGAAAGTCCCATTGTGCCAGCACAACCCCACTAGTGCAGCACTGCGTACAACCCTAGGACTGCAAGGAAATGCTTGGAAGTATATGGACATGTCAGAAGGCAGAGACATTGCTGAATAAGATTTCCAAAGGTCATAAGTTGAGGCTCTGCTATTTCGCAAAGCCCTTTGACCCCCACCCTATGCCTACCAAGAACAGAATAAATTATGTAAAACAAGAGAAATCAAGTACTTATGTTAAATGTACATAACTTATGCAGGTCATGGAATCCAGCTTCTTCTTCTTTTAGCCTTATTTTGAGGTATTAGTGCAGATTTTTGATCTAATGCAGCCCTAGCCATATTTGCTGGGGTGGACAGAAACACCTTGGGAAGTGCCCAAGCATCTGGATGCCATGGCAGAAGCCTGCTAAATCACTCTGTTGCAGAGCTCAAAGGATTTCTTTGCCATCTTTATGTTTAGCTAAGCTGGCTAAAAAACAGCCTCGTGGAAAATAAGCCGTCCCCCCACAAACGGTCACGTGAATTGGCCTTAATTATCTTTACTTTTTTCTGCACTGTTTCTCCGGTTTAGAGGGGCCTGCTGTGACTCTTTGAGAAGCCTTGCTCTGGAGCATGCATGTAATACCCGGCTTGCCATCTGTTCAGGTTCCTTGTTGAAAACGGCAATGCAACTCTGCGTCTGTGTATAGAGAGAATGATAGCAGGGTGAAGCTAGCGCCACAGGTTTTCACAACTGCATTTTACTGTCAGGCTCAGCACCTTGCTTTCGTGTGGCAAATTGTCATTGACATGAGTTTTCCGGTAAGTGAGACAGCCACAGTGAAAGAGGCACTCTGTTCTCTCACCGAAAATCTCTGTTTTGTTTTCAGAGTCCCCATAACTTCTTAAAAAAAACTGCAGCAAGGTGGGATGTCTTTAAATAATTTCTTTTAGAAATAAGAGTTCTGAACATTCAATAACCAATTTTGTAGAGTTTGCTAAACATTTACAAATTAATGTCCCCCCAAAACCAGTTAGAAGCATAAAATGCTAATATTATATTTTAGTACTAACAAAAGCAAAACAAAAACCTCCAGTTAACCAGGGGACTATGGAATCTTAGTGTGGGTAAATTGTAGGGTTTGCAGGCCATTTAAGCTCAGATCCTGAGAGTACAAGTAACATCAGAGCTGGGTAGCTTTCTTAATGATGCTCAGGGCAGGATCATTGTCGCCTCTGCAGTATTTTTTCAGTTGCTTTCATTCATTTCATTGGTATTTACACCTTCGTCTTCTGCAGAAAGTGGGGAAAAGAATGTAGCTGGAAGAGGAAGCTTGCTTCCATTGCTTCTGGCTTCTCGCTCTTGATATATAACTGCTTCTCCTGGAAATCCCCTTCCGGCCTGCCCAGGAGGTGGGGTTGCGGGCTTCACGCCCACCCCCCACTCCCCCCAGTGAGCGAAGGGTGGTCCGTTAAAGGACTCCGGGGGGCGTGGCCCTGTCCGAAGCCTATGGAGGCGTGGGCCAAAGGCACGCCCCAGAGCAGTGACCCGGGGGAGCTCCTAGTTGACGTGCCTCGGCGGGAGACTCCCCCGATATAGTGTTAACCCTTCCCCGTGTCTCTAGCAAATGGGCTGGAGCTGGATAGTCGTTAGGACCAATGCCTAATGCCTCTCATTCCTGAATTCAAAAAAGTTGTGGCCTAATTCGCCCATTTAACCTTAAACCATGGTGTCTCGTGTCTTTATTTATCCTGGTGGGGGGGCGGGAACTCACCACGCAAATCCCCGAGAAGAGGGCTAAAACCTTGAAACCTCAGTTAAACCCCCTGAGGCATAGCTGGTGAATGAGCTTTGTCTTCACACTCTTTCTGCAGTAGAATCTATCGGGAATTGACAACCTGTAATATCTAGCAGATCTTTTTGAGATGTAGGATGGGATTCTTTGCAGAGAAATACTTGTCAGTTAGCAGAGGCCACCCCCTTAGTAACTTAGATGAACTATAAAATAGAATGCTAGTGCACCTATTTTGGTGATGCTCATGATTTTCCAAGGCACTTTGGCATTTTGTGGGCTAATGAAGCCCTACTCTTTCCTCTCTTTCTTGGTCTGCTTTACCTCTAGCTATACTGCAGTATTTGAGGCCCAAGCCATTATTTTCATGACCGAGGACGGAAATTGGCATACAACAACACTATAGTATTTTCTGTGCTTTCTAGCTGTCTCATTGGATTGTCAGTTCTTCATAAATTCTATTTCTTCAAGCTGACAGCATTTCATTAGGAAGGGAAGCCCCAGGATTGTATCCTAAAGCTTTCCCTTCCTGTCTTGGAATGTATATGCAGGGCTACCAGTCAAGGGACAAGTTGCGTAACTTCTCCTTTGATAAATCACTTGAAGAGAGTTCTGAATATCATCTGTTATAATTGAACAAATTGCATGTTGGGGTCCTGGGGATGGAATGTCTGCATCTAGCCACTCACCCCCTGGTTATGAAGCTCAGTTCCTATTTCCCACATGTATTCTTGTAGCCAAGATGTTGGGGCAATCAGTTTTGTGTTGCATGGTGGGTTTCTTTTGGAGACTCGGCCCTCATCAAGCGCTTCATCACTTGAGTTAGTGACGAAGCTTAGGAATTGATGTGTAGAATTAATCATTTCCAGGGAGTCTGGACTGTTTGGAAGTTGCCAGACCTCCTGCTCATCACTGCAAAGTTGTTCATTTAGCAGGCTGACACAGGAGAATTAGAATACTCATATGATATTTGTGAATGCATTACATACATGTGCCTTATGGAAATTGTGTTATTGGTCTTTGTGTTTACGAGGACCTGCTTTTTCAGGTACCAGCTGTCTTGGATGTTTTTGCTATATACAAAGGACTCCATGACAGCCATCTGGGTGTGTGAGTTTGTGTGATTGCAGCTTGGGGATGGCATTCATATACCTGAAGGGTGCATATTGTTACCACACATTTTGGTATACCTATTTGGATAAGCACAGCAGTCCAAGCAGAGAGGTATGTGCACTTAAAACAATAACAGGAGAAAGAAATAATAAGTAATATATGTTTTATAACAGTGACATGGAACCTTTCAGAGAGAATTAACAAGTTGCATATTCCTAATGTCCAGTCAAGTATATACTTCTCTCTTCCTTCCACTCATTATCTTTACCCTATGTTGGCAAACTTCCTGTTAGTTGTATTGAGGTCTTAGTATTTAAAGGTTTTTAGCATTACTGATTCTGGATTCTACTTTTTTTGTTGGGTTGAAATTGGGATAGATTTAGCAAGTGTGTTTTAAGGGGGGGGAGACGGTGCTTGGCTTGTCTGCAGGTAAAACTCTCCCAGACTGGAATCCTTCAATCAAACAAGTTTGTCTTTTGGATATTTTTGTCCTCCTTCACACTTTAAAATAACAATTGCCTATAATTGCTATGTGCAAAGTTAAAAGCACCCTCTGTGTTTTGAAGGGTAATAATTTTGGTGTCAAAGTTACGCTTATTGCATTTCACCAGAGAGAAAGAGAGAAACTGAATGGTTAAAAACAAGCAAGTCTAATCTTGCCCCAGCATTTATGCACCTATGAGTGATACTTTCATTTGAAAATTAAAACTGAGGCTCGCACTTAGGTGGGTGGTTAAGTGCTGTTATGTAGCAATAATCTGTTTAAGAAGACACTGAAACACTCTTGCCCTTCCCCTTGTTAGACTTTCATATCAACCTTGTTCATGCAGATTTGGGCTTTCTTTCTTGGTCATCCACCCATCACTGATTCTCAAAGCAACAAAAGTTGCCAGACTAGCTGATGAGTCACCTGCACTAGCAGTTTTTTTTGCTTTTAAGTGTTAATTCTGAAGGACTCCTCCTGCCTACAGTTTCTTATTTCATCTAAGGCGACTTCTGCTCTCAACAAACAAGCCTTGGGGGCATTCAGTCAGCCCTGCCTAAGAGAAGCCTGATGTGACACAAGCAGAATGTTCATGCCCACCAAGTATTAGTGCCAACTAAGCTGAACTGGGCAACTGTGGCTACATTCACATGAATTGAAGGAAAAAGAGCTTCTGTAGGTATTCTAGTTAGGAATCTGTGTCATGGCCAGGCCTAAATATGGTTCGGGATCCCCAAGTCCAACAGAAAACTCTGCTTTGTTGACAATACAAAAGCACAGGATCCTGCTAGAATATATGTAGTAGGCTTGGTCAATCCAAAGGCTTGACACTGCCTGCTAATTGCAAGGGTTATTGCTGCACAAAACTATTTCCTTCCATGTTTGAAGTAGACTCAAAGGATCTGTGTATCCACAGGCCTAGTTCAATCTAGGCTAGATTCTTGATTCAAAATGAGGCACTAGGTTCCTTAGTCTTGTGGTCTTTCCCGTTACCAGGAGACAATCCAGTTCAGTGGTCACATAGGAGTATCACAGGACAGCATCTTGCACAGTTTTGCTGAAAAGGACAAGTTCACAGGATTTGCACTGTTTTATAACCCCACATTACTTATTCCTGTTTCAACCCCTAAGGAAAGGGCAAGATAGTGGCATGGCCATGGAGCATTTTGCATTGCTTTGGCTGGTACCCTCCTTGGCCTCCACTGGGTCCTTGTGCCTGCTGTCTATACACTAGGAATAGCCCTGCTGGATCAGACCAAAGGTCTATGGAGTTCCACATCCTGTTTCCCACAATGGCCAGCCAGATGCCTATTGGAAGTTCACAAATAGGACGTGAGGGCAATGAACTTCTTTTGTTGCTGTCCACCAACAACTGATATTCACTGGCATGCTACCTTTCAATTGAGAGATAGCATATAGGTATCATAATTAGCAGCCATGGATGAATCCATCCTCCCTGGATCCACTTTTACAGCCATCCAAGTTAGTGGCCATCAGCACATCTTTTGGCAGTGAATTTCAGAATTCATTGTGCACTGTAAAAACTCTTCACTTTGTCTGTCCTTCATCTTATGACAATCACTTTCAGTGGATGAATCCCAAACTTATGAGGAAAGAAAAACTCTATCCTCCCCTCTCTTTTTACTTTCATCACACTGCTAAAACACTGTTAGTGTAGGGAGGGTTTATTTCAATTTTAAATGTGAAATTTTCTCAGGCAAGAGAGAGAGTTGGTGAGATCCTCCAATATGTATGTCAAATCCCCTTTCCCTTTATTAGAAAACAGAACAGCACCTCTGATCCCTGAATTTTAAAAGGCTAGTGTCTGATCATCAGTATTTTAACTAGTACTGTAAGACAGGACTTTCTAAAATTGAGTAGGAAAATAGAAAGGAAACTTGCTCAAACATTCTTGGGGAACACAGTACAGATTTAGATGTAGCACCATGCCAATCTGTGGACCATCCAAGAATTTGAGCCGAGGGGCTTCATAGTTAGCCCACACCTAGGAGTTGTAGGAAATTTGATTAAATGCAGCTGCTTATTAAATGTTTGGGCATTCTTTTGAGTCACAAACCGGCTAGAGTGTCAACACTTCAGTAAAATTAATTTCCTGAACCTTCTCTGCTGCCTGGAGGAGAGGGAGGTACACAGGCTATGTGACTCCAAAGGATTCTTTGATAACTCCCTCTTTCATAACAAACCAATCTCACCGCTTTCCCTCTCTGGGTTGCTGGGACTGGACTTCAGGGACCTGTACTACTTCTTTTTTTGATGCAGAAAGCACCTCATTGCTGCTAAGCTTGGAAACCAAATGAGTGCCAGGTACTTAATGCCATAGTCTTTGTGGGACCCAGAAAGGCAGGGCAATGGGTAGCAATTAAGTGAGCATATTTAAGTGGCAGACAGCTAAGGGACAGCTAAATATCTTTCCTCTGTGATCTGTCTGCTGCTCAGTCCGAAGAGGAGTTGCACTGCTTAGGGAGAAATGGGGGCATAGTTGGTTCCTCCCAATCACCGAACTCCCAGGCTAGGGGCATTCTCTCCCAAAGGTTTCTTCCTGTCTTTATTCCCTTGTAAATATTCCCTTGTGTTAACCTTGTAGCACTTTCCGTAAAGCTCTAATGCCTTACTCCCAGCGCTGCTTATTTGAGCTGTACACTGCGTGACAAGGGAGTAATACTATTAATACACTGTTATGCTCCACAAATAAATGACAGCATCGCCTTCACCCAATTTCAATGTTTATTGTTGTTCAATATCAGCCTCCTTATAGTGCAAAAAGTACAAATTTTGAGTAGAATTTAAGAAAATCTTACATTATTTGTATTCAGGATTTGTTGCATTTTAATCCATGCCAGCGTGAGGGGGATTTAGGTGTGATTTGCTAGGCATTTTTGTCTTTTAATTAGAGCAGAAACATTTTGGGGAGAAAGGGAATATAAATGCACTCAAAATAGAGACGTAACAAAATCTAAATTTCAAATACCCCAAACCATGAAGTGAAATATTGCATATTTATTTTTCCTGGTATGGCATTCTTGGTGGCAGCTCCCCAGCTCTGTAATTTCTCTTGGGGGGGGGGGTCATTCAAACCCGGATTTGGTTCCTTTTAGGACTGATCTACAGCACTTTCAATCACAGAATCCATCGTTTATTATGACCTGCAAGAAGAGGACTTTTTTTTAAAAAAAGAAAGCATATATGCCCATATGATTAGGCAATCCATTCAGATGGGTGGGATACAAATAATAAATCATCACCATCATCTACCTTTTCCCCTCTAGGTTTATAAGATGAAGGGGAAAGTGGGGCTCTTGTATCTTAACGATAAGAAGGGAGAATTGCTTACCACATCAAGGTGAGCAAAGGTGCACCTGCTGAAATTTCTTATTCTGCTTTAGCATTAAAACTACAGAAGACTTGTCTGCATTTGCAGCTAGTCACCCTCTCCCTGTGAAATCCTTTTTAAAAAAAAACAAAACAAAAACATGATGTACAGGCCAATGTTGCACTGCATACAAATCCCCTTCTGTGTGCCATACTACCAGTATGACCAGTGGCCTAAGATGTTTGTTTTAATGCAGCCATCTATTGCAAAAAGGAGAAACCTGTCCTGCCCACCCTAAATGCTGGTGGACTAAAACTCCAGTCCTCACTGACCTTTGGTCATGCAGGATGTGGCTAATTAGAGTAGTTAGTTAGTTAGTTAGTTAGTTAGTTAGTTAGTAGCCCAGGGCAACTCAACACAACTTACAGCCAAGCAACCAGAGAGACACAAAACCCTGCATAGATATATCAAACCAAAAAAAGAAATACACTAAAAACATTCCATCTGATTTTAAAAGGCCATAATTAATCAGCCAAAGGCCTGGTTCAAGAGAAACATTTTTGCCTGGCACCTAAAAATATGTAATGAAGGTGCCAGGCGAGCCTCTTTGGGGAGAGCATTCCACAAGCGGGAAGCCATTGTAGAAAACGCCCATTCTCATGTTGCCACCCTCCAGACCTCTTGTGGAGAAGGCACATGAAGAAGGGCCTCAGATGATGACCACACGATCTGGGTCTGTTGGAATTGGATTTCAACCCCACCTGTAGTTCCATAGGTTCCCCGGATATGTATAATGATTGCTGTTCAATCTTCATGTATTTTTCAGTTCATTCATGTAGACAGCCATTTGTCTGATCACCTGTATTGAATAAAAAATTATTGCAGATTTTTGAATATTGAAAGAAACCTGTTTCTTTTTTCTGTCAAAAACATAAATGTGCCACCAGTGATTAGCGTAGGCACATTATACCCAGTGGAGGATGCCAGGGGGGAAATATGTTTTTGTATTTTCCAGTATGTTTATATATAATCATATACCTATGTAAACTAAAATACAAAAAAAATATATTTTTTTAAGTCTTCTGCCATGAGCCAGTGCATTATAAATAAATATTATTCAGCTTACGACAGGAGGAAAATGTTCATGTTAGCATTGCATCTATTAGCACCTTGCCAAGAGGGCATTAAAAACCTGTTCCACCAGCTTAGTATGAACTTTCTCCTCTGTCAGACAAGGACACGATAGCTTTCTGTAGTGGTAGAAATGTGTGGGTGATAGGTGTGCTAAGAGGCAGGAGTGCACAAAAGGTTTAGTACTAGATTGATTCATTGTTCTGCTGCTCTGTACCTTCTGAAACTTAATAACTTGGCTACCCAGTTTAGCTAACACCAACTGCCTATTCAGAAAAACGTGTTTTCCGCATGCTGCTTACCCTGAATATTGATATGCAGATCTGAAGATGACTATTTGAGCATATTCCGCCAAGCTATATCTTCTAAACGAAACACTTTATAGGGTGAGCTAAATAACCAGAAGAAAATAATGTAGACTTTTGCCCACTGAGAATCATTTCCCTTTCAGCTCTGAGCCTCTTTTCAGAATTTGTTTTGGAAAGGAGAAGGTTAAAAGTTTCAGAAGTTGCATTTGAGAGTCATGGGGACCATCAGGAGGCAAGGTGGACGGGACACCAAAGTGTCTGCTCTGGGATGAGGGGAGCGGTTACCCACTGTAGGCTTATAGGATCAAAGCCCTGTAAAGGGTCCCCAGGCCATGTGCTACACCCAGAGACATACAGTACCAGGCTCCTCACAGTCTCTAGGCCCCTTTCTAATTCCCTCACCATCAATCACTGTGGGACAGCATCTAAGAGGAGTGGTTGGCTGGCAGCCCCCTCCCCTTTAACGGTCACTTAAAGTTTTATATGCTAGTGCATAGTGCAGACCACTTCCCCAGACCTTTCTTCGTAGCACACAAGCTGCCCCCTTCCTCCCCTTTGTCTCCTATCGTTAGCATAATGATGATGACGACGACTTAGAAGTAGGGGTGCAGGGAAAGAATTGTTTTAAACCACGATTGCCGGGTTACAATCCTGGTCTGTACCTTTAAAAAAAAACCCCAAAAACTGATGAAGGATGAGACAAAGCATGTGTGGCTTCTCCTGCAGAGTTCTTCCCCTGGTCTTTTTGTCCTCCTCTCTCCCTCCTCCCTCGTCCCCAATACCAAATCTGCCTTTCGCTGCAGGCCTGCCACAAAGCCAGTAAGGCAAATGCGGGAAGGGGGGTGTCTCTGGGCAGGGAATGAAAGGAACAGGGAGAGGGACAGAGACAGGAGAAGCTGCAAATGCTTCATGAGGAATTGTAAAGGGTCTGAGCAAATTTCTGGGTAGCAAACTGGCAACCCTGCTTGGAGCAATGATTTGTGCATCTAGAAATATATCCTTGTAAGCCTCTAGGTATTCAGGGCAGATTTTTTGGAAGGCCTCTGAAGCTCCACTCTTCTGGAACACCACCTGTTCTCTTGGTGCCAAGTCTAACATGTGCTAACAGGCCCTTATTAACTGCTTGCCTGATTGCCTCTCTCTGGGTAAGCACCCGAGAACCAGATCCTGCAATATCCTAGCAGGGCCTCTCTGAGGACATGGAGGTGCTGAAAGAATTAGCTACATCTTTTCCAGCCTTTATATGAGGCTGTCTTAGGAGAGAGTTGATATTTACTCTTGCAATACAAAGATGATGCTCCTTCAATCTGTGTCCCGGATCCTTCACACTTTTGCTCTTGGGTAGGCTGTCCCTCAAATGAATGTCTCTCATTTTAAGGGGGCTTAGTTTGTGGGCGTTTTTTCTGAGTAGTTGGAATTGCAGAAAGCACCCACAACTTTTGTTGGCAGTTACCCTGTGTCAAGCACAACATTGTGTCCCTGCAAGGTGACTTGTGGGGCTGGATTAAGGGTGTTCAGCACCCACCAGTCCTGCCCTGTGCTATAGAAGCCTGTCTGGAGACACGGTGTGCAGGGAAAGTGTCACTGTTCCACATGTGGCTGCGTGTTGCCATCCTTTGGCCCACTTTGGCTGGGCACCTGCTGAAGATGGTTGACCAGTTTTCTTAGTCATAGGAAGTTGGAAACCGCACAGTGGAGTGTTCCAGGTGCATTTCCTGTCCTCACTACTCAGGAAGAATCGCACCTTTAAACTGTATTGGAAGTGAGGGGCAGATGAAGAAGAAGAAAAAGAGGAGTTTGGATTTGATATCCCGCTTTATCACTACCCGAAGGAGTCTCAAAGCGGCTCACAATCTCCTTTCCCTTCCTCCCCCACAACAAACACTCTGTGAGGTGAGTGGGGCTGAGAGACTTCAGAGAAGTGTGACTGGCCCAAGGTCACCCAGCAGCTGCATGTGGAGGAGCGGAGACGCGAACCCGGTTCCCCAGATTAGGAGACTACCGCTCTTAACCACTACACCACACTGGCTCTCCCTGTTGCTGCCACCTGAGGTGAGATGAAATAACCTCTGGGGAGCATCCTGGCCATGCTTCTCTTGGGCCCTTTCATGAGGTAAAGGAGTGGCATTTATTTATTTAATGCATTTATATCTCACCCTTAAAAATAACCATCCAAGGGCAGGATCAAGGATCAATGCACATAATAAAACACACCAAGAAAGCAATAAAATCAAGATATAATGCTGCTACTGGAGAAAGAGGAAAGTGTGCCAGAGAGGTTGAGGCTGGGAGTATCTGTCCCCACCCCTTGCACCTTTATAATTTCTCTGAACAAAATCTAAATGTTTTCCAACTGTTGGCTTCATATCTTTTCACAGCTGCAAAACTTCTTGCTTTCCAGGACCTGGTGCTGCTTCTCTCGTGTTAATATCTTTCCATGGCCCCTTTTGGGCTTGAAACATTTCCACTGTTGCCTTCTACTTGCTAGCTCTTCACTAGTCCAGTTTCTCCACATCTGCTTTCCTGGAAACCTGTGGTTTGTTTTGTGCTTAAAATATCCCTTCCAATCTAACCTTTGAAATATATACTTCCTCTTTTTTTAAGTTGACTTTGTATTCATTGGTATGATTTGACCCAGGGCTTGTCTGAGCTCTCTTCACTGTTCCCAGTTGATTCTGATCTCCTCTCAACAAAATTACTCCCAACACATTGCCTGACTGTGGTGTTCCTGGTAGCTGTCATCTTCACTGTGTTAGGGCTGTCTAATTACTCTCCTGCAGAATCTGTAGCTCAGAAATCTGAACTTCCCTGATGACAGAAACTGCAACAATTCACTTTGTTTTGCTGGACACTCAGGCCAGTAAAGTAAACATACGTCAAAACCTTTCCTTGTCTTATGTTAACAGTGAGCCTGGTTCTGTGATCAAGGAACAACACACCCTCTGCTTTATTGCAACACAGAGATCTTCCCTGTAATAAATACTCAGCATCGCCTACAAATAAGGAACACAAATTATAATTTTGCTTTGCCTCCACTGGCTGTTTCTGTGCTCCCTCTGCTGGATCAGGAAGCACACGCTGCCCCCAGAAAACCCCAAAGATTGCAGTAGTGCTGAAGCTGTATAAAGCATAGGGGCTGTTACATATTCATACTGACATACAAACAATATTATTGCACATTAAGATGTGCAGTTTACCTGAAAGGGGTGGCAAGCAAAACAGTTTGCTTACAGAAAGTAAATATCTCAGGCTGTTTATGTAGACAGCTTCAAATAAACCTTCAGATTTAGGGTTGTTTCAGTTAATCAGCAGTAATGGTAGGTAAGGAAGAGAATACAGAGATACAGCATGTCAGCATTGCTCTTGAGTGAAAATAATTGCTTCCAAATAAAAAAAATACACTGATAAGGTATTAGTTGTAAATGACAGGGCCATTTCAAACAATATTAGCAAATTTCAAGCAAATGTATATATATAACTAAATTATATTATTTAGTTATATATAACCAAATTGAAAACAAAATGTTTGTAGCTGGCATCTAAATCAGTATAGTGAGTATCCATGTAATATTAAGAGGCAGGGAGTTTCAAAGAATCTCACTGCTGAACTGAAAGATTGCCTCCTAGCATATAATGCAGAATGACTATTATATGGCCCTGGTAGAAGTGCAAGTCCTACAGATCGAAGCCATCCAGTAGGTGATCCTTTAATTAGGCTGTTTTTGAGATAGGGGAGTGTTACCTAGAAGACCGGACAAGGATAGTGCTTTTTGGCATTAATCTAGTCAAGATCGATGGTCGTTTGAAAATTCATAAATATTTCTGTGACATTCTCCCACTGTGGCTCTTCAGACCTATGGAAGACAGCCTGCGAGGAGACCATGCTTGGCTGCTAAAACAGCACATAGAAGGCACATTGCCCATAAGCAACCCATTGACAAAATAGCTTTCCCCAAAAAACACTGTGATTTGCCAGGGTAATTTGTAAACTTTGTCTTCGTCTTGATGGGGAAATGTCTGGAGAGCACCAGGTTGGGAAAGGAGGCTCTAAAAGAAAGAACCGCGTATTTACTGTGGCAGGGCTAGCCAACCTGGTACCGCCACCTGGCCCATTGCTGGCATCATCCCTAACCACTAGCTATGCTGGCTGGAGCTGATGGCAGTTGGGAGTCCAGCAACACCTGGAGAAGAGCTACATTGGCTGCCCCTGCAGTATGGGCTAATGGTAGCGTTGCTCAAAGCCATGCTACGTAGACTGTACATGCAGTGCTACAGTGGAATGGCCACAGAAATGGAGTGGCACAACTAGCAGGCCCCCAAAAAGGAAGTGGAAATTCCACGTGCTACAAATGGCATTTGCAGTGAGCTCAAATAAATATTAATTTGTAGCATCTGGAGTTCCTTCATTCCTTCATTTTTTCTTTTCTTTTTTAACCTGCTTCTGTGGAACTAAACACCCACGCTTCCCTATTGCATGTAAGAACTTTTGCCTTGAATGAGATTAGGAGCCTATGGAGAAATTCCTTTTCAGGCAGCCCCACACACGTGGTCTGCCCACTGCAAAACGAGAGTATATACTCATGCTTGTGTAGGGATTCACATACGTAGGTGCCTGTTCTCGCTACATGGGGTTTGGCACAAGTGCATGAGGCTTTCTCCCCCCCCCCCAAAAAAATAATGTTCCACTAGTACAACCTGTATGCTGGGAATATTTATGAAACAGCCCTATGGGGCAGCTTTGTAGAGGACATCCTGGCTTCAAGGGAGTGGCCATAGCTCTCCCCAACATGACATGGGTGCCATTAAACTGCTACTTTGGAGCACAGGATGAAGACGATCCATTGTGGGTAGCAGGCAAACCATCCTAGTGCTATTGAGGGAAAGTGGATGTGTCAGGGACAGACAACAGTAGCCTATTGAGCTTTTGGTACTTGACATTGTATATTCTGTCCTGCAATCAAATTGTGAGCATGCAGATGCTTGGTACCTTTGGTAATAATGTGCCTTTTTATTGTAGGAAATTGGATCTTGTTATGTGAAGCTTCAAAGGGCCTAGTCATTAGCTGCCGCTAGATAGGAAGTGCTCGTGGAACACTCTGGTAAGATATTTCTCTTTTGACCAGTTGTATGCATACAGGTTATTTGTTCATTCTCACTCCATTAGAAGAAATTAGGGTAAGGATAAGTATATCTTGCATGCTACACAGCTGGCCCTGCCATGCAGCAGAGCGAAGCAACCTAGTCCTGGAGGCGCCATAGATAAATGGCAGAAATTGGTGTCTGAATGATGCAGCAAGACCTTTTGGCATGCTGGCCCTAGCTGGGGGTGGTTGGGGTATGCCTTTTGCATAATGCCTTGGGCTGACACCATGCACACACATGCCCATGATAGTTCAGGAATGGGGAACTGTGGGCCCAGGTGCCAAAGGCAGCCCTGACCACCAGAACTCACTCCAGGTCACTCCTCCTTCCCTCCCCATGCCACTCCATCACCACCCTGCTCTGCATTCTCCTTGAGTGTTTTTGCCTGTCTGAAATGTGAGCTTGAACTATGACAATGGCTCTTGCTTGTCTGAATGGAGGACAGAGAGGGCGGAGATGTGTAGACACTACTATACTACACAAAAGTAAAAATAATAGCAGTTGTGGCCCTGGGAGGATGGCCCAGAAAGCCTAGGGCAGAAAATGCACTAGTTAAAGAGCTATTGGTATGATTCATTTCAGGTGTAGCGACACCATGCATGAGGAGCCTTGGGCTCATGTTCTGCCTCTTCCCCATGTGAGGGATGAAGATGAGAAGCTGTTTGATGAACCACAGTTTCTCGTGTTGAGACAAAATGGGAAACTGTGGTTTGTTAAAAACCGTGAATAGAAATGTCTCACCTCGTGTGCATAAGAGGGGGAAGGGGATGAGGGAGTGCACATGCCTGAGGCTCGGTATACCTCTTCAGCGTAGCACTGCATAGTTGCATATTAGCCAGGCCTATGCTGGGCCTTGAGTGCTGTCAAACATTCCTGAGGTTCTGCACAGCCCTATTTTCTCTCCTTAGGCTCCTTTTCTATAAGAATGTCTGCTTGTTTTGTGCCGATGTGAGTGGCTGATCTAGTCTAATATGACAGTAATCCTAGCAAGCAGATGTGCCTTGGTCCTGCCTGCCATCTGCTCAGGTTCTTTAGCATCACATGAGGCTGGCGGGGGGGGGGGCACAACCTTTTGGATCTGCATGTAAGCTATGTAAAATTAAAGCACAAAACTATTATTACAGCCAGTAAAAAAGGAGTACCTGGAAACATGAGAAGCATCCAGGTCAGACTCTTTGTCCCAATTATCCTAATATTACTTACTCTGACTGGCAACAGATTTTTAAGGTCTGGGACAGTGGTCTATTGCATCACTTGCTACCTGATCCTTTAAATTGGAAACGCCAAGAATTGAATCTGACACCTTTAGCATGCAAATATGTGCTCTGTCAGTGAGTTTGTGGCTTCTCTCTCATTGGATGCAAATTGGTTGGTCAGTTTCAGAGCTTTTTGAGAGACAGGCAATAGTGGTTGCTGTGGATAAGGAAAGAGATTGCAATCTGTGGCTGGTTCTTGCTTGTCCAGACAATTTGTACCCTTGTTTGTTTATGTGCTGGCCTGGTTTTTTGTTTTTGTTTTTACCTGCTGCTCTCTAGGCAGGGATTGAACTTTAAGAAATAAGAGATTTAGTTTGTTTGTTTTTACTTTATTCAAAACTGTTGATTTCTAAGGTGAAAGACTGCAGCCGGCTCAGAATGTAATAGGTGCAATTACTGCAAAGGAAAGTTGCATAGCCTCTGTTGCCCTTGTTAACCAAACTGACTTCTCTCCCACTCAAGACTGTTTTCTGCCTCCACATCCATCTGCAATCATTAGACATTCCTTCTGGCAGTACCAGTCACTCACACAGATGGAATAAACCATACATTTACTGGCAGAGCTGTTCCATCTCCCCCACCCCAGGCCAGGCTTTATGGAGCCTGGAGCTTGCATAACAGTTGACCCCAGCTCAGGATCCAGTAGATCGCAGGCTAGCTCAGTTCCTCCCCACCTGTTTCAGTGCCTTCCGCAGGCTGACACCAGTGGGAACCCCACTTGCCTCCAGTTCACACTATCAATAGCAGCTGTTGCAACTATTGGTGAGCCAGGTTGCCCTCCTAGGAGCATTGGCTTCATTCCTGGCCTTGGAGATAATGGAATCATATATCAGTAGAATTGGGAGGGACCCCCTGCAATACAGGAATCTCAGCTAAAGCATCCATGGCGAATGGCCATCCAACCTCTGCTTAAAAACCTCCAAGGAAGGGGAGGCCACCACCTCTCTTGGACAGTGTTCGAAACTCCCATTGTTCTAGATGCATTTTGCGACAGGGAATTTCATAAGCGCTAGCAGTTTCTGAACTCTGGGCACAGTACTGCACCTAAGATTTCAGATTAAAACTACAGAGTGGAAGGAAAGGAAGAGCTTTTTCTGCCTCCCCACTTCCAGCTACCCTCTGAAGACTGGAGAAGAGACCCTCTTAAGAAAATTGGGGGTGGGGGTGGGCAGGGGAAGGACTAGACCATGTGAAAAATGAACAGAATATTTTAGCTGCAGTTCATTTTCAGCTTTGTATTCTTGTTATAAAAAAGCACACCTAGACATTCCATTGTTGCGCCCATAACCTAGGTTTAAGGTACCATTTAGCTCCTAGCTTTCATATCTAAGTTTCTAACACTGCTTTTGGGGAGTCCATTCCACTAACACATCTTACCATCAGAAAGTTCTTACTGGAGTTTAGTCGGAATCTCCTTTCTTGTAGCTTGAAGCCATTGGTTTGAGTCTTACCACGCAGAGCAGGGGAAAACAAGACTTGCTAAATCTTGCATGAAACAACCCTTTAGATATTTGAAGATGGCTATCATATCTCTTCTTAGTCTCCTCTTTTCCAGGCTAAACATACCCAGCTTCTTCAACCGTTCCTCATAAGGTTTCCAGACCCTTGATCAACTTGGTAGTCTCTCGTGGAGAGCAGCTGTGGTGTAACAGGCCACATTGGCAATCCGAGTGGGCCTGTTAACATTCTCTGATCTTATGACTGTGACAGCCCTGTTCTAGATGCTCAACTACATCATCATACATTACCAGATGCTAGAGTGATATACTTGGGCCTGCTTCAGCTTAGGTTATTTCCTTCAGTGCCCTAAGTAGTTAGCTGACACATCTTTATGCCCAGGAAAAGATAGAGCAAGATTTTTTGTGTAGATATATTTCAAATATTATATCAGGGGAATACAGTGGCCGCCATCTCTCCTGGTACCCACATGTTTGTGTGTTCAAGCTAAGTGATGGATTTGAAGCAATTTATTTAATTCCTCTTTTTATTCATATCCCACCTTCCCTCTAAGGTGCTCAAGGTGGCATTCATGGCTCTCACCCTCCTCATTTTATCCCTGCACCTGACAGTAAGGTATTTATATTTATTTCAGAGACTGAAAACCAAGTGGCATTGGGCAGTGTTTCTTTCTGTGTTGATGAAATGTGTTTTTAAGCAGTCTCGTGCTGGAGACAGGCAATTTCCCTTCCCCTCCCTCCGAAAGTTCAAGGCGGTTTAGAAGAAGGTCCACAGCTCATGGTGTGTGCACACATCCCCCTCTTTCACCTCTTGTTTAGCTAGATTTCGTGTTGCTTCGAAAACCTGCAAAAAACATTTAGCGAAAGGTAAGAGAAGGGCATCAGAAATATGGGGAGCTGAGCATGCAAACCAAACCTCCTGTGTGTTCGATCCTTCAACGGTTCATTTTTGGCGAGTGTCACCATAAGCAACATCCACTAATCTGATTTGATAGCTGTCATCTTGAGAGCTGCAGTAATGCAAACAAAAGATGATAACTCAAACGAGGTTAGAGTGAAGAGCTGTTCCCCAAGTCTTGCTGTTGCCATGTGGAATCCCCAAGTCAAATTAGAGTGTGGCATTCGTTCCTTTAGCTCCTGGGAATCTGCAGTTAAGATTCAGACAAACTCTCTCTCTCATTTCCACTTGGAAACACAGTTCTTTGGAGACTCCCTCTAAACACCAACTGAGGTCTGATTCACGTAACTGAGAGGCTTATTTTCAAAACGTGTTGTCCTTTTTTTCTGGCATGGCAAACTAGTTCTGTGCATAAGGTTCACTACACTGCTAGATGCCAATATACCCAAAATTGGTTGCATCAGGAAGCAGTTGTGCTGCTTTTCAACTTTGCTGAGTGTAGTCATTATAGGCTGATATTCTTAGACAGGATGAGGCTGGAACTTTTCCACCCTTGAGAAAGAGAATTTATGAGCTGGGTGAAGTAGCTAAGTGTGGGGCTTGAACTCTGGCCTACTTAGGGGTTTCAAAATGGAGATATTTTTTGGCCCTCCGCCTACTACTTTAGAAATGCTTTTCCTTTGATGGTAACTCTTACTGTTCTGAGAAAATATATTTGGGTATTTTGTTTGGCTTTATGTAGTTGCGCCACAAATTCCCAAGAGAAAGAGAAGACGTAATTCACAATAACAGACCAACACAGAATATACAATTGACTAAATCTTGGGTGCAATTTTTTGTCTGGAAGAACTAACACATTGATACAGTGCAAAACACTCTTTATTGGCAGCCTGACCTGCACATACTGTACTTATTCGCAAATAAATTGCACTCTTATCAAGTGGGGTTTTCCCCGTGTAAGTGTCCATAGGATTGCAGCCTTGTGGTAAAAGAATTGCAAGATGGGCCTGTAGTTTCTCATGTCAAAGAGTGGTACTTTAGCCGAGCTTTCTTCCTGAAAAGGTAGTTTACACATGCAGGAAAGTTGGTGGGTTTGTTTGCTTTGTTTTTAAATGTGAGGCTTCATTCAAATTATATGATCTCCCCAAAAGAACTGTACCACATGCTGTTTCCTTGTTCTGCTGCCAATCTCTGCTGAGAGAGGGTTCTTCAGCAAGTATTGCTTTCTTGCCTGAGTTGTTTAAGTCCAGCTTGTTTTTTACACACTTCACTGGGCCTTGATATTGCAAATGATCCAGCTTTTTGTATGGCAGTCCCAACACATGGATAAATTTCTTTCCCTTGCCTCTCATACGAGCTCCAGTGCACACTCACAATGCAGGCTGGATCTTAGTTCAGGCTCCTTTTCTCTGCGTTGATTTAGATCTGTTTCTTTGCCTTCCTTTAATCTAGTTCTGTGGTGTTAAATTTCCTCTCTGGTGATTACAGAAGTATGAAAGGCTGGGGGGAAGTGAGAGAATCTACTGCCAGTGTGGTGGGTTATATAAATATGAATATGAAGTTGGGAAGGGGAGGGGAGCCGGCAGGTGTAGAAATTTAGAGTGGTGTGCAGAATTGGTTGCGCTTCGTTCATTACTTCAGTTTTTTTTTTAAAGTATTGGAAATTCTTGCTATATGAATGGCCTGGCTGATCTTAAGGCTTGGCTGCACCTTCATTTGGTAAGACCCGCCGACAGTTGCACCAATACAACACTGATATATTGCCTCTCACATTGCAGGCACATCTCACACCACATAATCCCAAATGGGAAAGAAATATTTGCCTAGGAAGCACTGATTGACATGTAGAGGAAGGAGAGCAGGTTCCATATTGAGAGTTGTGGGTACTAATATAATTTTGCAGCAAATGAAATTAGTCTTTAGTGGAGAAAGGCTGTAGCTCAGTGGGAAAGCATCTGTTTCTCATGAACAAGGCCCTGGGTTCTATTGCTGCCATCCCCAGGGAAGAAATTGGAGACCTTGCCTAGAATCCTGGAGAGTGGCTGCCAGTCAGTGTAGACAGGACTGAGGTGGATTAGATTCCTGCATTGCAGGGGCTTGGACTAGATGAGCCTTCCAAGTCTACAATTCTATGATTCTATGGGGTTGACGGCTAGTATAGGACTCTCTCTAGGAGAGTCGGCTAGTATAAGACTGCTTCCTGTATTTTGTAACTGGTTTAAAATTGCATAATTTACATGCAATTCACAAATATTTACATAAAGCCACTTTTCATAATTTATTTTGTGTTTTTGTTGTTGATGGTGTGTGTGCTTTTGGTTGCTATTTTGTACCTGGCAAGGAGCAAGAATCTCTGTAGGATATTAAAAGCCAGCTCCCAGCCACTGTAAATCTTCCTCAGCCACCTCTCCGATTTCTAAGATTTAACCCAGAATTGTCCACACATTTCCAAGCATTTCTTTGTATCCGTAGGGTCTATCCGTTTATTTATATTTTGGCATTTGTGTGCTGCGCTGTAACACAAATTCCTCTCTCGGGCATGCAATGAAAACAATGCAAAATGAAACATAAAAGCATAAATTCAATGCTAGATTAATACAACAAAAACAGATTTTGAAACGGAAAGGTCCAGGCTATATCAACTGTTTAGGAGGCCTGGGTAAACAGGTCTTGACTAGGCGCTGAAAAGGCCCTCTCCCTGGTGGTTGCCTGCCTTACTTCATTCATTAAGTAGGGGCACATAGAGCAGAAATGTACCCTTTTTAAATCTGAGCGATGGGGTGGTGGGGAGGTTTCTTCCACACACACAAACCCACACACACACACACACCCATCTGAGTGATCCGATGCCTCAGCAGCATTGGGCTTTGCGCAGCTGGAGCGTAGATCCCAGCTGAGGGATTCGGTCCTGCTGTGGCATCAGGGTCACTCAGATGGGGGGGAGCACTTTCACAGAACCCCCACCCCACTGCTGGCTTGGGCAAGCCAGTGCCGGACTGGGGGCTCCTTTAAATGCTGAAGGAAGTGGTAACCGGGTGCCCCTCAGCCAAGCAATTTTAAAATGCGGAGGGAGGAACAAGCTACATCGGCACCTCTCCAATGCAGCTTGCTTTTCCCTCTACACTGTATGAGGGCAGACCGCGATGTCAGTTTCACTTAGAGGTATATCGCTGGTGAAACTGCCATGCTTCCGAGTCCCTCTGCTAGCAGCACCCCCTGGATGAAGTTGCGCTTCTAGCAGAGGGTCTTAGGAGTGTGGTGGTTTCATCAGCGATATACCGCTGAGTGAAACCAACATCGCGGTCTGCTCCTCATACCGGTCCTGGGCGATATATTGATGTATCGCCCAGGCCTAGGCAGGATGTAAATGTACTAAATAAAAAGGCGGTTATTGTTCAGTCAAACTGAATGCAATGTTTTGGCAAGAGGGAAGAGAGGAATCCCTTGTCCTCCAGATAATTATTTATGGTTTGGCAAGGAGAATAAGCTTTGCCTTCTTGGGAATGTAGGCTGCCTAGCTAAGCTTCCCGTTCATGGGCTCTTCCCAGTCACTCCTTCTGTCCAGGCTGCATGCCTTACCAGCTCTGCTTTTCTCCTTCCTTGAGTGTTTTTGTCAGTCTGGAATTTGCCCTTGAACTTTTGTTAATGCCTCTTGGTTGCTAGGATGGGGAGGGATACACATGGAAACTGGTCCCCTGTACAGAGGCAAAATTCACATTTGTTGCCTTGACTGCTTTTGCCTTTGGCCCCGTTCACTGCTGGCTTGTAGAAGGGAGTAGGACCCTCTGGCTTGTCCCCTTGTCCCAAGGGGAGAGGAAACCATCTTCCAGGTGAAAGGCTGCAAGATCTTCATGAAACAGCAAAACCTGTCAAGAGCTTTTCTGCATGGTCACTTCTCTGAAGTTCAAGAAGGTTGTCATCAAAAGTATGTTTAAAGTATTTTCCTCAACACATTTTAGAAATGTGTGTGTGTGTGTTAGTTCAGAACAGTGTTGGAACATTTTGGGAACTGGAAAGCTTTTGCGTAACTAAGTTCATATCTGCATATTAGTCTGGAAGGTCAGAGCAGTTCATACTGGAATTTGTAAAGCATCCTGAAGCATTCCTAGCAGTAGCTAACGAAGCCCACCTAATATGTCTACAGCTGGGCAAATATCCTCCCAAATAGCACTGTCAGCCTTCTCTCTCTCTCTCTCTCTCTCTCTCTCTCTCTCTCTCTCTCTCTCTCCCAGCCTTATTAAACCAGCTTGATGATCACATCTGTGATCAGGACAGAACAGAGTAATCAACTGTGCTCAGGAATTAAATATAAAACTGCAGCAACCCTGAAAAAAATATTTAGCAGCAGCAACATAATCCTATTCGCTGCACATTATCTGCAGCCAGTATCTGCTGCTAGAAGAGCTCTCTATGTTATTTAAATGACTTCATCACATTTGGATCATTAGGAGGCATTTTATAGGATTGAGGTTATTTGGCAGAAAGTCAGGGGTGAATTTTATAATGTGCCTTTACTTTTTCCTCTCCAAAAACACAGATTAGAGGTTTTACAATAACAATTACACCTTGGGTTGCAGCACTATTTCCTCTGCTTCAGACCATCGTGCATATCATCTGTGGCCAAATTCTCTGTTAACATGTATCTAAATAAACACTCAGGAGAAAAAGGAAACAGAAATACTGTGTGATGTAGGAGAAATTGCTGGATTTGAAATTTTTTTAGGATCCATACTTTAAGGACAGTTGCCCCGTGATTCTGTCATTTTGTTTGTAGGGGTGGGAAAAATTGTGTCAAAGATGATGAGTGCAGATTTGCAAAAATGTATGCAGGACGCAGAATTTTATGGTGAATTGTCTATGTATGTTTCTTCACAGAGTACATGCAGGCTGCATTCAGACAATACTTTATTCCATTTCCTCGACATTTCATTATTATTTCCACCTTTTATGTGATCTTTCTTGTCTTGTACAAGCCGCTTATAGGTAGGTGGTGTTTAGGCTGTTCTGGGTGTAGTGGCATTTCCCCTGGAAAGATCAGATGTGCACTTTTTTAGTCATTTCAGATCCAGTTTTCCTGCGGTGGCCCAAGTGGTCTCTCTAACATGGAGCACCTTTCACCAACTAAGGCTGATATGCTAACTGTGAATCCCCTTTGGCAAGCTCTCCATATTCTGATAGCACCTCACCTAGACTATTGCAGCACATTATACCCGGAGCTTCCTTGGACAGCTATTCAGAAATTGAAGCATGTGGAAAAGACAGCATCTGGTTACCAGCTTGGACTGGGTGAAGTAGGAAGTGTATATTAACAGTTCTGAAGTAGCTACACAGCTCCCAGGCCATCTCGGAACACAATCCATACTGGTGCTTCTAACCCTTTAAAGTCCTAAACTGCTTGGGAAGTGGGAACCGAAAAGATTGCTGTCTCTTTCAGGAATCTGTCCTAATATTCAGCCGAAGCAATCTTCAAGTGTCTTTTCCATCACCATCAGACGAGGATGCTGTGACTGAGCCTACTCAGTCATGTATTCCATCTTTGAAATTTCCTCCCAAGGGAGGTTCGTCAGGTACCATCCCTGTACTCTTTTTAATGTCAGGGGAAAAGTTGCTAGGCTTTAATGTGATTTTTTTAAAATGCTGAAATTTGATTGCTGCTGTTACCAGTTTTGGTGTACTTTTTATATTGTTCATTCAAACTGTGGATAAGGTATTCCCAGCATTTCAGCTGAAGAATGGCTAATATATTTCTTAAATAAAATGGAAAGAAATATTTAATAGGCATTGCTACTCTGTCTAGGGATTTAATTGGAAGCTACTTAGTTAAAGCTATGGATGTGGAGTTTGCACGTGGCCAATGCTGCCTGGATGAAATTTGTTGACTACACTGTCAGTTCATTTTATCTTCACTCTCGGATCAGTGGACAGCACTTTTGCTTGGCTGGTATCAGAGGGAGTTCTTCTGTCTTATGTGTAAGGTGCCGAGGGAAGGGGGGGGAAGTGTTTCACAAAATGAACTCCCCAAATAAGTTATGATTATAGGTTTATATAATTTATGTTTGTTTCCCCCCAGGACAAAATATAAGAGAGATGTTTAGGTAAGAGAGCATAGAGACAATGCTATCATCAACTGAATTTGTATCTGCCGCCAAACATGAAGCTATGACAGAGAAATACTGTTGAATGTATGGGATTGTCAGTGGCGACCAGTCAGGCAGGCACTCCCTGAAATTTAATTTCAGGGGGCAGAAGGTTAATACCTGGCCATGCTGCCATTGTATCCCCATATTTCTTCCCCATCATACATTCCTGTTTGAGGGCACACTCCTGGGCTGATTAAATGGCCAACTGCATGAGTCCTATATTTGGGGGTATGTGCACACAGGCATTTTTCAAAACAACCCATTTTATTTAGCATGTTAATTAGTGCTTTGCACCACAGATTTATGCTTTGACAAAGTGCTTCTCATCTTTCCAAAAGCAAACGAGCATGTATGTTCCATAAAATAATATGCTATTGGACTTTTAAGAAACTTGCCAGGAGAACCTGAACCATGAGATTGCTGTGCTAGAACATTATTAAGGCCAGAATGAATTGCTGCAGAACTCTATACTAAGCAAACGAATTGTTGCATCCATACTGCTAGGTAGCTGAGCTTTTGCACGGAGATGCTGCAGGAAGAACGTGGTTCTGTGGGACTTACTCTTGATGTGGCATGTTTAGAGTAGGTCTAAGAGTTTGGGGTTTATTTCTTACATTGCTGAGCTACAAAAATATGTTATCTGCTGTTTAAAAATGAGTAATCGCCATTCTGTACCAAGACAACCCAATTTTTGTACTAAATGAAGGCAAATTCTTTGAAGTATATAAAATGCAGTTGTCTGCTTAATTTGCATCATTTATTCTACTTCTGTTAGTTATGACAGAGGGCCAAGATGCTATGCAGATTATGTCCATCTTCTCCTGTGATCACTAAGTCCTATTGAGTACCAAGGTAAAAGGTAAAGGTAAAAGACCACTGGACGGTTAAGTCCAGTCAGAGGCAGCTATGGGGTATGGTACTCATCTCATTGCCACCACACTACCCAAGGGCTGAAACTTGATTTTTTTTCTTTTAAGGCTAGGATTCTTAGGGTGCTGTAACCAATACTGAAGGTTGCTGTCGATATCTTTCTTCCTACCCCCCAACTCTCCGTACTTGCGCAGATTTGTAGGATTTATACAGGTGTGTTATAATGATTATGTTATTATCATGCTGTCTTATTATTATGCTTTTTATTAACATGCTTTGTAAAATGTGTTCTTAATGTTTTACACTGCCCTGGGATCTTTTGATAAAGGATGGTTTATAAAGGGTGGATTTTCCCAGTTCACATAAGAATCTAGCAGTGTAATACATCGTATGGCAAAGTTATCCTTTATCTTCAACATTTGTGGAAGCAGAGGTGTTTTCACAGCTACTGGTGTCAGTAGAAGTAGTTTTATTGCCACTGCAAACTGAAAGGTTTTTTTCAGATGCTCCCAGAAGTGTGAAACAGGTACTCTTGCATGAAAGGGCTTTCTATTTTTTAGTGTTTACACACTATTACTGGCATTATAATGACAGTCATATATTTGTGCCTTCCCTCCCCCCAATTTAATTTGGATTTATCTACATGCACAGGTGTGCTTTCGAACTGCTAGGTTGGGAGCAGCTGGGACAGAGCAATGGGAGCTCACCACCGTTGCGCGGATTCAAACCGCCAGCTTTTCAGTCGGCAAGCCCAAGAGGCTCAGTGGTTTATACCACAGCTCCTGCCAACCCAGGAGTTCGAAAGCACACCAGTGCAAGTAGATAAATAGGTACCACTGTGATGGGAAGGTAAACAGTGTTTCTGTGAGCTCTTGTACTTGTCACAGTGTCACGTTGCACCAGAAGCGGTTTAGTCATAGCGGCCACATGACCTGGAAAGCTGTCTGTGGACAGATGCTGGCTCCCTTGGCCTGAAAAGCAAAATGAGCACCACACCCCATAGTTGCCTTCACTGGACTTAACTGTCCAGGGGTCCTTTACCTTTTTTATATACTGGAATTAGTGCTAAACCTCCAGAACAGTGGTTATCTTTGGGTAGGTAGATTCAGATGCCTATTTTTCTTTCTGCCTGGGTGATTTTTCTGTAATTACTGTGCGGTGGGATCTGTGAGGAACTGGGTCACATAATGGATATCTGTTACATCTGCAGCTAACTGAACGCTAAGTCAACACTTTGAGTGCGTCATGTGACCCATATCCACTGTGTAGAGATTGCAACCTTCCCTGCAAACAAGCAAGCAAGCAAGCAAAAAACACAACTCTTGCAAAATCGTCTTCCAATGAGGCTATTGACTAATGGACTTTCCTCAAAGAGCCTTGAAGGGTTAAGCACACTATGCAATTAATTTTTGTCCACACTATTGTAGTGGTAACAGGAGTGCCAATTTATGGTTCATTAAATACAAGGGCTAATCAGTAACCAGTCTGGTTTTAATTCCACTGGCTTCATGAGCACATGAAGGTCACCACAGGACTCAATGTAGCTTTTAAACCAAATTAATGTTACTGTGCTGAGCTGTTTGATATTTGCAGAAAGCATGCCAGTGTGTTGGAATGTGCCTTGACCCAAAAATGTACTTGTTATATAACCCACTTAATATGTGTTTTTATTTCCAGCGGTCATCTGGTACTAAGTTACCCTGTTCTAGCGTTGCAATATAACTGACAAGTGAAATTCTATTGTAGTTCCAGCATAAGAAGCATCTGTACATGTTTCAGTGAATGGAGCACTTAATCACACACAAACCAATACTTTAGGGAAGGGGTCGCCAATCTTTTTTGGACCAGTGGGCACATTTCGAATTCTGAGGTAGTCACAGAATAACTGCAATAGGGGTGATTATGACAGAGTACAAAATGGCTGCCTTAGCAAATGTGGCATAGCACAAAATGAGAACCTTATGCTTTTCGTGAGAGGTCAGCTATGACTTGCCGGTCCTGAGTGTGGAAATCCCACAACGTTGATTTTAGACACACACACACACTATATATATATATATATATCTCAACAAGGAATATTCCTCAGTACCAGGAAAAATACACAGGGTGGCTGTACTACACTCAGGGCTTGGCCACACTTCCTCTTGTCCCACCACTCCCCCCCCCCACCCGCCGCCGGAAAATTGCTCTTTCGCACTCAGTTGGAGGAAGCGGCAACCGGATTTTCTGCAGAATGGAAGTTGGGATGAAAAACGGAAATTGCAGAATGCACAAAGCTATACATTTCCTACAAAAGAGACACAAAACTTTTGATTCCTATGCCAATATTAGAAATTAAAGAAACCGCTCGGACCCATGCCTAGAAATTGCAGGAAAAGCGGGAAACCACTCATAGTCATGCTTTCTAGGCACAGGAAAAGTGGAAGTGTGGACAAGCTCTGACTCCCATTTCACAGAAGCCACTTCAAAGGTACCTGCACATTTTGCGCCATAATTTTCATTCTAGGAGGACTAGAGGCTTGGTAATTATTATTTTTTTAAAACGAAAGCTCGGAGTCTGGGGCACCTGCGCAGAAACACAAGTGAACACCATCATACATAATGGGTTGGTGACCCCTGATTTCGGGCATGGCTGCTTCCATACAAATCCTCCTCCTCCTGAGGCACCAGGAGAGGCTTTCCTCCATGTACTGCCTTGTTTTGGAGGTTAGACTGATATTGACAAGAAGTAGCATTTTCTGTGATGGCCTCACAGCAGTGTAACTGTCTCAAAGCTAGATCTCCATCACCTATTGAGGGGTTCGCATGTATAGCTCAGGACACCCTTAAAACCTGGCACAATCCAGAGGCTATGGTAACAGTACTGCTGATTGATCCTTGACTGTCTCTTTTGCCTGGCAAACCCTAGAAGTTTGTTTTGCTCTGGCTGTAATTAAGATCCTATCTTCCTGCTGTGACCTGGAGGAGGTGTCAACAGTTCCTTTGGACATTTGTCACACTCGGCATTTATTTTCAGAATTATGTCCATTCAACTTAAATCAGGTTTGCGTCATATAAGGACTTCCACATTTAGGTCTACTTCTGCTCTCTGGCTAGTGTCAAATAACCTCTGTTTTTTATATTTGCAATGAGCCACTTGTCCCAGCATGCTTTGCTATAACCTGATAGACTTTTGTACTAAGTACATGCTAGCTTAACATGCAGTCTGAAAAGCATATCCCCTGTTCCAGCTCAATACCATTGCAAACTGTAGAGTGGAACTTCTGTCATGTTTTCTCTTGGATTAACACCCACCCTGCGGGGGATCTTGCCAACTTGAGAGCGTGCACATTTTGTTGTTGTTGATGGTGTGTGCATGTGCTTTAACAGTCGCTGTTTGGAATACCCAGCACTGAACCTGAATAATATGTGAGACTATGAAGTCCTTCAGCACCCCAGAGGCTAACAATTTTCTTATGGCATAAACTAGTTTTTAAGGTGCTACAGGACTCTTCTTTATGTTTGCTATGCCTCTGAATAATGAAAATTGCAATTTTCAGTTATTGACTTTTTAAGATATATGTGTTAAGTTTTTGTCTCTGAGGATACTAGGGAGTGCTTGTTTATGGGCAGTGGTATCAACTACTACTAGGAAGACAACATAGGAGTTTGGCAGACTTTAAGAATAGAAGTTTCACACTTCAAAAGACTTTGGAGCAAGGATTGTGGATAACTGGAGGCCTTTGTAATGGAACAAAAATAATACAAAGGCACAAATGAATAAATACATAAACATTGTTTAATATTAGTAAATTGCAGCTTCTCTTTGTTTTTGGTGAATGCAGTTGTATATTTTATTTAGTTTGCTTTTCATTTATGTAAAATCAAATTTTAAAATATTCACTTTCAGACACATAGGGGTCGTCTGTATGTTTCTCTGCCTACATGCAATAGGATCAGAGATGTACCTTGGGTTTGCCCACCCTCCTCATTTATTTGAACACTGACTCTTCTGATCCCGAATATTAAAATCCATTTTCTCCAGTGTAGATCAGGCAGTCTTCTTCCTGTGTATGTAGGATGTGAAGGGGTAGATTGCGCCTTCCAACCAGACACGTGTGCCTCCCAGAGATCTGCATGTGAGTGTGGTGTGCACTGTATATGTGAAATCTAACATAAGTAGGCCTAAAAAGCTTGACTGCTTTCCCTTGTACAGTCCAGGAATCAACCATTTGTAAATGGCTATAAGCTTGCCACCCATTTTTCATATATTTGCCTTATTCAAATGTCCCACCTGCTCAGACGTTATTTGCATGGAAGGGGATGCGCACTTGGTGGCGCAGGCAGGAAGGAACCATTTTGTTCTCCCAACTCATAAGCAGAAGATCAAGAAGAAAGTGTGTGTGTGTGTGTGTGTGTGTGTGTGTGTAGAAAGCATCAATAAATTAATTTACGATTTTCACATTAACAGAGGGCAATACACCACAAGAAGCAACATATTATTTTACTTACATGACTACATTGCATAAATAAGAAAGTACATTTTGATCCAGGCCCTAGTGGTTTCAGTGTCTTGCAGTCACATAAATATGCAGATTTCCCAGTTTAGATATTACCTTCCGTGTTCAATGAGACGGCGAGGTGAGAATTATGCTCCAACCCCTCAAAGAATAAAATAAAATACTGCACAATCAAGTGTTTCTATCTAATACATTACCAAGTCATGGGTTTTGTTGTACCTGTCCTTAAAAAAGAAAGAAAAAAGTTTTGTAATAGTGAGTCCCTGGCAGCCTTAACAACAAATAACGGTGTTTTTTGGCCGGGGGGTGGGTGGAATAACCGCTTTTGAAGGCACAACAGTATTTTAACTGTAGCTCATAAAAATTGTGTGGTGTAATCCTATCGAACAAGATAGAAGAAATCTGAAAAAGCTCTGCTCAATAAACTGATACATTCTTCAGGAAATTGATGGTAGTTCAAAAGCTGTTTCTTCAGATAGCAATCATTGGGCTTAAGCTTGCTCAAAATGAGTGCTCAGTTGGAGCATGGCGAGGGGCCCCAGATCTGCTTTAGAATGGTCCCTGTTTAGTAGACAGGGTTCATGGCCTTATCTGAAAGGGGATTTTGACACCTGACACTGCTGCACAGAGGGAGGGGCGGAGGCAGGAGAAGAACAGCGAGCGAGGAATATAAATCCATTTTGAACTGAGTGTGGTTTCTTGTGCCTTAAGTATCATTTGGGTTTTATTTGTATGTATAAAGGTTTATTCAAAGAGGATTTCACTTTTATTAAGTGGCCAGCCGGGCTGCCTTAAAACGTGAAGGTGCAATTAAAAGATAAGAAGTCAAAGGAAAGGCGTAGGCTTTGCCTGTTCTGGAGGCAGGCATTTTCCCCCTAGTTCATTCAAAACCTCTGTGGCTTGGGCATAATCCCAGTGCAGTTTTGTATGTTAAGGATCAGCAACTTCATGTCCTGGAGCTGAATCTGACCCACTGGGTGTAACCAGCTCTTCCCACCCCCGCCCCAGTTGCTAGCGCAGTGGTGGTAGAGAGGGACAAAGGGAGCAGCGGTTGTGGGAATAGCACTTACTACCTTCTGGTGCCCTTTTTTGAAACTGCCCCTTCTGTAAAACCTGTTGCTGGTCAGAGTTGTATATGCACTGAGCCTACAAACAAAGAAATGATCCCTGTGTAAAAGGACAGAGGTGGAAGTTGCCTCAGTGATCCTGATCACAACTGCTTTCCATTAGTTGTTTCTACAGTTTTGGAACAACTGAGAAAGGTTTCATAGAACTTGAGGAAGAGTGAAGACCAACTCAGGTGTTCTGCTGTAAGTACCGTATTTTTTGCTCTGTAGGACGCACTTTGTTTTAGAGGGGGAGAAAAAGAAAAAGAAAAATTCTCCCCCTCTCTGCTCAGCGCCCCTTCAGCGAAGTGGCAGGAGAAATGGAGCCCCTTCCATTTCTCCTCCCGCTTGGCTGAAGGGGCGCTGTGCAGCTCTCACTCTCTGCTGAAGCCAGGAGAGTCTTGCTCTCCTGGCTTCAGCGAAAGGAACCTGAAGCCTGCGGAGCGCAGCGGGAATTCGCACTGCGCTCTGAAGGCTTCAGGTGGCTATCCCTGAAGCCTGGAGAGTGAGAGGGGTCGGTGCGCACCGACCCCTCTTGCTCTCCAGGCTTTAGTGAAAGCAATGCGTAGCCTCCAGAGCGTGCAGGGAGCGCTCCCTCTGCGCTTCAGAGGCTTCTCGTTGCTATCGCTGAAGCCAAGGAGCCTGCATTCGCTCCATAGGACGCACACACATTTCCCCTTAATTTTGGGAGGGGGAAAAGTGTGTTCTATAGAGCGAAAAATATGGTAAGATGGTTTGTTTCCATCTTTAAAAAGACCCCCACGTCTTCTCATCTCACCTTTCCCCATGGTGGGCTCTGTTCTTACCAACCCCCTACTTCTCTCAATTACGGGAAACTAGATTGTAATAGGAAAGGCAGACTTTTTTCAGCAGTGATCCATCAGTGTAACTGTAGCATAGAAAGAATGGACATGCAAATTACTTTATTTTTATTACTAGCATTATTTTTGTATTAAAGATTTTCAATTCATTCAATATCTGCCTGTAACCAACTGATTCAATGCGGTTAAACAAAAACCACATGTTTCCGGACTTTCAGTATATATATATATATAAGGACTTTCCTTAACATGCTGAAGGAAGTGCAAGGTAAACTAGTAAAAAAGAAAGAAAGAAAAAGGTTCCTCTCATCATTAGAGAGGATATCTTTCCTTTTTGCATGCCCTGTTTCACTGAACTCATCAGAAACAAAATAGCCTCAAATAAACTAATGTGCTTTTAATTCACATTGATTAATACTCCCTCTGTTTACTCAGCTAACCCTTTTAATTGATTAATCTAGTAGATCAACTGATTAAAGCCCTAATAATTATTTATCCAGAGCTTTTCCTGAGTATTCAAAGCACTTCCCATACATTATTATGACAACCTGTAAGATAGGCCTCGTTTCTTAGCAATGTTTGAGAGACTAGTGGATTCCCTAATGGCATCTAGCGAGTTCATGTCTGAGATGAGATTTGAGCCAAGAATTTCGTAACTCCTGGCCAGTCTCTTAACCGCTACAGTGCAACAGCTCAGAGAAACTAGAACACACAACATTTGCTCCTATGGATGACTTTTATTTCAATACCTTTTATCTGCCAATATGCTAGCTCAGGGGTCAGCAAACTTTTTCAGCAGGGGCTGCTCCACTGTCCCTCAGACCTTGTTGGGGGCTGGACTATATTTTTTTTGGGGGGGGGAATGAATGAATTCCTATGCCCCACAAAAAACCCAGAGATGCATTTTAAATAATAGCACATATTCTACTCATGTAAAAACACCAGGCAAACCCCACAAATAACCCAGAGATGCATTTTAAATAAAAGGACACATTCTACTGATTCCTGGACCATCCGCAGGTTTAGAAGGCGATTGGGCTGGATCCGGCCCCTGGGCCACAGTTTGCCTACCCATGTGCTAGCTCAAGCAAGAATGTTCTTTGAAATGAATAAAACTAAATTCACACTTGTACATTTCTGAATGTGTTTTATGTGAAATGATGTTGTTAGATAATATTAATAAAAAAAGATTGATCTGTGAAGAAACACGGCTGGTTGATTCTGAGTTTCTTTCTGGGAACATTAGGTTTTGTGCAAGCATTTAACCAAAATGCTTTTCTTGCTTTTCTCATAAAATTTATTGTTGGTGAGAGATGATAGTTCTAGCACCGATGCCACAGAAATAGATTTTTTTTCTCTTGAAAAGGCAGATACTGGCTTGCTACTATTCTTCATTAACAAGTTATTGTGTTAGAGTTCACGAGCAATGCACCGTGTGTTTGTCCACCAGTCATGCCTCATGAGTATCAAATTGGTATATTGAGTGGATCCTGGAAGTGAATAACTTGAAGAGTTATATTGGGCAGTGAATTGATTGCATGAGCCTCCTTTTGCATTCATACAGAAAATACATTATTTGAAATTGAGATCCATTCATTGAGATCAATTGACAATCAGAAAATTAGTAAATGGGTCACGAAAGTTAACAATCAATCACTTTATACAAAAAAGAGTGGTTATATTAAAAGGCAATATTGGTTAAAATATTGACTGACCATAGTCACTCTTGGGAGTGAAAAGATATGGTTTCTAAACTGTTGCAGAAAATTGTAAGACTGCCCCTTCTCAGACAGCAAAATTAATATATTCCTGGGTCCTAGTGGGTGCTTCTACCTAAATGTCTTAGTTGACAATAATCTATAGTTTCTGGTCTATTTTGCTGTGAAAGCTTCTCTCTTTAAAGGAAACAGGAATCAATTCACCATACCCTGCTTCTGCATATTGTACATATTGGATTTGCATACAAAATGTATAACCTTTGGATTTAGACTGATTCACCTTACAAGGCTGCAGTTGCATCCTACACTTATTCAGTATACCTCCAACCAGATATGCAGTGCACTGAGAGATGCAGACAGCTGTAATTTCTTCCGTCCTGTCCCAAACACAAATACTTCCAGTCCCACCCAACCACCTTCCACTTTGTGCCAGGCTCCTTCTGTCTCTGGAGAGAGCGGTCTCTCGTTTGGGAAACTGCACTCAGGATAATGAAATCCTTATTTCACCCATATGAAAATAATGCTTTGATGAATAACCAAGCCTCCTTTAAAAAAAAAAAAATCCCCAAAGAAAGATAGTGTTTCTAAGTGGCTGGGGGCACGGAGAGTGAAAAGTGCAAAGCCAGAATAAGAAAAATAAGTTACAAGCACGCTAGGCTTGTCAGTTTAGATCATGTCATTCCTGTTAGTGCCTAGTAAATACAACACCAGATCAAGAGCCAGAGGATAATCTTTCACTCAAAATCGTTCTCTTGCAATAATCCAGTATTGGGCCCATAGTGGAGAAAACTATTGTCAGTGTCTTGCTTTGTTTGCTGGCACAAGCATCTTTTCAGTGTATTAAATGTTGCTCTATTAATTGTAATAATACCTAATCCTCTTCTTTTGTAACTAGCAAAAGAGTTCTTAAAACAAAGGAAAACCCCAAAGTGAATATATTGGAGTGGTAGGGGTAGCTAATTTAATTTAAAGGGAGGGGAATGCGACTGCCCTTTGGAGGGACTATGGTGGCACCTAGGCTGGTGATACCAGGAAATGCTTTGAGCTGAAGCTCCAGTCAAACTGCTTCACATTTCTTTCCTGTCCTCCTGACATATTTTCAGTAGGGCAATAATAATAATAATAATAATAATAATAATAATAATAATAATAATAATAATAATAATAATAACAAGAAGAAGAAGAAGAAGAAGAAGAAGAAGAAGAAGCCATTATACAATTATTATAGGCAGGCAGTACAGGGTTTCAGTGCTTTTACTAAGCAGACATGTCTTGTCTTTTGCAAAAATGGGGAGGCCAAATGAAACTAACAGATGAGGTCAGGACATGTGCATGTTCTTGGAGAACTTTAAGCCATTGCTTGGGACAATGTGGACTGAAGCTTTTTAATTCAGTGTTCCTTTTCATACTTCCTGTATGTTGGTTGTAATTATTATTATTTATCTCTTTTGAAAAGTGGAGATAAAATAAAATGGAGATGAATTTTTTTGGGGGGGGGGGAGTAAATCTGTTTTGAAAACTGAAGTTGCTATATACTAGCAAATATATTGTGAACCTTCTTCGTCTAGATAAGATTTTTGTCCCATGTCTAGAGCTGTATATAACATAAAATAGCAACAGGCCATCAGTCTTTACAAATCAAAATCCAGAATAGTGTAGGATCTCTGGTGCCCAAGCAAAAGAAGGGTCCACAACACACCTGGCTGTGTCTGCATGTAAGACTGTTTACTTTGCATAAAATATTGCAGTATGCAATTATAGGCATACCTTTACATATATCAAAACATAAGGAAAGAATCTGCCAAATACAAATTAAGCTAATTCTTTTTATGTGGTTCCTATCCTCAAGACATCATTCTCCCAAAGCAAGCAAAGTCATTAGAGCAGGATTAGCAAAATGGCTTTTATGAGGCCATTCTGTCCTGTTCTTCATTGGGGGAGGAGAATAATACAACCAGAAGAGCTGAGAATACCAGACACATCCTGACTCCTGCTGAGGATCGGAGATGCATTTGCTGAATGTCTGTGTTACTGAATACCACCCATTGTGATTATACGGGAAGTGTGTGGGTGGCAATTTTAAATGGTAAATAAAACCAGGCAGAGGAGAAGAATGGCGTTACCTATGGAGTTATAGAGAAAAGCTATGGTTAGTAAAATATAAGTAGTAAAAATATTCAGGAAATATATGCAACCACAATAATGGTTCTCAAGCTTCAATGCTCCCTTAGCAATTTCAATACATATTCTCTGAATCCTAGCCTTGCGCAAATGCAGGTGTGCCAGGTTTTCCTCAGATAACTCTGGCCTATAAGCAGACTTTCTTCTCCTTTTCTGCCATTGCACCTTTGATGGTGAAGCCTTACTTTTTTATAGATGCATTCCTGTCTTTCATTCCTCCCTCTTCTTTGCATTCTGTCTGTGATAAGGAGGGGGCACCACATTAATGTCCACAAAATTAAGATGTCAAGCAAGTTCTTCACCAGTTTCTGTAGGGGAAACTAGAGGAGGACCACTCTCCCATAAATCTGTTAAGCTCAGAGTGGCCATTTGAGAGCCTCACTGCAGACCAGTGACAATGAAGTACTAAATCAACAAGGTTTGGTGGGCTTCCATTGATAGGACTGTTTCTTACAGAACTGATTCAGGAATAATATGTTTAATTCACTGAGAGAGTAGGTGTTTCCTATTAGTTATCCTTGAGTTTCTATTCTCTGGGCCCATTTTTTTTTTTAATGGGGAAACTGTGTGGCTCAAACTGTTAGCGACCAAGGAGAATGGAAAGATACTTTGTCGCAAAATCACACTTGGTTGAGGATCCCTAGGGAACTTTTTCACTGTGCTCTATTGGAACTATTGATTATCTGACTTTCCTCATTCGTGCTGCTTTTGAAGACCATTTGGAAACTGAGAGTGCTATGTGCATGCCAGTTGTATGTAGCTGCTCCAGTGGTTGGCTGGGAGAGGAGAATAATGTTCCCTGAGTTTTGCAGAGGTCCTCTTCGTCCACATGGCAGGGCTGAGTGATGATCCATTACAGTGTTGGCCATCAGATGTTTCTCAGCCTCCAGATTTGAGCATGCCTGGCCGTTTCTGAGAAAGGGATGTTCTTTTCAAATCCATGTAATTATCTGTTAGGAAATAAAATGCCTCTTAATAGAATTAAATGAAACTGTATCTATGGACCACGCGCAATGGACTTATCCCTGGCTTTTGTTAGTTAAGGAATATTTCAGAGACTGATTTCACTGGAAGTTGGTTTTGTGTTTTCAAGAGGCTAACTTTCATGAGAAAGTTTCTCTCTTGCCACCTTCCTCTGCCTTTGAAATCCTGGTAATGTCTGTAAAAATCTGTATCTATGGCAGCCATAAATAACACATACCCTCCAACATTTCTCCAATGAAAATAGGGACAACCTATTGCATAATAATATTAATAAAAAATTAATATCTACCCCGCTCATCTGACCAGGTTGCCCCAGCCACTCTGGACAGCTTCAAACACATATAAAAGCATACAAAACATACAAGGGCTGCCTTTAGATGGCTCAGGGGTCAGTCCATTCTCTCCAACATTTCTCCGGTGAACATAGGAACCTCCTAAGGAAAAGTGGGACATTCCAGGATCAAATGAGAAACTGGGATGGCTTCTGTAAATCCAGGACTGTCCCTGGAAAATAGGGACACTTGGAGGGTCTGACAACATAGTCATGCACTGGGATGTTCCTATTTTCATCTGGGATATGTGGGCCACAAGTATACGAAGGCTGGAAGGTATGCAAATGTTGGCCTTCATAAAGGGTTTCAGGAATGAAGAAAGGGTTCTGAGTAGCAGAATGATGTTTGTGCTGGAGTTTTCTTTTTCGGAAGATGAGAGATCAAGTAGCCTTGCAAATAATTACAAAACATTGCTAGTCCAAAGCTTCCCTTCTCCTACTAGCTCATCTACCCATGCATATACCAGTGTTAGTAATTTGTTAACTAAATGAGGAAAGAGCCAGCTCCTTTAAATCTTCACTGCCTGACTACCTCAAGGAGGGTAATCCCCCTCCCCCCACTCCAGGCAGGAGCTTGAAATAAGTGCCAATAAAGATGGGGAAGAGAGACACAGCATTCTCTATAGCTCAGCCTTCTGGTCCTGACACTTGCCTGGACAACTGAAAAAGCTACAGCTTGACTTGGATAAAAGATCCAGTGCAACAGAGACATCATCCAGCATGGCCATCAAGCTATACGTGGTTTGCTCTCCACTGCATGGACCCAGCCCTGATTTGGAGTCCATTTATTGCTTTTTACAGAATCTGATCCTTTAAAATTTCCCCAAGCCACCTCTTAGGAGTTGATTTTTATCAGTTTCATTTTATACAGACCTTTTAAAAATGCTGAGACGATAATGCATCCTGGTACAAAAACCCGACTTCTCACTAAATCAATGAATAGCAATTCTGATTGCTTTCAGGGCACTGGCATTGTTACAAGGTTAACTGAAGGCTAAGGGGACAGATCAGATATTGGCTTTGGTAAACTCCAGTAAGGAAAGTGGAGAGGCAGACACTCTGCATGGTAAATGACTGCTGGTAGTTTGCTGACAATGAATGAATTCTGACCTTTGCTGCAGTAAAGTGCAAATATATTATCTAGCTTAATATGTAGGAGGACCCCTTTTGCTCAGTAGGAGAGAACTACCACATTAATTGTAATTGGTACTTTGTTAAGAGGGCTGGATTAACTATTACACTCAGTACTCCTTAGAGTAAGGTTCTGGATAAATCAAGGCTCCCAATGCTCCAGAGAGCCTGTTGAACACATCTCTCATCCCTTATGCCAGTGGCCAATGGAAACAATGGCCATATTCTCAGTTGTGAGGAAATTTTAAATACTGATATCTAGTATAGCATGAAAGGCAGATCAGTTGCCTTCCCCCTCAGTTTGGGCAAATTTTGAATGTGGAATTAAGAGGAACAAGGGGGAGGGAGTTTGTGTTTGTTTGTATAGCTAACTGTGAGCTGCCAAAGTTCTTGGTTCAAACTGCACTTCTACTTTAAAGGTAACTTTACGTAAGCTACTTTCACAACCTCAGCCCCATATCTGTAATAAGAGACAGTACTAATATTGACATACATTTATAAGGTTGTTGTGAGGCTTACTGAGATAATGAATGTGGGAGGCTTTAAAATACGCTGTATAAATAGCTGCTATTAGTGTTCTTGTTTTTTTTAAAAAAATTAAAGGAGTCTGTTGCTATGATATAGTTCAGCCATGTTTCAGATAGCCCCAACAATACTTTTCGTGGTAGGATTTCTTGTACATTATAATTCTTTGCCTTTTAATTATTCTGTAAAATATCACATAAACTTTTGGTTTCCAAACATTTTTGATTGGTTGAAAGTAATAGACATAAGTAATAGATATGTCTCAAAAAAGTCACTCTCTTTAAAAATTAATAAAGATAAGAACAGAAGACATTTTGTATTCTGTGTAAGACTTAGAATAAAACACCGGGGAAATATTCCTGTTTCTCTCTCTCAAATTATAGTTGCATAGTACCGAGAACATTACAGTTGTTTAGCCCAAAGGCTGCAAAACGATGTCTGATATTGTGAACTTTGTCCCTTTCTCAGTTTATAAACAGGCCTCATGAAAAAAATCTTGAATTAGTTGACTTGTTGGAATTATGCAAATTTCACAAATGGCATAATTTCTCTTCTGCATATTTTCATCTGCATAATTTATTTTGTGTAATTCTGCTTTTTGGCAGTTGGGAGGAGGGGAAGGAACTTTGCAGGACATTGAAGCCTTTTTTCCAACCACTGGAAATTTTATTAAGCCACCCCACTTGCTTCTGAAATTTCAGCAAGCCTTGCCCATGTATTTTAAAGCTTATATTCACAGCCATAAAGGTTAGGAACTTGTTTCCCTTCCCTTTTATAGCAATAGGAGCTGGGAGTGCCTGGCACTGCATGGGAATTTGGAGAAACCCACAAATGTTGGGATTGTAAAATGAACAGTACAGTTTGTGAGTTTGGACCCATCATGCCCAAAATCAGACGAAGTCACGCTAAAGCCACATTCGGGTCTGCCTTCTTGATTCAAAATGGAGCCTGGCATCCAGACATCAGTGAAGATGGCAGCCCCACCACATGAACCATTGAGCCCAGTTTCACTGGTAAACCTATGCCAAAAAAATGGTAAAGTCATGCCAAAGTCATGTTTTGGTCTGCCATATTGAATCAAAATGGCACCCAGCATCCAAAAGTCAGTGAAGCCTGCTGTCCCCCCATTGGGAACCCTAATGCTGATTTTGGTGATGATATCTCAAGAGGTGGCCAAACTTGTGCCAGAAAATGCGCACCAAAGTTGTGTTTTCATCCATCATCTTCATTCAATATGGTACCTGGTATCCACATGGTGATGAAGTCCACTGCCTCCACCTTAGGAACTATTGTGCTGTGTTTTGTGATGATATCTCAAGAGGTGGCTGGACTTTGCCAAAAAACGGGGCAAAGTCATGCCAAAATCATGTTGTGTCTGCCATCTTGATTCAAAATAGTGGCTGAGTCTAAACGTTGACAGTGATCACCACCCTGGGTTTGGGAACCCTAATTGCAAATTTATCACTGATCACTTGAGTAGTGGTTGAACCTATGGTGAACAGATGGGCGATCAGATCACTTTCCAAAATAAGTAGTAGAAGATAAAAGATTCTCAAAAGCTTCTGCTTTCCCTCAGAATCTGTGTGCTTACATATACAGCTTTGACAGGAAGTACTTCAGCAATGGTCCCTTCTAGCCCAATAAAGTCTGTAATTTTCCTATCATCTTGAATTCAGCTCTCCAAAGTCTTTGTTAAATATCAAACCTGAGGTGTTTTGTGCTTATGAAGCAGTATATTATGTACCAGCTGGCCTGCGTCCTCTTCAAAGGTGATTGTGTAACCACACACTTCAAGTTTGTTGAGGACCAAGTCCTCCTGCCAAACTGCATGAAATGATGCAGGTCTGAGCAATGTATGATGGGGCAGGTATGTTAGCGATACCTTTAGAAACCAAGAGTTAAAAGCCATTTTATGTCCTATATCTTAGCTACGTTGGAACTTCAGCTTAGCATGAGATAACATGATTGTCTGTTTTATGGTGTCATGACTGAAGATGTGTGTGATTCTCAGGAGTCTCTGTAGATGTGAGAATACTCAACTTGGATGTGACCTCCTCCTTTGTGAGCCTTAACTGGCTTCTGGTAAGCTCATTTACTTTACCAGGCCTTAGCAATCAGAATTAATTTTCTCAAGTCTTGTGAATAATTTCATCTCTGAAATCCAAATTTAAATCACATTTCTTTCTTTTCCGAAGCATTTAAGCTAGTGAGTTGCAATATAGAAGAGTGGTGAGAGAATGTCTATTTAAATCTCTGCCCTTTTTTGCATATCACAAGCCAGCAAGTGTCCAGGATCTCGGAGTGGAGATTGTGGCTACTTTGCTTCTCCACGGGTTCTGCTGCACTGTGTTAAACCATGTTTTTACTTGGCATGTCTTCTAAACCTAGGCTCATGGTTTAGCTGTCCTGGACAAACCTTTGAGGTCCCTTCCAACTCTATGATTCTAGAATATTATTTTGGGGCTCTGGTTTAACAGAATACAAACTTTCCATGGAAGTGTGTGGGGTGGTTAGAATGCCTTTTGTTGCAATACCTTACTCATTTAACAAACTGAGAACAATCCCTAGCTTGGGGTGTGGTGTGAATCTTAGCTGCCAATGAGAGAGGGGTAAGAGTGAGAGAAAATGTACCCCAAATCAGAGATCTAATCCATATCAACATTAATTCTTTTCTCCATTTAATTTCCTGTATAGATTCAGTGGGATTGCATTGAAACAACCCAGTTATATAGTGTTGTGTTTACAATGCATTTTACCGCCAGTCCTCCCTCCCATACTTTCTAGCTACTGTAATGTATTTATGTGCAGCAGTGTGCCAAGGTAGCATGCAAATCCACCTCAAGATACAGTCATTTATAGGGGCTGATGGAAAACAAGGTGACAGCAGCAGATCCGGCTGGATTTCATTGCTTGGAATTTAACTCTGGTTTTACTTCCAGTAGGCTTTTCAGTGTGTGTATGTGTTTCCTTAACCCCATGGTGCTAGAAAAAATAATTAGAAGTGATGTCGGGAAAAGCAATAATAAAGGAAGCCTTTCTCAAATTCAGTTTTGTCAGTTAATAGCGAGTGTCTGGAACAATGCAGCAGATGATTAAACGGGCTCATTCTGGTCTGAGGATATAATCAAAGGGGCTTTTGGATATCAACACCAGCATTATGGCTAAGGGAGAATAGTAGTGTTCTTGTGGATAAAGGATGAGAAGGGGGCAATGCTGGCCAAGTGATCTGCAAGTATTTGCATTCCCTGTTGGTGGTTCTTAAACTGTGGTCTGGGGACCTCCAGTGGACCTCAGTGCGTATTCAAATGGTTCCTGAGACCATAATAAAGGAGAATACGGAATAGAATTTTTTTGATTGCTTCATCAGCTCTAATAATCTTAAGTTATTTAAAGAAGATCAGCATGAAAGAGAAAAGTCCTTGCAATTACATGTAATGCTGGAGATAAAGGAGACAGACAGGGCTGTCCTTCAGGAAAGCTGGATATCTTACTGATAAGCACCATAAATGTCTTAATGGTATGGAGCAGGAGCCAACACAGCGATACTTTTCCTTTTCTTTCATGTTGGTTCTTCTATGCTTTTGGTTGCTGCATAGTAGAGTAGCATTGTGGAGAGAGAAATCCTTCTTTGTGACTTTGTCAAGTCCCCATCACCATATTTTGTTTCGTCTGGACATTTTGGCGAATATTTCAGAGGAACAGCAAATTATTTAAATTGTGTTGAAGTAGCACTGAGTCTTTTTAGAAGGCTTATAAGTAGCCACTTGCCTACTTATCTGTGGTGACTTAAAATTTGCCATGAGTGCCTCAAGGAGAGCCTCAAGGTCCATAACTAGCAACACCGTAGTGGTCCCGGGCCCTAAGGAAGTTAGATTGGCTTCAACCAGAGCCAGGGCCTTTTCAACTCTGGCTCCAGCCTGGTGGAACGCTCTGCCTCATGAGACCAGGGCCCTGCAGGATCTGATTTCTTTCCGCAGGGCCTGTAAGACAGAGTTGTTCCACCTGGCCTTTGGCTTGGAGCCAATTTGATTCCCTCCCTCTCTTTCTTTTTTTCTTTCCTTCTTCTCCTGCGATGAGGCTACATTTTAATATTTTAATGTTTCAATATTTTAATGTTGTATTTTAATTTTGTTTTTAAGTTGTAATCATTCAACTTGTTTTTATTATTGCTTGTAAGCCGTTCTGGGCCCGGCCTTGGCTGGGGAGGGCGGGGTATAAATAAAAATTATTATTATTATTATTATTATTATTATTATTATTATTATTATTAGTGACCAGGCTGGAAGTCAGCCAGGCTGTTAGCATGCCACAGATGACTAATATAGGTATGTGTGCACAGGAGCTGGAGGGTAATAATTTGGGAGTGGGGGTAGCAACATTCATGAATTTATTTGCCAGGTTGTCTTCAAGGCATTTTTTAGCTCTTTTGTTTTAGAAAGTCTGTATTTCCTCTTTGAAAGAAAGTATAACTCTAATTAACATATTTTCTCACCCTTCGAACGCTATTGGCAAATTGAGACTCGTGCTGGATGACCCATAAGGTGAATGATGAAATGTAGCGTGAATATTTTCTTCCTCATATTGAAATTTGAAATTTCCTCAACACTAGAAGCTATCCTCTTGCTCCTGGTATGTGCTTAATGAAAAACCTCCCCCCTCCCCGTTTTTTCTTTTTTGCACTGTATAGAATTTTAAACAAGCCTGGCAAATAAATACTGTAAGAGAAGCATAAGCCTCTATCCTTGTAGAAACTCTCTCAAATAGTTACATTAGAACCTGACCCTCTGTTTGGTGGAGGCCCTAGCCTAGAGCGTACTGATTAATCCAGCCCTCGTTGTGACCCGTTCTGAACATGACACAAGGCAACCTAGAAATGTAGCTTCTTCGGTATTTGACTTGAAAAACGTTGAAAGTGTCTCTTGATACTGAAGTGAAAATAATGCATTATATGTGGAGATCACAGAAGCAACACTTCATTACGATTCCCATCAGCAGAAGAATATTCTATCAAGGCAAAGATATTTACATTTATAATACACTAGGGATACAAGTATCTGTGTTCTCCTTCAAAGAGGGGAGGGAAATACCGTGTCATTCTTAATTAAGGCTTATAATGGACCTAAATCTTAATGAGGGGGGTTTTTTTGTATGTGCGCATTAACTCACAATATTGCTAACGTGTGTGGTTAATTTATATGCAGCCATCAACAATAATTCTGGCAGAAACTGGATGCAAAATGCTCTTTAGCAGATGTAGCACCCTGCAACTTTTCCTCTTCCCAATGAGTCCTTGTCTAGAAGATAAACAGAAGAGAGGTCTATCAGCAGCTGTTAGTTATGATAGCTAAATAGAACTGTAATAGTAAATGTAAAGGTACGTAATAGTCTCCTGAGTGCTAGATGCTGGGGGCAACTAACCAGGGAAGGCTCCTTGCCTTCTTTGTGGGCTTAATGGAGGTATTGCACTGGCCACTCTTGGAAAGGGAATGATCTGATCTGTCAAGGCTCTTCTAATGTTCTTAAGTCTGTTTTACACATGCCCATTCATCAGTTTATCCGTTCCTCCACATGCAGCTGCTGGGTGACCTTGGGCCAGTCACACTTCTCTGAAGTCTCTCAGCCCCACTCACCTCACAGAGTGTTTGATGTGGGGGAGCAAGGGAAAGGAGAATGTTAGCTGCTTTGAGACTCCTTAAAGGGAGTGAAAGGAGAGATATCAAATCCAAACTTCAACAACTTCTTCTTCTTCTTCTTCTTCTTCTTCTTCTTCTTCTTCTTCTTCTTCTTCTTCTTCCAGCTAAACTTGTAGATAGCCTTTCTTGCAAAGTATTGGTTAGCCAAACAAATAAATTGCATAATAACTTATTTGGCTCACCAATTGAGGGATATTTTAATTTTCCCCCCATGTGTTTCACCAGGAAAAAACACCCCCCACTAAAACCCAAATCTTATTTGTTTAGTATATATGCCACTCTTTCCCATATATACAGTCCCCAAGCAGCCACAGTTCCAACAATGACCGAGCCCAGGCCAGCTTTGCTTCAGCCAAGTCAGCTACATCCTTAACTTCACAAAATGGAACAATAAATAAATGTGGTGAAACTTTTTAAAAGGTTTTTAAATAATAACAAATCCCATTATATAGTAATCAATTGTGTGTTTCTCATTGGAACTCAGTTTTTTATACTATTGATAACATTCACTGGAATCAAAATTTTGTTAGCCTTGAGGGATATACCTATATATATATGTGTGTGTGTGTGTGTGTGTGTGTGTGTGTGTGTGTGTGTGTGTATTCCTTATGTTTACCTGTTTGGCCATATTTTTATTAATTGAAACCTACTTTATAAAAACCACTCCATATATCTTCCAGTATAACTTTATATGCTGTTCTTAGTGGTAAATTTCAGGTTATACTGGGAGACTGAAATAGTGCAACAGTTAGAGAAATAGCACATCCTTTCATTGAATTAGTCTTTTGTAATGTAAGTAAATTATCCAGAAACCATTCATGCACAGTATTCTGATAATACAGGTGTTTAAATGGTAATAGCAGCTGAAATCACAATGTGAGTTGAAACAATAAAGTCATTAGGGTGTTGCAATATGAAATTAAACCATCTCTATTGCTGTGCACTACTATAAACATTGTACCCCACCTGCACACACACTGCACAAATGAAAGCAATGTCACACCCATTTAACAAGAGTTTACATTAGGGATTTAGACTGGGTTGGGTGTTCAGCGGTCATAAGGGTGGCACAAGTAGAATAGTGTGCGAAATATGGAAGGTTTTGTTGAAAAACATTGTGGTTCAGAAAATCTCAGGTTCTGACATATAACCAAGGTTACTGTGGTTAATGCCTCTTTAACTGTTAGTATTCTCTCGGATAAACTTGGAGTTTTGTTTGTTTGTTTGAAATAGAATACAAAAATAAGAAATCCTATCAAATAACAGCATCTTAATACTCCAGTCCATACACACTATTACAAAAAACACATTTTGTTAGAGAAAAAAAGTGAATAAGGAGATATATATTGCTCCAAAATAAAATAAGTATTGACCAACTGGAGATATATTTGGTTCCATCAAAGGAGAGCTGAGTTTGTATACAATGTGTCGATTTTGTCATTGTAGTGATGTCCCAGATTCTTTAAAAAAATTGATGAGTGAAACAATCTTCTCTCCCCACAGTATGATATAGACTTCCTTGCTGCATTTACCAGGCTAGTTACAATTTCAACATCATCTTTCTCCATTCAATTTATCAGTATAACAATGGGTCCTCCAGTAAATTATATCCTGTAATTTGATCAATATACCTCAGTATTGCTTCCCACAACTTCTAACTGAATCTCATTTTCAAAATAATAAATTAACACCAAATTCACCACACCTCCAACAGATGTATGTCTCTAAATCTCAACTTTGCTCAAGTAACATTAGTAATGTATTTATATACATAACTAAGGATATATATAGTTCGTATATTCTCTTAAGGTACAGTTATGGTTAGGGTATAAAATACAGACACTGCTTTCTCCCCCTTTGCCTGGTCTCAAGAACTTTTCTGTTCTTGTTCCTATTTTGTGCTATGGCATTCAGAGGAGACAGTACATACTTAACTCAGGCATGGCCAAAACAGCCTCCAGCTGTTTTGGGACTACAATTCCCATCATCCCTGACCACTGGTCCTGTTAGCTAGGGATGATGGGAGTTGTAGTCCCAAAACAGCTGGAGGGCCAAGTTTGGCCATGCCTGGCTTGACTAGTAACCATTTAGTTTCCTTATTCCCAGTGAATGAGTCTAAACCCCCTTTAAAGCTATCTAAGGTGGTGGCTATCATCACAGCTTGTGTCAACAACATCCATAGTTGGTTGTGTGAAGAAGTACCTCCTTTTGTCTGTCCTGTATCCTCTTCCCTTGACTTTCATTAAATGACCCTGGGATCTAATATTGTGCATGGGATGTGGATAAGACTCTCTACCATTTCCACACCACAGGAGTAGCCTTGTTCTATTCTATCACCCCTTTCTTGATAAACCTCTGCCCCTCAAAAAAAAAAAAAAACATTTCTCATAAGTGAGTTCCTGCAGTCTCCTGTTCATTTCAATTGGCTCCTTCTGCACCTTTCCCAAAAGCAACTGTCATTTTTGAGATGTGGCAACAAGGACTGTATACAGTATTCCAGATGTTGTTGCATCAGATATTGCAGGTATGAATTTTATTCTTGATCCCATCCCTAATGATCCCTAACATGGAATTTTCCTTTTTCACTGCTGCTGCACGCTGGATCGACATTTTAAAATTATTATTTATTCTTATTATTTATTAAATTTGTATACCACCCTCAGGGTGTTTCACAACTTAAAATTACAACATAAAACCTACAGAATACATAATAAAAATAAGAACAACAAACCAATAATATCGCTCCCATAACTCCATTACTGATTTCAGGCACCAGAATTTCCATTAATTCCTTAGAATGAGATGAAAAAGCAAGCATATGGATGACATTGAATACCAAATCTCTCATGGTGTGTCAAACCTGACTTGCATAATATCACGTTTTGCAAGCATTTTGTTGTGAAGAAGCCTTTTGGTGATCACAGTGAGATGCACAAGTTTTATGCTTGAGTAGTAAGTCTTATGGGATTCCCAGCCATTCACATATATTCAGAGTCAAAGTATGCTGCAGAAAATGTGTCAACTTTCAAATTTACTGTAATTTTCGGCTCTACTACAATCCTACAATGTGAGTCAGTGTTTAAATTGCTGAAATTTTAGTGTGGGGACAATTCTCTACATGTGTTCCAAGGTAAAGAAAAGATTTGTAGTGTTCTGCTATTTCTAGCAAGCGTACTCTACGGTAACAGTCAGCTATAGTGAAGTTAAGGGCCTCCTCACACAGTATGTCATGTAAGATTTCACAAGTGTACGCCTAAAAAAATGTGAAAGGTGAAGGTGAAAATAAGGTAATTGAAATCATACTGGTATTCTCATTATAGAGCCAGGATTGGCTGTGGTTTCCTATTGAGCTTGGTGGCAAACCCAGAATTGCTGCTGTGTTACATGCCTTACAAATTCACCCCAAACAGATTTTTGTGATCCCCTCCCCAACTGTTTGCAATAATATTCCATATTGGAAAAAAGGTGGCCATATGAAAAACTTCGTAGCTTCTATACCGTCAATAAAACACAGCCTACATCTGCAGTTGTCCTCTGGCTTAAAAAGGTTGGTAACTTGAAGCTGATCATTTGTACAAAAAAATATGGCTTGATTGCTCTTTGAATGGGAGAAATTGTGCTTTACACATTTTTTTCTGTTCAGTACCCATTTTATTTGGAACACTAAATGGCCTGAATACATTTTCCAAGGGAAATAAAAATCAGCCCTTCTTACATTAATGAGTGTGTCTATGAAATGTAATAACTGTAGCTGCACTTAATTGAATATGTGAACTATAAAGAGAAAGCATGATTGTTCCTTTTTTCTAAAAACTGTATATCAATGGCAACTGAATGTGTGAACTTGACTGCGCTAGAAAATATTGTGTGGGAAGGGAGGCGACAGATGGCCTATTCAAACGTGTGTCACCACTGGAAGTTGTGTTCATCATAAGAATGTAACAGGAGCCCTCTCCTCATAGGGGAATTGTTCTAGCACCATCAGTTCCAGTATCAGAGGGCAGTATGCCTCTGGATACCAGTTGCAGGGAGCATAAGCTGCTGTGCTTATGCGCTGCTTGTGGGCTCCCCATAGGCATCTGGTTGGCTGCTTTAAGAGCAGGATGCTGGGCTAAATGGACCTCTTGTGCAAACATGCCACATGTGAACCAGCCCCTACTTTCAGCAGGTAACAGTTGGCTGCCTCTTGTTTTGCAAAAACAACGCAAAAAAGTGATACCTCTTTCAAGTTGTTCTTTCCCAATGCTCCTATATTCAGCACTGTCACTTGAGGCTCAGGTGGTCTCTGTGGCTAGGAATGCCCCTTTTCAATTACAGTTGGTTCACTGTCTATAGCCTTTTCGGACAGTGATAACTTGGCCACTGTATCCCATGCTTTGGTAGCCTCTAGACTGAATTATTGCATTATGCTGTACATGGGGCTGCTCTTGAAGATGACTTGGAAACCACAATTGATCCAAAGTGCAGCGGCAAGATCACTGGATAGTGTTCCATTTAGTTCACAAACAACTCCTGTTTTGAAACAGCTGCATGGGTTGGCAGTTTGTTTCTGGGCCCAATGCAAGTGTTTAAAGCCCTCAGCCACTCAGGGCCCAAATATCTGAAAGACTGCGTCCTTCCCTAGAGCAGTGTTTCCCAACCGGTGTTCCGCGGCACACTAGTGTGCCGTGAGACACCGGCTGGTGTGCCGTGGGAGGGAGGCGGGCGAGTCGGGCGGCGAGAGGCGGCGGCGGCGAGGATCCGCGTCGAGCCGGGGGCGGCTCCGCGGTGCTGGTGCCAAGCGGCGGGGCAGCGCGCGCAAAAGGGAGGAGCGCGAGACAGCGGAGGAGGAGGAGGCCGGCATGTCCGGGCAGCAGCAGCAACAGCAGCAGCAGCAACTCCCGGCGACGGCTCCTCCTCCGCCCGCTATCGCCGCCACCACCACAACAGCCGCCGCCGCCTCAGCTGCCGCCGTCCCTCAATCCCTCGCTCTGCTGCCTCCTCCCACCCCGGCAAGGGGAAGGGAAAAAACTTTCACTTTTGTGCGTCCCTCCCGGCGTGACGCTGCGCGCTGACGTCACGGGGCGGGGCTTTAATGGTGGTGTGCCGCGAGATTTTTTCCCGGTAAACAGGTGTGCCGTTGCCCAAAAACGTTTGGGAAACACTGCCCTAGAGACCCTCTCAAGTGTTAATATCAGCTGAGGTGGCTCTTCTTGATAGTTCCAGCACCCTCAGAAGCTCAGGGATGGCGTTGGCCCAGGAATAATAAAATCATAGAGAGGACATTCTTTGTGGCAGCCCCTAATTTGTGGAACTCTCTTCCCACAGAGGTGTATCAGGCAACTTTATTATGCATCTCTTTACCCTGGCCTTTAACACATGAGATGTATATGTTCAGGACCCAGTGTATTTTCTGTAATTTGTCTTTGGATTAGGGTGAAGTGCAGATAAATAGTAGTAGTAATTAATAATAATATGTTTGCAAGAGTGGACTGGAGGACATTTGGTTAACTTGATGACTCGTCCCACTGGAGGGTATAGGCAGGGCCCTCTAAAGAATATTGCCTCCTCTAGTTCTAGCCTCTGACCATTTCCTTCAGATACTAGATATCCTCAAAATTAAATCAAATCAATAAATCCTATGTGATGTTGACTTTGAGCCAGTTAACATGTTATGCACTGGTTGCATTTCTTCTGTGGCCAGCTTTTTGGGGATAGGATGTGGCATATGACACTATCATCTCCATCTGAGCCACTGACTCTGCTGTAGGTAGTACCTTATGTTTTGTTGTGAGGTTCTACCTTTCAAACATTACTAGACCAATGTAGGATCAAGCCATAGGGAAGGCGCAACCTAACCACTATGGTAATGTATGAAAGGGAACTTTGAGGACTGTTAACTGCAGGTGATACTCACTTGCATCCAGATATGGACACTTTCTTGGAACTTTTGTATGTGCACAGGTATCCTCGAGATGTCTGGATTTGGGTTTTTATTGTTACATTAATTAAAGACTTGGTCCAGCTGTTCTAACAGTTTAATGAAGTTTCCATCTCAAGCATGATTTGTATCTGTATGAAACTCAAATTTGTGTGTCAACAAAGGCATGTATAGAAAGACTGTCAATGAGTGCTCCATTGGTTTTTATACAGATTTATTTTAATCAGATGGTGTTAGCTGTCCAAAGTCCTTGACATGGCATTGTGAAAGAAATGTAAATAGATAAATAGAAGTAGTTTCTAAAAGTTGGAGATAAAACTGAACTATTTATGTAATTTATATTTCGTGCCACCTGAAAGGCTCTGAGTAGCTATAAAATGTTAGGAAACTAGACAAGAGTGACCTTAAAGTGGAAGTGACAGGAGTGAACCCACTTCTGAAGCTCTTTAGGAAACAATTTTTGTAAATGATTTTACACAAATTTCAGTGATGCAGAATTGTTTTTGGGTTTCTTGGTATTTTCTGCCATCACCATATTATTCTGCTTAGCAACTATATGGCTCTCATCTGGGGTTTAACTAGTTCAAAGAAAGACAAATGAATGCTAGAATGAGGGGAAAGTGTTTCCTGCCCATTTTAAATCAATAATTATTCACATACATTTGTTCTGAACCACTCTCATTTATTTTTGTTTAAATGCCACTTCTGCTTAAGAATTGAGAAAAGAGGCACATTAAAAGGAATATCTGAAGTGTCTGTTATCAAGTCCACAAAGGCAAAAAAGTATCAACAGTAGAAAAAGTATTAACAGGCTATTTGCCGTTTTTACATAAAATACGGCGTGAATATATTTCCCTTCTGTTTTCTTTGGCAAAGTCTTTAAAACATAGGAAATACAATCTCACATTTGATTAATCTGACCACTACGATAATTATGGTTAAATGTGGGTGTAACATTCTCTCTCTTAGGAACACACCATGATGTAACTGGTACTACAGAAAACCTGATTATATTACCCTGCATTCTGTGGAGCTGTTAAGCAGAAGTCTTCTCTCTTTTTTTGCTCCAAAACTCATCTAAATGGAAAACACATTGTCTTCATTATACTCCAGTGTTGAATGAACAGGGTTGCCATAGCAACAGCCATCTGAGGCCTTGCTGATTTCAGGCCAGTGAATGGGGTAGACAAACAAAAAAAAAGTACCTTGAAAACCAAATGGGAACAATTGCTATTCATTCAAGCCAGGTTTAAGATCAGCAAATGTCTTTTAGCAAGAGAGAGGCAGATAAGGAGGTATCAGACATGACCGCGGAATAATAACAGAAAATTATCATAATCTCGAAAGTTTTCATCCTGGTTGTGTTGCATTAGGAATCCTTTTTTTTTAAGTGTAACATTTTTAAAGTGCTGAAATGGACAACAAGGTTTCGTCTGCACAAGCTTGGAAAGCAGTTGTGAGGATGTGCAATTACACTGGAACTTCCTTCTAACCTCAGCAATCATGAAACATTGTGAACATTTTAAATTTAAGAAGGCATGATTACTAGCTGGCTGGCACTTATTAATGCCAACTGGAGAATCGTTCTGTAGTAGCACTTTCTCTTCCCTCCTCCCAAAAGAATGTGTTATGAAGGAAGAGGGGATAAGCCAGGGGCATTGAAGTGCCCTACTTTTCTAACTGTAGCTATTTTCTCCTCTGTTCCATTTGATTGTGATTAATTCTGGAGAATATTTCCTAATCCCCCCTCCCAAATTTGACTGGTAGAAATACCAGCTTTTTAGCTGTAGTAAACAGTATGTGGTAGAGTTTGGAAATCTGAAAATCCTAATAAATTAGCACTTCGATTTATATACTAGATTGTAGGGTATTTTTTTATGTACCCACTTTTTGTGATGCTAAGGACATATCAAATTAATTGTTTTTAGCAGCTGGAATTTTGGGGTAGTCTTTAGAATAATATTCTAGTCACCAGACCCATTTTTCCATTTGCCCCCCCCATGAAATATGACAACCTGATTTTCAGCGACAAGCATGTCAGTTGCTGACATCATTAGCCCAGTTCAGATACAATACTGTGAGATGGCACCAGGCTTTGCATTGTAAAGGAATGGAGGGAGGTGAGCTCTCCTCGCCTGCATCATGTAAATAAACTAATTCATTATGTGGACACGCCACACATATATCCAGTTAGTATACCACCATTCATTTTCTGAGAATAATTGTGGAAGTTAAGGGCCTGTGCAGTTTGGTATTTGTGTGGTGTCCACAACATACTGATGTTATCTGGAGGGGTGTGGTACACCTGTTTCACTAACATGAGAAGAGTGTCCCCATCCGAGTTATGTTCTGAGCTAAGCCACTCTCTTCCATTCTAGAATTAGCCATTCTGGCCCAGAATTAGTAACAAGGAGCATTTATCTACCTCCATCCCTGATAGATGGCCATCCAACCTCTGTTTAAAAACTTCCAAAGGAGAAGAGTCCATCACTTTCTGAAGTAGTCCATTCCACTGTCAAGCAGCTCTTACTGTCAGAAAGTTCTTCCTAATGGTTGGTTGGAATCTCCCTTAAAAAAAAAAAAAAAGGATCCATTGATTTGGTTCCTACCCTCTGGAGCAGCAGAAAACAAGCCCGCTCCATCTTCCATGTGACAGCCCTTCAGATACTTGAATATGGCTAGCATATCACCTTTCAATCTTCTCTTCTCCAGGTGAAACATACCCAAGTCCCCCAACCATTTATGTACAAGAGCTAATTAACAGACTATACTTTGGCCACAAGTCCTAGGACCAGCTGTTGGAGTTGGTAAGTGATGGGCTCTGGTAAGAAAGAACCACTGTCTGTGTACAAATGAACTGGGCACACAGTAGACCCCACAGAGACCTTTTTACCAGTTCATTTGCTGTAGTCACAGCACATCTGACATTAAGATTGCACAGAAAGTGGGGAAGGAATTAAAAGAAAATTATGAAATTGGACAAGTCTGTTTGGGATGACCCCCTCTCCTATATACATAGACATCTACCTATAATCTGTCAGAATTCCCCGATAACATAATTGTTAGCTGAATGCATAAAAACAAAATTTGGCAAGCTGTGTATATCTGTGGTAGAAAGCAGGAGGACTTCTTAGCCTCATTTCCCATTGTTTGATTTGATGGCACAGGGGTGTTTCTGTGGTCATACCCTTAAAGGACAAACCTGTGCAAGTAGGTCAGAGAAGGGTGGACATCAACAGGTTGCAGAGCATCTTGACCGTTAAAACAGTTTCTTCACCCTCCTATGTACATATACTTCCATGATTTGGATACTACAAGTAGAATGCTTCTCAGTTTGTGAATCATGCTTTATGTAGTGATCAAAATGTAAATGCTTATTTTCTTGTCTGGGCATAACGGAATTCAGTAATTGCTCCTTACTGTTGCATGCATGTACTAATAGTTCTAACTTGCCCAGCAATTGGTCAAAGAGATCTGGAGGGTTCAGAAGCAGGCCAGCATATCAGTCATTAGTAGCTGGAGAGAGACAGAGAGAAACATTATGCTGGAGGCCTGTGTCATCTCTTATCTAATGTGCCCGCTCTTGACAAGAGGTTATCTAGAGAACTAAACCAGACCCCTGCATCCCACTCTGGAACATATCTGAGCAATTCTTTTGACTTTAGGTAGTTATTGTTTTTTGTGGGGGGGGGGTTAAAAAAAGAGGGGATGGGGTGAGCGCAAGGCTCTCCACTTGGTACTGCCTAGCCTAGGTAAATCAGTCAGTGTGATAATATAAACCACTTACTGTGACAGTTGGGGAGTTGGCGACAAGGTGCCTTTGTGAGGAGATCAAGCTCCTCCATAATGATAGGCAAATTGTTATCTTGGGAGGCTTGTCTCAAAGATGGAATCTGTCAGGTTTTAATTAGTTTGCCTACCATATTTCATATAGATACAGCCTGAGAGGAAGTAGGTGGGGGTGGGATAATAATTAGTGGACAGCCACCAGGTCCGTTTTTGCTTTCTGGCATAAACAGCGATCTAATGTTTAACCACATTCCAATTAATAGCAATATTGAGAGAAATGCTGCAGTCGTGGTTACAAAGACAAACTGGTGTAGACATACATCTCTTAAGTAGAGAACCAAGTGTGTATATAGGATGTGATACTTCATTAGGAGCAAAAGTGAGGAGAAAAACACACAATTAGGGGGGCAGCTACATCACCTGATTCTCAGAATGTTTTTATATTCTTTAAAAGGGTAGTGTATTTTCTAGAGCATTTAGGCATGAATGTAGTAGAAGCTGAAAGAAAATGGGAGAGAGAAGGATGTCTGTCAATGTGGCATGTCCCTTAGAGGTTCTCAGGTTACAGGTATGGCAAAGACCTTTGTGAGATCTTGGAAAGCTGTTGCCAGTTAAAATAGACATTATTGGGCTCTGTTGTCCCAATACTCTGTCTCAGTAGAATGCAACTTCCTATATTCACAATAGCATTATGTACACACTATATCCTTATGACATTATGTATTATGCGTTTTTGTCAGAAAACTGTTCATTCAGGACCAAAAAGTCAGTATTTTCCCATAGATGAGCACTGCTCACCATATTACACTTCAGAAAGAGGGAATTAACAAAATTAAAAAACTATTGACTCCCATTTTCATTCCCTGAACAGTGTGGTTGCTGCTGCCTCCATACTTTCCTATGCTAGTTGTGATCCATGTAATGGCTTCCAGACACATCATTCTTCTAATAGCATACTTAATATATCACAAAAGTGATGCCCAGGCAATAACTGTCATCTGTATTTTGGGGGAAGCCAGAGGCCTTTAAAGTTGCTGTTGAGGATGAGAAAATTCTAACCAAATCTGCTATCCATGTAGTTTTGATGGCTTTTTACTCTGATTCACATAATGTTATGATCTAACAGTGGATGGGCCTACAACAATTTCCCTGTCATTTTTAATCCACAATGAGCTTTGAAATGTGGAAACTAAATGGGATATTAAAACCCGTTGTCTAAAAACAATTTCCCATTATATGCAGTGACCTGTCCTGACTTCCTTTATCGGCTCGCCCTCTTTCATCTAATAGGTGCATTAATCCATCTCCTTGCCTTGCAAAGACAGCATGATCAATGGCACATCACTGCATGTCAGCTGTACAACATGACAGTAGCCACAAATGTGTGAGGCTAGATGAAACCCCAGGGATTCTTATGGTCACAGCCCCTGCGGAAAGGTACTTTCAGAGCAAATTGCTTAATACCTATGTAAGAAGAGCTTTACCGGATCAGATCATGAGCCCATCTAGCTCAGTATCCTGTTTCTGGCAGTATCTAGCCAAATGTCTATGAAAAGGCCACGAGCAGAGCATGAAGGCCGCAGCCCTCATATCCTTATCACCTGCTATATTGTCTTTGAGCATAGAAATTCAGCTGTTATAACTCGTAGATGTTTATAGAGTTGCCCCCACCCATGAGTTTGCATAATCCCTTTAAAATGCTGTCTGAGGTAGTGACCTTTTTTGTATAACCAGAATTAGAATAATAAAATGGTAGAACTGGAAAGGACCATGAGAGCCATCTAGTCCAACACCCTGCAATGCAGGAATCCTTTTTCACAACATGGGGCTCCACCCCAGGACCCTGGGATTTAGAATCTCATGGTATATTTTATATAAATTTTATTTTTTAGTTTCAAAAATATGTTGACAAAAATACAATCCAATATTTTCCAACAAATATGTTCATTTTGACACCCCCCCCCCTAATATTTTTAATTTGTAATACGGCATTTCCTTCAGTACTTCAATTACAAATTACTCCCTAGTTTTCCTTTAGCATTAATTTTAACTGTTTGGTTTAAGTTAATCCTGCTAATGAATTTATATGTGTACAATAACATTTCAAATAATCCACAATTTTTTCCAAGTCTTTGATAAAGTCCCCCCCCTCCCCGGTTCCTTATTGCTCCCATAAATTTTGCTATTTTGGCATAACTCATTAGTTTAGTCTGTCATTCCTCATTGGTTGGTACTGAGACTTCTTTCCAAAGAATCCCATGCTCTACCAACGTAGCCTTCTGATGACAGCACAGCACATCTAGACTGAAACTTTCAAGTTTGTCAAAAACCAATATCTACAACTTGACCAGAAGACTAGAAGTCTGAAGAAGGTCTCTAAGTATCCAATATGTAAAATTATGGAGTAACCTCTCTGTTTTGTGAGAGCAGTGCTCATCATTGGATTCAAGAATCATTGGATGCAATTATGAAGACTACTCGGGGCTTTTTGATGCCTCAGTTGTCCTCAGATGCCCAGGGAGGTCAGGGGTTTATGTTTACCAACTTTAAGATCTTGCCTTTCCACTTTACTAGTGATAGAACAGTAGTTTGAATGGTGTGGAGGTACCCTTTGCTAGATTTCCCTTATGAATATTTTGTGAGTGGGATTTTGTTCATGTTCATTGTTTGTGTTCTATTTGGGGCCAGGAAATAATTTTATCCCCAAACTGAATTGGTGGTGATAACTGAGGGTAGAGGAGAGGGGTTTACCTACCTGGGCTGTCTGTGATGCTTAGGTGGTAATGTTAACCCTGTACTGTACCATTTTAAGTGTTGCTTTGTTTCACATATCCCCCATGTGGTGTGGGGGACGGACTTGGAAATGCTAATTTTGTACATTTTAGAAATTGGCTTTGCTGAAATGTATGAACTGCCCCAGACCTGCCTTGCTTATGCAAGTCATTTCAAGCAGTTTGATGAAAACAAACAAACTTTCATCAAAGCATCTGCTGTCTCTAGTTGTGATACAATGTGGCATGCCGGATTGCATAGCATGAATTGTGAGGTTGATTTTAGGTGCATAACCATGTCCCTTTGGGTGTGCTTTGGGTCTATGTGGCCTTTGTGCCATGTACAATTCTGTGATTCTACGGAATGGCTGTTAGGAATCAACCTCTTGTGTTCAGTGAACTCTGCTAAGTTTGGTTAATGGTATTGCTTTTCTAGGGGGTGGATAATTAAGTAAAAGAAACAATGGCTTTGATTGCTCAGTGGTTAGTAATTAGCGCAAAGCTAACAGCCAATATATCTTGGGCTGCCTTGGTATGAATTGTAGGCTACTTAAGAGCAGCCGTCATACAAGGACAACGTAAACATGGCAGCCAATAACCTGATGGCGAATTAAGAAGCACAAATGTTAGAGGCAGGGTGGTGGCTTGTCTGTTCCTAGGAATTCATTGCATTGCTGCATTTCCCAAGCAAGCTGATAAGGAATATTTGCGTTAAAGATCTGCAGTTCTGTTTGTTGCTGATTTACAACATGGAAAGTAATCATTACTAATAGGAGAATGCTGTGGAAAGAGCAGAATGTATTAGGGGGTACATCTTAATGGTATGGAGCTTTCCCTGATTATTTCCTAAGGAATTTTTTGTAATAGAAGGGGTGGGGGGGGGGAGTTGATGATATTGAAGTGAGTAGGAAGCAAAGATTAAGCATTGGAATCTCTTGTATCTTTGTATTGCTGAAAAGGTAGGTCTGTGGCTTGCCAAGAGCAGAGTAACAAGAAAAGTGGTATTAGCCATTTTATAGTAATAGTGATTTCTAAAGCAGTTTTTGGAATGTTCAGGGAAACTGAGTAATTCTTACAACAATCTTGTAAATTAGGTCAGTGTTGCTGGTAAAATATTATGTTGCTTGGTAAAATATTAATAAAAGAGTGTTGGATTTCTCTTTTGAACCTTCCTTAGGTTTTAGACATCAGCTTGTTGAATGAATGCCTATATAATTATAATTAATTGACACAAGCTTTAATAGATAGCGGATCAGATCATGAAGCTAATAGTTTCTCCTACCACTAGTTTCTGCTCTTGATATGTAACTTTTGTATCCAGATTCATTTGGACTAGCTTACCTTAGTGCCAGTCTTAACCCACTTGACATGTCACCAGAATGTGCTTTGTGCACTGACACAGCCAGGCATGACCATGCCTCTCGTCCTGTGCATTTGTATTGTTTTAGATTCTGCATGGCAGCTGGTTAACCAAAACTGATCATGTGGCCATGAGCAGATATTCTACAATCCCACATCCTGGCTTTGATCTAATGAGGGACTGCTTGCTTCAGGAGCAGCAGCTGGCACCTGGAAATGATGTCATGGCCTGCTGGGTGGCCACGAGCCAATCCAGAAGCAGCTAAATAGGCTGAAAGGTGGGAGGCAAGGAGAAGGAATAAAGTGGTTGGTAAACACCCCTAAAAGGGAAATATGAGTTGGCTGTGAGTGGACGGCTGGGCTCTCCTGCATAGTGAGGAAAGAGCTGAGGCAGTACATCTGGATGATGCTATATAAGGGCTGCAGAACAGGAAGGAAGGAATAGCAACAGCTTGTGTAATTGGACCATGCCAGTAAGTGTACTGTTCTGCATGATACGTACGTGGTCATTTACTCAGGGAGGGGGAGCAGTGATGTCAGGCAACCAGAACACAGGCCAGCAAGGCAAGGTGGTGCTGTGGGTTAAACCACAGAGCCTAGGACTTGTCGATCATAAGGTCAGCAGTTCAAATCCCTGCAACGGGGTGAGCTCCCGTTGCTTGGTCCCTTCTCCTGCCAACCTAGCAGTTTGAAAGCACATCAAAGTGCAAGTAGATAAATAGGTACCGCTCCAGCGGGAAGGTAAACGGCGTTTCCATGCGCTGCTCTGGTTTGCCAGAAGCGGCTTAGTCATGCTGGCCACATGACCCGGAAGCTGTATGCCAGCTCCCTCGGCCAATAAAGCGAGATGAGCGCCGCAACCCCAGAGTCGGCCATGACTGGACCTAATGGTCAGGGGTCCCTTTACCTTTACCTTTATAAAATCTGAAGTCACAGTTTCACTTGCACAGTTTCACAAATGGTGAGAGACTGTGAGATTCCACATTTGAACCATTCAGTAAGGTTTCGGCGCTCTCACTGCTGAGGCCTGGGTATGATTCCAGGTCAGGGAACACTTCTTTGAGCTGCACAGGTAGCTCAGTTGGTTAGAGCGAGATGCAAATAACGCCACGGTCATTAGTTTGATTTCCATATGGGCCAACTGCATATTCCTGCATTGAAGGGGGTTGGACTAGATGACCCTCAGTGTCCCTTCCAACTCTGATTCTGTGATTTCTTTTGCAGCTTTTTGGTGTATAATATTCTCTATGTGCTTATGTGCATGTGATTGATAGGTGTGAGGCTCTTACTGCTTGGTTGCATCAGCTTTAGTATAGAGCCTGGCCACATTAGACGGAGTTGGCTTGTGTGGGAAAATACGCTGCGGGGAGAATAGAGGGGCCCCTGAGAATAGAAAAGCAGGCTGTTTCAGTCTGGACAATTCAACCAGGTTGTCTGGATAAGCATCCTTGAATAATGTTTCAAATTCAATCTCGAAATAGAATAAACCATGGTGAAGAAGAGAGTATGCATGTGCTGAAAGTGTGCTATTAAAAACCCAAGCAGGAAAAAACAAAAATGAGTACTACTTTTATTAGAATGATTTACATGTATTGTGTATTCAGAGTTTACTGAATTTTTCCTTAGGATATTAAGCAAAGGAGGAAATTTTGTAAGTGGGAGTATTTTAAGGCGCATGGTGGTAGGCCTATTCTAAGCGGGTGATGGAGGCAGTTCCTTGCAGACTAAAACTGTACCTTGTGAAAAAGAACTTGTGATTACACAAAAGCATGCTGGGACAGAGGAGTGATGGAGGCTCTCCCTTTGTAAATGAAGAAATAGTACTTTCAGAATCTTTGGCACTAATAGGAACTCACATGGCCCTCCCCTCAGAAGAACGAAAGGATAACAACTCTTCTTGGTTACTATTCCAAGGGGCCAAATGGCTTACTTATTTTTGACCTATTGGACAGTTCCAGGGTTGCAGCTGTAGAATGTATGTGGTAAATTGCATGTTTACAGCTATTTAATCTGTAGTATCAATGCCCTTCTTATAATTTGTTGGGGGACAAATATGTTGGGCAATTTCAGTTTAATGTTTTATGTGTAAACAGAAAAATGTGTGCATGGGTGTAAATGAGGTACTGTCAAATATTTGCATTTTTCTCAGCTGTTACAATCTCATCTTACAAAACCTGACACAAATCACTTCCTGCACTAATTTGCTTATTTTCTTCTGCTTAGAGCAGAGAAATGGTTTCCCTTCATTTTCTGTTGACGCTTCAAATCAATGTGCCATTTATCTATTTATATACTGCTTTTCAGGTGGCCCTCAGTTTATATATATATAAAAAAACCCTATTGAAACAATGAGTATCAATGACAATTATAGAATTTTTAAAAAGGCAAGCAAGGGAAAGAGATCCTTTTTGAAAGCCTGTTTCTGCTCCTTCCCTCTCCTCAAGAAAAAATGGTTCCTCAGATGCCCCTGTGGTGGCAGTTGTGAGAAGAGGGGAGTGAGGAACCACACAGGGAGTTACATGGTGGGCAAATCCCAAGTTCTTGCTTCTTCTCTTCTCTCCTTAGGGCAGGGTGGTTCCCCAGAATCCCTTGTGTTGTCGGTTGTTGATTTTAATGGGTCTATCCTGAGTAAAACTTAGTTGAATACTGCCCCATGTTAGCAAGCGTGAGACAATCTTCTACCTGAGCTCATTGAGAGACACTGTTTATAGTCTCCCACCCTCTTCCCCATCTGCTGTGTCATTGAAAAACATGGTTAAGGGAAAGATAAGGTTGCCAGGCAAAAACAAAAGAGGGAATGGTTAGACTTACTCAGACTATACCTACATGCGTGTGGACTTGGACATTTCTGCGGTGGCCCCACAATTATGGAGCACCCCTATCAAAGAAGGTTGTTCCTCTTAAAACATGCATTTTATTATCATGCTTTGGGGAAATGTTTTTTAAAAATTGTATTACACATGTGCATTACGTTGTAAGCTGTCTGGCTTTGTCACAAGAAAGGTGGAATATAAACTCAGGGGAGTTAGAAATCAGCCATGTTCACTTCTCCTGCTCCCAAATTGCAATATTACAAATTCTAATACCTGGCAGCCCCAATGAAAGCTTGAAAAACAGCCATTGTGACAGTTCTTGGGTAAGCCTCACATGGAGGTGGCCGTCCATACAACTGAGCTGTGAGCCTGCAGGCAGTACCCACATAAGTTGCTGGGGTTTATTTTTATTTTTTACACCTCACTTCCACCTTTAATTTTATGTCAGTCTCTCTCGCTGTTACAAGATACTGGGTTCCAATGCCCTGTCTGCTCTCCATTATCAATAACAAATGGACCTATATTTTTTCCTTTCTTTTTTGCATGTTGAGAGGTTAGAGGTAAACTTGAAAAACCCATCCATCTAAGCAGGGCAATTTCTTGAAATGAGGATCTTTTGCTTTTAGTACATATGAAAGCCATCCATTTTAATTCTGCAGGGCAGAGGTGAGAAACACTGGCATAAGACAGGAGTCAAAGCTTTATTGCACCAGCGAATGACCAGCATGCAAGGACTGAAAGCCACGATACACTTGGTTGGAGATGCAGCATTGCTCTGTCCCTGTGAAAAATCCGTGTGTGTGTGTGTGTGTGTGTGTGTGTGTGTGTAATATTTTCATTCCTTCTTCCTAGCATAGGTCACATCACAGGCCTGCCTGCTCCGCACAGCCAACCTCGCCACCTTTTTGCTTTTGTAATCAGACTGCAGATGTGCTTGATGATTGAACAATTTCTGCGCACCGCCGCTCCTGCTCCCAGCGGAGTCCAGCAGGCTCGCTTATGCAAGCTGTCATCTCTTCTTTTTTTCAAAGCTTATGGGGTTGTGCCACCGTTGTGGCGGAGGCTGGGGGGGGGGGGGGAGTTCGTATCTAATAGACATGTATGGGGGAGGAAAAGAATTAGAAAGCACAGGGCTGCAGAAAGGCTTTTCACAGCCCAGCATGACCGCCCTCACTCACAGCTCAAGCCACCATAAATTAAATAAATCCATTCCCACCCCTCGCTGAGACTGCGTGCGGGCAGACACACACACACACACACACACACACACACACACACACACACAACCCGCTCGCTTGCTCTCGGAGACCAAAGATGATAGAAAGTCTTCTGGGGATTATTGCCCATTTGTAGAGTGACAATGGAAAGCCGCATCGCACAAATATCTATTCTCCGGCTCCTGGCATGACAAGTCCTTCCTTTTCCTTGCATCTGGTTCCTTTTTAATAGCCCCAAGCCAGCCACGGTAGCTATTTAGTTGCTTGTGGTAAATAAAGCTTTATTAAAACCGACTTCCTCTCCCCCTCAAGTGTTTAATGATTAAAATGACCTTTCACCTGACATTTTCATGCTGCTTATTTTGTTTCTGAAGTACCATTTCTACTAAGGGAATAAACCAGTTGTTGTGGGTGGATGTTTAAATCTCTGGCAGCCCCACAACTTTTGAAGTGAAATGGTATTCCATTTGCATCCTGGGGTGGGGTGGGGGAATCTTAACTTAAAATAAGTGTTTTTTGATGTATTAACTATTCATGTCATCCAATCACCTTCTTGACACACTCAGACATGCACAGTGCACGCATAGGTGTGGTGATGTTCAGTTTTGGAACAACTTGTGTGTGTGCCTGTTTTACTTATGATCTTCCCATATACCCTGAGATCATAGCACATGCTTTCTGTAAAGCAAGACAATTGAAACAAAGCGGTAATACATACTGGTAAATTTAAAGGTAAAAATGAAGCCCAGTTTATTTTTAACCAGTTCATGTTTGTCCAGATTTAAAGAGATTTGTTTTGTCTTTAATTTGATGCTTAGGTAAACCTCTCATAGGCATTAAGAGTTTCTGAACTAGGGAGCAGACATTGTGTGGAAGTACTCCCAGAGTTTACGGAAGGGAGATGACACCTCTTATCCTTACTCATTCCTCAGACCAGGTGGGGTACAAAATGGCTTTACAAAACTCACTTGGCTCCAGGTGGTTTACCTGAATGCGGAGAGAGTTACAGCCTAGCAGCTCTTAAGGGTTGCGGTAACTTTTGTCTGAGCCAGGGGTCAGCAAACTTTTTCAGCAGGTGGCCGCTCTACTGTCCCTCAGACCTTGGGGGGGGGGACAGACTATATTTTGAAAATAATAATAATGAACAAATTCCTATGCCCCACAAATAACCCAGAGATGCATTTTAAATAAAAGGACACATTCTACTCATGTAAAAATACGCTGACTCCCGGACCGTCCGTGGACTGGATTTAGAAGGCGATTGGGCCAGATGTGGCCCCCGGGCCTTAGTTTGCCCACCCATGACTTTTTATATCCTAAACCACACACTACAAGAACTTAGCCTCCCATCCCTAACATTCAGGAGTTTCCCCCATTTTTTCACCTGAATCCAAGCAGGGTGGTTGTGTCCTCCAGCTCATTTTCTCTGGACTGCAGCTGTGGAAATCTTCCTCCATTACTTGGCTTTTCTCTGATAACTCACCTAGGAACCTCTTCTTAGCAGGCACTTGGTACAGTTGAAGCCCCTCCTGGTATTGGTTGGCCTGTGAAAGCCCAAAACACACTACCCTTTTGATCAAAGTGCCTAAGAGGTACAGGCAGGTGTCCAATTATGACAAATATTTTTACTGTGTACAAGTGGCTAAACATATTTTTGACATTTTGTACCTAACAGCTTTTAAAAACCTTTTCCATTAAGAAAAATCAAGTCAAACTGTAAATGTAACATTCAAAGCATGAATAATTTTTAATGCCCTCTGTGTTTTGTGCTTGTGTGGAAATAAGTTGCTTCCCTAGATCCACATTTTACTCAATTGCATACACTTCGTCTTCCATTGTTATTGCTTGTGCCTATGGAAAGCAGTTTTAATATTGCAGCAGATTTAACCCCCAGTTTCTAGGGCAGACAGGTATATTGATAGTGTTTGAATGCAATATTAAAAGATACTGTGATATCAATCATGGCTAAAATCAGTGACATTAAATAGTCGTAACCTGTCATCTTTCCCTGTCTTTTGCTTTTGGTCCAGATTTTAATATTTGCTGTTCCCCTGAATTATTCCACCTCCCTCCTTGTTGCTATTTGTGCTGCATTGGCCCAGCAAATGTATATTAAACTGTACAAGTTGTCGGGATCTGCGTGGTATTTAGTCTTGACATTAGAACAGCATTTGATCAAACGGCACTTCTTGCCACATCTCCAAAGGCAGGCTTTTTTGAGCATAGCTGTCATGGAGTATGACTGCTACTCCTTAGCTCTCTATTTGCTAGCGCCAGAGGTGTGAAAGATGGCAGCGAATGGGGAGATAGTTAATCAATAACCACAAGGTCAGACAGACAGTGTCAGTTTTAGTGCTCCCTGTTAGGAAGCAGAGGCAGAGGATTTGTAGGGACTTGTAAAGGCTTAAAAGAAACACAAGGCAGTGCTATGTGAAAGGAGAATGGAAACTCGCTCGTCTTCAGTAGAGAAGGGAGACCTCTGCCGGCTTACTTGGGAAAGAAACTCTTTCCTGCCCAGGGGACATGGTAAGCAAAGGCGAAAACCCCTAAAGCCCTCTAAATGTCAACAAGCTTTTCGTGCACTTTTTATATATAAATTAATATGTCTCTCTTGACAAATGATACATACCTGTATTATACTATTGGTATATACCTGTATTTACACACACACATTATATTTACACACACACACACACACACACAATTTTGCATGTAATATATGTGTGTGTGTGTGTGTGTGTGTGTGTGTGTGTGTGTCTTTCATTATGAAACCAAAATAATGCATGCATTTTCTTTCTAAATAAAGCTTTGGGAAGCCGATCAAAACAAATCATCTGTGATGTGTGTATCAGTGGGGATGATTCATGGTTGCTCAGAGTAGAATTTTTATAAGCCCCTGATAGGTATTCATTTATACAATATTAAATTAACTTGGGAGCAAAATAGAATGCACATAGGAAGAAACATATGACTTCCTTTCAAAATTTACTTTCTTAATTAAGATTTTCATACTTGATATTTGTGCATTAAGCTCATGAGTAAGCATTTAATTTTTGACCTTAGGTGCACAAGTTGTTGGCAAGGTTGAAGTTTCAACAAAAAGCACAAGTTTCAAAATTGAAACGTAACATTTATTTGCTATTGAAAGCAAGCGGCTCCAAGAAAGTACACTGTGTATTGTCGTGAGCTCTATATTGTGCTGAGGAAGAGAAATGTTTAAGGAGGAATTCAGCATAGCACTAGGCAGATCACCAGTGCCAGAATTTCTGCCTTTCTGCCTTTTCCTCCCCTCGCATGCTGTTCCAGGAGTTATCCTGACCCCTTGAGCCAAATTGGAGGACACGGTGGGGGGCAGCCCTGTTGTATTAGCAGATGTTCTTGTGCAGGCTTCCACTGGTGGGGCTTGTTATTTAACTCCACCCCCTTATTTTTTTAATTAAAGACCTTTTTGCCCAAACCCACCACTTAAATTCATCAATTGTTCAAATCTGCACATTTAAAAAGCAAAGACAGATTTAATATAGTGAAAATCCTGCTGTATCTTACGTACACATAAGATGCAAGCCTTGCAGGCCTTGGAGGAATGGCACTTCAAATGTATTAGTTGTTCTTAACCCCCTCATATACATGTCTGTAGTTAACTCCACCCCCTAACTTGAACCAGCTCTTATCTGATTATATAACTCATCAATTAGTTAAGGTAGTTCCCTCCCATCCTGTTTGTAGCCTAGCTCAGTGCTTAATCACAGCTACTCAATAGATAGCAATCATCTGCCTTTGCGAATACCTCTCAGCATATAGAGAAATAGAGCAAATTATTCATTTTTGTCTGATGGATGAAACTTCACCATCTGTCTGTAGGCATAGATTTTTGTGCTGTTTGTTGTTTCCTTTTACTCACTGCCAGGTAGCAAGAAGAGGGAGCAGATATTGCAAAGCTACGCACACTGGGGGTGGAGTGGGTGGGGAGAACAGCTCTCAGTTCTTTACCTTGTGACCCTTCCTGGGGCTACTTCAGATATAATGCTTGCCACTGATTTGTACACTTTTCTCACATACACCCACTGAATCTGATCACGATATTGCATTGCATTTGTACAGATATTAACAATATTTAAGATATAGCCCCAAATCCATCCTTAAATCAGGGAGAACCTTTCCATTCTCCTCTCCTTTCTGCACATCTGCCTTTAAAAAAATGAGTTTTCATTGTAGCCCTTGCCAGCAAAGAACTAGGCTACATGTTAACATTTATCATCGAGACGATGTTGTTGGGTGTAATGTACATGGTATGGTACTTTGGTAGGGAATACACTGTAATAACTCTTCAGACTGCCATGGCATTTAGAACAAATGCTAGACCTGCATACAAAGGTGTCTGACTCAGCTTTTCAGAGCTCGCATTTCTCAGGGAGGACTTTCCACCTCAACCTGCCTACTTAACAGCATCTTTGCAGCTGCCACAGAACCACTGAAGAGTATTCTGTTGCAGAGTATTCTGGAAAGAAAGATGCAGACCTTGGCAAGTTGCTTAATTTCCCGTTTAACTCCTTCCTATCAGTCATTCACACATTAAGAAAATGGGATGGGTGGGTCTTACCGTAAATTTCGCTCCAAAACACGCACTTTTTTGCTCCGAGAAAGTAAGGGAAAATGCCTGTGCGTGTTAAGGAGCGAATGCACGGATCAGAGCCATGGCTGCCGTCAGTCAGGCAAAGCGGGAGCCACTTACACGCTCTACGAGGCTCTCACTTTGCTTTCTTTAAAGCGACCTGGAGCCAGGAAGGAGGGAGGGAAGGAGAGCCATAGCAGCAAAGCCGGCAGCAGCCGCTTACACGGGACGGACAGACGCTAGCAAAGGTCTGCGCGCTCTCTAAACAGAGCAATGAGGCTGCAGAGAGATGGCAGGAAAGATAAAATTTAAGCAACCAGCAGCAAAATAAAACCAACCTCGAGCTCTGAGCAACGCAGTGAAAACCAGGAAGTAAAAAAAAAGCTGGGGAGGGAATGAGAGAGAGGGGAAAACATCGCAAATCCCCGCGTCTCAGCTGATCGGCTGGGATGGAGCAGCTTGTTTTCAGGCAGGATAGATTTGAGCATTGTCTGGGTCCTAGTGCCCCTACCGCTTTTTTGTGCTCCATTCTATTGCTGCTGGTGGCTGCTTATCACTCAGGCTGCAAGGAGGAGCATTTTTACACAGCTAATGGCGAATCCAAGTCCTCCTCACTTGCTCAAATCTATTCCGCCTCAAAACAAGGAGCGGAAGGAAAAGGCTGCAAACTGTTAAATGGGAAAAAAACCCAGGCACAGGGCAAATACCTTAAGTATACCTTTAAAGCAACAGTGCTCTTTCCCTCCCTCCTCCCTGTGGAAAAGCTCCTTGTCCCTTGAGTTCTTTTCCTTCCCTCCCCACTTAAAACATGGTTACAAAGCACGGATCCACATGGATCCTCAGGATTTTTGCATTGGGCTACCCCAAACTCACTGTCAGATCACATGTCTGTGGCCACAGCATGAACCATAAAAATCATACATCCACTATTTTGTTTAGAATTTCCCCCCCCCTTGTTTTCCTCCTCTAAAAACTATGTGCGTGTTATGGTCTGGTGCGTGTTATAGAGCGAAAAATACGGTATTCCTGCCCACTTCAAATGCAGACATTTGGAAAGAATTGCACTGGGATGAGACATGCCCCCATCACCATCTCAGAAAGAGATAATCCTCCATCAGAAGTTTGAGAAAAATTTCCCTGGAGCCTTGTCCAAATAAGAGTCTAAGTCTTCCCCTCTCCTAGTGCTAGAAGAGCAGCTTGTTTATGCTTATGCTAATTCACTTTTTAAATGCCTTAAAGTCAGGAGTGGGGAACCTGCAGCCCTCCCAGATGTTGCTAGACTCCAACTCCCATCAGCTCCAGCCAGCCTGGCAAGGAATTATGGAAGTTGGAGTACATCAGCTTCTGGAGAGCTGCAGGCTCCCCAGCTCTGCTTTATTTTGCATTCATTGTTACATTGTTTATTTAAATTGTTACCTGTCCCAAGTCCTTGAGGTTGGGTGGAAGAGAACCAACTTTAGTAATACAGTGGTACCTTGGGTTACAGACGCTTCAGGTTACATATGCTTCAGGTTACAGGCAGCAGGAGGCCTCATTAGCTAAAGTGGTACCTCGGGTTAAGAACAGTTTCAGGTTAAAAATGGACCTCCAGAATGAATTAAGTTCTTAACCCGAAGTACCATTGTAATGATTTGTTATACCCAGACATTTCATTGAGGTTTAGCTATTTATTTACACTGCTGTTGCAGTGGCTGCTCTTACTAACCATGGAATTGGGTTTCAAGTGTTGCCCTCTCCAAATTGCTTCCCACTATACCAGCAAGATCAAACCACTCTGTAATTTTTGTTCCCAGTCTTTCTATTTGCCTATTACTACTAAGTGCAAGCCATTTTCCTCACGTATGCTAGATCTCCCTGCTGCTTTGTGGGCCCCCTAATCTGCCAGCAGGAGTTGCTTGATAATATTGGCTGACAGCATGGGAGGGGGGTATATCTCACTGCTGGAGAAAACAAGGCTTTCGCCAAGTGATTTCTATGTTTTGACCAGAGCTTTTAAATAATTTTAAGCTAATCACTGAATAATGTAGCAAGATGGTTAAACCAAATGGTCACAGAAAGAAGAGTTGGGTGGAAGTGGAGAGAGACAGAGACATTTCTCACAAAATCAGGGTTGAAGCCATTTTGCTCCCTAATGTCCCATTGCCTGATCAAGACCTCCTCTTTGACTCGCACTCCTGCAGTAGACTAGGAGGGAAAGAAAAGCCTTTTAAGGTGGGAAGATCTGTATAGATAATGTTAGTTTGGCTGAGATCTGACAGTGGCAGAATAGACCAGGGGTCAGCAACCTTTTTCAGCCGTGGGCCAGTCCACCACCCCTCAGACCATGTGGCGGGCCGGACTATATATTTTTTTGGGGGGATGAACAAATTCCTATGCCCCACAAATAACCTAGAGATGCATTTTAAATAAAAGGGCACATTCTACTCGTGTAAAAACACACTGATTCCCGGACCGTCCGTGGGCCGGATTTAGAAGGCGATTGGGCTAGATCTGGCCCCCGGGCCTTAGTTTGCCTACCCCTGGAATAGACTCAATGAGATTTGATTCCAACTGCATTTTGGATGGAGGGATTGGTTGGAAGTATGGGAGAATCACTGCTACAGTGTTTGGCAGAGCTTGAGGGACCTTTGATGCTTCTCCCCTTTCAGTTACACAATATCTCCTATCCCCTATGAACAAATTGTAGTATTTAAAATAGATCATTGATGAAATGGTGTCGTGTCTGGGTTAATTTATCGTGTAAGTAAATACTTCTGCTTTGCACTCAAATATAAAATTTTTGAGGTGCTTTGAGGGTTCTGCAAACGATCAGGAGCACGTGTAGGCCATAGATTAATAGAATTGAGTTGGAAGGGATTCTGAGGGTTATCCAGTTCACCCCCTTCGAAGCAGGAATCTCAACTAAAGCATGACAGATGGCCATCCAGCCTCTGCTTAAAAACCTCCAGTGACGGAGAGTCCACAACCTCCTGAAGAAGTCTGCTTCACTGTCGAAAAGTTCTTACTGTCAAAGGTCTTCCTAGTATTTAGTGGGAATCTCCTTTCTTGTAACTTTAAGCCACTGATTCGTGTCCCACCTTCAGCAGTAGGAGAAAACAAGCTTGCTCCATCTTTCATGTGATATTCTTTAAGCCAAGTTGTGCTTTATATACGCTACAATGAATGTCTGAAATTTGGGGAACCTTGCATTTTGTGGAGGGTGGGGAAGGGTCATAGCTAAGTGGTGGAACATCTGTTTTGCATACAGAAAACCTCTCAAGTTCAAGCTGAGAGAAACCCCTGGGAGCTGCTGCCAGTCAGTGTAGTGGCAATACTGATGGGCCAATGGCAGATTCCTCTGTGTGTCGGGGGGGGGGGTAGTTTTCACACAGCGTCAACGTAAATTTACAACTGAAGTTTGTTGTGATGTTAGTATGCATCCCAGGTGCCTGCAGAAAGCATTTTGTGGTGACATTTATGTCAAACACCCTAATTCCCTCTCCCCTCCCCGCTGGTGAACCAAGAGCTGGATTTGAAGCAGGAAGAAGAGGAGGGGGAAAAGAGGAGGAGTCTTTGGGATAGAGTTGATGGCACTGACCTGATGGGAACATTGGTGGAAGGGATCTAGTATAGAATGTCTCTAGGTTTGTAGCTAGCCACCCCTGAATTATGTGACTTTGGGATGTCATTGTTACATATTGGAATGAAAAGGCATTGCTTTCAAGAGGGCATCCACCCTCCCTTTAAATAGAAAAAACTACCACAAAGGGTAAACATCTGCTATGTAGTATCCAGCATCTCGTTCGTTTTAGTGTTGGCAGGACTGCATTTTACTTTTTGTCGTCTTAATGATCTTTCTTGTTCTTTTTATATCTTGCAGCTTGAGGGATTTTAATGGCTTTCAGGTAGAATCCAAGTGGAGACAATCAAAATGAATTCTATGGACAGGCACATACAGCAGACCAACGATCGGCTGCAGTGCATAAAACAGGTAAGCCAAAGACCTGTCATTAGACAAACCTGACGGTTGAAAGCACCCATAGCATTGCATGTCAGCCTATGCTCTTCATGGCGTTTGTGTTGTAACAGACCTTATTTAACTACTGCACTGCTTCTTGATCTTGAAACTCCATTAAAGCTGAACGCAACCTCATCCTTTGTGAACATTTTCTAATCATTTAAGTTATTTCTCAAATGGGGGATGGGGCTTGTTAATATATATTGTCCTGCCATTTGCTGACACAGACAATGGGCCTCTTTATATTTTATTACAGGCTTTTTTATATATAAATAGTATTCATTTCACATTCTGCTATTCCTCCAAGGGCATTGGGGCATGGTGGGTGTCTCCACCACTCACAACAGCTCTGTAAACTAAGAAATGGTGACTGGTGCGAGGTCACTTTAAGTGAGCTGAGTGGTGATTTGAACTCTGGCTTCAGTGGTGTCAGATGCTGTATCTGTCTACCACACCATATCAGTGCATATGTGTTACTGCAACTAGTCATGGTGCCCCAACAAATGTGCACCACATGTTCCTGAGTGTGATCAAAACCAAAAAGGGTTAAGAGCAGCTGTGAAAGGATACCTTCAGACTGGGGAATAGGAATCAAAATGGTAAATATGGTTCAATTTAAATGTGTTTAAAGTGAGGCGCACTGGAGCAAAAATTTCTAATATCGTATATGCACTGGTGAGGTGTAAATTGGGGGCATAACTAACCAGGAAAGAGATCTTAAGATTGGAGGTGGATAGCTCACGGAAAATACTGAGCTCCATGTGGATTGTTAGGAAAGGGAATGGAAATAAAATGGAAAACTAACTTATCAGAATGCCTTTATCCATGTTGCAGCCACATTTGAAATATCTTACAGTTTTGGCTTACCCATTTCAAAAAGACAATATAGATCTGGAAAAGGGGGGGGGGGATGAAATGACCAAATCGTTAGGATGCACTCCCTGAGGGAAAATGTTTAGAGGGAGTTTAATTTAGACAGAAGGTGCCTGGAGGCATGATAGAGGTTCATAAAACTATGCTTGGTGTAGAAAAATGGAACACAGAGAGGTTTTTCTCCCTGTGTCCTAATCCTAGGATTTGGGGTCATTCTGTGAAATTGAGCCTTGTGTTCTCATGTTCCTCTTTTTTGTCTTGAAAGTTTGGATTCACTGTCCTGTATGTGCAAATCTACGTCATTGTCCTCTATGCACAAGTCTACTTCTCCCCTTTACTTAAACATGTTTAGAAGTATTTTCCTAAAAAGATGTGTGAAATTTTGCCATGAAATATGCTTAGTACTATGGGTAGAAGCTAAGAAGAGGCAAATTTTGCTTTTGCTTCCAGTTGCTACACATTTTGTAGACTTGTTGGCAGCAGTTACTGCTCCAAGGAGGCAGACAGCCCTCCGTGGCCCCCTCACCCCCACCCTGCAAGAACGGTATAAATGATGTTTTGTGTTCTGCTTGAAGTGAGTCAGGTTACAGCAGAGGGTCAAGGCAGGTTTCTTTCTTTTTAGCTCAGACTATGTTCTGGCACACAGACAGCACATTTGCTGTAATGTTTTTAGACTCCCTTTAGAACTGTGTAACTTCTCTCCCTTTCAGTTCAAGAGGGAAAGAACCCCAATTACTCAGACAGAATATAAGGGTAGGTTCAGAACAGAAAGCACAACAATTAGAAATATGACATTATTTGCCCTTATAAAAATCTTATAGAAAACCTGAGGCAGTTAGCTTGCATTGTTTGCCTGTAGGGACACATGGGACTTCCCTATGAAAACAAGATTGTCCTGTACTCAATTTGTGGCATTTTTGCTCTTGCTCTATGTACTAGGCACCTTGCTACCTGAGAGAAAGTACCACCTGAGTTTCTTTTTTATGCCAAGCTTTCTATGGTGTTTTGAGGCTGCTGCTCCCCAAATTTCTAGACATTGTAGGGTGTTTTGAGGTTCCAAGAATGGTGTCTAAGCCAAAAAAAACCTCTGGCTCAAATTTCACGTCAGCCATATTAGGGAACCGTAAGGTCTGACAGCCTCCGTCCCTTCATCTCTTATTCAAGAATAGTAATTCTGATGATAATAAAAGTTTACAGGTAGGTATAAGGATTACTGAGTGCAGCATGTTCAACACTTAGGAAAAGTGTGTGTGTGTGTGTGTGTGTGTGTGTGTGTGTGTGTGTGTATCACACTGACATTTGAAATCGGATGATATGTTGTTATTAAAATTATACACACACTTTATAACAACAACGTATTACCCTATTTCAAATGTCAGTGTCATGCATGATTACAATTGGCTGCCTCCCTGCTGAATATTGAAACTGCATGACATGGTCATTCAGCTTCAGCTGAAAAAAATAACCAGAAGTTCTTTGCTACCAGGAGCCTTTTTCTGCGAGAGCCTAGACTCTTGTTTCATGTTATATTAGGAGGTGTTAGGCAACATCTCAGCAATCCATACTGTGTCACTCAGTTGATCCAACTTAGTGAATGTGTTCACACGTAACCTTAAACCGTAGTTTAGTGTTACATGTGCAAATAGAAAGGAGCCCAGGCAAAGTGCTGATCTCATGTGCTCCTACCCCACCTCCTTCCACAAATCCAGGAGAAGGAATAAACTATGATTCACTTTTGCTTTCAGTGAATCATGGCTTGTTGTTACAAGAAAATTAGGAATTGTGATTTAACATAAATTCTGCTTAAGTACAAAACAAGCTACATAAAAACCAGGGGTTATAATCGTGTACTACAGAGAGGGAGTTATGCGCTCGCTGTTGGGATCACATTTGGAGGTGGCACAACAATACAGTTCTATGACTAATGTTGGAAACAGCCAGGAGGCTGCACTCTGAAAGTTTGGTTCACACAGATCTGGGAGGTTGCTCTGCCTGAAGGATTGATACATCAGGTTCGATGGGCAAGGCCTCAGGGGAAAGAAGATATATTTCTGGAGAGTTGGTTTCCGTTTTTCACGTATATAAATGGGCAGTAAGGAAAGGCTCAGAAGTCCTTTTGGAGGCATATATTAAACCAACTAGAAAGAAAGGAGCTTGATTTCTGACTTAATATCTTTGTAACTGACAATGCAGAAAGACAAAACAAAGCAGAATTTGTTTTAAACCAGGATCCCTGGTTTGCATGTCACAACAAACCAAGCATCTTTGAAAATGAAACTGATCTTTGTTCATATGGGAAAGGGTGAGTGGGAGCACTCAAACGTAAAGATTTGTTTAGTTTCCTTCGCATTATGAAACTCTGCTAGTTCTAGCAAGTAGTTTGACCTTTCACTCTTTTTTTAAATTTACCAAGCATATATCAAGCCTTGAATTGAACAATATACAACCTGTGCAGTTTCACACTCCCATCCCATCCTGTACTTGGCTGCAGTCTACAGGATTGTCTTAGAATATCACAAATAACAGTATTCATCAAGAAAAAAAATAGAGACTCAGTCCATTCAAACAGACACATTTATGTCTTGTTGATTTCAGTGGGAAATTTAGATCAAGGAGATTTTAAAATGTGCTTCACTTTGACCAGACCATATGCATAATTTATCTCCCTTGTTGCAAAGTTACATTTTAAAATGTGTTTGGAAAAATGTGAAATATTTAGAAACAATGAAAGCAACAAGGATCTAGATTTCATTATGTCCTGCTTTCGTGAATTTGTGATATGTATATCAATATTTTTCCATGACTGTTGAGCATTTCCATTTCCGCCCCTGCCCCCCACATCCAAGTGTAAAAATGTTTGAGTTAGACTGTTGTTACATGTTCACTATGTAAAACTAGGAGTAATATAAAACATGCAAATTGTACATAATTAAATTAAGGGCTTTTGCTGCAGCTCTCTGGCATATGTGTTGCCACAGATGCTGCCTATGTTATGGAACATGGCACTTATCCCTGCCCTTAATGACAGACTGTTTCACGTGTATTGTTTCAGTCTGAAGTGTACAGTCAACTTTAGATACAGTCAAATCTGATTCCGTTTCACTGGTGCTTTTAGGAGTGGAGTGGTGTCACTAATCTCAGTGTCAATATCCACCCACGCTTTAAAGCAAAGGCATCAATGCTGAAGCAGTCAGATGTCTTGTACATTGTTTGGGTCTCTTCTAAAATATCCTAGCGTCTGTCTAGCTTTGTGCGACCTCTTTAACAAATTCTTTGTCTCCTTTCCCCGTCTGGCTGACTGTTGGAATGTGCTTCTCCAACAGTAAGAGTATGTTCAGGAGAAAGCTGCACTGATAACAGCCAGTCATTCTTGGCTTCTCGGGCAAATCACAGGCATCCGACTGACATTCCAACCATGGTTGAATCTCCCATCCTGGTAGCCTGCCCTCTTTGGCTCCGGCAGTTGATGAGCAATGTGAAGATAATGACTTCAAGTCAGGAAGAAAACTTCTTTAGTATTCACATTTGCTAGGTAGAGTTGGGTGGTCTTCTGAACAGTATGTTGAGTCTCAGCCTATGTACCCACCCATATATGAGCTGTTTATTTAAGGTGATATTTCTGCCTTCTGGATTAAGTGTATAGATTACTTTTTTAAAAATCATATATCAGGTAATAAAAAACCATCTTGCTCGGAGGCAAGAGAGAAGACAGACCAGGGAGCTAGAACAAACAATGACTGAGGATTTAGCTGCCCTTGGAAATGACAGTTTAGTGCCATATTTTGTGTTTTGTCTTGTTACTGGCTAATTTGAATCTGCTTCTAAGCTCAGTACTATGAGGTTTAGCATCAGTAAGCTATGACTTCTGAGCCAGGCTGATGGCCATTGGCTCACCCTATGTCCTGAACCCCTGGCCTACCTGGCAGCAAGTCAGCGTGCCACGTCCAAAGTTCAATCCACACAAGTGAAGTCCAAAGGTCAGGAAACGAGGTTCAGGGTCAATCCAAGTAGTCAAGGCCAAAGTCCAGCAGTCAGGATACAGTCCAGAGTCAAACCGGAGCACAGTTCCACAGCGATCCAGGAGCATCAAGGCCAAAAGCCCTCAATATGGGCAGTTGAGTAGACACAGCACCTCAGCTCTGCTGCCCTTTTATACTTTGCACACTGATTGCAGCACCTGGGCTTGATGAGGCATGTGACCCTCACCTGTTCTAAGCCTACTCCAACTGAGGAATCACACACCTGCTCCCAGGGCTAGTGAGCTTTACTTGGCCAGCTAGTGAGCTTGGCTGTGGGCCCTTGCCTGCCTCAGCTCCTGGAGTATCCCTCCTGCTGCTCCCTGTGCCTCAGAGCCCACCATGTTTGTGGAGACAGAAGCCCCTCTGGCTCTGATGATGAGTCCTGCTGCTCTGGTTCCTGTGCACCCCGTGAGTACTTCCCGCACCAACCTCTCCCTCCCCATTCTCAGCTTGCCCCAGTTTGTCCCAGTCCCAGCTATACCTATTGCCAGGCTCCTCTTCTGCCTCCCAGTTGTCCTGCCGGTTCATGGCACCCTAGCATATTAAGAAGCTTCTTTCTTAACTCTAGGCCTTTGCAATTCATAATCATCTAAGCCAGGCAAGGCCAAACTTGGCCCTCCAGCTGTCTTGGGACTACAACTCCCATCACCCCTAACTTAACAAGACCAGTGGTCAGGGATGATGGGAATTGTAGTCCGAAAGCAGCTGGAGAGCCAAGTTTCGCCATGCCTGATCTAAGCCAAACTCAGCTCTCCATTGCGTATGGCAGCTCATATCTCTCTCCCCGCCGTACCTGCTTTTCCTTTTTCCTGCCTGTCTTGAATTGCAAAAATGCACAGGGTTGGCAAGCACTTGGATGCCCAGAATACATTGCTGAGTCTAAAGTCATGCAAACTTGTCCTGAACAGTACTCAAAATAATTATTTAATCTGCTTTGATCCCCTCTGACACGTTCAAAGTTTGCTAATTTAAAGTGAGCAACCTCACTCAAGGGAGACAAGAAAGAAGCCTTTTAGTGATTAAGAATGGTTCATAAGCCTGTTTGTTGATGTATCTCATTTATTCTATCTCTGCAACTTTTAAGTTGTTAAGTTACTTCCTTTTCTTTTTAGTTATCGGAATGTGTAAAAAGCATTTTTAGCCTTGCATTCTAGAGAAAAAAGAATCTATTATTAAAAATCAGAAGAGTTTTTATTAACTGTGGTATGGAAGTCAAGCTGTTTCTATCAGGCCCTTTTCAAGTTGGTGGGTGGAACACCCATGTTGTTTTTGAACAATGCATGGTGGTCTTTATAGGAAAAACTTAGTCTGTGTGACATAATAGAGCATTTCCTCTTGAGCAGGTTAGAGCTTAGCTGCCAGAAACCTTGCCTCATGCTTGCTGCTCTGGGATATTGGTTTCTAACTGACAGAGAAGCTGATATGGCATGGCCCCCTCCCCCCACTGAAATACACAGAAACCCGAAGAATTAACTAGCGCTATTTCGCAGGGGCAGGCAGGGGGTTGGGTACTTCCTGTTTGGATAAACTACTTACAGAAAAAAACCGTAAAGGAGAGGTTCTGCTGCTAGTCAACAATATTTTCCCCTCCTGATTGCTCTGAGATGGTTGATTACATTGCTGGCTGCGGCCTTTTGCTCCTTTTCCTGGAAATTTGAGTTTGGTTTTCCCTCTGAACGGACCATCTCTGTTTTTATTTGCAAGCTGTCAGTAAGAAAAGGTATGGCTCCCAAGAAGAGAGATGGTAGGGCTTATCAGCATCACGAACCATATGGAACTTTGAAAGTTCCTTCGAGTCCAAAGTTGTTCCCCCAACTGCGAGAGCAGGTGGAAAATGCACCCAGGACCAGGCCTCTGTTGGCAACTGACTATCTATCCATGGGCTCCCTAGCGCAAGCAGGCAACGAAGAACAGGAGAGTCTGCACGCAATCTACGTTTTGGAGGAGAGCCTTGGGCAGGTAGGCTTTGCTGAGTGGTTTTTTTTTCCTTTAAAAAATCTAGACTGAAGAGGAGAGGAAGATGTGGAGCTACGCTAGAAAGAGTCTGTATTCAGTAATTATCCACGTTTCCTATGAGGAAGAATGGAATTGGTGGGTAGCTTCACCGGTGATGTGGAGATATTGTTAGAGATTTTAAAGATTTAACTGGGTGTGTTACTTCAGGTTTGGAGGAGAGGTAGAGTAAAGTGGCAAAGACACCAGTGGTACTGGTTGGAGATAAGATTCACTACAAGAACTGTCCTTTTCCAGCTGGTGTTTGGTGTTTAATTTCATCTGTTCCTTTATTTGATTTTGTATGTGCATTGGCACTGGCAATAAAACATTTTGGTTGTTTTATGGCTCTGCCTTTTAACTTAGCGTTTGTCAGGAAAGCTTTCAAAGACACACATGATAGGAAGCTAGATGAGAATTTTGCTGTCTCAGTCAAGAACAGAACAATCACATGAAACTTCAGACTCTACCCAGCCCAGTGCCATCTAGTGACTAAGCCAAATAATGACACTATCCACACTGCATCTTGTCTTGGTTGCTGTTACATTTTTTGATGTTTTATCTCCAGTTAAGTTGCATTGCATGCATAATGCAGCAAGGTGGTGTGCAGTTAAGTCAACAGAACTAAATACATTTCAAATGCCTCCTGTTGTACTCTGCGTTTGCTGGAATACTGTTTATGCTTAACAATAACAAAATATATTCATTTGAGAAATAGTCACAGGCAGTTTGAAGTGCTTTCTGCAGGAGGGGTAAAAATTCCTTGTGTGCTAAGTGGTACCCTTTATCTAACAAGCACAGAGGGTTGACCCCAGAGGCAAGGAGGGAACCGAGTATATGTCATCCATAGTTACCCTAATTGAATTCTTATTTCATTACATTCTAGATCTTCCTTTCAATTTCTGCACTTGTTTAATTCTCTAGGTTTTTTTTTCTTTTTCTTTTTTAATGCAAATAAATTATCTTGAAGTAGCTGCACACAGAACAGGAGCGGATAGCCTTTATCCAGCCCACCAAGGATTTTTTATGCAAACCATCAAGAATCCACCAAATTTTGACAGTGGTGGCAAAAAGAAATATAAAGGAGCCGTAGTGCTGGGGTAGCCCTGATGCAATGCAAACCATCCCTCCCTTGTTCTCCAATTGATCATTTGATGAACTCAGAGGGGAAATAATCCCCCCTCCTCAATGACTCTGTGTAGATCAACTGAGGAGGGGGCTGTGTACACACTAAAGTGTAGGGTGGTCACATTCACAGCTAGCATGATGCCCTGGTTTGATAACTCCCCTGGTTCCCCTCAAAAAAGAGTTCATGGTGACCGTAAATGAGCCCATTTTCCACTGCCCCAAAGAAGGACAATTCAGACCAATTTTTCTCAGCTTTGTGTGTGTTTAGGTTGAAACACATTGAAACCAGAAATGAGTGTTCATGTAGCATGTTAACAATCTATTTGTGTGGTAGAGACCTTATTTAGTTGTGTCTTTGTTCAGATTATATCATACCCTATCCCAGGGACCCAGCTCTGCTAAAACTGTAGTCCAATGTAGAAGGACACACAAATCTAGACCAGTGGTCTGTAAGTATTGTTCTCAAATTGCTGGGGAGGGGGAAATGAGAGAGAAATGGGATTTGAACCAAGGATTATGTGAGCCACAGCTGCTGTTCTTAGCCATGATGCAGCATTGTCTTTTTTTAACATGTGGAGTTAGGGGGGTTGGTTTCTATTATCAGCTTCTTTTTTGAACCATAAAGAATCCACTTGCCTAAAGAAGATATTTGTCAACCTTGGGCAGTTCAGGTTGGTATGTGGTACTGAAGAAAAACGTTGATGAGTAGTGACAAGTGACTCTCAGCCTCATTCATATATTTCCAAATATCTGTTGTTAGAATCATGGTGGCAGTTTGGCATAAAATTCCTTCCTTGCTTCACTGTAATAATGTCGTAATGCAGCAGTGACCAGTTTGTCTGCTCAGGATTGGTTTCCCCTCCTCCTGTAATTTAATTTAATTTAATTTAATTTTAATCACTCTCTAATTTTTGCTGTTCTTACTGTGTCCTCAGACTTGTACCTATTCTGTGACTGATCAAACCTTCTTGCAATGCATCTTTTTTCTGTAAGGAGCCGCGCATTTTGCTGCTGAAGAGGAACTGACACAGGTCTCCAGAATCTAAATTTGCTTCAACTTCATAACTAGACTATTGCAGCGGAGCTGCTTGACTTCTTCAACACTTTTGGGATCTCACATAGTACCTAATTAATTTGCTTTTGCTCAGCTCAGTATCATCTGTGGGAGAGGCTTTCAGACTTTTAACTTCACTGAATATCCCCCTCTTTGGTTGCATTTGCACATCATGGTAGGCCAAACGGACTTGGCACAAATGTGCTGGCTCCTGAGGAGGAAATTGCATCCACTTTGCTCCTCCCAGGACTTTTTAGCATAGCACTGCATCCAGCATAAGGTTTGGCCTCTCCTCTTTAACCAGGATCTGTATCCAAGGTTTGTGCTACAGATTGAGGTTAAGGAGGAGAAACTTTAACCATGTGTTCTGGGTTCAGATGGCATGCTAAGCCAAAACATCTTGACTTAGCTGCTGTCCCACAGTGAGATAAAAAGCCTGCAAAGGAGCAAAGTGGGTGTGAGCTTCTCACTGGGTCACTGCACATTTCCACTGTGGTGGTAAGCCATACCTTGGCTTACCAGTGATGTGTGAACCTGGCCAGCAGTCTTCTCTGCCAACCCCCACCTCACACATTGCAGATGCTCCTGTGTAGAGCCAACTTCTAGGTGCACTGTTCATTATGGTTTCTGCTGGGCTTCACAGTTGCACTGCATAAACTAAGAGTGCAGCCTAGAACAAATTTACGACTGCACATCCCAGGATAGTGTCATTATTTCCACGTTTAATGGAAGGCTCTAGTCATGCAGAGCTTCTACCATCTCCTGAGCAAAAGCAGAAAGACAGAGCCCAAGGTATCCATTTATTCAATGCCTGGGCAGCCTGATTTGAGTATTTAGGCTGCAGCCCTTATGGACTATTTTTCTTAGGTGTAAGCCCCATTAAATTGAGTGTGCTTCCCTTTTATAGGATTGAGCTAAATGTATCAGATACTGGGTATCATGCCCCTTTCAAAACCCATACCCATTCTTCTGCCAACCTCCATTTGATCACAGATAAACTTCTATTTGATCACGCATACTCTCACACTTATAGAGGAAATATTCAGAGTCTGCATGGGTTTAACTTGAAATAAACTAGCAAGATACAATGTTTTGAGAAGGCTTGCTTCAGATATTGCATTGTAGGCCATGCTTGATCTTTTGCTTGCAACAAGCTTCATAGCGGATTGTGTCATAAATGTGTGTAATATGTTTTGTGGTGGTATCTCAATAGTTAAGGCAGATAGATTGCATTACAGGGTGTCTTACATCTTTCCTACCTTCCTTTAAAAGGGTTATAGGGGTCAAACTGTTGTTCAAACATAATACAAAGAATTGTGCCCTGAGCATCCATATCAAAAATGCTTTCCAGTATTTCAGCCTGCTGTCCCATTTTAGTTCCATAGTAGCCAGGGAAATTAATGTCAGGGAGTGAGGAACGGAAAGACTTTGTGAATGAACTGTTTCCTGTGCATACAATGGAAGGGGGTTGAGATCACAGTACTCTGATTGCTAACGCAGCTTCTTAATGTCTGGGGCTTTGGACTAATAAAAAGCTACATTAAGAATTACAGTGAGTGATTTGCAAGCCCTTTATGGATTTCTTTTGGTCCAGAGAAAACCATTATATTCACATCTAACATTTTATTTGACTCTCTCTCAGACCCACACTTTGTCTCTCTCTCACACACGAAATTCATGATCAGATGCTCACTATCAATGGTGGCTTGAATGGCAGCTGCTTTGACATTATTTTCAGCCAAATCCTAGATGCGCATTATTTGGAAGTAAGCTCCATTGCTTACTCTCAAGGAAGTTTGCATAGGATTGCAGCTCAGAGGGACAATTCATATCCATATCACGGTTATACTTTTATCAAGCCCCACACCTAAGAAAATCATTTGGAAAGATGCTACGTTGTGATGTAAAGTAATAGAGAATGGGAATCATCAGAGACTCAGAAGAGTTTTGTTAGTGTTGCTGCCAGACAGTGGCAAAAATACAGTTTAAAAGAAAGAAAACAAACTACTTCCCACCACTTGGGGGGGGGGACTTTTAGACACTGAGACTCAATGCCAGGATTTTTTGAAAGATGGACGCTGATTGGTAGCAATTGCTTTTTTCTTTCTGAGTGGTTTGTATGGGTGAATTTGAGGTGTTATTCAAGTAGTTTTGGGGAGAGCCTGGCACCCACTGCTTTCCTGATGGTTGACTGTGTATGTAGTTTTATTACTCGACTGGTTCCTTCATACATTACAATTATTATTTATTTTATTTTATTTTATTTATACCCCACCCATTTGGCTGGGTTGCCCCAACCACTTGGGGTGGCTTCCAACACATATAAAACATAACAAAACATCAAACATTAAAAATTCCCTGGTAGAAGGCTGCCTTGAGATGTCTTCTAAAAATTGTGTAGTTCTTTATCTCCTTGACATCTGATGGGAGGGCATTCCATGGCAATGTTGGGGCTGCTTCCCTGTGGAATCTTCTTATGAATACCACAGTAATATTGCAAGCATGTGTGTGGCTCCAGCCTCACAGGTCCTTTCTACCAGATCATCAGCCCACATGATTGGCCCCACCCATGTGTTTTGGGATTCCTAAGTAGTACTGTGGCAGCAGAGGAAAAAAACCCTCAGAAAGCAGCTTCCATGCCACTGCAGCAATATATGAAGGGGCCCTAGGCGACCCTTGATTGACGTAAATGCAAACGCACTCATTCAGCACCCACATCATTAGTTGTGTTGCTGTTTAGCAGTTCAATTAAAGCAAGAAGCAGAGCAGATGTAACTGGGCAAAACAAACAGGCAGCTTGAGTCAGCCTTCATAATTTGGCACGGCATCCCATAAATAAATGCAGTAACTTGTTTAGCATAGTTAAGTAGTTTGCTACTCAAACAGGCCATATTTGCATGACATTCCTTTTGAGGAGCAGTTAAGATGTGGCAAATTAGCTCTGTGTCTTCAGAGTCTGACATGTTGCAAAGAAAAGAAAAATACCCTGCCCCCAAATATGCATTATCCTATATTAAGGATTCTGCACTTATTTCCTTCAGCAGCAAATCAAGCTAAGCAGAGAGCTTGCAGTGTGATTATTTTGTTCCATATTGTTGCTGTCATTCTTTTGTGCCTTGATAAGATAACTTGAGCCCTGAGTGCTCTTCATTTGAACTATTACTGCTCTTGTGCAGAATCTAAAACATATTGGCATGTGACGCCATCTGTTTTGTCTTCTCTGCTTAAAGAAGTGTCTCTTGTCACACATCTCAAACTTCATTTGGCACTATAGGTAGGTTTTCTACCTACCTCTGTGGCACCCTTCAGATTTCAATCAGATTTCAATCTGCAAAAGTTCTATTTTTATTGGCTTCTTAAAACTCAGTGCATACATACATTTGAATTCAGTGTTTTAGGGCCTTGGTCTGTTGAAAGTGTTGTGCCATTGTGTTCATTCTTCTCTTCCCCCTCCCTTCCCAGTCTGGATGCGAGCCTGGTTGGTTACAGCGTGGTGCTGATAACACCAAGGTTGCAGGTTCAGTTCCCACATTGGGCAGCTACATTTTCCTGGGGTTGGACTAGATGACCCTCCGGGTCCCTTCCAACTCTACAATTCTACGATTCTAAGACATTTCAACACACACCTGCAGCGTGCCCCCACTCTCTGTGCCCCGTTTGCCATCAGATCTGCTCTGCCTTGGAATGTAAGCTCATATGAGGCCGCTGTAATTTCTTTGCTTTCTTTGGCTCTAGTCTCTCAGCAGCTCCTGTTGGGCTCCTGCTTCAAGCTTCATGTCTGTGCCTTGCTGAGTCATTTATTTTCCTTTGTCTTGTTGCTCAGCCCCATGTCTCCCTGAATACTGTCTGGTCTGTTTGCCTGCTCCCTGGCTCTTTGCCTTCGCCTTTCTCCTGATCCAGCCAAGTCATCTGCATCCTGGCTTCCTACCCCCAGCCCCAACTATGCACAACAGCTAAAGACGCTGCGTGTTGAAGTTTGTGCTGCCAAGGAGTCCACCTTGGGGTAGGGATATTAATGAAGGTTTTCCAACTACAGTGCAGTAAGAGAGAAGTCACCCCCTTGACTGATTATTTTTTTTTAAAGTACTATACAAATAAATGGTATTGGGGTGGTTAGAGGAGCTGTAGTGCTGCTAGGCTTGTGGGGTGTCGCAGGCAATAGCCTTACTTTCAGCGAAGTACGGTTTGCAGAAAAAAGTGAATCAGAAAGTTTTCCAGAAAGTATTCTGCTACCCTAAATTGATGGAGATTTGATTTAGCATGTTTATTCGATTTACATTTAGTAAGCGCAACTAAAAACACCTGAAAGGATTTCCCAGAAGTATTTGAACAGAAATACTTGATTAGGGGGGGAAAATCAATAAAGTGTAGTTAGTGTGGTTTAAATGTTCAGTTTTCCACTTGGAAAATCATGTTAAGCGTTTTAAGGCATGACAACTGTTACATTTAGATTTATGGAAAAAAGACATTAAGAAACTAAGAATTGTTAACATACTATTTTAGCAAGCCTCAAGAGCTGTGCACAAAATTTGTGTGCTTCCTTGGGGTAGTCACCTGAAAAAAAGTTAATTAGAACTTTGGCTAATATTGACCTTGTTTGCACATAATGATAAACCACAGTTAATGGCTTGTCAGGATCACTTGTGCTTTGTTCCTGTGCTGCTGCAAACAGGAGCACCAAGCCATTAAGCCTTGGCTTGTTGTTATGTTCAGACCCAGGATCGTGGTTTATGTCTCCTGAACAAACCATGCTTACTACTCAACATGGAGCCATGATTTGTTGTTGACTTTATGATGATGATGATTTGTTAGGGAGAAACTATGATCACAGTTCAGATATAACAACAAAACATGGCTTATGGCTGCTCCCAGTTGCAACTGGGAAGGAGCAAAGTAAGAGTAATCGGGCATAATCCCAGTAAATCATTTAGCCATGGCTTGTTAAATATGAACAGGCCCATTGTAGTCATTCCACTTGTCCAATTTGACCTCTATTGCGTTCATTCACAATTCACAAGGAAAGATATTGGGGGGGGGTGTGAATTCCATGGACAATTTCCCAGCTTCCCCCAGGATTCCTGCAGAATTACTCCTATCCCATCTAGCACTTTCACATATATTGAACTGTGCACAAAGAAATGCAAAGTGCAATTTCAGCAATTCAGCATAGGGGTTTGAATGCCCAGAACCTTAACACTCGCTCCTAACACAAAACTCCTAAACAGTAGAAGCTCTTGCTAGGGTAATGTTGTCTGGGAAATGCTCAGCAGGCTACCAAGCACCAGGTATTCTGTAAACACAGAACCCCACATAGTTCAGACAAGCCTTAATACCAAATAGGCTTCACATGCTCAGCATAGAAATTGCAGCTAAGTTGAAATTGAGGAGAGTCTACATTATGGATTTACTGTGGGAAAGCACTGAGTTTAAGCTGATTCAATCAACAGATCGCTTTTCAACATCTATACTGAAATATTTGGGTACTGGCACCTGCAGGCTCTGTTTATATTCATGGGGCAAGTTGCATTACCTTGAAGAGAGGCAAATTCTCCTGCCAAAATATAACACCAATAAGCATAATAATCGGGGCAGACTTGGGTCTTTCAAATTTCAGCCATGCCCTGTGCGAGGCCAACATTCAGTGCCTGCCTCCCGCCTTCACTTTGTCATAGTTGTGGTGCCCTGTGCACCCCCTAGGCTCAGCGCCCAGTGCGGCAGAACCAGTCATGCTGCCCTAAACCCACCTCTGTAGTAATAGTAGTTATGTAAGCCATTGCAGATGTTCAAAGCATTTAACTTACATTACCTTGGTAATCATTATGACATATCAGTTAACAGTATTATGTTTTATTTAGATGGTGGGCTGAGGGAACAGTAACTTAGGGCACAAAGTGAAATTTAACCAAGAGACTTCCCAATTGTAGCTCAGATTTGACAATTATGCCACTCCAGTTAGCTGAGTTATATCTCCTTATATATGCCTACTGTCCACACTCTTTGTTCCCTCTAAAATGTCAGGTTCTGTCAAAATGATAAGGGAGGAGTAAGGATACAGTATGTAAATTGCACCACAGGACGCAAAAGAATAGTTCTTTATTTTAGTTTTACTGAATAATAATTTTCCTGGTGCAGAATTTGAACAACAAGGAGAAGTGGATGTTTCTCTTACTACTAACTATAGCAGTGTTTCCTTTCTCAGGAGAGCAACTCAGTAGATGGTAGGGGTGAGAATGTGTCTTTTATATAGCTAGTCCACAGCTTTTCTATTCTAGAAATGTATTTTAGTGCTACACTAGTTTAACTGCATTGGCTTTACCCCCCCAAAATTGTTCTGAATCATTGTTAAGTGAGCATTACTGCCAACGGACTGTTAAGAAGCCCACATAACTGCTGCTCCCACCTTTCCAGTTGAAGTTACTGTGTTTGTAGGCCCTTACGTATTGTATGATATATATGCAGTGTAGCCATCTGTTGTGGTACATATTATATTATGTTTGCATTTACTGTATAAGCACCAAAGAAATATATAGAACTTTAGTTACTGAAGTGAATACCAAGTCCTTGTAGAAATTACTTAAGATAGGGAAAGAGATGGAATATATAAACATCCATTACAGTGGTCTCTTCTCAAGGGGTTTGAAAGCAAATTATGTAGAGATTTAAGGGCAAAATCCTTTCCATCTTCTAAATTTCTTAATAATTTTCATGGTTAGAGTACTTTGATGTAAAAGGGCAGAAACTGAACTCCGTAGAACATGGCTGTGATTTGGTCAGTCCCACAGAGAATGAGATAGTGAAGAATGCATTAACTCAGCAGGTGTCCATCAGGCACAAATTCACTTCTTCCTCCTAGGCATAATAGGAGATAAATTCTTTTTTTCTGCTATGGTGGAGAAGCAGTGTGATCTTTCTTCTGTAATCTTCAATATGTTCACTTATGTCATCGTCACTGAAATACTTAGATGCAGTAGTTTCCCTCCATTTATTATTTTTTCCACTTTATTACTATTGTGCCTCGCCCTTCCTTTGAGTAGCTCAGGAGGGCTTGCCCCACCTTTCATCATCCTAGGTTAGCATGGGTAGGTTAGTTAGCCTGGGAGACTGAGGCGGACCCAGTAAAGCCAGATCTCACTGGCTAAGAAATGTGTAGACTATTGGCTAAAAAAAAAGTGCTCAGTACTATGAAAGACCACAATGGATATATGGCATATGAGAGAGAGAGTCCAATTTGTATGCTACAGCTTTGTACTGTTAGCATATTTTGCATATCAATGTTGTAACCAAGAAGGAAGAGGAAAGAGAGCAGATGGACGTGAACTCATTCTATTACTTTATATATAGACAAAGGAGTAATTGGTAAGCATAGCCTATGTCTCTGGTTTTAGACATAGTGTGAAAGGATTGTCAGGATTCTAGTGAGAATATGCAGACAAATATTGTAGTTTTCAGAACTTTGAGGCTATGTGTCTATTAGCAACACTGTTGGGTCCAGTTGCCAAAGCAAAGATGGTGGCATTCAGCCAGGTCAAATAACTACAGTTGGACGTTATGTGCCAGGATTGGTTACGGATTTTGGTACGTATCCGTGAGAGAGAAAATTAGATACTGTGTATATAACCTGTGCCAGCTGTACCTATAAAATACCTAATCTAAAACGCATTTAGTTGGAGAGCATCTATTTACCTAATTATATTTAATTTCCCTTCTCTCCCAGCACTTACAGAATCCTGCCAACTTCCACAATGCAGCCACAGAACTCCTGGATTGGTGTGGCGATCCGAGAGCGTTCCAGAGGCCCTTTGAACAGAGTCTGATGGGCTGTTTGACGGTATGTCAACTCTGGTGCAGCAGAATATTTTTCCACTGGCATTTTAAATTGCTGCCTGCATCCCTAAGGATGGCTGGTTTGGGGAGGAGGAGGTGGAGGCTGTGCAGCTAAATACACTGATTCATTACCCTCTTATTCCTCTTCCTTTACCTCTCCATCCCTTTTCTAACAGAGCATCTGAGTTTTCTCATCCTATAAGTTGTGGGGTAAGAGATCATTAAAAGTTAGAAGATGTTGGATTTGAGAGGTGGATTTGTTCCTCCTCAGGGCTTTAGGACTAAACTCGGGGATTTTGACTGGCTTTGCAAATCAGTCAAGAAAAGCTACCAGTCCATGAAAAAGTTTACAAGCCCATTGCTTATATATATATATATCCGTGTTATTCATATGGCCTAAACGAAATAAAAGGAAATTGCTTTTGTGAAGTTTCTGATCTTCATTGCTTGGGCTTCTGACTTGGCTCAGAGGACTCGTTGTGTGGCTATTTACAATTCTGTCTTAGACCATGCATACATTAGCCTTAGCTCTGACTTCCACCTATGTCTCCCCTCTCCCCTTTCCTACCTAATCCAGCTGTGTTTGGGACAGTGCCATTATATTAAATACTAGATACTGCATAGTAGTGTACACACAAACATATTCAACAAGTGGGCTGCTACGGTAAGGTGACTGAGAATATGTGGTGTGAACCAGGAAATCTCCAGTTCAAAGCTACTATAGCCACAGACTCACTGAGTGGCCACAGGAAAGCCACTATTCTCTCACACCCAACTGTAATATCTCCACACAAAAATGGTGTGTACATTACACATCTTTACTGCTGAAGCTAAATTTGTTCTGGTCTTGTAAGCTGCTGTTGCCAAATCACCAGTGGCGTAGCGTGGGGGTGCAGGGGGGGCCGGCTGCACTGGGCGCAACATCTGGGGGGGCGCTCGCACTCGCAGCTCTCTGTCCCTACCTGGCTCACTCACTCTCTCTCATTGCAGTGCTGGCTGTGCAAATCCGATCCGAGCCGCTGGGTCGCGGCCCACTGTGGAGGGGGTGGGTGCCAGGCGTGCGGTGCGGAGAGAGAGCGAGGGACTATCTGGGGGAGGGACAGTGCAGCGGCCGCCCAGCGCAGCGCTGAGCGCGGGAGAGAACCACACCAGCCCAGGCAGCAGCAAGAAGAAGCTGGCAGCGGCGGCAGGTTACGGGTTAGGGGGCGCAAATTACTTGCCTTGCCCCGGGTTAGGGGGCGCAAATTACTTGCCTTGCCCCGGGTGCTGACAACCCACGCTACGCCGCTGCAAATCACTGCAGTTCAGTGTTTGATGTGTTGTTTATCCATGGTTTTTCAGATCTGTTTTAAAAAATAATATAATATAATTAATATAATATAATATAATATAATATAATATAATATAATATATAATAATAATCATTATTTAAGCACTAGGCTGTCTAGTGGGAAGAGGCAGAGTGCTAGTAAGGCCTACTGAGCCTTTAATTGAACATTTTCTTCTTGTAGCTTCCACTTCTGTTATTTCTTCCTGTTCATTGTAACTTGGGGATTGCCCCGTAATTGCCCCTTAATTCATCAACTTCCGTTCCTTGCAGGAGGTATATGGACTGTTGGCTTTAGTTCCTGATATTCTTGCATCATTATATATGTGTGTGTTACACAGTTTTATTCATGTTTTAATTATATTATAAATCATTCTGGGATGCCTCGTGAGAAGTGATTCATAAATGAAATAATATTGTTGGTGTTATTGTTGTTAATGCTAGTTTGGTTTCAAAGAAAAATAAATATAAATGGAAACTAGTAAGGCACTCTCCCACCAACAAAAGCTGACTAATTAAAGAGCAATTCATCACTAATTCCCCAGCTGCTCTGAGAACAAAGCAGAAACAAAAAGGGCATAATGTGCAAAGAAAAAAGTTTTAGTGTAGAAGCAACCTGGATTCTCAAGCCTCCATTTACAGTATCCCTGCCTCTTGAGTGTTACTAATACCATTTATAGGCATAAAAGCATTTTTTGGAAACACATTCTTTTTGTAACAAAATATGGAAACAAAAAACAAAACAAAAAACTTAACAATGTGTCTTATAGCTAAAGACACGTTGTTACCAGTTCTTTTTGGTTTTTTTAATGAATGGCCACATTTGCCTCTGAATATTGGGGCAAGGATATGTTAGAAAACTCTGACTCTAAGGAACCATATCTAGGACTTCTCTTAGAAACCTTATTCAAAATGGAATGTATGTAACATAATTCCCTTATCTACTTAAATCTTTGTTATGTGTTCAATGCTCTAGAGTGTTTTTTCTACATTGGATTATACCTCAAATTATTATTAGGTAAAAGTTTCTGATTTATTTCTTGTTCAACATTTAAATTTTTATTTGTTGCCAAAAGGAAAACTGAAATTACCATCCAGCCTGCAAACTTTATTTGCAAATATTTCTGTTGCCACCTTTCATTTATTCTGGTTTAGTGCTGGTATTTTTAGTTTCCTTTTTATGTGTGCTTTTGTTCTTTTTACATGCGTTTAATTTGATTGCATGTTGCTTTGAGATATTGTAGAAACGTGAGAAGACAATAAATATTCAGATAATTTCAAGCACACTCAAGTGCCTTAAAACAGAACAATATGAGTTAGCAGCTGGTTGCCATTTTTTCAGTAACTGAAAAGCTTGCAAAATTAAATGAGGAAAAATTCGTTCTGACACCAGCAGGGGGGGTATGCACTTGTCTCTTTCTTCCAGTTATGAGATTCACTGAGAGTTTTGTAATTAGCGGTTATTAAACTCTTGATTAGCAGGAGAGTTAGGTTAAGAGACATTTTCCTAGCAATATGGTGATGTGATGAGGGAACCAGAGAAAGCTGCAGCCAAGTGATCAGTTTTCTATTTGAAAATATAAAGGAAACCCTTGCAGGCTGCAGTGTGGAAAAGCAGTTTTTCCCCCTGCAGAAATGAGGAAAAAATGGTGGGCTGATTTGCTTTGTGTAGTTTCGTGTTGTCAGCTTGCATCAGACCCACTTCTTCCATCTTCATTTGCAAGCTATTCTTTCATTATGATGGGATCAGCACTAGGGAGAAATTGAATTCTGAACTTTCTGGGAATGGAGTTGGAATTTCAGCTTGCAGAGTCTGCTCATCCTTCCCCCTTTTTTTTCAGCCCTGAAGACCTCTCTTCAGCTTCCCTTATCATGCTACTCCCATTGCCCTTTTCTTTTTCATGTTCTGCTTGTCCATACCAGATTCTCAACTTGGATCTTTCAACTTATAATCATTTCACCCTCTTGTGAAAAATACCGCATTTTTCGCTCTATAAGATGCACCAGACCATAAGACGCACCTAGTTTTTGGAGGAGGAAAACAAGAAAAAAATATTCTGAATCTCAGAAGCCAGAACAACAAGAGAGATTGCTGCGCAGCAAAAGCAGCGATCCCTCTTGCTGTTCTGGCTTCTGGGATAGCTGTGCAGCCTGCATTCACTCCATAAGACGCACACACACCTCCCCCTACTTTTTAGGAGGGAAAAAGTGAGTCTTATAGAGCAAAAAATACGGTAAATATATATGTTAGAGTTTTTAATGTTAGTTCTGTGCTTCTTAAACTTGGGTCTCCAGCTGTTGTTGGACTACAACTCTCATCATCCCTGACCACTGGTTGTGCTAGCTAGGAATGGTGGGAGTTGTAGTCGAGCTAGAGATCCAAGTCTGAGAAACACTGCCTTAGTTGGCAACTAATGTTTAACAGGTTCCATATTTGGATCAAGCAAGGATCAACAGCATTGGTTTTGGCCACTGACTCACTCCCATCCAAGCTAAGGGCAAAGGGCCCATTAACCCTCTCTGCAGCTGCTCGCATTTGCCTGATGCCTTGGATCATCCAGCACCAGAGCCAGCAGGTGGGATGGATAATAAAGAGACAACGTTGCGAGAACATCTGTTGCTGTCCACACTGGTGGAGAAGATTAAAAAGGCCCTTGCCTTTACCTTGGCTTGGAAGGAAGCAGCTAAGATGCATAAGGAACAGGGTTTGGGGTTCAGGGACCGTGCTTGGGGCCTAGACTTGGCTCCTGAGCTGCCAGTTGTCTCTCCCAGCCTTAATTTGTAAGACTGCCTCTCTTCTAAGTGTAGAATAATGAGAGCAGACTATTTTATAAGTGCACTTTAAGGGTTCTGATCTCATAAAGCAGCAAATGGAGCATTCGTTCGGCAACTGCTGCCAACTTTCCCACTAGTTTAATTGAGTTAGAATGCAGTGCCGTGGTTGCAAAGCTGGTGCATTTAATTAACTTTAGGAGACAGAAGGGCTGTAGCTCACTGGCAGAGTACATACCTTGCATACAGTTCAAACCTCTTCCCAGGTTAGGCTGCAAAGGCACCTGTCTGTCACTCTGGAGAGCCACTGCCAGTTAGCATAGACCAGTGTTTCCCAACCTTTTTTGGGCAAAGGCACACTTGTTTCATGAAAAAAATCTCGAGGCACACCACCATTACAGCCCCGTGACGTCAGCGCGCAGCGTCACGCCGGGAGGGACATGAATTGCTAGCAAATTACATAATCACCTCCTTGAGGGCTGGCTCATCTTCTCCGAAGGCAGAACCCCATTAATTAACAGCACAGACTCACACCATAGCCAAGACGAGGGGGGAAAACCTCAGTCATGCACAGTCATGCACATGTGGGGGCTAAATGAGGACGAAGACCGGGCAGAGAGCAGGGTTCAAATCACCCCACCTGGCCAGGACAATCCCTGGGTGCTCCCTTGGGCCACTCGCCTGACCCACCTCGCAGGGCTGTTGTTGCGAGGATAACACGGGGAGAACCATGCGCGCCCCCGGGAGCTCCTTGGAGGAGAAAGCGAGCGATGAATGCAATGCACGAAATATATGAGAGGCGACCAGGTTTTGCAGGTGAGGGGCCCCCGCCAGCCTCCGCTTCCAACACCCGGCGCAACGACGCCGAAGTTTCCCCCGGGCTCGGCTCGGGGAGCAGCGCTGCTCCCCCCCGGCTCCCCTTCGCCCTCCCGGCTCTCTCTGCCGCCCACTGGGGACCCCCCTCACCTGTCAAGTCCGGAGCGCCGGTGGAAGTTGCATGCATGCATGCAGGGCGCCGCGTTGCCATTGCATTGCACTGCACTCCATGCAACGCCTGCACGCATGCATTGCCTTGCACGCCCGCCAAGGGGTCTCCCCGCGGTCCGATGCGTCCCCTCCGGCGCGGATGCAGCATTGCAAAAATAACCCCCCCCCCGACGCAGCCCTACCTGGGGGGCAGCCTCCGACTCCGCCGCTCCGCCTCCGCGGGGATCCCCGGGCTCCATCCTGCCGCCCGATCTCCGCGGGGGCGCAGGCAGGCTGCGCGGGGTCTGCGCGGAAGAGCCCCTGCCCGCCCGGCCGCCGCCGCTGCGCTCATTCCATGGCCGGGAGAAGAGCGCTTCAAACAAAACGCCCGGCCCGCCAAGCCACGCTGGGAAACGTAGTTCGCGCACCCCACGCGGGCGCGGAGCCCAAGGGCGAGGGGACTACGGATCCCGGCAGCCCCCGCGCCGGGGACGGAGGGGGAGAGGCCGGGTGCAGGGATGGAGGGATGGGTGGGCGAGCGAGTGAGTGGCAGCCGCCAAGCCTTGGCCGAGAGCCAGGAAGGGCCTCCCCGGAGGAGGAGGAGGAGGAGGAGGAGGGAGGCGCAGAGCGGGAGGGAGGGAGGGAACCCCAGGGGTCATCTAGTGACGGCGCCCCAATCGAAAATTTGACTTAAAAAAAAAATCTTTCGAATTTTTTAATTTTTCCCGCGGCACACCAGGCAACATCTCGCGGCACACTAGTGTGCCGCGGAACAGTGGTTGGGAAACACTGGCATAGACAACACTTAGAGAGGTGGACCAAGGGAAGGAGGCAGCTGCTGCTCTGCCATGTCTTGTCTTCCATGCACTTGTTTGTGACATCAGTGGTTCTAGGTCACATGGGAAGAATCCATGATGCAGCCAGGTCTGTAGCCAGGGTGGGTGGAGGCTAGAGGGGGCTGCCATTTAATTTTCTGTGCCCCCCCTAATATTCAATCACCTGGAACCCATGTGTTTAAATGTCCTTTTGTTCTGGTTGTTGTTGTTTTTCTCAGCAAGTTTGTGAGTGTGAGAGCCATTTTTATTTTATTTTTTGACCACAAGGCAGTTGACAGTAGCTGCAGGTTTCCTTTGAGCAGAATGACTCAACAGCACATCTTCAATTGCTTAGAGTGGAAATACGTATTAGCAGTACTAACTAACATGAAATTTGGCCCCAACTTCCTACAAATCCTCAAACAAATATACTCCCAAGCCTCAGCAAAATGCAGAACTAACAATATGGATTCTAATACTATAGCTATCGAAAGAGGCACAAAACAAGGGTGCCCACTGTCTCCCTTCTTATTTATCCTGGCTCTGGAACCCTTAGCAATCTGAATCCGAACAGCCACAGACATCAAGGGAGTGAAAATAAAAGGCAGAACCTATAAATTAGGGCTCTTTGCAGACGACCTAATGGTCACAACACCAGACCCCATAAACAACAACCTCCCTAATCAGAGAACTCAACACATTTGCAATGGTGTCGGGCCTACAGGTAAATTTTACAAAGTCAGAAGCTATGTGCTTCAACACCCCTCCTCACACCCAAAAAGAACTCACTAAGGTCACCAAAATAAAACTTTGCCACACCAAGTTCAGATACCTAGGGGTACAAATAACCAGAAACCTCAATAAATTGTACCTCCACAACTACAAGCCCCTGTGGCGACAAATTAACAGACCTAAAGAGATGGAATAACATGAATTTCACTCTCTCAGACAAAATAGCTATGATCAAAATGATCAAAATAACCTACCTATTCCAAACCCTCCCAATCTGGATCCCCTCAACCCAACTCCGCAGTTGGCAGAGAAAACTACACTCTCTTATCTTCTCACATAAAAAACCAAGAATAAGCCCCAAATACCTGCACCTCCCCACCTCAGGAGGAGGATGGGGAATCCCCAACAAAAAGCATATTACATTGCCAACCAAATACGCCATATAATCCCATATATATTATAAGATGTATTATGTACATTGTGACATCATAATGCTTTGTGTGGAGAGGAGTTGGGTTGATCGTCATGACAACCTGACCACAGTTATCCATGCCCTTGAAATATCTCAGATTGACTACTATAATGGGCTGCCCATGGGGCTACCCTTGAAGACTATTTGAAAGCTGCATTCGATTAAGAAAGCCGCTTCTATTTTTCCACTTCCAAGTGATCATTTTGAACCTATTACACCACTGCATAAAGAACTTCACTGGCTACTAAACTGCTTCTGAGTGCAATTTATAGTGCTAGTCTCTACCTTAAAGCCTTTTTATAGTCTGGCATCATCATAATCATCATTATATTTATACCCCACCTTTTTACCTGAAGGAAGCTTTGCTTCACTATCAACTTGCCTACGTATTGAAGTTGTCCTTGGTGGTTCTCCACCGTGTGCCTCTGCCTCCAGAGAAGTTTGCCTGTTCTGCCTTTTGGTGCTGGGCAAAGCACCCCCTCCCCTGGATTTTTAATGTTGTTTTAGCATAGTTCATTTATATTTTTGTATTTTATCCTTTTTTTGTAACATATCCCAGAAGCACATCTAAAGATTGATATATAAATCTTTTAAGCAAACTGATGGTGATACTACAATGTTTTCTGCATCCCTAAAAGAAGCCCAAGCTTGTAAAACAGCAAGCTAGAATAGGGGCAGGGGAAAGACCCTTGTTTGTGCTTTAGTGAGGATGTTTAAGGATTCTCTTGATTTAGAAAACTCAGGCATGGATGTTTTTCTGCTCACCTCCTGGTGTTCAAATCTGCCTTATTTTTAATGAAGCAGCCGAGGAATTGCTAATTCCTCTAGAATGTCAGAGCTGCGGAAAGGAGTTGGGGGAAGAATGGAGAGACTTAAACTTCCTCCTTTCCCCCCTTTGTCTTTGAAAAATCTTCCTAGAAACGTTTCTGTGAATGTAACTAGGAAGGCTGAATTCAGCGTTACAGTGGTACCTTGGTTTACGAACTTAATCCGTTCTGGAAGTCCGTTCTTCAACCAAAGCTTTCTTAAACCAAGGCGTGCTTTCCCATAGCAGCGGGGGACTCAATTTACAAATGGAACACACTCAGCAGGAAGCGAAACATGTTCTTATTCCAAGGCAAAGTTCACAAATCAAAACACCTACTTCCGGGTTTGCAGTGTTCTTAATCCAAGTTGTTCATAAAATAAGCTGTTCTTAAACCAAGGTACAACTGTACTGCTTCAACACTGAAGAAGAGAGCGTAATTTGAAGGCTAGCACACAAAACCATAGGAGCCAACACCTAGGGGCCAAGGGGGTCTTAGCCCCTCCTCAATAAAATATTTGAGGGGGCTACCCCTCTAGTTGATGGGCATTGTGATTCAGATGGCATGCATGCACCATATCATGTGATTGATTATGCTGGGCAGACTCCCCCCCCCATATTTTATTCAAGTTGGCACCCCAGCACAGAACTGAAAATACGTTGGTCCTGATTTCTCAAAAGAGACCACCACAGAAATGTTATCCAGAGTGATTTCCTTGTTATAAATAAAGTTTAATTTGTTGATTAAATAGGAGAGATTAAGTTGTTAAACCTTTTGCATTGTGTTACCTGAATTTATAGCAGGCTTATGCATAGCCACTTGCTATTGAGAATTAAGAATTGACTTCTGGTAACCAGGCAAAATAGCAAGCTTTGCAAATGCTGGTTCTGTTAGACACCAAGTGACCTAATAATTATATATAAGCAGACTGGACAGTAGGACTTGTGAGCTAGTAACTTTTGTTGAGTAATTTGCAGCGCTGTTTTATAGACAAGCTTAAATATGTCACTTCTATAATGCTGTGCAACTCACATTGAAATTCAACCAACACACTTTCTCCTCTAGTTTGCTTGCCCTGTAAGTTAAGAATGAGGGTATAAAGAATGCAGCACTTGAAAAAGTGATGTTTTCTCAGCTGCTTTTGTCCAGGAAGATAGAGGTTAGGTTGAAACTAAGAAGAAAACAGTGCTTCCACTAAGATAATATGAACATGAAAACTAAATCAGATGTTATTAACCAAGAGTTTTGTGGCACTTTATATATTGATAAACCAAATCTGACACAGAAAGCATGCGTGTTATAGCAGTAGATGCAGTCTATGTGGAGGAAGTATTAATTCAAAAGTGGAATTATTTCTACACATCAGCTTCCCCTGCAGATGTTTAGCTTTTAGTTTTCAAATTGCAACAGCAATGAACTAGCCATCCATCAATCTCAGTGTTATTCATGTTGTGAATCTTTATTGTTAATTAGGAAAAGTGGGTACTGGAGGGCAGTTCAGATTAATAAGAGTCATGCAATTGTGCTGACTAGTTAACGTAGAATAGGAAAATTTCATTACCATTTATAGGTTATCACATATCTTGGTTTCCCGTTCTCTTCTCTATCATTGTTTTATGGCAAGCTAGTGTTGGACACAGATAATTGCACACTAATGAGTGCCCTCTTTAATTCATCAAAGGTCTTTCGTATTGAAGCAGAGGTGACAAAAACAATTTATTTCTTGAATTGTAAGCTCTTTTGAATAGGGTGTAGCTGGAAATAAAGGTTGGTATAAAAGAAAAGAAAAATAATGCCACTAAATGTCTTACTGTTCGTCTTTAACTTCTGTTTTAAAGGAATGTTGGGGCAACTCAGAAATAATACACATATGATATAGTGTGTATGAACTGAGGCTACTTTTGGATTCTGGAGGTTCTGCTGATCTGATCACAGCTGTGAGTTGGAGGACATGGCCAAAGGTCACATAAAAGCTGTAGTCTTCATTGTAAAGCCATTATTTTGATAAGTGGTTAAAATAAATCAAATGTGTTTCCCTTATTTTCATTGTGCTGCATTGACATGTTTTGTTCTAAATACAATAACTGAGTTTCTGAAGAGCACATTTGATCATTTTTATAGGGTCCAATGCCATGTGAATAATAGTCCCTGCTTGTACAGGGTGAGTCTTTTAAAAGAGACCCCGTGGCACATGTGTACTCTGTATCCATGGGGCCACTTTTAAAAGTCTCAACCTGTACAAGCATATCTCTGTACAGCATCAGAGGCCCATTCTTCTCCCTGGATAGAAAGTAGCATGTGACCTGACATACTGCCAAGCTTACCTGTACCTAAGATCTTCCAGGATCTGCTGTGTCTTCCCCTCAGCTTCCTTCCCATCCTGATAATGATGAGACAAATGTGTGTGTATAAGCAGGGCAATTCTGGTAGTTAAGGTGCAGTCTGGTAGTTAAGATCTCAAGCCAAGTCTCAAATACAGTGAAACATGAAACAGCTGTCTCCATTAAAATTCCCTTTAAGAACTTGCTTACATTTAAATCTTGGTAGTTTGTTTTTATGTTTAAAGAGTCTTTCTCTCATGGCAAAAAGTCAAAATGATGGTTCTCAGATTCAGTGTATGCTCTGCTGGTAAAGCTGTGGGAGATGGTGTGGATAGATGTGTTATTGGCTTGGACCCGAGTTTAAGTCCGTGTTCATTCCTGGGCAATCTGGATGACGCTGTGCCAGCTCTCTCACTCTCCACTTCAGTCCTGCAGAAATAGGAATTGTAGTGGCCTGTTTTACAGGGTTGTTGCAATGTGGCTAAATGAGAAAGAAATTAATGCACATCTTGCTTCATAAAAGCGCTATGAAAACCACAGTGACTTTTAAAAAAGAGAGAGCAACAAACCTCCTTGGTACTGTTCTTTATATTGCGGGTGATGCTGCAAACACGTTGGCTAGCTTGCTACAACTGTGCAGTAACTCTCAGTGAATGATTCCCTTTCTTCCTTCTTCCCAGGTTGTTAGCAGAGTGGCAGCACAGCAGGGCTTTGACCTGGACCTCGGATACAGGCTGCTGGCCGTTTGTGCAGCCAACAGAGACAAGTTCACGCCAAAATCAGCTGGTAAGAAAATCCATTTTTCTTTCTAGCAGTTGCCTGTTGACAGAGAGAATCTTGACACACTTTGCTCTGCTGTAGGAAATGGATTGGCTTCTGCCATATAGTTTAGCATTACTAGTATGAAGTACTGAAACAGGATCCCTGACATTCATTCCCTTTCTGTATTCCTCAGGCTATATCATTTATTTGCCACACCAGCTGCAGAGAAGTGCTGTCTGGGTGCGCATGTGTGTACTGGACAGACAGACATTTTTGGCAGTTGACATTTCCAGAGGAGGGATGTTGCAAATATGATTTCCTGCTCCACATAAGTATCCACTGCAAGTTTAAAAACATTATCATCCAATCCATGAAAAAAGCTGCTACAAGTGGATACATGATATGATTATCAGTTAAGCCAACTACTGAGATGATTTGCAACAATGCTACTTAGTATTGCACAACAATACAAATGGGGAACATGATGCACAATTAAACCTATTGCAGTTAACATGCGTGTGTTGTGAACGTTGCATATCAGTTTTTGCAGATGAGTGTCTTAAACATGATGTTTGTGTGTGGGAAGGTGGCAATATCTATGGCAGTTAAGGAGCAGGTTTCATTGTGACTGGAGAGACAAATAAAAATGGAAAAACTTCAGCAATGTGTGTGACTGTTGTGGTGGCGAGGAATGTCAGTTAAGCTTTCAGGTGTACGTGTGGTTATCTTTGGACTTTGTGTTGTTTCTTAATATGTTTTGGTTCTAAGAACTTCAATATATTAAGGGTTGTGCACATGATTCTTACAGCAACTTTATACATAATAATTTCCCTTCCAACTCTCCCATTCCATTCTGTTCTTCTATACCTGTGATTCCTGTCTAGCAGGGGCTTGGGCTAATGACCCTTGAGGTCCCTTCCAACTCTACACTTCTAAAATAAGGCGTCTCTGATACATATGTTGACGTCTTCGTAAAATTGGGTGAAAGAATAAAAGGAGAATTCCCTGGGTGCCTAGATCCAGGTTTGAGGCAAGTTCTATTTGGTGAGAAAACCGCAGCAGAAATTTACAATCCCCAAACAGGCAGGAAAGCAAAGCAAAGCATGGAAATATAGGCTGTCGGACCTTTAAAATACCCCCTTCTAAGTTACTTCCAAAGTCTCCCGCTTCCCTTAGCATAGAAAGAGACTGTGCATTTGGAGAGTTAAAAATGGCTTGCTCACATCACATGCTTTATTCCAGGGAGGTTGGACTAGGTGGTCCTTGGATCCCTTCCAACTGTAAAGTTCTATGATTCTAATTTCTGGACAGAACTACATGTTTTGATGGCAAACATGTTTTCCAAATGCATGTTTGCTGGTTAATAGTAATGAAATGACTGAGTTTGGGCACAGCGCTAAATTATAGTTCAGCATTATATGAACGGGCCTTGGGCTCATGCACTGACCCCTTCCAACATGATCACGGGGAGCAGATTAGACTTCTGATTGAAATTTAGCATTATTTCTGGACCCAGAAAAATGGCAGCTAGTATTAGCTGTTATTTAGAACAGCCTTTGACAACCTGGTGTCCTCCAGGTGCTTTGGGATGTTTCAGCTGGCTGGAGCTGATGGGTGATGTCCACCAAAACATTTGCAGGATGCCAGGTGTTTCCTAAAGTTTATGAATAAATAAAGGTAGAAACCCAGATAAACTGTGGATACACAGCTATGGTTTAGAGAAGCAAGGAAACTTCAGATTGTGGTTAATCACCCTGGCTTGTTTCCCAAAGTATACCACTTTGTGATCATCAAATGAAAGGTGCCCTAGAAAAGAAGGAGAAGAAGAAGAAGAAGAAGAAGAAGAAGTCTAAAAGGGGTGGTAGTGAAGATTTTATAGACTTCCCAGCATAATCACCTATATGAGATTCTTACTAAGATCACACAAATGACTATTTACAAGCTTGGGTTATTGGAGTAAGAGATGTCTGCCTTAATCCTTCTCCATTAGTCACTAAGCCAGCCTTTCTCAACTTTGGGTCCAGGCCTGTGTAGAGAGGGCGGGCAGCCAGGTCCACTTTTCCAGGGCCTCGAAGGGCTCAGATAGCCTGGGGTCCCTGCCAGGGGCCTGCTGGACTTACGCTGTCATGCCAGGAACAAGACTCCTGCACTGGGCCTCAGACAAGCTCTGCACAGGCCTGCTTGGGTCCCTAAATGTTGTTGGACTGCAACAACGTTTCTGAGCACAATTCAAAGTGTTGGTGCCGACCTTTAAAGCCCTAAACGGCCTTGGTCCAGTATACCTGAAAGAGCGTCTCCACCCCCATCCTTCTGCCCGGACACTGAGGTCCAGCGCCGAGGGCCTTCTGGTGGTTCCCTCACTGTGAGAAGCTAAGTTACAGGGAACTAGGCACAGGGCCTTCTCGGTAGTGGCACCTGCCCTGTGGAACGCCCTCCCACCAGATGTCAGAGAACAACAACTACCAGACTTTTAGAAGACATCTGGAGGCATCCCTGTTTAGGGAAGCTTTTAATGTTTGATGGACTACTGTATTTTAATATGTTGTTGAAAGCTGCCCAGAGTAGCTGGTGAAACCCAGCTAGATGGGTGGGGTATAAATTATTATTATTATTATTATTATTATTATTATTATTATTATTATTATTATTATTAAATTAATTATCCTGTGGCAGTGATCAGGGATGATGGGAGTTGTAGTACATCTGAGGACTCAAGGTTGAGAAAGGCTGCACTAAGCTCTCTGGACAGAATCTTCACAGATGATTGGATTACCTTTAAATCTGGCTGTTAACAAATTTCCTAGTGAGCTATTCTATGGAGTGATGGTATCAAGTTTTTGCACTGTGGATCATACAGGAAAGTTACAAGAGCTGCATTTTAAAAAATAGCTGGGACCCATTTGTGGAGCCCAGCCATCAGTTAAAAGACTAATGTTTTAGTATTTAAGACCCTGCCCCATCGTGTCTTTTTTCCACTATTTCTCAGACCAATAAGGGAAAATAAACTAGGGTATATGGCTTTTCTCTGCCTTTTTTTCTGGTGCTTATGAAATGGTTGTGAGTTCAGTTAGCATCTTGGTCGCCAGAAAGAAATATAGATACATTAGCTAGATTTGTGGCTCTGTGGTTGTAAAGAGAGATACTTTCACGTGGATACAGTCAAGGCTAAATAGAGAAAAATCAGGATAAATTTTGACAGCAAACTTCCAGCTGCACTTCCCAATACCCCCTTTCTAAGAAGACAAGACCTCAGACATTTTTACTTTGTCACTGATACAGCAGCAGCAGTGTGCTTGTTTTTGTGAGCTGAAATCTTGTTATTTGAACCAGTCACTTTTAAGACTTGACATTTTGTGGTACTTCTATGCTGCCAGTTCGGAAAACATTTCCTCCACAGGGAGCTTGTTGTGTGAACTGTTACAAATAGCTCTGTGTTTAGCATGATGGGCCTTCAGAGAACATCATTGCACAAGGGAGATCAACTTCCTTATCTTCTTAATAGATCATATCCAGCTTTTCTAATAGAGTAATGTTTTAAAAGTAACTGGCATGAGGAAAATGTCACAGTCATGACAAAAATTAATTTGCCATTGGCAACAAATGGCTTCCAAGTGTTTGTACAATAATGGAGCTGGATTTGAATTAATCTCCATGTTTATTGGAGTGAAATTAATTCAACATAATTGGTGGGAAAGTGTGCCCGTTCATTCAAATCCCTTTCCATTTTGCAACTTTCTATAAGTTAATGACTTGGTAGTTGCTTAACTTGCCGTTTTTAATTTTAGTCTTGTCAGGCTTTAACTGTAGAATGTGTTCTTAAGAAGTCATTTGCAACCCTTTGCGTTCATGATCCTTTGCGTTCATGATCCTTGCAACTCTGTAAGGCAGGTTATTATTATGATGCCTATATTGCAGACGATAGGATGGGTACAGCCACCCAGCAAGTTCAGGATAGTGGTAAGATTTGAACTGGCAAATTCTCTGCTCAAGGTCTCAGCCACTGCACTACACCTGAAGTGATTCTCCTGAACTACTTTGGATCTTTTCTGACATTTAAGGGATCCTAGGAAGTCAGCTACTCTTACGATCAAAGTTACTTGCTATTAATCAAAATCTGCCCTTTTCATCTGGGACAAATATCTTTGTGCTTGGGGGCATTACCAGATGCCCGTCCAAAATAACCCATCCAGGTACTTACTGTATTTTGACTAGTGCTCTCTTATCTTCTCCCCAAGATAGCTATCAATATCGCAGTGTTTGCTTTTCATTTGCAAGTCTTTACAGACTTCGGTTCCTGTACGATCAGCTCCTATGAGTGCCATGTTGAAAAGTGTTATATCTCAGATTTCAAAGAGAAAACACATGTTAGTGTAGTTATGATCTTTTTTTGGAAGAGGACATTCTGCCACATTTTAGCTTAATGGTCTTCACATTTTAGAGCTCTTTGCTCTTCTTATTTTGGTAAAGAAATCATTACTTTTGGGGTCATCTCTGCTGCTTACCAGGATTTTGAAGTGATGGTTTTAAGTCTTATTTGTTTAGCCTAGCTAATCCCCAGTTATCCCTGTGGTTAATTTGAATTGTTTTTAAGAACGCTAAGGGCAGGAGTCAAGTGGTGTGAACAAGCATTCGAAAATTAGAGTGCAATCCTGAAAGAAGGATATAATAAAGTTGTGCCTGTGTTATGCCCTATGGTCTGCTACTTTGTCAATGTAGCCTTGGCATTTCCTCCTTTATTAACAAGAATAGTGCTTAGTGTTTTGAAGTATTCAAGCACATCGTCGGGCCTTTCCGTTAGGTCCTCTGGAGTTGGCCGCCCCTCTGCGAAGCTGGGCAGCGTGCCAGGCTGGGCGCAGTGGGTTCCCTCAGGGGCACGCTCAGCAGGAGCCCATGCTGATGCCAGGCACAAACGATCCCATGGCATGCAAAAAAATGTGGGTGCCCTGGCCCTTCATGGGGAATGTTGTGGGGGCTGGAGCCCCCACAGCCCCACACACTCAGCACCTATGAAGCACATCATACAGTGCATTTAAGATGGAATTGTATTATTATCACCCTCCATATTGCGGAGGGGGGGGGAACAAAGTGAGACTGAAAGACTATTATGTGCCAAAGGCCACTCAATGCATTTGTTGATTTCCCATTTCAACGCCGGCCTCTTAGTCACTGCAGAGCCCAAGCTCTGCGCTCAACTTGCTCCTCTCTCTTGGCAGGAGGTCAGATGCAACATTTCCCACCTTGAAGGTAAATGAAACACAGCTTCTTCTAAATACACATGACATTTGGTCCTGAAACAATTGTTAGTGAGTGGCATTGGCTTGTTACCGCACAGCAGGTAGGTCATGAGCTTGTTTGCTTCCACACTGCAGACCTCTACACTGTTTGACTCTACGCTGCCTCCCTTTTTCATTGAGCCACATTGAGACTGCATAATGGAAGAAGTAGGGACAGTATTGTCTTTCTGGGTCCTGGCATGACTCCATTCCCCACCACTCTATAGCTCATTGGTGCCTTCTCACAATGCTACAAATTCCTCCAGGTCAGACATGTATCTTTGCCTAGGCAATATCCATTATTGCTGCTTGCTTTCTGCCTGTCAGCCTGCTAGACCCTCTGTATATCCAAGTATACCAACTTCCTTTGAAAGCTGGAAGGATGTCAGTTTCCTTATCAGTCTTCCTGCCCTCCCTCTAACAGTTTCCTTGCATCAGACCTTGGCCTCCAATTGACTATGCCTTTGAATTGGCCCTTCCTTCAGGAAATTCCCATTCTTCATGTAGCTACCAGATCAAGGCTTCTCGTACTTACACGTTAGCTCGTTGCATGTTCAGGTGCCAAAGCCCAGTTCTGAGAGTACATATTCAGAGATAATGGCAATAAAAGCAAAAGTCACATGCATATCCTTTGTATTGTATTATATTTCCTGTGTAAGGTTGTAATATGAAGTTCATGCATTCTCCCCAAAGTAGGTTTCCTCTGTTGCTCTTTCCATCCAGAGATGCTTATTCAGATTGCTAGAGGAGAGTCATGATACCCTCCAGATGTTATTGGACTCCAGCTCTCATCAGGTGGACCACAGCATAGCTAGTGGTCAGGAATGTAGTCTAAAACATCTGGAGTACACAGTATTGGCCACCCTTGTGCTCATGGAAGAGGAGCATTGTCCGCCTCCTCTATATTTAAACAACAGAAGGTGATACATTGCTTTCAAAGGATCTGTCTCAGCAAAAATAAATATATTCCTTTTGGCACTTATTTGGGATGGGGTGGGTGCTAAAAGAAGGAAATAAACCTGCTATACAAATGTTTTACAGACTAATTTAATGGTGTGCTGTGGTCCGTTTGTTCATTCCTCCTGGTGCTGCTTTGCTCTTGGCAGAAGGGCAAGCAGGGGCCAGGCGAGGGGACTGAGTGCAGGATGAGATCACACACGAAAGCTTTGTCAGTGAGAGACAGACACTGTTCGATATCTCTGCAGGCAGATGAAAGGGAGAGGGGAGGTGGGAGGAGCAGCTCCAGGGCAGGAATGTGCAGGAGAAAGTACCTTTGCAGATACTGAAGCAAATTAATCTTAGACCACCTGGATAGGAGGCTCAATGTGAGATGTTTGATAGCAGAAATAGCAGTTCTGTTCTTTCCTTCAGCTCACTTCAGATGTCAGCCAAATTTCAACCTTGATAGAGTCAGTGAGTTTATTATTTTTTTTAATATAGTGAGAGGGGAGTGCCGCTGAATCATCATTGTGATTGTCAGCTTTGTTAAGAAAAATTACTATTTAGTAGTTTTGAATGTATATGATTAGGTAGTGTTACAAAGGATGTGTCTTGTGGTACAGTCACAAGAGTCATATCATGCCTGTATCACTTTAGTTGGAACATATTGCATCTTTGACTGGTTCACCATGCTGCAACCATGTCAGGAAAAAAGAATTTTAGCCGCCTCTTCAGTATGCCAACTTTCCATCTGAAGTGTTTTTGGTTTTGTTCAGATGTATGAAGCTCTACCTGCAGTCTTCAGTGGGACAATCCAGGAAGGGGCAGTGTTCAATTTGGCCATTGTTCTGTAATTTGCCAAGATTGCTCCTTGCCCTTCAGAGTTTTGAATAGGTTTTCTGTAATATTTAGTGGAAGTAAACTTTTTAAATAACTAACACAACTTGGTTGCTCTGTTTGTTCAGTCTGTTTGTTTCCTAAGTTATTTAGTGTGTGTCTGGGGACGTGGCTTAAAGAAAGAAGAATCTTATGTTTGTGGTGGACTAAGTGTCTGTGGGTTTTCTGTTTTGGTTTTGTGTGTTAATTTTCTAAGAAGTCTCAATTTAATATGCTGAGAATGACATGCTGGCAGTAAAAAGGGAGGGCATATACACCCTGAAGGCGGGATTCAGACAGAGGATGAGATGAAAGAAACAACAGTTTCCTAACAGAAATGCCAAATATGACACAGATTGATTTAAAACTAAGGTTCTCTGGCTTTGTCTGATTCAAGATCTGAATTCCATAGTATGAGCTTGCCTCTTTGTTGAAATTTTCCATGTTTGAAATCCTGGGTCAGTGCTGTGTGTGGAATCACTTCAAGCTAAAAGAGTCAATTTCAGTTTTGTCATTGGCTTTAAACAGGATAAATGTCTTTTGGAAGAATGATTGTGGTCAGAAGCATAGAGTCCTAATGTATGATAAGCCAATAAGTATCGAGTTCCTTTCCTCCTTTTTCCTTTTAACCTACAACGTGTCTCCTTGGCTAGGTCACTTAACCTGCTTGCCCCTCTTACTTTCTGCTTATAGGAAATTACCTCATGCAAGCAATCGTTTGTTTTTACACAACCAGGTGTGAGGTATTATGGAGACTAATCACCACTGGGGCAGGGGTAGGGGGATTTCTTTCACTTCTGTAAATTGGTAATATTTCCCTGGTCAGCCACTAATTATGCCTAGAGAGATTTGATGGCTCTAATTATTGTGAGGGTATTCATATCAGCAGAGTTATAACATCTATGAGCAGTGTTCAAAATTTGCCAGGCTTTTTGTGATCCACGTGGTGATCACAGGATGGCAGGTTGGATATTTCCATCTGGTTTGCCCCTCTAGCTTTCTCAAGCAGGTAAGCAGAAGAACTTATTTATTGCATTGATATCCCACCTTTTTCTCCAAGGAGTAGTAGATTGTCCATACCCCTCCTCAGTTAATCCCTGCAATGAATCTGTGAAGCTAAGAAGCTAGTGAGGGTTGGGGCAGGCAGAAGGCTAGAGAAGGAGATGTGAAATAAGGAAGGGAGAAGGAAGACTGAGTGAGGGCACATTATTGGAGAGAGAACATGGACAGGTCCAGGAGGTGGATTGAAATGACCAGCTGCTAAATCTTTGCCTGCAAGAATTTGGTGGAAGGGAGATTCAGTGTAACTCCCTCTGTCCCATTATAATGAGCTGCATTTTCCATATTCTCTCATGCATGATGGGATAATGAGTACAAATTAACCTTAGAAAGCCTAGGGAGGAGAAATAGGATGGAAAGAATGGTGGTCTGTGGAAGGAACTTTGACTTCAACAAAAAAATTACGAGGAAATAGATTGAGCCTAGATTGATTGAAGAGGTCATGGAGTTAATGCATATGCATCCAAAAGTTAAAATAGCAATACTAGCATGGAAAAAAACTGGTAACTATTTTAATAAAACTTTGAAGGCACTTCTCAACACCACTGACAAATAAGCCCACTATATCTCTTAAATGGGACAAAGAAATACAAAATACCAGTCCAATGTTTTTGCACACACAAAAACCACTCGGTCTCTTTATTATATTCTTCCTTTCCTTTCATCACAGCTACCAGTAATTTCACATAAGGGAAGACATGTTTCTTGGGGAATTTTTTCCAAAGTCGGAAAGAACATATTTTCAAGTCATCTTCATGAATTTCCATCAGTTAATCTAAGACCCTTTGTAAAAGAACCAATTGATCTAACACAAGCCACACCAGTCCTCGTGCAATGGAAATGTATAAGAACCCATTTTCATTCATTTCAGACTTCATTTTGGAGAGGCTTCCGCATACCAGGTTCTTCCCTGGGGATGTTATTCTGAATATTGAATATCTGAGTAAAAAGTGGGACAGTTGGTTTCCTGTATGATGAGCTCTCCTAAATCAAATTTGTCTTCTTCGCTTCAAACATCATGGCTTTCCCATCATGGAGGGGGAACCCTAACAAATCATATTATTTGATGCGCTTACCGCAGAAGCAATTTCATTAAGACAAAAAAATATAGCAGCTTCTAGGATCCCAGTGTGAAAAAATGATTTGCTGCTGGTCTAAAATGAGATCTGTAGATGCAAATTGTTGGGAATTTGTAATGGTAGTTGTCTCCCGCTGGGAAATATTGAACCAGCCTCATGGCCTCGAAATACAAGACCGCAATGTGAAAAGGATATTTCAAAAAGACAACTGGGTGTTCTCTGTAATACTGCAATCCAAAATGTAACTTTCTCCAAACAGTAAGTACTCATGAAAACTTGACTCCTTCCGAAGTGCTATGTATCATCCTGTCAAATCCAGTTTTTTGCTGAGTTGGTGGGAGTTATGTAGGGCCTTGCCCTATTGCTGAAAACCATCTACTATCTGGGGCAGCAGTTATCAACCTGTGGGTCCCCAGATGTTGTTGGACTACAACTCCCATCATCCCTGAGCTCTGGCCTTGCTAGCTAGGGGTGATGGGAGTTGTAGTCCAACAACATCTGGGAACCCACAGATTGAGAAAGGCTGATCCAGGGTCTCCTGTGTGACTGTGAAGTAGCAGAGGCTCCTTCACTGACCTGATAACTTTATCATCATTATTTACATTTTTTTTAAATTACATTTTATATACCACCTGTTAATAGAGTCGAAGAGTTGGAAGGGATTATGAGGGTCATCTAGTCCGACCGCCTGCAATGCAGGAATCTCAACACACAGCCCCCCACCCAATGTGAAACCCTGCTTTGCTTGCAAATGTGCTAGCAGTTTTATTGCTGCACATATTGTGTGTAATTTTTTTATATTTAAAAAAAACACACTTTTTGTTCTTTTTAAACAATGCAGATAAATGTTTCTAAAAGCCAGCCAAAATGCAGAAGGATAAAATAATTTTTAAACCAGAAGTTTTAAAAATGCTACCCAAAAGATCATATTATGGGCACCATAATAGGGAGGGCATTCCATACAACAGATGTCACCACCAAAAAGTCCCTCTTCCTTGTCACCACACACTCTTGGTCAGGCGAACCTAGAGAAGGAGCTCTGATAGATTATGGCAGTGCTTTTCTTCAGGCGGGACGGGACACAGGGATACACATAGCCTTAAACATGTTGTGAATCTAAGTTTGGCCTCATTGAGGGGCAGTATTTCAATATGAGTAGGAAAATAGGAGCACCACTAAAAAAAAATTAGGGGGAAAAAGCACTGGATTATGGAAGAACTTCCAGTTTTTCTTTGTTAAATGGATGGTTGTCTTTCACTTATTATCCTAACCTGTTATGATAGATCCCTAACTTTTCTGACATACCTCCCATTTCCAGTGTGCACTCACTTGAGGACTAGAGCAACATGATTTTGGAATCTTTTCAAATTATCAAGTCCTGAAAAATGGGTTTTTGGGGTGGCAGTGGGTCTGGAAATGTGCTATTTTATTTAGCTAGGGCTCAACCACCAGAAAGAATATGTACCAGTTATTGTTGCGGATAAGCCAGAATGATGACAGAGTGATAGACATAACCAAAGTGATGCTTTTAGACACAAAATGCTGAGCTTACACTGACTATAATCCTTTCACGGCAAGAAAGGAAAAGATGACTACAGATTTTAAAGGCAGATGGAGGGGGGGTTGGAGCTAGGAATTTTGAAAAACAGGAATGTTCATACATGTTTAATAATGAATATGTACTGGCTCATCTGAGCAAAAAATAACAATTGCAATAATCAGAATAGGGAGCACTTGCAGCTCATGTACATGAAATGTATTTAGCATTTGTAAATGCTGTGTAAAGAAAAGGAGATTTGTGTGTGTAAAATTTTCATCACACATGTTTCCACGGTGGTTTAAATGGTTTCAGTGCTCTTTTTCTGGCAGTCTGGGTGCGATTCTAGATATAGATACAGTACCTCTTTATAGGAAAGTATGTAAGCTATGGGGCCCCTGTGAGGTTAGCTGGTACCTTGAAAGCTACATTGTGCAGCCATAAACCTCACAAAAACTAGAGAGAATGGGGAAATGTAGGAGAGACTTGATTTAAAGAGGCCTGGTCATCTTAAACAAGCATTTATATTAATTTGGCTTTTTGTGATTCATATTTTAATACCACATAAATAAATAAGTAACACACTCCCCAGCTTTATCTCATTAAGGAACTGGTAGTTAGTTCCCCCCCCCCCAAGGGGAAGATGCAAAGGACACTATGATCTTCTCCTTACACAAGAAGCCTACTCATGGGACCTTCTGTAAAGCCTCCTAAATTAGCTAGGGCTGATTGTTAAGCTTTTAAGCATTGTTCTCTGCTTAAATAACATTGTAAATTTGCCCTGATGTACTAGCCAAGGGATTAACCAGAGAGGGAACTCTGCAAAATATCAGATTTCTTCCACTTTGTAAAATTCATGCCAGAGGGATTGATGGGCTGCTAGTGAAGCTAATAAAGTTATCAACAGCAATTAATTCAAAAGGGGAAAGCAGGTAAGAGAGCTAAATAAATCATCACTTTTATGTTAAAATAATGTGTTTAACATTCTGATCATTTACACACATCTTCTAATCTTTACCTGACAGCCTGCAAGTTAAATATTTAAGACTCCTTAAGGAAGTAGAGATGAAATAGGATATGTGGGTCATTCAGTGTGTGTGTAGGGGGCGGCACATATGAAAACTGAAGGATTACTTCCTTTCTCCATGCTGTGCCTCTTTCAGGTCTACTGTGGGTACATGACTTGAAGGCCCCCAAAATCCTTGAGTTTCTATTAATGTATAGTTATTAGAACTCATATTCACATTTTCATTGTCTATATGAGCCCTGTTTGAAAGTCTGTGTTATGCTTGATAGCTTTGGTTGCTCAGGATAACTCTCCATTATTAAATCCAGTTGAAAATGGATGCTGCCCTCATATTCAATTGTAGTTCAATCATATTTGAAATCACCATGATGATTATTAGAATTATTTTAGCTTTAAAAATTGGGGGGGGGGCAGATGACTCAGCATTAATATTCTGGTTTTTATTTTCCTTTTTCTCCTAAACACGCAGCATAGGATGTGACATAACTGGAAGTGCTTTAATTTTTCTCAGTTTCATGTGGTCTTCAAACAACTTCCTTGTATGTTGGTGGCAGATGTTCAAAATTGCTTCCTACCAGTTAAACATCTGGTGAAAAATGACCAAGTGTTGGGTTGCGTATGTTTAAAGGACCAATTATATGTGCATGCCTTCTTTCTTTAGGGACTCTCTCAAGCAAAAATGGAAGCAACTAAAATGGAAGCTTTGCCTTGTGACTAAATGCACAAGTGGCTCCAATTTATTGGGCTCTGTGTGGGGAGAATATATGGTGTGACTATTTAAAAATATTCTTTCTTGCTCGTTTTCAGTGTCTGGGTTGGTTCACTTGGGGAGAGGCAGTCCTTGAGGTATTGCGGTTCTGAGCTGTTTAAGGCTTTATAGGTCAAAACCAACACTTTGAATTGGACCTGGAAGCTAATTGGCAGCCATTGTTGTTGGGCTAGGATTGGTGTAATACAGGGGTCAGCAAACTTACTGCGCCTCAGGCCGGTGTCTCCAGCACCGATTGGGCGGGGGAGCGCATGCGCATACGCGTGCGCACACGCTATTTCCTGTGCACTTCTAGGTTGGAGGTGCACTGGAAATAGCTTGTGCGCATGTGCACAGGCCTCCTCTGACCCGGATGTGCACCAGAAATAACGCTTGCTCATGCGCACAAGCTATTTCCTGTGCTCCTCCAACCCAGAAGTGGGCAGCCGTGCAGCGCAGTGCCGGTAAGAACAGGGGTCGCTGGGGACCAGATAAATGAGTCCCTTGGGTCTTATCCAGCCCGCGGGCCTTAGTTTGGGGACCCCTGATGTAATATGCTCAAACTGTCTTGCCAGAGTGAGCAACCTGGCCACCAAATTCTGCACCAGCTGAAGTTCCCAAACTGCCTTCAGAGGCAGTCCTACTTATAACACACTGCAGTACTCTAACCTAGAGGTTACTAGAGCATAGACAACAGAGGTTAGGCTATCTCTGTCCAGAGGGGTGCAGCTGGGCCACCAGATGAAACTGATGGGAAGCACTCTGCACCCCTGAGGCCTCCTGAGCCTCAAGCGACAGCAAAGTATCCAGAAGTGCCCCCAGTTTACGCACCACCTCCTTCAGAGAGAGTGTAACCCCATTAAGAGCAGGCCACCTCCCATCCATCAAGTCTAGGGAACCACCCACTAACAGCGCCTCAGTGTTATCTGGGTAGAGCTTCAGTTTTTTGGCTCTCATTCAGTCCATTACTGAGGCAAGACAACAATCCAGCACATCCACTGCCTCACCTGCAGATTTAAAGGAGAAGTAGAGCTGTGTGTCATCAGCAGATTGCTGACAGCGTACTCCAAAACTCCAGATGACTGCACTTAGTGGTTTCATATAGATCAGGGGTCAGCAAACTTTTTCAGCAGGGGGCCGGTCCACTGTCCTTCAGACCTTGTGGGGGGCCGGGCTATATTTTGAAGGGGGGAAATGAACAAATTCCTATGCCCCACAAATACCCCAGAGATGCATTTTAAATAAATGGACACATTCTACTCATGTAAAAATATGCTGATTCCCGGACCGCCCGTGGGCCAGATTGAGAAGGCAATTGGGCCGGAACCGGCCCCCCAGGCCTTAGTTTGTCTACCCATGATATAGATGTTAAACAGCAAAGGGGATAAAATTGAGCCGTGAGGAACTCCACATTGAAGTTTTCACAGTGCTGACTACCACTCTCCAAGTATCACTCTCTGGAAACAACCCTCCAAGGAGAACTGGAACCATTGAAAAGCAGTGCCACCCACCCGCAACTCAGACAGCCGCTCTAGAAGGATACAATGGTCAATGATACCGAAAGCCACAGAGAGGTAGAGGAGAATTAACAGGGGCACATTTCCCCTGTCTCTCTCTTGACAGAGGTCATTGTACTCAGCGTCCAAAGCAGTTTCTGTATCAAAACTGGGCCTAAATCCCAACTGAAATGAATCTAGAATATCAGTTTCTTCCAAGAGAGCCTAGATCTGGTCCACAAGCACCTGCTCAAAAACTGCTTGATTTTAGGTACATTTAACATGAAGCGTTTTAACATTTAGAGCCAGCACTTGGAATTGTGTTTGGAAATGGATCAGCAACCACTGCAGCTGTTTTAAAACTGAGAAGATATGTTTAATGCAGCCATTTCTAGTTAGCAACCTAGCAGCTATATTTTGAACTAACTGCAGTTTCTGAACATCCCCACATGCAGTGCATTGCATTAGTCCAAAAGCAACATTACCAGAGCATGTGCAACTGTGGCCAGGATATTTCTGACTGGGAGGGATTTGCAACTTGTGCACTAGCCCCAGGTTGTGGAAGTTACTTCCTGCCACTTGGGTTTCTGAATATAAGGCCAAAACAGATTTTATAGAGGGAATTCTATTCAGAACAAGCCAAATACCACCACTGCAGTTTAAAGTGAAAACAAAGCAGTAAAACAAACAATAAAGCAAAACAATAACAAAATTAATAAAAGGTAGGGGCGGCAGCAGCAATTAACAAAGGTGAAGAGACATTCAAGCCTGTAATCATGGCTTATCATAGAAATCATAGTTTTCACAAAATGCTGAATATGTGAGCATTTGTACACATTTCATGGGAACGTATCCCTCCCTCTGCAATTGATGCACATGTGGAAAGGCCGTCAAAGTGCCTGAGGAAAGCATCTTATGTGAGAGGATGGCATTCATTAAAGTTTCACTGTTCTGATGCATTTGTAATTCATTCACTGTTCCCTTTCCAAGTATTTGGTCTCCAGATCTGTGGTTTGTATTGTCTCATTCCAACTCAGCATTTCTGTGCTCATATTTTTGGAAAGAATGGATAGCAGGAATATTTTTTTTCAAAGCAAAAGCTGGAAGATCGTAACCTGACTATTTACTCCAGTTGCACCCTGGAGCAAGAACTTTTGGATTGCTTGCCCCAGTTGGACAAGAGAATATTGGCAGGAGTCTTTTTTTAGTGGCTGCCGACCATCAGAGTTTGCTCCTGTGCCATCTCTCCTATGTGATTGGAAAAAGCACAATCCTTTTTTTTTTTTAAATCGTCTGACAGTTCCTATATCAAACAGCAATGTATATTGCCATCACTTGGCGATTAACATGTATTCATGTTGGGCATTAATGATTTAATGCATGAGTGCCAGTGCTTCAAAATGCAGGCTGCTTGATACTTATTTCTCTGTATAGCCACTATGTTTTTGGTAGATTAGCTCTTAAGAAGCTTCCTCGTTTTCCCTCTCTTAAACCCATAAGATAACAACATCAAGACTTGTCAAGGAATAGATGATTTGTCTGGAAACTATGCCGTGAAGTGGTTTGATATGGCTATGCAACGATATGTGTCAAAAGCAATAGTTTTTAGCAGACCACAGGCACAAACCAGGAAGGTCTCCTGCACAAGCCCCATACTTGAAATTAACACTCCTCCTCCTCCTCATTTCAATTTGGTTCACACAGGAAAACGTGTCATATTGTGGATGCTGTATCAATCAAAAGGGAACAATAGTAATCATTTATAGCATCAATATAATGCTTTAATTAGAACATTTGATGACTTTTCACATACCTCCATTACATATTCTTCTTTTTTTTTTACTGTAGCCCAGTGAGGCAGGTCAGTATTATTAACGTACTGCAGATGTAAGATGTGTGTGTGTGTGTGTGAGAGAGAGAGAGAGAGAGAGAGAGAGAGAGAGAGGGAGGGAATATTGGTGTACCTCCGGTGACCTAATGAGTTTGTGTTCAACATGTAATCTGCACTGTTTAGATCAGGGGTGTCAAACTCAAATTCATCGGGGGCCGCATCAACAGTTTGGTCACCCTCAAAGGGCCAGTTGTATCTGTAGGACAGGAGAGGAGAGTTCAGGCAGCCATTGGATCTGTCACATCACAGGATGGCATGCGCTCAATATAAAAACAAGTGGAGGTTTCCTGAATGCATGCAAAGTGGAGGTTTCCTGTGTAGAACGGCCGGAGCCGCTAGAGGGCAGACGTTCTCTGGCTTGTAGGCTGCCGCGCATGCGCTGAAGAGGCTGCTTTCTTGTGTAAAAAAAAAAAAAAGCGAGAATAAAAGGTGGCGGCTGGCGGCGGCTACACGGGCCGCATGACAAGGTCTGGTGGGCCAGATTCAGCCCACGGGCCTTGTGTTTGACACAAGGTTTAGATATCTTGACTCACAGTTCACACCCTTAGCCACTATATGTTACTTCAAAAAACAATTGAACAAGATGTGGTAATGGCTGCCAATTTAGAGAGCGTTGACAGGTGGTTAGAGAAATCTATGGAAGATAGGGCTATAAATGGCTACTAGTCATAATAGCTATAGTTACAGGTAGGTAGCCGTGTTGGTCTGCCATAGTCAAAATAAAAAAAATCCTTCCAGTAGCACCTTAAAGACCAACTAAGTTAGTTCTTGGTATGAGCTTTCGTGTGCATGCACACTTCTTCAGATACCTATCTGAAGAAGTGTGCATGCACACGAAAGCTCATACCAAGAACTAACTTAGTTGGTCTTTAAGGTGCTACTGGAAGGATTTTTTTTTATTTTGATGATAGCTATAGGTTATCTTCAATATCCAAGGCAGTAAATGCCAATTGATGAGGAACCAATTGCGGAGGGCCATTACCCTAATGTTCTGCTAGTGGATTTCTATCTGGTTGGCCACTTTGAGAAACAGGGTGCTAGCCTGGATAGGCCTATGGTCTGATCCAGGGCGCTCTTTTTTAGGAGCAGAATTTCCAAGCTTTTGTTTGGGGGGAAGTTTGTTTAGCATCTGCTGATATTGAAAACTTTGAAAACCTCCTTGACCCTTGTACTGTACAGAATTTTTGTAATCTCTAATACGTCTATATAATGTATTTCAGTATTTACATTCAATGCAGATGTAGTAAAGCTATTAATAGTGTATCCTATCATTTCTTTCACAAGTACAAGGGAGTACTAAGTGTGAACAGCTGTAACCAATGCAATATGAGGCTCATTAGCAAATGCGTGGGGGAATTATGTAAAACATTTTTTGTGTGATTGGAGCCATACCTAAACAGCCTGAAAGACCCTGCTGTACGCTTGCTTCCCATGCCTTTGAAGGAAGTGGACTGGCTGAATGAATGAATGACATGGTTGATTTCTCCACCGGTATGATTGCTCATTGATTGGTGCATGGTCTTATTTCATTTATATAGTACTGTACAGTGCTGGAATGATCCAGGGGAGAAGTAGCCTCGGGTGCAGTTTGGGGGCATTGAATAAAAATAAGGGGGTGGGAGAAGAAGAAAACCCATTCATATATGTTACATTTGTTGTGTAATGACACTTACTGCCATGTCGGTAACCTTCCCCGGATCCGGCAGTTGTGCTGAAGGCAACAGGTTTTCCTGAGCTTGGGTGAACCCATTTCAGCTTCACTCAGGCTCAGGAAGTGGATCACAGCTTGCCCGCCTATTTGACCAATGGCAAGCAGGCTGTGACACAGCCCTGCTTCTTCGCTTAAAGAAGGTTGATTTCCAGGGGGGCTCTGAGTAATGTTTTTTTCCTGAAATGGGAGAGGTAGGCCAGATAAGTTTGGGAACCTCTGATGTAGAACGTGTAAGAGCAAGAATCTTCCCCAGTGCCTGGAAGGGACTCTCCCTATTCCTTATTTACTTGAAGACTTCAGGGCTGGGGGTTTTGTGTGGCACTGGATATCTTGATGCCAGAGGGCTGAGGGCATTAACCTTTTGACCAGCTGGTGGTGAGTGGGTTTGTGGGCATCTCTTTGTGATATAGACCAGAACAACTGGAGGTGGGGGAAGAGTCCTAAGGAGATGTTTCCAAAAGGAGATAAATAAAAGCAAACTCATTTCTTCATTTACCATGAGCAAAGATGGTATGAGCAGGTCTGCTAGTTCTTTGGGACTAGGCTGAATTACCATTTGAAATGGAAGCATCTTCATGGAACCAGAAAATAAATTAAATCAATAAAAACATTACATTTTTTTAAAAAAAACCTGTCTGTTTCTGTTTAAAATATTGTAGATACTGTCTTGTTTTTGTAACTTGCTTGTTGCAACTTGCCTAATAGAAAGCAAAGAGTTAAAGCCCTGAAGTCTTATAAATGGAGGTAAATGCTGACGCAAGGTCTTCAGTACTTTTCTGACAGAACACCCATCTTTAATTTGCTTGTCCCTTTACCCATATAACATTGTACATCTGCCCTTGAAAATAGCTCTTGCAAGCACGAGTGTAGCCAGGGAAGTCAATTTCGCAGAGGTTCCTGTCTGTGTCCTAGCACTGCAGGCAGACAGCCTGGAGCTAGGAGTTATTATCGGCTAAACAGGTATATGAATAATTACTAAAGAGAGAAGCCTAGGTTAATTGCAGTTTTTAATCTTGTTCTCATAAATTCTTAGATAATTTTTTTTCCAGGGGGGAGCATTCAAAAAAGCTTCAGTAAGTGTTTTCTTTTCCCCAATGATTTATTATTTATTTTACCTATCATCATTTTACATAATACCTTCACTGTACATGAAACGCCTATCAATTTTGTTTACTTTTGTAGGACATGTATATCCCACCCTTCTGTTAAGTAAGCTCAGATAGACCTCAGGTTATATCGTTTCTCTCGTCATAGAGGAGAATTTAAACCCCAGTCATGGGGTTCCAAAATGTTTTAGCATTGTGCACAGTTTGACACACAGGCCCTTAGCTAAAGTCACCTAATAGCTGAGTGGGGATTTGAATGACATTGGACCAATGTGGCCTCTTCCCCCCCCCCCTGCCTGGGGGGGGGGGGAACCCTTGGAGAAATCTTGCTTCACTTCTAAGCTTCTTAGATCTCTCATATCATTTCCACATGTGTGTCATCCCTACTAGAATTGCTTCAAAAGTTGGCATTTGGTCGACGTAGCCTGTCTTCATAGAGTCTTCACAGAATTGTAGAGTTGGAAGGGGTCACAAGGATCATCTAGTCCACCCCCCCATGCTGGAAGTTTTTGCCCAGCATGGGGTTCGAACCCACAACCCTGAGATTAAAAGCTTTAGTGACTGAGATATCCCAGAAATCTGAGTGGCTGCTTAGAGGATATGAGGTAGTCAGACTTCAGTGCAGGCCATATCTTTTCTTCACGTGCCATATTGTAGTCGACTTCAGGAAAAAGTGTGCATTAACCACATTACCTTAATGTGCCAGGTGTCTTATGACACCTTCCATAGGAGTTTTTACCATTACAATCCTACACTTCAAAACAAACATACATAGACATGAAAAAGCCAAGACATTTTTATCTGTGGCCTTTAAATTTTGATTATAGGGGTATTTTATTTCCCTAGAACAGTCTATATTTAAGAGAGCAGTGGGGAAACATAAATATCACTTATTTCCTGGAACTGTTTCTTGGAGCTCTACTCACTGCTGAACAAACTTAAGTTTCTCATTGCTACCCCACGGAGTTAATATACCTACTTTTCTCTCATTCTCATGCTACTTCTGGAGTGAATGTGTGTCTCATCTTTTTTGAAACACAGACACCACTCGAAACCATACTCGTTTGGTTTGGCTGCTTCGTATGTGGTTGCTTTTTCCTTTCCCTTTTTAGTATACAGATATAAGGGCCAAGTGCTGTCATCCTGAAGTACTGTGCAAGAATTCGCACAGCACCTGCATACAGCTTGTGACCCACCAAGCCAACACAGGTTACCAGCCACGCGTAGTTCAATAAACCTCTTGTTTCTCCTGCCTGCCTGAAACGCCAAATGCAAGGCAGTGTGTTCTTATAGGACACTTGTGAGGCAATAATATGTGGCTGGTATGGGTTCCTTGAGGGCCACAGGTTGTGTATGCCTGGTTTATATTATTGAGAGTTTTTATCTGAACAAGTAAATGTTTAAGAGGGACACGGGTGGCGCTGTGGGTTAAGCCACAGAGCCTAGGACTTGCCGATCGGAAGTTCGGCGGTTCGAATCCCCGTGACAGGGTGAGTTCCCATCGCTCGGTCCCTGCTCCTGCCAACCTAGCAGTTCGAAAGCACATCAAAGTGCAAGTAGATAAATAGGTACCGCTCCGGCGGGAAGGTAAACGGCATTTCCGTGCGCTGCTCTGGTTCGCCAGAAGCGGCTTAGTCATGCTGGCCACATGACCTGGAAGCTGTACACTGGCTCCCTCGGCCAATAAAGCGAGATGAGCGCCGCAACCCCAGAGTCAGCCACTACTGGACCTAATGGTCAGGGGTCCCTTTACCTTTACCTTTAAGAGCCTGCTGGATCAGGCCAGTGGCCCATCTAGTCCAGCATCCTGTTCTCACAGTGGCCAAGAGATGCCTGTAGGAAATCCACAAGCAGGATTCGAACACAAGAGCACTCTCAGAAGCATTCCTGCCTCCTACTGTGATAGCAGAGCATAGCCTGCAGCTCAGCCAGTGAACTAAAAGCATTTGTACTTCATATGTGAAAATGAAGTATTTTTCTTATAGTGGGGTGTATGTCCATGTAGGGGAAAAGTCATACATTTTGTTCTTGTGACTGCCCACTGTACCTTTACAGTGTAACTTATTCAGGCAGAGGGTGTTTTCGGTAGTGGCACCTGCCCTGTGGAATGCCCTCCCACCAGATGTCAAGGAAATAAACAACTACAGGTATCTGACTTTTAGAAGACATCTGAAGGCAGCCCTGTTTAGGGAAGCTTTTAATGTTTGACGTTTTATTGTGTTTTTAATATCCTGTTGAAAGCTGCCCAGAGTGGCTGGGGAGGCCTGGCCAGATGGACAGGGTATAAGTAATATTTTTTTATTTTATTTTATTGAACTCAAGCCTACATGTGTACATTTTGGATATGTCTGCTTTAAAATAATATGAAATATTTGTTTGGGGTATGTGTGTGTGTGTACTTGTGTGTGTTATCCAAAGGCAAAAACTAGGCAAAATCTACCATTACAAAACAGAAGCCATGTTTTGTAGGTTCTGGAGCTAATCATCACTCTTGGCCCAGTTCTCTATGGCAATATTCCGCCCCAATACAGACATATACTCCTCCCTGGTATAAAAAGACTTCAGTGGGAGCTTTTAAATAGTTATCCCTGTGAGACAACATTTCCCATGATGTAATTTGACACACAGTCGTCATTGGAGCTTAAACATAGTAATCTTTGAAAATGATTGGGAATTTGCCCTGGAGGGGGGAAGACCTGTTATGATTAATTTCTACCAATGATAAACCACTCCTTGTCCAAAATGCAATGTGCTATGAAGTATGATTTAATCCATTTAACTACAGTGCCTGGTGCCTGTGACAACTGTGACTCAAATGTCATCACAGAAAGTGATATTTCAAGTGGCATGGTGGGATTAGAAACCTGCTGAAGATTTGTCAAAGGAAAAGTAAGTACATAATTTCTAGATAAGTGATTTGTCTACTGTGAACTGCTTCAACTAAAAGAGAGACAGAGACAGAAGGAGAGTTGGGGAGGGACTGACTGGGAAGCAGTTTTTAAAATGAAGCATCCCTGAACTTTTGCACTTGACCATGGATATAACTGCATAGGAAGTTGGGGGGGGGATTTTAAAATCTAAAGTGGAAATTGTATGTATTGGGTATAAATTTATTAAAAACATACTTTGCTGGTGGAAATGAATGGGATGCAAAAGCAGGGGCTTGAGGAGAAGTCCTGGTGGATCATGCATTTAATTTTTCTCCTTAGAAGTCTCAGCTCAGTTTGACTTTTGACATAGGATATTGTCCAATCTTGGAAGGGTATGTGTGTTTTTGAAAAGAGACTGGTAAGTGTGAGGCAGGAATGAGTATTCAGCTCTGTGGTTTCTGCATCTGAATTAATGGATTCCCAAACTGTATGCTAAGTCAAAGTAGTGTGCTATATGAAGGGGTGAAGCTACGCCTTGAAAAACTCTAGCCGCCATGCACCCGGTGGTCTCTGCCCTTCAGAGCACAGGAGTGTCATTTCAATATTGACTGAGAAATTGGTAGAGGTGATATTGCAAGGGAGAGAGTTAGGATGTACTGAATCGTACAAGGCATTTTATGCTGTAATTGAAAGGTGCAGGGGACTCCCAAAAACGTCCTCATTGCCCATGGTATGAAAAATATAGGGAAATGCTTCTTTATCCCATCAACCCATTTAGTTGCATAGCTCCGTGGGTGAGGCCCAGGCCTTAAGCGAATTGCAGTCTTGTGCCTTCTGGATTGCATAGATAAATCTTGATTGTACAATGCCACCTGAATAAATGTTGATATGGTAGAGAAGCGCTATGAGGCAGTTGGAGTCATTTCAAAGGCTTAGCGAAAGTACCATTTAAAAATGAGTAAAGTAAGATAAACCACAGAGCCTAGAGAGCTCCCGTGGTTCGGTCTCAGCTCCTGCCAACCTAGCAGTTCGAAAGCATGCAGTGCAAGTAGATAAATAGGTACCGCTCCGGTGGGAAGGTAAATGAATCATAGAATCATAGAGTTGGAAGAGACCACAAGGGCCATCGAGTCCAACCCCCTGCCAAGCTGCTCTGGTTCACCAGAAGTGGCTTAGTCATGCTGGCCACATGACCCGGAAGCTGTACGCCGGCTCTCTTGGCCAATAAAGTGAGATGTCTGTGACTGGACCTAATGGTCAGGGGTCCCTTTACCTTTAAGATAACACTCCTGAGTCATCCACTGGCTAAGCTAACCAAGGCTTACTCAAGACATTCTGTGCTTAGAGGCTGACCAGATGGCAACCTCTCACCCCCAATTCCAGATACAGAACCCAACCAGATTGACAGTTGAGTCTCTTAACATTGGAGACACTGATGGGATAGTGTCTTCCACTGCAGCTGAGGACAGCATCTGCTGCTTCAGGCAGCTCTACCACTCTGCCTAGTGGTAGCACCAGCTCTGCTTCCGAAAGAGCAGCTATGTGTGGATACAGTTCCCACTTGCGGATGCAGACCCAGCAGCATTATGATGGTTACCCGACTCCACTGACCAGTTGCGTGAGTCCTTTGAGGCAGATGGGATTGTGGGATTCTCTTCCGAATCTGGGACTGTTACTTGTTGCACCTGGCTGTAGTTGCCCATGGGTAGAGCAGGATTAGAGTCATAGGGTTACTCAATTCTTCCTAATGATGCTGTTGCTTAGACTTTGGTTGAGTGCACCTCCCTCATGCGCTTATTATCCAAACCCAGCACCTAGATGGGGAAAGCTTAGTCATACATACATTAAGCTTCATTCCTAATGTCTGTTGGACCCAAACCTGTCACAATGAGTGGAACCATTTAGGAGCAGCCCTGTAAACACCTGTGTGATTAGTGCTGAGTCATGACTCCATTTATCAATTGCAGAAAGATCTAACAATCAGTAGGGCTCTGTATATAAGCCCCTGAAACATATGCTTATCCACAGACCTGGCTAAGGCTCAACTCCTAATTTTAGATTTCAGTCTTGGAGGGCCACCCCACACACCCATTTCCTCCTGCATGCACTCTTGAGCAACTCTACTGTCTACATAATTATAGTTTTTAAAAGACCATGAGTTCTGTTTTAATAAAAAAGAGTGGCATTCCAAATACCCTGCTATAATGTCGTACTGTGGGTTTTATTTTATTTTTAAATTGAGAACAACAATTTCTGTGATGTACAGCAGATGCTTGCAAAGGGACGCTGGTCCTTTCTATTGTAACAATTTCCAGATGAGTAGGTGCGTTAGCTAGAGAAACATGGAATAAAACGAAAGGGTCTTGTGGCACTTTAAAGACTAACACATTTTATTATGCTATGATCTTTCATGGACTAGAACCCACTTCACCAAAATGAAGTGGGTTACAGTTCACAATAACTCACACCATAATAAAATTGGTTAGTCTTTAAGGTGCCATGAGATTTTCTTTGCTTTTTTAGTCTGAGAGAAAAAACGCAAAATGCATTCTTGGCAATTTTCTGTTCTTTTAATTGAAATCGGCAAGATAGCCCAGGCAAGCGCATCTGTGGCAAGGCTTGATAGATTTTTTGAAGGTTGCGCTTGGATAGGAAGTGGGTTTTTTACCACAGGATGCTGTGTCAAGGAAAGACTGGTTCTTGGTTGGCCACAACTTAAACTGCCACTTTTCCCTCCGAGAAGGGGAAAGCTCTCATTGGCTTCCTGTTTATGTACTTTTCAATCATTCACTCCATACAGAAAACATGACTTCTTTTAGCTTGAAAATCTCTTGAAACGAAAGCCAAGTAGCTGTTCTTTAAAAGGTCGGGGATTCAATTCCCATTTTGAAATTTAAACCTTGTATAATGAATTCATTAAAACTATTATTGAAAGTCTTGTTAAAAGGTATGGTATGTGGAACTGTAAATAATTTGTACAGTTGGAGCAATGTTAAAATATCCAAAATTCATGTGGCCAGCATGACTAAGCCGCTTCTGGCGAACCAGAGCAGCGCACGGAAATGCAGTTTACCTTCCCGCTGGAGCAGTACCTATTTATCTACTTGCACTTTGACATGATTTCGAACTGCTAGGTTGGCAGGAGCAAGGACCGAGCAACGGGAGCTCACCCCACCACAGGGATTCGAACCGCCGACCTTCTGATCGGCAAGTCCTAGCTCTGTGGTTTAACTCACAGCGCCACCCACGTCCCCCCCCCCAAATACCTTTGTGCTAAACCTTGAAACTCCTGGAAATTTGGCACAGCTTTAATTTGAACTGGGAACTTCCCAGTGCTGGATTGCCAAATACAGTGGTACCTCGGGTTAAGAACTTAATTCGTTCTGGAGGTCCGTTCTTAACCTGAAGCACCACTTTAGCTAATGGGACTCCCGCTGCTGTCGCGCTGCTGGAGCACGATTTCTGTTCTCATCCTGAAGCAAAGTTCTTAACCCACGGTACTATTTCTGGGTTAGCGGAGTCTGTAACCTGAAGCGTATGTAACCCGAGGTACAACTGTAGGCAGAGAGGCCTATGGGCCCCGTACCTTTTTGCAATCAAGCTTTCTTAGTTTTACAAGGGGGCCCCCAAGAATTCTGCTGCCTAGGGGGCTCCACAGGGTATATATATCTGGCACTGGGATTTCCTAGCCCATAAATTATTCTCTTAAGTACTATCTCTTTGTGGGGCAGTGAAATTGGTTTGGGACTCCTTTATCTCCATTATGATTCTTCACCTTCCTCACTTGTTCAGAACATCAGAACCCTGATTCTTTATTCTCCCTTTGCTATGCTCCTGAGTATCTGGGTAAGGCATCTACAAGCTCAGGATCATGTGCTTTTGTAAGAAACATCAGATCCTGAACTTAGGCATCCCTTCCTAGATATCAGATTTGTTTATACTGTAGTAGTAATTGCACTGACATGCCTTGTATAGGGTCCTGATCTACTGCTTGGAGGATTAAACAACACATCACAGCTCCACATATCCCAGATTTAGTAAATTAAATAAATAAATTTAGAACTGTTTCCAAGCAATCCATATTTCATTCTGGGTGGGGGGCGGGGAATCTGAGTTCTGCGACCTGTATAAAATATACTGAGTAAATTTGGATAGTTCTGATAGTCATGGGAAGGACAAGGAGCTGTGGTTCAACCACTTGAAATTCTACACAGTCACCTCTCCTGAGATTCCTTCAGAGTTTGTTTACATATTATCAAGCATATTTTTGAGCCACAAGAGCTAGAAAATTGCTTTTTAAAAAGCTGAGATTCCAGAACCTAAATTCTGTGCTCTATTCTGCACCACAGAATTGTGGAGTTGGAAGGGACCCCGTGGGTCATCTAGCCCAACCCCCTGCAAATGCAGGAATCCTGCCCACAGCCATCCCTGGTTAGCAGACAGACCCATTGACCTATTGCATCCTTTGGGGTTCTTTGCCCTGTGATCTTACAGAATTATAGCATACACACAACTCTCCTTGAAGTATCCTAAATGTTCTGCTGTCCTTTGACAGCTTCCCATTTTATAATCTGCTGGCACAAGAATGGTCCCACAAGTCACTTCTGGATCTGGGGAATGGGCTGGGGCAAATAATGTGGAACAGATGACAACTAGGTCAAAGAAAGCCATAATTACTGTAAATTTGGCCGAGCAGTAAAAGTGTCTTTTTCCATTCTAATTGTGTGTGTTGCTCCTTTCCTGCGTTAAGCTTCCAGACGTGTGTGAACGCAGGCCAAATAATTAGACTGCAGTTGCTTCTCACATGTAGTTTGTGCTGAGCTTTGAGCACATAAAGGTTTGCATAAATACTGGATGTTCCCCAGAGAGTAACCTGCTGGATGTGAGAAATACAGCCAAATGAAAGCTCGGCTCCAAATCCATCCACCTCAAGCTTCTTTTCAGGTGTACTAGCTGACGAAATGGCAACAACCCTCTTTGTTTTGTCCTTTCAAACAGTGATTCATGCCAGAATTACGCCAATATGAATTTCTGGTACAGGTGGCGTGTGTCCACTTCCTCCCCTTCCTTTTTGTCGGCTGATTGCCTTCACGCAGGAAGCCACCAACGTCGCTGCTGTCTCCTAAAAAGCAGAACCTTCCTCCTCTGGACGCTTAATTAGCTTGACTAGTTTGATGGATTTAGTCAACAGTATTTCTAAATAGGGGATGCAGGGAGACCCTGTACACCAGCTCTTTCCCAAACAGAAGCCCTTTTTTTGACCAGGCGCCCTTAATGGCTTGCTAGACACACTCAAACAAGTGTTGCTTCTGATTAATTGATCGAGGGGGGTAATTTTAGCCTCTTGGCGGCGTTCCAGAGAGCAACCCTTTGTCCTAATATTCCTAGCACCACCCCTCCTTGCAAGTTTGAAATGTGAGATGCCTGGATTCCCCCCCACCCCACCCCACTCCCTCTCCCGTTCTCTTTCTCTCTCCCTTCTGGCAAAGTGGCTGTGTCTGCTTGTGTGTATCTCTGTGTGAGTGTGTGAGTGTGCGTGCGTGCGCACGTAAGTGATAGATGGGTATAATGGGAGAGCAAAGGGGTGGACCACTAGAGACAGCAAAAGGAAACCATCAATACCAGTAACATGCAGTTGAGGTGAGAATTTTCCTAGTGTTTGATTCCCCCCCCCTCTCCTTTATTTCTCTCCCCCTCCTCATCTCTTTCCAGTCCTTTCAAGCGGCGTTGGGGAGGGGGAGAGAGAGAAGGGTGTTTTTCTTTTTTGTTAATGGAGCCTCCTTTCATATTTGCAAGCGCTGCACACAGACACCCGCCCGCCCACCCTCTCCCAGCAATGTCATGCGGACGCCACTGCGTGCCCCCTCGCTTGTTTCAGGTCTGTCCGCGTAGATGTGTGAAGTTCTAAAGCCGAACCTGATTCTCCCTTTATTGTCTCTGGAGGGTTGTCGCTGGCAGCACAAATAGCCTGTTGGCAAGTACGGCATGAGCCCATTAGCAAGGCTCCATCTGTGATTGGTTTTGCCTGGAAACCGGGAGACAAGCGATGAATAATTGATGTGTGTTGTGCAGGAGCTGGACAGGCAAAGAAAAAGAGCGAGAGCGCAGGATGCCCTCGGAGAGGGGGGAGAGAGAGAGCAGACTCGAAAAATAGCTACTGGCTGCCTTGCGCTGCTGAGATTAAGGTAGCCCTGGCTTTCTTTGTTCTGCAACTACATGCTTTCTTTCTGCCTAGAAGTGTTTTCAGATAGATGTGGCCTTCCCCCCCCACCCCACCCTCCTTGTAACAGAAGAGAGGGAGAAACACCTCCCCCCTCCAGGTTGGGGAGTGGAGGACGCCAGTTTCGACTGAAATAGAACTTGTGGGTAAGTTGGCATCTGCGGTGGGGGGGTGCATGTGTGTTGTGTGTGAGTGTGGGCTCACTCCAGCTTCTCTGACGAGGTGTGTGTGTGTGTGTGCAAGAGAGAGAGCATGTCTCTGGGTGCGTGCTTGCGCGTGCGTGAGGCAGAGAGAGAGAGAGATTGAGAGAGAGAGCATTGTGGGTAGAAGTGTGTTGTCAGATGGCAAAGGCAGCACAAGGGGATGAAAGACAGGACTCCACTTGCAAACTAGGGCATGTTTTTATGCAGCTTCTGTTCAGATTGCATTCCCTTTTTTCGTGAAACAGTCTACATGGGTTTTGGGGTGTGAGTGCGGTTGGGATATGTGTTTGTGGTTTGCGGTTGTTGGTTCCCCCCCCCCCATTAGTGTGTGTTTTTGTCTGAGGATGATTTTATTTTAAGGGGAGAAACCCTGCCCTGTGCAGCCAGGTATTTGACAAGATGTTGATACTTTAATTTATTTAGCTAGTAACCATGGTGAACAGAGTGCATGCAAGGCTACAGTGGCCTTTCTCTTCAACCTCAGCATGTCTGCGCTGCCCAAAATTACTAGATTACTAAATACCAAGCAGCTGGGATATCAGGCAGCACTGTTGTGCTTCAACTCTTTCAAGATCATTGCCATCATTTTGAAAATTAATTGCTTTGTATCAGGCTTTTGGCAAACATGCCTCCGTGAACAATCTTTCAAGGATGCTTCTTGGTTTCAGCTGGGAAGGTATCTAAAAGTTGAGTGTAGTTTGTATTGTTGACATTTAATGAATATATTTAAAGGCTATTAAGCAAGCCTAAAATCTGCAGTCACTGGAAGAACCGAGATACTAGAATTCCACATGCTTGTTCCAAGGGACGTGTTTTGTTTTAGTTTTGAGTATTGAATGAATTGGGGGGGGGGAGTGTGATTGCTCACAACGGGCTAGAGAAATCAGTCCTTAATAGGACCCGAAATCTGGCACTGCAGAGTTTCAGTTTTAGCTTAGCAAGCAGCAAAATAAGGGCTGCAGCATGTTAGGGAAAGCTGTGCCAATGTTTTGGTTTGTGCACCTGAGTGACGTCACCGTTTAACTGAGATGGAGTTTCAGCACTGGCAGCCTCCATCAATTTGCTGAGTGAAGTAGGTGTGCTTTGCAATAAACAGCTTGATTTGCAGGTTTCTGTGGCTGGATAGAGCATTGTTTTTTCCTATTGCTTGGGGCCTGATTCTTAGAAGGGGTGGGATTCATTCCAGCGTTCTCGTGCAGGTCATGCAATTAGCAGCAACTGATGCGTAGCTGAACTAAGGCCAGTTGGGGCCTGATCCAAAAACTCTTGCCTTTTAATGGCCGTTAGCAAAGTCTTGTCATCCCAGAGTGGCTTTAACTGAACTTTCGATGTAATAAATTAAGGGGAGCTATCCTAGTCTTAACAGGTGTCAGGCTTAAGAATCATATAAATGTGGCATTTACTGAGTACAGGAAATGTTTTGCAAAATAGTGTGAGGGGGAAACAGTCTTTCAAAAGATCTTAATCAGTTATCAAGATACTGTTAAGAACTTTGTTATCTCCCCCACCCCCTGGGAGGAGAGAAGTTCTCCCCACTAAACATGCCCTTTTTTGTGATGGAACAAGAGTCAGGTTGAGGATACAGGGGCCAAGTAGACCTTCTTGGCTTCAGGCTCTGATATCAGTCTCACGACTACATTCAGGGTCATGAAGTATCAACACACACACACACACACCCCAGCAATATAATACAATTACTGTATTCGGGAAGGTTTTGTTTTATTTTGATTGCTACCATTTCAGCCTTCCTCTGCATGAACTGGGCTTGTTGTCTGGAAGCACCTGCGTTCCTTAAATTTTGTAAGCACTTCCTTCAGGAGGCATCCTTGTTTATGCCACAGATGAGGCAGAGCAAGTTGTAAAAGGGATTTTTGTTTAGCGTAGGTGTGGAAGGTTATGCTGCAAGGGGAAAGGGTTGGACTGGATATCCTTTAGGTCTGTGGGAGCCCTGTGAGGCAAAGCTTTGAAACTTTGTGTACATCACAGCAAAAGGTCTATTGATATGATGGATGGAGCATGGGGGTGTGAAGGCAGGAAGCTTTCAAGTGCAGTGCATCTGTATGAACTCTGCTTACAAAAGTACATCGAACCTCTCTCACACACATACAGTCATACCTCGGGTTGAAGTAGCTTCAGGACAAATATTTTCGAATTGCACTCCACGGCGACCTGGAAGTAATGGAGTGCGTTACTTCTGGATTTCACCGCTCGCGCATGCGCAGACGCTCAAAATGATGTCACGCGCATGCGCGGAAGCGGCAAAACATGACACGCAGACGTGCAGTTGTGTGTTACGTTCGCTTCAGGATGCGAACGGGGCTCCAGAACGGATTCTGTTCACATCCAGAGGTACCACTGTATACCATAGAGGCTGAGCCACCCAGCCTTCAAAGGGGAGGGCCAAATTTGCCTTGCCAGAAAAAGTGCTTCCCAAAAGTACATTAATTTACTTTTCCCCATAGGAATGAATCTTGGGCAATTGCTCGTTTAGTAGGAAGCAAAGATCTCCTGCTCTTGCCCTGGTGATCCCAGCTATTGAGAACCATTGTGAATCCTTATGCATAGCCTCACCCTGGGAACTTCCTGAAAGTGTGAGCTAGCCATCCACGTGTTTTTGCTCTATTGCATTTTTTAAAAAATGATGACTATATTTACATATATTCATTTTCCCATTCAGATCTGATCATTATTTCAGTTTATCATATTATAGTTCATCTTAGGCTCCTCAGAGCTGTTTTACTTTATACATGTTTGAAATAAAATGTATGACAGCTCACAGAATTGTTCAGACATCTTGGTAAGAGTCCTGGGTGCATGCATGCCCCTTACTAAACATAAGGAGAGAGTAATATCTGATCCAAGCTGTAGTACATTCGGTATATCATTTTCTTGATGGTACGACAAAAAATTCCCCCACTCTTTACTGGGATGAACTGGGGGAAGGGATGAAGCTGTGATCAAATAAATGTGGTACAGTCTGGATGAGATTTTATTTCTGCAGTGGGGAGGCAGCAGGAGCTATCATAGGATTTACTCCTCCCCACCCCCCAGTAAGAAACCAATGAAAGGCTCACCTTAATTCACTTTTCATTTGACAGAGGTGTGCTCCATGTATCAAACTGTCAGATATTTCACCTTCTCTGTAGCACTTTTTATTAGAATTGTAGTGTTGGAAGAAACCCTGAGGGTCATCTAGTCCAACTCCCTGCAGTGCAGGAATATTCAGATGTCGCATATGGGGATCAAACCTGTAATCTTGATGGTGTCAGCACCATGCTCAAACAGTTCTGAAGCTAGGAGCATGGCCTGAGAAAGGAAAAGGCTGAGTTTTTCCAGGTAGCTGACAAGCAGCAGATTTGGGCATCTGCAAAAATCTATTACAGTACAGTCATACCTCGGGTTGAATGTGCTTCGGGATGAGCGCGTTCGAGTTGCACTCCACGGCAACCCGGAAGTAACGGAGCGCGTTACTCCCGGGTTTCGCTGCTTGTGCATGTGCAGACGCTCAAAATGACATCACGTGCATGTGCAGAAGTGGCAAAAAACGACGCGTGCAGGCGCTGGTTACGTCTGCTTCTAGATGCAAACGGGGCTCTGGAATGGATCCTGTTCACATCTAGAGGTACCACTGTATCTCTTTTTCAAACTAAGGACTAGACTAGTAATGGTTGCTTGGGTGCCTTCCTGCTCCCTCGTGCTATACTTTTATATTTGAAGTAAAATAGATATTACAAGAACACCATGAGTCTTGACTACTCTCTCATCACAGGAGAAGCCTGACCCCCCTCTGCTTCCTAGCCTCCCTCCACTGCTGCTTCAGTGCCTCTCTGCCCCAGACTCTCCCTGCCCCCTGAGCCCTGCTACCTTTTCACCTCCTCCTCCCAGTCTTCTTCCCCTTCTGACTACTCACCCTAGTCCCACCAAAACTCCCTGGACTCTGAGCCCTTTTCCCTTGGGGGTTCACCAGCTGGTTCCTCCCACCATCCCTCTGTATCCAACCAGTCCCTGACACCTACAGGCAGTCCTTACATTTTGCAGCCAGGGACATGAATTACAATTCACATTACTGCATTAGAATGAATCGCTGTAGGTCAAACCAAGAATACCATCACCATTTTGAGTTTTTTACTGAAAAGATATCTTATCTACACACACACACACACACACACACACACACACACACAGAGTTAGATGTTAAACCTTCATAAAACTATCTTTCTTTTGCTTCCTTTTACCTCAAAGGCTATTTCACACATTCCACAATGGCAAACTCAGATTTCCCCCTACTGTATTGTCACTTTGACAGGGAGATACTGTCAGTCGCAGTTCTCTGCTCAGTGTACCTATATGATGCACATGTCTTTGCAACACCTGTCTGTCACATTGCATTTGAGGTACGCACACCCAAAACTTGATACACGTAAAATTAAAAAAGTTATCTGTGAAATCGTCCTAAACTGATAGGCATGTTAGCATCATTGTTAGCGCTTCATGCACCTGATGAAGTGGAAGGTAACCTATGAAAACTGATGCCATGATAAAATTGTTAGTCTTTAAGGTGCAACAACACTCTTTGCAAGTTTCACTGTCACCTTTTCTTTGACATTGATTGTGACTTCCTGCGGGAGTATTTCCCATACTGGGACAGCTGTCCAGCATAATGCTATTGTTCCAAATTCTATGGGAGAATATCCTTGGAAACATTTTCACACCACTGGAATTTTAAAATTTGATACCCCCCCAAAAAAATTTTTTTATAGCAGCAAGCATTTTACCTTTGCACTTCTCCTGCACTTTAGCATCTCTTTAGAGTGCCACAGAGAGCAATTTAAGGATTTTCCCAGCTCTTCCAACAGGAGACCTGCAAAAGAGCTTATAAACACAAAAGGTATCCATCAGTCAGTTTTCAGAGTCCTTCAGAGGCTACTGAGAATGTAACACTTGTGTCTTAAGATACTTACACATGTCTTTATCCAAGCAAAGATGCATATTTTACAGAACTGTGTGAAAACCACCTGGCTGATACGCATCTTCCATGGGAAAAGTGGTGCATTGCACTATCCTCCTATATAAAGTTTACACACAATTTTTAGATCTTATAAAATAAACAATGGAAATTCCTGACGGTGAGTGCCCCTCCCAGGAAAGTCAGGGACAGCCACACATTTCAACTATCACATTTTTTGTGTGTGTGTACACCTAAATGTGTAATGCCTAAGAAGGTGGAACATGAATGCAGGAAAAGTATGTCTGCAGACTTTTACGTAGCTCAGAGAGCTCAGATGGCCCATGGCTCCCTATCAGGTGTGCACTCAGTGGTAAATGTGGATAGGTTGCAATGTGCCCCTTGGAGAAATGTGAATCCCTCGGAGAGAGGGGCAGATTCAATGATAGTTCTGACAATAAACCATCCAGTAAGGAGAGGTGTGTGGATTTTGAGCCCCATCTGCTTTACAGACCACCTTCCTCCTAAAGGTGTGTAGGAGAAAAGGAACAGTGGTTGTTTCATCTGCACCACCCTGTAGCCATGGTCTACAGGGCCTTTAGCTGACGTTCTCCCTCTTCCTTTGCAAACTCCATGGATAGTTTTTATATCCAGCACCTTCCCCCATTCCTCCTCCATCCATTGCTAGGAGATCCCAGTGTTCTCCTTTCCTTGGTCGAAGCAGAGCAGCTGGTTTCCAGTTGCTGCATAGTAAGTTGCCGTAGAGGATTATTTGTGCACAATTGTGTAGAAAATCCCAGTTAAGGGAGACAACTTTGGTGACTAAAGCAATGATGGAGGCAAAACACTGTTGGGGATAAGATATTGTGTGGCTAGGAGAATGGCCACTAGAGATGTCATTTGTCCAATATCTCTTGCTGCAGTAGAAAAATTGATTTCTTAGAGAAACAGATTAGAAATTAATCCATTTATTTGGATTCCAGGGACCCCCTAAATAATGCTTGGTGGCTGTGAAATCCCTGTTATCCATGTGGTCCAAAGTGGGGGTGCCTGCCTGGAGGATGATCACTGACACCTGGCCTCATGATCCTTGGACTGTGTTTCTCTTCCTCACTTCATAATAGTTCCATAGGTCACTCTGGAAAGGGCTTGAACAAGCCAACAGAGACCTGCCAAGATAGATAAATGTCTGAAGAAAGCTGGCCCGTTATCAAAAGTGTTGGAATTAGCTGAACGAGCCCCTGAGCCAGGAAATTCACATAACCTTAAGAGTTGGTTGGGCTCTCATGAAACGAAAGCGTTCTGCAATGATAAGAGGCACACAAACGTGCCATAAAATAACACAGTGATTACTGTTAAGTTGCGGCGAGGAGAGCACATCATTCATCATCCATATGAAAGCAGCCAGCTGGTCTGGCACACACCTAGGCTCTTTTGAGGACTAAATCCACTACTCTGTCTTTTCATAGTCTTAATTAAGGATGCAAGTTTGCCTTTTTGAATCAGGCTAAAGCCCATCTAACCCAACGTTCTCTTTCCAACAGCAGCCAGACAGATGCTGCTGGAATCTTGTAAGCAGGGCCTGGTGGTCGCGTTCTTCCCCAGCAGCTGGTGCTTAAGGCTGAATCAAACTTTATAGTGTCAGCTCAGGGCAAGAAGCTGCTTGGTTCTAATGAGGTCTCCCTGTGCATGATTATAGGAAGGTGCCTTGCACTTTTACTCTCCTAATGCCAATGTTGGTTTAGTTCTTCAACTGCATGCGAGGATCACCTGTGGAACAGATGGTTGGTGCTTAAAGCAGAAGAGGGTTTTTTAAAAAATAACTTTGAGAAGCACTAATTAAAGTTAATAGGCCTCTTTCATATAGTTGACACCATAATATTGTGGTACTTTTGGTTTAGAAATTGGCTCCATGAGATCATAGGGCAATATGGAGCATTAGTGAAAATCCCACATGTATAATATCATTTGGCATAGCTTGCTGCTAAAGCTCAAAGTAAATGTGATTAGAGGCCAGTTATCTTGTCGCTTTCCTTCCACTGCCTTAGCTTAACACCTGTTAAATAGGTTGACAGAGAGGTGCCTCTTTCCAGACTAAAGGCAAGTTTGCACTCTTTGGACATATGTGAGGACATCATGTGCATATATCTGCTACAGAAAGATGCATGTACAGTGTGACACTTTTTTGTGAGGCAGACACGCGTATTTTGGCTCTGATCATGGATTCCACCCTGCCCTCACCCATTACCCACAGTCCCTAGGTACTGAGCTTTCACTTTAAAGAGAGAGAGCCAACTTTTAGCATTCGTAAAACCTGAGATATGTTACAAAAAGTACAGTGGCTGTTCTCATTTTTGTGAGTGAGAAATTAGTCTTCTCTACTCTTTCCGTGTCTTACTTTGCCTCCTTCCAAAAAAATATGGCAGATGCCCATATCTCTGAAATTTCTGAAAACCTCTTTAACAGAGATGACTTGAGAAAAATCCTAGATGGCACCTCTCCTGGTGTTAAAATTATAATGAATAATTGACCATTTGCTGTACTTCTGAGATTTTTTCTGCTGCCAGAAGTGTCTTTCAAAGGGTCATTACCTGGATTTGCCACTGAGAGTACACTCAAATGGAAACTGTAACCCAGAATAGTAAAGTGTCATATTTAGACTTTACGTATTTTAGGTTTACACACAAAATATCATATGTGTAAACCTATGCAGCATGGCATAGGAGGAGAATATAAAAAGCAGTTTGTGATATGGCGCAAGTCTTAACATCAGGAATGGTGCTAATGTCCTAAGTGATGTCAGGTGCTTCCTAATTCATCAATTGGAATTTGGGTTCTTCTCTTTTAAGTTGCAGCTCTGATTGTGTTTCAGTAATACTGTTGTGCTTTCTGTTATCTGACAGCTTAAGAAATTTCAATCTGTCTTCATAGCAGGGCATATCACCAGGACTTCCAGGAAGAGACTGCAATGATTTACTTATTCATGCAAACTCCACCGGTTTATGGAGTCTTGATATTGCTTGATCTGTCAGCAGAATTTGATTCTATTGATCATGGAACACTATTTGACTGCCTGGAGCACCCTGTCAGTCTCCAAGGCCCTGTTAATGGAGTTCACTTCTGATATTTTCCTGCTACCTCATTTTGCTGCTGTCAATAGTTCTATCTCTGATCCTTTCACTATACAAGATGATATGCTAGGATTGAGGGGTGGGCGGGCAGGAGAGATAACTTGAAGCCCTAGAGGAAATATCCAAACCACAATCTGAGGTTTATGACAAACTCCATATGTATCCCGACCCACACATCTGTAGGAAGAAGGTAATTTGCTCTTATCAGTAGGTATTTGCTCTTAAGTGTTGGATAGCTTTTCAATTCTGAAGTCTAATAAAACAGGAATGCTTGAGACTCTTCATTCCTTTTTGCCAGGAGCAAGGAAAAGAAGGCAAAGAAGGGCTGCCCTCTCCTGTATTTCAGACCACGTTTCATTACTCTTTAAGAGCATATATATTTCTGGTCAACTAACACATTCTGAACTCTGAGGCCCAGTCCAGATGTTTGGGTCTGCAACAATATCATTTGCATACTGGAAGCTGAGACGAAGTATGAGAACATTGCTTTCCTTGAACCATGCACACAGCCTCTTGTGCAATCCAGTCAATTGCATGCATACATATATATGTGATTTACCACATCTTTGTGATCATTGCACCGCTTTTGGGTAAGAATAGGATCACACCTATCAAGCAAATCATGCAAATATACTTGCCCAGCTTGCTGCTATGGGCTCAGACATCTGGTCTTGAATAACGTAGATGTGTATTATAGGCATGCCTTCCAAAGGCACAAATCCCTTTGCTTGAAAAGGAGGAGTGATTGTTTTGATCGGCATTGAGAATATTGCTATAGTAATTTTGAAGGATCAAAATTATCTTAAATACAGTGCAGTTTAGTCTTGAATATATCCAAGAAGGAACCTTTGAAACTTTGAAATCTCCCCTGAAATTTGAAATGGTGCCTCTACTTCTGACTTTTCCTTTACACAACTTCTTTCTGCATTTCACCCCTCCCCCCAAAAAAAATCCTCTTTCAGGAATAAACAAACCCAAAGGTTATCTTTGGAGAAATGTCCAAACTATGCCGTCAAGCGTCTGACCATGTATGGAAATTTGCTGCTTCTATTTTAATCTGTTCTTCAGATGATGCTCAGTTGTGTTCAGACTGAACTCTTGAAAAATTAATAGTCTGCTGATTGGCCTGGTAACATAGGGTACAATGCAGCCAGTGTTAAGCACTGTCTCCTGTAGGAATCAGTGGGACTGAGTGAGTTTTACCTTTGCCTGGATCGCAATTGAGGGCATTCACAGGCCATCTAATCACTTCCATTGTCAACACGGTGACACATTTTTCATACAGAAAGGTGAAGAATAGGACTCACTATGTGTCACCTGCAGCACAATAAAGCATGGGTAAATTGCTCCATGCCACACAATTATTTGGGTTATCAGGAGAAGCAAGTAGCTTTGACTGAAATGTGTATATTTAAGTGGGGGGTTCTTCGCACATTGCATTTTATATATTGTAAGGATGAACAGCCTATAGGGACAAATTGGCTGCATCATTGAGACAACTGGGTCCAGACATATGTATTATAAATACATTCACTCAGCTGTCTGGATCCTTTGTGACTCTCTGTTGAGTGCATTTCAGTGGCCTTGCCCCACTGCCCTATTCAAAGAAACCCATATATTCCAGGAACAGATGTTAAAAGCTTTGAGTGACTTGAAATGAAGATAAAAGGTTACACCATCTTAAAATCTTGATAAAAATGTCTACAGGCTATTGTGTTGCAGGTGTTAATTATGTGAAAATAAGGAATTGCTTTGGTGAATAAAGATTGGGTAGTGAAAGAAAGTTTACTTTCTGTATATTATGCTGCTTTATCATATAAAGTTACTAAAGATTAGGGATGCCATTTCAGATTCTGTCGGAGAGGTTAAAGGGTAAAGGGACCCCTGACCATTAAGTCCAGTCGCAGACTCTGGGGTTGTGGCACTCATCTCGCTTTATTGGCCGAGGGAGCCGGCGTACAGCTTCCGGGTCATGTGGCCAGCACGACTAAGCTGCTTTTGGCGAACCAGAGTAGCGCATGGAAATGCCATTTACCTTCCCGCTGGAGCGGTATCTATTTACCTACTTGCACTTTGTTGTGCTTTTGAACTGCTAGGTTGGCAGGAGCAGGGACCGAGCAACGGGAGCTCACCCCGTCACGGGGATTCAAACCGCTGACCTTCTGATCAGCAAGCCCTAGGCTCTGTGGTTTAACCCACAGTGCCACCCGCGTCCCTGTTGGAGAGGTTACTTGCCTACAATAGATTAATTGGCCCGAGCATGGTGCTGATAATCCCAAGGTTGCAGATTTTGTCCCCATATGGGGCAGCTGCATATTCCTGCATTCCAGGGGGTTGGACTAGATGATCCTCAGGGTCCCTCCCAACTTTAAAAATTCAGTGATTCAAGGTTCTTCAGCAAGGTTTAAAGACCCAGTTTTGACTGTATTCCAGGCTAAATTGTCTTCTCTCCTCTGTCCTCTCCACTCAGTAAGTGCTAAAGCCTTTGCCATGTACATTTTCTTCATAGAAAATGCATAAGCCACCAATGCACTTCCCTGGATCATACCCAGTCATGTAAAGCTTGTAGCAAATAAGCACTGTCAGGGCTCATTGCCCTTCTTACCTTTGCTCTGCATTTCTAGGCACAGGTCTGGGCTGCTCAGGTCTGTTTCCGAGCAGGGGTGTTTATTGTGTCTTTTTGTCCCGGTGATTTCCCTTGGAAAACCTGTTTTTTACCTCTGAATCTGAGCAATCGGCAATCAGGTTTTCTGCAGATTGCCACTTGCTCTGATTCAGCAGTAAAACACAGATTTTCCTAGGGAAAGCATTGGGGGGGGGGAATACTCAGAAAGCGCAGAGCCCCAGGTAAGTGTGGATGACCCCTCAAGAACACCTCTGCATTGCAGTCAATAGCTGTAGCAACTACTGCAGGAAGTAATAATAATAATCATCAGATAATTAATAATAACATATTAAATTTAAAAATTGCAATCTTTTTATTCCCACGTGTTTAGTGGCAAGATAGCGCAATATCAGTCATGGCTTGTAACTTTTAATTTCCTGGGGCAGCACAGTGTTTCTGATTATTGGCAGCTGTCCGTTGGCGCTCTTTGCCACTCTCCTTGCTATCTGCAGACTTATTGCCTACAAATGGTTTGATGATCACATTGGCCATTCAAAGCTATATCTGTTGTTAGACATGGTTGTTATGCACTCCAGATGAGGCAGTAGATTAGATCAGTGTTTAAGGGCGAATGACATCTAGTTTGTGATGCAAAAGACAGAAAATACTGGAAGGGAACAAATGAGTTATTTGCCTGCGCAGTATAGTATGGTAGTGGATTCAGCTGAGCTGCGGAGTTTATATGAGCCACTGCTACTGCTTAGCAGTGGAGGCTAATAGCAGGCTGGGCACCAGGATGTGTCCGTCAGGATGTGATCTAAGTGCATTTTATTAACAGACTGCCTTGAAATGAACTTTAAATACAACAGAATTAGCTGCTTCCCATTCTGACTGGCAGAAGAAACACATGACACATGCCAAATAGAACCAAGGAAACAAACAAAATAAGAGTGGCAGCTTTGTATCGCTTGACTCCCTGCAACTTTATCAGTGAAAACACCGTCAGTCCTGCTTCCAACGACAGGCTTGCAGATGTCAAAAACCTGAGCACCTTTTGGAAAGGATGCGAGAATTTTTGATCAATTCAGTGGATAATTAATAAAACAAGAGAGAACTAGTTGGAAGGGGAAGTAGTCACAGCAAGGCACTCTGCCCTCTTTATCCTAATGAAAGTACATTAGGGGAAATGGGCAGGAGGAATTGTTCTTTTTCATGAAGACCAATTTAAAAGTCTATATCTGATCCCAGGCAAGGATTCCTGCAGCGGATTCAGCCTATCAGTTCCAAGCACAGCAGCTCAGCAGGCTGGCTGTTCATCCAAGAGTGGTATTTTAGGAACCTCCTGAAATGTATTGCTTGGGCAACTCGTTCTTCAATTGCTGCTTTGCACAGGCCTCCTATAGATACTAATAGCCACTTTCAGACTCCGACAGAAGGTGTCTATTATGGGCTCTGTGAAGTTGCTCACTGAACATCAGGACCAGGAGGGGGAAGGAGGTTGCATGTATTTGTGAGGCTACTGCAGAAGAGAATTGACGGAAAAGGGGACAACTTTGTAGGGAGCCCCCTTGAAAGAGAGTCCCAGAAAATACAATCCACCTGGATTCATTCCACAAAAAAGGTTACTGTCCTTCCTCCGATATATCCCAGCCCCATTTGTTTGTGGAGGGTTTTCTGTGTATTTATAGGTTTCCCAATAACTTTGTTTTCATATCCTCCTCTCTTCTTCCCCTGTATTCTCTTCCTCTTCCTCCTTGCCCACATGCCTGCTACTTTGATTTCCAAGGCCTACTTTGGCAAAAAGCAACGATTATGAGCTTGCTGCTGCCGCCTTGTCATGTCAAACCCCAAACTTAATCCCATGCTCAACAGCTCCAGCGGATGTCTCTCCTTGTTTTGTCCTCTCCAAATCTACTTTCCCTCCTTGGATTCTCTCAAATCCTCCTGTATTCTTCAAGTCTTCCCATTGCGCCCGCTGGCCTTTTGTAAGGGCTAGGATAAAAAGATCTATGCAGTCATGTGACCAGGGGATTTTGGTGCGTATGATCGCAATGCCCTAGGTTTTGACCTACAATTTTGATATATTTCTCTTTTTTTATTATTATTTTTTTATAAAAAATTTTATTGGTTTTACAAAATTTTTAAAACAATACAAACATATAAAAAAACATACAAACATGTATAGTTTCATAGCCTTTTTTTCGTAAACCTTGTTTCTCAGACTCCCCCATACCTCCCCTTTCTGCATCCCAATGTCCAAAGTTTTTTAGCAACTTCTAAATATTTCTGTCAAGCCTCTGTCCTCTTAATCTTTCCTTCAGTCTAATCTTATGTCACTGTAACCCTTTCTTTCTCAAAACCTCAACATTCTAACATTCATCGAGTTTATAGTAGTCCTTAAGATAGATTTTAAATTTCTTCCATTCTTCTTCCGCCGTCTCCTTCCCCTGATCGCGGATTCTGCCAGTCATCTCCGCCAGTGTCATATAGTCCATCACTTTCATCTGCCATTCTTCCAGAGTGGGTAGATCTTGTGTCTTCCAGTACTTTGCGATAAGTATTCTTGCTGCTGTCGTAGCATACATAAAGAAAATTCTATCTTTCTTTGACACCAATTGGCCGACAATGCCCAAGAGAAAGGCCTCTGGTTTTTTAGAGAAAGTACATTTAAGTACCTTTTTCAATTCATTGTAAATCATATCCCAGAAAGCCTTAATCTTCTTTTGATATATTTCTCTGGGTCTCCAGGGGAAGGTGTAAATATATAGGGACAGCACCAGGAGGGTAGCCTTTTTTCTTACTTGGCTTGAAATATTTTGCTGTTTGCTTAGCCCCATCCCTACATCCAACAAGCTCTCCTCCTCTCCCCCCCCCCCAGGCAAGCCTGGTGAGATCCTTTGTCCCATCTGTTTCCTCTGAAAGCCACCCCTATCTCAGAATGTAGTCATTCCTTTGCTTCAAGCTCTGTTCCTGAATCTTGAGGTCTGAACCTTGGGGGATCGTGCCAAGCCTATGAGTGACAGTGGACCTCCTGCTTTATTAGAGGGCCTCAGAGTAGAGTAGTAAAGTTTCTAGTAATTTAATTAATAACTAAGGGAAGGTAACAATTATGATTATCTTGTGATGGGCTTGTGGCCATAAAGTCCTGCATGAGTAGGGTCATCTGCTTGTTCTGTCTACCATCCCCTCTTCCTCCAGCTTGAGATGAGAGTACCCTGCAGAAGAAGTGTGATTCCACCCACCTGTCCATTTGCACAGAGGACCTGATAAGGCTGCATGGTTTCCTCTCTTGCATCCCCTTTCACTGCAAAATGAAAAGGATCTGGATCACTGCCCTCTCTTTTCACTGCATTTCAAGGAGGAGGAGGAGAGACGGTGATGTTTTTTTCCTTTGCACATCAGCAGTGCAGCATCCTCTCTCAGATGCCCACAGAATGTGAAAGAATATTCTCCACCCCCTCTACTCCTTTGTAACACAAAGTGGATTTTGCAGCTCTTTCTTTACCCCACCTCTAGCAAGTGAGGGGCAAAGAATAATGATGATGGGCAGGCATAAAAACAGGTGAACTTGCGACCAAATCGCAGACATTTCAGAGCACAGAATATGACTTTCATTGCTAATGTATCTGATCTTTTGATTTTGTTTTTATTTTTTATTATTTTTATTTGTTTGTTTAAAATGTTTTAACCTGCAGTTCATCATTGTGCAGCTTTTTTAAAAAAAACTGTCCCCAAGTGCTCTTATCGCATTCAATTGGAGAATGGCACTTTAAATGAGAAACCGCTCCCCCTTGCTAAATGACGTGTAATTTAATATGTAAGGCAGAGCTAACAAAGTGATTTATTTGCAGTCTGTTCATCAAGCTTTTGACACAATCTATAGCATGCCCATTCTTTTGATTTGGGCTGACTGACAAATTAACAAACTTGCTTGTACACTGCCACCATTAAGCATATTCATTTGGTGTGTCTTTTAAACTAATTTGTTTTGAGTGAGGTAAATTAATATTACATTGCCATTCATCAGTAAGGGGGGGGGCATAAAAAATTTCCCTGCCGTCTATCAGTTTTGGAGGGAAATAATTGTTATATCAATATGGTTTTCAGGTCACCCTTCATTTACTTTCAACTGTGTTGTGCTGAACTATATAGAGCCAATCTGATAAAGCGTAGCCTTCCCCAACCTCCAGGGGATTTTTGGATTACAACTCCCATATGCCCTAGCCAGAATGCCCAATGGTCAGGAACAGTGGGATTTACTAGCATGTACTAGAATCCCAGGGACGCGGGTGGCGCTGTGGGTAAAACCTCAGCGCCTAGGACTTGCCGATCGCATGGTTGGCGGTTCGAATCCCCGCGGCGGGGTGAGCTCCCATCGTTCGGTCCCAGCTCCTGCCCACCTAGCAGTTCGAAAGCACTCTTAAGTGCAAGTAGATAAATAGGTACCGCTTTATAGTGGGACGGTAAACGGCGTTTCCGTGTGCTGCGCTGGTGCAGACTTGCCAGAGCAGCCTCGTCACGCTGGCCACATGACCCGGAAGTGTCTCCGGACAGCGCTGGCCCCTGGCCTCTTAAGCGAGATGGGCGCACAACCCCAGAGTCGGTCACGACTGGCCCATACGGGCAGGGGTACCTTTACCTTTACCTTTACTAGAATCCCAAGGTATGTAGAAGTACTAAAACTTTTTGGGGTGAGGAGAGCTGGCAAAAAAACAAAAACAAAAAACCAAATATGGAGCAATGAGCATGCTCTGCAGCCTTTTAATGTCAGTTGTGGTTGGTTGGTTGGTTGGTTAGTTGGATAGGGTAATATAATGCAAACAGTTGCCTGAATGGGGTAACTGTGCCCCTGAAGGACCAGGTGCACAGCCTGGGAGTCATTCTGGACTCACAGCTGTCCATGGAGGCGCAGGTCAGTTCTGTATCCAGGGCAGCTGTCTACCAGCTCCACCTGGTACGCAGGCTGAGACCCTACCTGCCCGCGGACTGTCTCGCCAGAGTGGTGCGTGCTCTAGTTATCTCCCGCGTGGACTACTGCAATGCGCTCTACGTGGGGCTACCTTTGAAGTTGACCCAGAAACTACAACTAATCCAGAATGCGGCAGCTAGACCTGTGACTGGGAGTGGCCCCCGAGACCATATAACACCGGTCCTGAAAGACCTACATTGGCTCCCAGTACGTTTCCGAGCACAATTCAAAGTGTTGGTGCTGACCTTTAAAGCCCTATACGGCCTCAGTCCAGTATACCTGAAGGAGTGTCTCCGAGGGCCTTCTGGCGGTTCCCTCACTGTGAGAAGCAAAGCTTCAGGGAACCAGGCAGAGGGCCTTCTCGGTAGTGGCGCCCACCCTGTGGAATGCCCTCCCATCAGATGTCAAAGAAATAAACAACTACCTGACATTTAGAAGACATCTGAAGGCAGTCCTGTTTAGGAAAGTTTTTAATATGTGACATTTTAATGTATTTTTAATCTTTGTTGGAAGCCACCCAGAGTGGCTGGCGAAACACAGCCAGATGGGCAGGGTACAAATAACAAATTGTTGTTGTTGTTGGAAGATTGTAGGAATGGCTGACTGGAACCCTAAACAGGAGCACTCTAGACTACTGGGAAAAGCTCTGCCAGACAGTACAGTGAGGATGCAATGGAGGCAGCAAAGTATGCCTTGTTTGTTGCCTTTACTGCCACGGAGTAGGCCAAAAGTGTCCAGAGTCAATGCTTGAGATTGCTTCTTTGCCATTGAGTCTAATTTTATATTATACACGAATGCTGGTGGCTCAGGAGCATTGGGTATCACAGGTCTGTGTAAGTGTTAGGCTTTAGTACAATTCAAAGTTACTTTTCAATCTTCTTTTTCTGAAACAAAATTTTCTAATTGTTTTGATTTAGACCATGGAACACTTTGTAATTATAGTGCACACATCCTTTTCCTCTTGGTATGCTTTATTATTGACTCAGTAAATCATATAACTGTATCCTATAGTTCTTTATTGGCAATTGTGACAACTAATCATTTCCCCCCTTCTTTTAAAAAAGCTAATTTTTCTTTGGCGCCTGTAAAATATTTTGGAGAGCCACTGAGAACTACATTTAACTGGAACCATTTCAACGTAGTACATTCCAGCTACATTTAAGATTGTGCCAAAACTATTATCTTACCAGATTTTTCCCCCGTCCTCCAAACCCATCCATTGCCTGCCCCCTGCTATTTGTATTACAAGACTGGGAACTTCTAGTGTAGATGTAAAAGGTGCCTAGGGTTCTAGCAGTGTGCCAATATATGCTGTAAATCCAGATGGAAATGCCAGTGAAATCAAGAGTGCAGGACGATAAATCGGAATGTTGCTTTCTCCTGTCTTGAATAGCCTTGTGTTTGCTGGTTTAATGCTTGCTCTTGGCATCGCGCAGCTTGAAATGTTTTACAGGCTTGCATCTATTTAACCTTTAATGCTTTTTGTCAACATGTATCATGGCCTCCCGACCTGCAGTTAGTACAGCATGCCCTTGCAGGCTGCCAGTTGCAGTAATGGAATTAGAATTTTAAAATAATCAGACCTGTCAGTGGAACATACAATCTCTATATAAGTTCATTTAGTGATTTCATACCCATGTGTGAATATATTACCTACCTTGTTACAGATACCTCTTACAAAAATCTTACAAAAAGCTTGCAGGAATATCTATGGAAGAGTTGTGCCTCCTCTCATTTTGGATTTGCAGATCCAGCTGCTTCTACTTCTGCATTCATGAAAAAACATTTTGTAAGAAGGCATTTTATGCATCCTGCTCCTATACACATATAAACCTGCAACTACATATACAGTATTTTGTAATTCTGCATAAATACAAGGATGTAAAACTGGTGCTAGTCACACAAGTCAGTATCCTGGATACACTATGTTGTGTATTTTTCTTCAAGAAGTTAAAGGTTTATAGACCTTTATACTGTCAGGATAGGCTTTAAAGCGTTGAGACAATTCTTTTTGAAATTCCAGCAGTCCGAAGGCTGGGATTTAGTGTGTGGCATAGCTGATTGCTGCTCTTCATTCATTCATTTATCATTTATTTGATACGACAAACTTGTGTAGGTTGTAGAATTTTTCTTTTTGTGATGCAGAATATGAAAACCCTGGTGCAGTTTTGTTTAATTCGTTTAACTAGTGTATTTATGAATCGCTTTCTACACAACTGATTCAAGGCAAAGTAAAATCAAAACAGTTTTTAAAAGCCCCAAAACTGATACATTTAAAACAAAACTAAAACAATACAAAATTGATGCTTGTGTCAAAGATCCATTTATCCAGCTAGGAAAGCCTGTCAGAACAAAAATGTCTTCAGTTGCTTGAACAAGAACGTTACTCCACAAAACCACAGGCAGCCACACTAAATTTTTCCCCCCAAATTAATCTGAGATTAAAAAAGGGATAAGGTGGTCTCTCAAGTAACCCGACTCTGAGCTGTAGAGGGCCTTATATGTTACTAACATGCCGAATCTGGCCCAGAAGCAGATTAGGAACCAATGCAAATTTCTCAAGGTGTTACATGTCACCTGTTGGTGGTAGTTTGCCCCCACCCCCAGCTGCCACATTTGAGACCAGTCCCATCCAAATAAAGCAGATTGCAGTAATCCAATTGTGAGCTCAGCAATTCATGGACAACTGTGGTGGTCAAGCTATCCAGATCCAAGAATGCCCATAGCTGTCTTACCAACAGAAGCTGGTAAAAGGCATTCCTCGCCACCTGCACCTCTAGTGGCAGAGCTGGATGCAGAAGGACCCCCACACCGAGCCCTTGCTTCTTCAGGGAGAGTGTGACCCCTTCCAGGGCAGACAATTTACCAGCTTGCCAGACCTAGAAACCACCTACCCACAGAGCCTCCATCTTCCCAGGATCCAGACTCAGTTTATTAGCAGTTTACCACTGCATCTAGACACCAGTCCAGGTTCTTCTCAGCCAATCCTGATTCAGATGTTGCTCAAAAACCCCCACTCCCAACAGCTTCATGTGGATGTCAGATAACATTGGAGACAATGTAGTGCCCTGCAGCATCCCATAGTTCAAGAGTCAGGGGTCTGAAAAGCACTCATCCAATGCTGCCTTCTGGAACCTGCCCTGGAGATAAGGCTTGAACCACTGCAGAACAATATCTCACTCTGCTGTCCCCTCCTGATAGAGGTCATCCATCAGGGTGACCAAGGCAGATTCAGTCCCAGACCCAACTTTGTAATGAGTCTAGATCAGTGTTTCCCAACCTTTTTTGGGCAAAGGCACACTTGTTTCATGAAAAAAATCTCGAGGCACACCACCATGCCAGATGGGGAAAGGTCACTTTTTACTTATGTAAAAAAAAAATAAATAAATAGTAACAGCATAGAAGGTAATGGTTAGGCTAGCATCCCTCTTCCAAATATTCTAGGTTTTTATTTGCAGGGACTGTTCTACATGGGAAAGCATTCAGCACTGTCATTCTCCCATCTGCCATCTGAATTGGTACTATTCTGGGTCAACTTACTCTGCTGCATGTGTAGATGAAAATGGCACCAAGTGTGGGGGAGGGGGCAGAACAGGTTTCAGATACAGGATATTAAGCATACACGTACTTCAGATTGAACTGGTTGCTTGCTTTGCAAGTTTTCATTTCCCAAATGACTGCCTTGGCAAGCGCAATACCTACCAGGCTCAACGCCGGTCTCGCGCTGCCGCTTCCCACGCTCTCAAGGACCCGGGAGGAGGAAGGCGTGAAGGGAATCCCGAAGGCGCGAAAACCTCGCGCATGCGCAGGCCTTCCGCCTGCGACAGCCCAGTAGGCCGGCCGAAGCGAGCGGCGATGGGATGTGGGAGGGAGCTCGCTCGCCGCCCTGCGTGTGCCTATGTGGGGCACGTTACAGCCCTGTGACGTCAGTGCCACGCAGGCAGCCAGGCAGGCAGACGGCGAGAGCCCCGCGCTGGGCGGCCTCTCCTCGCCGCCGCCGCCCCGCCTCTCGCCGCCCGACTCGCCCGCCTCCCTCCCACGGCACACCAGGCAACGTCTCGCGGCACACTAGTGTGCCGCGGAACACCGGTTGGGAAACACTGGTCTAGATAATCAGTTTTCTCCATGACTGTCTGCAGCTGCATTGCCACAAACCTCAAGTAGCTTGTCCCCAAAGGGAGGAGATATTTGTTAAATACCGTCAGTTAGGACAAAACAAAAAAATTCCTTCCAGTAGCACCTTAAAGACCAACTAAGTTAGTTCTTGGTATGAGCTTTCGTGTGCAAGAACTAACTTAGTTGGTCTTTAAGGTGCTACTGGAAGGAATTTTTTTGTTTTGACTATGGCAGACCAACACGGCTACCTATCTGTAACCGTCAGTTAGGGTTATTCCAAAGGTGGCAGAGAGAGAGAGAGAGAGAGAGAGAGAGAGATGAGATGAGAATGACTGTATATATGTGAGTTCCCTGGTAACAGTATTTGCTGTTAGTCTAACTTATCTGGGAAAAGGGAATTAATTGCCCTGGTCTCCAGGAGACTTACAAGATTTGGAAGTTTAAAAGCTTCCAGACGTACTTACTACAAGGGTACACTGTCTGTTCTGTTCTGTACAAACTTCTGGATTTGAGCTGCTGAGATCATTTGTAATGCAAAGGAAGTAGAAAAAATAAGTGAATACAGAGATATGGGCAAAGATTTCAAATTAATTCCTCCTGTCTTCACCATCCACTTGTACCAGGGAAATCACTCTAAAAGTAATTCCAAGATTGTATCATACCCTGGTAAAAATGCATTGTTAAGAAAACAAACAAAAAGAATCTCTATAAATGTTGGAAAAGAAGACTGAAAGTGTGCTTAATCTCTCAGTCGACAACTGGCTAGTCCAGAGCCTCTCCATCTCTGTTAATTATGTTCTCACATCAGGCCATATTTTAGGCACCAGATTCCACAGCATCCCTTGATGGTCTCTGCACAGGTGAGGAAGCATTGCCTTCAGGAAGAAACAAAATCTGCAAATATATAGAGGCACACAGCCAGGGATGCAAGAATTTTTGCATGCAAAAGGTGACGCCCCTGCCTGTGGAGCTGCTGTCTTGATACAACTGTCTAAGGATAGGTCTAAGCTTCATTGTGCAGCCACTTTCTGCAACGGCAAACACAGCTCATCCCCACAAGCCCTCGCTTATAGACCCTATTCAGTGCCTTGCTGTGAACAGCTACCTGTCTCATGTCATTATTTCTGCTGTTATCTGGCAGTATCTCTTTAGTTATATCATAAGCCATGGTTAGTGCGCCAGTAAGCTTTGAATAGCCTGAAACGCTGCAAGGAGATAAGAATCTACAGATCCTCTTTATGTAATCATTTCATGACACTGGAATTCCATGACCTTTGGAAAACATTAGAGGGCATCACGCTCCTTGCTCTTTGCAGCTTATCTTTAAGATGCCTCCCAAGCAGAGCCACACGCGCACTTGAGCAGCTGCAGATTGGATAGGTCTGATCACTTGATTTTAAAACCCACCAAAATGCCTCTGAGCCAAACTCTGTTTTAAAAGGTTTTGCTGGGGACTACTGGGAGAAAGAAAAATGTTCCTTTGGCAGTCTTGTTGAAGGGTACAGAAGACCTATGGCTATGTTGTAGATCGTGATGGTAGTGTTACTATTTATTCATTCTTATAGCCCCTATCCAATGTACTTGACAATTTGCAGTGTAGCAAGGCAGGAAGGTGCCCCAAGGAGCTTACAAGCAGGATATAAATACAAGAGCCACCATTCTCTCTTATGCTATCCATTCTAGGAAGTTTTGCTTCCTTTCTATTGCAGAATCAGGGAGCCTTAAAATGTATTATACATAATGGTATCATTGCACCTGTCTGTATTTAGTTGCCCCATGTATTTTTATTTCAAAACAGGCTTTACCTGGTACCCTTTATTGTGAATTAAGTATTGCACCTTTTCCTGTGATTTCCCACCCAGAATTAAGCATGTTTTGTATTGCATCTTTAAAGGGTGAGCAATCCTTATATGAAGTTGCATCCGAAGTGATACTATTTAGAATTCTACCACCTCATTCTGCATGAGATGTAGACTGGCTTGAATACATTAGATCAAACTTGAGAGGTGAAGATTTTTCTTTTCTTTTCATTTGATCAATTCAGGTTCTGTATTAATGAGTGAGTTTTTAGGGCTCAGAAAACCTCCAGGAGAGATTAAAATAAAATAAATAAAATAAACTTATTTTAGTCCCCCCGCAAAACACCTCTAGAGCAGGTCTTCATGAGCCCAGTATGCCAATGCAGCCCACCAGCTATGCGTGGCTGCTTATTAAGGGTTTGTTGCTTAGCTAGAACTGCAAAATGGGGGAGGTTGTTAAGCAACTGGCAGGTTATAAAATGTTGCTTGTGGACAACATTTGGCAGCCTGCAGATTGTGGAGGCCTACACTAGAAGGAAAATCAGTTATGTGAAAACTGACAAATATAAAGGCGGTTGTTTCTTAAAGCATCAACCTACATTATGGTTTTGCTATGAATTAATAAAGTCAGTATTCAGTTCTTCTTTTCCTCCAGCTGGTTGTTTAACTATGTTTCAAAAAGCATTTGGAATATCTCTTTAGAGACAAACAAGTCTCTAAAGTCTCTTTGTCTCTTTGTCCCTCTATTTGGCTTCTGTAATGATGGGTTTCTCTCCCCCTCCCCTCTCTTCTAATGGTGAGTAAATATCTGGTTTTAATCTAATGAAAAATCCATCAAGTAGAACTCTTTCTCTGTTTTCAAAGTCCAGTTAAGCTTGATCGCTCACTACTTCTAGAGTTTTATAATCTCTTCCGGAATTTCATGTTTTGCCTGATTTAATACTTCGTTAATCCCAGCCACGGTTTCCTACAGATGATACATTAAGCAAAGTGAAGCTATAAAATGTTAATCCTGCTGAATAAGGGTAGCTGTTGAATGTTTTGGCTTTATTGTATAGAGCCCAATTTAAGAATAGATAGCTTTTATCTGGATAAGAATTCCGTCACATTCTTTTGTAATAAATAGTCATCATTTTAATAGTAAATTGTAATAAACAAACAAAGAAAGAAAAAACAAACAAACAAACCCACCCAGGCTTTTCATTCCCTCCACCTGTGTTCTGAAGTGTCATAGTCTCATGAGGATTGTGCTGTGTGTTTTCTGAACATTTGAATCTGTTAGTACTGTGCTTTGGGATATGGACTATCTCATGGACCCAACTGTAGCTTCCAAATGGTCTTCAAAGACGGCCCTGTGCCTACAGCATTACAATAGTCGAGGCTTTTTTTTTTTTTTTTACACAAGATTTTCTTAAAGAGGGAGTTTGTGAAACGTCTCCCTGCAACCTTTTTGTCCATATGACACTGTGGGTTAAAAATGCCCTAAAGCTGTCAACATCAGGGACTTTGGGAGGCCAAATCTCAGTAGTGGCAAGTGTCCATATTACACATCCTGCTAATCTTTGTCTGTAATCAGAATCAGATTATCAATATCTATTTGGTTGTTTAAACAATTGCATTCCTCCCTTCACTGACAAAACGTATCACCTTATGTTAGTAACATTCATAGCAGCACAAATAAAATAATGACAAAAATATACACATTAACACCTGAAACCAGTACAAATAGACGTTCGTCAGTCAGCAAAATCCTTGATTGAAAAAGAAGAGAAAATGTTAGTGGCTCATTGGATGCAGCAGCCCACAGTAGGTCTCATGATATGGTCCAGTTTTGAATCAAAACTTATCACAGAGGAGGATGAATTTCCTCTCCCTCCCAAATGTGTCAGGTGTTTCATTGGGCTTCTCCAATTGCCCTCAGATAGCTAATTTTCTGTGAACTGGGGCTTGTAGGAGCACCCCAAATCGTGTCCTCCAAAAGTGAGTGTTGCAGCTTTCAGGTGCACTTTTAATAGCACTAATTAGGAGCTGCCTGTGGTGCTGTTGGCAGCCAAAACTCAACCATCACTTTCAATTGCTGCAGAAGGCATCACAATGCTTGCAACTTTTGACTGCTCTTTGTTGTTATTGGTGAAGATTGCCCCGCCCAGCAAAGACAGAAGGTGGTGGAGAGAGACAGGAAGGTAGGAAAGACAACAGGAAGGTACCATCCCATCCGGTTCTGCTCTCCCACCACTCTAAAGAGAGATCTAGGCACCTACTCCACCAGTTGTCTCTTACTTAGAAGCATGATTTACATGGGTACCACTGTAAATCATTCCAAGGCAGCTAAGGCTGCTGTCCTAGCCACACTTACCTGTAAATAAGCCCATTTAAGTAAGCCCACAAGCAAATTTGTGTCAACTAATGTTTTAAAAGTATGTTTGTAGGGGGAGGAAAATCATGGTAATTATTTTAACTATGCTGTAATTGGAATTCATTGTTGGTGCTTGTAAGAAACCATTCCAAGACAATTAATTCATTTTTGTTTGTGTATATGTGAGTGAGTGTGCTTGTTTGCATACCTGAATGTATGAATGTGTATGTGTGCACGCACGCACATCTCCCTGTCTGTGTGTGTATGCTCCTTTCGCTTTGTGTATGTTTGTGTGCATATGTACCGTAAATGGATGTGTGCAACTCCATACACACATGTGAGTGTGTGCATAGATGTTTGCTGGCATGTGGTTGTCAGGGGGGCAATGAACCCTTGAGCCAAAAAAAGAAAAGAAAAAGCTTTAATCTAAAATTAATGCAAGCAAGATAATTCTATACTTTGATTTTGTTTAACAGTCTGTGGAGCTTAAATGGGGTGTTCTTTTGTACATCATACGAAGCAGAAACAGGTTGGCCATGCTGTCCATAAGGCAAGATAAAACGGCAGCACCGAATTTTGCATTTCCTCCTGGTTTGCCCAGCTAATTTTCCTAAGCTTATACCTTAACATGATACATACTGTTGTTAGTATGTTTATTCTTTACCAATGAACTATATACTTGTTTGTTAAACAAGAATGCCTTAGGAAACAAAGATATTATAAGCACTAGTCATAAACACATTGAGTTACCATACAATTACAGCCTGGAAGCTTCAGCCAAAGATATAATCATGTAGACAAGAAAAGTACAGCAATAAATCTCAGAACAATTGTTACGATTTACTGCGGAATTACATGCCAAATTCATCCAAGATGTGTCAAAATCTTAGCAGACTTAGGGCAGGTGACTTGAAAACCTGCACTTAAAAGGGTGTTTTCGCACTTCACCTCACTTAGGAAATCAAACAGATTTTTCATAGTAATCGGTTGCCAAAGACCTAGAGTGCTTACCTTGCATTGTTTGACCACTAACATGGCAGCTGGCTATGGAACCGCTTGCTCCTGTGGCTACCGTGTTTGATTATCTCCTAAACATTTGGTTTAGTACCTTACTTACAACCTAGGAAGAATCTATTCCATTTAGTTGCAGACAATTTTTGCTTGTATTCCTACCAAAGGGACTTACTCACAGAGCACTGGCTTTCTTTCCACAATGTATCTTCAATAACGATGCAAGATTTATAAATGCTCAGTAGGTCATCCTTGACCTGGGCATCATCATTCTAGAGGGATTCTGGCTAAATGGACTTTTTATTTTGGGGTTTTGTTTGTTTTAGGATAACTGAATTTGGCCCTAAAAACTGCATATCTGTGTAACCTCCTGATGTAATTGGACATTTTCCCTGTACTGAGATTGTGTCAGTGATGGTTGTGCTCTCAGAGGTGGCACCCATACGTAACTACCATTTATTTTATTTATATGTTTATTTTGTTGTGTGTGTCAAAATTCAGTTCATAGTTTGTCATAGTTTCCCAGGACACTTTTCAAGTCTTTCTCAATTGCTAGAGGTTTTTTGTTAATCACTGGGAGCCCAGGCCATACATGCACTGTGCATGTTGCATCCAAATTTAGTTTCCTCGTGCATTTGTGTTTCCTTCATGGCTTTCCAGTTTTTAAAAAAGTTTTGTAACTATTTCATAATTGTTTTTTTTTATTTTTCATATCTCTTTCCCCCCAAAATTATTAATTTCATGTTTTGAAAAGAGAAAATATGAACAACGGAATAGGGAGTTTGGGGGCTCTGTAGACTCCTACATTTGCAAAAGATGCACACACAATCACACGGGCTTGAAAGTCCCATAAAAATTAGCAGTTTGCTCATTCCTGAAATATTAACATTTTGTTTGCTCAAGTATTAGGTTTCTCTGTTTAGTTCTGCTACATTATTTAATTTCCACAGCAATGGCCAGTTCATTCTATTGTGTGACTACTTGAACATGAAAGGCCAATTTACCTTTTTATAAAATGATTTTATGCCTCATTATAGTCTCATTCTTCCAGTCATTGAATTAAATAGACTCATTCTTTTCATTCTCTCCTCTTTGAAGGCCTCTAATTATCTCACATACACACACCTTCCTTTCTTTGAAAAACAGATAAACTAAATATCTACCTACCTCCCTACTTCCCCTTGCAATACCGGTCAGTTATGTTTTCACTTGACAATTCATTGTGGCATTTATGGTTGTAGTAGATAATCTGGAACAAAAATGATACTTAAATGCCATTAAAATGGTTCTTTGTGCAGTCCTCGATAATACTTTTTAATGCATGTGTGTTTTTTAAAGTGTTGGGTTCTAGCCTGGGGGGGGGGGGGTTGGTAAAAACAACAACCACATTAGTCCAAAACCAAAAGGTTTCTTCTGCCATCCAGTCATTTTGTTAACCACTACCATCCATATCTATATCAATGGTTGCTGCTGGCAGGGAAATTCTTTGCCAGATGGTCCAACATATACAGCAAGTTTTGCTTTATGATATATGGTGGGAGATGGAAACCCATTTAACAGGATACGGTGTTGGGAATTTCAAGTAAGATAGGCAGTGTAAGTTGCTCCCAATACCAGTCACCAGACAGAAGCAAAGACCAGTTCAGATAGTTTACTGCTGCAGAAGATAAGGCTCAGTAAAACAGTTCTGGACAGAGATATATATATACAGCTTGTGGGGTTTACAGATACAGATGCATACAATACAAAGTAACTGACTAACACAGAGACAGACAAACAGCAGACCAATAGACACTGCTGAGCTGGCATGCATTAACCACAGATGTTGTCAGGGCACTGAGCTGTTACCAAAGCAATGGCTTGGCTCACCTTGCACCTGGGGTGATTTACGTACATGAAGGAAATTACCTCCTTCTCATCATGTCCAGTTACTCCAACAGGATACGGATCCTAAAGCGATACCTACACAGGCTTACAAAGGAATCAAATAAATAGAGAGTCTGTGGTGGGGTGGAAGATAGCAATGGCAGAAATTAAGTGACGAAGAGGGGCAATCAGGCATTCAGTCAAGTAATGCATGAATCTTCTGCATTGTTACTTAGAACAGAGTAAATGAATGGCAAGGGAAAATGCATATAGAAGCTATGGGAAGTGGACAACCAATCTGAAAAGGGGTTTAATTAGCACATGGTGCAAGCATCAGAATGAGATAGAAATACCAGGATTTGAACATGATGTTAGGATGCTAAGACGTTAGGATTACTTAGGAGTAAACCCCATTGAATTAGGTGGGACTTACTTCTGAGTAAACTGGTATAGGCTCACACAGTTAGTCTGTGTTTAAACCTTGTTTAAAACTGTATATAAACTGGAAATTTTTAAAGCACCCTTCGTGTCCCAATATTGTAATTGAAAGATAAGTTAAAATATAAATAAATAAATGGAAAGAATGCTGCCAGAGGAATTAGAAAACAGAGCTTCCCAAACTGTGTGTCGCGACATATTAGTATGTCAGCTGCAGTGTGTATGTGTGTTGTGCGAACGCTCCCCGTGCTCCTCCCGGGGCTGGAAAGGGGGTAGTTTCACCTCTGGTTTGGTAGTAAAAGTGAACTACTGTGTCGTGGAAATGATGCATGTCTAAAAAGTGTGTTACCAACATGAAAGGTTTGGAAGGCTCTGAATTAGAAGGAAATTCGTGTCCTGGACCAGCTTGGGGGAAAGAGACGGTTCAAACTCCTTTATAAGTCTCCAGAACACATTAGCAGACTATTATTTCACCTATCTATAGTTTATAGAATATGAATACCTTTGGCTGGGCTTTCATGATTGATACTTGGCTGGTATTGGGGGTGGATTTTTATATGTGTCTTGTCTATTTTATTTGAGAGAAAGAGGAGAATGTGGGAGAATAATATAAAGTATGTTGTTACCCATCTTTAGGATGTGGTAGGCTTATAAAGCAGATGGATAAATGAAAATTCAGGTTCCAGAATGGTCACTTTGTGATTTTGCCTGTCTTGAAGATTACTGGTCATTTTCTTTTCTATTTAATTTTCTAACTGCTCTACAATTTCTGATCTGCAATAATAATTCCCCTTTCATCCTTAAATGAAATAAAGGATGCTCATGAGAGGCATCTAATACGTTCTGTTGAATCACTCAAGGAAGTCTAGAAGTGTAACTTATTAAATGTGTATATTTTTGATGGCGTGTACCAGCATCATTCTTAATGTCCTATTGTGTTGTGTGTTTAAGGTACGTGTATGTGCGTGTGTTTAAGGTTAGGACTATATACCTTGCTAATATATGTAGGTGAATAAGTACAGTGGTGCCCCGCAAGACGAATACCTCGCAAGACGAAAAACTCGCTAGACGAAAGGGTTTTCCGTTTTTGCATTGCTTCGCTAGACGAATTTCCCTATGGGCTTGCTTCGCAAGACGAAAACGTCTTGTGCTTTTTTAAAAAAGCCGCTTGAAGAGGCGCAGTTGTGACGGACCGTGCTTCGCAAGACGGAAAACATCGCAAGACGAAAAGACTCGCGGAACGAATTCTTTTCGTCTTGCGAGGCACCACTGTATTTATTATGGGGACCAGTATATCTTGTTTGACTCTGTTCCCCAGTAGAGTATAAATTTATTTTGGATGTTCAGGATTTAAAGGTCTGGTTTTGAAGTCTTGAGGTTAGGTTTTACTCCCCCTAGAGGCAGGAACCAGTTAGGCAGAGAGAGGTCATTGTTGTTCCCCTAGAATTCCCTCAAATTCTTAAAGGCACTGGCCACCATTCATTGTTAATTCATTGTGTGCTGTGTGTACTTCCTTTTGTCTGTCCTAAATCTCCCACCAATCACTTTCTGGTCTTAATGAGGAAAGGAGGGTAACATCTCTCTATCTACTTTGTCTGCAGACTACGCCATGTATGGCTTTATAAACTTTGTATCAGGACATGCCACCTTCAAGTAAACCCAGTACAACCCATTTCACTGCTTGCTTTTGTCAGGGTGGGGTAGGAGTGCAGACATACTCAAGATTCATACCAGATTGGGGCTTCTCCCTAGAAAGTCCTTCGTGAACAAGTTGGAATAGTGTGTATCCCACCTGCTATTCTATTGTATTGTGTTATATGTCTTACGAAGCTCCAGTTTTTCTGTATATTTTGCTTGTGGCCAAATTCTCTTTTCTAAGTAAGGAGATAATCATTTTCACATTTAAATGTTCATTTTCTCATATTTAACATTTTTAAAAAAACCACTTCCAAAGAAGCATGTGCAGTGTTTAAATGTTTGCCTAGATCAAATTAATGATCTTCTGTTTTAGAAAGCACAGTCATTGAAATCATTAGTCTCGTCTTCTTGCTCTGACAGAGAGATCCAAGAGCTGCAGCACTATCGTTCTTCTGAAATATCTGAGCTGTTTCCCTAATGGTTATATTGCTTTACTATGTCTCTCATATTCTAATCAATAGCATCCTGTCAGACTGAATGTTGTAGCAGTGCTTGTAATGAGCTCCTCCTACCATGCTTAGCTAAGCCTATTTAAATGTTAGCAAATAAGAATCTTTCCTCAGCAAGTGCCTTCAGCTATTGTGCCATGTTCTCATTTAAAAATCTTATTCCAGGGGGAGCAAAATTTTTGTTCGACAAATTAAGCTGTAGAGATTTTTTTAAAATATATTTGTAAAGCAGTGGGTGAGGGGGGTCGAGATTGGATTGCAAAAGAAAAGCAACAGCCTGGGGAAAGGAATCCTATGGTTACCACCAATCATCTAGTTCCCTCTTCTGTAGTTGCTCTGTCTCTGGTCAGGTGTTGTATAAAGGGTCAGGTGTCACTTGTGTTCATTTTGTTAAAATCTCTTTATTAGCAGAACCATGTGGGTGGAAGCTTTTACACAGAATCTCCCTGTTGTGGGAGCAACCAAGGATCCCAGGTATATGTAAATTAAGCCTTGGGTTCAAACTAGATTTGTGCTGTCAAATATAGGATTTCCTTTTCTCGACTGCTACTTTTCTCCTGCAACTTCCCCCATAGTTGTTCCCTCCCATTTGCCCAGTAAACATGTTTTGAACCCCAGGAAATTGTGGGGACAGTGGATGGGGGGGTTGCAGAGGAAAATGACCATCCTCTTACCTGTCTGATCCCATTTTGCCTGCTTGACAGTAGACATGGGACTAGCAATCCAGCATTTGCCACCAGACATGTAACTTCATCCTAGGCTTCTCTTTCTGATATTCCTGGAAGTTTCCCCTCATGTGAGATTTGGTGTGAGCTTTGGGCTTGCGCTCTCTCTCTCTCTCTCTCTCTCTCTCTCTCTCTCTCTCTCTCCCTCAGGAGGGCACGAGGAGAGCAGGGATTTATTTGGACATGGGATCTCCTGCTGTGCTTTCTTCTTCTCTTAGACCCTCTGTTGGCTAGGTGACCTGTCTTGTTTTAGTTCCTCTGCTGACTAGGTGATCTACCAAGGCATTCTTTGTTTGGAATGCCCACAACAGGTCCAGCTTCCAGGTAATGCCAGGTTCAAGTCCCTTGATGAATTCTTTAAACTATCAGGACAGTCATTTACATTATTTATGCCCCAGTTTCACCCCATATTTTATTGTTTCAACTATTGATACTAGTTTGTATGGGACTAGCCCTCCAAACGTACACAAACCATCCTATGTTTCTTGCCTAATGGCATGGCTTGTCTTCTAGCACAAAGCAGACGTCTACTCCCTGAACATACTGGTAATACTTTGCAGGTTTTATCTGCCACACTATTTCTTTCCGTGATATTTTGGTAGAAACACATACGTGCGCATATGGTCTCTTTCTTACATTTGCTATCTCCTTTGTTGGGTATAATAATTATCTAAGATCCTGTACTTGGCTGAGTTGTGTCTTTCATTATCTGCTCTGCCTCCTAATTAGGGATGCTTTGAAACTTCGGCAAGCATCCTGCATTTGCTGCCAACAGCCTGTCTGGTTCTAATTATTCAGCTTGGCTAATATGGACACTGTATATGCCATGTTAACTGCTGTTGAGTGCCAGATTTTTAATGCCAGTTACCATGCAACACTGCCTACAAGAATGGCACTGTTTACCACCAGGCCTTTTTTTTTTTTTTTTTAAAGCAATGATTGGTGTACATCTTCTGTCACTTGGCCTTTGCCATGTGGGTTATATGCTTGGGGGACGGCTCAGTAATAGATTACATGCTTTGCATGAAAAAGGTTCCATGTTCAATTCCTGGCGTCTTTCAGGTGTGGCAGGAAAAGACCCATGTCTGGAGAATTGGAGAGCTGGTAACAGTCATAGTTGACAATACCAAGCTGGTTGGATTAATACCTTATTGCCCTCTCTCCCATGATTCCAGGAACCTCATTGACCAACCTCACAATCTTAAACAGAAACAAATATAGGTGAAACTGGGTGTTAGAATATAAATGTATAAAAGCACAAATCAGTTACTTCTTCTGATTCACATCTCAAATTAACTGTAAATTCATAGGTTACCGAAGGCCCCTAGTACCATTGGCTGTGAAGAAGCTCCTTCAGATTTTGTGTGCCTATGTTTAAAAAACCAAAATAAGCTGGCTTGATTTGTGCAGTTCGGAGGGAAGGGGCTTTGACTATGTTGATGTCACTGATGGTTTGAAACAGGCCAGGGATATTTTAAAAAGTACAGTGGTACCTCGGGTTAAGTACTTAATTCGTTCCAGAGGTCCATACTTAACCTGAAACTGTTCTTAACCTGAAGCACCACTTTAGCTAATGGGGCCTCCTGCTGCCCCCGCGCCGCCGGAGCATGATTTCTGTTCTCATCCCGAAGCAAAGTTCTTAACCTGAAGCACTATTTCTCGGTAAGCGGAGTCTGTAACCTGAAGCGTATGTAACCTGAAGCGTATGTAACCCGAGGTACCACTGTACATCTGGGTCAAGCACTGTGACAGCAATTAATGGTAAAAATTATGTTTCTCCTCCTTCTTAATAATGGGATCTGAGTCTGTTATTCACACATCCCTGAGTTAGAAGGCACCAGCACCTTCCATTGAAAGATTGGCCTTGTTAAGTAATTCCAAAGCTCTTGATGTCTGTATTTGCTGGCCCGGCACCTACCTCAGAATCTAGAGGAGGAGGAAGATGTTGGGTCCTGCAGTTTAAAGCATGTGGAATCCTTTCTGCATTCTTCAATGCCGCCTTCCTATCTCACCTCTTTCTCTGAATCTGTATCTTTCAGAGGTACACACTTTCCCCCCAATGATTGAGATGCCATGTCAATTAGAGAGGTGGGGGGGGCGTTAACAGAGCTGCCCAAGAAATCAATTGTCTTCTTTTCTGTTCTGGCTGTGTATGAAGCAGCACATGATGAGATTTTACACAATACCCAGTTAATGCTGTAGTCAGCAGCTTCAAAAGCAGCCTTTCTCAGCCTGGTGCACTCCATCAGGTATAGCTTCCAGAAGCCCCAGCCAGCACTGCTGTCAAATCTGCTGATGGGGGTTGTAGTCCGAACATTTAGAGCAGGGGTCAGCAAACTTTTTCAGCAGGGGGCCGGTCCACTGTCCCTCAGACCTTGTGGGGGGGGCGCACTATATTTTTTTTGGGGGGGGAATATGAATGAATTCTTATGCCCCACAAATAACCAAGAGATGCATTTTAAATAAAAGGACACATTCTACTCATGTAAAATCACCAGGCAGACTCCACAAATAACCCAGAGATGCATTTTAAATAGAAGGACACATTCTACTCATGTAAAAACACGCTGATTCCCAGACCGTCCGCGGGCCAGATTTAGAAGGTGATTGGGCCGGATCCTGCCCCCGGGCCTTAGTTTGCCTGCCCATGATTTAGAGAGCCCTGGGTTGGGTAAGGGTGCTCTAAGAAAAGATGTTAGGAATAAGGATGGTGATCCCCGCCCCAATTTGGGCATCAGTTGTAAAAAGGAAGGGAAAGGTAGACAGTGCTGGAGTGGGTGGAGCCCTCTCCCCAGCCATCAAATGGATCATTTGAGTGGGCAATTGTCTTCCTCCTCTGAAGATATGTATGGATCAGCTCCTGTGTGTGTGTGCCCATGTGTCCACTATGTGTGTGCATGTGACAAGTTTGTGTGTGAAAGAGTGTGTATTGGTCTGATATACACACTGCTCGAATACATCCCCCAAGAGCGCATGTTACCCTCAGGCCAGAAAACTGTTAATTGTACCTGCCATATGGCTTCAAGGGAGATTCCCCATCAAATATGGGCTACTTTCTGCCTCAACCTAAACTCCCATTTCAGAGAAGGAGTGGGAGCATGCTGAGGCCATCCCATCCAGGTGGTGTCAAATAGGCTCTGTGGACTGAAATGGGAATTGGAGACTATGGGAGTAAGCTGCCTGATTCTGTCCTTGTTGGTCCATGAATTGACAGGGAGAGCAAACAAGAGAGTCTGAAGCAAAGGTTTTCTCAGGTCAGAGAGGCTGAGGCCTGGATACTTCAGAAAATGAATTTGGCAGTAGAATACTTGTCCCCTTCCCCGTTTGAACTATTATGCCTCTGAATTAATAGGAATTAATGCGCCCCTGTTCTCCTTTCACTTTTGAAAGAAGAGGTGTATTAATAATTGTTGCAATATACAGTGTGTTTATGGAATACTTCTCTGGAAAATTCATATAAAAGGCCATTATTAGACTTTTCCTTCTCCCTTTCCCTTCTGCCATTGTAATATATATAAGTAATCTGCTGAAGACAGAGCAAATTTTGAAATCCATGTGTGTGCCGTTAAGCTCTTAAATCCATATTGGTGCTTACAGAAAATTGGCTTGTGGTTTAAAGGTGCGGAGCACCTGCCATTTCATTCACTTCAAGCACTGCAGGAGTCCTGGCTGTTCAGTCTCTTTTGAAAATACATCCAACAATGATTTACTTAAGGGTCTAGATATAGATTAGAGTCTAACATTAGAGTCTAAATTCTGTCTGGGACAGCCAGCAAGCGGCTATGTGGCTGAGAACCAGGCTGGCCATCAGTAGTGTTAGTAGATGGGTGGGGTGGGGTTGGGCAGTGGGCTAGGGTCCAGAGGTGTCTGCCAGGTTTCCTGACCTCTTGCCAGTAGGGTATGGCAGGAGTAACACAGTGCTCATCCATTGTTGTTGGACGACAGCTCGGATCCTACATGACAGCTGAGCAAAGTGGCTGAGGCCAATGGGAGTTGGAGTCAGACAATATCTGAAGGGCATCACTTTGGCTTCTCTGGACAGTGGCAATCCAGTTTATATAATATAAACTCATAAATGGCGTTGTGTAGGGCTGCCATACGTCCAGGTATAACCCCATAACTCTGTGATCCTCAGAGGAAGGTGTAGATAATAAAGATGAAAGTTAAATAAATAATGTTTTGTTGCATAGCTATTTGAAATGCGTGCCTGACGGACAGTGTCTTTTGAATTTTTCCAGTATGGCACTTAAAATGTTGCAACTATTTTGTGACCAAGACAACGCTCTTTTGCCCAAGCTGCTCTGTTTTCTGTCTTTGTAAACAGGATTTAAGTTTTTGCAGTGATGCAGCAACTGTGTGAACCGTTTCTGCAACTGCTCAGCAATCTTCCATGGCATAAAGTACACTGTGCAGTATGCAGGATTGCACATCTGTAAAGGGTGCCATTAAGGGGGTGGTGGTGGTGGAAGCACTTATTGGTTTGTTTTGCCTATAGCAGTGCATCCATTAGCATTGGATGGCTCCACTTGCTGTGAATGAAAAGCAATCAATGCAGAGATGCATTTATCACAACCAAACCTTGCATCTTCTTTAAAGATTTCCTGGAGCAGCCAAGAAGGAAATAGTGCTGTGCTGCCTATTGAACTCTTGCTGCAGCTTAACCGCAGCAAGAAGCTGTAATCCTATTGTGCTTTCCCCGCTGTCTCCTGGGAAGCAAAAGGCATTGAAATGACTGAGCTGCTGTCCTGCCCCTTCCTCACCTGCCTTTCTAGCTGTAAATATAGTGTACGCCTATAAATAACAGTTTGTCGCACCTTGAAGCACGTTTCTTAACAAGAGGCGGTAATTTACTGAGGTGATAAACTGTAACTAATACTAGGGTATCATAATGGGTAAATAGATTAGCACCATGAGCCTCTGTATTTCACTTTCCAGGGAGTCCGTTCGTTCATTTAGTCTCTCGTAGATGCTTACCACAGCGTTTTGCAGCACAGCAGCTATGCCTGATGGTTCCAGAATCAATAGTCACATGTGTTGTGTTAGCTTGGCGCACATTAGCAAATTTAGCAGTGACTTCTGGTCACTGAGCCTCTTTGCCATTCATCCTGAGTCCTGCCTACACCCCCCCCAAAAAAAGAGGGAATTTATTGGCCCTGTCTATTATTAAATCTCCTGATTTGAAGGCATTAACTGCCCCCATTGTTTTGTTTCATAAAATAAGCATGAAAACAGATGTAAGCTCTTCATTTTGAAGTATTCATTTTGAAAGGAATGGTCACTGGGGAACCACACCCTTGTTTAAAGATCTCTAAAGAAAGGTTTCAAGCTTTAGTTAGTAGATCAGTCATGTCAAGCTTGATTAATTGCTCAGAAAAAAATTAACAGGGAGGGCAAGTTTTCATTGGTGGGATTGTAGTTTAAGAAGGCCCTTGTTTCTATTTTTCCGAACTATTTTGCCTACTGTAATTGGAAATTACAATGGCTATAGTTGTGTATTAAATTGTCAATTGTCTTATACTTCTTTTAATATCAAAAGGGCACATATGTTGAGGTTTGGGGTAATATGCAAATTTATTTACATTTTTAAACTATTTTAATTTGGTTAAAAGATAGGTGAATAATAAGAAACATTATATGATTAGTTAATAGCCCTAATATAAACATAGTATTGGAACTATAATACTATAATGGGTGGAGGGGATGAACTGGAAGATGAACTAGAAATCATTCAAAGTTTTGTTCCAAAATGAATTTAATCCATCTTTAGTTCACCACAAAATTATGGGTGGTAATCAACTAAACTGGGCCCACTAATTTCAATAGATCTGCACTGAGTAAAACTTAGCTGACTACTGTACTATCCTGTGGGAAATATTTTCAGGTGTAGTTTAGAATTTTTCTTCATTCCAAGCACGGAGCTCTTGTGGTTCAAGACTACCTCAGTCTTGAGGTGGGGAATTGTAGATTTGAATTATAATTCTTGCCATCTATCAGAGAGGAGGGTTCTGGCCTAGTCTTCTCTGTGGGCTTCTTGTTTTCTGTATGTAGGAGCATTATGCAATATGTGGCACAATCCGTTAAAACCTGTACTGTCTGATCCTTCCACTTTTCTGGACAGTCTGATGAACCTCTAGATTCTTTCTTGCTTGACTGAAGATTGTACCTGTTTAGGCACAAAATAGATTAGGGTATTTAATCTCTACCGATTGCTCCCCTTTTCATCTGTTTGACAAGGTCTCAACTGTCAATATTTAATGTTGCATAGAGTAGATGTTTGTACACAAATAAGCTCTGCTTTCTTTCTTAATTCCCCCAAAATAAAACACTTATCCAGAACCATCAGTTAGCACCCCAAGTTTGACCATGTCTTGAGTTTTTATCAAGTGAAAAATCTTGGCCACCTCTTGTGCCCATCAGCCTTGCAGATTATTTATTGTAGGTCGGTTTTAAAACTGTCAACCTTTCCCTGTCCTGTGACGTACAGGGGAAACCTTGGTGGCTGAAGGATTGGGGTGGCCAGTGGGGTGGGGTGGAGATCAGGCTGTCTTTGAGTGCTTCAGCCAAAAGGACAACTTTCTTCATTTAAGGGAAGGAAGTCAAGAGGGAGATGGTTCTTAATGTTCAGTTCTGCAATGCCGAAAGCAATGCAGCGTAGCAATGGGCTGAAATCCAGGCATTAAACTGCAGCAGAAAGTAGAGCTGAGAGGGTCCATCTGTAAAATCTGTGCTCCTGTTTTATAGGGGGGGGGATGGGGGAAACGCAGCTGCTTGGCTGCTCTGTGTGAGAAGGAGAAACTGACTGTTGGCACCATCTGCGGCTGTCCTTTGTGCTTGCTGCTTTATCTGTTCATTATAGTGTGATACTGAGTTTCTCGTGCTTTGAGTTTCAATGAGATGAGATGTGCCTAAATACAGTTGGGGCCTAAAAAAGCGGCAGCTAAAGCATGCTAAAGATGAATAGAGTAATCTGCAAATTAATTTTCTGTTTGTTTCATCTTACTGGAATGGGCAGAGCATGGTCATGTTCTTCAAAATCCAGCTGCACCAGATGGGTCTGTGGGTGGCCTGTGTGTATTCAATTTTCCTGGGCCACATGCAGCCTGGTACAGTGGAGGCAGGCTTCTGTAGCAGAGAGCGGTCTGGAAACTCTTACGTTTCCTCCCTGTCAATCTTCTGCGGCAGTGGGAGAAGATAGGATATGCTTTTGTTTCCGGTCTATGCTCATTTAATGTTCAGTCACAAAGACTTTGGAGGAGGTGGAAAAGAGCAATAACGGCACCATTTCACATTTCAGTAGGGGAAAAGATTCTTGGCAGGGTTTTCAGTCCCACTGTTACATACGTTCAGGATATAAATTACTCATGCAAAAAAAGAAAAACTTTTTAAGAGCATTGTTGCATTTACTGTTTTATGTCCCCTCATTATTGCTGTGTAATCAACACACATTTTAAAAGAGACTTGTGGCTTTAGACCATTTTGTTGTTGATAAACGAAATTGTAATTATAACCAGGGAGCGGGCAAGAAATACAGGTGCTTTGGAGGAATAATCACAAGTGGGTTGAATTCTGGGGGCCAAGGTTCCCTTCTGTCTCTAACTAGTACACCTGCCAAAAACCGAGAAACGCTAGCCAATGAGAGCACAGGATACTGTTGCCTTGGTTGGTGCCCTCTGTGGAGAGGCTGGCCTCCTTCAGTCTTTGCTGAGGATTAGTGTAACTGAGAAACTCAGTTTTTGGAGTTGTTGCATTTAAATGCACTTCTGATTTGCTCGTTTTAGCTGTTTTCAGTGTGCTTTAATGCCTCAGCATAACTATGGGCTCATAGTTAACATGGAGAGGCAATTTATGAGTATTAAAAATAAAATAACACCAGTTCAATTGAGAGGCATGTGCTTCATGTTGGATTGAAGGACAGCAGAGTGGGAGATCTTGCAGAGCTCCTGTTGATTTCTGTGATGTTTGTGCAAGAGAACTTCCCCAAGTACTTGTACTCCAGGATTGAGCCTTTGCTAACACATGGAGGCCATTTCTCCCTACCATGGGTGTCATAATATTTCTGCCTTCATAGAAATGTCCAGAAATCCCAGAAGTAAAAGATGGCAATGAGTAATTTCAATTTCTCTCTTCCCTGAAATTCTTCCTTTAACAAAACCCAAACAGCCACCTACCACAAACACAGATGTATGACGCATCTACCTAAAGGACGGCCATGCTGTGATGTTTTACGTTTCACAGTTGCAACATATATGAATCAGATATTTACTTTCATGGATATTGATCTCACCTTGTTTACGCTGGGTGAGGGAAAACTTTCTTTCAGCTAACCAGGTGGTATTCTGCTGTTGCCACTCCTTCTCCTGCTTTTCCCCTTGTCTGTCTCCCACTGCAAAGCAGGTTTACTGGCACTCCTTTGCAGATTCATGTCACAGAATCATTAGACTGCTTCCTCCTTTTATCTTTATTTGCTGAGAGCATTATATGCTCACATTTGAGGAACAACTCACCCCTTGCATCAAAGCTACACTTAAGATGGATGGTTTCCATTCGACACCACCGTAATTGCGTTCAGCTTGTGTGGAGGTGCTCTGCATTTGCTTTTATGCCAACACTGGCTGCATTTACAGTTTTTCCAGAACACTTTGTTCATTTCTCCCCCTGCTTTCCCCCTCAGAACTCAAGTGGCCACAGTGTAATGTTAGATAGTGATTGTTATCTCCAGGCAACATAAAAGAGAGGGGAAAGAGGGAGGGCGAGTACCCTTTGTTGCTGGCACATTAGTAATAATGTGCCAGGGATAAAGGGTGAGCACAATTTGATCAAATGCTTGTTGACAGATTCTTTGGCTAATAGAGAGAAGGAGCTCACAGTAGTTCTCTGTGCTTAGAATGCATTAGTCCAGAGAATAGTGTGCATGCTGTCGTTAAGGGATTAATCACTAAAAGTGAAGAGGGGATATAGAAATTCTAAAAGAAAGAAAAAACAGTGAGCTTCCTCACCCTTCAGTTGTTATACCTACCCAGTTTTAAACCAGGGACCAGCAACTAGTGAGATCGGTGTTTCTTAACTTCTTAATCAGTGGGCATGGTGGTATTTTCTCATATCCAAATCTGTCTGGGTTTGTGACGTCACGTCATCATGCTGACTACATGATCTCTGATGGTCTGGGACCATGTAGCTGAATTATGTTGAAAGACATGACAGTGGAAAATTGGGGGGGGGGTTGTATCACAGGAGTTGCCAAAGCCTTCCTTTCATGCTGAAAATATTTTGCTTTCGAAAACTTGGTGCAGCCCATGAAATGTAGTCATTTCTCAAGGTGCTAAACACTAAAATAAGGCCTTGCATTTTAAAAATTGCTTTAAATAATAACTGGAGACTATTCTGATTTCAAATGAAGTGGTAAGGCTAGAAAGGACAGAAATGAAGGAAGAAGAGGGTTATGGTACACAATTTTGGTGGACCAAGGTTTTAATCACCAAGGCAAATGAAATTACAGCAGAATACTTCAGAATAAAGTTTAATAAAACAGTTTATATCAGAGATGAACCTGTGGCACTCCATATGATCTTAAATTCCAGCTCCCATCAGCCCCATCTACTATAGCCAATGGTCAGGGGTGATGAGTTGCTTGGGTTTTTATTGTAAGCATTATACTGGTAAATATCTAAACAATATTCTTCTCCATATATGTGTGTGTGTTCGTGACTGTAATACAGAATTCATTCTTCTAACCACTTTTGTGTTTTTGTTTCCAGCGCTGCTCTCGTCGTGGTGTGAGGAGCTGGGACGACTCTTGCTGCTGCGTCACCAGAAAAGTCGGCAAAACGACCCTCCTGGGAAGCTCCCCATGCAGCCGCCCATGAGCTCCATGAAACCCTCCCTTTCACACAGGTGAGTCCCATGCAGGCCTTTGCCCTGCAAGAGCACACACAGCATTAGTTACTGTGATCGGTGGTTTAACTGGAATGCCTGCTGCTAAGTAGGGGAAATAGCTGCATTTTATACGCAGGAAAGAGCGATAGAAATCCAAGCATTTGGAAGCTTGGCTATAACTCTGCTACATTTGCACCAGGCACTGATGTGAAGTGCATGAGTATGTGTTCTGATCAAACTTGAACCTCAGCCTCTTTGGATTCCACATTGCTGAATTCCTCTTATTTAGTAAATTATTTCTTATATTTCTGATCTGTGTGGAATGGCCATGTTCAGATGTATTGGTGGCCAGGAATTATACTTGGGGAGATGAGCCAATTCACAAGCCGCTCCTCTCTTCCTGGAGTGGGGAAACACACCCAGGAGCAGCTGGTTTAGTGTCAACATGTGAACCAGAGGTTTGTTTCTCTCCAACAAACCATGAGTACTGGTTCATACTTAACGCTAAACCAGATGCCCCAGGTTATGTTTCCCTGCTCTAGGAAGTGAAGAGCCAGGTGGAGATTTCTTCAACTGCATTCATCGGCCAATTTCCCTAACCATGGATTTTGGCCAGCCTTGCATGCAAATGAGACCAATCAGTATAGGGGGGTTATGGAAAGGAGTGAGTGGCTCCAAATGCTTGCACTTTGGCACTTAAGATGGAAATCCAAGCTGGAGAAGAACTGACAGTTTTGCCCTGCGTGGTTCTCCTCCTCCCACCCCAGACAAAGTTATGGAAGCTAATGGAGTGGCTTCGTTCCATTAGCTTGCGTGGGGAGTTTAGAAACCCTGCATGGCTGAAATCTGAGGGTGTGGGAGGCAGAGGGGCCTCCCTCCACTTGCTGAGGCCCAGGAGGAAAGGAGCCCCTCTTTCAGCCTCAGGTTTTGTTCCTGTCGGATTCTCCCATCCTTGTCAGTTTAAGCCAATGGAAGAAAACTTCTCCACCAGCTTGTATAGGGGTGGGGTGGGCAGAGCAAATAATTTTTCTAAGCTCTTGGATTGGGTTTGAAAAATATCCCCCTGAGATATCCCCCTCCTAAATAAAAAGATCTCAGGTTTTCTTTCTGTTAATTCAAGGCGTTCGGAGAATTTGCTTATTTCAACATGGCACCCTCTTTTCCCTTTCTCTGCTCCATCCTTTGAGCAAACAAGCAGGGCGAGAGGGTCATTTGGAAAAGGAAGCTCTACCTGAAACTTTCTGAATCATTTTTGGGTGATGTACCCCAAAAAGCAGAAGTGAAGTCAGCAAGGAAGTGGGTCTGCAGCACCCTCCACTCTCATTTGGCTCTGCTCAGAGTCCTTGGCCACTCAGCTCACTAACACCTCTCTCTGCCTTTCTCTCTTGTATCACTTGCTTCCCACTTATTTCCTGCTCTAGCCCACCATCCACTTAGGATCCTGCATTCTGCAGCACTAAGACTCTCCTGTTTTACTTGCTGATCCACAATCCCTCCATACACTTAACCCTATCAGCAGCACAAGGTGGCAAGGTTACATCACAAGGCAGGAAGGGTCCCCACTTTAACACAGCACACATTGTCATGAGAGTCACTTAACCAAACCCATCAAATTTCCCTCTCTCTGTGGTCTTTTGTTACAAGCTTCTCACTGAGGATATTCTGTGATCTGCCCTCATTATAATTGTACTCAAAAGATCAGAGTGTTGTCCTTTTTTTCCTGCTGTCTAGTCAAAGTTATCTGGATTCCCTCCCCTCTCTTTTGCCCCTTTCCTTCCCATGCACATTTGAGTGATGAGTGAAAAAAATAAGCAAGGACATAAGCTCCCAGGGGCATATTTATTGTATGTTTTCTTAAACACTCAAAAGTTACAGGAAAGAGACCAGTTGCACAGAATGGAAGCTTGGAGGTCCTTTTCTCCCTATATGTGTGGTGGTAGCTCTAGGACAAAGAAAGCTTGGCGAACTGGCTAGAAGTAGGCAGCCAGGCAGTTGCATGAATATAAAATATATGAAATATTCCACAAATGTTGAAGAAGAAGAATTGAGGGCCATGATCTCAAGGAAATGATATCCACATGTTCTAGCTGACAGTTATATTAAAGAGTTCACAGTACCTCTTTCTAAGGATATTATAAATAGATCTTTCAATTCTGAAAAAATATGTACCGTATTTTTTGCTCTATAAGACGCACCAGACCACAAGAAACACCTACTTTTTGGAGGAGGAAAACAAGAAAAAAAATTTCTGAATCTCAGAAGCCAGAACAGCAAGAGGGATCGCTGCGCAGTGAAAGCAGCAATCCCTCTTGCTGTTCTGGCTTCTGGGATAGCTGTGCAGCCTGCATTCGCTCCATAAGACGCACACACATTTCCCCTTCCTTTTTAGGATGGAAAAAGTGAGTCTTATAGAGCAAAAAATATGGTACTTTTTAGTGCCCTGAAACCATCAATATGTTACAGTGAGGTTTCCAATTTTTGGTGACATTCACACATTCAAATTGATTGTCAGAGGCAAATTCTGTGAATATTTGAAAGCTCAAGAATACATCTTCAAATGTTGACAGTCACCTGTCAGCATTCAGTGGTGAATGTCTGAAAAGTAATGACATTTCTACATTTGGACATTCACACACATCATCTGAGATTATCAGCATTCACGTGAGAATGTCAACATTCAGCACATTTTGCACTTGTACCATTTCCCCCCAGAAACCTCATTGTATAATGAGCATGTGATTTCTAAGGTAACAGCATTCAATTATACAGCTGCTGATGTTTATATTAAATATACCAGTTATTATTGCTATAATTCCCAGATTAACTGAATCAGAAAATAGTCTGTTCAGAGAAAACAGTCTCTGAAGTATTTTATGGTCCCCAGCTGAAGTGTAGATTTAAATTCTGGAGGCAGAGTTGCTTAGAAGACAAAGCTTTTCTGTAAATCTAGTAAGTGATCTTAAGAGAGAACTGGGAGTATTGTTGTTTTTTTAGGATTTGCACAGTCTTAAACTCAGAATAAATGTTCAAGTAGCTTGTGGGATATGTGTGCTGAGCTGTAGAAGGGGTACAGAACTGAAAACAAATTGTGCCCTGGGTTTGCATTGATTTCATTGGATTGTGTGTAAACTACATTGGGATCACTTGCAATTAAGGGCAATATAGAAAATATTTTTAAAAATTAAAATTGCTGAATTGTGCCCAGTATATTCCTTTTGATCCTAAAAAATAATGAAAAGATGAAAAAGGAAGGTCTAGCATGTATATTTTGCATTTACGTTGCACATTTGAAATGTTCAAAACAATTCCCATGCATTATCTAAATTAGCCCCACATCAGCCGGGTCAGTTTGCAGAGGAGCATGAGAAGACTTGTCTAAGGCAAGAGAGTATGTGGCAGAGACAGTATTTTAACCAGGGTGAATGTTATACCCAGCTCCAACTGCTTCAGCTACTACACGGTTTCTCTGCAGACCTTTGTGCATTTAGCATGAAGGTCTGAAGGGGATTTCTAAGTGAACCAGTCCACAATCAGGAACCCTGATAAGACAGGGAAGAGAAGACTTGTAAGTTCAGAAACTTTGGGGGCAGGGTTTGTGTGCCCCACCCGCAGTTCAACCCTTTGCATGGTCAGGCGAAGACCTTGACATGCTTAATGTGAACTCAATTGGCAGCAGGTAATTAGAGCATAATTTTCTGACGAAATCAAGCTTTTAAAAACAATTGTAAATTAAAGAAGGCATGCGCACACCAAACCCTGTCCTGGTTTCAACAAGAGCATCTACTTAGTAGTCATTCAGAGCCATTCCTTACCCTGTTGTGCTTTGTACACTTAGTAAGGTGCTTGTTGCAGCTTGTATAGCACATGTTAATGCTTTGCAGTGTCAGTAACAATGTCTGCAAACACACAGCTGCTCATTGCAGCATTTTCTGTTATCGCAAGTCTTTTTGGCTCCTTTTTTATCTCCTATCATCCCCAAATTTGCCTTCAATATTAATTAAATGGCAATTTCCTTACAACCAGTGATCGTATTCGGATGCTTTCTTAGAGAAATCAGAATTGATTAAAATAAAGAGATGAAGTTTTTTTTTTTATTAAAAATAATACAAGTGATTTGATTCCAGAGGTTTGATAAAATTAAATGGAAGATGAAATTAACTACTAATTCAGTTAGGGGCTTTATTATTTATTAGCATTATTAGGCATCCATGAAATTCATCTGAAATATCATATAGGTGTTCTTTTCAAGCTTGAGGACAAGGAAGGGATTTTGGCCATTTCACTCCCTTTTGCTTTAATATTTTTGTACCAGTCATAGGAAGAACCCCTTTGATTATGTGGTTTGTTGAATCATATCTAGAACATAATAACCTTTTAAAAAAATACAGAAAGAACCATGACCTGGAAGTGGAACTGTATCCACAGCTGACATCAGTGCTTACAATTCATAAGCTAAATTTAGACTTACTGCATTCTTGTAATACGTAAACCATAGTTTATTTTGGTAAAATCATTTGATAAGCAACTGCTTCGCTCTCCCCTTTTCCTCAACTGATAGTGAAACTGAGAGGCTGCATAGGTCTTGATTCACAACACATTTGAGCCTACAGAAATCAAGTGCTTGCAATCATTCCTACGAAGATGACACGGCTGTCTTAATTGCCAAGTTACCTGCTACTTTTTGAAGGCTTCTAGAAAAGGGTGGGCACAATTTGGCTAAAACTGAAAGGAAGCCAGGGGGACTTGGTGGTTTTCATTAAGGTCCCACTATATCCTCCTCCCCCCCACCCTCAAAAAATAATAATAATCAAGCATTCTCTAGTCTCTAGATTAATCAAGCACGGAGAACATTAACTGAGAAGATTAATTTTGTTGGGTGAATAAATGTTAACTCCAAGAATATACTTATTTGGCGAAGGGGTAGGCTGCTTTGGTGCTGTTGTTCAGCTGTATTTTTTTAAAAAAAGGGTGAGAAAGAAAATATTAAAATATGGATTCTAATAATGAGCTGTAGCATTGTTAAATGGTTTCCTCTTATGGCCCAATTCCGTTTTGAGGACAGGAAGTGATTTGCAGTCAAGAAAAATGGTTACGTAAATCTAGTCATGGTTTTCTTTCACATGAAGTGATGCTCAGGCCCTTTTCAGACAGGAACACAACAAGAGTAATAATGTGTTGTGTATGCCCTATGTCTCCCCCTCATATAACACATGAAGACCCATGTTTGCTTGAATGAGGAATCTACCTGCGTCTAAGATGCAGATCAGATTAGGAAGCAGGTGCAGATGGGACTGTCCCATTTCCTGAGGACTCGTAACTCAGGGATTCAAGGAATGTAGTTGGGAGCTAAGGTGCAGAGCAGGACTGGCCCAAGATGTTTAGCCGCTGTTGGCAAAATGCCCCAATGATGTCCCCATCCCCACTATGCCAGCCCCCTCCCTGCTTCCAGCCCCACCACCACAACTGCACCCTTGCCTTAAGCTGTGTGTGTGCTGCCACCACAACACAGCAACAAGGACACACCAGTGAGGGCAGCAGCACTGTGGTGGCAGAATGGTTGAAGGTCCAGTGGGGATGACAGCAGCAAGGAGGGGGTCAGATCTGCCTGCTGAGGCAAATGGCTTCAGCTTGCCAGAGTCTGGTAGGGATAGCACCTGATGGGTCAAGAGCCACGCCTGTCTGTACACTGTAACTCAGGTTTGAATCTGGTGTGTGGGTGGGTGGGGGGGGGTGCTTATAGCAAAAGAGCAGGTCATGACAATAAAAATACATGATAAAATACTCCACAAAGTTAATTAAAAATCTTTAAACCAGCAGGCAAAATGCAGTTCATTCATCTGTTCATTCATCTGATAAACCAGGTGGATCCATTTGGCTATGGACACACTCACCTTTCCTGAAGGCCTGTAGGAAGAAGTATGTTTTCTGCTATGCATAAAACTAATCATCCAGATTTTAAGGGAAGAATATTCCACAATTGGCTTGCCACCACCAGGAAGGCCCTGTTCCAAGTACCAGGTCTCCAGATTCCACATATAGCAAGAAGGCGTTTCCTGGCAGATCTTAAATAATGGACTGGGCAATGCAGAGATAATTGCCCCTTCAGATAATTGATTCCCAGCACTCAGGACTTCATATGTCAACACTATAACTTTAAATTCAGCTTGGTAGCATATAGGAAGCCAGCAGATACCTTTTATAATTGATGTGATGTAGCTGTGAGTGGCCAAATCAGTCAGGCAGTCGCAATTTGCTCTGGCTGTGATCTCCAGGCCATTTTCAAGGGCAGCATCACATTGAGTGGATGTGGATCTGGGAGATCAGATTCTTACTCTGCCAGGAAATTTCCTGAGTGACCCTGGACTAGTCACACACTTTGAGCCCATACCACCTCACAGGCTTGTTGTTAAGGATAAAAATTGATAGCTCCCATATATGTCACACTGAACTCATTGAAAGGACAGCACATGAAGCTGGTGAATATGTAAATAAATAGAAATAGAAATAGAAATGTGATAATAGATTAATGTTGGAAAGAACTGATTCCAATAAAAAGTTAGTTACTGCAAATGATTAAGCTATTAAAATTAATCTAAAATAGATTAATCAGCATGGCATGGCTGGGTTTTTGTAGGGGGGCAAAAATGCTAAATAATAATGTCTTGTCTCTTCTTTTCAAAAGCTATTTTTGCTGTTCTTTGGGCATGCATGCTAGCATACTAGCTGGATTTACAGACGCAAATCCATCAAACCCTTCATTCATGCTGCCTGCTATACCTTCTCTGATTCACTCTCCCTGTAGATCATCCTTCAGTTCCCTGGTTTCTGTGCAGAGCTTTTTTCTTCTTCCTCTCTCTCTGGTTTTGGAGGCAAAAATTAAAACAAAACAAAACCCAGAAGTGGAATCGGTTTCAGTAGCTCCTTTCCTGATTGTTGTAGCAATTGCTGACCTCCAGGCACTATGAATAAACAGCAAAGCTGGGAACAAAAGGATTCTTCTGGCTGCCATTATCTCACATTAACATAGCAGAGGCACTGCGGTGTGAACAATGCCATTCCCATTCACCGATAATCAGTGAGTTCCTGGGCGTTTGGATTACCAAGGCAACAGGCAATGGTAGAATACTGGGTGGGTGTCTTGGTTCGGTTTTTAAAATTATTGTTATCCTCATTATTGAAGGATCAACTGGATATAGAATCCTAAGGTATTTTGATAAGTACAAGTAAAATTAATGCCTTGCTACTTAACGGGGTAAACGGAGAAATTTCCTTTGAATGCTGGCACATGGGTTGAATAAATCATGGATGAAACAGGGCTGGCTGATGCTGTGAAATGCAATAAAGATGAAATTGTGTATGTCAAGCTGCAAATGATTGTGAGCCATTTTTAGTGTCTTTGGAACACAGGTAACAGGTGGGATGTTAATAGCAGGTGGGATTTGTCGTAGGGGGGCTGTAGCAATGTGTGTATGTATATAGTCTACCTGAATGCCGGAATTGAGTGCAACATGAGAATCTTTTTTTGGAAGGGGGGGGGGGAGGTGATTCTATCCCATAATTTGAAAGTATGGTAATAAATAAATCCAATATCTGGGGTGCATTTTCTGTAACAACTGTCTTCCTTTCCAACGTAGTTTTATCATTTTCCTAGCATGCTGTGTATGTTTTTCTGTGTAGCGTTTACATGGGCACCAAGTGTTTATGGGGTTGGCCTCAGCTATACACTCTTGGCTGGGCTCTAAAGAGTTCTTTGGGGCACACTCAAGAACTTGAGCATGGCCACTGGCAGATGACTTCTTCGGCTTTAAACAGCAGACATCTGTGCCATATCACAAACTGCTTTTGAAAGCCCCTTTCAAAAGTGGAGACTGCTGTTTGAGAAGCACAAGACCTTTGGTGTCTAGAACTAATTGTGCCATTCTTTGGATCCCAACTGTTTTGCTTCCAAATCCAGAATCATCCAAACTGAGCTTCTAAATAAAATTTCAATCTCTTTCCCTAATCTTAATTTAAGAGGGCTGGGTTCTGCCATCTGCTTGCATGATTTATAGCATCTTATTCTCCAAATGGATATACCAACAACCTCATTAGGTCAAGGTCTTTATTAGGGTCAACTAAAGTATCACAGAATGGTGAGAAACCTTTTGAGTTCTCCATAAAATCAGGCTGGATGTTAAGCAAAGAGGGAAGACACATGGGGTTGGGGAGAAATAAGCTGCAGTGGTCACAGTGTTTAGACAATGTTTAGTAACCCAATTTCCAATAGAATGGTATACTCTTGCTTCAGTGCTCATACTTTTGCTTCATCATTCAAAACATTCTCTAATAGAAAGAGTTGGCAGACTTAGACCACATCCACAACCCAGTTCATTTTGTTTCCATGACTTTCCGCTAACTGTTAAGTTCCACATTATCGGTGAACTTTGACACGATGTAAAAGCCACTTTCGGAACTCTAGTGGAATATAGTGGAAGTTTAGTACTTATTTCTGTGTTATTTGCTTCCAGAAAAAAACATTGTGCAGATAATATGGAAAGGAGTGCTATATTCCACAATAGTTCTAGAAGTGAAATCTCAAATATAGTGCAGAACTTAACAGTTAGGGAAACATCATGGGGGATTAAATTGTCATGGGAATGCAGCCTTGGTTTCCACTAGGTGCTTCACAGGTTACACCTAAGGATCATAATGTTTGCATTGGTTACAGTGAGTTTGTTCTTGGCTACAACTTGTGATTAGTGAGGAGAGAGCTTAAGCACAAGCCCAGGTTTGAATGAGACCTCAACTCAGCAAAGGGTAGGAGTAAAAAACACGAAGGGAGGAGTAATGTGGCTGTATACTGGGAGCAACCGCATAGTTTGTCTGTCTGATGTGCAATGCGGAATTTGCTAACATGGCATACCTTAGCACATAAGCCAAACATGTAAGTATTTCATCAAATACTGTGCTTAGGCTTTGTAGGTCTAAATACACCAAATCTGAGGCCAAGGGGGTGTAAAATTTTGAGCATTTTATGCAGTGGATAAAATATTGAACATGGTGAACCAAGAATCAAATACTTACTCAACCATGAAGTATTATCTTACTACATTTTTATCCTACTTCCCCCTCCAAGGAGCTCAGAGTGATGTACATGATTACATATTTATTTTCACAGGTAGAGGTAGAGGCAGAGGCATCATCTAGTGAGATTTATGGTTGAGTGATGATCTCCCTGGCCTAACTCTGTTATTGTACCCACGACACCACACCAGCTGTCCATCAGAATAGTGTTTGGCTTTTGACAACTCATTCTCTTACATCCTAGTCTCACCTCAGAAGGTTGCTGGGAGGATAACAGAGATAAGGGTTGTAAACAGCTTTAGGAAAAGAACTCTATAGAAATAATTAATTCAGATTGGGACACAGAAGTCTCTATTAGATGAAGATTAAACAAAGTACATGTAAGAGACATGTGAATGAGTTTTACAGAAACAGTTATATTTGCGTATCTCTCACCTGCACATAGTAAAAAAAAAGAAATTCCTCTTTTCATTTCATTGATAGGTATCCTAAATTGTCCTTATTCTTATTGTCTCATACCACAATGTGTGCCCGCATGCCTGTTTCTTCTACTCCACTCACACTAACTCAAGGATGAGCAGAAACCTTGAACCTTGAAATAGCAAGCTTTTGAAGTTAGAGATTTCATTCAAGGCAGGCAAAAATGTAGGCAGCTATGTTGATTCATTGGGGGGGGGGAATCCAAAAAGAAGCACAGTGTAACACATTTCTTTTTTAAAAAAAATATCCGCAAGAACAAGAAGGAGAGAGAAGAAAAAGGTGCATTTTTTAAAAGGGCCTTTTGAGGGTTTCCACTGCAATATGTAACTGCAGTAATACGGCGCAGCAAGCACAGGTTCTTTCTCCCAGGATATCTTGGAGCAACTTGAAGTCTTCTGCACTTGTCACAAATACTCACTGCATTTATCTGCCAAGAATTGCCAGGTGTGCCTCCAGCATCCCCTTTACCAACAGCATCTTACTAGCTCATTACTTTGTAACTTTCAGTTGGTCCTTCCAGAGTTGCTAAGTTTTTGCTTTTCTTTGGAGCCGTATATTAATGCAGTCAGAAGATCTTGCCATGAGGCAAGGTGAAGCCACCATTTTGAGGGCCAGACTTGGAGCAACAGAAGGTATAATCTACCAGAGTAGTTATCCTCAGCATTTTCCGTTTGTTTTGTTAAGGCTTGCACAAGATGCTCTGCGTGGGCACCAAAATGTCCTGGGCTGACCCTGCAAATGCCCAGATAACCCACTGTAGGCTAGAACCAGTCCCATTGCCTTTCAGAAAGGCACTTAAAAGGCCAATACCTCAGGACCATTGGTTCAAATGAACAAAGCCATGTGCTGCAGTGCAGTAGAAGACAACTTCCTCACCTCAGTCACTGCCTAAAGGAAAATTCTTTACTGCCCCCCTCCAAGTGTAAGAGTCTGACTCTAGGAATAGTCAAAAGGAATTCACCAATGGAATTGTCATCCTGGAACTCTCCGCTTCAGAAAGCAGGCAGGGCCCCAAAGGCACAACAAGGGCATGTCCTTTACCCTACATTCTCTAGGCACAGACCCATGCGCCAGGGCAAAACAAAAATTAAAAGTGCTCAGACACAGACCTGCAAAGCCCAGACCTGTGGCTAGAAATGCAGAACAAAGCCAAGTGTGGATGAGCCCTTAGTCACAGTTCTCATCATGTACTATCTTAAGATGCTGGCAGGTTTGGTTAAGATATACCTGTTTCTCTTTAGTGAACAGGAAGGTTAATGTCCGGTGACTTTTCCAGCGTATTGGGTCAAGTCCATGTTTCAGGCATGTGTAAGTGAGAGCAAGTCAAGTGCAATTCGCATCTCACAATCATGAGAAATCTATTGACCTGGTTACCATACATCACAGTTAAAGAGGTTTGGTTTATTAGTTGGTGTCAGTGTACAGATGATTCCATCATTTCTTTCCTGAAGTCAGCTTACTCTTCCTCTGAAACTTTTGAACACAGTTTGAATTTCTTAAAATGAATGTACAATGTACTAGTAGCAGGAACAGTTAAATGGTGCAGAAAAATTTAAATTAGCTTGCTTCTGGTATGTTGTAGTTCACTGCAGTTCATTTCTGAGGTGTATATGAAGAGCTTTTCAGAAGAGTCAGTATATCTTGCTTTATTATAAACGGGCAAGATGACCCGTAAATGATGAGAATGTTTGAAGGCTGCAGCATTTAAAATCTGAAGTTTTCAGATATGTAAATAGTGAGATGAACACAAGGGAGAGGGTGGTTTATTGAGTGTTGCTGTCAGTGTGCCCTTAAATCTGTATTGAGAAACTTTTCTTCATTGCTATTCCTAGTAGGATTGGGCTCTTCCAACTGAAGGGTAATATAACTACTAAATAAATAAAAAAAACACATCTTCAAAACATAGTCTGTTACCTTACTTTTTCTCTCAGGTTGTGAGGTTTGTCTGCTGACTTTTTTAAAAAGATAGAAGAATATCCAATTCTACCATTGACAGTCCATTTCAGCAGGAGTGGTTTTCAGGCTTTCTTGCTTTAGATAACACTTTGCCTAATTATTTGAAGAGCCCCATACATCTACAAAGGAACCACTACATTTTTCTGAAGGCTCTGAAGGATATTTTAAATCCGTGTTTCCCAAACGGGGGCCATATTGCCCTCGGGGGAAGGCAGGATATCCCAAGGGGGGCACAGGTGAAAAATGCATAAAGAGGTGGCAGAGCACAAGGCTAGGGTGTCACAGACAGAAGTGAGAAGTGAAGGGCGGGAATCATTTAAATCCTGATTGGCTGGCTATCCACTTGGCCAATCACAAGCATGTAAGGGGGCGGCCCACCAGGGCCTAGCGCTCCTTTTTGCCATGTGAGTTTTCTTGGAGCAGTCCTGGTTTGTTTCCGGCAGGAGAGGGTGATCGCTGAGGCTCCTGTTTTGACCAGTAGAGCCCACGATCCAGAACTCTGAAGTCAGGTAAGTGTAATGGTGGGTTGTTGCTACCGCCAGTGCTGGGCAGATGTTGCCAAGGGGCACAGGGCCTGTTGACAGCATTGGCCAGGCTCTGCAAGGTGCGGGGTGAAATTGACCCCAGCACCTAGCCAAGCGGGCTTGTCTAACTTGCATCTAGTAAATAACTGTCTACTCAGAAGAAAACCACACTGAGTTCAGTGGGCTTTACACCCAGGTCAGGGTGTGGAGGGCTATAGTGTTTTATCTAGGCAGCCAGGGCTCCTCTGGATGACAAGATCTTTTTGCACCAGGTCAGTGAGGAGCACTTGCTTTTTAAAATTCTCTCATATATACAGAACTCCCTGTGTGCCTTTTGGACTGTATCTGTAGATTTCCACCTCTGTGTCAAATAACCACAGAGCCTAGGGCTTGCCGATCGGAAGGTCAGCAGTTCGAATCCCCGCGACGGGGTGAGCTCCCGTTCCTCGGTCCCAGCTCCTGCCAACCTAGCAGTTCGAAAGCACGTCAAAGTGCAAGTAGATAAATAGGTACCACTCCAGCGGGAAGGTAAACGGCATTTCTGTGTGCTGCTCTGGTTCACCAGAAGCGGCTTAGTCATGCTGGCCACATGACCCGGAAGCTGTCTGCGGACAAACGCCAGCTCCCTCGGCCTATAGAGTGAGATGAGCACGCAACCCCAGAGTCATCCACAACTAGACCTAACAGTCAGGGGTACCTTTAGCTTTATTTTTTATAATACATGGAAGATGGATCTCCCATGGGAGGTTGTGGACTCTCCTTTCATTGGGGTTTCTAGGTTGGATGGTTGGATGGCCATCTGTCATGGATGCGTTAGCTGAGTTTCCTACATTGCAGGGGGTGGCACTGGAAAGTTGACCCTTGGGGTTCCTTCCAGCTCTGTGATTCTATGTTTTTCTGCTTCAACAATATTTCATTATGTTCCTATCATTTTATGTAATTGTATTTTGTATAAATTATTTAAAAATATATATAAAATGTTCTATTTACAAACAAAACATTTAAATAGCTACCTTTCTACCAGTAGGGCATGGGCATGGGTGCAGCCAGGATTGTTGTCAGGGGGGCAGGCAGAACCTCAGATTTGTATTGATTTTTACTTACTGGGGGACAGCTACCCTGCCCCCTTGGCTATGCCCATGGGGGGGCACAGGAAGGAAACAAGGTTGAAAGGGGACCACAGTCAGAAGAAGGATGGGAAACACTGTTTTAAAGTAGGCACATGAGGCATTGCCCAGGCCCGTTTTTGTTAGGGAGGCCCATTGAATGAAGCATGCTACCAAAAAATCTCATGTGGCTCTGCATGGCAGGGATGGATTTGGTTGTGATAAAGACGTTGTCTTGGGCAGCTTGCCCATGTTTCCTGATTTTCCCATTGAAGAACTCTAGAGGTCCCCAGAACACAGTTTGAAAAACACAGCAATAAAGAACCAAGCTTTTGAAGCTTTCAGTGGTTTTTAAAAGATGGAATCTTGACAAGTACAATTTTTTCTCAGTCCTGCAGCGGTAGTATGACTTGTCAGGCTGCATGTGCCAAAGTTTCCTCTTCTGCACAACTGGTACAGAGACAAGAGAAATGTCTTCTGTAGCATCTTGTCATCTAAGCCCCCCTTCTGGCATTATCCTGGCAGCAAGGAAGTTGCTGCTTTTCATGCTGCCCTAATAATGCCTGGAGCCCAAGGCAACCTGGGAGGAGTCAGGGATTCAGCTAGTTCCTTCCTGGGAGCTGTAAGAAGGAGCTGCCTCATTGATTAGGATTCCCAGCATAAGAGGAGCAGTGCAAGGAGCCAATTCCAGAAGAGACTTTACATTTACCTCTTTGCAACAGGATGTACTACAGAGCACCCCAAGGTCCTCACCTGAGCTCAGTGAATTTGAGTAGGGTGAGGAAGGGACGTTTCTAGTAATTTATAAATTTTATTTAGACACAGAAGGGATGAGGGCAGTATTTAACCTCACAACAACCTTGTGAGAGGAGTTAGGCAAAGGAAAGGTGAGTCACCCACAGCTCATCATAGATTTGAACTCAAGTCTCTTGGGTCAAAGTTCAACACACTAAGCAATACGCCACACTGGCTCTCCTCAAAGTTAATTGGATTACAGTTAGTTTTATCTTATATTGGCAGGTTTCTTATAGTTCAATTTTTTAGAATGATTTTTTTTTAATGTCAAGTCCCTGTTGAACACTCTAGTGTATCTGGTCTGGTCACAGTACACTGGTTTCAGTCAGTGGCATATGACGCATAAGGGAGAGATGTGGCTGGTGTCTTCTTCGGCTATACCTGGTATCCCCTGGCATGGGGATCAGGTCCACTCTAGTGCTCACTTTGTCCTCCACCTTTCCCCTGGCCTCCTTTCCTAGTTCTGTCTCTCTCCCCTAACCTCCCATCCTGCTTTCCCCCTATCAAGCTCTCACTTCGGAGACAGCGGCTATAGCTCCCTGAGGCAGCCCATGCCTTGCACATGGTTCAGTCCCTGGCATTTCCAATTACAGATATCGGGTATCAAGGGTGTGGGAAACCCATTACTGAAACCCTGGGGAGCTGCTGTCAATGAGTAGTCAACACTGGGCAAGATGAGCCAGTGGTCAGACTCCGTTTGGGGCAGATTTTCATGCTTATATGCTCAACTGGTCTGTCATACACATACACTCTAGTCCTCTGTGCTGTTTCTCGCTTTGCTTCTGAGAAAGCCTCCAGTCTTCTTGGCATACCAGGCAGAGTGAGAACGATGGCATAATCACTTCACTGGGCGTTTCAGAATGCTCTGCACTCCAGCACATGCCTGCCTGAGCCAGCCTCTGGCACCAGCCCTCACAGTTACGGATTAACCCTACTCTCCAATTGTTTTACTACCTACATTACTTGTTTCCCCATCAGAGCTGCTAAGTGGTTAATGTCCAGTGTTGTGACTCTGAGATTAATACTGTTTTTCACAGATGTCTTTGGGAATGTCAGATTCCTCTCGCATCAATTCGCATAGTCTGCAGTTTCAAACCGCAACCCCAATGTTTATTTCAAAGTGTTTCCCTTGTGTCTTGGGGCAGAACTACATATTCTGGAAGCCGCCCAGAGTGGCTGGGGAAACCCAGCCAGATGGGCAGGGTATAAATGAAAAAAGTATTATTATGAGCAAGATGATAGGCATCCCCATGTCAAGTACTCTCCCTTTATACCTGTAACATGGTGTCATGGTGTCATGGTTGCAGCATTGTGTGTCTCTCTTCACCCAGTCCATGCTATTGGCTGCTGCTGCTGGTAGCGCCGGATTTAGGGTTGTGTGGGATGTTCCCCTGCACAGGGTGCGCAAAATGGCAACAACAATTTATACAACTACCTACTGAGAAGATCAATTTAAAAAGCAACTGCACCAAAAGTAATTACTGCGAAAATAATAAATATTGGGGGAGGGGGGAGGCACCAAGTTTTGCCCTTGCTCAGGGCACCGTATTACCAAAGTCTGCCCCTGCTGCTGTCAAACGCAGGGAGGTGCACATGATGATGCCATGACATGGGATAAGCAATATTATATGTTGCAGGAAAAAACTCAATGTGAATATGGTATTTTCAGAACAGCACCCCCACACCCCCTGTATTGTGTAGATACATATCAGACTGTAGTTTATTCTTTGTGTGTTAGTGAGTATGTAACAAAATATTAGCAATTTATCTAGCTTTGTGATTTGCTAATGTGCTCCTTTTCCTCTTTGGTGGTAAAGTAACGGAGGCTGATTAGATAATACTGCAATTTTCCTGTTTGAAAGCAAAGATAAGTTGGATGAAGTGAGGAAAGCCAAGAGTGAGTGAGTGTGTGTGTGTGTGCTTGCCTGCCCATTGTCTGGAGTAGCTATAAGCATAACTTAGCCCCAGATCATAGATGACATCATTGTGAGGACCACATGCAAAACAGGGTAATCAATGTGCTTTGTTAGGGCTTTCAATTTTTATTCTGGACCTACACTTTCCCTTCTGATTCATAGGTGCATATGTGACGGCTGCCATCTTGACAGACCCCAGAGATTGAAACGGGGACCTCCAGAGCTGAAAGCGTGAGTCTCTACAGCTTGCGCTAAAGAGCCAGGCTCTGAAATAGGCTGTAAAAGACTCCCTTGTTCTCTGTGGATCAGCCACAGAAAGGGATAGTTCATATACTTAGATAGATTTACCCATAGCTATTCATCCCCAGGTTCTTTCCCTGCATTTAGTGCTTCAGGAACAGTTCTCTGCAGTGCTCTGACCTTTGATAGCTCCCTCTTTGTACCACCAAATCCATGCTTCATGTTTCGATCCTAAGGAAACTCACCAAAAGTTGCCTTTACTCCTTCACTGGCATTACCAGTGGGGCCTGTGGGTAAACAGCACCAGAGCAAAAAGCTGCTCTCGGATCAAAGGTGTTTTCATAGACAAGATGTGCCAATGTGAATAGGGAACAGTTACAGTGACTGTACACAAAGTCAGACAGAAATGTCCTAAGGACATTTCAGATAGGGTGGGGTAGTTGTTTAATAATGGAGACTTGTGTCATGCCCTCTCACTAAGCCCCAGGGAGGGAAACAACATTTTTACTTCACTTATCTTCACATGATAGTTCTGTGATGAGATGAGTCGCCATTATTTATGCTATACACGTAGAGAACCAAACCTGGGAAAGGGATTTTTTTTAAGGCTATTCACTGAGTCTAGGGTTGCCTAGGGATTTGAACCCAGGTCTCCTGATTCCACCTTCCAGCCCATGACCACTGGAGTTTTCTTAGCTGATTTTGGGAAGTTTAAGGAGCTGTGCTTACCTGCAGTGCATCTTGTTAGCATGAGACCCCAGCAAACTGCCTAGCAGGTAATTGCAGGATTGGGGTATTAAAGAACAGGACCACAGTAAATGTGGGCATTGTGAAGAGGGACTGCAGAATACGTGAAAGCATTACCCTACAGCTAAGCATATAGACACTAGAGTGTTCTATAAAAGAATCAAGGAAACACCGGTTGCAGTGACACTTAAGAGACTCAGACTGATAGAACGCATTATGCTGCCAAATTAAATTTCCAAAGCCTAGGTGCCACTTCTCAAAAGCAGAATCGGGAGACAAAAGTTGTGTGTGGAAGTGGGGCTTCCATGCCCCCAAACACCCCCTTTGATTTCCCTTGCACCCCGCATCCCTTACTAATGTTCTAGACCAGTGGTTCCCAATTGGTGGTCCGCAGACTGCAGGGGGTCTGTGGCACTATTCACGTAACAAAAGGTACTATAGAGGTATCAAAATTTGCAAAAGTAGGGGTTCCATGGCTTGGCTTCTGAAAAACGGGGGGGGGGGCACAGAACTTAGCTAATTGGAAACCACTGTTCTAGACACATGACTGAAACATGATGCTGACACTCCAGCTGACGGGGAAAATGGCAGGGAGAATTGCAGTGGGGAAGTAGCTGGCAAGGAAAGGATTCCCGCTTCCAGGACACCTATTCAGTAGAGAAGCAGCAGCTAGGAGGCTGAAAAGTGAATTGGCTGTAACGTACGGTCCCAGACGATGAGGAAAACTAATGTCCCAGCTGACTGCAAGCAAATACTTTGTCCTTGATCTTGCAGTTTCTTTAATTGTTTGATTTTAGTGCTTTACTGTGCTATTGATGGAAGGATTTTGCTACAATGTTTTCATAAAATCACACTGTGGTATAAAAACTAGTATCCTGATTCTTGGCACATTTACTTGATAGCTTTTACTAGATAGCAAGTTTCAGTATTCACAGTGCAACCCATTTCCATGTTGTGTGCAGTATTCCCTAGGTAATAATTAGTCTAAGAACGAGGGTCTAAATAAAAGTGTTGACGGACTAACAGATTATTTTCAGTCCTTGGTGTCTCCTGTAGCTTCATCATAGCAACACCTATTATAATTCTCAGGTTGCATTAAGGTGGTTGTCTTCAACCTTTCGGTTCACCTCTAGCCCCAATCTGCAACATGGAGCCCACATTTATGTTTTCTCTTTTCTTTCCTTTTTCTTAAAAAGAAAAGAAAAGATGATTGTGATGATGCCATTGGTACAATCCACTTCAGGTTACACAAATTGAAAGCCAGTGTCTTTATGCTTATTTAGGTTAGAAAATTATCTACAATAGCATTGTCCTCCAAAGGAAAGTTAATGTTAAAACTTCCCCCATCGTTACTCTTGAGAAGTCAGCTTGTTTTAAGTTTTGGAGGAAGCTAAACACCCTTTAAATTGTGTTTCTGTTCCCATTGCATCCCCTCCAGTCATGCACAATATCCATTTCAATGGGATGCCCTCAAAATAAACATTTGCATTCTTAATTATGTATCATGGTTAAGAAGATGTTTCAGATCCAGTTTGTTTATTCCATTTGTATTGTTACTTTTATTTTTGTCCATCGCTCATTTTCAACAGGTAGGACCTGCTAGGTCAATTTTGATTGTGAGCTGTTGGCATGTTTGGATCCCCATGCCGTGTAGAAAGAAAACTTAACTGCTGGTTTTTAATTATTACACATACACTCTCATTTCCAAGCTTTATGTAACACACATTTTGAGTAGGAGTGCTTCCATTATCTGTAATAAACAGCCTCAAGTGCTCCAGCACTGGAAATCATAGCAACCAAAGTTAGCAGATTCGTACTTCAACAAAAAGATAGCTTGACTTTGCCCAGTACCATAACCCCTGTATTTATTCATCACATTCATACCTGTCTTCAAAGGTTATTTAATTTATACATATTGGAAAGCTTGAAATTTTATATTTTACATTCCTGTGTTAATGGCTTGCACCTATTTAAATTTAAAAATATGATATGCATGTATTCCAATTAACGCAGAGCAGACACACATCAAAGACCAAGCTGTAGGTTGCAGGTTTTGAGAATACAGTAAATAAATAATAATACATTTACAAGTGGATATAGTGCCTGCGGGCATGGTCTGTTCACATCTGAAGGTGCAGCACTTGTGCATGGAGGGTCCAAAGTTAGCATCCTACAGCCCTGATTCCCTTTCCCATTTATGTGTGAACAGGCAGCATGATGAGATGTTAGGAGAATATTGGGCTTCTTATGTCCATCATCCAACTCTCTCTTGCGCCTGACACAAGAGGAGGGAGGTGAGAGACATGTGCAGGCCTCCTGCTCTCCTTAATATCCCGTCAGATTGACTGTGCACATGCCTGTAGATTTGGTCTCCAGGAAGCTCTCTTGAGCTGTATTGGAATCAACCATACATCTAGGTCCTGCTTGTGATGCAAATGGATTGTGACATTTGTAGAGTTTTCTACCATATGTGATCAGCTACACAGCAAAGTCATGGGGATTTTTTAAGAGCATGTTGTTTATGTCAATATCAACCTAAGCTCACAGAAAGCGAGGCTAGATCTATTTAGCTGTATGCATGAGTTTATTTTATTGTGTGGGGTGGGCAGATAATCCTGGCTATCATGTGTCACAAAATATGTAATTTTATTACATCAGGGTTTTATAGCAATAAAAGCTTTTATGCAGCGCTTTTCGAATGTCCAAAGTGCTTTGAATATATTTTATCTCAGCATACGTACAACAACCCCTGTAAGGCAGGTCAGTGTTGTTATCCCCAGATTGATGATTTGGGATGATGGACCAAAAGAGAGAAGACCCTTACCTAGTAAATTCATTGCAGATTTCCTGTTTCACGGCTGATTCTTAGTCTGTGTACCACAGTAGCTCTCATAGAACACTTAATAGGGGTTTTTGGGTGTGCTGCTTATGCAACGTGTGAGAGGATGCCCTCTGAATTCTAATTTTAGCTCATGTAGCAATTGCCGTTCCTTTAAAGGATTGCTGTGAGCCAGTGCAGGAAGAAAGAGCTGGAGTCTAGACCTGATTGAGCTGGGACAAGGGAGCTAAAGCCACGGTGGCTCAAGAGCTTAAAAATAAATGACATTGGCAAAGCAAATGTATCCAAGCATCCACTTTGCTTCATGTGTTGCTTCAGTTGCTAAAAATCCACTTTCGCAAATTTATTGCCATTTGCCACTTCTGCAGGTAGCATAGTTTCAAAAGTGAAGCTCTTCATGCTTCAACTAATTTCATTGCCATTCACCTCCATAATCATTGTCATATGCATTTGTGCTTCACTGTCAAACGTATTTCTTCCCTTCGCTGATGCAAAAGCAATTGCTCTCCTTGCAACCAAACAGAAGCTATTAACTTTGTAAATGTTATCACTGTCAGGCAGTTCACCAAGCTAGTGTATTGGCTGGGGAATGAAAATTAAAAGATTGCTCTTCCCACCCAGCCCAATCACTCCTTTAAATTATAAAGTATGACTTTATATACTAGGTGTATCTCTCCTCCCCCCCTCCCCATTTTCTTTTTTGCAGTGATGGGACTTTCCCGTATGATTCTGTTCCTTGGCAGCAAAACACCAACCAACCACCAGGCTCCCTTTCAGTGGTCACTACAGTATGGGGTGTGACTAACACCTCCCAGAGCCAGGTAAGCTTCATTTTGTGGCTTCTTTCCTCGGTAACCATTCTTTGGATCAGATAAGGCAGAACTGCTGGAGGCTGGAAAAAATAATTCCTGGGCCCTAGGAGGCTGGGGAGATCATTTGGCTTGCACTAAACCTACCAAGTTCACGTGTCCCAAACAAAACATAGCTATCCTAAAAAATTGTGCTTCTCCAAATCTTGTGACACACTGCTCCAGTTTGTTGTAGGAAGTGCACACAGAGATGTGCATGTTTAACATAATGAAAATGCATTCTATGGGGAAATTGCTTGCAAAGATATTAGAAAAATATATTAGAAAAAGGAAAACTGCAAAGTGACTGGAAAAACCAGGCACTGTGTGAAACTGAAATTGACAGATACATCCATCTCTACTGGGCCTAAATTTGGCTTTCAAACAAGGCCTGCCCGCCCGCAAGGGAAGCTGAGGCAGCTGCCTCGGGCAGCTTCCAAGCAGTATCCCACCAAAATCTTGTGAGATCTCATGTACTCTGTGAGATCATGACCATCGTCATCGCTTTGTGGGTACTTCTGTGTGACCCTGGTAAAGGAGGCAGTGGCAGCGGCAGGACAGGGTGGCCCCTTCCTGTTTCACCTCAGGCAGCAAAACGAGGCACACCCATGCTCTCAAAGGCAACAAGACCTGTAGCCTTAGGATCTTTCAGTGCAGGTATGAGCAGAAGGTAGACCGCTGTCCACCAGGGGATTTCGAGTGGATAACCTAGTAATTGCTGGTTGATGGGATTTAAAAATAAACTAAAGCTGCACTAGGTGCATCTTGATCTTATTCTGCAACACGTTCCTTATGTTCTGAAGCAAGAGTGATCACTTAATGCCAATTCATTATATATTTAACCTTTGAGAGATCCTGAATTTGCATTCTTGCTTTGCAAATGTAAAACACATTAGTGGACCATGGAGATTCTAGAGGAGAAAATAAGGAATCACCAAGACTGAATTTAGTCATCTGGGGTTCTGGGGACTCTTATGTGGTTCCAGATAGCCCATGCTCTAAGACCACTGGATAGGTAGGGACCTGAGATAATAAGGGTGAGCAATAAGGGAAGGTGCCTTAGACAGAGTCAGGCCATTGGTCCATTGGTCCACAGCAGTGTTTCAAGATATCAGGCTCCCCACCCCCACCCCAGGTCCCTCCAAAGATCCTTTCTCTGGATCTGCCAGAGATTGAAGTTGCAACTGTCTGCACAAAAGCATACAGCCTGACACAGAGTTACACCTCCTGTAACGGAATGAGTGCTGCTATCAGAGCTGTCAGAACTGTTCAGATGCCACTTCCATTTTTTCTTCTTCTTTCAACCAGGTGCTGGGAAATCCTATGGCAAATGCTAACAATCCTATGAACCCAGGAGGAAATCCCATGGCTTCTGGGATGACTACCAGCAATCCTGGCATGAATTCACCTCAGTTTGCTGGGCAGCAACAGCAGTTCTCGGCCAAGGCAGGCTCCAATCAGCCGTACATACAACCGGGCATGTATGGGCGGCCCAACTACCCAGGGAGTGGAGGCTTTGGGGGAAGGTAAGGCTGGTTTATGTAGAATAGAACTTGGCACTTCTCAGGCATGTAAGTAGGCAATGAATGGATGTATTTTAAGCAGGAGCAGCTTAAATGACAAGGTCCTTTGCCATACAACACATGGACCACATACACATGTCTGAGAGGCATATCACGCTCCCTCCGCTCGATAAGACATGCAAATAAAAACTCACCTGCAAGATCCAACCCAGCATTCTTTTCTCAGCAATTGTCAGTCGGATGCCTTTGGGAAGGGCACAAACAGGACATGATGCTAATGAGCTTTTCTTGTTGCTTCCCCTAACATCCAGAATAGGGTGATACAGTGCCTTTGTAGATGGAGGATCCATGTAATTCTCACAGTTAATAGGCACCAATGGATTGATTCTCTGTGAACTTGCCTGATCCATTCTTAAAGTCAGGGATAGGGAACCCAGGGCCCTCCAGACACTATGAATGAGAGATTCCCATCAGCCCCATCTGACATGGACAGTTGTCAGGGATGATAGGAGTTGTAGTCCAGGAATATGGAGGGCCACAGGTTCCCCAGCCCTGTTTAAAGTCCACATTTAGTAGTGAATGCCATATTCATATAGATGTATACAGAGGAAACTCTTGGCAGTTAGCCTATTCAGCTGATACTTCATGCCTATGTTGAGATTGGGAGTCACATGTTTCTCTTGCCTACTCCTCACTGTGGGAAGGACCAACCACATTAATCTGAATATTGGATCTTCCTGGCCTTATGAAATAACAATCAAATTCTGTTTCACAAGGACATGGAGACTGCATATGGAAATAAAAGTCTGGTGATTTCTGGTTTGGTTGCTCACTTATCATCCCAAGGTGAGGAAAAGAACAGGCAAACCTGAGGGCCACTTCCAGTCTCTTAATCTGATCAGACCCCAAGAGACCCATACTATCATAAATCTGACATGCTAGAGAGATTATAGTCCTTCTATAATATGGTTATAAAATGGTTGTCTTACTGAAAGTTATGTAGTTATGGGGTCTTTGAACCTAAACTATATATAGTTATAAGATGGTTAGCTTACTGAAATTTCACTTTTCTTATTGTTCATCACCTTTGCAATAAGGGAATAAAAATCACAGTCCCAGCTTTAGGGCATTCTTGAAAAAAACAGTGAAAGAAGAGGGTGACATAAGCATAGGAGCTGGAGCCTTAACAGTATAGTGTACTGTTAATGGATAATCATGCTGTCAATTTCTTCCCCCTGCTTACGCAAAAAGTCTGAAGGGGTTACAGTTAACTATGCCTAGTATAGCTACATAGTTGCTTTAAAAAAAAAAGGCTGTCTAGACTCAGAGGGAAATTAATCACAGTAGCAGGAAATGATTTGCAAATGACTTAGGTCAATCAATTAACTCTAATAAACACCTAAAATAAAGTTTTAATTAACTCTGAAATTGTGACACAAACCACAGTTTAGCCATGATTAACATTTTGCTAAGCTAGGAGGAGAAGGATATTGATGGATACAAGTACTGCTGCTTTGCATGAGAGAATGATCTTTGAATGTGACTGAATCTGAGGCCCAACAATACTGTGCTTGCGTTCGAATTGTCACCACAGAAAATTCATCTGACAAAACATTGGTCTGAGATGGTTATATTTATCTGCATCGTTCAGAAACAATTCAGGCACGCCTCGTTGATTTATGTTTATGCAGACTGATGTTGTCATCAATACATATTGGCACACCTAGACCTACCAAGTACCCCAACGTGCTGTCATTGCCCCCACTGAGGAGGGAAAGCCCTTCCTTCCTCCAGGTTGCCTGAAGATGGGGTGCCTGGTGAATTTTTCTGGAGCCACCACATTTCTGAGAAAATAGGCAAATGGATAAAAGCAATTCCCTGCAAAAGTTCTCAGCGGATGGGGATTACAGAATTCATGAAAGGGAACAAAAACAATCAGAAAGCTGGGACTGGGGTGGGTTTGGGAATTGAGCATGAATGTAAATAGTACGTTTGCAGTGGATACTCTTGGGAGGGGAGAAGAGGGGAATTTGCAAAGGATTGCCACCTGGAATGAGGTGTGAGAATTAAAGTAGCAGAAGAAATCAGCAGAGAAGTATAAAGTGACTCAATTCTGTGGGGGGAAACATTCTACTTGAAAGCATCCAGAGTTATGCTGCAGTTGCAGAATTCCCTAAACTCTGTACGGGGATTATCAAATATTGGTATATAACTGTAGCATCTCACTTTCATTCTGCACATCTCTCCCCCCCCCCCCCGTATTGTTTCTGTTATAGTCCCAAATGCAAGCTCGAACACTGATGCCTTTTAATTGCATTTCCCTCTTTTAGCTACCCAGGAGGCCCTAATAATCCTTCAGGAATGGGGATGCCACCCCACACCAGGCCGCCTGCTGATTTCACTCAACCAGCCGCTGCTGCCGCCGCTGCTGCAGTTGCAGCAGCGGCAGCTACAGCCACAGCTACAGCCACAGCAACAGTTGCCGCCCTTCAGGAAACACAGAACAAGGAAATGAATCAGTATGGACCGGTAAGAGAACCAGGCTACTCCCATTATGCATAGAGTCATTTCCCCTTTATTATGCTTTAGGCATAATTGGTAACTTCAAGTTACAAAAACTTGGCCCATTTTCTGGAATGTACTGCATATGCAAGAAGCAGGTGATTGCTGGATGGAAATGCTCCTTCGTTTTCTTTAATTCTTAAATACATTAATCACCCTTTCTGGAAAAAAGGTTGACAAGTTAAATATACCGTCAGTCACAACTGGAACTATAAAGTCAAATAGAGGGAAAAACCATAATTAATAAATGTGTAACAGATTAAAACCAAAGAAAGCAGTAAAGAAACACCATAACTTTTAAAACCCAAGAGAAACAACCAGACCTCTAGTAATGAGATGGCTTAGAGGGGTTCCTGGGATGTTGGTTCTAGAGTTATAAACAAGGCTACCACAAAGAGCCGTGTTCTGAAGATTTTGCATCACAAAAGGAAGGAAGGGCAAAGCCCTCTCTAGATATCTCAAATAATTAAAGGGGCAGAAATGTTCCTGAATATATATGTTGGTTATTATAGATGGCCTATCTTTGCTGCTAACACACCCAGCTTCTAGTTGCTCAGCCGCTCTTTGAACCCAATGTTTTCTGCAGCTTCCTAGCTCACCACCAGGAACTTACTTACTTGTAAACCTATGAAGCTCCCCTTTCTAGTGAAAAGAAAGCATCACCACCTGTATCTTAAGTGTTAGACTCATTTAGGGTCCTGGAAGAGAGGCCTGAGAAATAAAAAGTTCATACCTAGATTAGAGCATGTTGCTGAAAATGCCAAGATTGCAGGTCTGATCCTTGTATGGGACAAATGCATATTCCAGCATTGCAGGGGGCTGAACTAAATGATCCTCTGGGGCCCTTCCAACTCTATAATTCTGTGATTCTATGATTAAGCAAGAGAGAGAAAGTCTCTTGTATACATTTGATGGCTGGCCTGAAGTTTTGCATCAGAGCTATGTTTTCTTTACCTAGGAGATTTTTTTCACCCTGTAAGCCAGTCTTAGACCTTTGCTCCTGAGCCCTTTACTCTAAAATACAACCACCTGACCTATAACAGAAGCAGTGGCATTTCTTCCCTTTCATTTCTAAAACATACATGAATAGAAGGGTTCAATGTCTTGTCTTGGAGACCATTCAAGCATTGTGCACTGACAAAGAAATCTTTGGAAGTTAGTGGTTTACTACATTAGATGAAGCAATTCAGTTTAAAAGAGTTTTGATTATGTACCTCAAAATTTAGATTGTGTAGCCTTTAAAGCATTCAGCTGGTGAGTTGTTCTGTGACATCAGAGCAGCAAAGCCAATGACATCCAGAGAGCTGTGAAAACCTGCCAATGCAGAAGGACTATTAGGCAAAAGCATAAAGAAGTTCTGAAGGAGATGGAAAGAGACATGAGGGAGGACTATCAGATTTGGGCAACACAATTGTTGGAATAAGAGTGTGGGTCCTCTTATGGGATGACAATGGGTTAAACCACAGGATGAAGAGTGTAGGAGTAAATGGAGGAAAGTAAGAGGGGACGATTCTCCAAGAATGGGGGAAGCTCAGTGATAGAGAACATGCAGAATGTCACAGGTTCTGCTCCCAAAACCTACCTCATGACTTTTTATCCCTTTTGAAAAACCCAACTATAGTAGGTAGTGGTGCATTCCTTTACTTTTTGTTCTGTGGTACTTCAAAATAAACTCATAGTAAGTGTACAACGTATACTTATTATGAGTTTATTTTGAAGTACCACAGAACGAAAGTAAACGTGTACAACATATATTACAGGCCACAACATGGAGTTCCCATGGCTCTGAGAAACTTACTAACTTTTGCATACTTTTTAGTCACTTTTAGAATTCCAGTTACACCTGCCGCAAGCAGAAATAGAGGCGGAGGAACGCTACCGCCCTCCCCATTTGCTGATTTTAAAATGCGACATATCCCTGACTCCCTTCAACTTGGCTCCCCCTCCCATTTTAAATGCATGTCGCATTTTATTCTTTTTTCTTCTTCTGTTGAAGGTTTGTTCCTCTTTCCAGATGGGTCCAACTCAGGCTTATAACAGCCAGTTCATGAACCAGCCTGGCCCCCGTGGCCCGGCTTCCATGCCAGGCAGCATGAACCCTGCCAGTATGGGAGCGGGCATGACGCCTTCCAGTATGAGTGGGCCACCTATGGGCATGAACCAGCCCAGGCCGCCTGGAATGAATCCCTTCAACCACGGGCAAAGGATGCCACAGCAAGCCTACCCTGGCCCGCGTCCCCAGTCTTTGCCTATGCAGGCCATGAAGAGACCGTATCCAGGAGAGGTGAGTAGCAGCAGAGGCTTCTCCTGCTCTTATGCATGCTATACAGATGATGTGTTTCTGAAGGAGTGTGGCCAACCCCCGTCATTCAGCTTGGACACTGAGATCCAGCACTGAGGGCCTTCTGGCAATTCCCTCCCTGCGAGAAGTGAAGCGACAGGGAACCAGGCAGAGGGCCTTCTCGGTAGTGGCACCCACCCCCTGTGGAACGCCCTCCCGTCAGAGGTCAAGGAGATGAGTAACTACATAACCTTTAGAAGACATCTGAAGGCAGCCCTATATAGGGAGGCCTTTTAACATGTAATGTTTTATTATGTTTATATATATATAGTAGTAGTAGTAGTAGTAGTAGTATTTCATTATATGGATGATAATTTGCAAAAAAAACTCACACATGATTTATGCACCAGTCACTGAAATTTAATACATGGCTGTGTGTGTGTTGATGGTAATTTAATTTACTCTGTGAGGCATACAACTCCACAGCTATATATGTGGTTATATATTTTAGGTCTCCAGAATGTGCACTGCTATTAAGATTTATATGTGCTTTATACTGCCTTTCCTGAAAATCAGTGTTTTTGTGGTGCTGTAAAATATATAATTGATGGTGAGTAAATTATGCCTCATCGTTTATAATAGGAACAGTCCACATCAGAGTTAAGCACTTTTAAATCCCACTGAATTCAGTGAGAGAAATTTTAGGAAGTTTTTCAGTATTGGATTTTAAAGTGCTCCGCTTTGACTGGATTTTATCCCATTTTTATAAATCAATGTTTCTTTTAAGCCCTACACTTAAAACTATCAGAAACATCACTTTCTTGGCCTGAGCACTCCAATTGGGCTGATGGGACTTGCTAGTATTCAGCAGAGCCTGGCAATTAAACAATTTAGGTTTTTAATTACCACACTAACATTTGAAAGTGTCAGCCAAGGTATAATGAAGTCAAACCATTGGCTTGTGATCATTTTTGTTTGAAGTCAATTCCACTACATAGGGAGATCAGTTGCATTCAGCTGGAGGTGCACTTTCTAATTTGCCTTCCCTTTTTTACAAAATAGCCAAACTATGGAAACCAGCAGTATGGACCAAATAGCCAGTTTCCATCCCAGCCTGGTCAATACCCAGCTCCCAACCCTCCCAGACCCCTGACATCACCCAACTACCCTGGACAAAGGATGCCAAACCAGCAAAACACAGGGCAATATCCTCCTCCAACGGTCAACATGGGACAGTATTACAAGGTGAGAGTGATCCTTCATTCATCTCCATCTCTTAGGAATTAAGCGGAGTTCACAAGCTCCATTCTGAAATCTGTAAATAAGTATAGGTGACTATTTGGAGCTATATTCAACTAGATTTTACTTAAAACTAGACCCATTGAAATTAATGAACACGACTGAGGGCCATTAATTTAAATGGGCCTACTCTGAGTAAATCTTAGTTGAACAACACCCAAACAATCAGGCTGCAACTAGAACAGGCTGCATACAGCCCTCAATGTCTTTTTGGCAGCCCTTGATGCCTTTCTTGTAAGAAGGTGCTGGGTTTTAGGAAGGAGGTCTGACAGGGTCCTGTCTCCTTCCCAAAGCCCAGTTAGTGCTTTCCCAGCTTTGGGAATAACGCAGAAGGCTCTAGGACCCTGCAAGAGCCTGGTGCCTTGCCTTCCTGGCTTTGGGAAGTCAGCGCAAGGGCTGGAGGGGATGGTCATATTTTTGCCTAGTTCCCTTGCCCCCCCCCCCACGTATTTGTGTGGCCTGCGGGTTCCCTGTCCATGTACTCTTGTGGCCTACTTGGTATGAAAAGCTGGGCCACCCTGAAATAGTAGTAAGTTCCTGTTGACTTACGTTTGTATCTCTTTTTCTCAAGTTTCATAAAACAACTGTTGCTTATCTGTATATTTGCCAGCATTGTTTGTATATCTGTGAGATTAAGAAATGGAGTGATACTATCACAATTACCTGTCAAGTTTCCATGTCCTAGAACACTTCTAAAATAGTAAGGACAACAGTAGCCATGGTGTAAAATGTACCAGCCCAGGGATGTTGAACCATTTCTCCACTTCTCTCTGCCATGTACTACAGTGTGGATGGATGTGATGACATGGTTCTGTATATGGGATGATGGAGCATCAAAGCTGTCTGGGAGTCATGATGAATCCAAGATAATTCCTGGGCAATGCTGTTCTTCCAAGTTCCTTCTGGTGCTTCATTGACCATTATGAGCAGATGGTTTGCTACCAAAGGACCTCCATCTCCACTGGTTGTCTCTGCCCCACCAGCAATTACTATCAACATTCCTCATGAACATAGGAGCACCCCATTCAAATGTCCCTATTTTCATGCAGAATCCTGGAGGGTAAAGCAGAGGTGACCATCCTTCCTCTCTCTGGATGCTGCTGCACTCCCAAAACAATTTCCCCAAATATAATGCATTCATGTATGTTATACAGACTCGTGATATATGCACTTTTCTACACATTACTTGCCTGGAGAACTGCATTTCAAAATTCAGAGGCATGCAAATTTTGAAGGATGCCCCTGTTCCAGTCCTGACATTGTTTCTGAAAGGGTGAATTGGGAAACTTCACTCTTAAATGGGAACTGAACTGAATTTCCCCCCCTCTCTAGTCAGGGATGGTGCAAGTTGTTGTCTTGCAACATCTGCAAGGCCTCCCTCAGGTTAGCACCCCTGGCCAAAAGCATTCCCCTTTCTGAGGTGTAAAACATGCAAAAGAGTACCAGGATCACTCCTGGGAGGCATTGCTTCCATCCAACTAACTGTGGCTTAGGGGAGACCAGCTTTCTTTCCACCACTTGTCTGGTGTCAGCATACACCAGTGCTGTCCAAACTTTTTTCAAAGAGGGCCAGATGTGATGAAGTGAAGGGCCGACCAAAGTTGTTAACCTTTTTTAGGATTGAAGTTGAGTTTTTTTAAATAATTTTACCCCAAAGTTTGTAGAGCTTTTTTTAGGATTGAAGTTGTTGAACTTTGTTTAGGGTTTAAGTTGTTGAGCTTCTCACAATGCTGAGCTGATGAGTCATTTAGCCAGTTTCTGCGTAATAAGTAACAATAACTAATCTGAGAGGAGCCCACTGACCATGGAGGTTATAAGGAGCAAGGAGTCACTAAAACATTCACGCCATACTGAGTTATTTCCTTCCAGCTTTGTTTTGTGTAGTACATGTGTTTCCACACCCACATCACTGGACGATGGTGGCAGGAGTGAGGAAACAGCATAATAAGGTCAAAGTGTGCAGTAATTTGTAACTAAACTTTAAGAGAGAGGCAGCGGCTGCAGTTTCTCTCATTGGGTAATGAAGGTAATCACCAAGGGGTATGGCTCCACCTTGTGGTCAAAGGCAGGAAAGATTAACTGAGGGCTGGCTCTCCTGGAATCCACCACAGCTTGTTTTCCTGCCCACTTGGAAGCAATTCTTTGTCTGTTGGCTCCCCACTCTCCTCAGGACATTTTCCCCAGTTGGTATGCTTCTTTGGACTGTAATAGCTTTGTTGCGTTGAATTCTATGATGGGTTTGATGGACGTAATTTCTGAGACAATGAGTTTCTTACCTTTGCCTCTGTTTGACTGTGGGTGTCTGCCATTTTAACAGCTGCCACCTTCTATGTTCTCATTTGTGTGTTATTCCCCTGAGTGCTGCCATCCTTTCCTCAGAGTCCTCCTTGTGAGTTTCTTCGTGAGCACCTTCCCTCTTGGAACAGCGGAATCTCCTTCCATTTTAAAAATGCCGACTTTTTTCTGTTTCCATTTCTTTGCTTTGTTGCAAGACTCTGCCTCAGCTTATCAGGACTTTGTGGTTATAATTCCACTCACCAGACATCTGTTTCTATTTCCCCTCAGTGTGTTCCTGTTTTTCACCGTTTTGGAGGCCCGCTTCTTAACTGTTTTGCGGTTGTTACTTATAGAAAATGTAATTGTGTGATTACGGTGACATTTCGAGCAATAGCTTTCTCAGCTTGACAAGAGCTGCCAGGAAGTCCTAATGTTCTCAAATTATAGATCTCCCTGTGTTAGGCTTGCATAGCTTAATCCACCAAGCAAAGTGCGCTCATCAGCTTTGTATTGTGGCCAGCCAGAAGCTGTTGCTTCTTCCTATTTTAAATGTAAGCACTATAGTATCCCAGGCAGGCAGCAAAATAGGGTGTTGATTAAGTCCCTGGTTGGCTGCCACATATGGCTGGTGGGCTTCATTTGACATGGTGGATCAAGAGTTGTACAGCCCTTCCCTGTGTCATTGCGTGTTGTGTTAATACGTCTATGTTCGCATCGCCTGGTGTTTTAGTTCACATTCCACTGCTGTGGGGCACTTGCAATAATTTTCTTCTCTTCTCTTTTCAATTGCAATTACCATTTTGCAGCCATCAAGGCCTGTTCCTGTGGCGAACTACCCTCACTCACCTGTTCCAGGAAACCCCACGCCACCTATGACTCCAGGGAGCAATATTCCTCCATACCTGTCCCCTAATCAAGATGTCAAACCGCCATTCCCACCTGACATTAAACCAAATATCAATGCTTTACCACCACCTCCAAGTAAGTAGCAAATGAAGCTTCCTCAAAGTTTTTCCCGTAACCCTGCTTTCTCCTTTCCACAAACTGCATGTCCCAGAAACTTTGCTCAATAAATACCAGCCTGTTTGCTGCCTTCTAGACAGAAATGTTGATTGCCCGTTGATACATGGGGTGACCGGCAGCCTTACGAAAGGTTAACTAAATAGAAGAAAACATAAATGCTTCAGTTTTTGGCATACTTGTCTGGAAGCAACTCTAATCAAAATCAGTAGAGCTTATTTCTGGATAAAAGTAGATAGAATCAGGCTGAAATTGTCATAATGGAGGAAGAGATCTGCAGTGTACAGCAATGGGAAATGGAGGGTGGATTCCCCCCTCCCACTTATATATTCCTTTATTTGCCTTATTTAAAGTCTCCTTGGGTGACACTGGGCCAGGTTCTCAAGTGCTCTCTCTCACTCTTGCTACTATAGGACAGCCACACTAGGCAGTTCCACAGTTGTGCCAGTGCAGGATCTCCCCTGACCCTGGGGGATCCCGTATTCAAGTAACTGTAGGATCTTGGCTGTTTGGCTGCAAGGTGCAAGCCACTCTGCCAAGCGGCAATCCTGAAGGAATGTAACGTCCAAAGAGCCTCTTAAAACACTATTTTCATTTGTATTTTCGGGGTATTTGTTACCTAAGAGTTTGGCTGTTGCTGCATATTTACAAATCTCTATACAGTGGTACCTCTAGTTGTGGACTTAATCCATTTCGGGGTGCCGTTCCGTAACAAGAGCGGAATGCAACTAGAGATACCTCTGTAGTCATATGGGCTGGAAAACTAGATTTATCATTTAACATGAAAGCAGATGATCTTGGGGTTCTAAGCCAAAACCTGTGGGACTGTGATAAAATTCTCTGAGGCTCAGGGGCAACAGGCTGCTCATCCTCGGGGTCACTAGGACATTACTTCCTCCTTCCCCATCCCTGTGCACAGTGAGCTCAAACCTGCAAACTTTTTTCGCTGCCCTATACAAAAGCAAGTTCTGTATCTCAAGGCAGGGAAGTGACTCGAGAGCCCGCATGGTGTAATAGATTAGAACTACGGCTGGGGAAACCAGTGTGTCTCAGTGTTCACTGGGTGACTTTTGGCCAGTCATGGTGTCCCAGTCTAACCTTCCCCACAGGGTTGCTCTGGGCAGTGGAGCAGAGGGAATATAACAGGATTATTTTGAAGATGAAAGCGGGGGGGGCGGCAGGTTTGCAGTTATTTGCAAAGGATGGGTAAAGTCAGATATAGTAGGTGCTCAAATAAATACAGAACTCCCAACTTCAGCATTGCGTTATAGGCGTGGTGAGAGGAGTCAAGAGGGGAAAGGCTGGTGCGGGTGAGCCCAGTCTCGCTGCATGCATATGAGTGGAAGGGTGATGCCAGAATAGGCCGTAAGATCAGCCCAGCAAAAGAACAGTGAGCCGTGTCATATTGTCCAGTATAAATATATGCGTTGTTATCGCACTGCAGATGCTAAAGGGAAAGTTCACGCTTTCTCTCCCTCTTCGATCCCAGCCAACCATAACGATGAACTGCGCTTGACGTTCCCTGTGAGAGACGGGGTCGTATTAGAGCCCTTCCGGCTGGAACACAATTTGGCGGTCAGCAACCATGTCTTTCACCTACGGCCCACGGTGCATCAGACGCTAATGTGGAGGTAGGTTTGTGAAGTGGCGCGGGGCAGACCTTGAAGGCTTGAGAACAAAAGAGCAGGCGCGATGCTCTCTTCCTTTGGTGGCTGGGGGGGGGGGGAGGCTGTAACCTATTTTGCCTTGGGAAGTAGGGTCACATTCTGACATCCAGACTGCATTAAATCAGTGGTTCGGAAGCATGTACACACTTCCTTCAGAAATCTAACAGACAACAATACAACCTTTAAGACAAGTCCTGACTCTGCCCCTTTGCTGAGAACAGGTGAAATAAGATTGGTGGAGATGTTTCCTAAAATTGAAGTATTTGGCTTCTAGCTGATTCTGCTATAGCAGCAGGATTTTATTATGACTTTATGCATCGTGCAACTTTTCTCTTGGAAATAATTTATGCCAATATAAAATTGTGTTTAATTCTCTTGTGAGGACATAAAAAATTAAGAATTTAAGTTGACGGTGGTGGTTCATTCATCTATTGTTCAGAGAGAGAGCGCACACATCCATCTTCTTAGCTTGCACAAGTTATCCAGGCAGCACAGAACACCATGGAAACAATTTTATTGCTTTAATCTTAATATTGCACATATATTAACAGCCACCATAGTAGCAGGCAGACCAGGAACCCAAGCGTTAGGGTTTTGAGTGTAGAGTAGCTCCATACTTTGTGGCAACCAGATTTGCTTTGGATACACACGAAGTATTAATGACATACATACCTTGGGGAAGGGGGACACCTCAAAGCCTTTTAACAAAATGGGAAAAAACACCACCCCAGGATAATAGCCTAAAAATATAGCACAGCACCATTACACCAGTCTTATCAAAATTTGGCTCTCAAAAATAAAAAGTCTGGGAAAATAAGATGGTCTTAGCTTCCAGCACAAGCTGCAGCAGTGTTGCCTCGTAAGCCTCCATGGAGAGGCTGTTCCATAATTACACACCAGCTGTCATAGTGGCAAGAGATACAGTGACATGAAACCGTAACTGAGGCTGTCTTTATTATGTTTATTATTGTTTTGTTTGTTGTGCTTTATTTGGTCACTTTACCATGCACAGCAATACTCAAAGCAGCTCACAATGGCAAGACAAAAACAGTCCAGTAGATATAATTTATAAGTATGCCAAATACTGTTGAAGCGTTTAATAAATAACATGTATTTAATTCAGTTATTTATAGCCAGCCCTTCACTCAAAGGTCCCATTCTAGCCACAACATTCCACCCATTGTATTTCCATAAACGTATCAAAAAACCAATACTTCCTGGCTCCCTACTTCAAGTTGGTTTTCTTATGTTTATACAAGCACCGTATGGCTGAGATCTGTTTGGAATTTGCTCTTGTGGAAAACCCCCAACCCAATACACCTTTGGCTCTCCAGCCCACCCTTTCAGGGGACTATGGATTTGTTATGCTTGCCAAGCATATGTTCTTTAGGGAGCCAAATGTATGATGGGGCCCACTGGCAATGTGTGCAGGACACACTGTCACCACTGTGTGGCAGCCAAGTGGGGAGGAGGACAACCCTTGATGGGCCAGAGCTGCAACTGGCTTTATAGCCACTGGCATGGATCAAAAACCAACATTGATCGGTTGTGCTTCTGCACAAGTCACAGTAGGTGTTTGGCTCACAATCTCCTTCATCCCATCAGGTGTAACCAGGAGGACTTCAGAAACTTCTCCTTTCTGATTCTTTAAGTGCAGCTTATCATTTTGTTCAAATCAGGATTCCTGCTTTAAATCCTGGCTGGAGTCAACATCATTCATACCAGCTTCAGGCCATGGGTTATTAAGCTGGCTTGTTTCAGCACCGCAAGCCCCAGTTTGGTTGCAACAAGCTGCATTTAAGAGCAGCAGAAAGCAAAAGCTTCCAAAGGCCCCTGGATGTGCCAGAATTTGGGGATCACAGAGCTCTAGACTCTGCTGTCTTTGACTGCCATCTTTCAAATTCTTCAGCTCTTCTTTTCAGCTTTCAACACGTAATCCCGATTCTTTCTGGATGCTTCAGCACATTAGGAGAAAATGAAATCTCAGTTCATCTTTAACCTTCCTATGTTTTTCTTATCTGTTTCTAAAGCAGAGTGAGAATGCCATGAGCACTTATACCTTACGCAAACTCATGTTTAGTGGCATTTCAGGGCTGATTCACAATGTAGCTTTTTTAACCAGGCAGAAGATGTACCCAAGTTTAAAAGACAAAAACACATGTGGAGCAATCAAATGTGATTGGACCACACATGTTTAAATGCCTGTGTTTCTTCGCAATAAACACTGAACTGGCAACCAGGAAAGGATTGCTGCTTGTGCTCGCTGCATGGTGTTTACTTTTGGGTCAATTATTTTCTGCTGGCCACCTTTCTAGTGTTGCTTTCTGGTGAACAGAAGGGAATGTGATTTAGGCAGGATGAGACTGTCTATTTACTCTTTGATTATGGTAACACATTTTACTTTCTCATTTCTAAATCCTAATTCTTGAGGACCTTCCTGACCGCACCTTTCCCCCTCTCTGCTGCTTAGAAGCCCACCTTTGCGTAAAGCACTTTGAGGTCAACCATATGAAAAGTCGTATTGAACTGTAAAGTATCGATATTATTACTACTCTCAAAATATACAACACCACACTCTTCCTTATGTAAATAACCCGCCCATACAAGATGTGTATCATGTGCTTATTTGTCAAATAATTTAAAAGAGTATCATGTTGCACAAAACAAAATTAAGGGGGCAGAAAAATGTATCCACGGCTTTCAGAAACAAGGGGAAATTGACATTTGCCCCAGTTGTATGAAAAGCAGTTGCTTATGCCAACCGAAACATACGCCTTGCATAACAGGTCAGACTTGGAGTTACAGTTCAAGTGCTATCACCATGAAGACAGACAGATGAACACCAACTGGCCAGCATCAGTCCAGGTCAGCGTCAACGCAACTCCGCTTACCATTGAACGTGGCGACAACAAGACATCGCATAAACCGCTGCATCTAAAGCACGTCTGTCAGCCAGGAAGAAACACCATTCAAATTACCGTCACAGCATGCTGTTGTGTAAGTACACCAGGCCTGCTGCGGCTGCTGACTCTGTGGTTTGGCTGTATAAAAAGAAATGTGCTGTTGCTTTTAGTGTGATGCAGTCTTCCATCAGATCCCTAGTAGGAAACCCCTGGCCCTTCAGATGTTGCTAAACTGCACTCTCATCATCCCTGTTCAATGGCCACATTTACTGGGGCTGGTGGGAGGTGGTGTTGGCGTCCATCTGTCTAGAGAGACAGTGGAATGCATCTTTTGGGATGAATTTGAACCACTGCGCTTCCCCTAATGATCTTAACGGGTGGGAGGATTCCTAAAGGTAGGAGCTGTGTCTTTCTGTGTAGCTGCCTCTCCATCATGCAATATAGTACCCAAAGCCAGGATCTCTGATTTGTTTAATGGAAGATGTACCCCACACAGATGAATTAATTTTGACTCTTTGCTTTCCCCCCACAGTCACATTTGTTCGTATTGCAGTTAGTACACCGGCCATCAGTGCGCTCTGTACTTCAGGGCTTACTAAAGAAACGCCTCCTTCCAGCCGAGCACTGTATCACTAAAAGTGAGTAGAGTGATATCTTCTCTGCTTATGCTCACAGAATGAGCTACATGTAGGGCTGAAACTCAATTCTGTCTCGGGAATTTTATACGGGGCGCAGAATTCATGCAGCAACGTTAAGATGGTGCCCCATATTTATTGTATTCTCACCCCCTTGCGCCATCTTTCTTGAACAGTCAAGAGGAATTTTAGCAGCGTGGCAGCCTCCTCTGGCAATGCAACTCTTAATGGTGAGGACGGAGTGGAGCAGACAGCTATCAAAGTGTCCCTGAAGTGTCCGATCACATTCCGGCGGATCCAGCTTCCGGCAAGAGGCCACGACTGCAAACATGTACAGGTAAATGCCTTCTTCTGTCCTGTTGATGCAGGCCTGCACATCTTGCGACAGCTGAATGTGCACTGTGGCCTGCCAAGCACTTGACAGCATGCAGCAAACCCCAGCAAAATATGGAGAACTATCAAGCCCCTAATGGAGCACCATACATGGGTGGTGTGGGCTTCTCTTTCCTGGTCGATCACAAATTCAAAGTAATCCTCAGAACAGTATAAATTTAGCATGAACATGAATTCCAATGAGTCCTCTTTGTTCACCCCTTAGTGCGTTTGTTATTAATTCCCAAGGAATTTGAAATTTATTATTATTAGTAATCAATTTGAAAGTAGAGTTGTGTAGCTAATATCACTGACGTCTTGTTTTACAGTGCTTTGATCTGGAATCCTACTTGCAGCTGAACTGTGAACGAGGGACGTGGAGGTGTCCTGTATGCAAGTAAGTGTGGCTATTCATTATAAGTTGCAGTGAGAATTTTTTAAAAAACCTTTTTTTTGCAACCACTGAGATTATATGTTTTAAGAGGAGGAAGAATGAGAGATGATTGAATAAGATGCATGAAAATGTAGAGAATAATAGGAGAGGCCATTTTAAAAATTCAGTATTTTTAATATGTATTTTCTTTTTCACGAGAGGTGACCCATTTGACATTTGAAGAGCAAATAGTTTGGAATGCATAAAGGCTTTTCCTTTGAAATCCTTGTGTGTGGGGAATGGCTCGAAATTATTGAGGACGCAAAATGTACAGTAGTGTTTAAAAGAAAACCAACCACTACTACACAAATTCTGCGTCTTTGCTCTAACTGGAAAAGAAAATGTAGGGTAAGGCTGAAAGTGTTTTAGGGCACTGTTTCAGCTCATACCATGAGATCAAAGAGCCCTGGCCAATGCCTGTGTGAACTGTGTGCCATTACACATTCTGCAGTACCCTTTATGATGTACAAGGGTTCCATAGAAGCATGCTGATAAGGAAAAGGTTCTCTGAAGATATTTTCAGCCTCTGTCTTAACCTAAAACTGTCCCTTTCTGCAAAATCTGAAGCTGCGATTTGATGGTTTTCTACAAGTCCAACATAAATTAGTAAGGCCCACTACCAGGAACGTTCAGTCTCCTCCTGCTTTGATTGGGAAAAGACCCCACTTGTCTCAGGCACCAATCCCTCCTTGGAATTTCACAAGTGTGCACACTCTACAGACCTCAAGTGATGTTGTTTGAGAATTACTGATTAAACCCCTTCATAGTCCACACCAAAATGAACTCCATGTAAATACAATCTAAATTCAGATTATGAGAATTAGAAAAAAATATTACTTGTAAATTCTTCAGGGCAGGGGACGGACTTTTAGAAATGTTCTACAGAGCGTCATGAACACGTGTGTGCCCATGTTTGTAAATAAATAAATGTGCCATCTTCTCTTCCAGTAAAACAGCTCTGCTGGAGGGCCTGGAGGTTGACCAGTATATGTGGGGCATTTTGAACGCTATACAAAAGTAAGTGTAATTTTACCATTGGAAAATGTGGAATCCCTTTGTTTTTGATGCTGTTCTACTCCAGAGGTTTTTTCTGGGCACTGATTTTAAGTGCAGAAATCCATTAAGCTTTAGGTCTTTGAGCTGTACATTGATAGCAAGGAGAAGAGAGACAACAAACTGAAATAATAAATAGGCATTGGCCACTTCAAATCCAAAGCAGGTCTACCGTGGGTTATACTTGTGGCACATCTGCTGCCTGCTTGGCCCAGTAAAGCGACTTTGTATTAACCTGCTGTTAACAACCTGACCCCATCAATGACAGTCCTAATAATAAGGGGCCAATGAGAGAAGTGGCGTGCAGAGGAAAGTATGTTTGTTCCGAGAAAAGCGTAGCTAGTTTTGCAAGGCTATACAAAGGAGCTTATGCTGCTGTGGATTTGTCTGAGTAAACAGACATGCTTGTTGGTTCAGAACCATCCAAGCAGAGCTTTTCAGATAATGGGTTTGTGGACCTAATTTAAGAATGGCAACTTCTACCGGGGTGTGTGTGTGTGTACAGTATCAAGGAGACACAGTAGTGTGGAGCGCCTCTTTTATTTTACAGCTCAGAGTTTGAGGAAGTCACAATTGACCCAACATGCAGCTGGAGGCCTGTCCCAATCAAGTCAGACATTCACATCAAAGATGATCCAGACGGCATGCCTTCCAAGAGGTTTAAAACCATGAGTCCCAGCCAGATGATCATGCCTAATGTGATGGAGATGATTGCAGCTTTGGGTCCAGGCCCATCACCTTACCCCTCAATCCCACCTCCACCCGGCGGCAACAATTCCAATGAATACAGTAACCAAGGTGGGTTTAAACCTTTTGAGTATGTGTGTTTGCATCCATCAAACAGTATCTGCCACTAACCATCTACTGCCCACCTCAGGAGCAGTTGTGAGCATATCTTCATCTTCCAGGCAGTTGATCTGAAACAGGTTGGTGAAGCATCCTATTGGCAGAACAGCAGGCAGTCCTTAAATTGAGTGGCAGGGATCACAGGTGTTCTGCTTATGGTTTGGAAGGGAGATTACACAGTGAAGAGGAAAATGGCTTGATATTGCTGTGGGGAGACGGGAGAGAGCTATTTGAGAACTTCCATGTGTCACAAAAGAAGTAAGCATCAGATGCAATTTTTAAAGGATTCTACAGTGGTGCAGGCGTGCAGAAGATGCTTATCTGCTGGTTTATGAAACACATACATACTAACCTGGTGCCCTTCAGGTGTTTCAAACTACAGCGCTCATCGTTCTTGACCATTGGTCATGCTGGTTGGGGCTGATCGGTGCTGTAGCCCAAAATGCCAGGAGGGCACCAGGTTGGTGACAGTTGATGTATATGCAGCAAAATAGATGGGATGAAACGGGAGCATGTTTTTATTTATTTTTCTTCCTTTTTTGTTGTCTGATTGTTCTAGATGATTTAAGGAAATGTGTGCCTTTACAATTCCAGTAATGATTTCTTGCATATTTAGTAAAAATCAATACAAATACTTTTTTTCAAAAAAAAAGCTTAGTGACAGGGTTTAAGCAAAATTGCCATCCTTCCTTTCTACCTGCTGATCTTTGGTCCCCACGGAGAGGCATCATGGAGCAAGGTTTTGATCAACAAGTTTCACACGGGTGATTTAGACTTAATTATTAACCTTCACATTTCGGCATACTGTGTTACAACTTGTAGAAAATTGTGATGTGTACCTAAGAGACATGTATCAAGAGCTTCCTGCTCTTAAATCAGTGCTGTGAAAGGTAGGGAGGTGGGGGCTGCTAAGCTCTGCAAGACATGCAACCTGATCATATGTATATTTCTTAGAAGCCAATCCCACTGCGTTCAGTGGGGTGCACCCCCGAGTCAGCATGCAAAGGATGGCAGCCTTAGCCGGTTTGCAGATTAGCAAAGTGAGAATTAGCAAGGCTCTGCTGTATTTACATGACAGATCAAAGCCTCCGCTTCCCCAAGAAATAGTCTTACGCAGCTAATGACTTCTGTTCCTCTGAGATTAAATTTCTCCTCAAATTGAGCTTGTGCCGGAAAGCAAATGATGCAGATGCTTCAAGTCCCATCAAACTCTGTTTTGGCTTGACTGTTGTAAAGCTGCTGCTCTTCAGTTGACAAAACTGTATCCCCTCTGGGCAAGCTGCAAAGCTGCCCTATTATTTCAAAGCTCAACATGATCCTGTTCAGTGGCTTATGTGAAATAACTTAGCAGTTTTAGTTCTGTTCCTAGTTCACAGCATTTAAACCACAAGGGCTGCCATTGCAGTTAAGAGATTTAACTGAGACGCTCAAGAAAAAAGACACAGACCTTTAGCATAGGTTTGAGGGACAGTTGGCCAGCTCAGGAGTAGTAACGGGGGGAGAGGAGATAAAGACACTGCTGAATATACCTCAGTGTGTGTTAAATGTGGGGTTTATGTTTTTGTCTGCATCTCTTTCTCCATCCCATTTTTCCTTATATTTTCATTTTTATTAGATGGCCTGAGCAAGCAGCCTTTGAAACTTTTCTTTTTAACTGACACATGCTGGTTCCGCTTTTTGAACACAACGTATTCCACAGAAATCATTTGTTAGGCAAGCAGTCACATTACAAGTCAACGGTTTATTTATTATATATTTGCCTTATATAATGTCTCTCTCTGTGTGTGTGTGTGTATCAGAATACATATTAGACTATGAAGAGGCAGTAATGTTGTTAACTCCTATATAAAGAGCTCTTATCTCTTATTTTTGTACAACGATCACATTGTGCGTTTGGGTAAAGGTGTGGATTTGAAGTACTCTTTTAAAGTAACTCTCCCTCTCTTTCTGCTGCCTAGGTAACAGTTACCAAGGTCACAGCAATTTTGATTTTCCACACGGGAATCCTGGTGGAACTTCTATGAATGACTTCATGCATGGGCCTCCTCAGTTGTCACACCCTCCAGACATGCCCAGTAACATGGCAGCTCTTGACAAACCTCTCAGTCACCCCATGCAGGAGCCTGTAAGTAATATCATTTCTCAGTTTCTTCTTTGTGAAATAATGAATTCTTTTTTAAAAATTATGCCCAGCCAAGTCTTCAAAGTAGCTGACAGCTATTAAAAGCAAAACTACTACACTAGCATAAAGAACAATGGCATAATTTTAAAACATGAAATGATAAATCAGTCAGTAATAAATTAACCAATCACAGATTTCTGAAGAAACCTTGTTTCGAGAATCACCTGCACTTTAACTACATCTGCTACAAGGTAATATAAAAATAAGCTGTTTTCCCATAAGCATCTTTTCTACATAAATATCAGGCCTTCCTAAATTGGGGATTGTGAGTCACACCAAGGAGCCCTACGGTGCCTAGAACAGGAGTGGGTAGTAGGCCTGTGTGATATATTGCCCAGGACCAGTATGAGGCGCAGACAGCGATGACGGTTTCACTCAGCTGTATATCGCTGGTGAAACCACCAATGAATCCCTCTGCCTCCAGCGCCCGGCTGAGGGAGAAACAAGCTGCCGGCGCTGGAGACAGACTCAAGTGGCAGTGGTTTCCTCAGTGATATACCACTGAGTGAAACCGTCACCGTGGTCTGCCCCTCATAACAACAGAGACTGAAACAAGCTGCCTGGGTGAGGGGCCAATATAGCTTGTTCCTCCCTCCACTTCTTTAAACTGCTTGGCTCAGCCACACAGTTTTACAGAGTCCCCAACCTGCTGGTGGCTTGTAGAAGCCGCTGCCAGCGGGCTCCATTCAAGTGCTCCTGCTTCCCAGCTGAGAGATCTCCAACCCAGTTCCTGCTTGCACAGGAGCTGGAGGGCTGCTTAGCTAGGGAGGTGCAGGGCTCCATGGCTGCGCTCCCCTCAACAGGGAAGTTTAAAGGAGCACTGCCTGAAGGCAGCCAGGCAGAGCAGGGGCTCTGATGCGGAGGTGAGGTTCCTTTAAACTTCCCTGTCGAGGGAAGTGCAGTTTCCAGGTTGGGATCCCTCAGCTGGGAAGCCAGGGCTTTCCGCCCCCCCCCCCAGCTGAGCAGCAGGCGGGAGGCAGCTGCATTTTCCCCAGCCCACAAGACGCTCCTCAGTTCCCACCGTGAGAGCTGAGGCAGTTTCTCCCAGCGCCTCACCAGCCGGGGCCGATGCACCTTGTTTCAACATCGCCCAGTCCTAGTGGGTAGATAGTTGCCCTACTGGTAAGTCTGTAGGTGATCTGCACCAGGGCTGGGCAATGTCACCTTTTCAACATCACAATATTGAAACGGAGGGAGAAACAAGCTGCATTGGCCAGGAGCTGAGGCCAGTACAGCTTGCTCCAGGCACTGGGGATGGAGGGAATCAGCCAGGTGGCTGCAGCCAAGTGCACGCCTGTCAGGCTCTGTTTGCAAGGCTGCCTCCCTCCCAGCATCAGCACCGCTCCTCAAGGCACAGGGTGCAAGCCACTCTATCTGCGCCTTGTGGAGCAGGGCTAGCAAGTGATGGGCCCAGCAGCCTCTGCACCGCCTGGCTGCCTTCCCCTGGGAGGAAAGACCTAGCCCACCCTCAAGTGCAGACCTGCTGCCTTGGCACAGAAGTCTAAGGGAGCCCCCCCCCATCTCCAGCTTGCACAAGCTGGAGGCTCCGTTAGGCTGCTGGGGGACACGAAGCAACCCGTTACCCAGCTGAGGGAGCTCATTTGTGAGCAGGAAAAGGACGGGGCTCCCTCAGTTGGCGAGCAGGAGCACTTTAATTGAGCCCCCACCCCCTGTGCAAGCCAGTGGTGGGTAAGGATCTCCGTAAAACTGCTTGGCTGAAGGAAGGGCAGTGACACACTCCTCAGCCAAGCTGTATCACGCCTCACCGATGCAGCTAGCTTCTCCCTCTGTGCTGGTATGAGGGCAGACTGTGATGGCAGCTTCACTCAGCGGTATATCTTTGGTGAAACCGCCACCGCTCCCGAGTCCCTCTGCTACCAACGCCAAGAGAGAGGGACTCAGGAGCGGTGGCAGTTTCAGCCACCATTGCGATCTGCCCTCATACCAGTCCTGGGCGATAGATCACCCAGGCCTAATCTGCACTAGATCAGCAAAAATGTCTCACTCCCAAACGTTCAACAAGAACAAGCCCATTTCTTCTACTTACCGTATTTTTCGCACCATAGGACGCACCGGACAATAGGACACACCTTGTTTTAGAGGGGGGAGAACAAGGGAAAAAAATTCTTCCGCTCACTGCCCAGCGCCCCTTCAGCAAAGCGGCAGGAGGCGCTGCACAGAGAGTGGGAGAATTTTCCCCCTCTTGTTTTCCCGCTCTAAAACAAGGTGCCGTTTAAGGTGCGTTCAGGCGGCTACCTTGGAAGCCTGGAGAGCGAGAGGGGTCGGTGCGCACTGACCCCTCTCGCTCTCCAGGCTTCAGGTTCCTTTCGACCTGCTCTTTGGGGCTGGCGGGGGGAATCCCACCACCAGCCCCAAAGAGCAGGTCAGGGAGCAGCGGAAAGGCGCAGCAGAGAGGCTGCTGCCATAGTCACGCGTCACTTCTCCAGCTGGGAGAGGGTTGCGGGGCTATGGCTTCTTTAGCCCCGTGCACGCTCTCCCAGCTGGAGAGGTGACGCTCGGCTATGGAGGCTCCTGCCATAGGCGCGCGTCACCTGGGAGAGGGTCGCGGGGGGCTTCTTTCGCCCCGCGCGCGCTCTCCCGGCTGGAGAGGTGACGCGCGCCTATGGAGGCTCCTGCCATAGGCGCGCGTCACCTCTCCAGCCGGGAGAGGGTCGCAGGGCTATGGCGTCTTCGCTCCATAGGACGCACACACATTTCCCCTTCATTTTTGAAGGGGGAAAAGTGCGTCCTATAGAGCGAAAAATACGGTATATCAGGCTAATAAAATGAAGAAAGCCATCCTTTCTGTTAATTTCCTGAAAACAAAACCTTAGATTCAGAAAGAGCTCAGAGGCACCCTGTTTAATTCCAACTACGTCTTTTACACCTGGCTTTTATTGTTATATCTTGGGGGTCTAGTAGGAAAAAAAATATGAAGTGCTACTACTCTGCCCGTCCAAAAATGTTCTTTACCCAATGTTTTTTATATTTATTTATTTATTTAAAAAACCTCCCAGCTTATCAGCATCTGTACTGGTGGATTAGTAAAGGAAATCTCTTATCTTCCTGCTTCTGCAAGGGCAGATACCCGATTCCTCAGTTTCCAGCCTTGACTGGGAAGGAAAGGATCTAAGTAGCAGGCCATTTTGGAGTGTACTGTAATATGGGGTATTGGCCCATGTGTGCCTTCTCAAATGATAGCATATACTTTTTGTATTCTTCCCTCTCTGTGTACTGATGTGAGGTCCCACTGCTATCACCCTTCCCTTTTGACTTCCTCAAGTGTGTGAGGCAGAGGGAGGCATGAAGGAAAAGCTATAGGTCTGTTGAACTCCCCCCCTCCAAGTATAGAGGGGAGGGCACAACCACATAAAGAAATCAAAAGGGAAGGTGATGGCAGAAGGGAGCATGGAAACTGTCTACCAGGGTATGAAATGATAAATCAGCCAGTAAGGTACTATATACCCCAAACGAAACTGGCAAATTAAATGTTGCTGTCTTAGAGATGTCTGCATGTGCAATGGGGCTATTTGCCTCTGTGCTCTTTTAAATCCCTTTGGAAAGTAGAGAGCAAAAAATTGGCTCACCAGGAGCTGGGTTCTTGGAATATGGAGAAGCATAAGCACGTGCTGCCTTCTCTCACACCTGAGAGCATGGAAGTCTTCACTTTTGCAGCATTCACCTGTAAGGAAGAAAAGAACTGATGCTAAAGTGGCCAATGTATTTGTATGTATCTTCCCCCTGTATTTGTATGCAGCTAATATTCTCATATGATCATGTTTTTGTTAAAAATAAATAATTTGGTGAAGCACTGAGTTTCAGCATTATATAAACCTACTTCCACCCTGCTACTTGAGTTTGTTTCCTAGTATCACTTTTTCATCACCAAGCATGGTATATCAGAGCACATGGGTGCTGCTCTAAGGATGCAGATCTCAGTTTTAGCATCATACTCCCAACACTTTTCAATTTATTGATTTGTTGGAAGAAGCAAGTAGTCCATGTTAGTGCCTAGTCTTTGAAAGTGGTTGGGTCCCTTAAATGAGTAAATGCCACCAGTGATATCTCTTTGATAGACAACTGAATAACTTCTTCCCAGAAGGAATTAGAAGTTTAACCTCTGCTGGCACATCCAAGATAACTCAAAATAGGTGCAGTATAGACTGCAGTGATCAGTTGCTTAAAATATAAGAATGCCTACTTGAGTGTTCTGATAGTTTTAAAACAACTTTATTGTAACCAAATTTAACTAATTGCATACTATAGAAGTGTCTTTTATATTATTAATACGTCTGCTGTGTTCTAGAATTCTTGCACTTCCTGTTCATTTGCATTGTGTTTTTGTGCTCATGCTATCTTTTTGCATCTTTATGTCAGCTGAATGTAGGGACATCCTTTAAAACTATTCATGCACTTATTTTTCTCCATGGTGCTAAAGTCAGTTTGCAAGGCATGCTCTGGCATTAAAAGGAGGCCTGGACAAAAGGAGGAAACAAACACACATGTTTCACTAGATACAGACACGCATAATCATTAATCTCTGTGTGTGGCCCAGTAGCACTATCTGGAGGGTATTTTTATTTTTATGAGAACTACATGAAATGCCATGTTTCAGTTTCAGTTTCAGTTGGCTTAAGGTGAATTTGCTGTGGAAACATCTGTCAAGAGCTGCTTCTTGATGGGGATGCCTTTTTGCCCAGAAGACGTGACTAAATGAAAACCACAGCAGAACTGATTGTTTGCCCACTCAAAAGAAATGTGCAGAAAGCCATTCTCCTCCCAGATGATTAAGATCTGTGTTATGAAAGTTAATGTATACTTCCATCTTTTCCACCATCCTAACAATTTCAGGGCAGGATCTGGATAAAGAGAATTTTGGTCCCCTACCAAGCTACCTTTTATCCCATGCATTTTTTTATTTTTACTGGCACCTCCTAAATTCTGAGGGCTCATGATCCTGCACATTATTTCCCCCCTGGCGGCAAACGCCTGTCCAAGCCTAGCATTTTGCAATATGAGTTTTGCATTAATGATAAAGTAATTTAGAGTGACAAAGATTTTATTTCCTCCCCCTGCCATTTCTGAGCCTTGTACCATGTAGCCTCACTTTTCCTTTCCTGCTTCTTTCCTCCTCCGCAGATCCCTCACCCCGGCAGCACTGATCAGTCCCATAGTTCCATGCAGCAAGGTTTGCACGTACCTCATCCCAGCAGCCAGTCAGGGCAGCCATTACATCACAGCGGTCCTCCTACCCAGCCGTCCCGGCAGCCGCCCCAGGCCGCTCCTAGCAACCATCCACACAATGACCTGGCCTTTAACCCCTCCTCAGCCTTAGAAGGTCAGGCTGGTGGGCAGGGGACATCTGACATGCCGGAGCCTTCGCTGGATGTAAGTTTGTGTCATTCTCTCATCTGCTTGCTTTAGAATGTGCCTTGAGTTTCTGCAGGAATAAAATAAAAAAATAAAATAAAAGAAGGGAACAGCTTTCATAGCACATGCCCTCATTTTATGCATTGTTTCTTGCATTTCTTCACTACAGCTGACAACTCAGACTCCATGTCACGCAAGTGGTGTCTTTCCCTTGACAAGGGTGGGTAGGCAGGGGCTGGGTTTGGGGGAAAAAAGCTTTCTCTGTGAGAAATAGGCCACAAAACATTTTAGTTATTATTGATGTTTATATAGCACTTATCTGACTAACATACATTTTAAAAAGGGATGGGGTTTAGAAGTTGAATACCACCCCTGAGCAATCAGCTACTTACTTACTTTATTTATTTAAAACACTTTAATAAATAATTATTTATTTAGACTTAAATGTCATCAGGCTTGATTTTCAAAAAGAATGGAATAGTTCTATAATTTATTGGGCCAACCAGCTGTTAAAAAGCTGAAGGTCTGAGTGGTAGAGAGATTTTTCTTCTGACAGACATAGAACGTTGAAATCTGTGGCTGAGTCTGGGAGCAGACCTGTATAAGTTTCCATTTTTAAATGTGTTTTGTTTCTGAATGGGAACATCTGAATGATTCTCCCTTCTTGACTAGTGTTTTAAGATGGTAAGGCTTGTTACCAGGTTGTGCTGTAGTTTGGCACCTAGCGATAGAAACCATGCATTTCCCTCCTAGGAGGAGGAGATGCCATTTAGTCCACAAGAAAACCATACATTCTATTGCTATTTAGGACAAAATAAGCTATAGGCAACAAAGGAACAGGTTTTGCAAAAAGAAGGACATCTTAGAAAAGAGAAGAAAAGCAGCCATGTGTGCAAAAGACTTTGTAGGAAAGTGCTCCAGAATGGGGTGGGGAATTCTCATCCATACAAAGGTTTCATTACAGCCAAAAAACCCACAGAGTTTCATATCAACTTACGTTCTACTTGTCCAAGGATATTGGTCACTTGGGTGCCCTGAAAACAAATGAGATTGTTGGTGAAGGCTATGACAACTATACAGCTACAGTCTCTGTGGCCTTGGCCAAAGACAACACTATGAATTATAATTGCAAGCCTTTGAATCGCTGTCAAGCCAGAGTAGAAATATTTTCATTCAACAGGTATCTGACTTACATCTGTTCATGTATTTCAGGAATGCTGTAAGGTACAGTACAGATGATTCAAAGGAAACAGATTATATTAGCTAAACTGGACATAGTCACACCAGGCAGCGTTGATTCACTTTTAACTATATTAACTAGTTGGCGAGTGATTGTGGAATTTAACCTTTTCAGAAATAGAACCCAAAGGGTAAACAAACCATTTCTGAATTTCCAACAATAGGATTGTTTGTGAGAACATAGCATATTAATCTGTACATGGTATTTACACTTTCTCCTAGGAAGTATCATAGCTGAAACTAAAATGCAGAATATTTGTGTGTGACTTTCAAAGAAACCCCTACAGACCATCTTATATACATGCTAACCTTTTCAGGTAGTGATAGCTCATAGATGCCATTTACAGAATGTGCTGCATTATCTGTATGCCATATTTATTTATTTGCAGTATTTTTAACCTGCTTTTCACCTGTAAAGGCTCTCAGAGTGGCTGACAAAGATACGTTGACCACAGTGGAAAACTGCCCATAATATTGTGAGGCTGCTGTACCACCTCATCTCGGCTTGAGTACTACCTTGGCACAAAATAACTTACAAGGCATGTCAGTGTGTCCTAGAGCTAAAACAAATGGGCAGAAGCCCTGTGTATTATTGAACTGCACCTTTTCAGGTGGGAGGGAATATTTGAATGCTCTGCCACATGAAAAGCTCCCCTGTGCATACAAAGCAACATGCTAGGGAGAGAGATTTGAGCTAGATTCCCCGCACCACGTGCAATTTTTTTGTAGGTGTAGAGAATTTTTTATATGGTAGGGAGGGGGCCACTCAGAAAAGTGTTTCTTGGCACAGGAGCCCATATAACGCTTCAGTTACATGGAGGATCGCAATGCCAACAGCCATGTAGCACTGGAGTGGAAATTCTTCCTGTAATTAGGCTGGCTATCATATATAAAGGACTCTTTTCTCTACCCATCAAGAAAATTTACAGACACATTTTGAGAGCTTTATCTGCCAGCAAATGTGGAGCGAAAAACATGCCATTTGCCAGCTACTTCGCCCCTGTGATGATGCTGCTGCCTTCAAAATTTCCTCTTTCTTTTCCAGCTGCTTCCAGAACTCACGAATCCAGATGAGCTACTTTCATACTTGGATCCTCCTGACTTACCAAGCAATAGCAATGATGACCTTCTTTCTCTTTTTGAGAACAACTGAAGCCTTCTGTGTTTTGTCCCCCAACACCTCACACTTGTTTGACAAGTCTGTAGCTTCACGGTGAGGAATCCCTTTTTTCACAAGGACAAACTCACAACTTAAGCAAATGGTGCACACTCCCTACTTAACTTCATCTCAGAACTGCTTGAGTCAAGCTTCATCAACTGCGGTGGGGAAAAGCAAGAGGACAGTAAGGTGGTGACCTCACAGACTGCCACTCTACTTCACAGATCGATTGTGCAGCTGTGGAAACCTCACTTGTTAATTATGCAGAGAGATAAAAGAGTTTTGGGATATGCCTAGAGAGAAGCAGCCCAGTAGAAACCAGTCTCAGCAAGGGAAGAAAGGCAACAGAACTATGCTAAGCGACCAGTTTCAGAAAGTCCTTCCAACTTGTGTTCTTCCATTAAGTTCTCTCTCCCTCCTGCCCTAATGCTGTATTGTCTGTTCCACTATGTTCCTTCCCTCCCTCTCCCAGTACACTTCTGTCGGACACAATAAGGACAAAACTTAGTTGGCAGCACATTTAGACTAGCCAAACAAACTCAGAAACATAAAACAAATACCAAAAAGCACAAAAAACCAATAAAGATGTCACAAGTAGGATAAAAATACAAAATGCAGCCAAGGGAGGCATCTGTTTCTTAAGACAGTGGTTTCTCCATTGTGGAAGAGTCCAGTGAATCTCCAGGGTATGGCAAGCGTGCTTTTCTAAATCGTAGCAATCTTTTTTTTTCTTTTTTTTTTACTATTCTTAGAGGAAGGTTAGTTACCTTGCTCTGACACAGATACGTGGACACCTTGTTTTCTTCTGTCCTTCTCTTTCCCTTTCTTTTTTTCTTCTTCTTAAGGGATTTGGTTTCAGATTACTGCCTTTTGTGACAATAAAGCAGCCAGCTATTAAAAGGGGGCAGACCATATTCACATATGAAGTAGGAGAAGAGAAAAACTGTAAACCGTTGATCCATCACCAAGAGCTTTCGATTTTTGTAACCTGCGAAGTTAGATCACTGCTCAGTTCCTAACAGGAAAATGTAGCAAAAGTGTGGAGAAAAAGAGCTCTCACTTAAAGATATTTGGGGGCGGGGAGAGAGATAGAGGGGAAAACTGTTCACAATTGTTTGGAATTGAAGGAGACGTTTGCAATAAGAGTCTCCTTATTTCTCCCCCCCACCCTCCGATGGTTTGCTTTGCATTTTCCAAATTGTGTTATGTGGCTCTGCCTTTTTGTTTCTCTTTTTCAGTTTTAATGTATCATTTAGCTGCCAGGACCTTTTCCCTCTTCTTTTCAAAAAATATATTTCCAAGGATAATGGGCACGGGAACAGTAAGTTCCTTTGGTACCACCGTACAGCAGGCTCTCGTGCCACAATGCTTCCGTGGTATTTGTGCTTCTCATGTGGTTGCTTCCCTCCTGCATGAGCTTCCAGTCACTTCTGGGCCCATTTCTGCGTCCTCTCCGTCGTTCTCTCTTTATAAATTTTGTATAGTACCTGTGTGTTAAGACGTGCATGTGTGCCAACTTTGCCCTTGCGGGCCAACATTTCATCTTCTGCCTACTGTGTACAGAATATTGCTTTTTTGTGGATAATACACCTTGATTGCTTCGTCCCCTGTTCGGAATCCAATCCAATCGTCCCATCTTTGATTTCAGCAGTAGGCTTTCGATTTTGTGCCAGATGGAACTCTTGCGTGTTGGTTTCAGTGTGTAAACTCCACCCAACTTGCCCTCTGCGAATGGCATGACCTGTGCATTCCATTCTGAATTTGCTCTCCTCACCAAAGTCATGCTTGTAAATTCTTTGAGCATTTGTTCTTAGCATCTACCACCACTGCTGTATTTGCATCTTGTTATATATATATGCTAGTCGACAGCACCCTGCTGTAGATATTACAGGAAATGGCAGTTTTAGTTCTTATATTATTTTCCAGTTAGGAGTGTTGAATTTGTAAACATTTTATGTAGAGATGTTCCTACATTTACCTTTCCCCTCCCCACCCTTATTATTGAGGTTTTTATTTTGTTCCTTTTTTCAAGAGAAGCGCTGTTCATTATGCAAGATCAATTATTTTAAGAATTGCTGTTGTAAATACCTTTTGTGAATATTTTAGTATTGTCTTTGATTATTATATTCAACATTTTCACGATCTGGATATACATGTCTTTTTAAAATACATAGTCAGGGGGAGCGGGTCTTTTTTCTTTTTTCTTTTTGTAAAGGGTTCTTGGACTAAGGGAGCATCGATTTTTCCTTCTGATAAATTAGCCCTATCAGTTTCTTCAACAAATATTCTACATCTGGCCAGTGTCCTCAGCAGCCCAGCAAAGAAATTGTTGCGTGACTGTCCTAACCTGTATCACCCTAGACTTCTGCTTTGTAGGCAAAGAAGCTATTTCTAAGGCTCTCACTTACATCCCTCTGAAAAGGTTGCTGGCCTGTGCGTAGAAGAGGGGAAAGCAGTACAGAATATAGTTTCTTATCCTGTATATACATAGCAAAGGATCTTTATTATTGGACACCTGGTGCCACAACTATTATATGGTGGCACAACTGAGATGGGACACCACTGTGACACTGAAGTCTAGAGCTTCCTTCCATTTTCTTTTGTTTTCTTTTTAGTAGCTTTCCCCCTGCACCATTTTGCTGCATCATTTACATAATCAATGAAATCATTTGTATGAGCAGCTAAGGCTAATAATTTGACGCATTATTCTTAATTTTTAAAAAAGCCTCTCACACACAATCTATGAGCTCTAAACCGAATGCCACACACTTGTCGTAGCCATGTATTGTGGCCCACCAGTAGTGCAATAAAGCTTCCGGTTCCACTGTTTATTGAAAAAAAAAAAGATAAATAAAAATACCTCTGAATACCAGTTGCTGGAACTCACAAGTGAGGAGAGTGTTGCCGTCCTCATGTCCTGCTTGTGTGTTTCCTATAGGCATCTAATTGGCCACTGTGAAAGCGGAATGATGGACTATCAGTAGTCTTCAACCTTTCAGACCCAGGACCTCAAACATGCATTTGGGGATCCATTTCTTAATCTTTTGCCATATATTTGCATGGTGATAGTGCTCCTGTTGTGACACACCTCAGATCAGGTGAGACCCACTAGTGAAAAACTAATAGACTAGTAGACTAGACGCACCTTGGCCCTGCTCCAGCAGAGTTGTTATGTTGTTAGTCAAGCACCTGGTAGGCTACAATACGTGGTGGGTGGGTTGCATTCAGTTTGATGGATCATAAGTTGTGAAGGCCTATGTTAAGCCATATACTGTGCGTTTGCCTGTTCAGCTTCTAGCACTGAATTTTATTTTATTTTATTAGCATTGCTCCTCCACTGTTAGATATGCATCTATCAAAACTAGTTACTTGAAAATTGAGGGGTGGTTTTCTGTGTAACTGGAAACGGAACCATTTTAAAGTCAAAATTGTTTAGCTTTTGCTGATGGCAATCAAAATGCATTGTTATATAAAGGTTCCTGTTGAGGAGGCGTAAGGTGAGACTCACCTGAGACAAACATATTTGGTATAATAAGGCTTTCTATCATTTGATGAAATCTTCTCTCAAGTAACAGTTAAATGCACATTTTGGCAGCTGTGGATTTCATGTCCACTGATTAGTAGAAAGAGACAGATTGACTATGCACAAGGGCTACCTGAGCTGTGTTTGTGAACGGATAGAAGCAAATGCTGAGATCTAGCCATGTACTTGCGTAATAGTTTATCAAAGGGCATATTTATCAAAGAGGCAGCCTTTGTGAAGTCAACCCAGAATGCCCCCAACTTACTTTCTCACGTGGCCACATTAGCATCTTATTAAATTACTGGGACTGTTTAAGGATAGTCAAAACAAAAAAAAAGGTTGATGGTTTTTTCTTATCTGCTCACTGCCATCATGTTATAATGTGGAGAAAACCTGTTAAATAAATAGCAACCCCATGCATGTCTTCTCAGAAACAAGGCCCACCAAGTTGGTATAGTGTTGTTTAAGAAATCTGCAATCCTATGCACACTTAACTGAGAAAAAACCCTGATGAATGCTTCTGAGTAGACATACATAGGATTGTCCTGTAAATTAGTTGTTTTTGTGTTGAAGGGCAAAATTATATCACCAAAGGTTTTTTTTTATTTTATTTTTAAAAAATCCTTGTTTCAGGGGCATTTGCTTTGGGGTTTTGTTTTTTTAATTGTTTCCCTAGAGACACCCACCTGGAAAAGAACCCACAGAGATTTATACTTCTACTGCCAAGACATTATTATTGTTGTTATTATTATTAATTATTATTAGAGGATTATGAAAACACACTAATGTCTGCAGTGGAGACTCCAGGGACATCTGTACATATGTAAATGGCAAATAGAGACATGTTAACAGAAATGCATTCATTTTCCTTGGAATGTGCATTGTTTTTATTTCGCAGGAAAAAAATAAAGCTTGAAGCTCCATCTTATGTGGAAAATGAATCCTGTTTGTTAGCGTTTGTGAAGTCTCCACATTTGTTTCACTTCTTGTAATATACTCTGGATCCTTTGTGAAAAGAATTTTGTTGCATTTTTTGTTTTTCCCTTCATGTAATAACTAGCTTAAATGTACTAGTCTTATCACCTGTGTATTTTTAGGGTGCTACAAAAATAATGAAGAAAATAAGGGGATTAAATAATAAAAAAGATTGTAACCAAATTCATACTTTGTACAATTTTTTGATATTGTGATCAGAGGAGAATTTTAAAAAGTACAATCGGAATTAACATGCAAAAATGGCCATTGTCTTTGTTTGTACATTGTATGTACAGTACAATGCAATCATTTCATACTTTAAAACTGGTCAGAAAAAAATAATTGTGATTTTTAGTCTTGAAAAACTGTATGTAGTTAGATGATGTGACAACCTAATATTTATCTAATAAATATGTATTCAAATGAAACCTGTATATTAGGTGTTCATGTGGTTATTTTGTATTTAAAAAAATCAGATTGACTATTGCTAGACATTTATATACTTTCTTGTAACACTGAAAGTACTCTCATTTTTGCTCATGTTATTTTTTTTCTTAAATAAATTTGGAAAATGATGGATGGACTAGTGGGCAAATGTTTTGTAAATCTGAACTTCCTCCTACTTTTCTTTTTTTAAAAATAGCATTGCAAGGTCTTGGAATTCATTATCTGGTATTTATAATAATGCTTGGTCCTAATGATGATCATGTTCTATGCCTATTATGTACACAATTGTATATTTACTTGATGAATACCAAAGGAGGCTATGGGAAAGATTCATTGCACTACAGGAAGCAGGGTTGATGCCAGATTTCAAGGGGTCCTCAGCATGGTCTGGCCAATGGACCCCACCACTATCAATCCTCTTCTCTTGCCCCCACCTCCAGTTGCTGACAATCCTCTTCCCTGTGGCAGCAGGACTGTCAATTCTTTGCCCACTCAACACGCTCAGTCCTCATTATACTATTTTGGAATTGTTGTTTTTCTAAGTACCCCCTTAACTGCCCCCACCCCAAGAGTTTGCATAGTTCTTGCAAACCTCTTAATTCTCTCAAGCATACTGATCCCTCCCTCTTCTGCATGGGTGGTACTATTTTGGTTAAATAAGAACTGGTAACTCAGATAAAAAGGTAAAGGAGCCCTGACAGTCCAGTCGCAGACGTCTCTGGGGTTGTGGCGCTCATCTTGTTTTACAGGCCGAGGGAGCTGGAGGTTGTCCGCAGATAGTTTTTCTGGATCATGTGGCCAGCATGACAGCCGCTTCTGGAGCAACAGAACACCAACACCAGAGCAGCGCACGGAAACACCATTTACCTTCCCGCCGGAGCGGTACCTATTTATCTACTTGCACTTTGGGGGGGGGGCGTGCTTTCAAACTGCTAGGTTGGCAGGAGCTGGGACCAAGCAACGGGAGCTCACTCCGTTGCGGGCATTCGAACCGCCAACTTCTGATTGGCAAGCCCAAGAGGCTCAGTGGCTTAGACCACAGCGCCACCCACGTCCCTGGCAACTCAGATAACAGACTGCTATTAATATATGATACCATGCCAGGTGGACATATATCAAGTCAGATCATTGGCCCATCTAGTTCTGGATGTTTTCACTGGCAGTGGCTCTTCAGGCAAGAGTCCTTCCCAGGGCTCCCTGGAGATGCCCTGGATTGAATCTAGGATCTTCTGCATGCAAACATGCACTCCCACTGAGCCACGGCCCTTCCCATAACAGCTAGCATCTGCTGGAGATGTGGTTCTGAACTGGGCATATTAATTCATGTGACCTAATTCTCTTCAGTACAAAATCTGGACAGAGGTATGCAGGAGGTTAATTACATATGATTTTGGAAGCTTCATTAACCTCACCACCATTATATGGGGTATGTTTGGGATTCAAATTCTGAAGAAGTTGGCCTCTTGATATTTAAAATATGTTTCTGCAAAAGCCCTCCTTGGCATTCAAGCCTCACAGGACAATAAGGGGGAGAACCCCACCTTTTCCACCCATTTCACTGACTGCCACATGATGGGAAAGGGACTTGTGCAGCAGGAAGCTGCTGCCTCTACCTGTGTAAGATCTGGGTTCTGAATAAGTAGGGAGTCTATACAAGGACAGCAAGCACCCTGCTGCAGAGGTTTTCTTCCCAAAAATGTGATAGGCAGTGAAGCTGGCAACAGAGATGACAGCGAGCAGAGTGAGGAGCAAGAGGCCCCAGGCTTACAGCCATGTGAGGGAGAAGAAAGACTGAAGATGGATTCACTTATATGCCACTTTTCCACACCTTGAGTTGTGCCCAAAGCTGCTTACAGCAAATAATCAAAATATCAAACTATGCAGCATTAGAGATACAAACAATCAAAAAGGACCATGGAAAGGACTAAACATCAGAAATGTACCTACTCTTAGACTGCTGGATTAAGAACATGCTTGCCCTCTCACTCTGAGAGAAAGTAAAGATGAAGCAGGACACTTACCTTCTACTCTGAGCAAGGCAGGAAGAGACATTTTTGCAAAGAGATGTGCGATGAGATATTTGACAGTACCTGGAATTAAACAAATTTCAACACAGTTAGTGCACGCTAACCACGCCACACTCAATAAATTACCCCTGGCCTTATCCCCCTACCCCCTTCTTTGCCCCACTCCACGAATTGTTCCCTTTCCCCATTCCTTCCTTGAGTTCTTCTATCCCAGTTGTGATGGTTGCCTTTTAAGTGTCTCGTGTGTCTCTGTGTTAAGGAACATTCATTTTTAAAGAAATTTAAAAAGATGCTTACTTCAGTTTAGGTACTTCATTTTGGAATCTTTTGAGACTCTCTTGTGATTTACCTCAAGGATGTCAACAGTAAGTTTGGTAATAGGAAGCCAAAGTGGGTTAGAGGGTGTTCCCAGTGAGAAACTGGAAATCCACAAACGACTTCAGTTTCATTCTGGTAGTACTGCCTAGAACTCAAAGTCAGCGCATCATACCTGCTTATGACTGGGCTGCAGTCTTAAGGAACGAAATGCCAATGAACTCACTGGGACTTTATTTGACGTAAACATCCTTAGGGCACTGCTGCCTACATTTTAAATGTTCAAGTTGGTTTGTTCTAAAAGTTCCTATGCCTACAACCAGAGAACCAAAAAAAAGGATTCCAAAAGTATTTATTTTAATTTGTTAGTCTATAGTTTCCATTGTACAACCTCATTTTATGGGTATATGAAACGATGATACATAACCTGTGAATGCCTAAGGCAGCTTGCTAATTAGTTCAGTGAGCGCTCTTGAATTACAAGTGCTAACCTACACACACCTGAAGAACAGGTTATGAGATAACCGGGTAACCAGCACGTGCCATCGTGGTGTTAATGTGTATCTGAAATACACTGCTTACTATTCTTTTAACCATTAAAGGATCAAAGGAGCTTGGTGAGAGACAGTTGGGGAGGGTGTATGAGTGTGTCACAGCTGGCATTAGCAAGCAGACATACATTGGTTTCTGCTATTGTCATTTCTGTTAAATAGAGGTTGCACGTTGAGATGCAAGCAGAACTACCTTGTAGAAAGTAGACAAGCAAACAATTTTAGGCACTGCTTTCCCCAGAAATGTCTAACTGAGGCCTATTTTTAATTGATGTTTTTCATGTGAGATTGAGCAAGTTCCAAATTAAAGTATTCTCTCACACAGTTCCAACTACAAAAGATGTCCTATAGGAAGGGCTTGCTTTGTTAAGCAGTATAAAGGTTTGCCAGACTGCTACCCACAAAGGAGAATTCAACTAGCACATCCCACCACACTAGGAAACAAGCTTTTGCACAGTTCTTCATTTCTTCCTGGTAGATTGTGCCCCATGGCTCAGATGTGTTTGGCACCTTTCATGGTACTCAAAATCTATTGGCTGAAGTGGCTATCTCACCTCTGAAAAGCAGGTGATCCCAAGATGTTACCGTAAAGCCCTATCTTAAAACTGATTATCTAATTAACATCTTTCTATCAAACTTTGTGGGCGGCAAGAGGGAAGATGAAATTATAGCAAACCGATAGCAAAGCACAACCCAGAAAGTTGTTAATGATATTGTTTAGCATAGCAGCAGTTAAAAAGAAAGCAATCACTATTACGGATCAAATCTGTAAGAATTATTTTAGTTATAATCTTCTCTTTTCCTGTGTCTTTAATAGTTGCGTAAGACATAGAAATTCAACAAGAAAATGATATGACATTGCTGTGTCTTCCATACTGAGAAAATACGTGCCTGTTGAATTTCTGTCTGTTACACAAGTGTTAAAGGCACTTGAAAAGTCATACCAGCTTTCTTTATGCACCAATGAATGTGCAAGTAGATATTAATTTAATTTATGCAGAGATTTCTATACCACATTTCTATTGAATGATTAAGCCCCTGGACTTTTCTTAAATTATCTTGGTTAGTTTAGAACCAGCCAAATCCAGCAATCACAAAAGCTCTGAGTTTCCATACATTATATAATGCTCTTAGCATCCTGAATTCCAAAACACTGAGAACATCCAACGTGACTGAACTCATAACACAAATCACAGAAGTGCAAAAGCCACATGGGAGAGGACAGCTTTCCCACATGACTCGGCAGGTGATTGTTATGAGAATTAATTCCTCAGGACATTTTGTTCCATATTGGCATGGCTCTTTTGAAAACTCAGCTTGAGGACTTAAATTTGGACCTAAATTATTGTGAGAGATGATTCCCTCTACAATTGGAAAAATAGCATTTGGTACAGTCAGTATAAGAATTAGTAGCAATTTTCTCCACAGGCATTGTTATGTAGAGGGGCTAATTAGAATTGCCTTTCAACATTTACTTATGCAGGTCTGCTTCTTTCTGAGCAGTCATAGGTGCCACTATATTTTCTTGTCCTTTTTTGTGTTGGGAGTTATCTGTCCTGGACTTTCTTGTGATTTTTCAGTAACAAGTAGAAGGATCATAGTCCTCAATCAAATTTGGAGGGCTGAGGAAGAGTAGATTATTGGACTTGCCTTTCAACATTTCCAGCACAATCCTAATCATGCCTATGCAGAAGTAAGTCCTATTGAATTCAATCAAGATTGCTCTCAAGTAATTGGTGTTAGGATTGTAGCCAAAATGATGTAAGTCAAGGTTCCTTCTGAGATATAGGTGCCACTCAATTTTATTGCTCTTTTATGTGCAATATGTTGGGCATGATGCAGTACTAGATTTTCTAGTGACTTTCCAGTAACAGATAGCAGGTTCATAGTCATTCATCAAATTCTGAGGGATGAGGAAGAATGATTCCTAATTGTTCCTAATACTCCCTTTCAAAAATGCTGCAAGAGTTTCTAGCTTCAAAGAAAGCCTACCTTACACAGGAAGGAAACCACTTCCTCTTCCCACATTGATAACTGGTTATGCAAATTGACCAGAAACTGTGTGTGTGTGTGGTGCTGATGTTGGAAGAGGCCAGAACAGCTGCAGTTTTACCACAAGTTGTTTCTTACTCCAAAGTGTTTTGGGCCCAAGAAACATCATTAAGGTGGGAAATGAAATTTATAAAATTAGGAACGGTCTGTATCTATACAAGGTGTCTTATGAGATTTGCTGAAGCCAATCCGATACCTTTTTAGAGCAGAATAAGCAACATCCTTAATAGAAAGAGGCTGACCCAAGCTTCGGGGTTTTAGGGCTTGTCATCTGAGAGGCAAAACAGAAGTGTACTAATCTCATGTGAAATGCAACTTTCAGAGTTAACTTAATATTGTTAACTTAATAATTCAGCAAATTTAACTGCATACTTGGTTTTAAAGAGTCAAGAGCTCTGTTTTAGTTTTTGCATGGTGGGGAGCATGTTCTAAATGGTTATGCATACAGTGGTACCTCGGTTTATGAACTTAGTCCATTCCGGAAGTCCGTTCTTAAACCGAAGCGCACTTTCCCTAATGAAGCCTCCAACCGCCGGTGCCCTTCACCGTTTGGATTCCGTTCTTAGACCGAGGTAAAGTTCTCAAACCAGGACACTACTTTTGCAGAGTTGGTAAACCGAATAGTTCTTAAAAACCAAGGTACACTATATAGAGAAATAAGTGACCCTCAGGGTCCCTTCCAACTCTACAGTTCTGTGATTCTGTGAAATATTTAAAATGGTTTGAAAGAATACGACTGAATGTTCTTCGCTAACTTTGGGGGATAGTGTCACAATTCCAAAAATGTTCATCTTTGAAACAGCTAGATTTCTCATTTGTGTAGTTTGGCAGAACAATCCAATGCCCCACCCCGATCTGTTGTGGGATTGGACGTGTCTCTCCTCCCAGCCCTACCTGGTTCTGCCAGATACTGCCAGTGACCCATTCTGCCTGCCCAATAGTTGACAGAAGCTACCACTAGCAGAAGCAACTCAAAGAGGGCATTCCTAGCGGAAGCAACTCAAACAGGGCATTACAGAATTGGGACTGGGCCACCATCGGTTCTACTGGATCCTGTGTGGACTTTGCTGCCATCACATTACAGCAGTGGGCCCAGTCTAGGCCTCTTTGCTGCAACAGCCTGGGAGCTGGCACATCAAAGGGACACCTTCCATCCCATCCTGCAGATCCCCAGAGCATCTGCAACATGCACTGCACCATTACATCAGTCCCATCTGCTGCCAGCCAAGGGTTGGCACGGCGCCCTAAGCGGATAAATATTTTCCTTGGAGAAAATAATTTAGAAATTGTCTCAAAACATTTCACCATGCAGCATGCTGTGTTATTCTGTTTACAAAAGCTATAAAATGCTGAACATCACCCACAGTTTGGATAAGGCATATAACTAGTTACATAATAGTAAATATCGTTTTTTATTCCAGAATTGAGCTGCATCTTGTAAACCTAAGCTAATGTAAGGTTCTTCTTGGTTTATCATGTAAAGCCAGGATCCAAAGAAGCTGCAAAAGTTTCAAGTGCCCAAATAATCTTTGGGCTGGTATTTCTTGAACAGCAGCCCTTCATATAGCACAGAAAAACATTTTTCAATCAGAGGAATTTCAAAACTAGCTTATGGCATGGCATGGGACATGCCTAGAAAGAAAGAAATGTGCCCGTAGGCACACTCAAGACAACCTTGGGCATGCTTAAACTGGTTCAGTGGATCCTGCCCATTAGACCTGAAGTAAGCTTTAGAAAATTTATTCACATATATACATATTTTGGCAATTATCCACAAGGGAAGACATGCTTCCTCTGCTCCTTCCTTCAATGCAGATATGAGCTGCTACTTTGTACAACCACATGCACAGTGTTAAGAGTTTGTGAGTGCTGGGCTCCTATAATTCCCAGATTCAGCAAGTGTTAGAATTTAATCAAGGTTTGAGGTGCTAATCCCTGGATCTAGAAAATGTTAAAAGGGAATTGAGCCAGGCTAGCCTCCTTATGAAATGATTGCCATTGGGGAAATGGACCATTAAAGGATCAAAGGGGCTTGGTGAGAGAGAAAATTGGTAGGGCCCCCTACCCACAACAGATAAAGCTAGAGTTGAGAGGTTAGGAGTGATGTCACAATAGAAGAAAGGCAGCTAGCTCAAAAAACTAGAGAGTCTCTGTTTGAATCCAAGGCTGCAGCTATGGGAGAATCAAGACCCCCTTGGGGTGCTGATGCTGCAAACCCCTCCCTCATAGACCCAGGTTGTATATATGTATAAATCAACCATATATCACAAAGGGCCCACAGACTCTGCTATGCTGCATTCCCAAAAGGAAACAAGAACCCCAGATGAGAACCTGAAACTCGTGAAATCTCACACTGCTCGGAGATTGCGGTGGTGTGCAACGATATTACAGCATATTCACATAAATTGTGCGTTATATTCCTTCCATGAACAGCAACATGCTGTTTCAGCGCAAACCCCGTAAAGTAGCCCAATGGCAACAGGTGTCCTGCCATGATCATCTCTTCCTGCTGCCATCCACTTGTAATCTAGTATTAAACTATCTAGTCCTACATTAGGCAAATAAACGTAACAAAGACTTGCATCTATGGTCACTTCTGCAGTGGGCAGCCTCTGAAGTTGGTTGAAGTTCAACAACAAAGTCTGGGGGTGCGGTGCCATTTTTTATGCTGTTTAATTGGGGTGACTGACAGCTAAAAGGGCAATTGATCAATGAGGGGGAACCCATGTGAGCAATGGGTGGTGGAGGAAGACGCAATTAACACCAGTAATCACCTCTAAAAGGTGGTAAGAACTGAAATGGACTGGCTCTTCCTACTAGACAGTGTTGTGGAGTCAAAGAGAGGCTACTCTGTCACATGAGTAACAGTGCGCCATGATAATGGACTCTGCCATTACAGTTAAGCGTATGAAAGATTTATCACAGTTCCAGAAATTCTTGAAAAATTCTTCATTCAAAAGCAGAGTACAATGCAGATGTGAATCATGCTTCTCAGGTACAACAGGCTTCCTATTGCACATCTTTCAAATCTCTGTCACTGTTCCCTCCGCCCCAGATCCAGGGACGGTAGTCTCAAACCTGCTACCTTTTGGGAGCAGCTCTCAAGTTGCCGAACCTCATGCACACCTTTACTTCCCTGGTTTGTATCACTTCCTCCCTGACATCAGAGCTTCATCACTGCTACTCCACTTATTCAAGAGCCAGCATCTCTTGCCATGTCTTACCTGCATCAATACTGACTACAAAAGCAATGCAGACTTTGGTCACCTTCAGACTCTCAGTGTTTTGCAGGAGAGATTTAAGTACATACTGTTTCAGAGAAACAGACCAGACAAGAAAGGAGGAGGAGTGGCGTTATATGTCAGGGATGTGTATACCTGTGAAGAGATCCAAGATTTAGAACCTCAAAGCCAAAGTGAGAGCATTTGGGTCAAAATTAAGGGAGAGAAGAATAACAGTGACCTCATTGTGGTGGGAGTTTACTATAGATCCCCAAGCCAAACGGAGGACATAGATGATGCCTTCCTGGAACAGATGGCCAAGCATGCAAAAGGAAGGGAGATAGTAGTAATGGGGGACTTCAATTACCCAGATATTTGTTGGATGTCAAACTCAGCCAAGAGCATAAGGTCAAACAGATTCCTCACTGGCCTTGCAGACAACTTCATTGTCCAGAAAGTGGGAGAAGCAACAAGAGGAACAGCCATTTTAGATCTGGTCCTAACCAATGTTGATGACCTGGTTAGTGGGGTAGAAGTGGAAGGATCATTAGGCGCAAGTGATCATGCTCTTCTGAAGTTTACTATACAGCGGAAAGGAGCAGCCAAGCATACTAGGACTCAATTTCTTGACTTTAAGAAAGCCGACTTCATAAAACTTAGGGAAGTGCTGGGTGAGATCCCATGGACAGTAATGCTAAAAGGAAAGGGAGTTCATGATGGCTGGGAGTTTGTTAAGAGGGAGATAGTAAAAGCACAACGTCAGGCTATACCAATTTGACGGAAACATGGAAGGTGCCTAAAGAAGTCAGGGTGGCTATCTAAAGAACTTTTAACTGAGTTAAGATTAAAAAAGGATGTGCACAAAAAATGTAAAAGGGGGGAAACCACCAAAGAGGAATTCAAACAAATAGCCAGCACGTGTAGACACAAAGTCAGAAAAGCTAAAGCACAGAATGACCTCAGGCTTGCTAGAGAGGTTAAAAGCAACAAAAAAGGCTTTTATGGGTATGTTCGTAGCAAAAGGAAGAACAAAGAAACAGTGGGGTCACTCAGAGGAGAAGATGGTGAAATGCAAACAGGGGACACAGAAAGGGCTGAACTCCTCAATGCCTTCTTTGCCTCAGTCTTCTCCGATAAAGAAAACAATGCCCGACCTGAAGAATTTGGAGCAAATGATTCAGCAAAGGAAACACAGCCCAGAATAACTAAGGAGATAGTACAAGAATATTTGGCTAGTTTAGATGTATTCAAGTCTCCAGGGCCAGATGAACTGCATCCAAGAGTATTAAAAGAACTGGCAGATGTGATCTCAGAACCATCTTTGAGAATTCCTGGAGAACAGGCGAAGTCCCGGCAGACTGGAGGAGGGCAAATGTTGTCCCTATTTTCAAAAAGGGGAAAAGAGAGGACCCAAATAATTATCGCCCAGTCAGTCTGACATCAATACCAGGGAAGATTCTGGAGCAGATCATTAAGCAAACAGTCTGTGAGCACCTAGAAAGGAATGCTGTGATCACCAATAGTCAGCATGGATTTCTGAAAAATAAGTCATGTCAGACTAACCTGATCTCGTTTTTTGACAGAATTACAAGCCTGGTAGATGAAGGGAACGCAGTGGATGTAGCCTACCTTGATTTCAGCAAGGCATTTGACAAGGTGCCCCATGATATTCTTGTAAAGAAGCTGGTAAAATGCGGTCTTGACTATGCTACCACTCAGTGGATTTGTAACTAGCTGACTGACCAAACCCAAAGGGTGCTCATCAATGGTTCCTCTTCATCCTGGAGAAGAGTGACTAGTGGGGTGCCACAGGGTTCTGTCTTGGGCCCGGTCTTATTCAACATCTTTATCAAGACTTGGATGATGGACTCAAGGGCATCCTGATCAAATTTGCAGATGACACCAAACTGGGAGGGGTGGCTAACACCCCAGAGGACAGGATCACACTTCAAAACGACCTTGACAGATTAGAGAACTGGGCAAAAACAAACAAGATGAATTTTAACAGGGAGAAATGTAAAGTATTGCACTTGGGCAAAAAAAATGAGAGGCACAAATACAAGATGGGTGACACCTGGCTTGACAGCAGTACATGTGAAAAGGATCTAGGAGCCTTGGTTGACCACAAACTTGACATGAGCCAACAGTGTGACGCGGCAGCTAAAAAAGCCAATGCAATTCTGGGCTGCATCAATAGGAGTATAGCATCTAGAACAAGGGAAATAATAGTGCCACTGTATTCTGCTCTGGTCAGACCTCACCTGGAGTACTGTGTCCAGTTCTGGGCACCACGGTTCAAGAAGGACACTGACAAACTGGAACGTGTCCAGAGGAGGGCAACCAAAATGGTCAAAGGCCTGGAAACGATGCCTTATGAGGAACGGCTAAGGGAGCTGGGCATGTTTAGCCTGGAGAAGAGGAGGTTAAGGGGTGCTATGATAGTCATGTTCAAATATATAAAAGGATGTCACATAGAGGAGGGAGAAAGGTTGTTTTCTGCTGCTCCAGAGAAGCGGACACCGAGCAATGGATCCAAACTACAAGAAAGAAGATTCCACCTAAACATTAGGAAGAACTTACTGACAGTAAGAGCTGTTCGACAGTGGAATTTGCTGCCAAGGAGTGTGGTGGAGTCTCCTTCTTTGGAGGTCTTTAAGCAGAGGCTTGACAACCATATGTCAGGAGTGCTCTGATGGTGTTTCCTGCTTGGCAGGGGGTTGGACTCGATGGCCCTTGTACTCTCTTCCAACTCTATGATTCTATGATTCTATGTACTAGAAATTTAGGTTTGTGCAATAAAACTGAACTAAAGCACTCAACAGGAGTTGGTGAGGAGGGCACAGCATTGACACCCCCCCCAATGGTCCTATCACCCTCCTCCCTACTGGTAAGCAGTATTGGCTCTGCTATGCCACCCACCCAAATTACTCCTGAAAGTGTGCTGCTGCCTTGGTACAACAAATCCGATTTTTATTTTTTTTAAAGGATTTTTTGTGGTTTGGGGAGCATTGGGAAAATGCACTGAAAAAAGATGGATAAACACTGCACAAGCAAACCATTATGAATCCTCAATGTTGTATAACCTCCCTGCAAACAAATAATGAATACTCAAAATAAAGACTGGGAATAGTCTAATCTCCATGTAGGCTTTACGCTGGCAAATCCGAGTGAATTTTCACTGAACATAGGGAAGGAGCCCCCATTCAGAACCAATGTTTTTTTCCTAATTGATGCCCTGAATTTGCAAAACAGCAGGCAAACTCCATCAGGCAGCCACCTTCACTGTACTCTTTTTGGTGCCTGCTAAAAACACTTTTGTTCAGACAAGCCTACCATATAGAATGTTTACACATGTGTTAACCCTTTTTAAGCTTATCACCGATTATAATTTTAAAGTTTTAAATAGCTGCTTTTAACTGTATTTTATAATTATTTAATTCTTTTTGGAAACTGCTTCAAGGTTTTTTACAATCAAATTTTATGACATAAATAAAATAAATCACCATATCCCTATGAAAGCTCTAGTAATTTTGGTATCAGTACAGTACTCTGATGTGGCACTGATATAAATACGTACATTTAAACAGACTATCAAATAATTTCTAAACAAAACTGACAGTGGAGTTCTTGTTTTAAAATACATGAAATTTGTCACTGTCACTGATAAAAAAACTTCTTAAAATACATTTTTAAAAATGGAAAGGGGCAATGAAGTAAACTACATGTTTAAAGAAGAGACTGATGAATCACAACAGCAAACTGCTAGAAAGTTCTCTGAAAGCACCAATCCTGACCCAAGTGTGTCAGATGTCCTTGCCATAAGGACCATTTTAAAGCTGTATTTTCCTATACACATTGACTATGAAGTTGGTTAAATATTAGCTCAAGAGCCACACAGAGCAAAGCTTCTGGAACCTTCCCTAGAATTCATGCATCTTGTACTCACATACAACTTTCTGATATATGGAACACACGTCTCCAGCTATTTTTAAGTCAACCTTTATAAGTAATTAAAAAATTAAGAAACATATTTCAAAAGTCTTTCTTGATCTCAAGCCTAACCCTATAACCTGAGCACAGAGGATGGCTGGGTATTGGTCATTCCAATGCATAAGAAACTAAATCAATGTTTCCCAAACTCGGGTGTCCAGCAATTTTCAAACTACAATTCCCATCATCCCAGACTACTGGTCCTGCTAGCTATGGATGATGGGAGTTGTAGTCCCAAAATTGCTGGAGACCCAAGTTTGGAAACCCTGAATGAAACTTTCCATTCTATGGAAAGGCGGCTTATAACAATGGAATGTAGTTGCTACATGGCTAATTTCCAAATCATTACCTTGGTAAGGAAGAGGAATCACTGAAAAGATTATGAAAGAGCTTTAGCACCTGGAACACCTTGTGAAGCGCTCTGAAAATGCATGACGTCACAGACAGCTGTGTCACAAACAGCCCTGAACGTTTCACTTATTTATTCTCTATATAAACACTGTATCACAACAGATAATCATCGGCTTTGCCTCTTACATATTTAAATGACGGCAGCCATATATCATGTGATGATTAGAAACTATTTACTCTCAACTATGTGCTTCTTCACACTAGCGTATAACATATCATTAGTCTGCTCATGACATTTCCCCAAAGCATCTTAAACACTATGTGAGCTGCGTCAATCAGACAGCCAACTCTCACAGGGACAAAGAGCCCACAACTCCCAAACAAGTAATTGTCTGATATACGATCTATATGTGATGTGCTGCAAGCACAGCCCCAATTCAGCAAGAGGCACTGCTCTTGCAACCTTGTCTAACCCTCACAGCATTCTCGGCAGGCACAGGAAAGGGATTCATCATGCACGGAATGACAGGCACAAATCAGCCTTTATACACCGTATATTTCACAAAATCTTCACGATATCTTCAAATTCCATTTAATTCACTATTCCAGGCAAAAAGGTCCAATATACAGTTTGGTCAGCTCCCTGGGCCTAGCCCTGATAATGGAGAAAGTATATGTAAATAATTTCACCTGGAAATAGTAGAGTCAAGGGAAACCACTGCAATGTAATTAGCTAAACAATTAAAAAACACAGCATGGGGTATTTTCCTACATAAAATGGAGAAATAGTTAATAATTCTTCCCCTTCTTTCTTTTTTGATTAGGTACATAAAACCAAAATAAACAGGCAAGCTGAGAGGTTCCCATCTGTTGGGTGGGGATTGTTGACATGATTTGATATTCTCAATGATGACAGGGGTGTGCTGAGGAAGAGATCATTTATAGGGGCCTCTTGCTTGGCTAGTACCTTTTGAGAGCTTCATTTACAATTTCACAAGTTGAAGAAACCATAAACACCACACACCTTATAACAATCTGCTCCAACACAGAAATGTCATAATAAAAACATAACTTTAAAATAAACAACATATATGAAATAGAGCAGGGGTCTGCAACCCGCGGCTCCGGAGCCGCATGTGCCTCTTTTACACCTTTGCCGCGGCTCCGGGGCGGATACTAGCAAGGGGAGGAGGCGCATTGTGCGCCCCGACACTCCCCACTGTGGCGGGCGCTGTACTGGCTGTGACGTCGCATGGGGGCGGTGCGTGCGTTAGTCACGCACTGTCCCGACGTCACCTTCCCACCCACTGTCAGATCGCGGCTCTGGAGAGATATTTGTTTTAAATGTCGCAATGGTTTTGCGGCTCCTAGTTTGTTTTTTCTTTGGAAATGGGTCCAAGTGGCTCTTTTTGTCTTAAAGGTTGCAGACCCCTGAAATAGAGTAATATTCAATCATCTATTAGAATGCAATAGTACACAATAAAAATTATCAGCAAATAATAATTAAACGGAAATTCACTCTTAATACAATAATTTCTAAACTATAACCAATAAAAAATAACAGCAAGTCACCATGCATAACACAATACAAATTGAGCAGCACAACTTATACACACAACTTATAAAATTATTATTTTTTTAAAAAAATCCTGACCTCCTCTCTTCCCAGCTGCTTCTGCTGTTCCTAAAGTCATGATCTGGGAAAGGCTGCTAGGGCTGGAAGGTGGGGGTAAGGCAGGTGGAAAAAGCCATTGTCTGATGGCCAGCACAAAGTCTCTCCCCCCTCACCTTCAAGAAAAGGCTCATTTAGTAAGACTGCTCATGTCTGTGTCGGCTTCCTAGTTGCTGGGCTGCCACTCAGTCCAGTGCAGAGCCAAGTGTCGCCCACTCTAGTGAGAAACTGACTGCCACCTTATACCAGATCATCCCTCTGCCAATGCAGAGCCACTACCAACCTAGTCATGCCTGAAAATCTCCATGCAGACAAGGAAACATCCCCTTCACAAAGGAAAGCAATTCTGCACAGAGTCAAGACCATTGTTCCCTTCAGTCCTTAAAAAAAATCAAAAAAATATGAGTGGTGGGGACAAAGCACCAAAGGTCTAAACTCTAAAGGATGTAGCCTTCAGCTGCCATCTTTTTCTTCTGGCATAAGCTTTGAGCTTTCCACCACAACACAGTACACAAATTAAGTAAATACATCAAAACCACTCCTTGAAAAAGCTGCTCCAGTTGTCTTTCTGCCTGTCAGGTAGGCAGCTCTTAAAAGGTCAAGAGTTTGCCGGTAAAAAAAGAGCCTGAATACATTTGGCTTGAAAGTCTTAAGTTCCCGTGCTTTTAATTGTTTTCAATGAAGCATTAAGGCAGAGATGGGGAGCCTGAGGTCCCTCATTTTGCCAGCTTTGGGAAGGCAGCTTGAGGGCAAGTGGGGGGGGTCACATTTTGGCCTTGCTCCAGCCCAACCCCAAAAGAGTGAAAAGGCAATGTGCGGCCCACAATTTCTCTGGCAAAAGATTATTGCGGCCTACTTGGTATTAACAGTTTGGCTGCCCTAAGCTGGAGAGCTACTGGTTCCCCATCTCTACATTTATGTTCCCCCTCAAAAAAAAAATATTCCTGAGCTGCACCCCCCCGCCCTTTAAGCTGGCAGCCCTAGAAAGACGGTGGCCATTTTTTGTTTTCTGCCCAACTTAAGACTGTAAGAGCCCACCTTCTGTACAGCTTCTAACTTTCTGTTATTGTTGTTTACACCACATAATAATAATGATAATAACGTATTACCAGTGCTATTTTTCCGGCAAAAGAGGTGCTGGAGCTCCCCATGAACGCCTCCCTTGCTCTCTCATAACGGTAATGGCTCCCACCTGGGAGATGCAGGAACTGAGTTCTAGCAAGTTCCGGCTTAAAAAAAAAAAGTCCTGTGTATTACTATTACATACATTATCAGCACCTGCTGTCATTCCCGCCCATTTCTACCCTACACTAAGGGGGCGAGCGAGGCGCAAAGTTTTAGTAATGGGCAACCGGCTTCCTCAGGTGTCTTTGCCACTGTTTGTTTTTGCCCCATTTCACCCTCACAAAACCAACCTGCGGCAGTAGATGAGAGGACTCTCTTTCCTTGGAGGTTTATAAGCGTGGGGGGGGGGCACCTGTCGTGGATTACTTTAGCCGAGATTCCTTTGTTGCTCGGGGTTGGACTGGATGACCCTCGGGGGTCCCTTCTACATCTGCAACCGCAGGATTTTTGCCAAAGGCCACCAATACCTTCGAAAGCGCCCGAGGAGGAATTTGAGCGCCTGGACAGGGCCGTCGCTTTAAAGGTTTTCAGTATTTGAAGTGAGGGAGGAGGAGGAGAAGTAGCAGTGAAGAAAAGGAGAGAGAGAGAGAGAGAGAGAGAGAGAGAAGGAGGAAGAAGCGGAAAAGGAGAAGCGGGCTTCCCACCCTGGCGAAGCGCTTAATCAGCCACGAAGGATGAAGCGCCGTTGCCGCCGCCTTTCACGCAGCCGCGCTCCCTGTGCGTCCCTCTTCCGCCTCTGGGGGCGCTGCGGAGGCGGAGGAAGCGCTTAAAAAGGGCCCGAGCCCGCCGGATGGCTGTTCAGTTCCGGGCGCTTTTACGCACAGAGACGCACGCGCGCCTGCCTGCCTGCCTTTTGAGTGACCGCGCCGAAGTTTGGCTCCGTTTCCAGCCACCGCAAGAGGACTGCTGCTTGGTGCCGCCTGCCCGTCCGTCCGTCCTTCCCTTCTTCCTTCCTCCGCGCCGGCAAGCCGCCGCGATGTTGGCGCTCAGCTCTGCCCGCCGCCTGATGCTGCTCCTGGGGCAGCCTCAGCAGTGCCGGGCCGCCGCTGCCTCCGGGGAGCTGCTGCTGCTGCAGGTCTCTTCCGAGGGCGCCCTGAGCCGCGCCTGCCGCCGTGCCTGCAGCGACCATAAGCGCGACGACGGCGACAGCGACGACAACCCGCTGGTCTACCTGGACGTGGGAGCGGACAACCAGCCCCTCGGCCGGGTCGTGTTGGAGGTACGCGCCGCTTCCTCCTCCCTGGGCTCCTTAGGCGGGGGGCGCGGGGTTGGCGCCTTCCCGCGTCCCTGAGGTGCCCTTGGAGCCTTTCGGGGAGGGCAGCCGAACTTTTTTATTTATTACTTGCATTTGGAGACCTCCTTTTCTTCCCAGGAGCTCAATGGTTCTCCTCCGTCTCCGATTTCATCCCCACGACAACCCCCTGATGTGGGTTAGGCAGAGAGACGGTGGCTGGCCCAAGGTCACCCAGTGAACTTAATGGCTGAGTGAGGATTTGAACCCTTGTGCCCCCATATCCAGTTCTCTAACCGTTATACTGTCAGGGGCTTAGCTTTGCCTGTATCAGCGTTGCTAACGGACATCACTGTTCTGTTGTTGTGTAAGGGATCCAATGACACTTATCAAAACTCTGCAGCTTGCAAGGGAGTTCTTCTCACTTTGCAAGGAGCAGGCAAGAAAGTCACCACCACCTGTTGAATTTACAGTCTGCTTGTTACAGTACGGTTGTTAAATATTTTTAGGGCTAACGCCCCCTCTCTCCCTCCCCATCAGCAAAGCTCTTGCGTCTATAAAACAAACAGGGTGAAAGTTCTTTAACTCAGATTGTTGAATTTCTTCAGAAAAAAATGAGGCCCCAAAGATAGCAACCTAGAGAATATGCATTAAGCTTTTGTACTACTGAACAGTGTAGCCTTGACTATTCGTTGCTTTTTTCAAGGTGCCTTTTTTGGGATGTCTCCTTGAGCCAAGGGCACTTAGAATAAATCAACCTGCTTTGTTCTAAGCAAATGAACTGTAAACATGATTTGGCAATTAAGAATTTAGTTGATGAAAATATGGGTCCTTCATCCCCTTTTGATGTATTTGTTGATGCCAATATAGTAAGTATATTCCAAGATTAAAAGATAAAAGTTAACCCCATTCCTTCTCAACAGAGTTCTCTTGAGGGAAGTTTACTTGCTGGAGGCAGAAACTGAGATATTGGCATTTCTCCAGAGAAAAGGGAATTCTGTAACATTTGGCAACTACAGAGAACCCTTCTTTGCATAACCTTTGCTGTAAGAGCTTGACACAGCCATAGGATGGCACCTTTTGAATTTGAGATAGTAGGAAACAAACCATGAACTCATATTTGTGTCAAGACAACTTGACACAAATCAGGAATTAATTAAGTTCAGGTTCGGGCATGTGCCCTATAAATGGGAAAGATATTTTTATTAGAATTGTGAATTCTTATCTATTCTAAAGGTGATTTTTCTGGGATAGAGAATCCCCTCCCCAAAAGGACTGCTGGTCTGAAATGAATTCTTTTGGCAAGCTTAATTTAGTGGCTTACATTGAGAGTAATGGAGAAAGTGATATCCGTGTAATAGAATTTTGGGGAGAACTGTATTGGACAGGCTAAAAGAAGTTGTTGAAGGTGTTTGATCCCTCACATATTGCTTGGAGACCTCAGGGTGCTTCTCTTTTCAGGATGTATAGCAATGATCCCACAGGTACGCCAAAGAGAGATGCTATTTTCCCTCACTGACTTAACTCCACTTATTGTTGACATCACCTGGAGTCTTTGATTTAATATTCCAATAGGGATTATTGGACAACAAATCTTACATACACTAGAAACATGGTTGCAATGTTGGTCCTAAAGAAAATGAATAGGGGAAGCAAGTAAGATGTTTTCTTTCGGACCAAATAATCTTCAGAATATTAGGCGCAAACTGCAGGACTTGAGTGTTTGTGGGAAATAGGAGTGAAGTTGATGTTGTACTAGCTAGGGCCATGCTTTTATCTATCCAAGTCCCCACTGATTTTTCAGACAAAGCAACCATTCCTATCTGAGTCAACGTGTTATCAGAAAAGAGGAGCCAAAATGATCAAAGGGATGGAGCAACTCCCCTATGAGGAAAGGTTGCGGGATTTGGGATTTTTAAGTTTAGAGAAAAGGCAAGCAAGAGGGGATGTGATCAAAGTGTCTAAAATTATGCATGGAGAGAGTGGCTAGAGAAAGGTTTTTCTCCGTCTGACATTGGAATTCATGGGCATCCAATGTTGGGAGATTCAGGACAGATAAAAGCACATCTTCATGCAGCACGTGGGCTGTGGAACTCGTTCTCCCAGAGGTAGTGATGGCCACCAACTTGGATGGCTTTAAAAGATTAGACAAATTAATGGACGAAAAGGCTGTCACTGGCTACTAGCCATGATGGCTGTGCTCTACCTCCACAGTCAAAGGCAGCAGGGTTCCCAAATACCAGCTGCTGGGAACCACAAGAGAGGAGAGTTCTCTTGGGCTCATGTTCTGCTCCCCAGGTTCCCACAAGCATCTCTGGTTGACCACTGTGAGAACAGGATGTGGGATTAGACAAGCCTTTGGCCTGGTCCAGCCGGCTCTTCTTACATTGTATGCCCATTATACCTTTTATGATAAGGGTAGTACAAATACTGCGGTCTGGAAATGCTTGCTTGTGATCTGATCACACTAAATTGTTCCAAGGATATTTATGGAGATGATAGGAAAAGACAAATAGGTGCAGCAACTTTTATCCAATTAATAATTTTTTCTGAGATATCCTTGCGCTACCCTTTATAATGTCAAGGCTATCTCCAAGCGTGGTTGCACATGACAAGTCAAAATCACTTTCACGTAAACAGGAGCAGAAGCTTTTTGAGAGCCAATTCTTTTTTACTCCATAGTATCTCTGTGCCCCAAATCCGATGTTCACAAATTTGAGGTTTCCAAAAGCACAGACGTGTTGGAAATCAGGCATGTGTGTTTTAAAAAAATGTTAGTAGGCTACACTTGTAGGCTGCAGGTCTGAGCAGCTCACACTTGAAGTAACTGTCAGTGATCTGATTAAGCTCATATGCACAGAGATGGTATTGTATAAAAATTAGTTCTCCTTTCTTTTTTCCATGTACCTTTCTAGAAGATGATCTTAAATGCTTGCCAAGTCATGCATATGGGAATCTCTTGGGAAGGTTATGTGGGAGAAGCATTCCATTGTAATCTTCCACAAGCAATTACATGCAGGATCGCTTCCAAGAACCATGAGTGTTAAACCCTGTGTCATTAAATTGACCTAATGACACCTTCAGGTGATTGTGAGTAGGCTCACAGACAACATCACATGATGCTAAGCAAGCAGGGCACAGGCAAGGGTGTTCAGAATAAAAAAAGTTATACATTGAGCTAGGGCTGCTTCTTCTGTAATTGCAAGCATCTTTAACAACTCCTTCTCCAGTGCAATCTACAGTACTTAACTGATGAAAGGATATAATGCAGTGAAATTCCATGTTGTGAAATTTCTACGCTGTGCGTGTAGATCTTCACACATGGAGATTTCTTGCCCTTTGCCCTTCCTCTTTGTTTCAAACCAAAACTACTGGGTTGTTTTTTTTAAATTGTGGGCTGTTTGTAATAGGCTTTCTGAATGTGTCAGAGAATTTGGAAGTAAATGCTGGTGTAGCTCTGGTTTCTAGTAATTCTGCTGAGCTGACTAATTTTTCATAGAATCGTAGAATTATAAAGTACTTGGTACAGGTTAGATCTTTTTGCTTTTAGCTAATACTGTGGTATTTTGTTTTTTGTTGTTTTTTTTAAAAAAAGAATGGATTATATATTTTATATTACATTGGATAATGTGTTCTCTCTCTCTCTCTCTCTCTCTCTCTCTCTCTCTCTCTCTCTCTCCTCCTAATAGCTGAAAGCTGATGTGGTGCCAAAGACTGCAGGTAAGACAATACTTTTGCCAGTTCCTTATTGAATTTTCAGGGTTATGTAATGTTGGTAAGAAAATGAAGGAAAATTGAAATGCTTTTTCCGAAACAAAAATAGTGTCTTAAAGTTACAGTCAACAAGGTGGTTGCAGGGAAGGAGTAGAAAGGAGATAAAAAATTTTCACTTTATTTTCCCTGTTTGTAGCACAGATCCTTTCCAGGTTTGGTTTTGTGTATTATATACTCCCAACTTTTTGGAATCCTAAAATTATGAGAATTGTTGAGCGAGCAAAGTTCATATTTTACATAAACTTGAGTTTTCACTTGAATAGTTCTGTTGATTATACTCTGCTCCTACCCAATGTTGATCTTTTCATTTCTTGGTTTGTTTGCTTATCCACACTTGCCTTTTGCCTTGCTGTTTCCAGGCACATGTCCTCTCTAAAAAGCTCTGTGTCCAAGCTGCTTTTTGTTGTTGTTGTTCTTTTGCCCCAAGCTTTCCCTGCAAAAACCAGCTCTTTTAGCATTCAGTTGGAGCAAATATCAATTCAAGTTTTCCATGGATTACTGTTTGTTCTGATTGAGCTCTAAAGAGAGGGTTTTCATGGGGCAAGCTCTGGAGCAAAAAAGGGTTGCTTGGACATAGAGCTTTAAAGGAACATTATCTGTATGAACATGCACTCACGTCCTTGTTTCATAGAAACTCATGACGTGACCAAGGCTACAATCCTATACTCACTTTTCCTGGGAGTAAACCTCACTGGACTCAATGGGATTTAATTTCTAAGTAGACATTTATAGGATTGTTTTAAATCAAGTTCATGTAGACCTACCGGTACATGTTTAATTGAGCAGCTGTAATTGTGAGCCCTAGTTTCTCATCATTCTGTGAGTCTGTGTGCCCATCACTTCATTGCTGTTGATTTTTAGCTGTGCAAAAATGCATTAAGATGATAAGCTTGTGCAAATATTGGGCCAAATCCAGCATCTTTTTATATTGGAATCCTGCACGTGCAAGAGTTTCCTGGAGAGTGCCTGTGTGCTTGCATAATTTTCCCTCTTGCAGAAGACAAAGAATCCCTAAATCATAGCAACTATCAATTTTTTAGAGGCAAGTAAGAATTTCCAAGAAGGGTAATTGCAGCCCAGCTGTATAGTGCCTATCTATTGGCAACTATATTTAAGAATAAACAACAATACTGTGATCAAGAGCTTCATGGTATGCCTAAAATATTACCAGCAAGTGCACTAGGATTCTGCTGACAACTCATTGTTGTCTGCAGTCCTTCATTCTTCATGGGATGCCTTGGTCCTGACCCTTCTAGAGTTGCCTTAGTGTGTGGTGCAGGAAGTGTCTGTGCAACAGGGATGGAACAGGGTGCTGTGGCCATCTTTAGGCCTGAGTGCCAAGGTGCAACATTGCACCCCAAAACCTGTTTTCCCCTCAGGTGGTAAGCCTGTTTCTGAGTTGGGGTCTACAGTTGGGGATTGACATGATGGAATGCATATGGAAAACTAGCGCCCTGGAGAGAAGCGTTACCTGGAATAACCTTTTCTCCCTGATTTTCTGTGTACATTCAGACATGTCAGCCTCCCAGCACAACCTGAAGCGGTATAGTCCAGACATGAGTTTGCCACCTTTCCTTAGGTTCTCCATTGAAGCTGAAGCTCCGCTGAAGCTTGCGAAATTGCACAGAGTTGATGTCAGCTATTTGCATGCCTAAAATGTCAAGGCCCTTTTGCCCTTACAGATTTCAGGTATGCAAATCTCAGCAACCAGGAGTGGCAGGAGATGGTTTATAGTAAATGTAGGATTCATTGCACACATCCCTGGTATAATTCCCCCCCCCCAAAAAAAAAAAACCTTCCTAAAAATTTGTTCAGAACATTGCATTGAAGCACACTTTATTGGATGGATTGTGTTTTCATTGCTTGTATAGCTGTACAAAGTGTTTTGCCATGGTTGTCAAGCTTCCTTGTTAGTAACAACGCTGCCTTTTCCCCTTTCCACCCCCAGAAAATTTTAGAGCGCTGTGCACTGGAGAAAAGGGCTTCGGATACAAAGGATCCACCTTTCACCGAGTGATTCCTTCTTTCATGTGCCAGGTAATTAAACTGAAGGTTTCTACTAAGCCACTTGAAGTTTTGAAAGAGCAACTGAGGTGTAATTGGAAGAAATGCAATTTCCAGGAAAAGCCTTTGCTGCAGCACTGGAAAGTTCTTGCATTGTATCCCTGTGTTCAGCAGCAGTAGCAGCTGTCAAGTTGCCATGTAATAATCTTGTGAATTCTCAGAAAGTCAGTATACCTGGGTGGTGGAGCTAGCATCTTACAGGAGGCAAACTGACAGCTTCTGCGAGTGAACTCTTTCAGCCAGCTGTGGAGAGATGTCTGTCTTAGGAGTTCAGCTCTATAAGAAGGGATCCACTTTGCATGTTCATGGATAACCTGGTTGCTAAATCATTCACAGACTACCTGAATCAGGGTCAGGATTTAATATGTAGCAGGGCAGGGCCTTTATGGCAATCTGCTGAAAGTCAGTCCCAGCAGACAGACATGCAAATCAAAATAAAAGGGGGGTGGAAAATGGGCTGAGAGTTACTTTGTCAACCACTGGCTAAACTAGGACTTGAAGGAAAATCACTGCTCAAAGTGCTGTCCTCCAGCCACCAGGTACAATCAAATAAGAGAGAGAGATGGAGCATCAGTAACAGGCTTGACACCTTCATTTCCCAAGGAAGGAAATGTATTACTTCCTTTTGTTTTCTGTTGTGTCCTTTCTCCAAGGACCTCTGGGTGGGTGCAGCAAATAGCAGTGAATTTCACTAGGGCGAAGAGGGGACTTTATAAGCTGCAATTTAGAGTGAAGTCCGGAAGCTGTGATTGGTGTAGTTAAAATTAAGTTAAATGAAGAGATAGGCAGATCCCAATATTTCCCTTTCCTGTGTTTACCTCCACGATTTATATACTCACGATTTCTATACTCCACAAGCAGTTTAAGCAATGTTTGGGGATAGGGTGCTGTTTGTTAACTACATCTCTGGTGCAGTGTTTTCTGCCAATATGTGGCATTTCAAATGCAGGAAACGGGTATATCAGAGTATTATTTCAACACCGCATCTGAAAAGACTTACACATCTAGAAAGTTGGTACTGTGGATGTTTAGAGAATCATTGTTTAATATGAATAAATAACAGGTGTTGCCCAGTTTGCTTTGGGGGAGCCTTATGAAAACAATCCTAGTCTGTTTTACCTCTGCTAAAACAAATGGCTGTCTCACTAAAGGGGCCATTTGTTAGGAAAAGGGCTGACTGTTTGTGTGGAATTGTAATGAGCTTTGGTAGGAGAAAAACCAGCAAGTATATCTTTTGTTCCTGATCTCTGACATCATAATCTTCATTAGTGTTTGCATTAATAGAATAAATATTTGAAAGAGAAATATCACAGGTGTCTTTTAACTACACCAAACCTGGAAAGAGTATACATTTTTGTTGTATAATTGCAGTTAAATTAGCTAGTCAGCAAACTGTTTACCTTGTAGCATGTGTGAGGTGGCAGTTCCTTCTAATTTGGATGCAGATGTGTCCCAAATTTCTGTAAATAAGCCACAAAGGATTTTAGTTACACCCAGAATGGTGGAAAACCTGTGAACCTCCAAATCTTCTTGGACCTTCCATCAGCCTCAGTCAGCATGGCCAATGGTTAGGGATGATAGGGGTTGCAGTTCAACAACAGAAGGAGGCACCAGTTTCCCCACTATATATCCTAGATTTAAAGAAAGGAGACAAAGTTAAATCTGAGTATCTTCTTTGCTGTGGCCTAGAGAATTGTGGTTTTTCCTCTTGCACATAGTGGGTGCATTTCAACTATGTAGGTAGCCAAATGCTTTTGAATGCATTTGAGATGAAAGCCCTTAAAATAATTACATTCTTGGAAACCAAACAATCTGTGTTCCTGTTCTACTCAAGCCTTAAACCTTTCTCCCCTTCTTCTTTTTTTGGAATAATGTTGCCTTCTTCCACAGCTGCGTACTTTTGCTTCCTCATCTAAGGCAGCATAGGACTGACAGTGGTGCCTGGTTAGGGACAAATATCTAAGCTGTTTAATGATGGGCTGCAACCAAAGTGTCTATTTTCCTTGTTTGCAGGACGTGATGTCGAAGGGAAAGAGTAGTTCTTACATGCAAATAGTCTTCCTTCATAGTGTTGAAATAAGAAGGAATATTTGTCAGTAGGTGCTTGTGTCACAGTATCTATGACAAACTTCTTCCTAACTCCTGCCTCTTATCTCCCTCCCACAGATTCTCAGGAGTAATATTTTGAGTTTATGATGTAAAGTTCTCCAAGCAGGCACCTGATCTTAAGCCTCTCTTAAGATTGTGGCATTCATCTTCTAAACTCGTAACATGAATGCCTGTCATTTCATAACTAAAATGTGAAGTCACCGTGACGTAGCTAATTGGCAAAATTAGAGGTACTGAACCTTGACAATTTAAATGCTCCTAAATTATAGGGTGTGCTTTCACACTTGTTCAGGTATAACCAAGGTATTGATGTAATTATGTCCCAGTTCCTTCCAAGTATAAGCCACTGTTAATCATCTTAGGAACCTTTTTTCCTCTAAATGAAAGTGTACTAGTTTTTCATTGGGGCATGACGGCAGTGACCCTGTGACAACAAACCAAGCATGCGATTTTTCAGTAGCAGTTTTTGATCTTTCCTGGGGTGCAAAGTTGTTGCTGTGTGATGCTCCAAAGTCCTTGTAGGTGCATTAATCTAGGCCAGCATTTCCCAAACCGTTGCCTTCCAGGTGATGTTAGAGTACAGTTCCCATCACCCCCCAACCAGCTTGGCCAGTGGTCAGGAATGATGACAGCTAGGGCTGTGTGATGTTGGATTTTCAACATCACAGTGTATCGCGAGCCAGACGTCACGGTGTGGCAATAAACTGTGATGATGAAAAAAAGCTGCATTGGCCCCAGCTGGCAAGGTGCTGGGTGAAACTGCCACAGCTGAGCTCCTGTCCCCAGGAGAGCCAGCCCCGAGTCCCCCTGGGAAGGGCAGGCTTCGCGCTTCCCAACTGAGCAGCTGCGATCCTGCTCCTCTCATGCAAGCAGGAGCGGGGTTCGGGGCTCTCTTAGCTGGGGGGGAGCACTTTAACAGAGCCCCCATCCCACTGCTGCCTCACCCTGTTGGAGCAGGTGGGAGGCAAAGGATAGAGGTTTGCTTAGTGCAGGCAGAGGCAAACTCGGCCCTCCAGATGTTTTGGGACTACAACTCCCATCATCCCTAGCTAACAGGACCAGTGGTCAGGGATGATGGGAGTTGTAGTCCCAAAACATCTGCCTATGCCTGGCTTAGTGGGTCCAAGGCTGAAGTGAGATTTGAAGTGTGAATTCACCTCATTCGTAGGTCATTCTCCTAACCACCCTGCGGCGCTAGCAACTCTGATGTTTAAAACTACTTTAAATACAGTATTTTGTATTGTTTGTACTATCTGGCCATAAGTTAGTCAGCTAGAACAGGCATATGTTGCTATGTGTATGTACTTTGACAAAACTTGTATCCCTTCCAGGGTGGCGACTTTACAAATCACAACGGAACAGGTGGCAAGTCAATATATGGTAGTCGGTTTCCTGATGAAAACTTCACCCTTAAACATATTGGACCTGGTAAGCAAAGTTTCCCTTCTCATATTTCTGGTTTTTTGCATGTTCCGTTTGCAGAAAGGGATGGTGGAGGTAGGGCAGGCCCATGCTTGAATTTCCAAGCCTATGTTGAAGTTGTTGATTGTATGATAAGCTCATGAGCCAGAAGACCAGCTTCTGAGAATGACTAGGGCATTTCTGGGCCTCACGCCAATGTCTGAAGCAGATTATGGAAATCTGATAAAGATTTATTTGCATTGGCATTGTTAAGTCTCAAGTTCTAGGACAGAGCTTTTAAACAAGCATAATTAAAACGCCATATTATAGCCAGGTAGTGGTAATTTGAAACTGTTGTCACTTATTAGTTGTGTTGAAATTGACAGCCACGATTTCCTGACAGCTCAAAACTGCATGAGTTTGTTCCTCTTGTTCAATAGCAAAAGAAAGAGATGGCACAGGGCAATATTCATATGCTCTTTTCATCCTCAGAATTACCTCATCAAAAGTAGTAGTTAAGTTGCAGTTCTGTCTGATAGGCTATTCTGTCTTGGATATGCTATTCATCCTTTTAACATCTACATTGTTTAATTAGAGTAGGCTATGTGTGTGGTGTTGCCATTTGCCAAGCTGAGCTTAGGATTTGTTTGTCAAAAAGCAATAGAGTCGGCCGGTTTATAGACAAGTGGGAAGAGGTAACCTTGGATTCCTGGCAAAGGGGATAGAATTAATTGGTCCCTTTTGTGGAAATTCTCTCATAAACCAGAGCCAGCATCTGATTCCTTCAGTACAATATCAGATCTTTTTACTGCATGCTTACAATGGCATGTTTTGTGAACTCTCAGTGGAATAGCATTCTCTTGTTTTTTTCAAATGCAGGACCTAAAACAAAGAGGAGGCTTCATGCAGAAACTCCTTGAATGGCCTGTTAGGTTTTTTTTGTTCTGTGTTCTTGTACAGTGAAGTTACAGTGCTGTCTTGATGTTGTTGCAGGTGTTCTCTCAATGGCCAACGCTGGACCCAACACTAACGGATCTCAGTTCTTCATTTGCACAGCTAAAACTGATTGGTAAGCATTCTGCAAACACACATGTGGAAGGGCTTGTTTTTGTAACTAGGCTTTCTCAAAGCTTGGCAAATTGCACATGTTTGTGTTCCTTGCTAAGGAGCATGATGGAAGCAAATGGAATTGTATAGGATGTGAAAATGCCCTTTAGGAGCTTTATACATTTTAATAAGCAGTTAAACCATTGCTTTAGAGGGAAGTGAGAGGCAGATGAGGATCATCAACCTGGGAAGGTAGCCTGTCTAGGAGAAGGAAAACTCTGATCCTAAACCTCCTCTGCCTTGTGGGATATCTTTGGGAGAAGAAAAGGCTAAGTAGCAAATCCTACATAAATCCAGAGTGGAGTCCCTAAGACAGTTGAATGGCGCCTTGTACGCTTCCTTCTGGCAACTCCTGCAGCCAAGCTGGTGCCAAATGTATTGCTCTGCTTTCCTTTGAACCACATCGGTGAGGCCAAGAGGGGGTTCTTGTTGTCTGGGCAGCCTAGGACCTCCAGACACACTACCCAGGCTTGCGCCCCAGGAAAGGACACTGCTATTGCAGTGCTTTGACTTCACTCCCAGCAACACACTCAATTTCTCGATACAGACTGATGCCAACAACAACAAAAGCTGTTGCACTGGCTCCGGCTAATTTCCATTTAGAAGTGAGCTGTGCTCCTCCTCAAGTGCTCTGGTTTTAAATTAGAATACCTTAAGCAGTAGAACTCTTCTGTTAATTGTGAATAATGGTCCCATTCAGAATGAGGGTGATGCCATGTTATGCAAAAGCAGATGAGGGGAAGCCATAAAAAGCCAGTATAAAGGCTACAAAGGAGACATGTGGGTTAGAAAACATTCACACCCCTAGAAAGCTCCATTTCTGCCTATAAACGTTTTGGTGCACCTGTAATAGGAATAGCAAATATGTACTTATATACATCTTGTATACCATACTGAGAAGAGTCAGATAAGTACAAGCCTCAACACGGTTATTTAATTCTGCCAACGAGTAGATAGCATTGCTGTCTCCCATACGTAACTTTCCTACATGCCTAATGCATATTTGGAGGAAAACAGGCAGAGCACTGCATCATGTTTTCCTGCCTGCTAGTCAAACACTTAATGAGCACAAAGTCACTCCCATCGTCACATGTGGTGAATCAACGCAATATGCAAGTCAGAGAGTGCTAGAGGGCTAGAGTGACTTTGACTAACACATCCCATAATGAGTATATAAGAATGAAAATGCCTTGAGTTGCTTGGTGGCATTTGGTAGCTTTAGCACATGTCAGGTTCTGAGCCTTAACTGTTTGGTTGATTAGGCTAAACACTATATTTGGGATTTGACAGGAGACCTGGTGTCTCCTGTCCTGCTAGCTAGGGATGATGGGAGTTGTAGTCCAAAAACAGCTGGAGATTAGATGTTAACAGCAGTGGCTTCTCAATGCCAAGCTGATTGCTAAGCTTCCTCCTGGTTTGGTGTGATTTTTTTTTTTTTTAGTGTTTCTGGCATGGAATAAAACCTTTTCAGTAAGAAGAAAATTATCCCGTGTTTCAAGTCAACTCATTCTAGATTCCTTCCCATTCATACTGCTATTTTCTTTTGCCGTTGCACATTATTCCTGTTTGTATTGCAGGCTGGATGGGAAGCATGTTGTGTTTGGCCACGTGAAAGAAGGGATGGAGATTGTGAAAAAAATCGAGAGCCTTGGCTCCAAAAGCGGGAAGCCTTCAAAGAAGATTGTCATCACTGACTGTGGAGAGCTGAAATAAGTCAAGATGTGGGAGCCTCTGGCAAATCGTTGATGCAAAAAAAGGAATCTGCGTGAATTATTACTTGCACATTTCTCATCTGGATAAGACTTTTTACCGATAAGGATACTAACTCCTTGCTGAGCCATGATCAAGGACAATAGAAGTATATGAAGAATTTCAGTTTGGAAAATTCGTTTGATCTCACATGACCATATTCTGTTTTGTTTTTAAATTGTACTACTTTTTATTTAAGTGTTACACTGAAGGTTCTCTTCAGTGCTTTATAATGGAAAATACAAGAACAATGGCTGCTAGCAAAGATCTGCTAAAAATCCTCTGAAGTAGCTCATAATCCAAGCTGGGAATCTTACAAGATTCTTAGTTAGAGTGGGGAGTAACTAAGTTTCTTACAATTTAAAGATTATCCTGTGGTCTGGTTGAACTTGAACTCTCCTATTTCAAATGAATGTATTAATGTATGATCTCCAGCATCTGTGGAACAGCCGTCAGAATATGGGTAGCTAAATGATTAACTGATGTGACTTAGGAATTCAGCTGATTGATCAAGGTAACTTAATGAACAGTACTCTCTCCCCTCCCCCTACTGAGAAAGGTGCTAAAGATCCATTTTATGCAAGGGTACACCAGTACTTGAAGTACATGGAATCAGTGGATTTCCTACTTATAAATTTCTTCCAGTCTTGGACCATCTAGAACTTTTAACAAAGGGCAGAATTAACTAATAACTACTTTGACTGCTTAGAATGTAATGCTTGTGACATGCTACTGTTAGGATTTGAATCTGGGAGCATGTTACCAGATCAGCCAGACATTCTGAAAGGAACTAGCCATACCTACATGACATGTAACTGTGAACTTTTTAAATGGAGCATGGGAAGGCCTTTCGTATAATGATTTATTATTGTTATTATTTAGTCTTTCTCTACTGTGATGGGTCCACTGTGATAGCATCTCACTGTGTTCCAAATATAGTAGGTCTGATTTATGTAAGAGCTGGTATTAAATACGATTTTTTTGTGTGCTTTGACTTAAAACCAGAGTAAGTAGCTGAGAGAGGCTATGGAGGGAAAAGTTGAAGCAGTGGATTATTTTTCCCACTTAACTTGCTTCAGTCTCCACTTGAGTTACAGGACTGGAAGGTTCAGCTGAAGCAAGCTGAATTTAGAAAGAAATACTGGAACGATAAGGAGGCCCTTTGGTCCATATTCTGGATATATCTACACTAACACCATTTTAAATCATAAGTCTCCCTTACTGCACCGTCAAATATTTTTTGATGTTGGGTGAGTGTTTCTCATCCCCATCACAGATCCTACAAATTCCTATGGTACCCTGTGGGAAGGGGGGATGTTAAACAAATTTCTGTGGTGTAGGTATATCCTAAATCACAGGAAAAGTGACCCACATAACTGGTAGCATTGCCACTTTCTCTCAGGTGTGTTCAAAATTCACTGCAGGCCAGCAGTGATGAACTTTGGATCACAGGTACAGAGCAAGGAAGGATGGCTGAAACATCCTGAGATTCCCTGTGCTTGCACATGACTCTGAAATGGCCTGCTAAAACAAGCTGATAAGTGTTTTCTTGGAGCTGGCTCCTGCTTGTGGATAGCACATGGCTTCTGTTGAGGGGGAAATGGAACGGGGAACCTCGCATGGCTCTTTTTAACCAGACCTACCTTTTAAATTTTTAAGTTCATTATAGTGAATGGCTATTGGGAGCTGAATCTGAGCATTTGTTACAGTAACTACCGTATATAAAATGTGAATACCCTTCTATGATGTGAGTGTTTTTCCCATAGCAGGTAGTATCTCTGCAGGTTGAAAATACTATTTGCGCTAGGCTCGTGCATGCAGTGAAAGGTTAATTTAAAAACAAATAGGATACCTCCGGTCAATTGTTCTTGCATTCTTTGAAGTATATTTGAAATGCTAGCAATCTAAACTTGTTCGGCTTAGGTCGAGTATCAATAACTGGTATTTTTGTTACATGTTCGTTTTTGTATGTGTAAGGTCATTAAATACCTTTTTGTAAAAAGTGATGGTCAGTTTCTTTTCTAAGTACAAAGGCAAAAATAGCTTGAAAAGAGGTACAAGAGCAGCTGCTTCTACTAGGTTTATTGCCATTGTCCTGCTTTCCAAATACTGGCCACATATTGCAGGTCAGCAGCACAAAGCCCTCATAAGTCCATTTTTGTAGTTGTTGACATCCAAAATCAGGATTGCTGAACCTGTGCCCCCCCCCCATGTTGTTGGACTATAGCAGGCATCCCCAACCTGTGGCCCTCCAGATGTTTTGGCCTACAACTCCCATGATCCCTAGCTAATAGGACCCGTGGTCAGGGATGATGGGAATTGTAGTCCAAAACATCTGGAGGGCTGAAGGTTGGGAATGCCTGGACTATAGCTTCCATCATCCTGGACCATTAGTCGTGTTGACTGGAGCTGGTGGGAGTTGGTCCAACAAACTGTTAGAGCAGCCTGCCTTAACCTGTGGGTCCCCAAATGATGTTGAACTACAACTCCCATCACCCCTAGCTAGCAAGGCCAGAATTCAGGGATGATGGGAGTTGTCCAACACCATCTGGGGACGCACAGGTTGAGAACCGCTGTGTTAGAGGATCACAGGCTAGCCACCCCTATGGCTGTTTCTTCCCTTCGCTTGTTGGAAGATTGCCTGAGTTTCTGTGACGTGCTGCTGTTTCAGAGCCATATGATATAAAAGCACTTATTTGTTTTAGGTGGTGCTGCATTAGCTAGACACACCACCCCTTTGGGAATGTAAATGTCTTTTGATGATCCAAACCTCAAATCTGATTAAACCTGTAATGCTGCCTTCCTGGGTTGGGTGACTGACTATGGGCTCTTAGTCACCCATTCATTTCTATGACAGATTTTATCACCTCTCTCCTGGTTCCTGCTTAAGCAAGTCGTGAGACGTTGCTCTCAGAGGAAATGGTCTGGGTTGGTTTAGCAAAGTGCTAATTCATGAAGGCATGCTCTGTAGCAGAAGGTTCTTCTCTACCCCCCCCAAAAAATAGGTGATTGTTCATATAAAAAAGTCAAGATGATGCTTGTCAGAGTTGTGAATATTTTGGAGTTGGGCTTTGAAGAGCCTAGGCCATTACTACAGCTGTGCCAGGCCAAGCAGCTGAGAGCCTGACCACAGGAGTGGATCCATTCCTGACTCATGAAGGTGACCTCCATTACTTTGACTATGTAGCATTATGTTTCTAAAGCCCCATCTTTAGAAATGGACAAGTTAGCTAGCTTGGATAAAAGTAAGGATTTGGTATGTTGGAATTTTGTGCCATTTTATGGAATATTAGAATTATTTTAATGTCGGGTTATAGGATGGGAGTTTGTCCTTGCATAATTAAAAAAAATGCTGCCCTTCTCCATTATTTCAGAGACTTTGTTGTTTAGTTCACCCTTACAAATAAGCTAGAGGTTTTGATACAGTGGAGAGGCTAAAGGAGTAGCCAAAGTTTCACCCTGTATTCCTATACAGATTGCAGGTTTTTATTTAGTCGTGTCCGACTCTTCGTGACCCCATGGACCAGAGCACGCCAGGCACTCCTGTCTTCCACTGCCTCCCGCAGTTTGGTCAAACTCATGCTGGTAGCTTCGAGAACACCGTCCAACCATCTCGTCCTCTGTCATCCCCTTCTCCTTGTGCCCTCCATCTTTCCCAACATCAGGGTCTTTTCCAGGGAGTCTTCTCATGAGGTGGCCAGAGTATTGGAGCCTCCACTTCAGGATCTGTCCTTCCAGTGAGCACTCAGGGCTGATTTCCTTAAGAATGGATAGGTTTGATCTTGCAGTCCATGGGACTCTCGAGTCTCCTCCAGCACCATAATTCGAAAGATTGCAGGTTAGCCTGTCAAAAATGGTATTGATGGTAGCCATCATTAAATATAAAGTCAGGGCAATGGATTATGGCTATTGGTGTGAACTGAGTGCCTCTTTGGAGAGCCAGTGTGGTGTAGTGGTTAAGAGCGGTAGTCTCATAATCTGGGGAACCGGGTTCACATCTCCGCTCCTCCACATGCAGCTGCTGGGTGACCTTGGGCCAGTCACACTTCTTTGAAGTCTCTCAGCCCCACTCACCCCACAGAGTGTTTGTTGTGGGGGAGGAAGAGAAAGGAGAATGTTAGCCGCTTTGAGACTCCTTAAAGGGAGTGAAAGGCGGGATATCAAATCCAAACTCCTCCTCCTCCTCTTCTTCTTCTACTGATGGATGGAAAGGAAGCACAATAACCTCTCTCATTTCACATCACTGCCCCCCACCAAGTTTGCTACTCCTGCTCAGAAAGAGCCCAGAGCTACAGATTCTGCTGCTGGGTGAACAGACCAAAACACCAGCTGCTACCAGGCCCTTGTTGCCAGGTAGCACACTGCCAAGAGGGTGTTTTCATCTCCATAGACACCCTGGAACCTTCCATAGACCTGCAATTAGGACAGAAGAAACGGCTCCTTATTTGTCAATGGGGGGCGGGGCGGAACCTAATCCGTTGGGTCCCTTGCATGGTTATTCAAAAGTCCCATGGAGTTCAGTCCCACATAGTATGCATGGGGTTGCAGACTCAGTCAGAGGGGATCAAAACAGGGTGTGCCAAAGTGTTTAGAATTATGTGCATTTCGAACAATGATTTCAAGGAGTGATCAACCTACATGATGTTCAGCATCCTCAGCCTGAATTCCTATTAAAGCCTTTAACTTGCAGGTGTTGGACCACAGCTGTCAACTTCCGTTATCCCTGGCCATTCTGGCGGTGGCTGATGGGAGTCGGGGTCCAACATCTGGAGGCACCAGGTTAACCATCTCTGCTATTTACATGTTGGTAGCTTAAAAGGCTGCCAGGTTGTTTTCTCCTGCACTGTCGCAACTCACATTTGCATGTTGCTGTCCACACCAGAGCAAGGGTGGGGATAGCTTCACCTGATGTACATTGCCTGTTTGGCTTCCCCACCAGACTTCTCCTGTTCATTAAGTTATTGTCTGCACATGTGCAATGACTTTCCAACGTGCACACCTCAGCTTAATTGCAAAGGGAATGTGGCTTATGTTTTCAGATTGGATGGAAAAGGACGCATTTTTCCTTGAACATGCACAACAGCAGTATTAAGAAATTACCGGATAGATAAGGGTTGTGGCTAATGTCATGTGCAGACTGCTTCAAACTCTCTGTTAGTGCGCCAGAGCAATTGGTAATGTGTACACAGCCCAAGCCTCCTTATATCAGCAGGTGGCGCCAAAGGATCAGCCACTGTCAAACAGCTGCTGGAACATGGCTTGCCCTTTCAGAGCATAGCAATTTGCAAAGAAACATGCACAACTGGAACAGAGTAGTAGGTAATCCTTTTGGAATTTTGTCCTCCTGAAGTGATTTCCCTCCGCAAATGAATCGCTTATCTGCTTGATTCTGCTCTTATGCTTATACCCTAAGTATTTGGTTGAAGCGTTGTACTACAAGACAGAATGATTGACTTACATAACTCTGGAGCCAATCTTGAATTCTCGTAACATGAGGCAGTGCCAGCAACTGAGTCACAAATGGATTGGTTGGGTGTTAATGTGGGTGTAATTGGGAATACAGCTGTCAGTAACCTAATCCCAAGGTCTTGGTAAGCAAAGTTTTACCAAGCATTCCTCTCAAGCAACATTTATCTTAATATTTTGTATGTTTATCAAACATCTCTTTTTAGTGATACAGCTGGGCCGTGCATAGAAGTCCTACTAAATTCAGTGGGCTTACAACCAGAAATAAGTATGCACATAAGATTGCCTAAGGAAAAATGCAACATTTTATAGCTCAGTCCTTAAACATGTCTACTCAGAAGTAATTCAATTGAATCAGGCTCACTTTCAGAGGACAGGCTTGCAATTTAGAATTTTTTAGTCACCACTTAAAAACACTGGTTAGAGAATTATATATAAATAAATAGGTATCTCTATGTATCAGGCTGATCTTAAAAGCCTAGAAACAGGGCCAATAAAATAGGGGCAATCCTACAAAGGCTAGCCCATTCTGCATGGGCATAGCCAGGTTTTTTGTTAGGGAAGGCAGGCCTTTTGTGGGGGGGGCAGAATCTCAGTTTTCTATGTATTTTTATTGATTTTTATTGATTTGGGGGACAGCTGGATCAATCATTATTAATAATAACTAAATTTCTATACCACCTTTCATCCGAAGATCACAGGACAATTTATGATATACCTAAATATAAAAAACTTACCATAATGACCAAAAAACCCCAATAACCTCCCCCACACAAATATGAAATGTAACTGGATGTGTTTGAATGACTGCAATTCTCTAATACACAACTAGATCCATTATGATATAGAACATTCTATTAAACATTGCTAAGGTGCTTTTTGGGATGCGGGTGGTGCTGTGGGTTAAACCACAGAGCCTAGGACTTGCCGATCAGAAGGTCGGCGGTTCAAATCCCCGCGACAGGGTGAGCTCCCATTGCTTGGTCTCTGCTCCTGCCAACCTAGCAGTTCAAAAGCATGTAAAAGTGCAAGTAGTTAAATAGGTACCGCTGCGGCGGGAAGGTAAACGGCGTTTCCGTGCACTGCTCTGGTTTGCCAGAAGCAGCTTAGTCATGCTGGCCACATGACCTGGAAGCTGTACGCCGGCTCCCTCGGCCAGTAAAGCGAGATGAGCGCCGCAACCCCAGAGTTGGCCACGACTGGGCCTAATGGTCAGGGGTCCCTTTACCTTTACCTTTAAGGTGCTTTTTGCTTTTTAAGGAAATTATTATGGGCAGTTGTTATGAGCAGTTTTACTAATGCACTCTGCATCAAGTTCCGAAGCATGGCAGGCAGTTATAATGTATAATAATGCAGTGCATGGCAGGCAGAGAAGAACATGAGAGTGTATAGACTTGAGCTTCAATTCTTGGTTTAGAAATTGGGAAGTTGAGTTGCCCCTGTTGGGTTTTGGAACAATGAACACATTCATCAGAAAACCTCAGCCATACATGTGAGCTTCTCCAGGTCAGAACCACTGGCTAGTTTTGGAGCAAGAGAGTTCAGATTAGCAGTCAATTACAGAGTCCACAATAGGAGGCTCAAGAGAGGCAACAGAGGAGAATGCTTAGGGAGACTTAGGAGAAACAGCCAAGGGCAGCTGCTGCTGCTATCCACCAGCATCTGCTGCCTGGGGTGGTTGCCTCACTTTGTCAAACAGTAGGGCCAGCTCTATGTAGGTGGTAAGGTTTGTGTGGAACTTTTTTTTTTTAATGCAGGTTTCCCACCTGCAGCAGGTACAGTACAGGAACCATTTTACTACTTGATTCTCCTCAATATATGTACCGATTCCCAAATGCTGCTTTGATTTCAGAGCTTATCTGCTCTTTGTTCATACAGTGCAATCACTGTGTTTCCAGTACATGTTTTTAAAACCCACGTTCACGTGACGTTATCAAAAAATGAATATTTATATGTACTTTGATACGAAATACTGCCGTTTCTCAAAGCAGTTTCACACCAATTGGAGTCCTTAAGCCATTCCTAACTTATGACATGAACAGCTAGAGGGGAAAGAGTTGGCAAGTTACGCTTGGGGAGGGGATGACAACACTGCGTTCTAAGGCGATAATGTGAACACACCCTTAGTGTGTTGCACTTACAGAGCTCAAAAAGGCATGTATTTTGGATGCAACATACATTCACATAATCCCCAACCAAGCATTACACCCAGATTGTGCACAGATTGTGGAATAATGGCTCTTAACACACTGACCTCTGGCTGCATTCTCTCCCCAGATGTTTGATACATGCTGATCATTATTAAAAGAATGTCACACATACATGTTGTGCTAATTCACCATTTTATCTTGGGCTAGCCTCAAGGATCCTTTACTACTCGAAGTGTCCCACATCAAACCTGCTCTGCAAGTCACCATTGGTTTTACGACATCTATTCGGCTTGGCAACAAACTGATCAATGCTCATTCAAGAAAGGACCCTCTTGGCCCAAGGTTTCCCAAACATTGGTCTCCAGCTGTTTTTGGACTATAACTCCCATCATCCCTAGCTAGAAGGACCAGGGGTGATGGGAACTGTAGTCCAAGAACAGCTGGAAACCCTGTTCTAGCCATCCATAGCCCTTGAAATAAATATTTTAGCTATTTACTATCTGATCTTCTCATTGAGGAACCCCAGATAAATTGTCAAGGAGCAGCAAAGTTCTTCAACACACAATTCCTAAACAGGATGCTGTTACCTACCTCTTAGGGTTGCTGTGAAGATGAATTGCTTAGGGTAGCAAAACATTATCCACTGCTAATTATGTGGCAGGAATGCATGCATCTGGGCTCTAGATACAAGATGGCCCGTTCAGCCACATAGAATGACCCACAGAATGGGCAACTACTTCATCTGCATGCTGTGCTTAACCCTTTTGGCTAGTAGCAGTTGATAGCCTTGTCCTCTGTCTAATTGAACTTGCATGAAATAACAACAATAATAAATCTTCTCGTTGACTTGTTAATAAGAAAAATATTTGCTTCTAGCAAAGCACAGTGTCCTCTGCCAGTGGTGAGCGCAGCAGCTTTTGCCTAGGATTTTTCTGTCTTTCCTTGCAAACAGTTCCATGCACAAGACAGCATTGTCAAGATAGGAGAAGACAACATGCACCTGTTTGGCAACAGGCGGCTCTCCCTGGGCCCTAAAGTACAGAATGTCCACATTTCAGGGCCGTTTCTGGAGAGCAGATGCAGTTTGTCAGTCGGGGATGAGACTGGAGATCTGGATCCAAAACACTGTGGTTCTTACTACTGTTAAAGAAATAGGACAGAATCAACATCAGTGCAAAAAATAAAATAAAAACCAGGTCTGTTTTCAACAATACCCATTTTTCTGTAAACCACTTTATGGGGGAAAGGGCAGCAGGAAGAAGCAAGCGCCAAAATGGCACTGGAAAAAGGAACTGAAAAAGCAGTACTAAAATGTCATCAATTAAATATATTATTATATAAATTGAATAAATATGTTATTGAATAGTGGATGCTTTCCTTAGGGGAAAAGCAACACATTTTAAATATTTGGTAAAAGTTAAAGGGACCCCGGATCATTAGGTGCAGTCGTGACCGACTCTGGGGTTGCCGAGGAAGCCGGCGTACAGCTTCCGGGTCATGTGGCCAGCATGACTAAGCCACTTCTGGCGAACCAGAGCAGTGCACGGAAATGCCATTTACCTTCCCGCCGGAGCGGTACCTATTATCTACTTGCACTTTGATGTGCTCTCAAACTGCTAGGTTGGCAGGAGCAGGGACCGAGCAACGGGAGCTCACCCCATTGCGGGGATTCGAACCGCTGACTTTCTGATTGGCAAGTCCTAGGCTCTGTGGTTTAACAGACAGCACCACCCGCGTCCCTTTTAAATATATACTCTGTGAGTAACAGAACTAATTTCTGAGGCTCAAAATAAATTTAGTTTGAGGTGGCTTTCATCAACCTGGTGCCATCCAGATGGCTTACACTACAGCTCCCATCTGTACTAGTTATCTTTGCCTCATGAGATTATCCTCAGTGTTTCTCCATCTCTCAACTATGGTTGGGGCAGAAGTCTTGGAGAGCAGTATTCAGTTGGCAGATGGACCAGCAGCCTAATGGTGTAAGATGTGAGAAACTTTTCCTGAGAGTAGTTAGCCAATGAAAGCCATTTGCTTGGGTAATCTGGTAGTATAAAATTGGGTAAAGGTAAAGGGTAAAGGGACCCCTGACCATTAGGTCCAGTCGTGGCCGACTCAGGTTGCAGCACGCATCTCGCTTTTTGGCCGAGGGAGCCAGCATACAGCTTTCGGGTCATGTGGCCAGCATGACTAAGCCGCTTCTGGCGAACCAGAGCAGCACATGGAAACACCGTTTACCTTCTTGCTGGAGCAGTACCTATGCACAGGAGCAGGGACCAAGCAATGGGAGCTCACCCCGTTGCGGGGATTCGAATCGCCGACCTTCTGATCGGCAAGTCCTAGGTTCTGTGGTTTAACCCACAGTGCCACCCGTGTCCCGATAAAGTTGGGTACACATACACAATACCATTCAAACACATTTGAAGCATGTTTTCCCACCCTACCCCAAATAATTCTGGGTACTGTAGTTTACTCCTTACAATTCCTAGCAACCCTTAACAAACCAGAGTCAGGATTATTTGAGGGAGGAGATGTGCATTAACTAAAAGGGCACAAATGCCCTCTGCCTCTTTTTCCAACAGCTTAAACATGCATTGATTGTCTAATCTCTTGTGTGTTTGTAGCCCTGGGCTCCTTCAGGAGGAAGGGTGGGGTATCAAATGAATATAAAAATTAATATTTTAATATACAAACATAGATCAGGGAGCTGTCTCACTTCTGGGCATAGTTAAAAGTTTCCCATGACAGGGAGCCACATTTCACAGCACCACCACAACACTAAGCTTGGGGAAGAATACAACATTTGGGGGAAGAATAAAATGTTCCTAGCTTAATAAACAAAACAGAGCATTCAGTGCTACCAATACCACCATGCAAATTTAAAGGAAGACATCTGGACTGTAAGCCCCAAATGGACAACAGCAGCCCATTTATCATGCCTAGAAAGTCTGGAAAGGCCTTCACACAACAGCTGCTAAAACTCAATCCCCTCCATTTGCCAGCAGAGAGCAGTAGATATTTCCTCAGTAGTGCCATCCTAACCAAGTAAGTCCTATTGAATTCAGGGGCACTTACTCCCAGGTATGTGGGGTTAGGATGGCAGCCTAACACACATTGTTGGTTTGCATTTATTGAAATTCTGTGGATTATGTATTGGTGTCTGCAAAGTGAGTTGCTTCCAATGGCTGAACATGGTGAAGGAATGAATTTAATAACCGTAGAAAGAGGACTTCGGTATTTGAGGCTTCCAGTGAATATTCCTGTTTCGTATGAGGCTGTGGTTTTATTTGGTCATAGGTAAACACCCAAGCAGGACTAGCACCAAAGGCTGGAAAGACTGGAAAGGTCCTGATCCAGCGCCCCTAATGAAGTGCCAATGCCCTCATCATGTTTTTGCTCTGTGTATAAGTCTCACAGCCCCCTGTGATGACACAAAGGACTTGGTGGCAGTTTCTCTATCCATATACTCTTCTCTTCTCTTACTCTTACTGGTTATGCCTCCACTTCCTCTGCCCCAAGTGGTTCTGGAGCCCTTAGGCTCAGTCCTTAAAGGCCAAATTGTCTACCTGGAGACAGGCAGCCCTACACCTTTTTAGTTGTCTGTCTATGGGTTCCTACAGATGACTTCTTTATTGAACATTCATTCCGATTGGTTTGCAGGGAGGTTAGACAATGTTGGCTGTTTAGTGAGCATTCATTCTGATTTGTTTGGGGAGGTTAGATGACGTTGCCACACAAATTATCCTAACATTTTCCAGTGCATTTCCCTTATTGCAAAATGTCAATTCCCCCCACCCATCCACACCGGGAAACGGGCTTGTTTCACAAGAGCTCCAAATCAGCTTTAATTGTGCAACTGGGATGGATCCCGCTAAAAAATAGCGACAGTCTCTGGAAGGAAACTATGAGTCAACCTGCAGACATTACTTGGGCACATGTGCAATCCCAATCCTGTGTTTGTCGAGATAATAGGAATGTGTAGGCACTTACAGAAAAGGACCAGCAAGTGGGTGAAGGAACGAAGGAATTAGGGTGGAGGTAGTTAACCCTTTCCATGCCTGCCGATTTCCCCTTGCAGGTACCCTGCCCTGAGCCCATTATTTTCTTAGTGATGCTCACTTCCACGGGACCAAGAAGGGCATTTGCAGGGAAGAATAAGCAGTTGTGGTAAAGAGTTCAGCACCCTCATTTTGCTCATCAAATCCTTCTTTGCTAATATGCCCCCAGCCTCTTCATTAGTGTTGGGAAAGAAATATGGGGCTGGGAATTCTGTGTTTCCCTTGCAATGCCTTGTTTGGCCATATGCCGATAATTACGTTTTGCTTCCACTACCATCTCTTTCCTGCCTCCTCTTTATGTATCTGATGTGCACTCCCCTTTTTCTTGTATTTACATGCTTATTTGTTGCAAGTTTGGCATTAGTAGAGTAACTTAGGCTATTTCTTTGGAACCCTGAGGGGGTGGCTGATTGTCCGTCATGTAATTTGGGGGCTAGAAAGGACTGAAAGCTTATGGTGTGTTTTTAAACATGTATATTTTAAGAAATGAAGAACAAACTTGAAATGCCTTCATCATCTTTGGTCCAGGAAGACCCAGTCCAGAGCATCTTATTCTGTCCAAGCCTTATGAAATCACAATGCTTCTGAGCTGTGGAAAATACTGTTCACGTGTGCATTTAAGCAGTTGTAGTGGAACATAGCAGAGCAAAACAAGATGTTTCCTTTAATTGGAATGATGAGCTCACTCCTGGGTGATAAACAGCAGCATTATATAACCAGTGGGGTATTTGGTGTTTTTGCAAAATTCATGGAAATTGATTTGGTCTTGTTCAAAATATGTTTATACTTTTCTTATCAGTGTATGATTTCAACACTGATTACATGTGACACGAAGGCTTTATTTTATACCCTCCCAGCCAGTTTGGAGAAAACAATAACATGACAATTTTATTTTAAAACAATAATAATACTACAAATTTGCAAAAGGCATAGCAATTGAGGACATAGAATGCAAAATAAGCATGTGTGCTGAGGATATTTCAATAGAAGCCATGAACCAAAGAACATTCAGTTCAATCATTAAATCAGCAATTTGTTGGACCTGGGCAGCTAGTAATTTGCTTGTCTGCTCAAAGTGGCCTTATGAAGGAAGAATTGCCGTGGCAACAAATCTTCAGAAGACAGGGACCAGTAATGGGACTGTGGAGAGTACTGCAGGAAAACATTTTGTGGAGAAATACAGGACAGACATTTCTGAGGCAGGAAAATATCAGAAAGGGACCCGGTGTTAGAAAAAAGAGTTGGACAACATACCAGGAAGAGTTAAAAACAATCTCCTATCTAGACTGAGTGCTTTAAAAAACATGAATGGCTTTTGCACTGTGGCTGTACATGCACTGTAATAAATGCACCTTGCTCAATGGGCCCATCTCTTTGCCACAGTCTCACATGCTCATTTGCTTACACTCCCGTCGTGGGACCAATCTGCACCCAGGGCTGGCCATTTTACTGCCTAAAGCAAGGGACAAGCTGGTGCCCCATTCCCATTCCACATAAACAAGCTGGCTGGGCTGAGCACTAATGAAAGGATAGAACCCTCCTCTGCATTCGATTGTGATGCTGACAGCACCAAGGTTACAGCTTCAATCCCTTTAAGGGACAGCTGCATTGCAGCGGGTTGGACTATATGATCCTCAGGGTCCCTTCCAACTCTATGAGTCTATGAGAGACCTATGAGATATCTGGGGCAGCAGGCCAGACTAGGTGGCCAAAGGCAAGCTATTTGGTAACTAGAGATAGAAGGATCTGCCAATTTCAGGTCTGCCAGATTCTCATCCCCCCCCCACCTTAAATTCAGCTCTCCAAATTTCTGCAGAAATTTGCAAATTTTTAAAGAATCCCCCCTCATCAAAAGGATCAACATTTTAGTGTGAGAAACACATTTTGGTATGTTGTTTGACTAATGTACATCTTTTTACAAGAGATTTTGCTAAATTAATGCATTTTCACTGAGATACTCATTTTTGTGCACACTTTTTGTAAACATTGGTTGAAAAACTGCACCACAAAATTCAGATGAGCATGAATTTCTAAGGATGGCTGTGCTTCAGAAAGTATGAATTTGATAGATTCATGTTTTAATGTGAACTGAATTAAATTTCTCCCCAATCCCTATTGGCAACACAGCAATAGCAGGCAAGGCCTAGGAGAAACAGGCAGGAACTGCTGCCCCCCCCCATCCCCTACATAATGTGTCACCTAAGGCAGTTGCCTCACTTTGCCTAATGGTAGGGCCAGGCCCATCTGCATCACTATCCAAAAGAATATACAAAGGGAAGCAGGAGCATCTGCTCTTTCTCCTTGTTCTGTTCACTACTCACATGCTTGAGAGGGCGAGTAAAGAGGCAGAAACAGCAAAGGAGGAGCAGGGCCCCAGAGATCTCTCAGAGGGTCTTGGGCTTACTTCCAAGCATGTACAGTTACGACCGCATTCCAGAGCAAGACTGCTGCCTTGTTTGATGTAAGCAAAGACAGACTGAGCAAAGGGAAAATGTTGCTTGTGAACTGGGGCTCTGGTTTCATTATCTTATTTCCAGTTAATATCATTAAAAATATATTCATTTATTATCCTGAAAAGCACGCTTGCCTGCCAGAGTTTGCCAGGAATGATTGACGGTACAATACACACAGAAATGTGGAGTTGGGGGCAGGAGGCAACAGGAGAAGAAGGCAAATAATTAAGATAAAAACACACAGGATAACAAATGACATCACTGAGATGGGAACAACCTGGGGCCCTGCTAAGCAAAGCATTCTTAGTCAGCAGTGGCCTGCTGCGGCAATATTATTCTAACCCAGTTGACTGCCTGATATGAAATTCAGGCTACTTTTTTAGGGGCCTACGTTCTAAAAAACAACATGAACCAAGTTTACATTAACTGCAGGTTGTTAATAGCCAATGAATGGAGGGGGGGGGACCCCACAGCAGCAGCTGTGTTTCATCCTATGGAAACCAAGATGTGATCTTCAGAGGTTAAAAAAGCCTGTTAGAGCTAATGCTCCTGTTCCAGAGTCAGCAGCTGGTTCTGAAAATATGACCCTGTGGCCAAGATGCCTAAAACCGCTCAGAAAAGCAGGCTACTTGCAAGAGCAGTGTAGCTCAGGAGTTCTGCCGTGTTCAATGGGATTCCCAAGTAATTGTCCAAAGCTTTGCAACTTTATCCTGCAATCCTATATGCCAGGTGTCACTGACCTTTTTGGGCCAGTAGACATATTTAGAGTTTTGAGAAAGTGTCATTTGCGGCAGTCACAACATGGCTGCCGTGGGGTGATTAGCAAAACACAAAATGGCTGCCACATCCGCAAGAGCAGACAGGGCCACAAAACGGTCATACCTCCTTGCCACCCACCCCATTAAGCGTCAGACAGGAATGGAGCTGGAGGATCAAACAGTCTCTCATGTATAGTCAGTTTTTGAGGAGGTATTTACTGAGACTGGGCACACTGATATGTGCAGGCAACACACTTGGGAGTAGGCCCCACTGAACTCAAGGGAAGGACAAATTTGTCAGTTTTGGTTTCTCTCTGTTTCTTGTTCTTCCAGTCTTCTCTCCATTTCCTCATTAGCTTGTGACTTTATAAATAAGAAAACCACACAGCATTTTGTATGTTATTTTCACTCACATTTCTACTCCTAATTTACACGTCTTTGAATCCAGTGTTGCCTAATATTTGCACCTTTGCAAGTAATTTCCCCTAATACAACACACCTTTGTATGCTATTTTCACCAATGCACATTTTTAGTGCACTTTACTCTAATATGTGTGTATTTTGTGTGCATTTTATGGTTGGTGAACTGCATCACAACATTTGGAGAAGTGCAATTGGCTCTGCTGAAAAGAAATTAAAGTACAGGTACCTTTAAGACATAATTTTGGGTAACATACATTTTTGCCACTTCACCAAAAAGGTCCTGGGGAGGCATCTAAAAGAGTTAAAGCAGTATAAAACTGAACCTCTCAGTCTATCCTAATTCACAAGGTTGTGATGATGGGATTATCCCCACGCTGTGGAGAAAAAAATGGTACTTGAGAGGTGGATTTAGAGCTATATAATTATAGTGTCAATAGGCCAATAGAATCAAACCTTAATAATCCCTATCTCTGTCCCTATGTAGGACTGATCTTCCTTTTCAAAGCTATGAACATTTTGATTCCTTGTGAACAAGAAGAATCTAAATACCAGCACTTGAAAAGTGAGAGTAAATTATATTAGTTATCTCTTTTCAGTGGCTATCCAGACAGCTTGTCTCCAAATGTTGGGAAGGTCATAACTGTGTTTTTAAAAATGCTCAGAGGAAGTAGCAACAAGTGCTTAATTCCACAAAAGTTTTACCTGTCTAATTGACCTATATTTATATTTATATTTATATTTATATTTATATTTATATTTATATTTATATTTATATTTATGGCCACCCAACCTCTGCTTGAAAACCTCCAAAGTAGGAGAGTCCACGCCTTCCGAGGGAGGCCGTCCCACTGTAAAACGTCTCTTACCGTCAGAAAGTTCTTCCTTAGTCAGAATCTCCTTTCTTGCAACTTGGAGCCATTTTCTTTGCTATGTACTACTTCACTGTACTCCTGTAGGAGGAGAGGAGAGTCCAGGAGTTACTTCCAGTTGGCAGCGGGTGGGTATATGTGTGGAATGAAAAGGGGAGGGGACTGAAAAATGGGATTGAGCGGCACAAGAAAGAGCCCTTGGGAGAGGAGTCGCGTGAAGTCACTGGGAAGGAGGTTGTCGCGGCTTTCCAACTCAGCAACAGTGAGCCACATCTGGCTTCACCTGGTTCTCTGTAATAGGGATGTGGCGCCTCAGATGCAGGGGCTGGATGTTGCCCCTCTAAACCTATCTGGCTCCCAGCTGTCTCCAGAGGACACAAATGGGTCTCCAGGCCACAGGCCACAGGCCTCACTGCCCCTGCTTTGAAGCTTTTTTTGTGTGGCTTGAATGTGTCCTTTAACTCTAATAATGCCTCTCGCTTGCTTAGACTAGAGATGACCGTGTGTGTGTGTGTGATTGCATGCAGAAAATAGCCTAGTATACAAAAGTAAAACAGATATTCATTGCTTGGTCCACTTTTATGTCTAGCTGTGGAAAGTTGCTCAGAAGGGAATGTAGGCCTCAGACGTAAAAGAGTCCCTCCCACAAAATAATAATAATAGGAGAGGGGTTCAGAGTGAGTGAGTGAGATGAACCCTCTTCTCACTGTCCACTTTTTTAAAAGCCGTTGTTCTCCCAATAGGGCTTACTTCATTTTTGGTCAGGGAGCCTCACGAGAAAAAGCTTTTGAAAATTGGTTGTAAGAGGCAAGGATGGGCAGGGAAGGTTCATTCCCCCCCCCCCCCATGACACACTTTCAGTCTGCACCCTTTGAGAATTAAGACAGCAAACACAATCCTGTCCAGGGTTCTGGAGTATTTATGCTGAATCCAACCTAATGGATAACTGCCGAGATGAATAGATTATTTAGGAAGCTGGGCATCTAAAAACACGCATATGTTGTAAGCCGGCCACAGGGGCTAGGGAAACCCAGCCAGATAGGCGGGGTATAAATAAAAAAATCATTATTATTATTACATTGATCATTCAGACCATAAATAAGGATATTTTTCAGGATCAACGTATATTAGTAATTTATTGGCCAGGAAGACTTAGCATGCAGCTGCCACTAATTAAGCGTTTGCCAGCTCTTTCTACAAAGTGGTGTTGTGTGACAAGACACCATGACTTCCTTTTGTCCTTAAAACAGGAAATAGTTGTGGTAATGGCACAGTAGATGTTGGCAAACTTTGGTTTATTCTGTCAATGTAGCCTCACCAAAACCACCAAAGAAATTGTCATCTTTTTGTGGTCTGTTTTGCGGTTGATGAAAGAAAGCAGGAAGTCAACTGAGGTAATTTTAGATCTGTGCTAGGGATCTAATTATTGCCTGTCTTATATCGAACCTAAATCAAAGTGAGACGAAATGCTTCATGTATAAAAGGTTACATCCCTGGTTGCTCCAGGTAACAGAATCTCAGGTAAGTAGAGCTAGGAAAGAAAAGTGCCTGAGACTTTTGGAGAAGCATTTCTTTCGTTCTTTCTTTTTTAAGAATAATTTTTTATTAACCGACCAATCACATCAAATCAAACCAAATTACATATATTCCAAATTACACAGTGGAATTTTAAATTTTTGTTGGGGGTACCCATATTTCAAGTTCCGAAGGGGATCCAATCAACTTCTTGCTTCTTACTGCTGTTTTAATGTCCACAAATCTAACCTTATGATGTTCACAGTACTATCCAGTCCTTTCCACATCTCTTGTTGTTATTTTCATATATTTTTCCTTTCTCTTTGTGACCTCTGATAATCTCCGCAAGCTGGTTAGAACAGTTTGTAATCCTGCGTGGATATATTTTTTTTTATCCAGTAGCCATATCCAGACATTTTCCATATAACATCACTTCCATACATCAAAACAGTCTTAGCATCATTAATCTTCACCAATCTGCCTCCTTTCTCAAAACCTCTGAGGAGATTCACTAGGAATGCAGTCTGAAAACAAGTCCATTCTTCCTCCCGGCTATAAATCCTTTGGCAAGATGGCGACTCCAAATTAATTGCTGCGCCATTCCCAAAAGCTCTTATTGCTTCTCGATCTCCATAAAGCATACTTTTGGTTAAAGTTTATCTCCACACAGACCTTAATCATCCTGCTTGGGTCAGTTCAACCGACGATTCTAATGAGGAGGGGTTCTTGTAAATCACATAGAAGGAAAGTAAAAAAGGTCGCCCCCCCCCCATTCAGTCCCGTTGTGAACATACCCAGCCTTTGGTGTATCTTCATCGTAAAATATTCCTGTTTCTCCAACCCGTCGTCTTCTTTCGCAGAGGTCACTTAAATTAGCAGACTTCACTCCCCTTCTTCACTTGAAATATGTGCATTTGCTTCTTTTGTAATTAATTATTCCAAATTGCTGCAACTAGTGCGCGATCAGAGACAGCGTCCAGGAGAGCCGAGGTCCACACGGGGGCATTCTGCCTAGGGCCCTCACCCCCTTCTTTCGAATTAGGGGGTGATTTATGGGCACAGCAGGCAAGCGCAGTGTTCCCCATTTCCTTGGGGCAACAAGGGACGCTGCCTACTCCCATAACAGCCTCTTAATTACCCCGTGTGGGTCGGAGAGATGGTATTGTCGGCCATCTTCCAACGCGCCCCCTAGTGGCCCCCCTGGAGAAGCATTTCTTAGTGGACAATAGTGAGCTAGAAGGACTGGTTAAGGCAGTTTCATATGTTCATATATGTTGTGGCATCTGACTTCAGAACCAGCAATGCATTATCAATACTTGTAGATGGGGAATTAGCTTTTCTGCAGTGGACTATTTCCTTTTAGTGGGGCTGTTGGTTTGATTGATAGGTTGATTAACTAAGGAAGGAGCTAATTTAAGCAAGAGCATATTTTGGATGAGGGTAGACTTATTTGTTATGAGTGAGGGCACATTTAATTATTTTGTGGTATTTCTTCACGTATCCACTGTTTACTGAAGAGGCCATGTAGAATTTTTGGCTATGCCCAATACGATTTAGCAGCAGATTTAAAGATGCAAGTATTACACCAGGCTTCCTCAAACTTGGCCCTCCAGATGTTTTGGGACTACAACTCCCATCATCCCTAGCTAACAGGACCAGTGGTCAGGGATGATGGGAGTTGTAGTCCCAAAACATCTGGAGGGCCAAGTTTGCCTGTGCCTGTATTACACACATAACCCACAATGTTTCCGTTTTAATAATTTTGTTCCTGAATTTTTAATCTGAGATAACAGTTCCTGCACACTATTTCCACATGCATGACGGACATCTGGAAAAAGAGCAACTCAAACAATTCTAATTATGGAAAGCCCTGTTTGGTTATTTAGAGGGACAGAATGATTCTCATTCATTACTCTGGCATCTAAGAATAAATTATACTTGCTGAATGACAACATACGCAGCCACGCTGGAGTGGAACTTCATAAGCAGTGAAACTCCAGAGATTATTCTGCACCTCCTAGGAACGTTCTTAAGGCTAAACACAGTCCTTCAGACTGATACAGATGGATGGAATTTTTAAAATCTGGGAGTGACTTAGGGCAGCCTTCAAATTGTAACATGAGAAATGATCTTCATTGGTTGCCTTACAAAGGAAGTTCTGGGTTCACTGGCTAGGTCTGGTGGAAAGGAAACTGGCAACAATCTCTCTGTGTAAAACTAACAACCAGCATCTTATTTTTGTTCACTGATAAAGAATTCCTGTCAGGAACTTCAGCCCGACTCCAGACTGTTGCTTCCTTTTAAGATGTTGCTTCCATTGGCTGAACTCTCCTGCACCCCTCATAACTTACTGCCTTGCCTCTTAGGTTGTTTCCAATGTTACTTTATATTGATATTAGTCATGAGATAATATATAATGATGATGATGATGATTAGTCATGAAATCCAGTGTCGCATAGCAGTGTGTTCAAATTCCTGCTCACTGGGTGACCTGGGTCTGACACAGCCTCTCAGCCCAACTTATTTCACAGGGTGGTTTGGATAAAATGGGGAGGGAGAGACCCAGCTTTCTGAGGAAATGTGGGGTATAAATGTAAAAAACAACATAGTCATTTATCTTTAAAAGGGTTATATGCTGGAAGCATATCAGAGGGCCCAATGAATCACAGTCCCATGTTTTCGAACCGCATAAGGGTTTGCCTGAAGTGTAGTACAATTCATATTGCACATGATATAATGTTTATGTGTCACCGGGCTCCTTGGGTAGAAGGGAAGTATACAAATTTAATAAATGTCTACCTACCTAACTACTTACAGCTGTGTGGATAGTTTCATTATATATTCTAGTCACTAGCGGGTGGCGCTGTAGTCTAAACCACTGAGCCCCTTCAGCTTGCTGATCAGAAGGTCAGCAGTTCGAATCTGCATGACTGGGTGAGCTCCCTTTGCTCTGTCCTAGCTTCTGCCAACCTAGCAGTTCAAAGCATACCAGTGCAAGTAGATGAATAGGTGCCACTGTGGCAGGAAGGTAAACGGCGTTTCCGTGTGCTCTGGTTTCCACCATGGTGTTCCGTTGCGCCAGAAATGGTTTAGTCATGCTGACCACATGACTTGAAAAGCTGTCTGTAGACAAACGCCGGTTCCCTTGGCCTGAAAGCGAGATGAGCGCTGCACCCCATAGTCGCCTTTGACTGTACTTAACCATCCAGTGGTCCTTTACCTTTACCTTTTACTGGACTGAATGGTATCTGTGTGGAGTCTGGAGTTTTCTGTTGTTCTGTTCTTGTTGAAGAAAGACAATAAAATTCTGTGTAGGGGCAGATGGAACTCGTCAACCTGGGTAGCCCATCTAGCGGTAAGAAGAGTAAAACTCGGGTCTTATACCTCCGCTGCCTTGCCGGATAACTTTGAGATAATAAAGGGCTAAGGCAGGCTTCCTCAACCTCGGCCCTCCAGATGTTTTGAGACTACAATTCCCAGCATCCCTGACCACTGGTCCTGCTAGCTAGGGATCATGGGATTTGTAGGCCAAAAACATCTGGAGGAAACCTGGGTTAAGGAGTAAACCCTACACAAATCTGGAGTGGAGCCCCTAAAGCGGTTGGATTGTGCCTTGTACATGTACTTCCTAAGGACAGTCACCTAAAAGAAAGTTACTTGCCACTCTTGATTCCAGATTTGATTAATACTGTATTCATTTGATTTGCCCAGTTTGACTTCCAGGGTGGTTCAGTCATTATGTCACTAACTGATTTCATGAAAGAATGCATTTCTAAAAGTGAAAAAGACTTCAGCAGAAAAATAAAATAGTGAGGATTTTTCCATTTTGGAAAATCATTCACCCTGCATCACCGCTTATACACAGCTCCTCATAGTACAGTAACTAGAAATCTTCTTCTTTCAGTCCAAAGATGTTCCTGAAAGTGAGACATCTATATGTTGCACAATCTTATTTCTAAGGGAAAAAATGAAGGAACTGTTTAACATACAAATTTCAACAAATTCAGTCGTGGTCTTATTTAGCTCACACACTTTCTAGGGTGGGCCACTTGAAAAAATGCTATTCTTCCAAAAGAAGAAATTGCCCGGTTTGAATAGTGCTATATCCACTGATTGTGTTACAAATTAATTTCATGTAACTTTAATTATTAGAAATTGGAATTTTCCCTCAGAAAAATATAGCAGCTTTCCATTCTGGAAAATTTCCCGCTTCCTGTCACAGTATGAAAATCCTGCACTCACCCCAGACATTGTCCAGCTATTGTCTTCTCCACTATGTACAGAGTGAGAGTAGGGAGGAAAGTGCTTCATGGGTTCTCTTTTTGTTATTGCTGAATTCACTGGATAAGTATCTCCACATGTATCTACTTAAAAACTACATGTTATCTGATTTTGGCTAGTATTTCACTTCCCTGTGAAGGTAGCGGGCAAAGATAAGAGGCAGCAAAAACCGCAAATGCAACGAGTTATTAACTTAATTTCAAGCCCTAATTTTGCCTGCATAATTAACTTCAGGCTTCAAGATATATTCTTCTGTCCCACTTAGGAATGATGAGACCAAGCTGAGAGTGTAGTTGTGGATCCATTCAGCTGAGATTTAACAAACTCAGGGGTGTTAAAGCCTGATTTATTTATTGACAGTCCTAGATTGTATAGCCAGAGATTCAAGATGGGTTCAAGTGTTATATGTAAAAGAGCAAAAGCTGGAGGTTTGGTTTCTCTGTGTGCAGGTTCACATTGTGTGTGTGTGTGTGTGTGTGTGTGTGTGTGTGTGTGTGTAGATGAAAAAAGGGAGGGATGTACCTCTTTTTTTCTTTTTTTCTTTTTTGCAGAGAGTGCCCATGCACAATTCTTACTGTAGCACAACTGAATCCAATAGCCAGCATGGGCCAAGAGAAGTGTTGTGCTGTGTTAACCTATCCTATACTATTTTGTCCTGCTATGCTGCTTTTGCTTGTGCTGCCACTTGCACAACAAAAATAGCTTGCACAACATTGCAGACTCTCCCACTTTTTGCACTAAATGGTTCTTGCCAAGTGACCTCGGGGCTTCTTCCTCCAACTTGCACTCCAGGTCTGGATTCAGGCATGGTCCCAACGCATAAAAGATGTAAGAGGCACAGAAGGAAACAAACTGGAGAACACTATCGTTTGTTTTTGCAGTATTTTAATACAGCATTAAACTGCTATAATGCTAAAAGCAAGCCATATACTATTCAGCAAATAAGGCACATGTCGGAATGCCATTTTATGGACAATCCACAACAGAGGTTTGACAGTCTTTTAAACAACCCAGTTAACCAGTTATCACCTTCGTGGCTGAAATAAGCCTGGCACCCCTGAGGCCTATGTCCATAGAAATGTTATCATTATTATTATTATTAAGCTGTACAAATTAATTACCAGTTACAGAAGAGAAAAATTATACGACTGAAACTGAAAAGAAGTCTGTTGGTACAGCTATGGTGTTTTTTTCTTTAAATTTATAAGTAATTGAACTAATCTAAACTGGTAGGCGTTAATATGATAAAAGGGTTAGTTTTATACAATGTAGTGATTGCTGCTCTAAATAACCTTTGTAAAGGAAAAACAAGCCCAGTACAGGATTGAACCTATCTCCTATTTTAGCATGGTTTAAGAATCACACAAACAATCTTAATATAATGGAGCTATGTGAAACCATAAAGCGTAAAATGCATATAATACGTGCACATGCATATTGTATCATTTTATGAATTCTAAATAAAAAATAAACACAAAATGCTTGTGTCGCTCTAACTCTTTCTTGATTATGGCCACTGATTGATAGTACTGTATTGTTTTACTGCTAGCATGGCATCGCAAATCCCACAGAGTCTTTGCAAACTGCTGTGAGCCTTCCTTAGCAAAACAATGTCTCCCCCCTCCTACCCACCCACCCTGAAGAGATAGTGTGAAAATAATAATAATCAGATAATATAACCGTGTTACAGAATTTCTGAAAGCCAAATCTGGACTCTTTGGATCATTTCACACATTACATTGCAACAAAACCAGGGAGCTGCAGCAAACCCTGCTGTCGAATCTAAATGATGTTACATGTTTGTCACATTTACCCCCTTGCATGTTAAGGTATGCAGTAGGTTATTAAAAAAAAACTAGATGTACACCTGAAAAACATAATGTGTGAATAAGTCCTTTGAGCATTTGCACTTCAAATCTAACTCTTTGCACCGGAGTCCCTGCTATGCTACTATAAAACTGTGCCGACATAGAAGTCATTATAGCCCCATCCTAAGCATAAGTTTTGGGAGTGGGCTATACAGTGGTGCCTCGCAAGACGAAAATAATTCGTTCCGCAAGTCTTTTCGTCTTGCGATGTTTTTCGTCTTGCGAAGCACGGTCCGTCGCAACTGCGCCTCTTCAAGCGGCTTTAAGAAAAAAGCGCAAGACGTTTTCGTCTTGCGAAGCAAGCCCATAGGGAAATTTGTCTAGCGAAGCAACGCAAAACCGAAAAACCCTTTCGTCTAGCGAGTTTTTCGTCTTGTGAGGCATTCGACTTGCGGGGCACCACTGTAAACAAGTGTGTCTTTCACAAGGTCATAAAGTGATAGTGTAACATCTGATTCTTACCAAATCAGTTATAGCTTCTCTAAAAAGGCAATACTTTTCAAAATACACATATAAATAAACCAAATAAGCATATTAATATAAGTTCTAAACACCTGAATAATATACTGGTTACTTAATACTGATATTTTCATCCAAAGAAAAACAACAACAACAACAAAAACAATATGGCTTAAAGAATTGCAAGGTTTTTTTTTCTTCATGTCAGAATTATGTACCAACTTTCATATAATATTCTATGTAGACAATATTTCCTTCTTAATGTAGTTTTGTTGCATACTTTATACAGACAAAAGCATTGTAAAAAAAAGAAAAAAGCAAAAGCAAAAAAGCAAATTCCTTTCATAAATATTTTCTTGAGGATACACCCTTAATTTTGTATAATACTTAAGAAAACTCTTAGCTCTGTTAGTATTCTAGTAAAAAAATCCAAGGCCCTTTTTGAAAGCTTCAGAGTTGTAAAAACACTTTTTAAAAAACCCAAACATAACAAACGATAGTTTTTTTTTAAAAAAAAGGCCCTCAAATATATACAAAAAAGGTTACTGCAAAGAGTTTCCAGATAACAATTCAGTATTACAAAGAAATATTTGTAACCATTCAAAAATTTAAACACCTAAAAAGTATTTTCCCCAAAATACACACACAGTATTAAAAAGAAGAAAGGAACTCTATGTCAAGTATAACTCAAGATAAATACACATCTGCAAGTAAAACTGTAAAATATTTCATAACAGGGGTAAACAGTAATATCAATTGACTACATCTATTAACTGCACACGATTGTCCCTTTGATATTCATCCTAAGAAAACACAAACCTTCATTTGTATAGCTACAATTTCAGTCGTCTTACTGAGTGCTACAGCCATTCAACAATACTTCCAGAGGCAGTGGTTTTTGTAGACATAAAACAGATAGGCACTGAGATCATATATATATATACATACACACACTGCCTTAAAGAATGACAGTGTGGATCATTCCGTTAAGTCTGAATTAAAACCCGATATCTGCTTGCTTAAATTTTAACAAGGTTTACATGAGGATGACTTAGCACTTGCATGATCAGAAGCCTGAATAATGTGTAGAACAACGTAGTGGGCACCATGTAGCCAAAGGTAAGCACTTCTAAGTCCCACTGATTACAACAGGTTTTGGGAGTTGCCTCATACAAAACCAAATAGTTGGCCCACCAAGATAAGAGCTCTCTAGTCTGCCTGGCAGTAGTTCTCCAATGTGGTGGGTGAAGGCATTTCTCAGCCCTGCTATCAGAGAACCCTTTTTTAAAGGTGCCAGATATTTATCCTAGAATCTTAGGCATGCAACCCATAAAGTTTGCGCTCTGGCCTATCCCCTGATGTGCTTAACTTTCCCATTGAAATGGATGGGACCTAAAAAGTGCTTCGCTTTGGCTGGATCATGTTACAACTAGTTTGGGGGGGGGGGAATCTAACTCCATAATCCTAAACTCACATTTCATTTTCACTGGAATTTCCAGGTTCAATCAATTAGGCTCAAAAAGATTTTACACAAACAGGGGTTACATGGAACAGCAGGTGGTTCTGTGACACATAAAGCATGGCACTTTTCATGCATAGATCTCTATATTTTATTTTGTCGTTGGCACGTTTGTTGGAAAGCCAGTGGCCCCACATACCAGAGGTAAATATAACATTGGCACTGGTAGGAGAGTTGCTGGAGACCTGCGAGTTGCCAATTCACAGGGGTGAATATGCACAACATCTTTTCAGATGGGCCTTCCAAAATCAGCACTTAGTACTCCCTGAAAAGCCACTACTGAATATTAGAGGGGGCGGCAGCGGCTCCAGAGTGGTTTTTAAGACTGCTCTATGTGCTGCTGAAAGAAGTCAAATTTAGAAGCGTCTTTATATACCAGTCAAAATAATCCTGCACATGTACCTATAGGAATGGCTTATCTTCATATGTAAAAAAGAAGTGTGCAAACTGCCCATTATTTTTTAGCACATGCTGATAAACTTCTAGATTTTCCAGGTGTGTTGTTTACAAAGCGTATTTTTGGCATTTTCTGCAAGTGGATGTGATGTAAGAGCACTAAATTTGCACTAGAAATGTATTTCTTAAAAAGAGACAGATTGTTTTCTGAGAAAAGTTGGGCATTGCAATCCCAGTTACAAGCTATCTTAGTTCATATTTCACTTTTCCTTATTAGATATGGAGATATTACTGCTAACATTTTATAAATGGTCAAAGAGAAATACTGTATATGATATAACATATGGCTCTTTTGTAACCATATTGTTAACTCTCTTGCAAGAGTGAAACAGAATTAACACTAAGAGTTCAAGTTTTTAAATGCCACCACTCACCTCCACGTGCCCAAGATAATGAGCCCTGTACTGTTCTTTACACAGTCACTTAATCTGGCAATGAAATGGAAGGAAAGTTAGAACTTTTTATACAGGAGCAGTCTTCCTTGCTTTCTGCTTTTGATCAGCCCCTTGATCACGTAAACAAAGTAGATAAAGAAGTTCAGGGTTTTCTGCCTCAGGATAACTGCTCATGTAAACAATATCTGATGCAGAAATGGCCTGATCCCTTGCTTTTGTATAATCACAATATCTTCAAGTGGTCACTGAGTCACTCATAAGTCACTCAGGGAACCATATTTGAAAACAAAAGCCACACTGGCTCTACAGTTGCATTTGACAGAATCCATAATACCCACAGAAGGTAGGCATAGTGATTCATGTCACACCCATTTTATTGAGCCCTAGGGAGAATTCATGACTTGTCAAATTTGATAAAATCAGTCATTATTGCAGGATCTAGCCCAGAGATACTGAGGCACAGTCACATGCAGTGCTGCTAGATGGTGCTATAAACTATTTAAATTAAGTTAATTAATTTCTACGGATTCTGAATGAATACCACCTGCCATCCATATGAGACTTATTTGCTTAATGGAATTAGGAAAATAAAAGGAATTTATGTTTTCGGCAACAACATGACAGGTTCACAACGAAATTTGTTACTGGAATAGGGCTTCTACTATTAGAAAGAGTGCACCTGTTTCTTTAAAGAGCTCTGCAACATTCAGCTTCAGATTGGCTTGCGGCTGTACTTAAGTGCTGGTGTCCTCTGCTCCTAACCACTGTGGCATGGAACCAGGATACACAGCAATTATTTTCAGAGTGTTGGTGGCGGTATGAGAAGCATAATTTCTCATGGTGTATCCAGTTTTGTTAAAGAGGTTTGGCAGGTTTCATAGTGCTTCAGAAACCTGCAACATCTCTTTGGCCAAGGTAACAGTGAAAAAGACACCTCCACCGTAGCACTTTCAATGCTCTTCAAAACCACTGTCTGCCTTTAGGCCCACATCCCACAGGTGGGACCATAGCTCAGTGGTAGGGGATATGCAGAAGTCTGGAGGAAAGTGTTTACTGCCTGAGATCCTTGAGCGTTGCTGCCAGACTGACTCAGCAGAAGACAAACTCCTGTGTTTACCACGGGAATGGAAGGAGCCTGAGCTTCTGGACCACTGCAATGATGGTTGACGATCTGCCCAAACTCTCTTTGCCCTGCAGCCCACTATTACCCTACTGGGTTCCAGATGTGAAACATCTTTTAAGCATTGTTTTCTTATACATGATGATAATCAGTGAAGCACTTCACTGCTACTGCTGACAGAAATACTCACCGTGTTTATGGATAACATGGCATCATCCCTAGCTGATCTGACATGAGATGATTTGACACAGAAATGATCCTGCTTTGCCAGGAACCAAAACATCCCCGTTGAAGATCATCTCAAGTGAATATTACCCAGAGCCACAGTCCACCTGTGATTCTCTGTAGAAACAGGTTGTGTAGGCAAATGGTCCAGTCACTTGCTTTATCCCTGCTCTTAAATTTAATACATAATACAGAAAGGAGTTAGAGCAGCTCCAATAATTTATCTGCTTCACAAATAACACTTGAAAATTCTCTCACTTGGTGCAATTATTACATTTCCCCTAAACTAATATAGTAAAGTTTTAGAAGATAGGAAGAAGGGACAGCTTTGCAATGGAATTTCCTTTATGCATTCCTATGATATCCCTATGGCTACTTAGATATATTATTTGATATTTAATAGGAAATTGGTGTAGTTGTTTCCTGAAAGTGTCACTGAATACACAATAAGTAGGCCCAAGTATATATATATATTTTCAGTTAAGGTATGGAGAATATGTCTCCCATGATTCACAGTAAATTTACCTCTGCCCACCCTGGTCCTAAATATTTGTACTGGCATATATTCTGCAGTGATGTTGAAGTAGCAACCCTGTAATGGCATGCAGTATGGTTTGGGTATTCTAAACAGTTTGGGTGCTCAGTCTTGTGAGTGAGCTTTTTTTGGTCTTATGTGTAACAAAAAGTAGGCCACATAGAAGCTCATAAGCAGTGATGAAAGCAAGTGAATGAGGTGTTCCTTGTCCCAAACTCCCATCATGCTTTTTTGCTGGTCTAAGCTCAAGGCTGATTAAGGCGTTATGGCCCCCACCAAAAATCTTTGGCGTAGTGGCACATGAGGATTCTCCATAACCATTTTGCAAAATCATAGGGTCTGCTGTTGTGAACATGGAGAGCTTCTGAACTATTACATTGCTCTGCATGCGCCTTTTTGTGATGAGCTTGATTACAAACATGCTTTGTGCAGAGTACCACCATGCCACAACAATTTTCAGTGGACCCTATCTACTTGAGGGGTGTAACGTATGAAATTTCCTTCATTTATAATGTAGGCAAAATTGTTGGTGCCATATTGCTTGGCAAGTCCCAAGTGTATAGCCATTCCTGCCCTCCGCCATCACTGTCTTTAAGTCATGTGTGGCTCAAGCACAGTTCAAACAGAGCTCATAAATGAATACATCAACAATATTTTTTGTTTAGGAACCGCTGAAGGGTTATGGGGAAGCTCCCACTATCTATTGTTTAGGAGCTGATGTGTGTCTTTAGATGTGGAGAGTACGTACATCTTGAACATAGTGTGTGAGCAGATCAGTTAGTGACACCTCATTTCACTGCAGGAAAAATCTAACTGCACTACAGAGTATGTGAATGAGAATTATAATGGGGCAGGGAGGGCTTGGGATAGCCTGCTATGGTGAGACAAAGAAAGTTGAATTTATCGTGTTGGCTATATAAGGTGGTTGGTTATGTGGCATTCACAACAGTCGGAATTTCAGCCACCACTTGCATAGCAAGTACATAAAGAAAGGAAGGAGAAGCTTTAGAAATTGTGACAAGGGAACGGTATTGGTCAACAACGCCCTGAAACAACAAATGCATCCTAAGCGCATTTGCTCAAAAGTAGCCTTATAGATTTCAGTGGAACTTCTTCTGAGGAAGCATGCTTAAGACTACTGGCTAAGAAAGATGAATTCCTGATCGACCCTTCCTGTTCTACCATTATACTTCCATGCAAAACACTCCCTCAAACAATTATTCACTTGTTCTTTTTAACCCTCAAGATTCTATTAATCAAAAGCCTACCAAAAGTCTCATTTCAGTGGCCCTGGACTCTTGGAAAGCAAGCAATCAGATGCAACTCTCAGACCAACCCTAAAGTCAAGGAAAATGAACATTCCCCCCTCCCACACACACACACATGCACACCTTTTTCTAGCTTAGCCCTCTTTGTATTAGAAAAATATATCGTTTGTGGCATTGGCTAGAACCCACATTTAACATTTCCACCCATTTTGTCTAATGCCTGCAAAAGCCATGACGTTATTATATACCTCTCTTGACAAACAATACTGTTTCACCTGGGCAGGATATTGGAACTGTGTAAACAATCAACAGAAACCACGTCGGTGATTTCATCATGAACATGATGGGCACAGCCCAGCAAAAACTGCTACTGCACAACCACCCCCCCCACCTGTTTTAATCTGGCTTGTGTGAGGCTGTTATGCAAGACTCACAGGAAAGGATGACGGCAGTACAGCAGCAGCAGCGCTTGACAATTTGTGCCCTACATCAGTAACATCTGTTTCATATATATATATATATAAACACACCATAGTCCTATAAATACAACTTGCACGTATACACATACACAGGAAAAGGGTTACATTCTATTAAAGGTAAGGCGTATTATTAGTTTGTTGATAGGCAATATTGGTGATGTTTGGGGTTCTTGTCTGATGTTCTTTTTTCCTCCCCTCCTCTTTCCTTTTGACTGTTTGCTGCCAGAGGATGTAAAAACGTGGTGGCAGAGGTGATCCCTGTGTTGATTTATTGCACACGGCGGCAGTAGTACCCCAACACTTTACATTTCTCACAGAGATGCTGAGGGTGTTCTTTACTTTGATCAGAAACATCCAGGCCGTCGGGCTTTTCCAAGGGTCTCTGCATAAGGAAGGTAAGCACAGGCATAGATTCATGTTAATGTGAACTGAAATGCAGCTCTGTTCCAAAGACACATGAAACCATAGCAATATGCAGCCATTCTAAACATTGTAGGTTAGGAGATGAACAGAGAACTTTTATAGACGGCTGCCCACTGATTAAAGAACATTCAATGTTGATCATTGCCACAAATTCTTAAAACACATAGAATCACCGGGTACCACATACAAATTAAAAAGGCAAAGGGTGAATGTTTAACAGTAATCTGTCTCCCATGTGGTTTACCATTTAAAATATTTGCATATTGCCAGACTCTCAGGATAAGTGGGCTGTTGAAATACCAAAATTGTCAAGAGCCACCAAAGTTAGATCTGGGAATCCTCAGATGATGATATTATTATTATTATTATTATTATTATTATTATTATTATTATTATTATTACCCCAACTGACTGGGTTTTCTCAGCCACTCTAGGTGGCTTCCAACATATATGAAAACATAATAAAACTTTAAAAAGCTTCCCTATACAGGGCTGCCTATACAGAAGTCTTCTAAAGGTTATACAGTTACTCATCACCTTGACATCTGCTGGGAGGGTGTTCCACAGGGTGGGTGCCACTGCCAAGAAGGCCCCCTGTCTGGTTCCCTGTAACTTCACTTCACGCCAGAAGGCTCTTAGAGCTGGATCTCAATGTCTGGGCCAAACATGGGGGTGGAGATGCTTCTACATGTATACAGTGCCAAGGCCCTTTAGGGCTTTAAAGGTCAACACCAACACATTGAACTGTGCTCAGAAATGTACTGGGAGCCAATGTAGGTATTTCAGGACCCAGCGGCTGCTCCCAATCACCAGTCTAGCTTCCGCATTCTGGATTAGTTGCACTTTCTGAGTCACCTTCAAAGATAGCATGGCCTGCACAACAGCTTTCCCTACTTGGTGTCCTCAAGATGTTTTGGACTACAACTCCCATTAGTCCCTGCCAGTGTGGCCCAGTGGTCAGGGACAATGAGAATCCACAGAATCACAGAGTTGGAAGGGACCATGAGGCTCATTTAGTCCAACCCCCTGCATTGCAGGAATCTTTTGGCAAGGTGGGTCTTGAACCCACAACCCTGAGATTAAGGATTCTTAATCTCATGCTCTACCAACTGAGCTATCCCAGAAGGGTTCAAATCACCTGGAGAGCACCTTGTTGAGGTAGTCATTTGCACAAGAGTGCAGAGCACTCTCCTTTTCCTTGCTGACATTAACCCTGGATGTCCCCCATCTGCAGTGAACACTGGGAAGCTAACCATATTCCTTTACATGTAAAAGCATGATTCAAATCTTGCCTCAGCACAGAACACAGCACTAAGAAAAGGGGGAAAGGGATGTAGGAAAGGTTGTAGAAACCAATTTAAATGCTCTTTATGGCGTCAGAATTGCACATCTATCTCTCACTGCAAAGAATTATTGTCAGAGCAATGTATAGGTTTTTGGAGTACCACATATATTCTATGCAATCATCTGTTTCCTGCCTCCCCATCACCCCGAGCAATATGCTCACCATCCTCCCCCCCCCCCCGCCAAATATATGACCATGATTTTGGCTGCAGTACTTTAAACGTTTTTATTCTAGCGGAGCAAGAGTGTTTCAGATTGCAGCCTTCCTGCTCTTTCCTCACCAACCCTCCCCGAAGCAGCTTTAAAATCTTAACTACAAATAAGACATTTTTGAAGAGAGACATAATCCAGAAATGAAATCAGCTGTTTATTCCCCAGCAGTTCACTTCAAATGTCTATCATAAAAACAAAAGTGCTGTCTGAAATTACACACCGTGTAAGTGAGATGGAAACCAACCACTAGCTAAGAGTCGGAAAGAACAACCCTAAGGAAATGAGCAAAGGTCTACTACATTTTAAGATTTAAGCAAAAAATAAATACCCAGCTTGCTCTTGTACCTGAATAGCTGCACTGCCATATTTCTTGAAATAAGTTAAAATTATGAATGAACTTGATAAAATCTGAGGGTTTATATCTTTTCTTCCCGGCATTCACAAAGAGAGCCCCCCCCGCACCCCGCAAGGGCCTCCTTTATTCTGTGCTATGAAAGGTCTGCTTAGGAACTGAAGGTTTGTGCAATTTCCTTCTCCTTCCCACTGGCTCTGCTGCAATGGTAGCTCCACTGCTTTGGCCAAAGTGGCCTATGAGGTTCCCAGCCAGGGGGCAGAGGGGACCCTGCCCAGTCCATGATAGAGGGGGCCAAAGGGCTCTAGCTCAGGACACTGTGCGAAAGTGCCTGGGGGAGAAGCTGCCGTGACCTGACCCGAGAGAGACAAATGCAGCAGTTATCGTGTTTATTGATATAAACTAGCTTAAAGCAAATTAACACAAATACGCAGGAATAATTTTTTCCTGGAAGTAGAGCAAAGGATGTTGGGGGTGCCAAGAGTTTCTTGGACCGCAGTCAGAAACAATATCTTTCCCTGGTTTGCTTTTCCCAGGCATTGGTTGATTTCAGTTTTATTGGCCTGCAACCCATTTAGATCTCAGAAAATGTTATTGTTACCAGCACGTTATGACATACTTGCAGAGGACAGACGTTGCAAACACAGGAAATCAGGTTGTTATGGGCCAGTTGGAGGCCACAAAGCAGTGCTTGGGCTGCATGCATCTGGTGAAGTGCGGCTGAGGTTCAGGCTCCAGAAACAGCACAAAAGCAACAGGCATTAAACCAGTATGCAAACCAAAGCATAGTAAGCAAGCGCAGCATTTTGTGAGGGTAATGATGGCCATAGTCTAGAGCAGTAGTGGGGTGGCCCAGGTTTTCTAGTGGAAGGAAGCACTGTCCACATCAGTTCATTTGCCAACTACGTCCTAGCAGCTTGGATGAAGGGATGTACGCCATGGTGGAAGAGAATTTGGTGCAATGCAGTGGGTTCCAGGGCATGGTCAGTTCATGTGGGGCACCAGCCAGGATTTGGCTGTTGCCTGATGTGTATCAGAGGCGAAAGCTGACAGTGCAGATCCATGTGTTTAAATGTGGATCTCTCCCATCACATAAAAAATAAGGCATGGGAGCCCAACTTCAAGAGCAAAAGGGGTGAGGGACACTAAACCTTTTCCTTGCCTGCCGCCTCCCTTCTGGTATCACTGGAATAAAAGTGAAGCTGAGGAGCAGACCAAAAGTGGGCAGAGGGATTAGCATTCCTCAGAGGGAGTGCAGGACCAGTGTCAAGGGTTGGACTAACCACAGCCCAGCAGAGGGCCCCCTGCAGATGAGAGATGCGTAACCAGTCTTCCATTGAGAAGTCCCCAGCAGAAGTAGAACAAACACAAGGGGAGTGGTCATTGCAGGATTCCTTGCAATGATCACCTGTTTCTCTTATGGGAAGTGTTCCTGCAGGTTGCAGGGCAGGGATTGAAACAACATATGATTCTTTAGTACAGTGCTATTTTTCTAGAAAAAGAGATGCCAAAACTCACCACGAAACCTCCTTGTTCACTTATAATAGCAATGGTGCCCACCTGAGAGGTACTGGAACTGAGTTCTGGTGAGTTCTGGCTGAAAAAAACCTGCTTTATGTTGCTATATTCCCATAATAACTATTATATATCCTGTAATAATTGCCACAGCAAGAATGTGTATGTGTACACCAAGACTGAGGATGCCTATATCATACCACTCAAATTTAGTTCACATTTCTTCAAAATTATTGTTCATCCCCAACCAAAGTTTCTTATGGTTTTTTGTGATCAATTAGCAACTTTTATATGTGTTTATGTATCTGAGGCTTAAATCCCCCCAGTCCCTTTCATCTTGTTTGTATGAATAAATGTACACTGTTAATATGGAATGCAAATTGAGAGAGAGCTGTTCTTTGCACACATGTGCATTCTGACCAATGCACACTCGCATTACACACCAATTTAAGCCAGGGAAAGCACTTTAAGTCATGTGTGAAATGCCCCAAGTAATGGAAGGATTTGGCTCAACCCTGCATTTCATACACAGATGATTTCTCTGATAGTTTTCTGGATGCCAAGCAGGTAATGTTGCAGGTAGTTTATATGTATTTTTCCTTCTGGAACACAGGACAAGAATCTTTTAAAGGAGAGAAATATTTTTGGTGACACGTCTGGAATTCTGTGAGCAATTTATATGTTTCCAAAAACCCTTCACTCCCAATAAAACAGTATCCAGCAAAGCAAAGCAACTACCAACTGGCTGAATCTGAACCCAGTTCTGCAGCTGTCGTTACAGAAACAGCAGAGAAGGCCAAAATAACAACAGTTTTTTAAAAAGGAACTTGACAGGAGGCCAACCAGGAAGAAGCCACGGCATTGATGCTTCTCCTAGAAAGTGGCAGGAGGGAGTGGGGACATGACCATTCAGAGGCTGGCATCTGGGTGGCAACGCTGCCAAGAACACCCAAGGAAATGGATATACATGCCAGCTCAATCACGAACCCACTGTGACGTCAAACCAAAAGGGCAGCGAATAGCTAATTGAAACAAAAAGCAGCAGCCTCCTGGGAAGGAGACCTTGTTTCTTTTAGAGCACCACCACAGTGCTGTTGGTGGTGGGGTGGGGTGGGGGAAATACAGCCCTAACTAACCACACTGAGAAAGAACTATGTGTTAAAGGGCGACATGGAAACTTCCCTGGAGCTGTGTGAATGGTGAGCTGCGCTGATCTGAGGAATGAAGGCTGCAATCCTCAGCACACTAGCCTGGCAGTAAAGTCGCCTGAGCTGAGTAAAATGTGCACGACGTAAATGTATTGGAACATATTGTGTGAGAGAGGGCTACGGTTAATTAGCATTTGTGTTTGCATGTAGTCAAGAGTTCCAGATGAATAGATCAGGTGCCAAACCGCAACTGATTTGACATGCCACAATTAATTGCATGCTGGTTTGAATCATGCCTTGAAAAATATTGATACAGTCTTAGAAATAACAAATGTCAGTAGGAAACAATACTATAATGAATTTAAACTACATTTTACTAACTTCTTTGGGTTCAGATACATCCAGGTTTTTGTCATCTGATGACATCGAGGCGAAACAATTGATGGATGTGGATTCCAGAGGGAAGGGTGCCACTTTCCTGCCTCCAATGTCAGTCCCATGAGCTGCGTTTGCACATGGGTTGTTCCAACCAAACCATGGTTTAATCGGAAGGAAGAGTGCTACATAGAAGTTCCCGTAATGCTGACCCCTTGCTCCTGCCATGTCTCTGAACCTAAGCCCATGGTTTATGTTTCCCCCCCAAACAAACCACAAGTGAAGATCCAATTTTGGAATTTTGTGGGAGTTCCCATATGTCATCTTTTCCCAGGGCATGGCATCTTTTTCATTAAAAAAATGTCCAGTAGCACCTTAGAGACCAACTAAGTTTGTTCTGCTTTCATGTACATGCACACTTCTTCAGATACACTGAAACAGAAGTCACCAGACCCTTATATATAGTGGGAAGGTGGGGTGGGGGGTTTCTAAGAAGGGTAGTAGGAGATGGGTGATTGACTCAATGGGTATGGTAAACCTGTTGGCAACTGTTAAGGACTGCAGCTAGTCCTACAAGAAAAAGCAAGGGATAGTATGCAGATTACCAAAAATAGCTTTAGCTATTTATATTTGGATATATTGGATTAATGGATTAATGTGTGCAAAAGTGACTACTTTGCCCATCTCTGCCAAGATATATATGCAGACTGCTTTGCATATGCAGACTACTAAGATTTTGCCTTCCTGCCTCTGTCATCAGAGACTGTGTGTGTGTGTGTGTGTGTGAGAGAGAGAGAGAGAGAGAGAGAGAGAGAGAGAGAGAGAACTTGTGTGCTGTTGTTTCAGCTGTAGACGGGATGCACTTCCCTTCATATGGAGCAAGGAACAATGGAGAAAAGCCGTTTTCATATTTAACCCAGGTTCTCAGAATTTGATCTTAAATCATCAAGATGTCAAGCACAAATAAGCTGGGTAGGTTTCACAATTTCTGGGAAGATCATTTGAGAGGGGTCAGAGATTACAGTTAGAGAATGAGGAGAGCCATGTCCCCCATTTCTAAACTCTGCATGTGATTATCCGTCAGGATCAGCTATAGTTTTGGCTACCTTATGGTTCTACACACTATTTTTACATTATTATTTTTTTAAAAAGCTTACTATCCCTCCTATTTTTACAAGAAATTTAGTTGTTGACTTTTTTAAAAAAGAGCAACAAAATATAAAACAATCTACAATTCAACCAAATCATGTATAAAAACACAATACCGCAATATCAGTTCCAAAGCAACTACCTGAGTTAAGCATCAATATCAAAAGGAGGAAATATTAAGTGGAAGGGCTTTTTAATCAGCTAGGTATTTTACCAGTCATCCAAAAATATATATATTGCAGGGGCCTCGGGCAAGGCTTCTCGCAGGATGAGCACTGCTACTGAGGAGGCCGTAGCACTGGTAATTTCTTAGCATGCCTGGACCAGTACCTCAGATGACTATTGTAGCATGTGGGGAGGCTCATATGGAAGAAGATGGTCCTCAAGGTGCCCAGGTGCCAAGCCTTAAAGATTAACACCAGCACCTTGAATTGATGCTGAAAACAAACCTGCAGCCTATTCAAATCCTGGTATGATAGACTAAAAATTCCTAACACCCATCAACATCCTTGCTGTGACACCAGTTGCAGTTCCTGAATGCTTTTCAAAGGCATACCCACCTAGAGTGTTTTGCAGTAACCTAATCCATAGGTTACTGTGGCATGAATGACCATGGCAATATTCTACTCCGTCAGGAATGGAAAAGTCAGGTGCTACCTGAACATCTAATAATAGCATTGGATTCAAGGAGTACCCTCCCCCAAACCGTGAGCCTGATTTTTCAAGGGGTGTGTGACCCCATCCAGAACAAGCTGCGAACCCAGACTAAAAGTCGGACACTGTACCTACCAACAACATGTCTGTTTTGTGTGGATTATATTTCAGCATATTCTACCTCATCCAGTCTTTCACAGCTACCAAACAGCAGTTCAGCCATTCAACTGCCTCCCTAGGATCATATAAAACTAAGAGGTAGGGTTGAGTGACACACTAGGATACTGATGACTCCATGACCCACACCCCAACCAGCATTTTCATGTGCAGTGTATATTAAACAGCACGGGAGAGAGAAGGGAACCTTCCAGGACCCCAGGGCCCACAAGCAAAGGGAAAGAACAGCAGTCCCTTGGCACCATCTTCTGGGTCCAAATTCTCATGAATCAATGGAGTTGGTTCAATACTGTGCTCCTAATCCCCACCCTTTCAAGATGGTCCAGAAGGGTACCACAACTGATGGACTTGACCACCACTAAGAAATCCAGGAGAACCAGCAGAGAACCCTCCCAGTCCATTTTCCATTGCAGGTTATCCACCTGGATGACCAAGGCAATTTCCGTGACAAAACAGACAACATCGAGCAGATGCCATGCTGGTGGAAAATGAAGATTCCTTTGCTACCATCATTGTCACAAAACAGGCTCAATAACTAGTTCTAAGCTGTTTTGGTTGGGCTCGCTATGAATCTTCCTGTACTTTCACTCTAGTGGTCTGCTCACTTGTTTCATTGCTCCTCAGTAAACCAAAGAGTTTTATAATCTCCAGGGGAGAGCTAAGCTCCACCAGGGGCTTAGAAGCAATAGAATTGATAACTGGGCCACTTCTGTATTTCACAGACTGACCACGACAGTGGCAGAACTGCAATCTATTTCAGTGGGAATTCTCCCACCCACACAGGGAGCTATCAGGATTCTACCTGGATTCATCAGTCTCCAAGGATAGACAATTTCAATAGCTCCTTCCTGCAGAGTTGGGCAGTTGTCCAGAGACTAAACCTAACCAGGCAGTGATCTGTCAATGACAAGGGAAGCGCACCGACTTCCTCCGCCATCAGACCATATTGTCCCAGCCCAGGACAAAGCAGCAAGTCAAGCGCATGCCCTACAATTTGTGTGTGGGACCAGGTACCATTTGAGGCAGGCCCACAGTTGTCATGGTAGCCATGAAATCCTGAGCTACTCCAGTCAGGTATGAAACTCACCCAAGTTTGTAAACCCTGGAGAATCCAGCATCACTATGAAGATTATCATGGCCAGCTTTGGTAAGCAGTCTGTTAGATGGTCCACCAACAGAACTGCTATCATATCCTGTGTTTTCAACACCATATGCAGACACACAGACCTAGTGGGTTGCCTGGCAAGAATGATGGCATCATGGCAGACAGCAGCAATCCCTGCATAGTGTAGTAATGATGACTACTTGACTTGTGGTGATATAATTGCTAACAGTTATGAACCATTAAAAATCCAATTTCAAAATGTGTGGTATTTAAGGTTGAATATATCCAACAGCAGGCTTTTAAACCATGCTGAGAATCTTGCTGCCTTCTATTGTAATTGCTTAGCTCCCCCTCACATACGGAAATCTAAAATGGCAACTCTGACATGCAGGAGGAAAGGGTAAGTCGTCAAAATATACTACAATTCCCTTTCTGTATAAATATATATTCAAGGTGAGGACTACAACCCACAAGCAACTTTTTATTTATTTATTGAATTTATATACCATCCTATACCCGCCAGGTCTCATATCCTAAATTTGGTAAACAAGCCATTCATCAAAATGTCTGGTTTTACCTAATGGCTATAGCCCTTTTGCTGAACCCCAATAATCTTGGAGAACTACACAAGGGATTTCTTTCACTCTGTTTCTGCTGTTGCTGCCAGCAAAGGAGCAGAGACTGTGCTTTGGAATGGATTCTAAATTTCTGGCATGGTGTCATCATTTGCTAGTCACACAGCCTCCAGTCTCATTTGTAATGGATCAGTTTTCATTTTGACCTACTTTAAAATAATCTGAAAGCTTTATCTGAGCACTGAAATATTTTCTGTGGCTAGGGGAGGTCTTTGCTCTGCTCTTCCAAATGACCTTTTCTTCGTACTTAATGTCATACAATTTCCCCAACATTACCTCTTACAACTGACACTCTTCCACCCTTCACCTTCCCGATTAGACAAGCACAGATCCTTGTCAAGATTTAACGACTGCAATTGCATCAAGTATAACTCTCAAAGAGATTGGTAAATACACCCCACATTCTCTGCCCATGAAAGACACAAATATCATCATATTTTTTCAGTCACAGCATCCACACCGAAGTTGACTATCCTTAGGTAAAATGTCCCAATCTAGCAATGGAATTTCATACATGCAAATAATACATGTGAAAATGTATTGCAGTGCTCTCCAGTCCCCACTGAATGCAATGAATGTGTCTAATGGGATAGATAAATCAGTCAAATTCTGCTCCATGTCTGTCTCCCGTGTGTTTATTCATAAGTTATTCCTCCTCATTTTCATATCGCTCTGTGATGATTTTTTTAAAAAGGGAAAAACATGCATGGAAATTTGCATTATTTTTCAATGCATTTTATTATTTTCACAAAATGCAGAGTTGTGTGCACATTTTACCCAAAGCACACATTGGGGGGGGGGAGGCTGTATTATACCTAAAACACAAGTTTTCAAGACATTTCGGTATACTTCGTTTAGTCAAGAACTTGCAGAAGTGCAAAAACCAAAAGATACCTGTGTTCCAATCTATACATTAATCCAGGCCAGGAAATGTGAATCAGATTCATTCATTTTAAAAATACTATATGGACAAAACAAAACCCTCCACTCTCCCTACTAATGGGAAATTCTCATCCCCCCCATCCAGATTGCACATAAGAAAGCAAAAGCAGCACATTACAATAAAAATGAGTTCACTTTTCATTTTAAAAAATAATAAATGGGAAAAGTGTGTGAATAAAATCTCCTATAGGAAACCCTATAAGAATTAACAGAGTGTTATTTTAGACCCCAGTGTACCATAAAAAATAATCCCAAACATTTCTTATTCTTTGACATTAACTAGAAGTAATTGTCAAATACATCTAATTGTTTTTTAAACTAAACTATGACTGGGCTCAATATCAGATAACTGAAACAACTATAAGAGGATTAAAATGTTACTTAAATTCTTGACAGTTGTTTACAATTACTTTAGATATTCTGAATAAGAAGAAAATGTCTCTTGTTTGTTTGAAAAGTTTTGTTGTTGTTGGCTTTTTTAAAAATTAAAAAGTTTTGACATTGTTTCTAACATTCTTCATGTGCTTCCCATAATAACATATGAATAAGCATTACTGGAATATACAATTTTCAGTAATCATGTAAGCACTCTTGCTCATAGTCTCAGTCTTGCTATGTCTCAGTCTATTGCATTGAAACTTACTTGGCATTTCACTTCTTCCAATATATACGTTTAATTGAGGGGAGGGAAACCTTTTCTGTCTCTGAAAGGCCTAGTGTGATAGGTGGCTGGGGCTGCAAGAGCAGCATGGGGATGCTTGCCAAAGCCCTCTTGCAAACAGCCCATCATGCTGCACTCTGTATATCGAGTTTTTGGAGGCTCACTTGAACCATATGGAGGAGCACCTGTAACACCCCTACCTGCTTGTGAGGATACACATTGATGTGGCACTTGATACATTCTTGTCCCATGTTGGCCCAGGAGTTTCCACTCATCCATTTTCTCTTGCACTTGGGGCATTTGTATTCACCAAAGCAGCGTTTTTTCCCCTGGTACGGTGTCAGGCCTTCTCCTTTTGGACGTGCCTAAAATGTGAAGAGGAGAGAAATAAATGTAATCATAAATGAAGGGGAGAACAGGAAGTGGGAATGGATTGCACAGTGAGTTCTGCGTGCCCAAGGAGGCTTAGGCCCTCTCCCCTTCCTGCATAGCTCAGGTTCTCAGCTACTATGCTATACCAGTGTTTCCCAAACTTGGGTCTCCAGCTGTTACTGGACTACAACTCCCATCATCCCTAGCTGGCAAGACCAGTGGTCAGGGATGATGGGAACTGTAGCCTGAAAACAGCTGGAAACTAAAGTTTGGGAAAATCTGTGCTATACCATCTATTTCATAATCTAAACATAGTAATCTAAGGAACACTCAAATAACAAAAGACAATTGAACAAAAAAGAGCAGTGAGATTTTTAAGCACCTCTACAAGTAAGAACTTCCCCCCAACATTCTCTCCCCAAAAGATATCCCATCCTACCATGACCAAGACATGGAATCCAGGGCAGGACTACATAGATAGGGGCTGGGTTGGCTCTCAGTGGCTCCCACTGAGCTGTGTGGAATAATGCAAGCTGGCTACAGTAGGCAACATGATTCCCCCGGTGTCATTTTCCCCCCCTACTGTGCCACTACAACAGCTGGCATCTTGCTCATTAATAAATAGCAGAGTAAATGCAATCTTAAAATTCATTCCTTTATCCAGTACCAAAGGCCAGGTGACACTAAAACAGTGCAATCTACTTCCGAAGCATAGGGAGAAATAGAGAATGTTGGGCTTCCTTGGGAGGGAATTCCAAATATATGGTGCCACTATGAAGATGTCGCTTCCGTTTGCAGCTGTTGAAGGAAATTCCAGTATTGAATGTTCCCCGATGGGATTATATGGCCCAGACTGTTTAAGGCTTTTAATGAAAGATGGTAACCAGCACCCTGAATGGTGCCCAAATTAGTGCACCCACAGAGAGCATGTCAGTAGGAATTCCTTGTCCCAGAGGTGCTTAGCACTTTTGATTCTGTGCTTGGCTTCCTCTGTAACTACCCCCCCCCCCCATGACGATGGACTTGCTTGTGAATGCCTTCTCTCTGCTTTCATGGGTAGTAAGCATGCAGGGAAATGCCTGCTCTCAAAAACCCCAAGGCCCATATGGTTTTTGTTTCATGTGTTGTCATTCTATTATCCAACTCCTGGAAACTGTGAATCACGGCCCTTTGTGGGGCTGACTGTGCTATGATCCATTTATGTTGTTGTCTTCTGAGGTTGCTTAACATTCCCTGATGAAATCCTCAGTGTTTCTTAACTGTGCGGGGCGCCACTTTTCTCGGTCGGCAATATGCATGCACGATGATTTGTTTTTATTTGCGATACTTCAGCTGTTTTATACATACAGATGGCCTGTTAATGAGGACGTGAGTGGTGCCTTTTTCCTCACTTAGACAAATCTTTGGATTTTGCAAGCCACATAACTAAACAGAATATGGGACTGCTAATTATATGAGAAAATACATTGCAGTTGTGTTGATAAAATGCATGAAGAAGATAATCCAGATTTGCATTAAAACTAGGGGTACTAATACAGACGTCTGAATAAGTAGGCTATACTAAGTACCATGCTAGCACAGCAATGTTTAGGTACTGAAACAGATGCCACAGTTGGTGTCCATTTTTACAGGGTCTCCTGCTGTCTCCTCTTTCGCTCCCCTTCTCTTGTGCCCTGCTTCTTCCATACCTTTCCCATTCCATCCTTGTTTCATCAAGCAAATGCCACACTCACACTCTGGTCATAACAAGCTCCAGAGTATTTCATAATGATATTTCTAAACTCTCCCAACACTAAATATCAGAGTTACTGAGTAAGTTGCTCCATGACTGCTGCAGAACGAGTCTTAAGGTCCCAGCAGGCGTGAGATGGTTAAATTACAGTTAAGGCCATTTGGTTGCTTGGCAGTCTGTCGGTTCAGCTGACATGTCAGCTAGCACTGGGAATTGAAACTAGTTTTAAGAAAGAAAGAAAGAAAGAAAGAAAGAAAGAAAGAAAGAAAGAAAGAAAGAAAGCGTTGGCTCAGTTTCTTCGAAATGAGTCCAAATTACAAAATGGTATTTTGACATAATATGCATGTAAAGGTGGAGTTCCTGGCTGCAGAGGTGCTGGCAAATCTCCCATTCCCTGATAATAGCTGACCCCGATTCCCAGATAAGATTTGTGCCTGAACTTAAATGTTTCTAAAATTATCACACACACACACTTCTCTCTCCTGGAAGCCTGTAGGGATTAACTGTCTTTCCTCAAAGGCTGTTGGTAACCCACTGTGACCTGAGCAGGCCAAAGGCCTCTTTGTTACCCATTCATGTAACTACACTTCTGTTCTGCTGGAGACATTTTATAAGGCTCCCAGAATAAATTTAAGCTTTCCGAAAGCCAAGTGGGTCCTTAGCTTTAAGAAAATCTCTGCTTTGCTCTGGGAACTTGTGCACTATATCTTGGTGTAGAGGTCCAAATAGCTCTTGGTTGTTAAAACTGTGTAGAAGGAAAAGCAGGTGTTTGGCACGAAAACCCGAACTTGGCAGGGATGGGAGATCCCATGGCCAATGGCGATAGCTCGTGCTGTGTTGTGTGTATGTGAGAACTTCAGAAAAGTACATTCAGCGTATCTGGCCCTGTTAAAGGAGGCAATGAAACAAGGTGGGTATTTCCCTTGTTTTATTGCATGGGGATAAGGAAGGCCATAAATGCACAACTTCCAATGAGGAATGCTATATTTTCCACTTAAAGGAGCCAAAAAGCTTGCCAGAAGGGTAAGTTGGGCTACTGGGGTCAGGTGGGGCTGGGCTGCAATGGGGGTGTGAGTGAAGCCAGGCAGACAGGGATCAAGTGGAAATTCTGGAGTAGCAGAATTCAAGACTACTAACTGACATGTGCCATGAGCTAAGTCAGTGTTTCCCAGTGGTCAGGGATGATGGGTATTGTAGTTCGAAAACAGCTGAGACCCAAGTTTGGGAAACAATGCTAAGTGAAAGGATGAACAAGGCAAAAGAAGGAGAAAACAGGAAGCACAAGCAGGAGGTTCAACAGGCATAGCCAGATTCAAGTTCCTGATTTGAACTGTTGCTCATCCTTCCAGCAGCCACAGCCACTACAGCTTCTTTCTTAGCTCAAGAGCCAGATTGTGTTCTGGGCAATATTCTAAGGGCCATATGCCTGTGGTGGGGGGAAAGGAAGGACCTACTGACAAGAGAGCTTGGGGATCCACATTTGCACCCAGAATCTACCTTCCTTGGATGCCCGTGCAAGAATGCCACTTAGTGGTTTTTATTCACAATGAAGCGGTAGTATCAAATTGTTGTGAAATAAAAGTAAATAAATAATGACTTCTCCTTTGGGCAAAAATAGAAACTATTTGCAGAAGGTTGGTGACAGCACAAGAAACCCTGGACGTTTCTTGTGAGTTAAAATGGGCATTTATTGGGAGCTAAAATGGGGTGTTTCCTACCCTTCTGGTGAACCATCTTCCTGGTCCCCATGGCAGGCGCCCCGCTCCACATTGCCATGTTACTCTTACGCCAGGAAGACCCAGTGTGTGATCCTAGCTCTTCCCTGAGGTGCTAATTAAATCCAAGCTGAGGTGTACATGGAGAAGAGGAGCTCCTGTTCTTTATGCTGCATCTCTTTTACTTTGCTGAGAATCACCCTGCTTTAGCCAGACAATACAGATGAACCACTAATGGAGGCTTCCTGACCATGGTCCCCTCCTTTTCTTGACTGCAGCCAAGAAAGAGCTATTAAGATAAATAGTGACGTTTCTGCACAGGATGGACTGCAGGTTTTATATATATATATATATATATATTTCTGGCTCAAATCCTTCTTCCCTAGAGCAAGCTGGGAGTGTCATGGTGACCCTCACAGCTGTGCAGGGTTCTCAGTGAGATGGGTTATCCCACACCGCTAGTAAATTTGTTGCATCATCACCCCTACTTGGGGAATTGCTCCTGCTCCCTCCTGCCAAGCAATAAATACTCAGTGTAAATATGGAAGGAAACACGCACATAAAAATTGCGTCTCCCTTCCATTTAATAATAATCAGCATTTTATACAGTGCTTGAAGCTACACAATATCTTGTAATCCTTGCAGGAACCAAGTATTATTATAAGGTTGGTGTTACTATTCTGATATTGCAGAGGAAGGTTTGAGTCTGAGACAAGAGTGGGGTGAACAAGGTGACTTCGTGGCAAGAGACTAAATTTACACCAGGGATTTCCTGATTTGTAGTTTAGAAGTAACTGAATCTTACTTCAGCACTAATTATAGGACCAGGGCTCCCCCCCCCCAGCCAGAACTCACCAGAACTTAGTTCTGGCACCTCTCAGGTGGGCTCCATTGCCATTCTAAGAGAATGAGGGAGGTGTTCAGGGTTCATGTGCCTTGGGCACAAATATTTCCACATGCCTTCTCCTTCCCTGGCACAGGAAGATTTTGCTTCTCAATTACCTTAACCACAGTTTAGTGTGTCATCAAACCCACACTGGTAGTTAATATGTGTGTCGCTCTCTGGGTTCGTAGTGTGGCTATCCTTAAGTTCTCCACACTTCAGTTTATCTAAGGACATCTTGATCTATTTTATTACATTGTTTTTAATCCTGACCTTCATCCAAGAGGGTCACGGTGACATCTCCCCCCCCCCCCCACTCCTTCCTTCTGCTACAAGCAGCACTTTAAAAACAGCGAATAGAATGAGTTTTGGACTGAACCTCCACTATAGCCATAAATTCAGTGGGTGGACAAAGATAGGCCTCTCGCATTTCTTCATTCTAAGTTTCTCTGTGTTAAAGTAGGAACCCTTGACAGAGTTGTTGTGAGGATAGATAACAAAAACATTGAGAAAAATATACTCCAAAACCATCCTCAACTACACATTATGCAGACTTCCAAGATTCTTCCCTTCAGGTATGTGGACATGGCGGTGCTGGTGGTTGTTTTGCATTGTGAGCTCCAAGCAGATAAACAGATGGTCTGGCTTTGGGACAAGGCAGCTTCCTTTGTTATTTTCATATACCCCACCTACCCTTTCCCCTGTCAAACCACAAATGGGCTATAATAAGATTTCTGAAGCATCTAATCTCCCCCTGCCACTCCCCTCCCCCACTTTGGTGAGTGGCCAACTGGGGCCCAACTGGTCCGTGTATCTCATGGGACGGCTTTGCCAAGCATCTTGGCAGAATCAGGCATCATAAAGGATCTATTTGCTTCCCTTGGGACAATTCTCCAAAAGTATCCATTTGCAGAGTCTCAGTCATGCCTGGATTTGATGCTGGACTTTTACAAATGCAATAACGTGCACAAGCATCCTCTGAGGCTGGAAGGCAAATTGACCACTGAGGGTGTATCTTCTACTTCTGAAAGCTCCAGGGACAAAGCAGAGTACTGGAATATACAAGCATGTAGCCAGCAAGATGCTGGACTCACTCCACACAGAGATCTGCGTCGATGGGAATATTTAATAAGCAAATGCTTATCCCTCAAACGTCAGAATAAAATAAACGAATGATTTGAATTGCTGGATGACTGCTGGATAAACCCCCTGTGTACAAACACTGCCTTGAAATGTGACCATTTGCCATAGCATGAAGTTCAGTTGTCAAATGCTAATGGGATAAATGATAGGCTCCCCAAATCATGACAGATGTGTGGTCATCTCCAAAAGCAGTGGCGCCATGTCTCCTCTTCCTTTCTCTCTCCCGTAATATTTTGTGTTGGGATCATGATGCATGATATCTCACCCACCTACCCACCTGCACCAACTATACATTTTTTCACCCTACATGTTTTCGTGCAGGCTTCCTCAACCTTGGCCCTCCAGATGTTTTGAGACTACAATTCCCATCATCTCTGACCACTGGTCCTGCTAGCTAGGGAACATAGGAGTTGTAGGCCAAAAACATCTGGAGGGCCGAAGTTGAGGAAGCCTGTTTTAGTGGAACATCGTCTTCCGTGGTTTCGTGGGTGCAAAAGATTCTATGTCATCCATGGAAAAGAACCCATGCAGTCTTGAACTGGGAGAAGGAGACATTGGGGTGTTAAGCTTTGAACCTCTGCCTATGCTGAAGCCACATGTGTGTAAACATATGCAAATATTAGAAGACACCAATAAGCCTCCTGTGACCTTTTTCCGAAGGGGACCAAGCCCAAGAAAGTGCTGTACCCCTGAAATTTCTTAAGAGAATAGAGGTGTGCATATAACAGCTTAGTAAGGCAAAAATGTGTGACACGACATTGTGTTGAGGGTTTGCAACCCCTACACCACTTCACTGGCTGCACCATGAAAAATCTTAAGATGATGACCTCATAGCAAGCAATTTGTCCTGTGAAATACTAAGGGGAAGAGTGGAGGAAGAGATATTTTAACTGCGGTTGTGTGGTGAATGTAACTTGCAGAACCTGTCTTAGATTACCATATAAATAAGAACAAACCAGTCTATTAAAAGCAGCATTAATGTAACAAAAGAATATTAGTTTAAACTACTTTAAAACATTTGTTGGGAAAGCTATTACATTGCCACTTCAAGTCTAGTATGATTATGGTCTTGCAGGAGTCCCTTAAGAGGATATTCCACAGCTAGGGCACCATAACAGAAAGACTGCCTGGGCAGCCAATGATTTAAGTAGCTGAAAAGAAAGCACGGCAGCAGAGATCCTTTGGATCAGGGGTCTGCAACCTGCGGCTCCAGAGCCGCATGTGGCTCTTTTACATCTTTGCTGCGGCTCCGGGGCGGATACTAGCAAGGGGAGGAGGCGCATTATGCGCCCCAACACTCCTCACTGTGGCGGGCGCTGTACTGGCTGTGACGTCGCATGGGGGCAGTGCGTGCGTTAGTCACGCACCGTCCCGACGTCACCTTCCCGCCCGCTGTCAGATCGTGGCTCCGGAGATATATTTGTTTTAAATGTCGCAATGGTTTTGCGGCTCCCAGTTGTTGTTTTTTCTTCGGAAATGGGTCCAAGTGGCTCTTTTTGTCTTAAAGGTTGCAGACCCCTGCTTTGGATGTTCTTAGACTGTAGGGCAGCTCACAAAGGAGAAAAAGTTCTCTTGAGTACTGGCTGCAGAAGTTTTAATCTATTAGGGCGGCTTTCAATTTTGTTTTACTCAGATATGGTTGGCATCTGTCTATTTTGGGAGACAGTGGAATAGTGCGCTTTCGGAGACAAAGTCACACTGTTGATGAGTAGATCCATTGAAATCAATGAACATTTGGTCTATAGTTACCGGTAAGTGGGTCTACTCTGAGTAACACTCAGTTGAATACCACCTTTAGGATTTCAGTGGGTTTTCCTGGTGGTGTTGATTGCATTAATTAAAAGGTATTTAGATACAAATATTTGATCATATTCCCTATGTGATTCACAAGAAAGAATAAAACAACATAGTAACTACGAACAGAATATAATACAGCAGAAAGGCCACAAGTTCACAAAATGCTCATAAAACAGCAATTTTAAAATTGTATTTAAAAAGTGTTTGGGGGGAAATGGTTTTGCCTGGCAAAAAAAATATATTAAAATGGCACCAGGTGAAACTCTTTGGAGATAGTATTGTGTTATTGGGGAGCCATCAATAAGAAGGCCCTCTCACTCGTAGCCACTTGCCTCAACCCAGATGATGGGAGCACCTGAACAAGGCCCTTCTCTGAATATCTTAATATAATTTGGAAACATTATCCCAAAAGTTGTTTCAGAAGGGGGGGAAATATACATCTCTCTTTTTCTACAATGATGACTGAGTGGCACGATTTGGCAGTGCTAATCTGGAACTGCTAACACATGTTTCCAGATGCTGATTAAAGCTGCAAGAGATGAACTACTCAGGAGCCTATAAACCTAAAGTGCTGGCTTGGCAGATGCCTCAGTATTCAAATTAAGACCTGTGCTACAAATCTTGCAAATGCCTTGGCCACAATATTTTGGAAATAAACTATGTAGTATTTAATTGGGCTGATCATTAGGCTCATTTGAGGGTGAAAGACATAAATGCCAAAGCTGGGATTCTACTCACTATGCCAGCAGAAATGTCAAGAGAGCTGTTTCCCAATGCTTCAGTCAACGTGAAATGTCAGGAAATAGGTTGTTTTGACTGTACACAGGAATATTTTTGACAGCACCCTGTTCCATTACATCAGGGGTGGCTAACCCATTTCATGGCTTTATGCTAATGTGGGCATGGTCACAGCTAAACATTTGGTGCGATCAAGCTGGAAAGCGGACGTTGCCAAAACAGAAAATAAATGCCACTTTACATGCTGAACCATAGAATCATAGAACTGTACAGTTGGAAGGGACCACGATGGTCATCTAGTCCAATCCCCTGCAATGCAGGAATCTTTTGCTTACGTGGGGCTTGAACCCACAACACTGAGATTAAGAGTCTCTTGCTCTGGCAACTGAGCTATGTATCACAGCACATAGATAACACTGCATGACTAGGAAGAACCAGTATGGACCCTCCCCCAATTTCATCAAGTTATGTTTTCCCTAAGACAAGCCCCCTGCGAATTGGTTTGTTCACCCTCACAAGACCATCAATTCAGGTGTGTTACAAAGTCCTCCCGCAGCATGCTTTTATTACTAAGTGGTGAAGTGCTGGCTGCAATGCTTGTCCCACTATGATGCCGTTGGTAGCACTCAGGACAAATTGCTGAAGATCATTGGTCTTCAGTTGCTGACAGCATTGCAGGCAACTACTAATATTATTAATAACACTACCATTTTAACAACATGGATCTAAAAACTTGGGGAAAGGGAAGTGAGTTTTCTTGAGTTGTTCTGCTGTTGTAGAGAGGGGTCCTGAATATGTTTATGGCAGCTTTTGGAAAGGTGGAAACGGCTGTGGAATAACCACCAAATAATAGGCGGCATAATTTTCCCAGCATAAGCCCCCACTCGGACAAGTGATGGCCCAGGAAATAGATAGGCACCACATGTTTCCAGATGTGTGCCCCAGGATCTCTTGCAACCATGTGCATTGCTTTACTTTCTAAGACTAGAGATTCAATAAATGCCTTTAACAATTGGTAAGTGGCCAGCCTCTCTTTTAGAGCAAGACAGAGATCTACGTTATAATTGTACTTATTCAAGTAATGTTAATAATTGTACTTATCCAAAATACTTGGTTCCTGTTTTAATCATTCTGTTGACTGTATGCCCAAGGACCACTTAGAGACGGAATCATTTTAGACTTCTTTTTGAAGTAGTTTATCTTTTTGGAAACATTCTTGAAAAGGAAAGGAAAATCACTGCGATAAGAAGCACGGTTGTATTCAAAGGTAAAAAAAAATTCTGCTACAAGCTGGCCTTCTTAAAATATTTCAAAGCAAAGTGCCCATCTGTTACCAGACAAATAACTTGTCATAGAGTGGCAGGGTAGATTTAGAGGCAATGTAATTCTGCATTTAATTTTGCAAGTTATTAAATTTTGACTTAAGTGGAATGGGTGGAAAATACGGTAATTTATACAACACGTACATTGAATCAGCTGGGTCTGCTTCTCATTCAGCTGTAGAAACTCAAATGGCTGTAACCAAACAATCTCAGCAACAAACAAGATGGTGACAAAGCCCTCTGAAACACCTCACAACACAAAAGCCAGCATGGTTTAGTGGTTGGAGTGTTAGACTAGGACCTGGGAGCTCAAGGTCCAAATCCCACTAAACCACTACTCATTGGGTGATCTTGGGCCAATTGCAGTAGAGGACAGTGTGATATGGCAGCAATGTTCACCTGACCTCCTGACCATTGAGTCACCATTGGTTACCATGAAGAAAAAGAGGATGAAGAAGGAGTGGCAGGGAGGCCACTGTGGTGCAAACACACTGGCGGGAGCACTGCAATGGCTCCAATGATGTGTTTACACTATGCTGAGCTCCCTGCTGCCTCATCCTCTCCTTCCCAGTAAGGAGAAGGAGGTTCACTGTCCCTTTGCCTAACCTGCTTCACAGTACCATTGTGAGAATAAAATGGAGGAGAAAGACGTATGCCACCTTGATGTTCTTGAGGGAAAGTTGGCATATAAACTCAATAATAAAATAAAATGTTTGAAGAGGCACCATACCAAAGTTTCTTGTCTAAGGCAGAAGTCTGGTCTTTCTTGTGGATTTTTGGCCGGCCTGCCAAAAAAATATTAATCTGTAAACTCAAACAGGATCACCCGCATGCAAGTTCTCAGGTGTGTGTGAGAGAGAGATTGGGAGACAGAAATGGAGGGCATATTCAGGGCTGTTTACAGCCATGTTCAAAAGAATTAAAATTTGAGCACATTATTCTAAACATAAGGGCTAGAAACTTCAACTTTGTCCTTTTGTTAGAGAGAGAGAGACAGAGAGAGAGAGAGAGAGAGAGAGAGAGGATTACCCAGAAACTGAATTTTGTACATAGTGCCATGTACTATCTGCACTTTTCCCATGTTGCAGTAGAATCATGGTGCATTGTTGTAAAACCAGTGAGTGCTGGGCTGCTCTGGTTGTAGATTTAGCAGCAAAGCAGCAGGGTTACCCCTTCCAGCTGGATCTAGTCTTCGGGTTTCAGCTGCTAAGGAACAGAGAAAGGAAATGGAGACCAGATGAGCAATCTCCCCCATGCCTCCTTTTCTCTCTCTCCCTGAGATGATACATGAAAATACCAATTGAGTCGGTCAGCCTGCTTTAAATCATAGCAGGTTAAAAAAAAAAGCCTAAAAAACTAAAAAAGAAAATGCTTGCTGTGAACAGCCCAAGTATGAAAAATGATTTGGCCTGCCCCCAGCAGATTTAGAGGCAAAACATACACCACCAGCAGCCTCATGTGATGTATCTGTTGCTGGGCTGTGTGACCAAGCTGCAAGTTTCTGTTTTGTGTGTGTGCGCGTGTAAAATCTTCAAATGTTTTCCCATCTGAAAAAACTTCTTGCACATCCAAAATTCACATGCCAGGGAGAATGCTAGCCTAGCCTATTATTTTCAAGCAACTGTCTTGTTGTTTGTGACTGCAACTCCCCTCCTGCACAGCAACAGCAGACCTTTTGTGTTGGTGTGTGCATGCCCGTGTGTGGGGTGGTTACTAGAGGTGTGTAAAATCATTCCTTTTATTTTTACAGATATTTCTGCCCTCCTGTATACTGGTTGGCATTGCAAAAACAGATAGGTGAATTTTAAGCATGTTGTGGGCGGATGTTATCTGGGCCTTTTTGCTGTGTTGCTGCATTGCGGCCAAGGTTTGTCTTAGCATGCTTTCAGGAGTCAAGGATAAGTTCTGCACCAGACAATAGGACCTGCATGTCTATGACTCACTTTAGCCTTTTTACCACATTCACATATAGTAATGGGCACAACCACATTCCCAACAATTAATTCCTGTCTTGCTCTGAAATAGTTTGCAGTGCAGATAATGGAAGCATAAAGTCAAAGTTATCCTCACAATACTTTCTCTGTATCCATTTCCCCTCCAACTCACACATATTCTGCCCTAGACACTAGCTGAATGACATTTGCATGCTCTCACACGCATATGACAATCACATGCAGACAATCTAACAAGTGACTGTGCTGCTTTGATAGTTTTGCTTATGCTTTTCTCTGTCCCTAAGCCCAGGGCACTGATTCTTTTTAACCTCTGAAGTTGGGGTGCTTATAGGCATTCCATAGCACCACACAGGGTGAGCCAATGGCTAAAGAGGTACCCTTTCAAAATACTGAAACCGGAGCTCTTGCACTAGAGCACGGCTGTCCAGCTTCCAAGAGACTGTGATCTGCAACCACTGTGATCTATTGTTGCAACCACTAGCAGTGATCTATTGTTGAGCTTTTTTTTAGGGAAGTCAATGTTGTTGGGCTTTTTTGGGGCGGGGGGGGGGAGAATCCTGCAATCGACCAGGACATTGACCGGTAGATCGCGATCGACCTGTTGGACAGCCCGGCACTAGAGGTTTTGAGCACTGTTCTGTGCCATCTTCTTTCCACATCTCTCACCTGCAGTAGTGTAGATACTCCCACCCTGGCTCTCAACCAGAGGAACCTTATGTCTACTATTGTGGGTTCTCACTCCACATGGAAGCCAGTAACTTCCCTTCCATACTCTCCAATCAAGCAACATCCAGGGTGGGGGCCACAAACAAGGTCTTGAGGGTAGTGTCCTTGGCCTCATGGTGAGCTCCAAAGGTAAAATTATTTGTGCTTAAAGCCACATTGTAACTGCCACCACTTCTTCTGCACCAACACTTCATGTCATCATAGTACTGCTACATTGTTGGCAAAGCCCCAGTTGATGGCATGTCTCTTCAGTTCTCTTCCCAAATTACTGAAGTAAGCAATAATATGAGCTGTGAGCCAGGGTGTCTGTAGTTCATATCTTAGCTCAACCATAATCTGGCTGGGAGTCCTAGGTGAAGCACTATTCCCTTAGCCTCAACTACCAAATGCAAAATGGGAACAATGCAGTTTTGTTTGCAAATATTACTTGTGTTAATGCATGAGAAAACTATATAAAGCTGCTTTCTGATGAGTCGAACCTTTGGTCCATTCCCCCCACCAATATCTATGCTGTCTGGCAGTGGCCCTCCAAGTTCTCAGGCACAAGATTTCCCCCAGATCTACCTGACCCCACTTTCACAGGAAATACCAAGGATTCAACCTGGGGTGTTCTGCATGCAAAGCATTTCATGGTCCTCCACTATGATATAGCCTTTCCGCATTGTGTTTTGAACACTTGAAAAGTGCCACAGAAATGGTCTGTGTTATGTATGGAGAAGCACTCGCCACTCAACACAGGCAGTCCAAATCTCTAGATAAGGATGGATGGATGGATGGATGGATGGACAGATGATAGATAGATAGATAGATAGATAGATAGATAGATAGATGATAGATAGATAATAGATATAGATAAATAAAGTGCATTATCAAGTCAGCATCTGGCTTTAGAAGAAGATGCCATTCCCCCAGCATCATAAATGTGGTCACTTTCTGTATTGGGTTGACCCTCGGCTTCAGGGAGTGGTTCTGCATAGTCCTGAAATGAAGAAATGTACATCAAATTGGGGATGGTCCCGCCAATTGGCTTGCTCTCAGACTTTTTGCTGCCAGCTACACTTTCTGCTTTGGATAAAGAGAGGGCTTTGTTTCCTAAGCTTGTCATACGTCTGCTTTATACAAGCACTGGATTCTGTTTACTGTGAATGATGTAGCAAAGTTCTAAAATGACAAGGAATGGTAACTTGGCCGCAGGTACCTTTCTGTCCCGAGGGAGCCTGCAAGGTTCACTCTTTGTTGGTGATCTTCCCTGGTTACACTGTTGCTATGGTTGTAATGATATCACCCCAAACCAGCAAGGAAGATCTGCCCACACAATGAAGCAACTAATGCTGTGGGCCACTGGTGCAGCTATGCATCTGCAACAATGTGCAGATTATATGCATTGACTCCCACAGAGATGGCTGAATGAATCTCATTATGAATTAGGCATCCTTCGCCAGGCAGTCAGGGCACTTGACTGAACACACGGAGTGCCTTACATTGAACCAAAGGCCCTTTCCGACCCAACCCAGCAGCTCTTCAATATGTCAACGGTGATAATCAAAACCCTGGGACTGAACCTCAGCGTTTCTACTTGCAGCCCACTGAGCAGGGGTAGAAACATACCAATTTGTCTATTTTGGGTTGTCCCAGTTTCTCATTTTTCCACCCTTAATTTCAGTTGTTTGCATCACTGCTGCCACCCCCCAACAAGTCCTCATGAAAATCCAGCATAACTTTATTGCGGAGTTCTCCTTATATACATCTCTTCAAATGCAGACCCAACTTTCACCTTATAGAATACATTTTATCAGTGCTTCTTTTTCCTATAAAAATAGGTGCTGTTACTCACCATGAAATTGTTACAGTAAGTGTCGCACTTTTAAACAAACAAACAAACAAACAAACAAAAGTGCCGGTACTGTGTACCCTTGAGTATGCACATGACGTATATGTATTTTTGCACACATTTTCTTTACTGGAAAACTGCATTGCAAAATTCAGAGAAGAGAGAATTTCAAAGTGTGGTGCTCTGTATGGGTCAACATCCTGTTTCACAAAGTATGTAAGCTTAAGGGTATCAAAAAATAGTAGAGCTGGAAGAGATCCTGAGGGCCATCTGGTCTAACCCCCTGCAATGCAAGAATCTGAGCTAAAAGGCAAAAAAAAAAAAAAAAGGTAAAGGACCCGTGGACGGTCAAGTCCAGTAAGTCCAGTCAAAGGTGACTATGGGGTGAGGCACTTATCTCGCTTTCAGGCCGAGGGAGCCGGTGTTTGTCCACAGACAGCTTTCCAGGTCATGTTGCCAGCATGACTAAACCGCCTCTGGCGCAACGGAACACCGTAATGGAAACCAGAGCACATGGAAATGCTGTTTACCTTCCTGCCGCAGCAGTACCTGTTTATCTACTTGCACTGGCATGTTGAAGAACTACTAGGTTGGCTGAAGCTGGGACAGAGCAACGGGAGCTCACCCCGTCACGGGGATTTGAACCGCCGACCTTCTGATCGGCAAGCCCAAGAGGCTCAGTGGTTTACACTACAATGCCACCTGCGTCCCTCAGGAATCTCAACTAAAGCATCCATGACAGATTGCCATCCAACCTCTGCTTAAAAACCTCCAATGAAGGAATCCCAGGTACATCACCACTGTGACAAACACATTTGAAGAACACTCCCTTTCCCCCATGGCAGCAATCAGGGCCAACTGCAAAAATCTATTTATCCCCCACTTAGCACAACAGATGATGTTAATCCTGTCACAATTGCACAGAAGAAAGAACAGCATATTCTAAGACATGATATTGATTGTGACACCTACTAGTCAAGAACATGGTGAGCTTTCTTGATAGGGCTGAGGAGAGCAGGAGGACAACAGTTGGCTTCAGCCATCCAATGTTTTTACAGAGGTGTTTTTGTTTTTTAGTTTTTTAAAAAAGGGTTCCAGCTGTACTTTAAACTTAATCCACTTAAACTTGTTTCATGATAAGTGATTACAGCTCCCCTTCTGTTTCTTCTCCTCCTCCTTGAAACTCAAAAGCAACGGTCAAATGAATACATAATTAAAATTCCAACCAATATTTGCAAGATGAAAATAGATGTCAGGGTCTTGATTCAGGAATGTCCTGGTCTAGAGCTGCAACTGAGCCAGAGACAGGGTGTGCTCAAGTCTCAAAACCCTTCTCCTGGCACAGTGTGGTACAGTGCTTAGAGTCCTGGACTAGGACTGGGGGAGATTCTGGGTTCAAATTTCTACTCAGACCATGAAGCGCTCACTGAGTGACCTTCAGTCAGTCCTTGGGGCTGCATGTTTGGGCATGACCTGTGGCAGGGCCTTTTCAGGGGCCATTGTGGAATGCTGAATCCCATCCCTCATTACTGATATTCAGGAGGCATTTGAAAAAATTCCTATTTACCCAGGCATTTGATGGCTGAAGAACACTGTTCCTAGCAACCCTGAGATCACTGAATGAGATAATGTTTTTAGCTGCTTTCAGAATGCTTTTTGAAAAATGGTTCAATAATTAATAATAGTAATAATAATAATTTTAGTACACATTACAGGACCGGGGAATGCCACTGCCAAAATTGGAAAAGTGCAAACTACAAAGGGTGGGTTTGTTTCAGTTTGTGGATTGTTTTAGAAAGTGTGGATTAGGTGAGTTTGGCTTTAAATGCGGATTGAATTGAATTACCCCACCTTCCCTAACAAGTTCCAGGGTCAGCAGGGGACCCTTGCTGGAGTGTGGACCTCAGGGGAAGCCCAGAAAATGCAAATCCCTGGGATAAGCTCTGACTTCAGCTTGCCAAGTTGAGTTTAAAACAACGACAACACCCTGTTTATATATCACAGATCAGTATGCGGAGAAATAAGCTGTCATACATATTTAACATGAAGGATCATGCGATCTTTTTATTTGGTCTGCTATCTTATTGTTGCTCGGTTGCCTGCCCAAGTGATAAGGGTCTCATGGCTGCAGTGATAAGAGTGAAAATATGACGGCAAAAATGTGAAAGACAATGCAAAGGAAACCCACACACCACCAGCTGCCAATGCAATCTCTTCCACTATTAGCTGACACCAGGCTATAGATGTGCACACCTCCTGCACAACTTTCCCTTTTGTTTACAATTGGGTGCTGTGAGTTGAGTGCTGAAGAAGCGCATGCACTGGCACCTCTGGCTCGTTTCCCAGTGACGCAAGCCAGAGACATTGTAAACAAGCGGTATCACAGGCACCTGGGCAGTGTCATCAGCAGTTGGCTCATGGCACTTGATAGCAAAACTCAAAGGGAAATATTAGGCTTTATCCATATCTACTGCCTGCACAACTTTCCTACACAATATGCCTTCTGGATATGAACTGGGGTGGTGGCAAATCATACCATGCAAATTAATCTTTGGCAAATCATACCATGCAAATTTGCTCTGTCCCTGCATCTTCTTCTTGTCAAATTCAAGAGGTCTTGAACTGGAGACCCAGGTGACATCTCAGTGGATTATTCTCCCATGGAAACTTGCCCATTAGGGGTTGGTTGATACAATAAAGTTCCACCTGGTCTTGTAAACCTTTTCGGCTCCTCAGTCTGAGCTATTTATCACTTTGGTACTTCCCGTCCTTGTTTACCAGTATAGCTGCCTGCCTGCTTGATAACCACTTGCCTCCAGACTACTACCGTGACAATAACCTACTAATGTAGTTCGCAGTGCCAAGACCCTTCCCAGTTCCTGCCTCTGAGTTACAATGAGGCCATTTATTCTAACTCGGCGCTAGAAGCAGAAAACAAGCTCGTGAGCACGAAGGATCTTGTCCCCTCCTAGAAAAAAATAATGTTATACCTGACAGAGAACAGGCCACTGGAAACTGTCATCATGAGATGCCATTTCTCTTTTAATGTCTGCAGAGGTACCAGAAGCAGTCCTGTTGTTCATGTGAATGCTATGCAGAGTGTTGTTGACTCTGCAAAGCTCCCTGCAGCAATAGCAAATCAGAAAGATACCAGGGATGGGGGCGAAGGAGCAGACAGTTGGAGGGATGAAAGGTTACGTCTACCTCCTGTTTTGCTCTTCTTCCTATCCCACTTTCCCCTTTTCATTTTCCACATCCTACTCTCTGAATCAGAAACAAAGGCCAGGTGTTTGCCCTGTATTGCTCTGCCAGTCTTAATGGAGTCACACAGGGAGTTGATTTGCACCCCAGATATTAGTGCACCCCTTTCCCCCGTTGAAATCAACCCCCCATCTTCCACCAGCTGTCACATCAATAGAACTCTTATTCCACTGGAATGCTCTGGCCTATCAGGGGTAGGTGCTGGTAATACAAGTGGTAATAATATGACTGTAGATAGGATCTCTGGCCTAAGGTGGACAGGTTGCATCAGGAGTGAGAAAGGCTCATTGGGAGCCACATTCTCTCACTGGTAGCCTTCTGGGCACTGCATGTTGGTTGCGGGTGGGGCCAGAGGCAAAAGTGGGGAGGGGGTGCAATGGGTGTGACTCATTCAAAAGCCAGAGGTTTGTCCCCCAAGCTGGAGGCCTCTCCCTACCCCCCTTGGACTACATGGCTATCTGGAGGAAGGTAGAATGAGTCTTGCCTTCAGAAATTCTTGAGAAAGAAAAATAACAATTACTTCTTCTTTTTTCAGCTAGAGGTCTCTTTTTTCCCTTTAAACTATAGAATCAAAGAGAGTCAGTGAGTTCAGAGCCTTGCCTCAAAACCAGATAACTTGTTCATCATATGAAATGCCTGAAGGCACATCACTGCACCTCATCAGGTTTGGCCTGATAGAACTGCCTGGATCCAAGGCCACCCAGGAATCCTGTGTAAGCTGCCTTGAGGCATTCGAAGAAGTAGTGAGGTATGTATGTATGAATAAATAAATAAATATGAAATACATTTCCAATCTGCTGTACCTCATTTTTATAAACCCAATGGTTTTATTTTGGTTAGCATTAATACATGTATATCGAGAAAAGATTCAGCAGATTCACTAAGTGTAGCACAATAATAATGTATATAATATGCGATAAATATAAATTGATTCTAATGGCAAACATGATCCATTGTGACAGCAAAGACAGGAGTAAAGACAAGGGAAAGGACACATGCTGCTTGCTCTCTCAGTTTTTCTTAGCACTTGAGGCCCAAGGAGAATTACATCTGAATCCAATCCAGTATCATACCCTATCATCTGCTGAATTATTGGAACAACAATACCCAATCTCTCTCAATGGATGATATGAAGTCGTGTAAGTGTAAGAGTCTCGACACATTAACTTCCTCAGTCTGCTCCACAGGGTCTCCCAGCCCTCTGGAGAAGATTTTGGGAACTTCTAGGTGGCTGCAGTGGAGAGGAGAATAGGTGAAATCTCACTGCACACATGTAAATTCACTGCATGAGCAGGTAGCTGATCCAATTGGATGCCACCCTCTGGCTGTGCAAGGCCAATAGCAATGAAAAGACCTAGCAGATTACTTCCCATACACCCAGCTTTTGTCAGAGCACTGATATGGTCTTTAAAAGCATAACTGGCAAATGGCACCTGTAAAAACATTTTTAACAGTTCACTTTAAATTGGTGGCAAAAATTTCTTGTTCCCTCAAGCAGTGTTTTTTGTTGTTGTTGTTGTTTTTGAAAAATAGGTGCCGGTACTCACTATGAAGGTGTTACCATAAGTGTCACACTTTTGAACAACAACAAAAAAAGAGGTCATAAGCAATTGTTTCCAAATCCATTAACAAACTATTCTATTAAAATAAAATATTGCATTCAAAGCTTCAATTTTAATTAGCATCTTTTAAAATTTTAATTAGCATTTTAATTAGCCTTATTTGCATATATTGAGAAATGCATAAAATTGCCATCAATTTTCTGAGTGATATCTTGATATTATTACTTAAGAACTTATCTTGTTTTCAGAAAAATCATATCCCCAATACTTGAAATCACCCACTTGATCATTCCAATTAAACTTTTTATTATACAATATGGATATTAATGCATTTTAACATCTATTCAAGTACTTGACATGTAAAAATATTTGGTTTCAGAACTCTTGGCTTACTTTCTTATTGATCCACAACAGCATTAGGAGCAGTCTATAAAATTATTTCACCTCGTCTCAAAAGCAGCAATCCCTCTTGCTGTTCTGGCTTCTGGGATAGCTGCGCAGCCTGCATTCGCTCTGTAAGACGCACACACATTCCCCCTTACTTTTTAGGAGAGAAAAAGTGAGTCTTATAGAGCAAAAAATACGGTATATCACATACCTGACTTTCAATCAGCCCAGTTTTCTTGGGAGTGATCAGCTCTGGTTAATTAAGAAATCATACCCCACCCACACTTGTCTAATACGACATATGACTTTAACCATTCTGGATCCTGGAAGAGTTTCATGTGAATATAGAAACTGTCACAACATCTTTGCAATGCAATCCACACTTCTATGAGCCTGAGCATGGCTTTCATGTTCAGAGAGCAGGCCTACAGTTTCCAGGTCATCCCTAGCGCTAAGTTTACTCTTCCTGGCTTTGTGTTTTCAAGCACTGTTTCATTCCATGTCTCGCAGACCCAATTCTAATCAACCCTGTTTCTTCGTGTAAAAAAAAAAAGGAAGCAAACAAACACAAGCCCTTCTATGCTTCCGGACACTCTTGCTGAGCCAGCATTCCGGATTTCTTGGGCTCACACTACTCTTTTGCAAGTGCAGCTGTCCCCTTTCTATAGGTTCCCACTGTTTAACAAAAATAATAATGATGAAAAGGCTTAGAAGGAAACTGTCAAAGTAACAGGTGTGCTCTGAAGTGAGAAACTTGGCTGGAGACAATGCACTGAGTGTTTGTGGGTGTGAGTGTGCACACCAGGTCTTGTGTTGAGCTCCCTCCACGGCCTTCAAGGGCCTCCTTGTCAGAGCAGAGTCTCATCAGGCTGACTCCCTTTCTGCACTGTTTCTCATCCAGCTCTGGCCAGAATAATTCCTCATTCTACCCCCTCTCCCCAACTTTGACCCCCCGTGCCACACAGAAATGTCATCCATTATTCTGTACCATGGGTGTTTGTCAAACTAACAGGAACAAAGAGAGCATTCATTTAACCAGGAGGCAAAGGGGGGGGGGGGTTGTATGAGAGTGACAGAGCAAAAGAGAAAGAGAGAAAATTATCAAATTTTGAACACTAAAAGAGATGTCATTTGTCTTGGAAACTTGACTGGATTTATAAGACAGCAAAGTGTATGAAATGATGATGAGGCACTCTTAGATTTAGTTCTTTAGAGTATCCACCCAAATTATCTACCACCCATGGTTCCCAGGTTGCCACTTGGGTATCATCTTGAATTATTATTTGGCACATTCTCTCAAATTTTAGAGTATTCAAACCACATCATGCTGTATATCATGAACTCAATTATGACTGCAAAACTCCTGTAAGATTAGCATGGGCTAAAAGTGACTTGTCTGAAGGCTGAACAAGACATCATGCTCAGTGTGGGTCTGCTATTGACAACCAAAGTGCTGTGCTGAGGTCTCACCACTATGGCCTTAACATATATTATAGGAACATGTACCTGGGCTGTGCTGCCACAAAATTGTGCATTTTCTTGTTAACTAGCTACCACTGATGGTAGGAGACACACAGTGTGATGGTGTCATGATGTCAAGTAAGCGCCTCCAAGCTGCACAGGGAAAGAGAGGAGTGTAACGTGCAGCTCCTTTCTCACATCACCTAGTGAGTTTTCTGGCCGACATGACATTTGAACCAAGGCCCCCCTAACTCTTAACACTTCTTTAGCAGCTCTTGACAAATCTTGGCCATGATTTCATTCCATGGCAAAGCTTTGCTAAGTATATGCACTCCTTTTAAAGTGAGAGGTTGTTCGAAACACAACATGAAAAATTTCCCTTTGCCACAGCTGCTCTAGCAAAGACTCCATTCTGCTGGCTGTCCGTCCCCCCGTCCTTTACACCCAGTATATGTGCAGTGACAAACTGGTGAAGTGGTCTGCTACATGGAAACACCAGCTGCAAGAAGTTCCACCTACCATCTCCTCTGTCACTGCACTATGGCGCATAGAGGCATGGCCTGGCAAATTTGAATCCCTCCAAGTGCTAAGGGGAGCAAACAAATGGGCTCTTTTTTTAATCCTCAAAATGACCCACTGAGTGGCTTCAGGTGTGACTTGTCCAAGGTTGCCCAGTGAGCTTCATGGGTGAGTGGGGACTTATGCACATGTTTCCCTAACCTAAGATGGAATGCTATACACTGCTGCACTGGCTATTACCAACCAAGATAGAGAAGGTATGTTGTCAAGGTTCTAAACAACCAGGGCTGTTCAGCTTTCCACTTAAGAAGTGTAATATGTAGCTCAGTTCTATTTTTCCTAGAATCACAGAATTGTATAGTTGGAAGGGACCTTGAGGGTTTTCTAGTCCAACCCCCTCTTTGGTACTATATTGTCAATTTCATGACCACAGTGACACCCTAATGAGTTTCTCGGACAGTTGCATTCAGCTTTCTTTGGCAAGGAATGAAGGGTGGGAGAAAGCAAAGCTTAATTGGAATTATGAACAAACTACAACTACAACTTAGATTAGCCATTAGCGGCTGCAGAGTAAATGGCTTGCGGCCGAGACTCCTGGAGGAAGTTTTCCCTCCAGCTAACCCTATTTATTGGTTCAGCCTAATATCTCTCTCTTCAAGGGGGAAAAAAACAAGCTGTAAAAATGTATGCAAAATTCACATCACACTTCATTTTGAAAAGGAACATGCTCCAGCTGTTGTCAGATGTTAGCCAACAACACAGATGAAATCATGGCCTACCAATGTCATTGGGAACGTTTCCATCAACTTAAGCAGAGCAAGAGCATCATGCTCAGATTTGTATTGGAGCGCCATGCAGATTTATACTGGAGGACTCATACTCTCTCCCCCATGACCTGTGCACCTGCAGGGGGGCAGCGGGGCAGTTTCTTCCTCTCCTGGATCAGCCTTAATCCTCAAATTCCTTCCTTTCTTTCTAGTATCTAGCACTTGTGGAGCTCAAGATATGAGGCAAAACAGGGAAGCACTATTTTCATTTATTTTGTGAGAAGCTAGCCTGTTCCTGTCTTTTGGTGTTTTTAAGCCAATGAATGAAATCATAGCAGTGACTGACATTTAGGAAAGCAGATCTATTGAATTAGGGAAAAAGTCCAGAGGGAAACAGAGACATTGTTTAGACTGTAGAGGTGGTCTTTTCCCAATGAGGAAAGGTTATGGCGCTGAAGCTTTTTAGTCTAGAGAAAAGGTAAGTAAGAAGAGACACAATAGAGGTGTTTAAAATTAAGAACGGCATGGAGAAAGTAGATAGAGGAAAGTTTTTCTCCCTCTCTTATAACATTCATGGACAGCCAATGAATCAGAATTTTGGAAGATGCAGGACAGATGCAGCATGTAGCTAAACCAAATAAACTATGTTATTCGTTACTACAAGAGGCAATGACATGCACACAGCTGTCTACTCCACACATTGATAAGAGTGTTCTTTGTTAATTTAAATTTTCACATTAATCACCTTGAGGGATCTGTTGGTTAGTTTTTAGAATCGCCCATTTTTTTAATTAGCAATGGACTTTTGCACATACACATGCATGTTTCCATAGGACCATTATTTGCATATGTTTATGAAGAAAAGAAGTGATTTCCTCTTTAAAAAATAAGAATGGGTCACCTCTCTGCTTGATAGTATGTACATCATAAGATGATACAATTAGTTTATGTAAAACTGCTAAAATCAATATTAAAAACCATACTATCAGATCAAAACAACGATGCACAACTATAGAAAAATTGTGCCAAAATCCCTTGGCTGAATCTTTCTGGGCTTCTTTGTTCTAGTGACTCAGCCCCAGCCTTCATTTGATGACCTTTGATTGCCTAATTGCCTGTTGAGACTATCTGGCAAGTCTCCTCGGACTCAGGCAGGTTTCACACTAGAAGTACTAGGCTCTCAGGTAGTTGGGCTACTGGTAGAGACCACTAGGATGCTTATATTTGCTTGGCTCTACATTCACCCTTCCCTGCCAACCTAGCAGTTCGAAACCACGTGAAAGTGCAAGTAGATAAATAGGTACTGCTCCTGCGGGAAGGTAAACGGCATTTCCATGCGCTGCTCTGGTTCGTCAGAAGCGGCTTAGTCATGCTGGCCACATGACCCGGAAGCTGTACACAGGCTCCCTCGGCCAATAAAGTGAGATGAGCACGGCAACCCCAGAGTCGGTCACAAATGGACCTAATGGTCAGGGATCCCCTTTACCTTTACCTTTTACATTCACCCTTGCTTCCAAAATCATCACAGATCTGAAAGGGCTAAACAACTTCTTTGCCTGTTGTTCTCACTCGGGAATCATGTCTGCTGGGTTGTTCTCTGGTCTTGGTTGGGTTGCATAGAATTCCTGAAAAACCTTGCTACAAAGTCCATGGCCTTTGCGCCCATGAGTCTCCCTACCCCTGCAAACACTGTTAGGACAATTTGGAAAGACAATATTTTCAGCATGCAAAACGATGGGTGAACCTTTTAAAAAGAAAAGAAAAACTAGTTCCAGTGAAATGTTCTAGACCAGAAAGTTATTAGAAACGAATATAGTTCATTTCTCCTTTTTACTGAATGCTAGGAGAAGAAAGGCCATTAGGAAACCCAGTCAGGGCTAGGTTGGGATTATTTAATTTAGGGTCAGATGCCACATTTAGAGTTGCAATGCTGAAGAAATGCTAAGAGTATGCAAGAGGTTAAAGACAAAAATGAATGACTGGCTTTTTCAAACAGCTGTGTTTCATTGTGAAAGGGTCAGATGGTGCCAAGCCAAATAGAAAATAGGAAGGCACACAGATTTGTTAGTTTGAAGTAATTGACCACATGGTGTCCAATGGTTTGTGTTCTCATGTTTTCTGGAGTGGACTCCCACGAGAGCTGAGGTAGGGGTTCCAATTCCTAGCACTCTATTGTTTATACTGATGGTTTCCAGATGCTGGAGACAACTACAGTGAAATCTCTGGCTAAATGCCAAAGAACGGGGGAGACGAAAGGAAAACTGAGAGCTCCCCCCTCATTCTGTGTTTCAAAAGATTGCACAGTTCAGTTAGGAAATAAACCTCTAAACCCTTCCATTTATAGAACTATTCACCCCTCTTTGCTCATCCTAAGTGGCATTAAGTTGTCAATGCCATTGCAGAGAGATGAGGAGCGTTGGAAAATGTCGGTGTAGTGGGCAGGATTCATCTAACCAACTCCATCTGCGGAAATCCCACAAAAGGACTTCCGCTCACACAGTGGGGCTTTCCTCCGTCTCCTCCCCTCATGTCCCCCAAATTGGTTTGGTTTGGATGGGATGGTTTTGGCTGGCAAACTGCAATGCCTGCCTAGCTGAAACGTTCATCATAGAGCAACACTGAACTCCACCCTATGTATTTTATCAGCCCACATATTTCTTGTACGTGCCTTGAAACTGTACATCAAATACAGGTGTCCAGAACAAATATCTTGCACATTCCTAGCAAACTCTGTTTTCTGGAGTACAATCCTTATGTAGCCAAAATGGCTCCATCCATGCACAAAGGGGAGATTTCAGCAGGCTTGGGAGAACAACAAGGTTTGCAGAAGTACCAAAAAAAGGGGTTAAAGAAAACACTTCAAGAGAGAACGCCACTCCTAACAGCCCAATGATGACTGAGCATGCTCAGTGGCCACATAATGATTAACATGGGGTGGGGGGGACGACAGGAAACTGTGGGAAGGGAATATCCTGGAACATTCTGGAGAAGGGTCTGGGTGCTTGGCTAAAACCCTTAACAGGAGAATTCTACAGGGCAATATTTTGTTGCAAGTTCCACTTGCAAAATCTATTGTGTTTGGCTCTCAGGGCTTGATGGTTTGTGTGAATAAAGAAAATTTCCCTTGAGCCTCAGATTATACACATTATACCATCAAGACATGTCCATTAGAGTCTGCTTATTATTATAATGTCTTTCTGGAGAGAAGAAAGTCCATGCCCTGAGGAGTTTACAATCTAAATGTTGGCAGCAACAGAGATAACAGATGAGGTGTAAGGAAGGACAGAAATGGTTACAAACAGGGGGAGGAGTGAGAGGGATAAGGGATGTAAGACAGCAAATGCACCTGTCTGTGGTTGGGCTTTGTTTCAAGTTGGAGGATAAGGATTCAGATGTTAACCCAAAGGTGTTGTTAAAAAGTGGTCAATGGGAAGAGTCTTGTATGAGTTGGGACTGCAGATCAATATGAGTTCAGCAAGCTTCAAAACCCAGGTTTACTGACTTCATGCTGGACCTTTCCTGGTGCTCATGTTCACCTACTGTGAAAGGTAGTGGAAAACCCGTGTTAGGTTTGGCAATCTGGAATCCAAGTGGGGGTGAGAGGAGTCTGAGAGCATCTCGGTCATCACTCAAAAACAATGAGTTGCTCTGATTGAGGAACCAGGTCAGGGGACAAGAAGGAAGCCTGCTTGCCTCTTGTGTCGCCCGACAACTGCTAGAGTAGAAAGTGTGGTACTGCTCTTTCGCCAGCTGCAGCGGTGGCCCCTAAGCAGGCCAGCGGAGTCCTCTCATTCTGGCAAGCTGCTACAGTACAGTACAGATGGAGGTCTGGTTGCCAGAGCTCCCACTTCAAGACCCTGATGCCTTGCAGCCTGCACAACCACCTCCATAGCTACTTTTGCTTCTTGACTAATTGGATCTAGTCTCAGCCAGCACATCCTTTCAAATCCAACCGTACTTTACACTTGGTGGTGGTGGGGAGTTAAAACTGGCCCTCCTCTGTGGGTAAATACAGGATTCCATACCCCCAGAGCTGTCAAAATGACACATCTCAGCAACAAGAAATTAAGTTTTACAGGGAAGGAAAACTTTTGCTTTGATCCTCCTGCTTAAACAAATGCTAGGCGCTCCTTTACCTTACGGGAAAATAAAGCCGGAAATCAGACCATAACTGTTGCTTTAATTAACACAAAGCTAAGTCTGTTTAAACATTTGACTTCTCTCATATGTAAACATGGCTACAGATGGACATATGGCCCCACAGGGATTTTGTGGGACGTTCAAAGTATCTGAAAGGCCTCCCTCCCCAATGTTTTCCCCAATGTCAAAAATTAACTCGTTACATAATTTCAGGTGGGCTTTGATGCGCAATACAAGATAATCAAGCAGACAAGGTGCAGAACGTACAATAGAAAAGGGGGGTGTAAAGGGATTGAATTATAGAATCGTAGAGTTGGAAGGGGTCCTGAGTGTCATCTAGTCCAGCCCCCTGCAATGCAGGGATCTCAACTAAAGCATCCATGACAGGTGGCCATCCAACCTCTGCTTAAAAACCTCCAGGGAAGGAGAGACCACAACCTCCTTAGGGAGACTGTCCCACTGTCGAACAGCTCTTACTGTCAGAAAGTTTTTCCTGATGTTTAATTGGAATCTCCTTTCCTGTAACTCGAAATTGGTTCGAGTCCTACGCTTCGGAGCAGGAGAAAACAAGCTTGTTCCCTCTTCCATGTGACAGGATATATATCAGGGAGGTTTATTCAAAATGCTTCATGCACTGCCAGAACATGTCCATGGGCTATGAGAGATTGTGCTCCGTTGCTCCTCCCACCAGCAAAGAGGCCCACAGCTCCCAAATGCATGGGTGGGGAAAGGGGGCGAGGCTACATGAAATGCCCCTCTTCAAACGTACTTCCAACACATCAGAGGGTTCATGTGAACCTGTCCCAAACTAAAATGCCAACAGGCTGTAGAAAAATGACGAGATGGCATAAGGCACATCCTTCCTTCACTGTTAGTGAATCGTTGAAAACGGAGGATGAAGGCACGGAACAAAATTCCACAGTAAGGAAAGCCAACCTGCAGTTACTTACAGAATCGCAGAGTTAATTACAGCAATCAAATTACTGTAAATGTGCACTGCTTGTCCCTGTTCTGATTTTCCAATTAATCTGGAGTGGGGGACCTGGATTTATTACCCAGACATGAACTGGATCTTCCCCTCCTCACTGCTTCATGCTAATTACAGGAGGGGGGGACCACATTGAGATCCCATCCATTTTGTCAGGGTCACAGGGTCGAGGGATGCCTTAGATCCTCCTGCACATGTACAACATATTCACGGTGGCTCTGCACTGTCTGTTTTGTGGTTGAGATGTATTTCAACATTTATTTTAGAGTCCTTTTCATTTCACGGCTGCACCACCATAGGCTCCAAGAGGCCCCAAAAATAGTTTTCATAAAAATGTACACACATCAGTCTGAAGCTAGTTATTTTCATTGAGAGGAAATCTCCCACTGGTGCCAAGCCTGTGACAACTTCTAGTCACTTCATGCCACGATGAGCCAGCTATGTGGATGCAGCTGGTATGTGCTGAGAGCCATCTACACTCTGTTCTTTGGCAAATTAAAACCAATCCAGGTTTAATTTAATGCACTGACGCCAGCATATACTTGGGTGCCTCGCCATAGCTTGAAGCATGGACTTTGGTTTCTCCATCTCTGCATATATTAAAGAGGTTGTGCACATGGACGGGTTTTATTTTTTATTTTTGGTCACTGAGTGAAGCATGTGTGCGCGCATGTAAGGAATTTCCTATATCGCTCACCTGCAAAAGTAATTTCAAGTCTGCTTCAAAATGGATGGCACGATTCAGACCTGCTAGCGTTTTGCCACCTTTCATATGGATAATCTAAAATGAGTCACAGTCTAGTTTTAAGGAAAACCTGGCAAAATTTCAATTCTTTTATGCTTTCAACAGCTGCCAAAATACACAAGGTTTGAATTCAGAACTCTATTTTAGTTTTCTTTACTATGAAATGAGTCTGCAGTTTGGCAAATAGTTACATTCAATATTTCTCTTGCTTTCCTCTCTTTTCTGCTACTTGAAAGAGGATTAATCTCTCCACCCACCCCGTGCAGCGTAGAATAAACCCAAAGGTACTTGAAAGTGCTCCTTGTCTTCTCTTCCTGTTCTTGCTTACTATAGAAAGGGCTGACATTTTAAATGAAAAGCTCCTTCAGTCATTCTTTTACTATTAAAACGGAATATTGGGAAAGGGGGGTGCTGAGCTAAATGCTTTTTAACTGACACATTACTGGGAATTATTCCAGATAAAAGGATGCTGAAACCCAAGGGATCCTCTACCCCAGCCATAACCAACCTGGTGCCCCCCAGAAATTTCAGACTACAATGCGCCTCAGCCAGCACACCTGTAGTCAGTGTTTTTTTTGAGTGGGTACTCAAGGATACACGGTACCCTTTCTATCTTTCCAAGATGTTAAAAGTGTGGCACTGACTGTAACAACTTCATGGTGAGTACCTGCAACTTCCCCCCTTTTTAAAAAGGACTGCCTGTAGTCCATGGCTTTGGGAGGGCCCCAGGTTGGTCAAGGCTGCTCTACCCTCTCTAGGAAATCTGGTTTGCTTTTACAAATAATATTTTTGCCAAGCCAGAGTTCTTAATTTTTAACATTGCCCAGTGTTCAATACTGATAACTGGATCCTCTCTGATAAGTTCTGCTATAGAAGTCCTCCTGGCTGCTCTCAAAACTCTTTGTATGTTTCAGCCAATCAGGAGCTGCCAAATTCCAGGTTGAACTTGGTGGCTTTAGGTCTCAACAACTTCATGTGCTGCATGGGGAGATTTCTTAAGCAGCCCTGCAGTTGGAACAGCAGGACGTCTGGTGCTGGTGACTGGCAGATGACATACACACGGTGTAACTTAGCTTAGCAATGGCATCGATGCCTATTGTGAAACCCTGGTAGGGTGTGCGAAGCCTCTCCCACAAATTCCATTAGTCTTATCAAAGTTATTGCCTACTTTCAAAATCCCCCCCGCCCTTTCTCCAAAACAGTTATCCCAGCAAAGCACCCTGAAACTTTGCTTTAGGCAAAACTTGGTGTCATCTCTGCTTCTCTCCCTGACACCACCCACCACACCTGGAGTCTAAGTTAGAGGCAGAGTGGAATTCTCTAGCTGACAGTCTTGTCTAAGTTTAATTCTGCCATTTTAGGGAGGGGGGGTCCTTAAATTTAGGAGGCGCCTTCTCTATTCTTACTTAATTTCAAACAGAGCCCACATATTCTTCAGGCCAACCATCCCTTTACAGGAGATTCTTGCCTAATATGAAAAAGTTGCAAGCAGAAACTAGTCCGTTTCAGCTGCCTACTAGTACACTTTTTCGCAGGCAGGCCATACCTGCTGTCCTGATTAGAGCACACACACAGTATTTTTTAAAAGGAGGGAAGGTGGCAGCATCCATAGTTATCCCTCTAGCATGGCTCCCTGCCGATTCCAGGCTTGTACAGCTTGTGGTCTGCCCAGCCAAACAGAGCCCACCAGCCATGTTTGGCTGTTTGTGCTGCATGCACAACAGAGAGGTTTTCATGAAACCTGGCTGGCTGCAAAACATGGCTGCTGGGTTGCGTTTAGCTTTCTGGCCAGGAGCTGGGCAGGGTGTCTGTGGTAGGGGCACACTTTGAACTGACTTTGATAGGCTCCAGGCCAAGGACAAACACTCCAAAGAGCCAGGGCCAGTTAACTTTGCTATTATACTGACACTCAGCTTAACACATCCCTCTGAGGTCCACCCCCACTGGCTGTAAATACCAGACAGGAAATGGTTCCCAGAGCTAGATGGAGAGAGACAACATCTCATTTTTCTAAAGACAGCTGACAAGAGCAGGGTCAAGAAAAGCTTAAGACTGCAGCTAACAAAACCCAGGATATAATTTCTTCTTGTTTTTCTGTTTGTTTTGTGTGGGTTGTTGTTTTTTTTAAAAAAGCAATGGACAGGATGCAGCAAAGAGAAGCATCCCCCTGTCTTCCTTTTCCTTCGGTGACTGTCTCCTTGGGAGTTTCTCTTCTTTGAATCACACTCAGAGAGCCAGAGTTTGTGGTCAGAAGCTTTCTCTTGTTTAGTGTTGGGTGTTGGAGCTAAGAGGAGGCAGCTGCTTGCAGTCATGAACATCTCCAGCAGACTGGAGTCACAGGCCAAGGCTGAAGACAACCCATCCTATTCCTGTCCACACCAGGGATTATAAACTGTCTTCCTTCACAACAGCCCCTTGGAGTACAGTGCCCTGCATACCTTCACAACTAGTGACCCACCACCCATTATTGGAATTTGTTCTACAACAAAATGTATGTTGCTTTGAATATATTGATTCTGCTTCTGCTGGCTATGGGGAGAGGCAATGTGTGATGCTAAATAGTGAAGTCCCCATCTTCTGACCACTGAGAATCTTATGCAGCTGCACCCCTTTCTGGCTTCAAAGGCTTCCTGAGACATTTGTCTCACAGCACTTGCATGTGTATCTTCTCATCTCTAAGGACTAGAACAGGCAGAGGCAAACTCGGCCCTCCAGATGTTTTGGGACTACAACTCCCACCATCCCTAGCTAACAGGACCAGTGGTCAGGGATGATGGGAGTTGTAGTCCCAAAACATCTGGAGGGCCGAGTTTGCCTATGCCTGGACTAGAAAGTTGTTTCCTTTTGTAATGAAATGAAGCAGTAGTTGTAATTTTGTACCTGGTTGCGTATGTCCTATTAAATTCAGCAAGATTTACCTGTTCATACCTTCCTGCTACTCAAATGAAGTAGGAGGTCAGTTCAAGTAGTGAAAGGAATCGTGAGTTTGAATGGGTCCAGTCCATTTCCTTACTTTGATACTCTAAGATGGCAAGGGGAGCTATCCCGATTTAGAAAGTCACCTACATAACTCGCTGTCATGAGACTCCCAAGCTACTGATCTAGAACCATCTCTTTCCCTTGTGTTAAAGGACAGAGGCAAGTCTACTGTTTATTGTATTCTGGGGATCTGCTGGCTAGCTTTAAATTAAAATTATTGTGAGAACATCTCCCCCGGACCTTGACTGGAAGTCATAACTCCAGTTTCTTGGGAGGGGTCGCTGATCTCCGATTGCATCCAATGTAGATTTATAATTACTTTTAACTGGTAGAAGGGAGGAGACATAGAGTAGAATTGTGAGCAGTTGGGGTAAATAGTGGCTGGCTTAGGAAGTGTGCCAGCCCCTGCCACACTGATTTTGGAGATGAATGGATGATTCTATTCTGCACCTTAATCCAGTTAGACCACATATGTGGAATCAGGCAGGAGGTCACATGCCCACGTATTTTAAAAGGTGACTCCTTTCATGTAGAAAACTAGCAAATCAGGAAGAAGGTTTCTAGTCTAGCCAACTCCTTGGCATGCCCATTTTGTTTGCGCAAGGGAGTTTTAAAAATAACAATAATAATTAGAAACATTGAAACACCTGCCCCCCACCTTACAATCTGAAATGATATAGCTGAGCAATATATAAAAATGATCATATATTCCAGCTCTTGGCAAGTATTTACAGAGTCCTAGAATCCCTGGACAGCATGAACTACAGTTGCATTATTTTATTTTTATTTTTTTTACACAGGGAAAGTGGGAAGTATTTCTTATCTGAGGTCTTCTTTTTCTTTCTTTCTTTTCAATCTATTCTATCTGTGTGGGCTGGAAGTGATGGTGTGGTTTCTCTTTTTCTTTCCTCTCCCCCCCCACCCCCGCTTTTTTTACTTTTCCTGAACACTTGCTCTGTTTTTGATCAAACAAGAGAGAAAGGGGCCTGAGCTGAATAGAGCTCTGTTTCTGTCCTTCAAGATGGTTTCTCATCTTGCAGTAAGAGTATGTGTGGAGGCATTAAAGAGAAGACAGCTGCACCAGAAAACCCCAGTAACCCTCAAAGCTTCCTGCCTCTTTCTTTCCTGAGCAAGCATGTAGGGAGGTGGGAGCTCCCCAGACAAACGGACATCTATGTTCCCATTTAGCCAAGAAGACAACACAGCTGCCAAGTTTTAAGAATGCCACAGAGAGGCTGAGATAAACAGTGCTGGGAACTTCACAGCGGATGATCCTGTTTTCCCCCCTATTCTATGGCTAGGTCTTAAGGGACAAATGGATACTAGCAGCAGAGGGAAAAGTACCATGGGTTCAATGCTTCAGTTTTGAGAGAGATCCAGAAGCACATACAAACTGAAGTCTAAGCATGAGTTGTTGGCATGAAATCTTATTTGTACCATCCAACCTTGGGCTTAAAATAAGGTAAATAGGCTGTTTAGAGCCTTGGTCAGATGTACTGACAATTTCACTTGTTCCACGCCTCTCTTTCAATATGGATATGGGTTACAGGTTAGGGAGATCTTCAGTACATGGACTAAACTGGTGGATAGGAAGAAGAGAGACGATGTGAATGAGCTCAAGGCTCACCATGGCATTGAGTTCACCGAGTTGCATCTGACCAAGCACTAAAATGTCCAGAGAATCAAGGACATCTGGATGACACATTGAGCTGATAATTCTTCTCCGGCCTTGAGAACTGCAGAACTGGAAAAGAAGGTTGCAAGCTATGCCATTAAAAAAGTGACCGTCCAGTACTGAGAGACTGCTGTCATTTCTGACACATAGCTTCTCCTTCTTCCTGTAGAAGGAACCCCAGTTGAATCAGAAGCCTCATGGTCTGAGGCTGGGAACTAGTCTGTGTATCTGGATGCAGAGGGATCTGGGGGGAAGAGTAAAAGGGGCAACATTGTTTTCTGTGATTGGCAATATTGACTGACCAGGCTTGGAATAATATTGCGGTCAAACTAAGATTGGCAAATCTGTAGATCTCTGTTTCTTGTTCTTCCAGTCTTAAATTCAGTTATCTGCATTTCAGGATCATAAGAACATAAGAAAACCCTGCTAGGTCAAGCCAATGGCATCCTGCTCTCACAGTGGCCAACCATGCCTGTGGGAAACCTCATAGGCAGGACCTAAGGACAATAGCATTCTCCCTAACTGTGATTCTCAGCAGCTGGTATTCAGAGACATATTGTCTCCAACAGTGGAAATAAAACATAGCCATCAGGGTTAGCAGTCACTAATAGCCTTATTCTCGACGAATGTCTACTTTTTAAAAGCCATCTGAGCTGATTGTCCTCACTACATGTTGCAGAAGAGAATGCTACAGTTTTAACTATGCACCGTGGGGGAAAGTGCATTTTTTCTTTTGGTCTGTCCTGAATCTTCCAGCATTCAGCTTCATTAGTTGTCCCCAAATTCTGGTGTTATGAGAGAGGGAGAAAAACTTCAAGTTGCATAAACAAACAAACAAACTTCTCATGAAACGTTTGGCCCATGTAGCCAAAAAGGTTTCCCACCTTTTTGCACATAGGGCTCCTCTACATAAGGAGGCGGGGAAGTTCTGATTGTCCTTATTATGTTTTAAGTTTAGCCTCTGCAGCTAACTTATTGTACTTCAGTGCAACACATTTGGCCTGCAATAAACCTTTTCACCTCCTGGTTTTTGAATGTCTGCAACTGCTAGGGGAGTTGAGTTAGGGAACTCTGCATGGATCTGCCAAACAAACAAACACAGGATGTCAACTTTGCTTAATGACCTCTAATTGCTCCAGAGAGCCAGAATAGTGGCAGGAGGCTGATGTGCTTAATATGCATGCTTGCTATAATACTTAAGATGCCATATAGGTATTCATCCATTAAGCTATGAGAGGTCCAGAGAGTGTAAAATACATTGCACTGGTTTTTTTTGTTTTTAATGTTGGCCCTCTTTCATTTCTTGGATAAGCTTAAGCTAAGGGTCTTAGAGCCTTTGCTAGAGTTAGGAATCTCTCTTCGCCACAGGAAAGGGAGCGCCTTATTTGAGGTTATACAAGTAGGAATAGAAAGAAACCAGCAATGCATGGACTCCTCTGTCCAGCTTTAACCATAAAGCCAAGCATCCCAAGGTCTGCAGATGTGGGTTTTAGAAGAAAGCCTGTGGGATTTTGTTTTGATATTCTTAATATTCCCTTAGTTCTGTGGAGGAAGGGTGTGATATAGATGTGATTGACAGAAGAAAATCTGAGCAAAACACATGTGGAAGAGCAAATGCCCTGATTCTGTGAGAGAATTCTGCGCATGGAGTCAGGCTCCCATGCATCTGGCTGGCCACTGTGAGATCTTGTGATGCTGGATTAGATGGGTCCTATATTCTGATCTTATGGAAGAAATGGAAGAACCGTGATGACACAGGGGTGGTATAAGAATATAAGCAATATGTTAAGACCAGGAATGTGCAAAAAAGGGGGAAACCACTCCTTTGAAATTCAACTAGCCTCAACCAATTTAGCTTTTCTTGGTGTGCTCCATATGTATTACCTCCAGATTCACCTAAAGTTTGCTTTTAGGCAAACTTCAGTTGCATCTGTAATAAATATTGATGTGAACTGGCAGCAAGGGTGGGGGAGAATCTTCATAAGCTGGTTTATCTGAAACAGTTGTGCCATTGCCCTACACACATGCTTCTATTTTCATCCATCTCCAGGAACTTGTGGTTATTTACTGGAAACCCAGCCTGGAAGGCCCTGCTTGTGCAATGAGGTCCATTAAGGACCTTAGGGGATAAGTATTGCCAAACAACGTGATGCTGAGGAACAGGAAGAGAACCCAAACAAAATAGGCCTCTCCAAAGTCTCTCTGGCTAAATATTTATATCAGAGTCAATTTTTAAAAACAGAACATTTGTCCCACAAAGAGCTTGCGGGTAATCCTATAGATTCAACTAGCCTCCACTTACTGGAGTGGGAATTTATATTTGAACAAACAGATGTGAGTGTTTTTTAAGCCTGTGGGGACAATAAAGCAGGCTGGAAGGCCCTTAATTGTTCAGAAATTCCAACAGTTAAAAAAGGAAAGCTGGCCAACTTTTCATGGTAAGAAGCCAAGCAATGCCATATGGCTTTTGGTACCCAAAAACGGGCCACACCAGCAAAAATGCCAGAGAGCAGCCGTGTTTGGGGAAGATGTAGGAATGTGTATTTACCCAGGTGGCTGCCTAATGAAAATACTAATTAATTCCTCAGTCAAATTCCAACTGGCATTGCAGGGATCAGAATTCATTTTAGCTTAATTCAATTACCTTGCATAAACCTGAAGAGATCCCCCGCAGCCACCAGTTGCACCAGCAACCCTTTCCCCAAGCACTGCTGTTAGAGCTTTATTGTGCTTGACAATCTCTGACAGCCCTAGCAGTCGATCTTGCCCACCTTCTTTCCCAGAAAACTATGAGGAAGTTTAGGGGACCAGCTCCAATCCTCATCCCTACCCACCAAGAATTGCACAGGTAAATATAATTTATTTTCCCCAGCAGCACTCAGTGGGGCAGCGAAGGCAGGGCAGTGTTGCGCCCCTGGCTTCCTGATGCTGCGTGTTGCTGCCTCTTGCTAAGAGAGGGAAGCATGAGGCATGGGGAGTTCTGCTGCAGCACCTGCACTGCACTGAGCTCCAGGCACCTCATCACTTTCCCTCTTGGTAAGCTGTAGCAACACTTGGCGTCAGGAAGACAAGCATGCAATGCCAGCCTGTCCCGCCATCCGCTGCTCACTTCTATTTATATTCTAGCAATGAACATATAACTCCTAATAGTGGAGTAGGAGAGCTGGGGGGCGGAGATCACATCTGGCACCAATGTGCCCCTTTGCCTTCAGATAGTACATGGGTAGATGAGTCTAAAAAGCCCGGGGCACAAATTTTCACAGCCCTCATTTCATTTCATCTCATCTCATAGAAATTTTGGTTTCCATAAGAAAATGGTGGTGGATGAGTCTCACTTTCAGTCCATCAGGTCAAGCATTTTAATACTTTTTGACATGTCGACACTAGCCTGGAGCCCAGATACTTCCTTAAATAATGAACTGCTACCATCTGCATCATCTGCAAATGGACCATTATAGCTTTTTAATAAAGTATACATATCTCAAGAGCAGTGTGCTTCAAGGATTCTCTTGTTTCCTGAATGACTCTCCCTTTTAAAGTTTGGCAAACTATTGTCGGTATCTTTATTTAATGAAGAAACATGGAACCAATTGTCTATGTATGTGTGTCTGTAAATTATTACAGAACAGCTGGTCTAGGAGCTTGCTGGCTTTGTGACAGACATATTTTAACTATTTCTTTTTTTCTATTAAAAAAAAAGGCTTACAGTCAACCCAATCATATGCAGAGCTCGATACTCCTAAGCTGTCTGAAATCAATGGGCTTAGGTGATCTTCACTCTTCATAGCAGCAGGCAGTAAGTTTTCGATTGGCTTGTCCAAATGCTAAGCAAAATATCTTAAACAGTGGATATATAGATATATATATGCTGGAAAGTCTGCAATTATAAACAGACAAATCTGCACAGTACAAAAAAAAATGCTAGCAACAAGTTTAGATGCCATGCATGTAGCTGATTCAATGATGGCATATTTCAAGCACCCAAAACATGTTCACAAAGAAGATCTTTTGGAAGATATTGGTTTACAATTCCCCTGCACCACCGCATCACCAGCTGCTGCATATCCTATTGTATTTTCAGTTGCTGCCACTGCCACTGGCGGAGGAAGGGGGTGCGGTGGGTGTTGTCTGCCCCGGGTGTCATCCCTGAGGAGGGTGACATCACCCCCCCAGGACACTCTCCCCGCCCCCGCACACACAGTATGTGCGCCGCTCCGTGTGCTGGAGCAGCTAGCTCCGCCTCTGGCCACAGTGCATTACACTCAAAGTGCCATCATGGCAATTGTGGCAGCAGAGCAGTGGTAGAGGTAATGATAGGGGATTGGTCTAAGGCAACCCCGGGACAAGAAGGGAGCCAGTAGTCATCTTATCCAAAAGTATATTAGGAGGGTTTCTTTTAGTTTAGTGACATAATACATCCCATTGCTCCTCCCCAGCCTCTTTGAGGGGATTGTGATAAAGAGTTCACCATGCAATGCAATAGCTCTACGTATGAAACTAACATTGCTGCATAGAATTGTGAAATAAACCACTGCTGAATCCTTATAGGAAATCTACCCTTTCTTAACACCAAACTATGGATTGAGTTTAGGCAATGCTTTGGGAAATGTGAAAATGTCATTTATTCTTTTCTTCCATATATTGAGTCACTGAATTATTTGTTATGAAGTAATTCCCTTTCTTTTCCTCTCCCCTCACCTCCTCTCCCATGGAGTGATCTCAACTCCTTCTATACTGCTGACTCATCCAGTTAACACCAACAAGCTGGCAATATTTATTGAATATTGCACTTACGAAATGCTCTAAGCATCAAGGAGCTTCTACACAGTGAAGAAAAACCATTTATGTTTTATTTACTTATTTGCACAACTTATATCCTGCACTTTTAACACACTGGTATTGAGGACCGCCATACATCAAAGATTGCCTCTTCCCATATGAACCAACTCAGACCCTGCGATCATCATCTGAGGCCCTTATTTGTGTGTTTCCTCCACAAGAGGTCTGGAAGGTGGCAACCTGAGAAAGGGCCTTCTCTGTGGTGGCTCCTGGTTCGTGGAATGCTCTCCCAGGGAGGCTCACCTTGCATGTTCATTACATATCTTTAGGCATCAGGCGAAAACTTTCCTTTTCTCCCAGGGCTTTGGCTAGTTAAGTTATATACGGACTTCTAAACTGTGGGGGGTGTTGTCGTCCGCTACTCTGTTATATATTTTTGTGTTTTTATATTATAAACTGCCCTGTGATCCATGGTTGAAGGGCAGTACAGAAATTTAATATAAGTGCATAAATTTTTAAAAATCATGTCCTCAGGGCAGCTAACAGAAAATTAATAAAAACAATGCATAATATAATAATTAACAAGGGGGGAATTGCACTCCCCCCCGAAACAGCAGCAAATATTTAATTTTCTATTTAGAAATCTTAAATGGCAGATATTTATTTATTCATAGGAATAATTATAAACCACCAGCTCCTAAAAATCTCATGGTGGTTTGTGTACAATAAAATCATGAAAACATAAAATAATGAGCATGTATGTTAAAAATTGGATTGTTGCCCTTATTCCAGAGGGAAGATTAAAAAAGGGTGGTGACTGCAACAATTACATGTGATACGGCATTTACTGAGGAGTTATGGGATAAAGTAGGTAAAATTAATGCAGACACACAACAAGTGAAGACAAAATAGCCTTCTCCAGGTCTTTAAAGTACACACATGGACATCAGTGGAGGAGATCAGAGTTCCAGATCATGGTCAGAATTCTACACATGTTCAGCTGAATGCATGAATGTCTCCCTTTGGACCTTCCTACTCAACAGAGGAAGGCTTAGGGCGGAGCTGGTGGGATGATGGGCTGGCACACATTGGACCCTTCAACAGTTTATGCCCACACACATTCTTTAAATGTCTGAAGAGGGCTAGCATCAATGGAATTTCAGTGTTGGTTTCCGGAGTTCTCCATTTTTCAGTTCTAGATCCCACAGAGATAGAGATAATAGTCTTAGTATGATAGCAAAATTGACATTGGGTTGGAAACAAATCAACAAAATCCAAATTAACCACACTTTAGCTATTGTGAATTGTCACTCCATACAGTTCTTTTGATGTGCACCCCATTTTTCTGATTTTGTTAGAATTTGTAATTATGCTTCTAGGGGAAGGACATCAACAGTCCTATGTGTGCGCGCGCGCACACACACACACACACAAACAAACAAGCGTGCCAATTTCAACAATTGCATGCAGAAGGGTGTACACCTTGAAGACAAACATCCTGCCATTGTAGCCTCCATCCCAGCCTTTGCAATTGGGAGTTTCTGACCTCAAACTTCTATTCACTGTTCTGGAAATGCACAGAACAGCTATCGAGGCTTCTCAACAAAGGTGGCAGGCTTCTTAAGATTATATACAAAATGAGAGGGTAAACCACAAGGATGCAGTCGACAAATCGTTATAATAAATTGATTATGATGACTCCTTGTTATCAAAGTAACATGTAGCTTTTTAGTCAGACACTGTAAACAAACAAACAAACAAACAAACAAACAAAAACACCTCAACCCAATCTCCCCCAATCAATTCCTCACTAGAGTTTGTGATTTCCATCAGTATAGTGTGGTCTTCCCAAACTAAGAACTGTGCCACATGCTATGGTTACTCTGGGAAACATTAATGTTATAAAGGTGTGTCCCACCATGAATACACTACGTTTGAAACAAAACTGTTCACGTACATGCATACTGAAAAACCTGTGTGCATGTTTCTAGGAAACCTATGCCAATCAAGTTTGTGTGTGTGTGTATGTGCATACTGTATATATCATCTGTCTGACCGTCTATCTATCTGTCTCTTTAAAAAGGTAAAGGTAAAAGTAAAAGTACCCCTGACCATTAGGTCCAGTCGCGGACGACTCTGGAGTTGCGGCGCTCATCTCGCTCTATAGGCCGAGGAAGCCGGCGTTAGTCCGCAGACAGTTCGTCTGGGTCATGTGGCCAGCATGACTAAGCTGCTTCTGGTGAACCAGAGCAGCGCACAGAAATGCCGTTTCTATCTCTTACTTGCTTATTTTATGCTTTTCCAGAAAACACCAAACTATCACCAGAGTTTCTCATGGCAATTGTAATATGTGAATCCGCACTAGTTATGGAAACTCAAGCAAACCCCGCTAATGCAACATATGCAAAAATCTGATTGTGCTGGACCTCCGTGGAGGCTCCGTGCTCAGTAAGTTGCCCCTCTCACAGTAAGTGTGGATAAAGGAAATCCTTCATGATTCCCCATCCTATCGTAAGGCTCAGAACGACCATGCTATATATGATGACTTAACTGCAAGGAAGAAAGCACCAAAGAGAGAACAATTCACACACTACGGAAGAGACATTTATGCACAAGTGTGCTCCGAAAGTGCAGGGCTGAATAATCCCTTTCAGTTCTTCCTCCTGAGAGTATTAATATAGATTCCACTGTGTAAAACAAGATGCCAGCTGTGAAACCTGAGGAAATGATGCAATAAGCTTAATCTTCAGCCTCATTTACAACTGCAGAGGGATTGTAAACAGTGTTTTGTAGCTAAGAGGGCAGGTTGAGATCCAGAAATAATATCATGACAACGCACCACTCTTCCCCTCCCCTGCCCCCACCACCAGAAAAGAGAGAGAGAGAGAGAGAGAGAGAGAGAGAGAGAGAGAGAGACTGTGCTCTCTTCTGACATTCAGGCTGACAGAACTGAAGTGCAGAGCATCTGAAGAGATGCTATTATAGGCTGCTGAGAGGCCCATGTTATGTGTTAGCAGAACATATATCCTTCCAGGACTTCTCAAGGGTCCTGTGTGTAGATGTGTTTACATGGAAACCATGACCCCCAGGAGAAAAACAAAATTAGGGAGGGAATGTTTCTATCCACCTGCTACAGTATGATTTATAATCTCTTTCCAAAATAGCTTAACTCTTTGAGAGTCAAAGCGGAATGAAAGGGGAAGGTCATGCTTGATGACTAGTTAGAAGCAGCAGCAAACATTTGCCGAAACTGAATTTCGAAACAAATTGAGGTTTCTTCTCAGGTGAGTCATCCGAAGGAGTTCCAATGAAGGCAAAGAAGTTTTAACAAAACTATCAACATTTCTCAGGGGTGTCCTGCAGGTCACTAGGTTTTGCCTACAAAAGGATGTGAAGCTTCCTCCTCAGGTATAAGGAGTCTCAAGAGAAACCAAGAGAATATCAAAATCACTGGCGCGATTTTTCAAGGTGTGAAACAATTTTGACACATAGGTACTGTTGCAAAATATGCCTTATTTGACAAGACCACCATCAGTTGTTTGCCCATCATTAATATTAAGACCCCTTCATCAGTTGGAAACTAAGGGGAAATAATAGATTGCTGTCATATAATTTGAAGTAATTCAACTTCCATCCATGGCTAGGACTACCAACCATTCACAGTTCCAAAATAAGTGGGAAATATGGGAAGAACTTGCACTTATTTTTTGTGGCAAAACTGTATGATTATTTGAACCTTACTCAATTCTACCTTGACTTTCAGAAATATGAAGCACATTGGTGGAGCGGGGGTAGACATCTGAAGGCAGCAAGAAACAACAGTAAGTCTGCATTAAAACTTTTAAAAAAACAACCATGAATGCAAGCTGTTTTGTGAAAATAAAATACATATCAATTTTCTGCTTGTCACATCTGCTTGGAAAACTAAAATTTGCCATATATGCTAATTAGTGAATACGGTATACTGACCATTAGGCTTTGGTAACTTGTGTTCAAGCTCCCTATTTATTTAATTTGGGGAATACTCCAAGTGAGAGGTGAAGTGGTTTCTAGCTAGAAAGGTTGGATTTGTCTTTTTGGTGTTCTTCTTCTGTGTTTTACCACTACAATTAGAGGCAGGTTAGAGGAATCACGTGTCTTGGCAAAGGAAAAGGGAAGAGGCGGGAGTGCTGCCATCCCTCTGGTGGTTGGTAGGGGGCTGAATGAACCTGAACAAAGGCATATGGAGGGAGGAAGACTAGTTACATCAAAGCCCCCCCCCCATTTCATCCACTGTCCTGCTCTGATTTGATGACCGAGATGAAGTGTACATAGGATGTTCACGCAGGCAGGTGTTTTGCCTGTGGCTGCCATCACATTAGGTTGGGTTTTTTTCACGTGAAAGCTGGAAAACCATTGTGGTTTAATAGTGGTTGGTGTGTCAGAGTGTGATATGAAAATCTAGGTTCAAATACTCTGCTCCACCCCCACAAGCCATGAAGCTGAGTCACCATCTCTCAGCTAGGGATCAGCAAATCTCTCAGTTTTGGTTTCTCCATGTTCTTCAGTTTCCCAATCTTAAATTCAGTTCTCTACATTTGCATATCAGAAAGAACTATTGTTTTCTGTTTTGCTTTGTTGTTGTTGTTTTTTAAAAAGTCCTCCTGAAAATTCATCAGCATTTTAGTATGAATTCTTCCTAATACACGCATATTTGTATGGAATTTTGGCTAACGTGTAATTTATTTATTTTTTACAAAGCCATTTTCCCTAGCACAGCACATTTTAAAAATGTTATCTAATAGGAGGATTTCAGTGCAAAATTTGCCAGAGTATATGTATTTCTGGTAAAATTACTAGGCTGGGGAACTACACTGCAAAATTCAGAGAGGCGTGAATTTCAAAGGAATGGCTGTGTTTTGTCTTGGAAGGTGTGGATTAGGTAGGTTCACCTTTACATGTAAATTTATCCACCATGTAAAACTGCCATTGATTAAGCTGCAGGCTGATGGATAGAAAGAAAGAAAGAAAGAAAGAAAGAAAGAAAGAAAGAAAGAAAGAAAGAAAGAAAGACAGCAAAAAATAGTCAGGGCCAGTTTAAAGCAAACAGAGAGCAATCAATGCAACATTCATCTGAACACAAAGGAAGAAAGGTTAAAGCTAAGAAGGAGGTAGGTACTTGTTAGTAACGTGCACGAAGTGTCATTGATCTGTTGTATAAGGGCTGAGGGGGCCATTGCCAAAAGTGTCTGTTCCAGGATGTAAACTTTTTGGGTGAGCCATCATTAGATATTTATTTCCTCAGCCACAAGCCCATAGCTGACACAGCTGCTCTGTGGAAGATGACGGAATACTTTTTAACAATTCAAAACCAGCATTTTTGTGAGCCCACCTGCAGGACAAACCCCCCCAACACCCTGTCCAAAGCTAATAAATCATTTCTCATTATGGGCCTAGTCCACTGGGACCCTCTCCTGGACAAGCAAGCTTAAATGAATTGTGCAAGGGCACATTAGCGTTTGAGCACGTTTTAAATGGGTCTGCAAAAGGGAAGTTCCCAGCTTTAGTCTCCACCATTGTGCTCCCTCTCTTCCTCTCTCCGTCTATGGGAAATTTCAAGCTCATAGTGGCAAATTTACCAAATGGATTGTTTAGTGGCCAGAGCGACAACAAAACTAATTATTGATTAGTGTGCAGTGGAGAGTGTAGGAAAATAAATTAGCTGCATTTGCACTTAATGCTATGTCACAGAGAGGCTTGAAGGTTGCATTTGGCCCTGGGTCCCTGCCCTAAATGGTTTACAACTAGGTTACCTTCAGAATTGCCCAGGGATTAAGGTGGACTTCAGAGGCCTTGCACTGGGTGCTATTTCTGGATATCTGTCAAGTGAGCACAAAAGAATAGACCTTCTCTGGGGTGCCACGCCCTCTTTCCCATCAGAAACAAGGACAGCATTGCTTTGACAGACTCTGATGTGCAACATCTCCGCTTAATTGCTGGCTGCTTGTTGCTGTTTGTTTTCTAGTGTCTTAAAGGCAGCCAAAATGGTTTGGCTTTCATTTTCATTTTGTATGCTATTATGGTTTTGCTGTCTGCTGCCCTAGCAGAGGAAGGATGATGATGATGGTGGTGATGATTAATTAAATTTATAGACTGCTTTTCATCCGAATATCACTGCATTGCTTTGGTAGGGCTCACTCACTAACCCACAAATTATCTTTGCATAGCAATGGATCTGGGAGTTCTGCATTTTAATGGTTAAATATTCTTAACCAGATCCTTGTCTGTTCCAAATCCCATGGGTCAACTTTGACAGGTGGCAGGACAACTCCCTGACATCACCATGGCATCAGACAATTGACAGGTGGGTTGTCTCACCCACCTGTCAAAGTGCTTTGTGGAGCAGTGAGGAACAGCAGCCCAAGGAGCTTTGCCACCCCTATGCTTGGTACTTGAGAAGCACTGAGCATAGGGCTTGAGAAGTACTTTCTGCAGTGCTTCTTGAACACCTGACAACCAACCTAATGGCTGTGGTGTGTTTGGGGGAAAGTGACAAAAATGCTTTGCAAGCCCCATGCTTGCATCCAGCATAGGGCTTACAAAGCAACTTTAAGCATCAACTTTAAGTCCCAATCCAGCGGGTTCCCCACCCCTCTTTTAAGCCTTTTCCTGGTCCTTGTGACTAGGATGCTATCATCAGAGACTGTGGTGATGGAAACTGTCCCTCAGGACTTCAGAAGTCACCTTCCATGTCTGTCAGGTTTGGGGGAGAGACAAGAGCTCCACTTGCCATGGAACAATTTGCCTCCCCCCCCCATTGTCAGTTGGGGACCCTTTAACTCTCTTCTGTTGGTGTCAACATCAGTGTGGTGAGCAGTTAATGTGAGTGGCCCATTTGTTCATGGAGAAAATTCCCTGAGCGAGACATTGCACAGCTTGCTATGTAGAGGCAGCTGCTATTGAGACACATTTAAAATGCCCTCTGCATGGAGACAGCTTTGTTTGCCTGGGATGCAAGTCTCTGGATGCTAAATACATTATAATGAAGAAGTCGGAATGAATAAGGGCGAAAAGCCTTCTATTATGCAGGTGGGTGGGGGGGATCCAGCACAAAATCCTGCTTCTTGGAGCTGGCTTGATCCCAGGGCTTTTTGTGTGGGTGGGTAAGGCTTGGAAGAATTCCTCCAAGCATGTCTTGCATTGCAAAGAGCCTGCAGTCTATAAACACACAGCTCCAGCTCCGAGCTTTGATTCACTTTTCTTCTGTGCCTCTGACTCACTTGAATTATGGGGAGAAATGTGTGGGGAAGGGGGTCCCTCTCCCCAGCTTCAGTTCTCCAGCAGCTCTGGATGAATCCGAGCAACAGGGGGGTGTCAGGCTCCAACGTAGCACCCTGTAATTTGAGACTTCAATCCAAGCAAAATGCCCTTAAATGGAGGGATCATTTCTCCACCGTGTGAATGTGGGAAATGTCAGCTCTTAAAAAAAATTAAAAATACATGACACACACCACAAACTTGGAGGCTGGAGACCAATGGCTGGGTTCCCCTGCCCCCCCCCCCGAGTGATTAAAGTTGCATAGTACAGGCACAACTTGCCTATGGCATGCCTGTTCATTTCAGTAGAGTTCCTGGTTGGTGTCCAGCCAACTTTTACTCAGAGTAAACCTCTTGAAATGAATGGGTCTAACTTATTTCTATTCATGAAGTTCTATGTTTCCTATGGCAAAAGTGTGCTTAACAGCAGGCTTACACCAGGGTTAATCTGCCTCTGTCCAGAATCCTGAGGGCTGCCTGCTGCTGCAGTTACAGGCAAAGCTTTTGGAAAGGACCACAGAAATGAAGGGTGGTCAAATACATGGCTTTTGGAAGGAGGGAGGGCTCTAGCACCCTGCCAGAGCCTCGTGCCTCCTTCCCAAAGTGCAGTGCCTTGCTTACCCAGCTTTGGGAAGGCAGCATGAGAGCTGGGTGGGTGGGTGTCAAATTTTGACCTTGCTCCCTGATCCCCACCCCGTGACAAGACAGGGGTTCTGTGTCGAAGCACTCTTGCAGCCCACTTGGTATGAAAAGTTGAGCCGCCCTGCTTGATAGCATTCCCAGTCCATAAACAAGTCATCAGAACTCCTCCATTTTGTAAAGCTAAAATTTGGTTTCTGCCCATTGTTTACTTTTGGGGAAAGGTGGAGGGAAGATGGCAGGATGGGGAATAATCTCCTCATGCATTTGCACTGCCAGCTACTTAACACCCTAGCATGGGGGTGGGGGGCTTGCTTAAAAAAAAAAAAGATTTATGCAGCTGCATACTGGGATTGAGTTTCAGGAGATGTGAGCTGCAGGAGCAGGTGAGAGCCCCCCTGGGCAAGGAATGCAGACTTTGGAACAAAAAGGGCAAGAGTAATCTGCACTCTTTTTTTCCAAATTGGAAAAGAAGCTGACAAGACGGTGCTTTGTAGCTTAGTCTCTCTCTCTGGCACTAAGAATGGCCAGAAAGCCACCAGCTGCTGGGAGGTGTCCTGCATGGTAACACGAACCTTTAATAAAAATGGAAACTGGGAAGGCCCAAAATGCATTTAAAAAACCCACCAAGTAGTGAACTAAGCAGGCTGCATGGCCTTTTATCGACATGCTGCAGATCTGCTTAGAATCATAGGATCTGTGGGCCTCTCTGGTCTATGCTGCTTGGAGTTTAATGTCTTGAGAGAAGGAACTTTCCAGCATTATGTTTTGCCTGAGAATTCATTCCAGGGCTATATTCAGAAAGCCACCCACCCAAAGGTTGTCTGGGCAGCATCACACTGTGGATGGCCACAACCAGCTTCAAGGTCTTGCACTGGGCAAGATGGCACAGTGTCATGCTGCTGGAAGTCCTTAATCTTCCTTTGGTGGCTGGTCTCTCCAACATCAAGGAGTGTGGATAAGAAATGACACAATGATTCTTGGGTTGTTCAGAGAACTGCCCAAACTTGCCCAAGGCTACGGCCAACCATTGAGGAAACACTGCCCCAGCTTTAAATAAGAAGCATATATTTGGGAAGGGCTTTGAGTGGGCTGAAAATACCTTACAGAAATCCCCCTCAAATGCCTCTGATGTCTACTAACCTTCAAGAAAAAGGTGTGGCCAAACACAGTGATTATACAAACAATTTGCATGTGTTTGAGAGCAATGGGAGCTAGACAGAGAAAGGCCCAGTCCTCCATTCTTGCTGAATGTAAAGAGCTACATATACATGTTAAATTCATCTGGACAGACCTTTGGCAACATGGATACAGTTTGAGAGAATGACACTTTTCACTGTTTCTTTTTGAAAAGTGTAGCCAAAGGAAGGCAGTGTGTTTTCTGCTTTGTGCAATAAAGTGCAGAACAAAGCAGCCAGCGACCCACAATCCCAGGGGTCCTTATTAGGCAGTCTAAAGGAAGATAAAGGGTTAGGGCAAAAGGCACATTTTCTAAGGTCTGCCACCCACATCCTATATGTGTTTCTCCTAGGCTTGCCAACATATTTACCTACTTCCGCATCTGTAATATCCGCCTGATCAGAATACTTCAGTTCAGTTCAGTTCAATTTATTGCGTCTAGCAAACAGCCATTACACACAGATCTGAATACACCAGCAGGAGGCCATGCTTATTTCTAATGCTGGTTTCTGCAGACCAAGCAGCTATTACAGGCACATGAGTGGGCTGGTTCTGTGTCTGCTTTGGCCAGACTGAGGGAGACTTGCATGTTTAGGAAATTAACATTCTTTGGAAGGACCAAGTTCCCTGTGGCTGTGCCCCAAACCTCCTTATTCTAATGCCCAATAGCTGGAAATTTTGATCCTGAATTGAAAAGGAGTAATTGGAACTATGCAAGGGCAGGAGGGGTTTTGCTAGCTTCCTCCGCCCCGGGACGGTTGCAGCCTTACATGCAAAAATTAGCAGATGATTTTACCTTGCCAGGAAAAGTGTTAGCTTCTAAATTTCTGACTGTTCTGGGTTCATATTAAGTGAACATCCAACCCTTCTTGAGTTTCGCTGTTCAACCGGAAAAATCATGGGTGCCAGTGGGACTTGACTCTATGTTGCCAATGGTGCAGATAAGCTTGGTCAATGAAGTCTCAAGCACCTAGCAGGGCACAATTGTGATGTGTGTGAACAAAGTGACCGTTCCCACACTATGAGTTTCAACGTGGAATTCCCACTCTTTGTCCTTCAAAAAGTGAATGGGGAAAAACGTCGCTATGGAAGACAGGGGAGCATACCAGCTTGCAGTGTTGAAAGTTTACAGAGCTTGTAAGTGGGGAAATGAGGAGTGGGTGGTGCTAAAAACCCTCAGAGTGGAAGCACCCTAAAGTGTCGTGATGATAGGGGTGACACATCTGCAGTGCCACTACTGGACTTCAGCACCCTCTGAAGTCATTAGCACAGAATTAACACAGAGCAATGGAAAGGAATCAGAGAGCAGCCATTCTATCTGCAAAAAAAGCAATCCCTGTCTCAGATAAATCTGCAAACGCACTGCAAACTACATCTGCATCAGAGTCTTATTAGGGTAATTGCTAATAATGACTAAAATCTTCATATATCCCACCAGACTTTTGGACGCAACAAAGATGCGAGACCCTGAACAACCTAAATTTTACAAATCCAGTTCTCAACAGCTCTAGCATGATAATAAACAGAACCTGGAGCCAGGCAGAAAGGTACAGAGTTGAACAGACAGGACTAAAGGGAGCATGAGGAGCAGCCACCAATGTCACCCCTAAACACATTTCCTTAGCACCTACCGTATTTTTCGCCCTATAGGGCGCGCTGGCCCATAGGGCGCGCCTAGTTGTTTTTTTGGGGAGGGGGAATAAAGGAAAAAAAATTATTTCCCCCCCAGGTGCGGGGCTGAGGTGGGGGAAGCCTGAGCTTCCCCCGACCCCAGCTCCCAGAACAGGCTGCTATCCGCAAGCCTTGGGAGCCCGGCGGGAACTACCAACCTTACTATATGCTTGTGAAACATGGACCACTTATAAACGCCATCTCCAGCTCCTCGAAAGATTCCATCAACGGTGTCTCTGAAAAAATTTACACATCACTCGGGAAGACAGGCAAAGTAATATGTACTGGAAGAAGCAAAGATCACCAGTGTTGAAGCAATGATTCTTAAACATCCACTTTGTTGGACTGATCATGTTGTGCAGATGCCTGATTATCGTCTTCCAAAACAACTACTCTATTCTGAACTTAAAAAGTAAAAGCGTATTGCTGGTGGTTAACAAAAGAGGTTTAAAGACTATCTCAAGGCAAATCTTTAAAAAATGTAGTATAAACACTGACAACCGGGAACCACTGGCCTGCGAATGCTCCAGTTGGAGAACAGCCTTTACCAAAGGTGTCATGGGTTTTGAAGACACTCAAACTCAGGACGCAAGGGATAAATGCGCTAAGAGGAAGGCACACTTGGCAAATCCATACCGTGGTCAACTCCCACCCAGAAACAAATGTCCCCACTGTGGAAGGACGTGTGGATCCAGAATTGGCCTCCACAGTCACTTACAGACTCATTTTTAAAACCGTGTTTATGGAAGACAATCTTACTCGGCTACGAGTGATGGCCAAAGAAGAAGAAGAAGAAGAAGAAGAAAAAGAAGAAGAATAGTCAAGATTCAGATTTATCACCATATCTGCTGGGGACCTCAGAACTAGTTAACTAATCCAAAACCAACCAACCAATAAACCCTTCCATCTGGGTAGCTTGCAGGCACATTCAGAGGTTTATGTTCCATCTGGCAAGAAATCTGTGGAACCACTAAAGGAAAGTAGGTGAAGCAGCAGACATTTGGGAATCTCTGCCCCACACTTCAAACTGGGCATGACTGGGTGGGCATGATACAAAACAATCTGTGGCATTTTGCATCTGATGGTCATGTATTCCCTTGTTACCAAGGTCCAGCACAGCATCAGCTGCTGACATGTACAGACTTGTTTTAAAAGGCACAACATGATGGAAGTGGTACAGCCAGGGTTGTTGGGTCAATACCTCAACAACAAAATGTGTTATTTTTTCTTTGTTTCAGGCCAGATGGCATTCACCCAAGAGATGAATCCAAATGTGAAACTGTTGAGCTAAAATATGTAACATACATATTACAATCAGACACCTTAAAATCAACAGACATTTCAATGGTTGAAGAGTAACCCCTTAAATAATAATAATAATAAAGGGCCAAGAGGAGACTGAGAAGTTACAGATCCATTATCAGAATGTGTCTTCTAGTTAAATTGGTGGGAAGCAAAATTAAGGCTAGCGTGGTTAAAAATACAAAAGAGCAAGCCTTGTTGAGCAGGAATCAGCATGGCTTCTGAAAAGTGAAGCCTTTTCTCAATCGTCTTTTGTCAAAAAAAAAACAAACAAACCATGTAGGGGTGAACCAATCAACAATGTGTATTTGGATTTGGACAAAGTCCTCACCAAAGGCTGCTGAAGCAACTTAGCTATTGTAGTGATAAGTGGGCAGATCTTCTCACGGATTGGTAGCAGGTTAAAAATAGGAAGCAGAAGAAAATAATAAGTTGATAATGGAGGGAAGAGTGAGATTTCTCAAGGATTTCTATTATCCCAGGTTTCCCAGAACCTGGCTATTTCACTATTTAATGAGCTTCCCAGGAGTATCTGGCTAGCTACTGTTGGAGATGGAGCGCTGAACTGCATGGATCTTTGTTTTACTTACTTGCTGATGTTCTCATGACCTTAGCTCAGCACTTGAGAAACAATGATCAGTTCTGAAACTTGTCCGCACTATTTGATCTCGTATTAGGTTTCACAGCCAATTCTGGACCAAATACTCAGTTTTGATAACTTTTTCCAAACTCAGTGAAAATGATGCCAAGGAGAAAGCAGGAGAGCAAGTTAATGCATCTCTTGAAAATGTTCAATTTAATTATTTTGGCAGGAGATAGGACCACTCATTCTGAATCACCAAATAAGATTGCTGTCGGACTGCACAGAGTTTTCAGTAAGGATTGCCACATCCAAAACAAATACAAGAAAGCAATTTCTGGCCAACTGTTACTAAGAGGAGTTTCTCTGTTTATTATCAAAATATTTGTGCTTTATTCTGCGCGCCTTGATTGAATTTATAAGAAAACAGACATTGGAATTGGTAATGGAACCAGAGCACGTTTATTACAAAAGGGTACACTTGTATTTTATTTTACACTTCTCTATTAATGTTTTGATATATATAAGAAACAACTCAACCTCCCTCTTGGGTGGTGCCACCATTTGAGTTAAGCACTGAGTAATCTACTGAAATTTAGAAACAAATCAAGATTATGGGTAAAAACTGGAACTCCTACCAAGGACATTTGCAGACAATAGCCTTTTCCCTGTAACTTGTCTTAGAAACTCAGATACATAAGCTAGGTGTCAAATGGTCCCTGAAACCAGGGTTATAGTCACCATCTCAAAAGTCGTATTTTCCAATACGATTTTTGGTTCCTAAAATTCATTCTGATTATGCACATAAAAAATAATGGATAGAATTCTACATGATGTGTTGTTAGTGTGTAAAAACAGGAATATCCAAGGATCTCCAGGCATCGGTACAGTATACCTGAAGGAGCGTCTCCACTCCCACCATTCTGCCCGGACACTGAGGTCCAGTGGCAAGTGCCTTCTGGCGGTTCCCTCGCTGTGAGAAGCCAAGATACAGGGAACCAGGCAGGGGCCTGCTCGGTAGTGGCGCCCGCCCTGTGGAATGCCCTCCCACCAGATGTCAAAGAGAAAAACAACTACCAGACTTTTAGAAGACATCTGAAGGCAACCCTGTTTAGGGAAGCTTTTAATGTTTAATAGACTACAGTGGTACCTTGGGTTACATACACTTCAGGTTACAGACTCCGCTAACCCAGAAATAGTACCTTGGGTTAAGAACTTTGCTTAAGGATGAGAACAGAAATTGTGCTCCAACGGCGCAGCAGCAGGAGGAGGCCCCATTAGCTAAAGTGGTGCTTCAGGTTAAGAACAGTTTCAGGTTAAGTACGGACCTCCGGAACGAATTAAGTACTTAACCTGAGGTACCACTGTATTGTATTTTAATATTTTGTTGGAAGCCGCCCAGAGTGGCTGGGGAAACCCAGCCAGATGGGCGGGGTATAAATATTATTATTATTATTATATTATTATTATTATCATCATCATCATCATTTTTATTATTATGGCACCTCCAGGTAGTGGAGACATTGGGCACCGTCCTGGTGCTTGGGCATCTTCATGTGGTTGCAAGTGGCCAATAGACAGGTTCAAAATGCGCCAACAACAGATGAACTTGCTGCTTGTCTTCAAATGGAATCTGGCTGTTGAAATTTTCTAAGTAATCACTAATGGGGAGATGCAACCCTCCACTTCATTTCTCCCTGCTAGTGACCACTCCTCTTTCCAATCAGGCAGTGGGGATGAATCATGCTCAGCTCTGTGACCCAGCCACAGAGACACTGGGTTCCCAGTGTGTATGGGAGGAGGAAATTTTGCCTTCGGTAACAGAAGCAGCTAACAGACGAAGGCCACCAAAGGAAAGAATTTTAGTGTGGGTTTCCCAATACTTTTTATACAATCACTGTGCTGTACAAAGAAGTGAAGATCTTGCACAGAGGAAGTCTAAGTGAAAGGCACAGATTTGGACCTGCCTCCCAGTCAGGGTTTATGCCAGCCAAAAGTGACTTGTGCTGAAATAACAGGGGTGGGCTCCTGTGATGGTAGGTTGTTCTTAGCACATTCTAAAAGTAAGTATTTTTGGCTGTAAAATATTAATATTACTATTGAATCTAAAATGACTTAACTGTCCAACTGACTTCCATGATCAGAACCGTTGGGAAACATCTAGCTGCCTTTGCACTCCAATTGGTTGTATGAGTTCTTTTAAACTCAGCTCCGCCTTCTCCCTGGTCTGTTTGTGTGTTTACAAAGCACTTGTGCATGCATGCTTTTAATCTGCAAGCACAAGGTCCCCATTTTACCTCTATTTAGCAAAGTGAGAGGTGCCAAGGCAGATTTAGCAGCAGCCTATTTTTACCAACTGACAAGCAGCTGCATGGAGCAAAGTAAAATAAATAAATTCCAGGCCAAATGAACAGTGGCATGAGATGTCTGGCTGTCACCTGCCTGCAGAGTGCATCCCATGAAGGAAACACACAAAGTCCAGCAACTCAAGCACTTTTATGGCCCTACGTCAATCTAGTCAGACATGTGAGAGCAGGTATCTAACTGGGCCTACTTAGATCAGCTTAGGTGAAGACAGCTCTCTGGGCTACTCCAAATGAGAGGCCAAAAATTAGTGTGAAACAAGACAAAAGAACAGAACAAAGTGTCTACCACCATTTTCAGCCCAGATTGAAAAATCATTGGGAGAGAAACTGCAAACGAAAACCAGATTTAAAAAATCCTTCCAGTAGCACCTTAGAGACCAACTAAGTTTGTTATTGGTATGAGCTTTCATGTGCAAGCTCATACCAATAACAAACTTAGTTGGTCTCTGATACTGGAAGGAATTTTTTAATTTTGTTTTGACTACAGCGGACCAACACGGCTACCTACCTGTAATGAAAACCTGATAAACACACAGACATGCTAGCATGAATTGCCAGTCACAACAATGCTTCAAATAGCCATTGGCAAATTAGATATGATGATCACCTTAACATTTTTAACAGAGCTGAAGCTGGTGTGGCTTAGGCGTTGTTGCCTGTGGTCTTCGCTATAGTTCCCAATTCTTGTTTTCAAAAGTACAGGACTCCCTGAGCAAAGCCTGGCAGCTGATGGATGGATGGATACTATAGGAATCTTGATTCTCCAGCCTACTGAATCCTAATGCAGGTTACCTCACAGAACACTGCCTCACTTGTTGACCCAGGAAAATGCTGGCTGGTCAGCAGCCATCACATACATAGTCATGTTGCTGTCATAGCTGCTCAAACACCTTTTTTTCAGGTTTCCGAGGCATGACAAAAGCCTGCAAACCCTGTCTGAGCAGAGATTGCACTGGGACAGAAAAAATAAACATTATGCACAGGAGAGCATAGCTCAGTCACATCACCTTCAGTTCTCTTGCCTGTTTTGAGCTTCATACCCTTACCATGCCTACAATGCCTACATGCATTTTTTAGGATTTCAAAATCCATATTTCCAAGACAGTGAAACCCAGGTAAATGAAACCACACCAGCAGAATAGTTAAGTTTGGTAGAAACCTCCTTCGCCAGGTATAATACCTGTGTACTTGAAGTAGTATGCATAGGTTCTGATCAAACACACTTCAGCTTATTATGAGTGAACCTCAGGCTGTCAGGCTACACCCACTCACCTGGAGCAAAACCTTATTGGAATCAATGGGATTTCCTTCCAGGTAGATACTTTACATATAGGATTGAGCTGTCACTCTCAGTATGTATGGATATCAGGTTTTTTTTAATTATCTGATTTCTTCATTAATTTTATTAGTGTAAACTGAGTACCTGTTTTTGGTAGGAAAATGATAGGCAATACAGAGAAATGGGTGGATGGATGGATAGATGCAACTACTTTTCCACTTCTAGGGGTAATTCCTAAAATGAGCAAGCCTCGACTGATGGACTATTTAACTGGCTCTTTCTTCTGCCTCTGCAGTAGCTGGCTGGGTTGAGTTGGGGATGCTTGGCCAGGGATATTCATTTCCACCCACACAGCTGACTCTCTTTAAGATTTAGAACTCTCCTTATGGTTCCAATGAGGTTTCCACATACCTAAATGAGGACAAATGATTTGCTAAAACCTAAGCATGTAAATAAGGGCTGGGAATGGGCAAAATAGTAACATAATCCCTACAGCCGACAACTGAAGATCAAAGAATTTGGTAGACGCTGCTATTTTCCACACGGTTCGGTTCCTCCAGGTTGTAGGCAGAGCCAGAGAGCAAGGGGGGGTCCAAAATACCATGGGAAAGGCTTGCTCTGTTTTTCCCTTTCTCTTTTTTTTTTGGGGGGGGCGGAATGGCTGGTCTAGCCAGACACAGCAATAACTTGTTAAAGGGCCAGCTCTCCATTGCTTTCCAGTCCAGCTTGGCAGGCCCCAGGAGGTCAGATGAGGTTCAAAAGAGAAAGTTTGGAGTTTATGCTCCCTTTGAATACACAGCAGTTCATGGACCTCTTCATCATTCACTGTAATAGCATCTTAACTATCATGTATGCGGCTCATCAAAAGGGGCAATCCCTCCTCATTGTCTCCAGCATATTCTTAGTAATGCGTTGGAGACCACACAAGCACACAGCCTTCTTTGCCTTGATGTTGTTGCTGCACTAAATTCCAGATAAAACTAGAAGTCTGTGGTCAAAGGTTTGGCGGGTTATATCATTTCATTAACTTCAGCCTTCCTTACCTCTGCACTCTTGGCCATGTATGCCCCTTCATCCCTCTGCCCCTCCTCTTTTTTCTAGTTCCCCTTCCCCTCTCCTTTTAGCCTCCTCTTTCTCAATCCAAACTTCCATTCTTAGGTCCATCTTCTTCTATCCCTCCTTCCCTGTGACCTGCTTCCTGTCCTGTCCTGCTCTCTCCAGAGTCAAGGGCAATCAGTAACACTTAGGACAAGAGCAACTCGGTAAAACAGTTCGCAGTGGAAAATTGCTGTGGGGCTGCTTTTCATGGGCATCTTATGTGCATGCCTGTGCGTATGCCTTTTGTGCAAACATGCAGAATGTTGTAGTATCAATGTTTTGCTTAAAGTTGGCTTCTAGCCCTTACGGCTTTGAATAAAAACTTTGGAGGTGTGGGATCAACTTCATGGTGAAGCCTAATAAGCCTGAGGGGGTTGTGTTAGTGCAAGGATTTGTTTGTGCAATGGAGCTTCCCCCCTCCTGTCCTTCCCCACCTCCCCAAGGCATGCCCTGAATCCTCTCCAAATCTGCTTCAGAGGTTTGGGGGAAAGCCTAGAACAGATTTAGGGGGCACAAGGAAGGAAGGAGAGGAAAGTTCTGTTGCACAAGCAGATATCCTTGCGCTAACTGAACAAGTGACTTAGCGCTCCTTTGGATACCAGCTTCAAGTTCCACAGGTACTATGCATTTATTAAGAAAAGGGTATGGCTTTATAAAGCATCTTGTGCTCCTCTGGGAGAATATGTGGGAATCCTTCACCACTTCAGAGTATATGGTTATATTTCTGACTGCCCTGCAAAGATGACCTGTGCACAGTCTTGCTAATGAGACCACACACCCCATCGTGGCGGTGACAGGAGAAAGATGAAGAGCAAAGGGAACTGGGGTGGAATCATAATGAGACTGTAGTCCTATGTGCAACGGATAGGCATGTGGGTTCCTGAAGCCCAGTGGTCCCTGGAAGCCCTGACAGATGCTGAACCCCAGGCCTGGTTTCTCAAGCTGAGCATCCCTAGTTGAGAATCACTGAAAGAACATTGCGCATGAGCCACTTTTATTGCACCTGAGAAAATGCCCCGTGCAAACCAGAAACCTTCCACGTTCTTGGAGTTACTAACTAATACTCCACCAATCTTCCACACAAATTCTCTCCGCGCAATGAGTCAACAACTGCTTATAGTTTATCTGAAGCTCCCTGCTACAGATAAGAGGCTCAATCTCAGCTGTTGAACTTGAGCAAACGGAAGTTGTGGGACTGCTGGATCAGCAAACTATACTGAAAGCAACATCCCCTTTATGTAATTTGCCACATCTGGCAGGAAACCCCTCTCTTTTGATTTCCTTTTTGAAGAAAAGTGGACTCACTGTGTGGGTGTTAGTGCATCTTTTACACCAACCTCTTTTTGGCGTCCATCCCCACTCAGTAAACCAACCTAGTCTTTCCTAGGGTGTCACCTATTTTCTGAATTTACATTAAAACCACGTAGGCTTTCACCAGACATATAAAGAGACCAGGACTGCAGAATTGTGCAGCTAAGGCTTGAATTGCTGGTGTGATGTGACCATGGTGGTTTCTGTTTACTTTAGATATGACAGAGCTTACTCTTCAGAGCCATATAAGCAATTAAGATTCATAAAATTGCAAGCTGTATTGTTAAGGAGCCATATTTTCCTCTCTTAAACACACTAAACTAGTATTATTTTCTCTTCAAGTTTTAATGTCCAGTGTAGCAAAGAATTAAAGCAGAAGGAACTGTGCCATTCAACATAAAATGTCAGGGCTAGACTGAACAACATACTAAAGATCTTATGGTGTATTTATCTAGGAGTTGCCAAAGCTGTAAGGGATTGAGGGGAGGTGGTCTGTCCTGCTTCCTGTATCTCAAAATAGTTTGATACCAGAGGAAGGATTGTCTGTGTTCCAGATGCTGATAAACTTAAAATCTATCCAGCCTATCCAGGTTGCCATCAGGGATAGACAGTTCCTGCTCTGCATCAATTTCGCATGAACTTCTTCATCTGTGATAAAATTGCATTTGAATTTATGTTTGAATGTGTATTCTATCACATGACACTTACACAGATTTCTTGGGAAGAGCCATGGTGGTTTAACTGATATAAAACAAATCAAGTATATAGCATAGATATTCCTTAGGTGGTTTTTCATTGAGTTGGGATTGCTTATTTAGTGCTTGCAAATTTCTGCATGAAATTTCATTTACGGAATTGGTAAAGAAAGAGTTTTAAGGAAGCAAAAAACAACAACAACCAACCTCTCACAGGGAGCTGCATCACACTGTGGCACAAGAAATGTGGTCTCTAGTGCAGACTCTGAAATCTTGAGAACGTGTGATTTTGTTATTGAGCCCTAAGTGCATTTCTAGTTCTTACTATTGTGCAAAGCATGCGTGTGGTTTCTGCTAAATAGTGCTACGACTCAAGCCTGCCATGCTCTTGAACCTGAAGATCCATGGCTTGAGGAATGTCAAGCAAGGAAGAGCTTTGCACCACCACTAAACTCTGGCTAGAGGAGGAAACTAGAGGATATTAATCAGCCAGACCAGCAAACAAATGATTACATAATGACTTCCTGTCCTTCACCATATGCTCCAACCCACAGCCTACTGCACCTCAATCTCTGCTGAAGTCTAACCTTCCTTCTGGGACAAACATTAGAATACAGTACATTTTTTCCCTCCAAATGCCACATAAGATATATCAAGCAAGTTGTGGATCCAGATCAAAATATACACACTTGCATAACTGATTTAAGAACTGTTGATTTTCTGCAGAGTGTGGGCTTCTGGATTGTTTCATGTGGTATTGAATGTGTGTTATGATCAGACTATGTGAGGGTGGAGGAAGCCTTGGCTTGGCCCAGAGGAGATTAGTTTAAGCAGTTGTTCTGAAGCGAGGGCAGGTCTCTGACCTTACAAAAGCATCTAAGATTTTGTGTTCTATTGAGGAGGGAAAACATGGTTTTAAGGGTCTCATCTGAACAACCATCACAAAGGAGAAGTTACATAATACTTGGATTATTTACTTAGCAAAATTGAAGGGCACAATCAACCCAGCTACGATTTAAACTAATTACAAAGGGATCCAAAAAAACAGAGCATTTGGACCTCTCAGTTGAAACCGCTGCCAATCAACCCTGCCTCTGAGTATGCAGCTCCAAACCCTGAATGTTATCTCGTGTGAAACATCTAGGAACAAAGGAAGCTGCTGTATACTAAATTAGACTATTGGTTCATCCAGCTGATTTTTTTGTCTGCACAGATTGTCAACAGCTTTCCAGTGTTTCAGACAACCCTACCTGAAGATGCCACCAAGTGAAGCCGGGTCCTTTTGCATGTGTTCCTCCACTGAGCTGCAGTACAGCCTTTTCCAGCAGCACTTCTACTGGAGCAAACAGGCAGCAGAACTTGTCAAGTTATTGGCTTAGCCCAGTGTGAGACTCTTAATCTCAGGGTCTTGGGCTCGAACCCCACATTGGGCAAAAGATTCCTGCACTGCAGGGGTTGGACTAGATGACCCTTGAGGTCCCTTCCAACACCATGATTCTATTCTCCAAGTCAACCAGGGAGATCCACAGGTGAAAGCAAAGATCCACATGCACAACTTGTTTGCTGGACCAGGAACTGTGTCCACAGATCAATTTTGGACATATGTTTGGACACACATCCTTACTGTGATGCACATCTGGATGGAAGGTGCACAGAAAGATTTCCAATCACTGCAGTGGGTGAGTAGGGGTGGCTTTCTATGTGTCTTGCAATGCTCAGAGCAGTGCACACCCACATTCCCTGGCAACACACAACTGGAAACAGCCCCTGTTCCTTACCAGTGCTGTCTATTCGATGCAGAAACAAACAGCATCTTAACTGCTCTCCCCCATCTAAAAGAAAGGTGAGCATGTACCAAGATGAAGACCAAGGCACTAGAACAGTTTAATTAAGATTCCTGATTGAGCCGCTTTTATGGAGATAGATGAGTTAAACATTTGATCAAAAAGGTGCTGCTGGTTTTGTAAAATAAAAATCCCCAAAATCCATTGGGTTATGTGCTGCTCTGCCACCAAAAGAGAAAAGAATTGTCAAGGGAGGTGAGGTGTATGAAGGCCTTCCTGAAACAGCAATCAAGTACAACTATAAGTAACAATGAATCTAGTCCCTGGGTGCTTCCAGACTGTTACCAGATTTATTTATTATTATTTGTTTATTAAATTTGTGTACCGCCCTTCGTCCATAGATCTCAGAGAGGTTCACAACATTAAAAATTTAAGATAAAAACCCAAAATACATAATAAAAACTAGAACAAAAAACAATCCTCACATACCAATTAACACCCCCCCCACTCGAAGTACACATGTTTGCTCTAGGGGTGGAGTGGGGGGGATCATGAAAAGCCCATGCCTGTCATGAATAAATCTTATGAGAGGACCTGTAACACTTGGGATATTAAATCTAATAAACAACCAATGGACCTGCCAGTCCAAGTCTTAAAAGTAATAAGAACGGCAGGACTTGCTTTTTTTCTTTTCAGGAACTTCAAGGTGAGCAGTTGGGAAGATTCATACTTATAAAGGTAAAGGTAAATGGACCCCTGACCATTAGGTCCAGTCGTGGCCGACTCTGGAGTTGCGGTGCTCATCTCGCTTTATTGGCCGAGGGAGCTGGTGTACAGCTTCCGGGTCATGTGGCCAGCATGACTAAGCCATTTCTGGTGAACCAGAGCAGTGCACAGAAACACCATTTACCTTCCCGCCAGAGTGGTACCTATTTATCTACTTGCACTTTGACATGCTTTCAAACTGCTAGGTTGGCAGGAGCAGGGACCAAGCAACAGGAGCTCACCCCGTCGTGGGGATTTGAACCGCCGACCTTCTGATTGGCAAGTTCTAGGCTCTGTGGTTTAACCCACAATGCCACCTGCATCCCTTCGTACTTGTAGCCTCCTTTAAAAATTTAAATTTATGTTTAAACAGTAAATTAGATTGGGGCAGCTAACGTGGTGCTTTTGAGGTGTTGTTGGGAGTGAAACACCCATCACCCTTGATCATTCGCCATTCTGGATGGGGCTGATGGGAGTAGACTCCCACAGCTTCTGGAGGGCATCATGTGATGAGAGAGACATATAAGATAGATAGATGATAGATGATAGATGATAGATAGATGATAGATAGATAGATAGATAGATAGATAGATAGATAGATGATAGATAGATGAGAGATAGATAGATAGAGGTGGGAAGGAGGGATAAATACATGGTGCCCCCAACACTGCACATTGCATGAGCCAGAACTGTATTTCTGCCTCTGAAATAACCTGCAATCATGTACATCCATCGGTGCATGAAGGGAGGGGAAGAGAAAAGAAGTACTGAATTCAGCCTTCAGCTTTCTCTCCTGATTGGCACTTCTGTACCAGCTGCTGGATCAGGGTGGAGAATTGCACACAATTGTCCCCAGTTGTGCTTCAGCCCTGCCCTGTCTTGGAATGCATGTTCCCTGCCTTCTGTGGTTCCCACAGCCCCTCTAAAAGGAAGCAAGAAGGGGCTGCTGGCAGGCTGGTCAACTGCTCCTTAGCTGTGCCTTCAGCCTTATTTGCACCGCCTGCTGTTTCTGCTTTCATTTGCTCTGCCCTTACCCTCCCTGAATCCCACTTGGGCCTTTCTGCCTCTTCCCCATCTCTTTGTTCTCAGCTTTTGTCATCCTGACCTCAGTTTTGGAGCCTGCGTCCCAGCATGGCCCTCAACAAGGCATCATATTTTTTTCGTCTCTGGTAAATTTGTTCCTGACAATTACAAAATAAAGGCAAATTTGCTTTTCCAGCTGTGGAATTTGTTTGGCTGGAATGAAAAGCATGGCCCACAGGTTTTGACTCTTATTTTGAATGAGAGTTCCTGATTTTGCAAGTCTGTCAGCGAGTGAGATTTGTGCTTTAGCCATCTATACTGTATGCTATACGTAGGCCCAGGAGTAGCTCCCAGAACTGCGGAAGAAGGGTCTGAATGGGACGTTAAGAGTAGTGGTAGGCAGATTGAGAGGGAAACTGTTAAGAAAGAAAAATAACTTATGTCATTAACAGGATTGCGAGAGCAAAGTCTGCTGATAAGAGAATATCCTGGGGATGGGATTAAAGCTATCAACACAAAAAAACAGATCATATGATAAAACTACTTCAGATTGCAAGTGGGTGATCTTATGACTGAATGCTGCCCAATATAAAAGCTTACACATAGAAAATTAGCACATTTGGGTGAAAGTAACTTAGAACGCTTCTCTCTAACACACAAGTTTTCTATTGACAGAGTTGTTATTTTTAACTGAGGGAGCATTCAACCACACAGTCTCCCAAACGGCAGTCTGAAATTATACTCTCCGGGATAAGTTTTTCTTTAAATTTAATGAAGGAAGATTTGCACCCTCATTCATTGCTATACCACAGGGAAATTGCCCTTTGGGTACATGCCACTTTTCCTTCAAAGGAAATTTATAAACAAGGGATTCTGGACACTAGGTAAGTTGTCATGAAAGGCATTGCCTCCTTGATGTGGAAAATCCTGACAACAAAAGAAAGAAAAAGGGAGAAGAGAGAGGGATTTTGGAATTTGATGGTTAACCACATGGGGTGTTTTTGCCCTTTTAGAGAGAAAATTGTTTATATGCGTTTATTTTCTAAAGATGTAAATAAACAGAACTGAGATTGAAGATAGGGAAATGGAGAAGATTGGGTGGTGTATTTTTGCAGCGAATTGTTAGTTTTCTTCCTAGCCAAAGATCTTTACAATGCCAGCAGGTAGAAATAAACGAGATGTCAATGGCTACTACAAGGAAAGTCACTGCCATCCCCCCCCCACTGGTCTAAATGGGAGTTGGATACACCGCATGTTGAGGTAACATTTGGGGAATGCAAAGGCATGGTTCCTCATTGGCTGGCTGGCTTTAGCTCTCATATCACTTACACCAGATGGGAGATGTCAAACAGGCAGCTGCATTCTCTCACCGACACCATCTCTCATTCGCCCCCACCTCTCTTCTCAAACACTTCAGACTTTTATTCACAGTGGTTGCTAAACTTAGCTCATCCTAAACATCAAATGCAATAGGGATGGACATGGGGAAAATATAAGGGTATGTAATGAGAAGCTCATATATATATATGAGAGAATGAGCAGGGGGGCGGGGAGCCTGACGACACAAAGATCTAAGGGGCAAAAAGTTATAAGCATTCAAAACCTGCCCAGATGTTCTTTGCTAATTTCCCTAGAAGTTGCAGTACGGTCCCAGCTCGGTGGCAGGTTTAACCCAATCTCCTCAAATGAAAGGGATACACAGCAACAGACAAAGAAGTGTGGCTCAAATAGTGTGACCTACATTACAGAACAGTCCTCAATTGGAAGGGCTATCAGAGGAGAGTCTCTTCGAAGGAGTCCTCTGTTCGAAGGTATGCCCAGTCCAAATCTGGTTTAAATATAAACGAACCATAAGAAGAGGGGGGTGGGCCTTGAAGTAACTGATCAGCTGTTATGAGAGGCATACTCTTGGTCACAGGCTTTCCTACTATGAGATGTGTTGTATTTTGTATACATAATTATCATAGGCAATTTTATGCAAATCACTAATCTCTTTTTTACCTTCCTTTTGATGATGTAGTTCCTCTTTTATGGCAATGCACAAGTGACCACCATAGACTCATTGCACACTGATCTGCCTACAGTTGTTAGGGCTAAACATAAATCACGCTTAAATTCAAATAAATTATAATGGAGCAGATTCTGGAACTCAACAGAATTGAGCAGGTCTTCTTGGATGGACACAAAACAAACAGGCCAGATAGTAGATTTACCTCAAGTTTTTGCTTAGAAGCAGACCAAACATTTCCTATCTTTGATTTTGAGATCCCAACTCATTACAGTGGTATCTCGGGTTAAGAACTTAATTCGTTCTGGAGGCCCATTCTTAACCTGAGGTACCACTTTAGCTAATGGGGCCACGTGTTGCCGCCGTGCGATTTCTGTTCTCATCCTGAAGCAACGTTCTTAACCTGAGGTACTATTCCTGGGTTAGCGGAGTCTGTAACCTGAAGCATCTGTAACCCGAGGTACCACTGTATTTCCTTAGGATATAAATTTCTCCTGAAAATAATACTGTGCACATATCCACTTTTCTTCAGTGCTGAATATACTTGTGGGAAACAGGGAGATGCTTTTGCTTGGCCCTAATTTTGCTATATTTTTTGCTCCAAATCACCATCCAGGTTTAGAGCTTTTGCAGTTTATAGTACCCACAACTCTATCCCTGGTAATCTTAACAACAACGAAAAGGAAATCACTCTGAGGACTGGAACACAAAGAGCAACCACACACAGTCCATTACCTCTCTCCCTTGGGGAATTATGTGGCTGGAGAAGCCTCAATTTGCTATCACTGTTTACCTCCTCCACCTCCCTTAGAAACAGTCTTGCAGTTTCAGTTTCAGCTGTTCTAGGAATCTCTCCTGGTCTCCTCTCCCTCCTCCTTTCTAAATCACCAAGAAATCTGATGCACCAAATGGGTGGGAGTGCATATTGAGTTTTTGAGGGTGGGGGGTGGGGGTCTGACATCTGGTTCCCATTAGCACTCTCATGCATGCTGAATCAGGAATGGAAGCTCAGAGTGGAGCAGATGGGAGTTTTAAAGTTTATTTCAGCACCAGAAAGAAAATCTTTGCCTCCCTGGTAGCCCGCCCATGAAATGTTTAGACCCAATGAGCCAGTTTCACTCAAACATCTACTCCTGGACTGGAATTAGCCCTGTTCCATATTTTTAGAGGTGCATCGGCAGGTATTATGAGGAGAAGGGCATGCCCCCTGAAGATCTTTGTTGAACTCGCAAAAGGATTTGGGGCAGAGGCAGGAGGAGCTGTGTTGTTCATTAGTGGTGTCAACTGCTGGTCAATATGGCAACTGACACGCCATATTGCAGAAACAACTGGGGTTTTTTTTAGTGACAAAGGGTGACTAAAAATGAACAGATGACTTCTGCTTGTACAATGGAACTTCCCCAACTCTGCACCCCATGTGCCCTTGCACCCCCACATCTACTCTGAGAGTTCCCCTAACCCTCTGGAGAATATGGAGGATTTGCAGGGGCTTCCCCTACCACTACACCACTACACCCCTTGAGCCCCTCACACCTCCCTCATCTGCACCAGAGGTTTATGGGTACCCACAGAGTGCAGAGGAGAGGGGTGCAGAGGAGAAAGCAGGAGGGAAAGTTTTGTTGTGCAAGCAAGAAATAATTTCACTTATACAATAACTTCATTGGGTGCAGGCCAAGTAGGTATAGCTACACCACATGATGCCAGTTTTATATCACGTTTAATATCATGGAGTTCCCCAATCAATTCTGGAAATTATAGTTCGGTGGGAGTATAAAAACTTCTTGCAGATCCCAGGGAGACAAAATGTAAACTAGTAAACCCTTTTGATGTGGCATGTGCCCAGGATGACTGCAGTTTCACTATTAGAAAAATGAATACTACCACAACAGAATCCATGGCTTGAGAGTGGACATGTGGATGTCTCCAAAGCTACTTAGGAAGACCTGTTTAATTCATTGTGGTAGTGTAAACTTTTGATAGTGTTATACCACTTTAACTGCCATGACGTCCCCAAAAGTGGCTTCAGATTTGTAGCTCGGAAAAGTGCTGACATTTGTCTTTTAGAGGCCCGCTTGCAGAATGATGGATTCTAGGATTTTCTGAAAAGACAGCCTGATTATTAAACCAGGTATAGATATGCCCGAATTCAGCCTTCCCTACTTGGTGCCCTCTAGATGGTTTTGGGCTACAAATGGTTTGGGGCCATCAATGGCCACAGATGATGGGAGCTAATAGTTCAAAACATCTTGAGGGCACCAGATCAAATAAGGCTTCCCTAAATCATGTTATCTTACTGGTAAACCCAGTGAAGTGACTTTTTCCTCCTTCCTTCCAATATAACATTTACATGGCTGCAAATTAACTGAAAGCAATGGAATTCTCTTGTGACTATTATAGTAAGGATAGAGGTGTCGATGCTAGAATGGCTCCCTTAAACAATTTGGCCCAGACTGAGGGTGGCGGGGGGAGGCAACAACAGTTCTTACTGAGCCCTTAAAACCATCTGCCCATGTTTGGCTTGTAGGATTTGAATGACAAGCCTTGCATATGTTCTCTCTTTACGGGAAAAAAAGTCTCAAGGTGTATGGAGAAGGGTTAGAAAGCCATGAGACAGAGGGAGAGCCTGGAAGCAGACTTTGGCAGAAGCTGGAGACAAATGCTTTGGCAAGGATGTTTGCTCTTTTGCTGGAGGTTTTCCCTCTCTGTCAACAACCCTGCTGCTACCTTCAGTATGGATCCATCTTAGCTCAGGGCAATGAGAAGAGCTAATCTTATTGGAGCAAGAAACAACAACACAAGATTCCCTATAGAGTTGAATTTTTAAAACTTAGCATTTCCAGAGAGCATTTAAGGTTCTTCATCCACAGTGCAAATGGAGGCCTGGGGCTGGAAGACAGTTACTGCATTTTTACAATCACCCAAGGCTTCAGAAACCATGCTTTATGAAGATGTGGGCACGTGCTATCGCCCCACTCTTCTCCCTTGCCCACTCCGACCCCCCGTCATGCACTGGCTCCACCACAATCTCCTAGCTTGCATTAAACCAGAATTTCCCATTTCATCCAAACCAGGGAACCCTAGTGGTTGACAAATCTGAAAGGTAAGTCAGGATTGTAAACCATGGCCCAAATTGTTTCTTACTGCATCTGTGTCCTGGCTCACATACATGTTAATGTTCAGGTCATTTTTCCCCTCTCTGTTGGTTTTTTGAAGGGAAGAAAAAAAGGATACCCATCTATTCCCTTCCTCCACCTGGTAAAATGGAGAGAGAAAGTTGTGTGGTGGTGGTGGAGGGGTGGCCTAGGGCTTCCTCAAACCTTGCAGCTGATATTTCAGACCAGGGACTAATTCCCAAGATCCAAATGTGTTGTTGATGCTTTTTCTGCTTCCTATGTCTTTTTATTTTAAATTTCGCTTGAAATGTACATTACTTAGTTGTTCTAAATGAAGTGTCCCATTCAATAACTGCCGCTGAACGATCATGGAAATGCATTTAGCAAAGAGGGTGGAAATATATCTGATGCATTCTTCAAAACAGATAAAGCACAAAGAGGCAACATTAAATGTTTTCAAAGATCTCTCAGCTGGGGTAAGAGAGAGAAACTCCTTTTGGCGGGGGAGTGGGATAAGTAAGATACCAGTATGTTTTCTTTTCCGGCATCATCAGTCCAGAGACTGCTAAAGCTAGCAAATAATCCCCAAGAAGATTATTGTGAGATATCACATTAGCTTATGTTCTCAAGGAAGGTAACAATCCACTTCTTTCTTAGCGGGTGGCACAGCCAAACATTCTGGTGAGCCTTTTGTTGTCCTTACCTGTGGGCAGTCCTTGATGTAGTGTCCCTTGTTGAAGCAAAGATGGCACAGGTAGTTGGGTGGTGGTCTCTTGCTGGGCTTTCTGGCTTCTGAGGAGAGGGATATGTCGGAGAAATGTTCCGTGAGGGAGCTCAAGCCGTCTACTATGTTATTAAGGGAGCCATAGGGAGAGGCACTCTTATAGAGGCTGCTGCTCAGCGCCTGCCGAAGGGGAAAAGAAAGAAATGAAACAGGGTGATTTTCAGTGGGAATAGAAGCAAGATCCACATCTGAAATTGCACTGCCTTTGCTGGTGACCATATGACTGGACTGAACAACAATGCTAATTTTTTTATTAAAAAAAAACCCCAAAAAGGGGTGGAAAGCAGTATTAGACTATGCTTCCCTTCACAAAAATCATTTCTCTGACTTGCTGCAAAAGTTAATGACAGGAAACCAAGGCTCATACTTAGAGGTCTAGATGGGATTTAAGCAGCCAGACAATGCACACGGTTGCAGCCCTGATGAAGAGAAAGTTACCAGAGTATATTTTACAGATCCCTTTCTCCCTGATCTCAGCACCACATGGATTATTTGAATAAGCACTCTTTCCCCACCTTTTGTTGGACTATAAAGTTGTCTGCAATCAATAAATGGTGCCAAACACCCCACAGCCTCTCAATGGTAAACAAAATTACTAACGGGTCTATTTTTAAAAACAGATCAGCATCACACAACTGCTCGAGACCCCATGGCGTATATATTCCACATGCAATGTTTGTTTCCTAAGATGGTAACTGTGGGGAAGCAAAGAATCATTGATCACAAATTCCAATACCAACTAGAACCTGTTGTCAGACTGTTCTATGTTCTACTGAAAGATTGCTTCATATAGAAGGTCTACTACCCTAGACACTGTGCTCCCATCAGCACTTTAAACAGTCATGGCTTCCGTAAAAAAATGCTGGGACGTGTAGTTTGTTATGGGTACTGAGAGTTGTTAGGAGACCGCCCCTCCATCCCTATTCACCTTACAGAGTTAAAAATTCCCAGAGTTCCCTGGGAAGAGGGATTGATGGTTAACCCACACTGGAAATTGTAGCCTTTTGAGGAGGAATAAAAAGGTAAAGGGACCCCTGACCATTAGGGCCAGTCGTGACCGACTCTGGGGTTGCGGCGCTCATCTCGCTTTATTGGCCGAGGGAGCCGGCGTACAGGTTCCAGATCATGTGGCCAGCAGGACTAAGCCGCTTCTGGCGAACCAGAGCAGCACATGGAAACGCCATTTACCTTCCAGCCAGAGCGGTACCTATTTATCTACTTGCACTTTGACATGCTTTCGAACTGTTAGGTTGGCAGGAGCAGGGACCAAGCAACGGGAGCTCACCGCGTCATGGGGATTCGAACCGCCGACCTTCTGATCGGCAAGTCCTAGGCTCTGTGGTTTAACCCACAGCGCCACCCGCGTCCCTTTGAGAAGGAATAGGGGTCTACCAATAACGCTCAGCACTCTTAAGAAACTACAGTTCCCAGGACTCTTTTTGGGAAGGAATGATTGTTTGAAGTTGCATACTACTGCTTTAGATATATAGTGCAGGTGGGATTTGTGCCTTTGGAATGCAATAGGTACAACTCTTCTTGGCATGTTCATATGTCAATAGGAATTGCCATGCCTGTGGCCTTTTTGCCTGCCTTAGAGCTGTTAAAGGCATAGAGCTTGCATCAAATAAAAAGTAGCAGCCCTCTCATGTGCTGCTTTTAATCTTTTGCTTCCCCATAGCATTTGCCACACGTTTATCCTCTGAAGTATTGCAGGACATGCCTCCCACACTTTTTATTTTTTTTAAAAAAAATCCTTTTTAAGGTTAGCTCCACCTCATTCTATGTAGGGATGGGCATATTGCTAAAATGGCCAGTGTCAGTAGTGGGGCTAACCATCTGTGACATTGCCATCAATCTGGGAAACCCAACTGTTATGTCATCATCTCCTAAATTTGGAGAGGCTGAAACAGTTGTTTCCTTGACAAATGAAAGCATCTTATGGCCTTTGTTTGTGAGACCTAAGATAATCAAGCTGAGCAAATCACCCCCTCAGTTCAAGAAACAAAAACTAACCCTATTTTGTTCAACATATACTCAAAGACACTAAGGGTTTGTCTTTGGATGCTATAGCTTCCCACAATCATTGTGTGGTATAACTTTGAAGGAAAATTTCAAAGAGTCCACACACACACACAAATGTAAGAGAAAATATTTGGCATCCAAGGCTATCCAAGAGGGAAAATTTAAAATCTGGAAAAAGGAAGAACAATAAAAAAAATCAAAAGTAATTGTTCATTTGTGACTGGTTAAAGAGGCCTTAAACACAGTGTTCTGGATTTTATAGTCAAATGGTAACAAGGAGAACTCAGACCTACATCTGTCTTAGATTTTTCTGTGGGAAACCTGCAGCTGTTTTAACTGTTCCCTGGCGAATGGCCCCTTGGTGTCTCTCACCTCCTTGGGATGGCTGCTCTCTCTAGAGCGAAGGTCATACCCAGCAAACACAAGGGGCTTGCTATTCCGAAGCCTCAAACCAGCAGGAAGCACATAATCACTGGGATGGAATTAATGTTCTTAATAGTGGGAGAGAGTCTGTATTCCTTCAGGTGCCCTTAGATGTTAATAAATGGGTGGACCACCCTTATTTAAACTTTTCTGAGGTAAAATGCTATGGAGAACATTCCCCCTGAGGATAAGGTGGAATGCCTTTGGCAGAGAAATTTTTGTAAAAATCATTCTTGGATGACTAAGAAAGAGTTCCTTCAACTTTTCACAGGGACCATCCATAATGTACGTTACACAAAACTGGAGCAAGGATTGGGAAGGATACTTCCTTCTCTTCCTTTTCCTGCCTTTATTTCCTCTCTGTCTCCCCTATGCCATCTCCCAGTCAAATGCCTATCGCTCTATAGTCGAGGCCATCCCTCCTTGCCCTTAGAAAACTCTAAAGAACAGAGCTGGATTTTTCTTGCACATCAGTTGCATAATTTGTTTAACAAAGCCTTTCATGTATTAAGGACTAACTAGGCCTGCTTTCAAAGGGTTAGGATTGCCAACAAGATGGTATTTTACTGCTCTTTCCAATAAAACCGTGTTGTATCAGGTAACCCACACTGGAGTCTGAAAAGCCAGTCAATTCCTTATCCTCCAAGGTTCCATCTATGACCCACCATATTTTGCAAAGGCCCACAACATTCTACTACATCTCTTCCACTTGCAATCCAGGATGCATCCAAGCTCTACCCCTGACTCAGGAGGTTCTGATAGGCTCTGTCTCCTGCGCCCACCGAAGAGGATAGTAGTTGTTTTTTTAAACTGAAATTTAATTAAAAATAGTAAATCCATAGCTTTCAAATGCAGCGGCCTCCATTGCTAGGCAGACAACAGCAGGGTCTAGGCAAGAGGTTGACCAAGATGCCTTGTCCCAAATCAGTTCATGTTAGAGCTGCAGTCCATTCTCAAATATCACAAACTAACCATCTCCTTCCACTTTGTCTAACTTTGTAATTGGAGAATGTTTAGAAACATGTTTCCTTTTTTTATTTGCAAAGTTTGCTGCAGCATTATTATTATTATTTACAAATGTATGCAATATAAAAACTGACAGAATGTGTGAATGCCTACTACAAGGTTGTAACAAAGCTCTCTCTCTCTTTCTTTCTCTCTCTCTCTCTCTCTCTCTCACACACACACACACACACACACACATTCATATAAACATCAAGGTCTCTCACGGTGAAACCTATTGTACAGGCCAGAAACAGTAACTCTGTTAAAAACAGAAGTACAGTGGTACCTCGGGTTAAGAGCTTAATTCGTTCCAGAGGTCCGTTCTTAACCTGAAACTGTTCTTAACCTGAGGTACCACTTTAGTTAATGGGGCCTCCCATTGCCGCCGCACCACCGCCGCACGATTTCTGTTCTCATCCTGAGGTAAAGTTCTTAACCCAAGGTACTACTTCCAGGTTAGCAGATTCTGTAACCTGAAGCGTCTGTAAGCCAAGGTACCATTACAGCTGAAATGAAACAAGTTTTTGAAAAGAACCTTTAAGTTGTACAAATCCTAGAGAACTGGTTGAGGCTTTGTGCATTGCTGAGACAATAGGGACAAGTAATGTAGAGGCACTGGTGGACGAAAAGGAGTGCGGGGGGAGCGCACCGCCCCCAGCAGTGCAATCCCAGTGGGGTGCCATCATGGCTGCCTCCCGCCCACGCTGGGCGCCACGCCCCTGCAGGTGGCGCATCACACCCCCAGGACACACGCCAGCCCCGCCCCCGCCTGCTCTCCGCCCCCCCCCAGTGCTGGAGCATGAAGCTCCGCCACTGTGTAGAGGTACTTGTGGAACATGAGGGATGCCCCGATGCTGGTATCTGAATTGGTAATGGCTCGGAATTGATCTGGCTCTAGGTAGTTTTACATCGCATATGAAATATTAAAATAAAATGTTTGCTTGCTGACACACATTCTTTACTCCTTCGCCTGGTGTCATCCAGTTGGCCCATGTTGTTGGAGGACTTAGGTGACTGCCACTTCCGTTTCACACCCGCAACTGAGACATGAACCACAACTTGTGAAAGGTGAGGTGTCCATGCTGCACAACTTGCTCCAGGCTCACTGGATGCCACTCCCCACTACCACAATTCAAGTCCACAACTGGAGTCCACATTATTTTCCTCTGATGACTTAGTTCTCACTAAACTCTTTCCAACTACTGCAGTCTTGGAACAGCCTCCAGTTGGCTTGAGAGGAAACCCCTATATTCCTGCAGCCTGAAATCGCAAGAGGAGAAACCTTATTCCACTTCATAGAATCATAGAGTTGGAAGGGTCCACAGAGTCATCTAGTCCAACCCCCTGCAATACAGGAATCCTGACCACAGCTGTCCCTGGGTGGTCTTGAACCACCAACCTTCTGGTTAATAGCAAGATGCACTGACCCACTGCACCACTGGCAGATGGTCTCACTTGAAGCTGCTGACTGTAAAGGAGGACCAAGCTACTCACGGCACACCTTTGCATCTAACGTGTGAGCATTAAAGAAAGAAATGCAAACAGCACCAACTATTTCTCTGTGTGTGGTGATAATGATCTAGATCACAGCAGACAGGAAGGGAAAATTGAGCCCCTTTCTCCTCATACTTTCTCAGAAGCTCGTATTTGCATTGGGAGGAAGCTCCCCAGTTGCTGTGGAGGCATCTGAAGCAAGCTCGCCTGCTCTTCTGTTACTGTTCCCCTTCAGTCCTACTCTCTCCCTATCACAGTCTGCATCCTTGGCAATTTCCCCATCGCCCTCCAGATGAACCTAACTCCTAGCCCTTCCTGCTGCTCGCCTGGCTTCGCCTACTTCCTTCCCCCTTCCCGACAAACTGCTCTCCTGGATTTTGGATTCTGACCTGTGCGCTGGAAAATATAACCATGGACTCAGCTTCTTCCTCTGGCCCAGGTTAGGCCTTCCTGATCAAAAGATAAAATAAACAAAACATATATATGTATTTTTTAAAAAAACCAACCCTAACCAGTCTGACTACACTTTCGACCAGCCTATAAGCAGATCTGGATTCAGATTCTTTTTTACTTATAGGTTCTAGTGGAACTGAAGGGACACACTCCCAAGGACAGAACATCAGGATTGCACCCTTGCTGACTGAAGTAGCCTGAGTCATCCAGTTGTTTCATATGATTCATGAGGATTCCATTGGGATGAACATTCCTGAAGGCCCATTACCGAAGGGAAATAATCCTGGCAACAAGTTGCTAAGAGGAAGTGCTACGAATGTCAAACTAATGTTGCAGCCTTCCAAAAAACCTTTCCCCACATCTGGAAACTGCTTTCATTTACACACTCTTAGTCTTGCATGTTCCTGTATGCACACACACGCAAAACAGAAACCTTTGCATTACAGTGCTATATTTCAACAGAGGAAGCTCTAGCATCAAACAGCACATGACTGGAAGAAGCACATTTTTTTATTCATGTGTGTGACGTGAGTTGCCACGTCTCTTTGTTTACCAAAAAGAAAGCTGGGGTGGGGGGTTGATTCAGATCTGGATTGTGGCCATGGCATGCAGAGCCTGTTAACCCTTTCCCCACCAACATTTCCCCACTGTTTTCTCATTCAAAGGCAAATCTATCAAATTTGCACTTTTCAGAACGATATGAGAATTGAAACACAGCCATCTTTTGAAAATTCAACACTTCGTTGAATTTTGCAGCGGAGTTCTCCAAGCAAATGATGGTTACAAAATCATCTATTTTAGGGGGAAGTTTGCTTCAATATTAATATAACAGTGAAAATAGCATACAAAATGCATTACGTTGGGGGAAGTTGCTTGCAAAAATAAGCACACTCGTCAAAACTGCACACAAAATTTGGAAGAAATTTGCACTAAAATGCTGGTGAATTTTCATGAGAATTTTTTATTTAATGAAATTGCTGCAGAAATGTGGAGAAATGGATTTAAAACTGGAAGAATGAGAAACTGAGAGGACCAAAATTGGTAGATCCTTCCACCCCTACTTGAGAGCAAGCTCCATTGGACTCAATGGGGCTTACTTTTGAGTAGAGTGGCATAGGCTTGAGTTGTAGATGCCCACAGCCATACTAAGACATAAGAGTAGATCCCACATATAGAAGGACCCTATAATTGGCTGGGCACATTGCAGCATACCTGGAACACAGCAGCACAAACACAGACAGAGCTGAACTAGCAGGAGAGCTCTAATGGTTTGGGATGTCTCCATGTTCTTTGTCCCCCCCCCCCCACAAAATAACCATTCCTTAAGATCCCTTGTTTACTGTTGCCATGTTTGTTTCTTGATATATATATATATTTAAAGAACACAGTAAACATGTTCTTGCTGATGTGATGAATTGCCTCAAAGTACTTTATCTTGGCACACAAAAGCGTGTACGTGTATTACTTTTATTCCAAAGGCACATCCAGTGGGACCTGTTTGTGAGCCAGAAAAATGGCATTTATTTTTGGGAGGGGGCAGTTGTAAAGGGTGGAGGGATAGGGATAAATAGAACTTGATGCACTGCATCTACATGTTTATAAAAATGGTCAGATAGCTTCATCTTTCGGTGCCAATTTTCAGCACAGTGAACATTTTTTATAGCCAAAGTTATAAGCCCCTCTGAAACCAAGGGGTTTCGGTGGAAATTATGACATCACCTGGACTACAAACCAGAATAATGAAAATAGGGCATGTTAACTTCTGCGGCCAAAAAAATGCTCCTTTGGGAAGGGAGGAGGTGAGGATTCCAGTTTCAACCAGCGCTGCAAATATAGTAGTATAAAATCTACAAGGAATTGGGTAAGAGGTCATCTAATTGCGCAGAGCTGTATCAGCATATTAGCATTTAAGACAGGATGAAGCAACTGCTGCACTGGGGTTATAGCCCCATCCGCTGTGTTTCACTAGGGTAGCAAGCTGATGTGGAAAAGTATCATGGTAGGTTGTGACAACTGTTGCAAAAAAATGGCAGAGGCATCATTACACAGAATGATAGAATCACAGAGATAAAAGGGACCTCAAGGGTCATCTAGTCCGACCCTCTACAATGCAGGAATCTCAACTAAAGTATCCATGACAGATGGACATCCAACTTCTGCTTTAAAACCCCCAAGGAAGGAATTTGTTGAGCTAGGGTGACAGTGTGCTTTATTCCACTTCAATTGGGCAAACCTAAAGTTCTGGCATGAGACTGAATCCCTTGTGCAAAATACTGAGACTGGAACACTCAGAATCTGGGCTTTTAGGCGGCTTGAATTGAATTTTAGGCTGTCAAAGGTGACACAGTGACAAACCTTGAAAGTCCCTTATACGAGGGGCATATAGCTTAAAATAAAATAAAAACCCCAGGGAAGTTGAGAGTTCAGTTAATGAGACGCAGTCTTAGAGGAACTTTCTAATTCTTGTCCAAAGCTCTGCAGGGAGCCTTTTCATCCGCTGAATGCTAAACAACCGGCTACTTATACTAAAGAGCAGCCCTACACACATGAGCACTATATTAGGGACAAGGGTGGCCATTCACTCTGCAAATAACATTTCACGCATGCGCACACACACAGCCTTCCCATTTCTTGTCAGTGAATAACCTCCAGCCGAAATGTCCCTGCAGTTTCAGACTACTAACCTCCCTGACCTTTTTTCCTCACAAAGGGGAGGTGCACAAGTTAAAATTTGGTTGGCCGACCAATCAACCCAACACTTGCTTTTGTTTTTGAGTTTAAAAATAGGCACATAATTTTATGGGTGTTAGCTGGGATCGCCAATGAGGGAAGGGTGGAGGAAAGGTATACAGTATAGGGAAGCGGGAAATGAGCAAGGACTTTGTAACTCCAGCCCATCAATAGTTGTTGTCGGATTCTGCTTCAAGCCTCTGCTTCCTGCAGGAAACGTCATGTCAATCTGACCTATGGCTTGAAGCAGCAGCAGCAGGGAGGGGAAAGCAGGGGCCAGCTTTCGTTCTGCTGGGCCTTTAAATGCTCCAAATGGGAGGGAAATAGCAATGTGGAGAAATACTTCTTTTTAAAGAGCGGCACACTTAAGAATTAGATTTTGCCTCCTGCAGAGCTCCTTGGGGATTAAATGTTTGGCTAAGAAACTTTTATTGCAATTCCATTTTAAGCTGTAGATCTGAAACCATTTTGTTTGTGTGTATGTGTGCATACATATATTGTTCCAATGCAGTCCAGCGCACTTGGCAGAGCAACGGACATAACTGCCAGAATTTAAAAGAGATCAATCTTGAGGTCACTGTCGGAAGTAGAAGGAATGCTGAATCTACCAAGCATATGGTGTAGGCGCCCTGATAGAGTATCTCTGAAGTAAATATATCCATACGCAGGAAAACAGAAAAGGGCCAAAAAAAGTTGACTTTTCTTTTCAAGATTGTGATCCAGAATGTTAATTTTTCAAATGATTCTTTCCCAGATGAATTTGTTGTAACTGTGGTAAACAGCAGCGGTATCATCTGAATGATGCTGATTGCTTGAACCGTCACTGCAACTTATTTTAAAATGAACAGAACAAATAAATAAATGAGGTTTAGTTTTCAAGTGAGGCTTACAAATTCTTGGAAGCCGGGTTTATTTTCCACCATAATATATGTCAAGAGGAACAGGCTTATTGCTCAATAAAATGGAAATTAATTGGCCTTTAGAAAGAAACATGTCCTCATACTTCATAACTTCTAGACTGGGGATTAATGGAACAAACAAAATAGGCTTCTGCAAAGCCATAGCTCCATGTAAGAGATGTAAATCTGCCCCACATGTGGATAGGCCCTTTCATTTGGAACACCATGAAAGCAGAATTGCCAAGCAACTAGCTTTCTTTTCTGCTTCAGACCGTCAAACCAAGAGACAAACATTTTTCAAATAAAAAGTTGGGAATAATAAGCAACAGTTGCTGTCAATAAAATACAAGACTGGAGTCAGGCTTCTTCATGTGTTGCTGCAATTCCTACACTAACAGTGCAATCCAAACCCAAGATCCACCGGGATGAGAGAGTTTGGATATGGTAGGCCCTGGGCTTTCCCTGCTGAGTCAGAAATATATTGGAGTAAGTCCCTCATGCCAGCTCAGTGGACAGAACTTAAGCCAGTGGAATTTACAGTGGCGTATTTCTAGAAAAAGGGGGGGTGCATGTGTCAGAGCAGGACAAGACAACTCAGGGTACTCTTGGGCAGGAATTTACTGCGGAATTTGTGCTGCTCATAGATAAAAGTTTGTTTGCGGCATCCTTTATTGATTGATTGATTGATTGATTGATTGATCGCCCATCCGGCTGGGTTTCCCCAGCCACTCTGGGCAGCTCCCAGCAGATTAAAAACAGAATAAAACATCAAATATTTAAAACATCCCTAAACAGGGCTGCCTTCAAATGTCTTCTAAGTTAGTTGTTTATTTCCTTGACACCTGATGGAAGGGCGTTCCACAGGGCGAACACCACCACCAAGAAGGCCTTCTACCTGGTTCCCTGTAACCTCACATCTTGCAGTGAGGGAACCGCCAGAAGTCCCTCAGAGCCGGACCAGGCAGAACGATGGGGGTGCCAGCCCTTATTTTGTTCTACCCTTAATCCCACACATTATGACATGCCACACACAAATCCTATGAAGCGGGAAGAGGGGAAACTTATAAAATCAGACCACAGGTGTGGAAGTCAGCCTGCCTTACCCACTGTTGTCTGCTCTGGCTGGCTGTTGCTCTCCCAACTTTTGGGTCAAGGTCTTACCTAGCTTTGTTAACTAACCAGGTGGTGTTCATAGTTCATTCCCTCTCCACTGGACCCTCACAACAACCCTGTGAGGTAGGTTAGGCTGAGAGATCGTAACTGGCCCAAGATCACCCACTGAACTTCGTGGCTGAGCAAGGTTGGAAGTGTGGTCTCCAACTCTTTAACCACTATGCCACACTGGCTCTAACTTACCTAGATATTTCTGCCCTACATATTCTATTTTCTTTCCAATCCTTGGTTTATAATTTTACTCCCCAGGAGCATGCATACCAAAGGTGGAAGAATCCCTTCATGATACGGTTTCATTATCAGTTTGTTTAAAATGTTTCACAGTGCAAAGTAATACAGAAAGAAAATGTAGCCACAGTTAGCCAGGATTTTCTCTTAGGCCACATTAAATTCAAGGACTGGTTGTGCATCTCCTTAAACCAAGTACATTGTGAAAGGGTTTTTATTTTATTTTTAGAAAAGGGGTGACTTTTCTTTCATTTTGAGTCAGAGGTGACTTTAATTTGGCATTTAACTGAGAGATAGTACTGAAAAGACTTAGCAGGAAATCCCTGCTTCAGACTTTACTTCTGCTTTGAATTCAATCTGTGGCTTTAGACCAGCCACAATACTGCAGCTTCATCCTCCATTTACAATATGACAAAATGTTGGGAACTAAGAGAGACAGAATCTAGGATGTTAGCATAGTGGGGTTCTTGAATTAAAATGAATAAATAAATCCATTTTATATAGCAGACAAATAGTCTGACTAATCAGAAGAAAAACATGCATAGCTGGCCAAGTGGGAATGATTATATTACTGCAATAGTAAACACCATGTAACTGCAAATTATTTCTTCCATTTTATTCCTCTGGGATTTTAATTAGTAGTTGCAATTAGCTTTGTTCTAATTCCTGCATGTTTTCAAAATGTGAATTATTTGCTTTTGATGTCATTTTAAGAGGCCATGAAATACTATAACTCTCTGCTGAAATGATATAAATGCCTGGGCATAAATAAACATACTTAGATTGGACAGAGTGTGTTTCTTGTCTAAGCACAGCAGCATGTATTTCATGAGTGGGGATGATAAAAGTGTCAGAGGAAAGAGACTGAAATTACTGATAATTCATTTACCATTAAGTGAGCCAATTCTAGTATTGATTTTGGTAGTAAGCACTTAATCTGGATTGGCAGTGGAAATTACCAATCAGGTTGATTGTAAAGCTGCTGCAGTGCTAGACCACCCAACCAGAACTGTCAGATACATTCAAAATGGTACCCCTGCCATCGGCAACCATTATTGCAGGAATTCACACTCTGTGTCCTCACGAACCCTCATAAGAAGAGCTTCGTAAAGGATGGCATTCATTTTTTAAATATTATTAAATGCACTGTGTTTGTTTAAATCGAGGAAGCTCAAAATTTGATGGCTGTGACATTTTGACTATTATGTTTCTGGTTTTTCTTTAATTTTATAGCCATTGTGCATATATATATATATATATATATATATATATATATATATATATATGCATGCTTCTTTGTATATTGTAAGATACTTTGAAACCCAGTTCAGTCCCCAAAATTGGAAATCAGTTAAGTAACACCTGTGCTAATAAGTAATGAAACGGGCAACCTGCAACAAAATGTTACAGTGTATTTTCACTTGGTTATAAGAATACTTCTCTTAGCTGGTTGGCTGGAACTCTTATGTCCTCTTCCATTCCATTCTATTCCACCTCCCTGTTTTCAAATTTTCTTTTCCAGCTGAAAATCAATGTCTAGTGAGCTTGCTCCATCCTTCGGGTTTTTCCAGAGTTTTCTTTTTCTTTTTAAGCTGCGAAACTCAGGGTTTCCCCCCAATTTTAGGGGTGCAAGGGGCACACCAGGGGAGGAGAGGGAGGAAAGCCCTGCTGTGCTAGTGAAAGTCCTTGTGTGGGCTTCCATTAGAGGGACTCATTAGGTGGAACCAGCCCCAAGTTTCCTGATTTTCAAAAACCAGTGAATTTTAGGTCACATCCACTTCGTGGAATCTTCGGGACTGTAGTTTGTTAAGGGTGCTTGGAAGTGCAGTTCTGTGAGGGATAGACTACAGTTCCCAGGATTCTTGGGGGGGGGGTGTGCCATGCTTGCTAAAGCAGTATTAATGTGCTTTAAATGCATTATGTATGTGATCTTAGTTTGATCTGCAGACCAGCCTTCTCCAGTCAGATACTCTCCAGGTATCATTTGACTACAGCTCCCATAATCCCTCACTGCTGTTAGTGTAGTCTAAAAATAGACTATACAAGTGGTCTTTGTATAGTTTTGCTCCTAGCAAGAAATTTTCTCCAAGCAACAGGTCCCCCCAGGAACAGGGATTCCATAGCAACAGACTTCTTTATTAGACGTGCTCTGAAGGGGAGAAAGAAAGAGGCTGTTGCTCTGTACAGATGAGCAGGGAGGAGGCATGATTCTCTGTATATACTTTATTTTCCTTAGACCAGTAGTTGTATAATAATAATAATAATAAATACATTTCTATTTATACCCCGCCCTTCCCAGTTCAGAAAACCGGGCTCAGGGCGGCTAACAACAAATTTAAAACACTTAATTGATGTTGCAATGTTAATTGTTCAATTAATACTTTAAGCAGAACTGGAATGGGCGAGGTGTTTATTCCCAAATGGGAAATCACCAATAAATGAGTTGAAGTGAGAAAGAAGATTCTGGAAGCTTTTCTGGGTGAGTCTGCTGACTGAAAAAGGATCCCCAAATGATTGGCATAGTGCACTGACAGTCTATGGTTCCTGGGACTGATGGCACTTGGTGTCCAACAGCATCTAGAGGAGACCAAGTTGGGAAATGCTGCTCCTGTCCATGAGACGCCACCAGTGTGATGAAGAAATGGAAATGAAGGCGTTGGATAATTGGATGTATTCTGGATTTCAAATATGTGCCATAGACAGTCTACTTGGGGCATAGCTGATGGAGGAGTAAAAACCTACCCCCTCCCCAGATACCAGGGGTGAATTTAGCCTACTCTGTCCCTTGGCGAACCTTATTTCTATCTCTCGCTTTAGTGAAAGGTTGCCATTCACCTACATGCCATTCATTCCTTTGCAATATACTTGGGGACAGGCGTTGGGTGGTCCACCAACAGGACTCCCATGGGAGAAGGCAATGCACATTTTGCTACTATTCTAGAACATCCCTCAGTGTTAAAGTAGGCAAAAAGCTGTGCTAGAACTCCACTTCCCACCTTAGCATTCTACCACTTCATTCCCACCTCATGTTGCTGAATATGTAGACCCAGCCTGAATCTCCCACCTATTTTGATTTTTCAGTCTTCCTTTAGGCTTATTTAGGAAGGTATTATTTATCTCTGTGTGCTATCAGAATTTTCTTGGATAGTGCACTGCAATGGAAAAGCTTTTCTGCTGTTCTCTTTGGGAGTAGGAGTTGATTTATGCAACAGAAGTTCTAAAGACTTTGGTTTCGCTGTAATATAACGGTGCAGCGTTTTTACCCCACTAAAGGATTTTTTCTAAATTATCAGCATTGTACCACGGGCCTACATAACTCAACACAGTCGATGCAAATTAAGTGCCTTTATTGTGAAAAGAGGAATGAATTGCTTGACTTTGGATGCGCAACCTAACGTTTATTTTTCATCGCTGAAAAGACCTCTTAAAAACCAACTGCTCAGTTTTGCCACTATGGTAAGGCCAAATACTATGTGTACAGAACGGAGACGTTTGGCTTTTATACATTGGCATACAACCCAACTCTTTAAATCTAAAGCATGTGAATAATTTAAAATTCCTTCCTTGCACAGTAAGGCAAAAAATTGCTGCAACCTGACAGACAAGGCTAAAAATTTACAAAGGATGTGATGAAGAACAGACGAGGGGGCTTATGCCAGAACACATGGCTTGATAACGCCAAACTTAGTTTTATGGCTTACCTTTACTCTGAAGCAGGGCCATTAATGTCTCATTGCTGCTGAAGCCTTTGCTTCTTTTATTAAGGGCGAGTAAAATTCCCGTCACATCAGGAGAGGAAGGCCCAGATATTGTGCACACAAACACACACCTGAGAGACCCAATGGTTGTGGTGGACAACAATGGCAGCATGCTGGCGACATTTATTCTAGAATCAAGGGAGGAAGAGTTTTTTCACTGTAGCCTACAACAGCCTACATCTGATGCTCTTTCCCCCCTCTATTTTTGAAAAGCACTTATTGAGAAACAGGATTCATTTGAAAATAAAAGCAACTGTGTCATAAGCTGTGATATCTAAAGTTAACTTTTTTAAAAGAGAAAGAGATCAGACAAAATTTTGTATTTACTGCAACTTTTTGTGCAGGTGTGATGGGGCACAGACATTCATTCAAAGGCTCTAAACACAGATACACACACACACACACACACACACACACACACAAATCCTGACTTTCTCCATTATTTTCAATGGGTAGCTCTCACTTCTGCTCAGGGGTTGGGGGCGGGGAATAACTTCAGAAAGAACCAGGAAGTTGCATTCCCAGACAATTAATCTGCGACTCTAATTTTCCTATCTCTACTCATATCACTTTCCTTACATGCCAGTCACAGCCATGCAAGAGGTCCCGGATTCAATCCCTGACGTCTCCAAATACGGGTGGGAAGGACTCCTGCCTGGAACCAGTAGAGCCACTATCAGTTTACTTCAATGAAAGCTGAGCTAGATGGGCCAATGGTATTGCCTTTGAATAAGGCAACGGCTTATGTTCCAGTGTGACTTCACTTGTCCCCTACAATAATACGAGTGGGGGTCCCACACAAAATGATTCTGCAGATTGCTGCCTGCATAGTTCAACTTGCACCTCTGCTTCTGTAAGAGCTAGAGACTTGCCTTTTCTTCCTTTTCTTTCAATGAAAGCTGGGGATCTGAAAAAAGCTCCTGAGCCAAAGGGGCACCAGGGACACAGCCAGAATCCTGGCAAAACCTGGCCAACTGGGACATATGTCAACCCTAATAAGAGTCTAATAATCCGTAAGCCCTTTCAGTCACTGGCTTCAGTGATCACTAACCCAAAGCACTAGTTAATTGGCTTGATTCAAGAACATTAAATCCCTTCTAAAACGTCAAGCTCTAAAAGCAGTGGCTGAATAAGAGTTGGGGATATTAATGAACTTCAAGCACCAGTTTAATACATCTTGATGTCCTAGAATCCATTCTATATTCCAGGTATTAAGCACTGCCATGTTAACAATAAACCCACTGCAGCTAATATTGCTATTAGTAGTAGCAGCAGTATTCTGAAAGGGGCACTTTAAAAATAAAGTAGAACAAAACATGAACTCATTTTATGTTTGCTATCATTCTACCTCTTTGATGGCACAATTGGCTTTTATGCACCAAGCCACTATAGCCATCAGGGTTTTATTCAGAAGGCAGCTACTGTGATGAGAAAAGCTAGAGGGACAAAAATATTGGTTAAACACAAAAGCATTTTGTGGGTGGTGGTGCTTTTTTATTTTTTCCTGTCCAGTTTCTTTGGTCAGCATGCTGGTCACATCCACAGGCACCACCATGCAGCCTTGCAAGCCCTCTCTAATAACAACTCTTCAGAGGCTGTCTGTTTCCCCCTCCCGCAGACAGATCCCTCCTTTGCCGTTTCTTTTCAGCCACGCAGCAACACATTTCCAGCTTGCTTATTTTGCTCCCTTAACCTGTTGCTATTTTTGCTCCTTGTTCAGTCACTTTCCAAATATTATACCTAGCTATGTGTCAGTCGTCGTCACTGCTTGGACTTGGGCAATGCCAAGATAGGACAAAACTGGAAGGCGAAAGGAATCCGCAAGCAAAGCAAGCAACCCTCCTCCTTTTTTTCTCTCCAAGTCCACAGATGAACGGGGAGAAGCTCTCTGAATTGCAAAGGCATGCTGTCCTGGAGGGGGGAAGGGGGAATTGTATCCACGTCCACATAGACACACACCATCCCTTGTTTCAGACTAGGGGAGGGGGGGTGTCATAGCTCAGTGGAAGAGCGAATGCTTTGCATACAGGAGTTCCTAGGTGCCATCCAGTTAAAAAGGATCTCCACCTGAAAAGGGATGCCCACCTGAAAAGAAATATGATGGAAGCCCACCCCACAAGCATGCGAAAGGCACAAATCATCCTGCAGAAGTTAGGATGTCAAGAAACAGGAATATACAACATCACAAGCCACTTTCCTTGGGTGGGGTAAGGCGATTGGGCATCCCTGATGGCTGAACCAAGGGTGCTATATATGTGTGTGTGTGTTTGTGTGTGTGTGTGTGTGTGTGTGTGTGTGTGTATTTATAATATGAATACAATGAGAGCAGTCCAAAATTAAGCGTTTTAAAACTTGTTCCCTGGGAGTGTTAAGCATGGGAGTGTTAAGCAAGCACCTATATTATACCCACTGAAATCAATGGGATGTAATAGTGTGTAAACTTGGACGGATCATGCCCTATATAGTTACTTTGTTTTCCAACTTTATTCTATTCCCCCATCCTGAACGCTTACACTCAATTCAACAGAACATCATCATCATCATCATCATTATTATTATTATTATTATTATTATTATTATTATTATTAGAGGCTGCAGCGCTGGTGGTCAAACCTTCTGTGCTTTAAAGAACCCCTTCTGTGTTGATTTGTCTGCTGAGCAATGTTTGCATGTCTGCCACAAACCTCCTGCATGTTACGGAGGGTTCAGGAATGCATAGTTAGATGTGCACAATCAGTTCAAATAGGAACCTGACCAGACCTGAGGGGGTCTCACCATTGCTAAAGGCAATCAATCCCAGAACATATTCAACATCAAACCTCTGATAAGCTTCTAAGGAGCCACAGGGAACCTGGGAACAAGAGTTAGGCTAGATCTATACTGACCTGTTTAACATTATTTCCCCCTATTAGGACGATATTAGATATTCCGTTCTAAAACATCACAGGGCATACTTGTTAATTAAAACATTTTTTACCTTGGTATTTTTCATCAAATATAAGTAATACTCAGCCACACCATTTTTCAAAACCCTGTTTCTTTCTGTGGGTTGCTGGTTGCTCTGCTCCATCCTCTGGTGTCAAGTTTTAATTCTTCCTCCCTCCCTCTATGTCCTTTATTATTTGCACATGTCAAATAATTTCAAAATTATTTCTTTATGTATTTATTTGGAGAAGCAAAGTTAGCATTTTAATCAAGGCATCCAAGAGTGTATGACAGCAGATTAGGAAAAAGGAAAACAACTAGGATTTAGTCCTTGTGGCCTGACCTTCTTCGTAGGTAAGTAGGCTTTAAATTAAAATAAAGCGATAAAAACGACAAGGTAATAATGCATTATGAATGTAAAAAGTAGGAAGTCGTGTCCATCTATGTTATCAAAAGCCTTCCCTAACCCTTACTTAACATTAAAAACCATGAGTGTAGATATGCCCTTCCAAATAACTCCATGACTTCAAAGCCTTTTGAAGCCATGAATGAAAGTATACCATAGAAATACTCCAGAGTATTCATGCCATCTTTGGCAAGGGAAAGCCCAGCTGACCACCCTTCCTTAGTCCAAATATGGCGTCCTGGCCCAAGGAGTTCCTTAGCTGCTAACTCGGCCTGCTTTGGGAACCAGGATGCACCCAACTAATCAGCAAAGTGACATCACCACGCAGCATGGGTAAGATGTTTCCCCAACAAGCGTTCCTTATTCCATCTGGTGTCATCATCACATTCCACATGTGGGCAGGCAGTGTGCTAAAAATGGATGGGGTCAACTGCTAAAGAACACCTTGGGCCAGAACAGACACCTGTTTTGGGGGTGGGGGGAAGGGATGCCTCTTGTGAGTCAGCTCTGGACTAGGCTTCGCTTCCTTGCTTGTTTTCAAGGTTTCCTGAGGCAGGCAATGAAATCCATGGCCAAGTTCAGTCAGCAGCATATTTGCAGAATTCTTCATGGGCCAATGTTATTCCAACAGAGTCAAAGAACTGCCCTGCTCCAACCTTTACATTTGCTATAAGATCTGACCCACCCAACTGATGTCATTTTAAATGCATCGTGAAGAGGCAATGGGAATAAAGCAATTTTAGATCCACATACCCCACGCCAAGGAAATGTGCTTTGTTTCCTCTTCCACTGCACAAGGACATTATTCATGTTTTCAACTTCCAGCTAAAAGCAGGGATTGTGATTATTCCTAGTATTTATATGGCACTTTCTGAGCACAGTGGTATCTCGGTTTAAGAACAGCCCTGTTTATGAACTATTCGGTTTACAAACTCTGCAAAACCGGAAATAGTGTCTTGGTTTGAGAACTTTACCTCGGTCTAAGAATAGAATCTGAACAGTGGAGGGGCACCTCATTAGGGAAAGCATGCCTCAGTTTAAGAACGGTTTTGGTTTAAGAATGGACTTCCAGAATGGATTAAGTTAGTAAACCGAGGTACCACTGTATTCATAGCATGTTACATGCATGATCGCCATTATAGCCCCCATATTGCAGCTGGGGTTGGAGGTGTCTGAGGCTGGCAGGATAGAGGCTTGCTTAGTTTCCCACTGAGTAGCAAATTTTGAACCAGGGATCCCCTATTTCATGTTTTTATAGTCCAATCTCATGCATTAAATCCTGTAGTGTCGATGGGGCATTCTTCAAAGAATGCTGACACACGTTTGCAGCCTTTACCACTCAACCACACCAGCATTTAAAATGATTTTACCTCACTTGAGGATGGACAGATCAGTCCATTTCCAGGCTATATCAAGTGCGCATGTATTCATAAGTCTGTTCCACCATTTCCACATGAATCTGCAATTCTTTTCAGCCACATGAAAATTCATATTTAAATTTGCGTTTCAATACATCACAAGCTATGTAAATATGTGTTTTATGTACACGTTTCTAAATAATACATTTATCTTAAAATATTCATTTGAATAACTTTTGGGTCATTTTGAGCTGAGCACTCTATCACAAAGCTCTGGAGGGTATTTATGTCCCCATCCACACTTCAATCAATCAATCAATCACATTAGTCCAGGAGGCTCAGACTGGGTCAGTTCACGTTGGAATGCGCAGAGATCGAATGCCTCAAGAATCTCTAGACTCATTACTCAGATAGACACACACACACACACACACACACACACACACACACACAAATGCAGCAGCAGTTATTTGGCCTTCAAACACCTACAATCTAAGGGCTAAACATAATTACAAATGAGACTTGTTTTACATATCTGTATACTGACAAATTGAGACTGGTTTTGTACATGGACGCAAAGGGGGGGAGTACAGCTGACAATTACAAATGCGACAGAAATGTGATTTTTGTGTTTTGTTTTGTTTTGTTCATGGAAACTTGCCTGAAGAGCCCAAAAACATAACCTTGTCAAAAAATGTGAGTTGGGAGGTCCCCCAATTCTCAATTTTGTCCCGTTAATATTTATCAGTTTAAGAGGTTAAGAGGTTCGAATGCCTAAGTTTTCCAACAGAAGAGGGTTGGGTTAAAAGTGTTAAAGGAAAGAACACACAATACAGTGGTACCTCGGGTTAAGAACTTGATTTGTTCTGGAGGTCCGTTCTTAACCTGAAACTGTTCTTAACCTGAAGCACCACTTTAGCTTATGGGGCCTCCCACTGCTGCCGCCACCACGCGATTTCTGTTCTCATCCTGAAGCGAAGTTCTTAACCCGAGGTACTATTTCTGGGTTAGCGGAGTCTGTAACCTGAAGCGTCTGTAACCCAAGGTACCATTGTATTGCAACTAACGGTGTGAATACAGGAAGGACAGTGAAAGCAAAATATCCCACACAAACAATGGTTGAATTAGAACATCCTGCCTTAGTTTAATATGACAAGAATAAGTCTCAGTGAGGTTCACCATCTCCCCCAGTGTGGCTATAAGGAAGAGTTTGGAGCCTTTTACCTGTAATTAACTAAAGCTTAACATTACATCAGAACATTAAACTTTGCTTAATCTTAACTGTGGTTTGTTTAAACAAGGCTGCTTCTTAAACCATGGCGTGAAGTTGACTTGATGTAAACAAACCATTGCTAAGATTTACCACAGTGTATCAGGCCTGGACGACACAGAATGCTGCAGTTACCAAAAAAAAAAAAAAAAATTAACTGGCTGATGAACATAAGGGACAAGGTTATTGCTATTATTTCCCCAATAATAAATGAAATAGGTTATAATTTCAATTAGACTGAGATGGTTTCCCAATGAAGTCAATGTTAAGTTTAGAGGTCCTACCAATGGAGGCATAGGGTCAACAAGGGTCAAGATGGGCATCAACAGAATGAATTCTACATATTGACTGGAACTATTCACTGCAGATTTCTAGTAGATATTATTGTACTGACCATTTATAGTATATTCCCTATCACTATGCATGGCTACATATTGGATGAAGAACATGGCTGCTGATCTCTCAGTTATCTCTCTCCATGATGTCACTGTTTGTCCCACTTATAGACTTTCAGCCAGATTTGTGATCTTGTAGAAGAGCTAAATTGCTACTAGTTAATCCATCGCATTTCCATCTCTCCCAGTCTCCCATTTTGGTCTTCTCATATTGGCCCTTGTCAGCTCCTGAAATGTGCCCTACTGTATAAAGCCCTGGTGTACAGATACACCAAAACTGCTGGAAGCAGAAAAAGATCTCTGAGTAGTCAGGTTGATAATGATTGATGTGTATGAGAAAGTATTTGTCACAAACTAGCAAAAAAAAAAAAAAATCATTCTGAAAGCAAGTGAGCTGAATGTAGCCAGAACAACCAAGTCCTTTTGGAACTGTGTTGCAATTAGCTGTTGGTAGAACGAGTCCCTGTGGTATCAAGAGAGCTGGTGTACCATAGTGTCTAAGAGACAGGTCTGGGAATCAGGCAGTTTCTGGTTAATATATCATCTCTGCCATGAACCTGTTCACAATAGTGGCTGGGGCAGAGGCACTCACCTGTCCTCCCAGTACATGAGTCCTACTGCTTACCAGGAGGGGTGAGATGGTGGGGAGGTCAGCCTGGTACAAATGCACTAGCAGGAATGTCAGATTGGCTCTGCTGGTGCATTGCATTCACACCACACTGACTCAACTGCTGCCTCACTCTTCCCACCCAAGATAAGCAGCAGTGACTTGCCTGCCAGATGGTCAGGTAAGTGCCTCTGTTCCATCATGCTGTCTGCCACTGCCTATTCATTCATTCACCTATATTCATCACAGCCCTGGGAGGCAGGTTATGCTAAGAGAGAACCAGTGACCCAAGGTCACTCAAAAAGTTTCGTGACTTGACAATTACTACCCTGGCAGCTGTTGTTGCATATAAAAAGATTGTAAATGGAAACCTCAGGGCACACCAACAAAGGAAGAGTGGATTTGTAAATTAAGTGAGTATATAGAATTGGCAAAATTAACTTCAATTATAAGATATCAATCAAATCAAAAGTTAAGAATGGAGTGGAAGTATTTAGAAGATTATACTGTATGTCAAAGTATTGTTCTAAAAATGACATGCTAATAGGCTAAGAATAAAAAATGTAAGCAATAACAAAACCAATAAAGAAAGAAGGAAAAATCAGAATGTAACAAAAATAATTTATTGTAGAATGCAAGGAAAAAAGGTAGAAAGAAATATAAAGAAGTCGAATTGCTGTGGAGGGAAGTAGGGGGTGGATGGTGAGTTTTATAATTAAGTGTATAATCAAGTAGCTGTTGTAATTTACCGTATTTTTTGCACCATAACACTCACTTTTTTCCTCCTAGAAAGTAAGGGGAAATGTCTGTGCGTGTTATGGAGGAAATGCCTATGGGTGGCATGCCTACGGATTTTCCTCCTCTAAAAACTACGTGTGTGTTATGGTCGGGTGCGTGTTATAGAGCGAAAAATACGGTAGATATGATATTTTATGTGAGGGAATCATTGGGAATTTTGGTTATTATGTATATATGTTAAGTTTCAATAAAGATCTTTGGGGTGGGGGAAGTTTCTTGACTTGAGTGGAGATCTCAACCACGGTCTCCCTTGCATACAACATTCTAACCACTAAACCACAATGGCTCACCAACTAGCCTTAGTCCACTAGTGATGGTATCTTTCAGCCTCAGTTTGCCATCTGCAACAAGGGATAGTAAAATTGATGGACCTTATGAGATTGTAACACTTGAAAGCTAAGTAGCATCGTGAAGACCTGTCCTATCACTTAAGTAGCGTGTTCAGGGGAGCAGACCATAATGGCATCCAAGCAGGGAGGGGCAAATATTCAAGTTATTTCTAGTATACCTTTCCATGCATGTGTTGAAGGCAATTCAGATAAAAGGAAATATCAGTAACAATAATGAAAATTAGTAAAGCAAACCAAAGTATAAAGAAATTTCAAAGACATCAGTTTCATAAAACATCTTCAGTGGAATATCCAAGCAAAGAAAAGCTTTCCTCCAACACCTAAAAGAAAGCGCCAAGCAGACTTCTCTGGGGAAAGTTCCATAATCATTGTGCCAAAACAGAAAAGGCCTTGTCTCCAGTAGTCACCCACCAAACTCAGGCTGTAAACATCTAGGGCTGGGTTTCTGATGATCTAATGGGCAGATTCATAAGCAAAGAGGGTGGTCCTTCAGACTGCCAGATCCCTTGGCACACTTACAGTTCCACGTAGATCAACAGGATTCACTTCCAAATAAACATGTTCAGACTTAGTTGTTAAAGACAGCAAGGAATCAGCAGAAACACAAACTCATCAGAAATCTTTCCTGGGATGAAGTAAAAAAAAAATGGGAAAGGAAAGGAAACAGGAAGAAAGCCCCTAAAAGACTGCAAAATGCTAAGGCTTCAGTTTAGGGAAGGTACTGTAGAAGACAACTTTCACAGATTACATGCAAGGATTGGATTAGCATTTTATTCACAATGCAGAGGAAAAAGTAATGTCAGTGTACTTTGCACTGGGTTTGTTTTAAAATAACAGTTTGCCTTCATAGTAACTTGATCACAGGGGGGGGTGGATAGGAAGAACCTCAAACTTAATAAGCAGTTGAAGGATGCATGACTTAAAAGAAGAAAACAACGAAAGAGCCTAGCTGGGATCAACAGACATGCAGTTCTGTGTTCTTTGGAAAGTAGCAGGCCCTAAACTTGCGAGCTGGCATTCTTCAAAGAAGTTGCAGAATTATGAAAAAGAAAATTTCTGTCACATTCCTGCATTGATAAGACTAACAAACTAAACAATTCCCAAATAAGTAGCCATGTTAGCCTGCTGAAGCCCACAAAGAATCCTGTGGTACTTTAAATAATAACCTATTTATTGTGGCATAAGCTTTCAGACTAATCAAAAGCTTTTGATCTGGCAAATAGCTTTTTAAGATGGGTGGTGTAGGAGGATAACACATAGCTCTGTTCCACTGAACTGGCATTGCAACCTGGACCAAAACTTCATTTCTCTTTCAAAGCAGCTCCCAGGAATGCTTTGATAAGTTCACAAAAGTTGCTAGACTACACAAAAAGATTTACTAGTCTGCCTGCTCACACATGCCTGCACTGGGGGCCTAAAATTTAAAAAGAACCAACTTTCGTAAAGTTCCTTACCTGCTTAGCTGGGGACCATTCTTACTCTACACAAGCAGCTACTTACAAACCACACCACTAATTGGCACTGGTATGCCAGTGAAAGCTACTATAAGATGATGTCAAATAGTAATATCAAGCACACAAGTCCAAGACATGGCCATATTTAACAGATGGAATGGCATGGCAGGGGTATCACAGGGTGATGTCGTTGCAGCATCACTAAGGGTTACATTGGGAAAGGTACCATTAGGGGGGGGCGGGTAGGGAGAGCGATCTGACTGTGGCAGGGTGCAGATTCACAGCAAAGGTTGGCCCAAGATTCAACAATATTTTTTTCAAAAGCAGTGTAACTTGAGAGCATGTTCTGGGTATTTACATATCTCATAATCACAGAAATATTATTTATTTGTGTGTATCCCATCTTATTTCCTCAAGTTCAGAAGGTGTATCATGCACCATCACAGTTCCACATATACAGAGGACAACAGATATCCAGCTACTTTGTTTTAACCAATTTGCACTATGAGAATATTTACAAATGGCTCTGAAGTCACTTCTTTTTGAAAGCAATCAATATGATTGCCTGGTGTTTACAACAGACTCTGCCAGGTTCAAACCCCTTCTTTCTTTGATTATTCTGCAAACTGCATCACAAATAAAATGACCCCACACAGAATGATACTGGGATAAGTAATGGCAGATTTATTAACAAGAAGCTCCCTAAACTTGTTTTCTAAATAAGACCCATTTTACACATGCCACTTAAAAATCCTTGGGACCTCTCTTCTGCTGTTAGCATGCATGTTTGAAATGCGGAGATGAAGTTCTAAATAACTGCTGTCCTGGTAGGAACTTAGATGCACAATTTAATTTCAATCCTTTGGCAGATGCTGGTGCCACCTATGTGAACTGAAGTAAAGTACCTGAAGCACATTTTAAACCCTCCATATGACACTTTCCCCCATAGCTATATACATTTGGTGGGGAGTGTAGCAGTTTATTTCCAAGTTCTGCAGCAGGAAAAGAGGTCATAATACCTGTGGCAGAAGTCACCATGCCTCTGGCACTGGTTTTGCCTTCTTGACAAAAATTCTTTCCTCCCCCCCTTACACACACCCTACATGCAGATAAACATCCTAACTGAAACACACATGCCAAACACACAAAGCCAAATGAGTGCCCCATTTTCTGCCATACCCATGATCACTTAATGGCATCTATTAAGTCTCCTTTCCCTTCATATCCCTCAATCCATTTTTTTTTAAAAAAAGATGAAAAGACCACATGTTTTTAAAAGAAAAGATAAGGCACTCCATAAAGGTGAAACTGCCAACCTTGCCTTGCTGGGGCAGAGAGACTGCTGGAAAGATAATTTAGGCAGGTAAAGTTACACACCATACAGTGGGATTGTATCCAAGTTTGGTCCCAGGCCCAACCTACTATAGACCAGCATCCTGGCTAGCTAAGTAGGGGAGTGTCTTCCTTTTGCAGTAGCTGAAGGGGGATACAGTGACATTTGAAGAAAGTATAACCACAGACAGTGACAATGCCCACTAACTGAAACAGAGGAAGATGGAAGATCCCCCACCTGATGAAGTATTTTAACATGCATATGTGACTTTGCTCCAAGTCTGAAAAACCAGTCTGGGGCTTTTCTGTTTGTTAATAACATAATACTGTATATGGCGATTCAGAGAGGTACTTAAGAAGATACAGTCCCCTTCTCCCCAGGAAACTTACCATGTAAATGTAGGAGACACCAGAGAGAATGAAAATGCAAGAACACTTCTTAGAAACTTTCCTGGGCTAGAAAAGCCCAGTTGTCTTTTGAAGTTAATAATAGCATAATACTGGTCAGCTTAACTCTCTCGCTTTTTAAAGCGATGGTGCTAAAAGTGATTGCTGACTTGTTGAAGATCATAGAATCATAAATCTATAGAGTTGGAAGGGATCCCAAGGGTCATCTAGTTCAATGCCGTGAAATGCAGGAATCTTTTACCCAACCAACGAGGGGCTCAAACCTAGGACCCTGAGATTGAGTCTACCCAGATATCTCCGTCTTCCTTCCCCACCTCCAGCCCCAGCGACCCTATCAGTATTTATATCACCGAAGTTTAGGATATAGGTAGGCAATTCAATCAGCCTTACTCTGATCAGCCCATGTAATCATTGACCACAATGTCAACAGGAACTAAACCCACGAGCGCGAGCGCACCTTCCCGCACACTCTCAAACGCGTGGGCAAGGGAGGGAAGGTAGTTTCCAACTGCAGAATTTTCACTGGACGGCAAATCCAAAGTAAACCCCCACATACACACCAGAGAGAGAGAGAGAGAGAGAGAAATCTAGATGGGAAACTGAAATCAACTTTGTTCCAACTCGAAGCGCATTCCAATATGAACACCCTGTTCGGAATGCTTCGTTTGTAACAGCCTAAGAACCATCAAGCAAGCAGTAAGCAACGCGTAAAAACCAGTTTTCCCAACGTTTCTATAGGACAAAATTCTGAACCGTTGCAACGAAGAGTGCGCCTGGGTTCTTTAGATCTCCTGCATCTCTGACGCGGAAGAGAAACGTCTCTCCAGAGGCCGCCTACCTACCCCCTTCTGCATAAATCTGCTAACTCGATTACCAAGCGCTCCACGTTTCAAAGGAGCAAGCTGTTAAAAAAAGAGAAGGAATAAAAAAAAAGAAAAGCGCATTGGAGAGAGTCAAAGGGCGCCGAGGACGGGGGAGAAAATACTTGCAAAGCATCATGGCGGTGCAAAAGTTTTCAGAGGGAGCAACTTTCCGCAAACTTTTCCCAGTTGTTCCCTCCGCCGCCCCCCGTCCAAGCAATGGTCGCTCGGCTCTTCCTTCCCCCAGCCGAGCAAAGTCCAGCCCTTTCCAGCTCCATTTCAGAGGCCAAAACCACAACCAACCAGCTTATTTCCAAGTGGGGGGTCAAAAATCGGTATTTATCATCATCATTTTTTTAAGCGCTCCTTTCAGCTGGGGCTGAGTTGCAGAGGAAGGGATCGCGTTACCTCGTTCCTTTGGAGCTGGAAGAAGCTGTTAAGATAGCTGGAGCTGAGGGAGGAGCCCAGCTCGGCGCTGCTCTTGCTGGGGTAGCTCAGCTCCGGGTGCTGAGACGACGAAGGCTCCGGTCGGAAGGCATCGAAGGCGCTGGCCTGGTGCGTGTCTTGCAGGGACAGATAGACCCAGTTGAGCAGCTGCGCGGGCTGGTAGACGGAGGCAGCGCTGGTGTCGATGGCTGACAACAGGCTCATCCTTGCCCACCCGAAGCTGCCCCACTCGGAGATGGTCTTTCCCCCTCCCCTCCCCTCCCTCGCTGGATCAACTTTCCTCCTCCTCCCCGCGGGGGACTTTTGCTACCCTGGACGGCTTCCTCGTGGGCCCCGACCAGAGGGGGTGGGGGAGAAGGGAGGGAGGGGGCTCCTCTCCGTTTTCCTTGCGCCCTAAATCTTCCCAGCTCCCTTTCCCCCCCCTTCCTGCCTTTCCTAAGGCGATCTGAGCCCTCCAAGCTCCAGCACGCCGTCCACCCCCAGCATAGCTGCTGATCTACGGTGGCAGCAGCAATAGCAAAGTTAGGCAGAAACTTTCTTTGGCTTTCCGCCCCCCCTCCCTCCTTCCTCTCCTTCTCGCGGCTCGATCCGCTATCTGTCTTTATTCTCACTCCCTTAGTCTCCCTGCTGGAGGGGAAGGGCGCCTTGAGTTATTCAGCAAACTCGTCGGGGCTGCCTGTAGGAACGCGACCATTGGGGAGCGGGGATTGGGGGGGACGGGCGGGGAGCGAAAAGGGCATTGGCTCGCGAAAGTTCCGTGCAGCGACCAAATTTAAATACGGGGGTTGCAGCGGGCCAATCAAAAGAGGGACCGCGCCTCCTTCCCTCTGTTTCACCCCGCCCCCCTCGCTCCCGCCCCCGTAAGAACACAGCGGAATCCACTCTGAAAGGCCGGCTTCCTACGTGACTGGAGCTATAGCATCATAGTATCGCAGAGCGGGAAGGGACCCCAGCGGTCATCTAGCTGTTTGCAAGAGCTTTGCTGGATCAAACTGAATAATCCATCTCGTCCAGTGTCCTGACTCCAGCAGAGCCAGCTCAGGAGATCTCCAAAGGCATGCAAAATATTCTCGCATGGCAAGGGGTTGGACTAGATGACCCTCATTGTCCCTTCCAACTCTGCCATTCTGTGCCTGCTTGCCATCATGTTTTGTGCCTGCTTTGGAAGCCGGGAGCTGCCATTGGCCTCCCTTTTGCTTACCGACCTTCCAGTAACGGGCTCCCTTTGGGGTCTCCTTCAAACACTAGCGCTGTCAAAGGTTTATTCCTTATCTTCTAAGTTTGCCGCCAGTGTGGGGAAGTCCATCCATTGGCACAGTTGTGGTACAATGGGTGCAAGCCGTGGCACAGAATCAGGCCTATTACACCAGGACCACAGCCTTAACTCATACCAAACTTGCCAAAAAGGCTGGCCAACAATGCTGTTTTTTCATTCACCATTAATAAAAAGCAAAAGAATGTTTTGTCTAAAGCCTCTCTCAAACCTGGGCTCCTTGAGGGGAACTTGGCTCATCTGCAAAGTAACCATGTGAACTTTACAAAACTTCAGATGCAAGAATTGCAACAAAAAACAGGAACACACACACATGCACACACATGGCAAAATAAAGAGTTGCCCTCTTTTAACTGACACCATGCCCCTCCCCAGATTTGCTTTCATATTGCTGTAAGGTACATCAGCTGGAGCTCTGGAGCTGAAAGGTCCACTATACGTGAAGTTAATCAATAAACTAAATAAATAAATTGTGTCACAAGGCCAGTGGGCATGCAAAACCATGCAGCTTTTTCCTGCCTTGCCTCTGAAGTTTTAATCACAACACACACATTATCTGCAATTGTTAGCTAACTTAAAATTGTTTCAATCTTGCAATGCAGCCAAAGCTCCATCTCATGTCTGCTCCATACCCTAAGACCCAAAGTGGGCAGCAAGATGTAGTTGGATTCTAATGCCCATCAGCTTCATCCATATGGAGAGCAACCATGAATTGTGGGAGCTGTAGTCTAGCAAGATCTGGAGGGCTGCAGGTTCCCCATCCTTGCCCTAAGGGAGTAAGACTGTGGTTCTCAAACTTTTTTTGCTGGGCCAAACTTCCAGAAGAAACATTTTCTTGCACCACACCATATATTTTTATTGGTAAGAAATACATTGGGAATTAAAAAGAAACAACTCCTAGCAGTACTTTATTTATAACGTAGAATACAACTGCTTTATAATATGATCATGGCACATCCAAAAAGTATAAAACAATGCAGCTACATAAGAACATGAAACATTCCCAAAATCTAATTATAAACGAGCCTCTTACAGATGTACCTTAAATGTGTATACAAACTCAATGAGAGGTGTGAGCTTGCTTTTGCAGGGTAATCTCATATATGTTGGGTCCAGTTTGAGACAGACAAACTCTCATTTCCTCATCAACTCCTCAAAGAACGCAAAAGATTTATCTTTTGTGATCTTTCATATTTGTCAGGGCTGAAAATCTCTGTTCACAACAGTATCTCATGGAGAACTGCAGAAGAATAGCCAACACTCTTGAAGAGAGGCATGGATACTGTTTCTGGTTGTATATCCCACCCATGTTATTTGGATACTATACTATACCCAGGGATCAGCAAACATTTTCAGCAAGGGGCCGGTCCACTATCCCTCAGACCTTGAGGGGGCCAGGCTATATTTTGGGGGGAATGAACTAATTCCTATGCCCCCACAAATAACCCAGAGATGTATTTTAAATAAAAGGACACATTCTACTTATGTAAAAACATGCTGATTCCCAGACCGTCTGCAGGCCAGATTTAGAAGGCAATTGGGCCAGATCCGGCCCCCGGACCTTAGTTTGCCTACCCATGAACTATACTACAGTGGCACCTCTGGATTCGAACGGGATCCATTCTGGAGTCCCGTTTGCAACATGAGCAGAACGCAACCCGCGTCTGCGTATGCGTGGGTTGCGATTCACCGCATCTGCGCATGTGCGTGATGTCATCTTGCTCGCCTGCGCATGCACAAGCGGCAAAACCCAGAAGTAACCCTTTCCGGTACTTCCGGGTCGCCGTAGGACGCAACCTGAAAACGCGCAACCTGAAGCAAACGCAACACAAGGTATGACTGTATACTGAAATGTTTAAATGTGTTGTTCTTTTCTTGTCCTTGAATCTTCTCGCCACACTTGCCATCATCTCATGCCACACCAGTTTTGCATGCTACACCCTTTGAGAACTACTAGCATAAGACCTCCCCAAAAGCAGTTTAGCCCAAGATGCAAAGCATAGAATTGTACCAATGCTAGGAGCCTTCTGCTCAGTTGTGCTCTATTGTCACTGTGCAGCAGAGTATTGGATCAGGCTGAGTGTGATGATATCACCTGGATTAATGCACTTAGTCCAGTGTCTGAGTTCACTTTCATCAAGGGCAACACATTACATTATTTAGGGGTAGGCTTAACCTTTTCGTTAGCTTGAAGGAAAAGGACTGCTCAAAAAAAGGTAAAATTCCTGCATATGTTTGGTTTGGGGGTTAAAACTTGCTGAACCTGACCTGTCCAGGAATCACACTGAAAGTGGGTAAAATAACTGAGAAAGGTGCTGATCACATGTCTGCTGTTAAAAAAGAAAGAAAGAATTTAGCTTCCTTGAGTTTGTGGATTACTGTAGGTGTCATGTAGCCAGAGGGAATCTGATGAAGGGATGAGCATATTTAGGTGTGATCTCAGGATATGAAGGAAGCACGCACCAGGATGGAGTGTTTAAGAAACTGGAATACTGTACTGCAATTAAATCTCTGTTTATTTGTCTGTGCCTTTGCTTCATTGGGAGGAATGCTTTTGTGTGCATGCAACCATTCTTATGTTTAAAACTTTTTCTTAAGAATTTTTTTCATCCTTTTAGTAAACTTTTAAACTTGTTTCATAAAACCTTTTGTGGTTCCCTTTAATGTACCGCCCCTACGTCTATTGCCAAGTTCTACACATGTTCTTCAAGTGTTCTTGAGGAGACACAGGGGAATTTTAGGCTGGTTGGTGAAAGGCAGCCTTGTAGAAAAATGAACTCTTTCACCTGGTGGCAGCGAGAGTCCAATGGGAAGAGTGAGCAAGCAGAGTGGAATGCTCTGGTTTGGCCAAATCTCCTTTTCCGTCATGATACAGGGCCCAGGGTGCAGCTGCAGAGCTGCAAAAGATAGGGTATGTCTAAAACCACAAAATACAAATGTATCAAACAAGTCTGCAAACATGCATATCCTATGGGTACACTTGCCAGAGAGCAGGGATTGGCTGTAACTCAACCAAGTATTTACTGTGGCAAAGGTGGGTTTAGTAATACATAATGTGTGAAATGGCCTGATTCTGTGTCGGGGGGAGGGACTTTGGACCAGAGGGTGGAGGTTTCTGTATATGGTGTGTCCTATTTATCACTCCACCTGTCTGGATCTGTTCCTGCGGCTCCCCCTTTTGAATTTCAGAAAGCTTTCTTGGTTTCATTTTGAGAGGAAGCTTTTCACAGGCTCATACAAAAAATGGAGACTTCTTTTTTTAAGCCTTTTAGGTTTACTTGTGTTAGAAAACTCTTTGCAGAGATAATGCGTTCACCATGATTTGGCACATACACAAAGAGATGCAGATTTGGGTTCTGTTCCTTGCCTTACCAGAGCTCAGGTTCGTAACCTAAGGCTTGTTAAAACCTTTGAGAGCAGCACAGATTTGCAAGAGTCTGTGCCAAGGCCTTGCATTATTAAGATCCAAAAGGGGCAAGAAAGGAGTGCATATATGATAAAATTTTATATCCCTTTTAGAAACCCTTATGCATGGATTGCAACAGGATTTTTTTGAGGCAGAATGTGGCAGTGGAGGTGGTGGTGAGTTTGTTTAGAATCAGGATCTGGTTGAGCTATACTTAGTAGGGTTAGGAAACTGGAGGTTGGGGCAGTGACATAGCAGGGGTGGCCAGCACCCAGGGCTGCAGGGATGCAGTGGTTGGGAGGGATGGAAACTGACCATCTCTCACAGCCACAGAGATAAGAAAAGAAGAGTCATTCTGTTGTCTGGAAAAGTCACTTCCTGGTTCGCATGGAGAAGCCATTTACAACGGAGACCATGGAAGTGCGCAGCTGTACTGAGGCAGCACCAGGATTTAAATCCCCCCCCCATTCCCTTAACCAGTGCTATTTTTTCTAGAAAAAGAGGTGCTGGAATGCCTCCCTTGTTCTCTTATAATGGCAATGGCGTCTACTTGAGAGGTGCCAGAACTGAGTGAGTTCCAGCCGGAAAAATAGTCCTGCCCATAACCTTTTCTCAATGGGAAGATGCATCAAGTCTACAATTATCACTGGAATCCATCTTTTCCAGATCGTATTTCAGATCTATATTATTTAACCTTAGGGCTTCCACAACATTCACCTAGCCTCTCACGGCACACTCGTATGAATGACCCATATGGTATCCGTATCAAATGAAAGGTGTAGCGATACGCATGTGTGAACCCCACTCCCTGGATGTTGCAAGTTCGGCATCAGTCTGAAAGGGGTCCTACGCAAGTACAAATACATGTGCACATGTGCATAAGGCTCCTTCCTGTGGGACAAGGACACTCACCAGTCTTTCCATTTCCACAGAAGGGGTTCTCTGTGTGCACATTTGTACTCATTTAGGCCTCCTTCCGACTAATCCTGAACAGGGAATGGCAGGGTGTGTGGTCAACACATCCTCAGCGTCTAGGGCCAGGGTTGTGCTGTGGGTTCTCTCTATTGCCTTCATGCCTTCAATACTCACAGGTACCTAAGCCTGAATAGGGCTTAAAACTCATCACAGCTGCCTGGGTCACACCTAGCACTAAGCCACGGTTTATAAACTATGGTTTACTAAACCATGATTTATGTTGATTGTCTGGACTGGGCCCACATTGTGTTTCTCTCTGCATCATAAGCAAAAATGTAGAACATTTTTCCTGTTTCAAAATAAGGCATTATAATTCCAAAGCATTTTTTTTCTTAAAGAGTGGGCTTCTTTTTTTGCTTGGCTTACTGGATAAGTTTGAGACTTTCTCAATGGTATGTGAGATGCATTTAATGGCATGGATGGGAAAAGAGTGAAGAAAAATACTTTCTAAGAAAGTAAAGCTATGCATATTTATATATATATATGTGTATATATATATATATATATATATATATATATATATATATATATATATATACAAAGGAAAAAGAAAAAGAAAGAAAGAAAACCTGAGAATACCCTGTAGGAAATATTATTGAGCCATCCGCTATAAATTTGGAAGATGGATGGATGCGTTTCTCATATGTGAACAGGTTGTTAACTGCTTGCCTATCTGGTTACAGGATTTTAGAAACTGAGAATGTAATGAGGGTTGGCGAAAAACATGGTGGGGCTTGTAATATTAGTATGCTGCCCATTGCCATACCGCAAAGCTTGCAATACTTTTGAGATCCCACAAATATGCTTATTGTGAAGTGAAAAAGGTTGTGCTGGTAAGGATTTGAAAGAAGCAGCTTCTGCTCTCACAGTAATAAAAAGGTAAAGGGACGCCTGACCGTTAGGTCCAGTCGCAGACGACTCAGGGATTGCAGTGCTCATCTCACTTTATTGGCCAAGGGAGCTTCCAGGTCATGTGGCCAGCATGACTAAGCTGCTTCTGGCGAACCAGAGCAGTGCACGGAAATGCAGTTTACGTTCCCGCTGGAGTGGTACCTATTTATCTACTTGCACTTGGCATGCTTTCAAATTGCTAGGTTGGCAGGAGCTGGGACCGAGCAACAGGAGCTCACCCCGTTGCAGGGATTCAAACATTCTGATCGGCAAGCCCTAGGCTCTGTGGTTTAACCCACAGCGCCACCCGGAGCCCTCTAACAATAATACCTTTTCATAATAGTCAGAAACTGTTAGAATTTCATAAGCTGGGGGGGACATGAAGGAAGCAGCGTTGTTGATCTGCTTCATTATCCTCTCTGTTCATTTAAATTTACTTTCATATATAAACCAGTTCATGTTTCGGAAGTATGAGGGTAGGTGACAGCAGTATAAATGTACCGCATATAGTGTGTGGCTACATTTAGAAATCTGCTGTTGTATACAATTCTGGCCACACTATAAGAATAGTGTGAAACCATGAAGGCGCAAAAGAAAAAATATTTTAAAATGATTTCTGGGTTGCAGAGCTTCCCATATGTGAAAAGGCTAAAGAATTGTTAGAAAAGTGGGGGAGAGTGAAAAAAATATTACAGGCTTGTTTAAAAGGACTTCTAACTTTTTCATTTCGAACATTTTACAACCCACCTCTTTCCATCTTAAAACTCAAGGTGACATCCATGGAATTGCCTTGTGGTCTCCCATCAAGACACTAGCCAGGCCCAAACCTGCTTAGTTTCAACAAGGTCTGCATCCAGACCATACCCTGAAACTTTATTGTATGCCCCAGCCCTACCCATTTTTTAAAACACTTATTTTGCAACACTGACAACACTAACATATATACACATATATAGCTCCTAGTACTATCCAAGTCACCAGTCCCATGCTGTGGAACACTTTTCCAGCAAAGGATCAGTAAGGCATCCTCCCTTTTGACAATTAGGTATCTCTTGAATATTTGTGCCCGTTTCTTTGTGTGTGCTGACAGGCTTTTGCAATTGTTCAGATTTTAATCAGTCAGTCCCCTTGAATTATTACCTGTATTTTTTATTATTTTAAAAACAAACAAACAAATATGGACACTTTATGTTTTATAGCCTTGCTAAATTTTACGCCATGGTGCTGTAGAAATATTTTATAAATAAAAATATCAGCGTCTGTGCAGAAGGTTCTATTGAGTTAAAGGGGCTTTCTACAGGGTAGGTATGCACAGGATTGTACCACTTTAAAATGCTTGGGCTAACCTACACAAAACACACACATGTGTACAGTATAACAAAGTCTGGACAAGCGTTTGTTACGGTGTTTAAAATGAAAAGCAGTTGATTTCTCAGGCTGCTTTTCTGAGCAAAGGAGTCATGGGAGGATGGTGTGCTTAAACCTTTCCCCACTGTCTATTTTTCTGCTCGAAAACTCTTAAAACCTGCTTTTCACTTTAATGCTCCCTATGTGCCAACAAGTGCCCTTTCACTACAATTGCGTTTGTCCAATTCCCCACTATGTGCTGAACATTCTCTAGAAATCAGGCCAAACATATAGCCCTGTGCTAAGTATCCTATTATCTGAATTATATGTTTCCTGTCTGGCGTTTATCTATTAATTGATATTGGCTGCAGTTAGTTGGTATGCTCTGCTCTGCTCCGTTGGTGAGATGGACGGAGAGAATTGGAGGGAGTGGCTTTCCGCTCTCCATGAGTTCAGCATGTCTTTCTCTTTTTTTGCCAGCATAATATAATACCTCCGGTGGGTCAAGAGAACACAAGATACGAATGGAAATCATAGAATCATGGAACGGAAACATGGGAAGGAACCCCCAGGGTCATGTGGTCCAAACCTCTGCAATGCAGGAATCTCAACTAAAGCATACATGACAGATAACCATCCAACCTCTGCTTTAAAACCTCTGTTCTTGCCCTGATGCACCCCTGATGTTTCCCATTTCTGGTTCCTTTCACAGGGATAGTTGTAACAGTGGTGTTATTACACTAATGTAAAGTTACACAGGCACAATTATGGCATTACGTAGGTGTCGATCCCCAATGCAGGCGTACCTTCAGGATCCTTTAATACAACGGTACAGTGGTACCTTGGGCTAAGTACTTAATTCATTCCAGAGGTCCGTTCTTAACCTGAAACTGTTCTTAACCTGAAGCACCACTTTAGCTAATGGGGCCTCCTGCTGCTGCCACGCCGCTGGAGCACGATTTCTGTTCTCATCCTGAAGCAAAGTTCTTAACCCAAGGTACTATTTCTGGGTTAGCGGAGTCTGTAACCTGAAGCGTATGTAACCTGAAGCATATGTAACCTGAGGTACCACTGTACTTGGTTGATATCCTTTATGCTTCCAGTATATGTAAGTGAAGCGTAGGACTGCATGGTCAGAAACATAATCAGATTTGACGGGAAGGGGAGATGCTATAAGCAAACATGAAGTGTCTTGTTTCCAGAATACATAACTAGCTGTTATCATTGCAAAATTCCACAACTATACGCTAGGCTGGTAGCAAGATCTCTCCATTTTGATACACATGAAAACAAGGCAACTATTTCTTTTGTGCACTGACATAAGAAAATTGTTTGAATATTACTCCAAAGGACTTGCATAAACCAACAAGTACATAAAAGAGATGGCAGTTGTTTCCTTATGCTCTCTAATTGCCCACTAGCAAAGAAATTAAGAAGGCAATTAAGGGGATAGCCACAGACTCTCCAAGTATCCCTATTTTCTAGGGACAGCCCCGGATTTACTACTGCAAAGGCCATGCAAACTATTATTTATATAACAGCTGCCAGAATAAGTTATGCAAGGTCAGTGGCAAAGCACGTGTTTTCCATCTGGACGTTCCTAGGTTTAATCTCAGGATTTTCAGGCAGGGTTGGAAACAGCGCTTGCCTACCCATGAAGCAAGGTGAGGCAGTCCCCTCAGGCATAAGTTCTGGGCCAACCGCTCACTGCCTCCTCTGCACTGCACCCCTGCCATGATTCCTCTGCACTGCAGGCACATCCCCTTGCTTTTGCAGATATTCTCCTGCCATGGGCACATCACTCATCCACCCTGACTGCTCTGTGCTGTCACCACACTCCCGCCTCCTCTGCCATGGGTGCACACCTGCTACTGTGGACATCAACCCCTGTCAGCAGGGCCAATGAACAGGGAGCATGGGAGTTGGAGTTGAACCGCATCAAAAGGGCACCATGTTTTGCTACCCCAGGTGAGCCAAATGGAGCAAACAACTAACTAGCTATATGGTGGTTTCCTATATTCATTTGCAACGCTGGTTCTGTCAACGGTTGAATGGGAGACTAAATTTAATCAATATACCATGATGTCAAAATTTGCAAAGGAGGGAAAGAAAGCACAAATATCACAATTCTGTTCTGAAATGGACACTTTTGTTTATTATTGACAAAATACAACATAAGCCTCACTACAAGAAGGACTTGGGTATTTGATTTACTGCAGTGCCATTGAATTACATTGTAAAAATATATACAGGGGTGCACTTTGCATATAAAGCTTATATATTTTATTTTAAAAATCAACAGCCTGTGAATGATGGTGTTTATAAACTACTACCATACTTTGAATGCATTTCAATAAAGCAACCCAATTGTGATTCCACAGTTCCAGCAAAGTTGCTGAGCATCAAGCTGTGAGGAAGGGTTGTACCCAGTCACTCGGGGAAACTCTGCACAAATCCTGCTGCCTCTTGCATTCCGGACAGTCTCGCAAAATTGCTTCGACATCTGACTTCAAACTGTACAGAAACTATAGAGTATCAAGTTCCAGGGCTGCTCCACATGCTTGTCATAAATATGCCTGTGTATTCACTTTACAACTGCCACGAGAGGCTAAAACAAGGAATATAAATAGCTCTTTACAAGCCCCCCTCCTGGTTCTGGGCTCATGCAGACTTTGCAGACCTTGTGGCAGCTCTTGAGCCTCCTTCAGCTGACCCTCCAGCTGCAGCGATTTGCCTTGCTTGGTAAGCAATCTCCTGCTTATAACTCTCTGGGCATTAAATATTACAAGCTGCAAAGTGCCACTGGATCATACCAAGGGTTTATCTCAGGGGTGGGGAGCCACAGGTCCAGTCCAAGAATGGCTCTCTGGGCCTGTCTCTCTGCGGCCCTCAGGATTTTCCAGGGTTTTTTTTTTCAGACTGGCAAGCTTCCTTCAACTGTAATAATGTGTCTTGCTTACCTGGGGTGGATCTACACACAGGGGCGGGGGGGGGGGGAAACGCTGTAAATAAGTCAGAAATTAAATTGTTATAACAAAATTTTAAAAAATCACGTAAAAATCACATAGATTTTTTTTTGCTCTCTGGCACCATCTGGTTTGCATATTTATAATACAGTCAAAACATTGTTTTGGACTAATATAGCTGAGTCCCTGGATAGAGAGATGTACATGTAGAAACCTTTGGCTGTTATGTAGCTGAGCCTTCTGTGCAAAGCTAACAGCAACACCCAGTCCATACCCTCCAACATTTCTCCAGTGAAAACAGGAGCATCCTCTTTAATAACAACAACAACACTCTGGCCATCTGTTGCCCCGGCCACTCTGGGCAGCTTCCATCATATATAAAAACATAATAAAACATTAAACATTAAAAACTTCTCTATATAGGGATGCCTTTATACGTCTTCTAAAGGTTGTATAGTTATTTATTTCCTTGGCTCATGGGTTGCATAACTCCATACCCTCCAAGATTTCTCCGATGAAAATAGGTACATCCTAAGGAAAAGTGGTACATTCCAGGATCAAATCAGAAACAGAGATGGCTTCTGTAAATTCGGGAGTGTCCCTGGAAAACAGGGATACTTGGAGAGCCTGCCAGTCTGATGACCTATGCAGTGGCGTAGCGTGGGGGGTGCAGGGGGGGCCGGCCGCACTGGGCGCAACATCTGGGGGTTAGGGTTAGGGGGCGCAAATCCACGGGTTAGGGGGCACAAATTACTTGCCTTGCCCCGGGTGCTGACAACCCACGCTACGCCACTGGACCTATGCACATGTTTTAGGACTCACAAACCTGCCATTTTGACTCAAAACGTGAAGCAACTGGTTGCTTAACATTTCACATTTCAGTATACACTCACACTGCATTGGTGTTCTGCAAATTACAGTCAGCCCCAGAACAATGTATTGGGCCTCACCATAAGAGCTTTTGGCATCAGCCTGAATAAAGAGACAATGGAAGAGTCCACCATTGGAGGTAAAGTCAAACCAATGGAGAGTTACAGCGCCTGCTGTGGCTGTAGTGACCAATATGGGAGAGAGGTGTTTTATTGCAGCTGGGGCAGATGAAAGAGCAACCCTGGTGGAGGCTTGTGTTTGGAGCCTATCCTGTTGTCCCAAGCATATTTTATTCAGCGTACCTGATGTTCAGTATCAGAGCTATATATAACCCTGTCAATAATCCTATTACTGAGAGGTAGGTACTCATAAAAACGTAATAAATTGATTCTGAAAATGAGTGGGAAGATGGACAGTCATCTTTCAGTGGTGCTCATGGAAGAGACTTGCATTTTAAAGATTCCCATGCCGCTATGTTGCACCTACTGCACCAACAGGTGGCACCCTCAAGCTCCAAAAAACTCAAGTTTGAGCTTTAGAAGATCTGGCAACAATCATGCCAGGATGACTGGTGCCACAGTTACCAATTTTACTTTCAAGTGTATTGGTGGAGTAAAGACAGAATCTGGAGCTTCCTGGCATTTCAGATCTGGTTACCTGAATGTGGTTTTACTGGTTGGAACAATAAAGGACTGGCTGATTGGCAAAGATCACTGGGTTGTCATTCCTAACTGACACCTTGTTTCTTCCATTGAAATATATACATTTTTTCACCTCCCCCAGTATCCTGCTCTTTTTTATGCTGGAATGATGTGTCTCCAAGTTTATCCATTCTTGGAACTGGACCATTTGGAGTAACTGGCTGTGTTGCCGGAATGGTGAAGGATTCTACACGAGCTTGTGATTTATTTTCTCACACTTGCTTTTAAAAATAAAAAAAAATTCTTACAAGAATGAAACTTTAAACTTGGTTGCCTTTTGGACCTCACCCAGTTGCCTATATTTGTAAGTTTATTCTTTCCATGTTTATACATTAGATGTTCGAAGAGAACAAAAATAATGTTTGCTCCCTTTCCAGCGGACGGAGTGAATTGTGGCGGTTAAAGTAAAAATCTCTCTATAGTGTGCCAAGATGTTCAGAATGAACGTCGTTAAGCTTAAGGTAATGAAAACCAAAACTTTAAACAGCGGCCAGAGAGCTTTAAGATCTTTTGGGTTTGCTTGGCCATGTAGTTGCTAGTGGTTTTTAAGTGTCTGTCCAAGCCTTGAAGTTCCAATTTACCACTAGCTTAAGCTTTGAAACATATTTTCAATGAAAAACACTGCACAGAGTCCACTTTTTCTGTTTTTTTCTGTGTTTTTTCCCCCCCTCCATGTTGATTCAGGATGGATTTCAACTATTAGGATCATTATTAGCTCTGTGAAATGCTGAGATTTAAAAACTTCTGCAGTTTTACGCTGCTCTAGAAGTCAGCTCATTTGTATATTTAGGGCTGATGGTACAAATGCACATAAATTAGAATAATAGAATCATAGAATCGTGGAGTTGAAAGGGACCCCAAGGGTAATCTAGTCCAACCCCCTGCAATACAGGAAATTGATAGGTGTGTCTCTGTGCGTGTTGATAATTGATCTTTTTTGTCTAATCCAGGAACTTTCTGGTAGAATTATTAAAGATTTCAAAAAAGAGGGGGAAAGGAGTGCAAAGAAGTATTATTTATTAAATGTGTTAGTCACCATATTGTGAAGCCATTGGGCAATTTAGAATCTCTAGCAATTTACAACGCTGTGGCCCTTAACCCCTTCATTTACTAACTAGCATAGATAGGCATTGTTCGGTTTGACTGCAAAAACTCCCACACCCATTGCACTTGGTTGGATGTGTAGGGATTTGATAGCAGGTCTGATCATCATCTTAATCAGCCTGAAGACTCGCCTCATGTGCAGGCACCAGTATCTCCACTTTCCCTTATGGTTTCTAATTCTTGCAGTTTGATGCTCAAAAACAGAGAGGGGACCTGTCTGATTGATCATCATCACTCTGCAAAAGGTGTGATTGCCTCAACATGATGCTCTCATCAGCCAAAAGTGGGAAGCAAATGGCTTTGTTTGTTTGTTTACTCCCTGCCTAACCAAGATAACATGCTCATCCCTCTCTCATCAGTGTGTTCTCCAACAACCACTCTCTGCCCTGGTTCTTGTGTAGACAGTTGGAACTTGCTCCTGAAATTATTTCCATCACTCTTTGTGCAAGGAGGTAGATACGCCTTTCTTCATTCGACAGCAGCTGGAGAATTTGCCCAGTTTTCAAATTCAGGGATAATCGCTTATGATAATCATTGCATTAGTTTAAAAACAAACATTTATTTTCAATAGTCTCCCCTCCCCCACCAAAAAAAAAAACCCCTTAGCATAGGGTGATATACACATTACCCAAACTGGTACTGCTGAAAATGGCAGTCCTTCCACTGTACAATGTTTTCTTCATTTTCTCCATCTCCTGATGCAGTTGAGATGTGCCTATCACCCTAGCAAGAGCCAATGATGCAGAGTGAGGGGGGGCGGGGAGAAACACACACTGTAATCTTTGTAAGGAGGGGAAGAAGGAACTTGACACATTTTCAGCAGCCAATGTATGTTCTTTGTAATCTATCGTTCCACATGAGGTTGGCTATCACACTTTATCCTCACACAATAATCTTGTAGGTTTGGCTGAGGGACAGTGACTTGCCCAAGGCCAAACAGTGGTTTTCATAGCTAAGCTTTGGACATTTCCCAAGAGTGGTGAAGGAGGATGGATAAGTGCCTCACATACAGAAGGGGGAAGGCATGTCTGTCCCCATACAAGGAGATTGCAGTCTTTCAGTGCATACACCTCTCCCATGGGGTATATAGTCATCTTTCTTCTTCAGGCATGACCCAGAAGTGTGCGAGAAAAGTGGCTATTTTGAAACAAGGGAAGGTCTGCTGGTTGCGGCATGAATCGGGGCAAAATTAAGTACTGATGTGCTCTGTTCTCATTAACAAAACCCATGGGTCCTGATGCCACATATGTATGCTCAACAGTTCAACAGGGGAACCAGGCTATAAGCTCTACCACTGAGCTATGGCCCTCCCCTTTGCAAAAATTATGTTGCAAGGACTCCCACAAAACGCATACTGTATTTTATTTTCTTCCCAAGGCAGTCGGCACTGACCATCTCCTTCCCAGTCTATTTTGGCTTCCACTCCTGTTCCTGCCACTCTTTCTCTCTCCCAGAGCATTTGGTGCATGTACACCAAGCAATTTGAAATATTTTGCTAGCTGGAGTGTCTTGATTGAAATGAAACCATGAAAAGCATGTTTCTGCTGGGATGAAGAAGGGCTGCCTTGTTTCCTGGAGAGATCCGATAAATCTTGTGTCACACCATCTCGGAGCACAATGAATTACAGGGAAGGCATGGAACAATGACCCATTGACAGCCACCACACTTCTGAACTTTCTATGCCTTTTCAGTCCCCAGATACAGGACAAAGAATGATGACGACAACTGTCATTTGCAAGGCATGGCTTAGCAGACTGGGTAACAGAAATGACTTAAAGGAAAGTCTGTGCCTTCTCTTCTACTAACTTTCTGTGTGACCCTGGTTGTGTCACTTTGCTTCATGTTGCTTTATTTATGTACATGCAATCTTAATGCACTGGGAAGGATTAATTTAGAAACCAACAAAAACCAAATGTTTCACAAGGCCCTTTGTTGGGAGAATATGTGCCAAGCAAATAAGCAAAATAAGTGATCACATGGAATCAATTAAGAAGGTATGGATTACATGTGTTTATCGCAATTATCCTAAAAGGTGTATTTTATTCTCTTACTATAAAGAACAATATGAAATGGAGAACATAAAATGCTAACATTCTAAAACAGGCAATATACATCTTTTAATGCTCTTTTAATTTTTTTGTTTTTAAATACAAGCTATCCCCTTCCCCCAAATACTGCCAGGAATAACAATATTATTTTGCTATAACTGCCTCAGATGACAAAAATACAAACATACATCTTAAAAAATTAAAGGCATTACTTGAAGAAACCCTTAAAAATAAATAATGCCAATATAACAACAAAAATGGCACTTGTCGAATTGTGTCATCTCTGAATTTATTTCTAAAAAAGGAAAGTTACTTAATGCCAACCTATTCTGTCTTGCCTTTACATTTTCAAAACATCACTGATGTGTCAATTTCTCCAAATCTCTTTTCTACCCATTCTTTCACAATAATACAAGATTGCCTTTCTAATGTGCCACTTCAAGAATAGAGGGTCTGTGCCACTTCAGAATAGAGGTGAGGTTCAAACATTCCCCACCTATATGTTTATTAGAGGTAATAATGAGGGGCTCACTCCATCATTTGCCATCCCCATTGTTCCTTATAGCTCTGAAAGTTTCTCCGAGGCAGTTTCTCCTACGTACATTCCTTGCCTTCAAGTCCAAAGCTTGATTCACACATGCAGCCGGCACTCAATGTATGATGGTCTATGAAGTTAAGATTTACATGTGTGAATGAGACACCGCAAATTAAACACCAGAGACACAGCTTTTGTTTTACCCAAAACACATTTTACTTCAGACATTCATCCGAGATTCATCAAGTGTTAAGTAATCAAGTAACGAAAGATCAAGCAATCTACATGCGTATGTAAATGAGACCTTCACCCAAGCCTTTTTTATACTTTGGCTTACATTTCCAAATGGTACATTTCACAAGAAATCCAATGAGATAGCATGCCTTTTTTTTAAGCCCTTGGGATTTAGGATTGCCTTCTGCATATACTGCAAAGTGGCAAGGAAGAGACTGTGGAGAATGCGTTAGTTGAAGAAATCTGTAACAGAGCAAAGAAAGCTTATTCTGGAGTAGATGAACTCTGCACCCTTTGACCTCTTCCATCTTGTTTTCATTTCCATATCTCTCTTTTACACACACCCCTTCTCAGCATGGTTACCTCTCCCCCCCCCACCAAAAAGCTATTAATCATGCCAGCTCAGAGCCAAACATTAGCTAACAGTGATACATTTGCCAGAGATCAGAAAGATGAGTGGTGCTGATTTAAATAAAATGTGATTGTTGACTTTTGAAACAGCCATGTTTAGGATCAGGGGATTTCTTCCAGCTGAAATCAGTCAGCATTTGTGAGGTCAGGACGGAGAGCTCTCCACTTCTGGTTCAAAGCCAGTTGTTGGAAAGCAATAAAATGGAGAGGAGTGAGATTAGGTGTGACATTTTGCACCTTAGATGAATATGCAGCCAGTGAGGATTTCCCCACCTGTCTATGTCCTACTCATACTTTCCACTGCGTCCTTTCTTTGCACTTCTCCTGGCACCCTCTGAGCTCCCCTTCCTGTCATCTCTATTTGGCTGCATTTTATGATCCTCGGGGATTGCTGCTGCCACCCTGAGTAGAGGAGATACCGCGAGGTGGCATGTGTGAGCAGTGTGGAGTGAAAATATATTATCAACTGCTTCACTTGATGGGGGGGGGGTGCTCCATTTCTTTTGTTTGGGAGGAAGTCAACGTCATATTATTATGATAGCTCCATCAACGCCAGCAATTCTGCTGTCAGACAGAGCAATCTCCTCCCTGTGCTGTTCTGCGGGTTCTCCTGACTGTCCATCTGCCCCCCCCCCAGCTGACACAGGGAGGGAAAGTGGGGGCAGGGAAAGCCCCGTTGTGTTAGCAGGACTCATTACACTGGCTTTCACTAGCACAATTGTCCAGCTGAATCTAGCAGGCACACACACACACACACCCCAACACTTGCATTAGCATTAACACTTCCTTCACCTACAAAATGAGACAGCCCAGCAGGAGAAAAGACATCCCACCCTGCCTCAATTGAAAATGCCTAAGCTGGGCCAGCCCTACCATTAGACAAAGTCACATAGCCAAAATCAGCTGCCTGGAATGGCTGTCATGAAAGGAAAGGAAATTGTTAGCTATTTAATTTACCGTTGTTGCATTTTTACTCACACAGAGATGTGCTTGCATGATTTTCTGTCTCAGGAGAGCAATAATAACTTTGCCAATCTTGGTGCTACATGCCTTGACTTGTGGTGGGGGGCACCATTTTCTGTTCCATCCCAGGGAGTCAATTCTCTTGGACTGGCCCTATGCACAATCACACCCCGCCCTCTTAGAAAAGAATCAAGATGCCTCATTCAGCATAATCTTGCTTGAAAACTGAGCCAAGCGGTTCTAAGAAGAATGCTTCCCTATGCTTGGTGTGGGACAACTGGAAAGTAGACGTGACTTCTGATTGTTTCCTTCTGCTGCAATAAAGCCCACAATTCCTGAATGGAATGGGAATAGATGATGGAGATGACTGCATACTTCTCCTCCTCAGTCCAGGCAGATTCCAATGGGCATGTCAAAATCCTAGTTGCATTATGCTTATCCTCTGTGCCTCTGGCCAGTGACATTTTGCTATGTAGAAAGGAACACTTAAAAGACTGGGACTGCTAGCTATGACACCTGAAAACAGAACATCCTTATACAGAGGCAACATTTTTCTGATTTCCAAATGCTAAACGGGTAGAAGCAGAGGAAATGGTCATGTTTGTTTGTTTGTTTGTTTGTTTATAAGGGTCTAGCCTTCCATTACAGTGAAATATGATGACACTGTAGGACTTTGCTAGGGAGAAAGTAGACACTGTGCTTCCTAAGGCAGTGTTTCCCAACCGGTGTTCCGCGGCACACTAGTGTGCCGCGAGACGTTGCTGCCGTGGGAGGGAGGCGGGCGAGTCGGGCGGCGAGAGGCGGGGCGGCGGCGGCGAGGAGAGGCCGCCCAGCGCAGGGCTCTCGCCGTCTGCCTGCCTGGCTGCCTGCGTGGCGCTGACGTCACGGGGCTGTAACGTGCCCCACATAGGCACACGCGGGGTGGCGAGCTCCCTCCCTCCCACATCCCATCGCCGCTCGCTTCGGCCGGCCTACTGGGCTGTCGCAGGCGGAAGGCCTGCACATGCGCGAGGTTTTCGCGCCTTCGGGATTCCCTTCATGCCTTCCTCCTCCCGGGTCCTTGAGAGCGCGGGAAGCGGCAGCGCGAGACCGGCGTTGAGCCTGGTAGGTATTGCGCTTGCCAAGGCAGTCATTTGGGAAATGAAAACTTGCAAAGCAAGCAACCAGTTCAATCTGAAGTACGTATATGCTTAATATCCTGTATCTGAAACCTGTTCTGCCCCCTCCCCCACACTTGGTGCCATTTTCATCTACACATGCAGCAGAGTAAGTTGACCCAGAATAGTACCAATTCAGATGGCAGATGGGAGAATGACAGTGCTGAATGCTTTCCCATGTAGAACAGTCCCTGCAAATAAAAACCTAGCATATTTGGAAGAGGGATGCTAGCCTAACCATTACCTTCTATGCTGTTACTATTTTTTTATTTTTTTTTTTACATAAGTAAAAAGTGACCTTTCCCCATCTGGCATGGTGGTGTGCCTCGAGATTTTTTTCATGAAACAAGTGTGCCTTTGCCCAAAAAAGGTTGGGAAACACTGTCCTAAGGTGGGTAACATTAGGTACAATGTGGGTACACTGGGAGCCAGTGTAGATCCTTTAGGACCATTGTTACATGATCCTGGCGGCCACTTCCAGTCACCAGTCTAGCTGCTGCATTCTGCATTAGTCGTCGTTTTCAAGTCACCATCAAAGGTAGCCCCACGTAGAGCGCATTGCAGTAGACCAAGCGGGAGATAACCAGAGCATGTACCACACTGGTGAGACAGTACTTCAGCAGGTAGGATCTCAGCCGGCGTACCAGGTGGAGCTGGTAGACAGCCATCCTGGGCACAGCTCAGGAGGGGTGAGGGACTTAGGTGGGCTCAGTCAGGAAAGCTTGCAATCTGCCAAATCCAAACTGTCATCCTGATGGATCTTGGGTTTGGATTGCACTGTCAATTTATGCAGGACCTAAAATAATTATATATATATATATATATATATATATATATATATATATATATATGCTTTCGTAGATTTTCACGGGTACAGGAATGCAGGTTTTGGTGTCTTCGGGTGTCTTCCCGTGTAAGAGTTGGGGTGTCTAGGCGACGTTTCGACGAGGTCTCACTCGTCATCTTCAGGCTGGTGCTTTCGGCTTCTTGTTACTGGAACAGAGCAGGATCTCAGTGTTTGAGTTCCTATAAATACTGTTGAGGGGGTGTGGTGTATAGCCTCCAACGTTCTGGGCAGAGAGGAAGTTCCCAGGTTAGTGTGCCTTTTCTTCTTTTGTTCCTTAATTACTTGAGGGATATCTTGAGTGATTTCTTGAGTGATATTCTGAGTACCACTTAGGTGGGTCATTAAGTGTGGATTAGTTGCTAAAGCTTTCGTGTCTTGACCTCTTGAGCTTGTGAAGAGTTTTTCTGAGAAGATGGCTGTACTGCACTTAGTTGTGCTCTGGCTTGGCTTCGTGTATAGGGGCGAGCTGTGGTTTTGTGCCCTGTGCCAGCCAGATCTGTGTAGGGATTGCAGGGGGGTGCAGCATCCGGAGGTGCCACTATGGTTTGGCTACTGGATGGTGTCTGTAATTTATCTGTGGAGAGGGTCTGGGTTTGGGTCTGGTGTGGTTGATTGGTGATGGCGTTCTGTGTGCCTCTGGTTCTGGTGTCGGTTTTTGTGGGGAGGGCTAATTTCCAGATGTCTGGCAGGCGGGACGTGTCGTCACGCTTGTTCATGTTGTGAGGGTGTTTCTCTATCTCGACAGATAAATTACAGACACCATCCAGTAGCCAAACCATAGTGGCACCTCCGGATGCTGCACCCCCCTGCAATCCCTACACAGATCTGGCTGGCACAGGGCACAAAACCACAGCTCGCCCCTATACACGAAGCCAAGCCAGAGCACAACTAAGTGCAGTACAGCCATCTTCTCAGAAAAACTCTTCACAAGCTCAAGAGGTCAAGACACGAAAGCTTTAGCAACTAATCCACACTTAATGACCCACCTAAGTGGTACTCAGAATATCACTCAAGAAATCACTCAAGATATCCCTCAAGTAATTAAGGAACAAAAGAAGAAAAGGCACACTAACCTGGGAACTTCCTCTCTGCCCAGAACGTTGGAGGCTATACACCACACCCCCTCAACAGTATTTATAGGAACTCAAACACTGAGATCCTGCTCTGTTCCAGTAACAAGAAGCCGAAAGCACCAGCCTGAAGATGACGAGTGAGACCTCGTCGAAACGTCGCCTAGACACCCCAACTCTTACACGGGAAGACACCCGAAGACACCAAAACCTGCATATATATATATATATATATCCAGTTCTTCAGATGAGGAATTTCATGCTGGTGCTAACCTGGGAAGTGGAATAAGGGTCTGTCTGTATCTCTCCCCCACCATTTTTTATTTGCTAAAACAGCTTGGAATTCAGTCACTGTTCTGATTTCAATTCACTTGCAAACTTAAATGAATAAACTGGGAATTTATCAAGCTTATACCACAATAAACTTTATGTCCCTAGCTGCATATCATGTTTCCAAACAAGACTTCTTGTGAGAGGGTAATCTCTGGAGGAGATCTTACTGTCTGAGCAGGCTAGATTGAAGCAATAAGGTTAAGCACATTTTAAAAGATATATCCTATTAAGGCTGAAACCATATGCCCACTTCCATGGGAGTAAGCACCGCTGCTCTCACGGAGACGTATTTCTGAATAAATATGCACAGGAATGGGCATAATTTCTCCTTTTATTTTGACAGTTCCCGAAACCTCAATTTCTCCCACTTCAGACAAAGCATGTTCTACCACATTGCTCTGAAGGATTATTACTATAAAATGTTATTATGGTAATAATGCCTCCCATTATGCTAGTGTGATCTGAAAATGCCTCACTCAATTGCCATTTTCTCTTTCAGAGAATTCTGGTTCTAAGAAGACTAAGATCAGAGCTCCTTGATTCTCTCGTTTCATTTAATTACGAGCGAGACTTTTAATTTGTCGCAGATGGGAAGGGAATGCCTCTTCGAGCTGCCATTACTTGGATTGCATTGGTTCAGCGATAAGCTTCAAAAAGCTGCAAAGGAAAACAAAACGCCGCAAGAGAAAGTCTAATCTCTGCCTTTACAATAATAGATTGAAACGGCAAGGAACCCTGAGAGATAACAAATGGAAAACATTTCTCTTTAGCGCCAATACCACACAATGATAAGCTTTGGTTGAGAAGCAAAGGGAGGTAAAATACAGTTACTCTGTCTTGTAAAGGAAACAGGAGCAGATCATAGTAGGATTCTGGGGTAGGGAGGGTTTGCAGCCGTCACTGCAGAGCGTGATAAATGAGCCAAAGAGATAGAGTGAAATTAAGGGTGTGCCCATGCCAGGTATTTCCCCCATGTTTCATTTCAGTATTTCCCCTCATTGTCCTGGAAAAATGGAGTGGCGGAAGCCAGTCTCTTGATTTCCTTTGAGTGGTATGTACGTTCACAGTTAGGAGCGCCAACTGACAGGCACCCATCAGTCTGTTTACCAGGGACTGAGCATTTTGCATAGCAGCCACTGCCCTGTGGAACTCTATTTATTGACATGTTGGGGGTTTTTAAGCAGGGGTTGGATGGCCATCTGTCACGGATGCTTTAGCTGAGAAACCTGCATTGCTGGGGGTTGGACTAGATGACACTCAGGACCCCTGCCAACTCTATACTTCTGTGACTCTACGATTTTACATTACAGGTGCTTTTACCAACGTTGTCATTTTTCTCTGTTGTATTCCGCAGTCCTATTATTTCCTATGAACATGCAGCTTTTGTAAACATATAAACACATGAAATGATCATGTTAATGCTTATTCTCAGCCCCCTCTGCCACCCCCCCCTTCAATCTCTAGTACAGTTAGGGTCAATAATTCTGGCCTACCTTACAATGTGTCCCAGTTGAAGCAATGGTACAGTTCTCTCCGCACAGAGTTCCTCCATGGAGCTGCACTGAGGAAATCATAAGGCGCTGCTTCCAGGTGGGGAGTTGTGAGAAAGATCTCTACCAGGAAGATCCATGTGGCAGTATTATCTTTCAGGATCAGGTACTACTGCCCCCCATGAGGCCATCTCCAAGAGACACTCCATGCAGAAAGGTTTTAGAGCACTGGTCTTCAACTGGTGGGTCGAGACCCCTAGTGGGTCATGGTCTGATCCTATGCAAATATATGGTTGCTGGCATCTGTTTATCTCGAGAGTCAATGGAGTGTGTTTCTGGGGGTGAACTCGAACTGCTGGAGAATCACAGTGCCTGCTGTAGCTGCAGAAACTCGTAACTGCTGCCTCCTGCATTGTTTTTGCTGTGTTAGCAACATCTTTGTGACCTCCCCAGGGCACAAGCCTGGAGAGTGTGTATGGAGGTCCTGGGCTGCCTGGACAACAGGGCATCCCTCTCGGCCTACTGACATAATCCAAAGGAAAGCAGAGCAATCAGCTTAACTGAAGGATTTGCTGGAAGGAGGTGCACAACGCACCATCCAACCATCTTAGGGACTCCACTCTGGATTTCCCCCTTAGCTTTTTCCTCTCAAAAAGATGTCCTTCAAAGCAGCAGGTACAGATTTTCCCTCAGGATTTGCTCCCAAAGCCTTTTTCAAGAATGAGTACAGCTGCAAGGCAGCGGAGGTTTCAATTCAGAATTGACAAGCCCCATCTGCCCCCCCCCATTTCCCTCGACAGTATGTGCAAACCACCTTCTTGACCACTAGACTCAATATCAGCCTTGTCCTCTCAATCCGCCAGAGCCTGTCTTCGCATGCAAGGGAAGGCCCTGACTCCCTGAGGGTTCGAGGGTAGCCACCCTCCCCTGGTTTAAGTAGCCAGTCAAAGCCATGGGATGTGGCCGCTGTCGCTTCTAGGATTAAGAACTGGGTTCGCAAATGCATGTTTAAGTTAAGAGTGGGTCCTGGGTCTTGAAAAGGTTTGAGTGTACTAGTTTAGAGCATCTAAACCTGGTTGATGATAATATGGGCGATGTATTTTGAGAATTTAGGAAAAGGACTGTATACGGTGCTTATTTTTCTAGACAAAAAGCTGCCAGAACACACCTCCCTCAGAAGACCCACCCCAGAGCCCAAAGAGAATCTCTTCAGGCTGAGGGTCAGGTCTCCTTGCCAGCCAGAAGCTTGCTGAGGCTGTTCCGCTGAGGTGAGGTGAGCCTTCTGCAGCTTAACAAGCCTCACGTGAGCCAGACCAGCTGGTGACTTACTCAGCTGAGGCGCCGCTTTCCCACGCATCTGCTATTTTCTGGGGGCTGAAGAGCCTCAGCAAAGCTCTGCTGCGCCTCCGGCTTGTGAGGAAACCCTCTCTAGAGCCCATAGAGAATGTCGCCTTTGGGTACTCCTCGTGACCCGGAGGCACAACAGGGCTTTGCTGAAGCTGGTCAAGTCTCTTCCTCCACTTCTGGGGCCCAGCTGAGAGGTGCTGTTCCGGCACGTTCCGGCTGGAAAAAAAGCCTTGTCCGTATACATAATAACTGCCATTGTCTTCCTCAGGAGACAGGCAGATGGAGTGGCATGGCATGCACATCTTTTCTTTAGATGGAAAAGGTGTGCTTCTAGAGAGATGGAAACACAGAGAACAAACTGCTTGCCTTCCAGATCCCTCTCCATCATCGCTCTCCACTCTGTGAGAGTGACAAAGCATCAGACTGCCTCCATGTGCCAAGGAACTACAGCTCCCACAGTCTCACCAAACATTTGTTCCAGAGAGAAATAAAATGTGTGTAAGATGCAGGACCGTGGGAAGAAACGGATGCTACAAGGAAACCATACTAATAGTAACATGGGACAAATGCTATATATCTGGGGTCGCTCAAAGCAGGCCCCAGAGGAAATAGAGCTTGCTCCCAATTTGCAATGCAGCAAAGATGTGCACACAGGATACCTTTTGCCCAACTTGGCTGTGGAAATCAGAGAATCCACAGCTGCCTGCCAAATATCCATTCCCCTCCAAGTTGTCTGCAAACGACTGAGAAACTTTTCTCCCCCTGCTGGCCTTTCCTTGGTTGTGCTGCATTTCCGTTAATGATGAAGGGCTTTTGTCAGATGGTTTCAATTAGATCCATAAGGATTTCACTAAGAGAAATGGTCCAGTTTTTTGGTGTGTTTTTTGGTAGATTCACACTTCATGAATTCCTTGGCAGGCTTGCCTTATGTAACACTGATGTTGCTTTGGATTGCGACATTGCGTCATTGGGCCTGAAATGCGTTGGGGACACACTATCTTACTCTCCAACGCTTCACGGGTGAAACTGAGGACACATATCCTTGTCACAACTTAAGTGTGGGGTTTGCTGCAAGGTACCCTGCGAATATCGGCTTTAAGGGCAGGGCTGAAACGTCAGTGACAATAACATCTGCAGCCACATTAAAAATAACTATCTTAACCCACATCTCTGCTACACATTGCCAAAAGTTCTTCTGAGCCTATTGTATTGAGAATTGTAGTCCAAACATCTGGAGGGTCACAGGTTCCTCGCCGCTGATGTGAAGGATTGCAGTATAAGGAAATTAAGGAACAATATCCTCTCTGTGGACCCATGGGTTTAAACTGTTCGGCTGCCTAATGGCTGTGGCCATGCTGGCTATGGATTTCAGACAAACAGATTAACTATCTTTTGAAACAATGTACAAACAGGAAAGTAACCATCCAGATTTCTCTCTCTCTCAGCTCTGATAGGTTCCTCCTTATCTTCAACAAATGTGGTATGGACTGTATCCAATATTCCTTTTAGCTTAAAAGGCAGTTGCCAAAAGAACCCGCTAGGAATTCCACCACCAATACATTTCTGCCACACATACAAATTTTATTGACAATAAGGAATATAGATTGAAAAAAATCTATATGGGCTGATAGCACTAAACATACGCACAAAATGCTCAACAGGGAGAGGTCAAATCATGAATCGGAAGAAAGGGAGAACAGGAAAAGGAACCACAAGACATAGTTTGATGGAGCTTCCTTGAGTGTTGGAGACTTCCTTTTGGCTGTCTGAAGTGTTTGGCACCAGCTGTCCAGTGGAAGGGAGTTCTATCTGATCTAGTCCAACCCCTGTGGTACCTTGACAGAACTATCAGGCCCTTCCAATCCTTGGGAAGCTGTCTCTCGATCCTCCATCCCCTCCACCAAGGTGATGTAGAACTTGCTCTCAATCTTTTCAGACACGTCCTCCTGAAGTTAGCCACAGGAATAAGGTGCACAATAAAGCCCTCTCCACGTTGCAAAGGTATCTTACTCAGGGACCAGTTTCAGAAATGACTTTTTTTCCAGCACTCTGCACTATGAAGGGAGAAGGGAGAATCCTCCATTCAGGAGCGCATCAGAAATAGTTACTATCAAAGCTAGAAAATAAATTACTGCACCGAGGAGACAGTGGGCATGGAAAAAGGAGGAGCAGAATGTGACAATTGATCCACCCATCCCAAAACACTGAAACAAATTGCGTGTGAACCTGAGTGAAACATTTGGAGCCTGATTTCCTCCCACTTATTGAATTATTCCCATACTAGATAAAGCCACATTTTTCAGGGGGAAGCATCAACTGATTGATTGGAGCTCCCTGTCTATAATATATTTACAGGCACACACATTCCCTTTGCACGTAGGGTGCGCACAAAAAAGTATGCATAGTTCCTTTATCATTCACATAATGATGGTGTTATTTCAGGGGTCATAATGTGCATTCAAGAAACTAATGATATTTCTTTTGTCTGCTTCAAAATGGCTGAGTAGCCACTCTGTGTTCTTTCATTCTACAAACTTTTTTTCCTTTTTTAGTCGTTGCTGAACTGCAGTCATTGGCACCGGTGAAACAAAAGGTTTGGGATTTCTCCTATCTGACCAACACTATTGTCTGCAAACTCTTGATGAAGGGCTCCCTCTGTTGGGAAACTGGAGCAAACTAAATATGAGCTCTTTTTGTTCATTGAGTTGTACTTCCAGGTGGATAACAGTAGTAAAATCACTAGACTGGCCAGTCTGTAGTTACATAATTCATCATTTTCTTTGGTGGTTGGGACAACAATATGCCCAGCAAGTATATTACACATGAAGGATAGCAAAGCTATGGATATTTAGGTTTAGATTTAGATTTAGATTGGCTGTGTGTGTGTGTGTGTGTATGCTGTGTACACACTATACATTTAAAACACCCCCAAAGGAATCCTGGGAACTGTAGTTTGTTAAGAATGCTGGGAACTGTAACTCTGGGAGGACAAACTACAGTTCTCAGGATACTTTAGTGTGGAAATGTGCTTGTAATGCTCTCTACATGTATGGTGTATATGGTGTATACACAGCCGAAATCCTTCCCCCTAGACTAATTAACCAACAAGCAAGTCTCCACATGATGGCAGCAGAGTGTTGAATGAGTCATCCTATCCAGCAGTATGTTACAGACACAGCCATATGCTGTTTCATTCGAATCCTCTTTGGGACCACAGAACCTATTTTCACACCTGGATGATGTTCCAAAAATGACCATAGGAATCAGGGCTCACGCCTCCTCCAACAAGTCCTGATCTTGCAACCTAAAGGATATTACGTGAGGATTCATCCTGTGGCACAACCCAGCTGTGACTTAAGAGAGGAAGACTGCACAGAGATCTGCCCGACACATAAGGAAGCTGGAGATTTCCCATGCAATCTCTGTGGCTGCTGGCACTGGTATGAAGATGTTATGCTCGTTTGGTAAGTGGGTTACAATTATTCCATCTGCATAAAACTGTTCTTACTGGGCTGAATGCTGTTTGCGACTAGTGTTCTTGCTTTGCATCCGTTGCATTTTTAGGATGTTTTGTGGTTTTAAATTAATACCGATTTGATTCTGTAAATTTGTATGTTAAATCACAAAATTTTAAAACAAATGGATCAAAAATTGAAAGTCATCAATAATAAAAAGAGATTAAAGCGGAAAAAGTTACTAGCTACAAAAACGTATACTGTCCAACTTGCCCAAACATACGTATGTAGATAATTTTTGGTTCTTTGCAGAAAGAGGGAAAGAAAGGAACCACTTTGTGTTCCAATATACAAAGGCTTTCCTGCCTTGCATAGTCATGGCAACCAGGAAATGAGTAAACCTCTTCCCTTTCATTTAGAACACAAATCTAGAAACAGAGTATCGCCCAGACAAATATTTATTTTGTATTTTCTTCCATATTGTACTTTTCTCCATTTAAGATGCATGTGTTTTCTTTTAACCCCACCCCACTGATTTTGGAACCATGATATAGCAGTGAGTGCTTGTACAGAGAATCATAGAATCGTGGAGTTAGAAGGGACCGTGAGGGTCATCTAGTTCAACCCCCTGCAATGCAGGAATCTTTAAGAGGGGGGAGGAACTAGGAAAAATTATAAAAAAAGAAACTGTTCCTAAATTATGTAGAATGTACAGACAAAAATATTTGCGATAGCCAGCTCTGCTTCAGAGGTTTCTAGGTGTTTTTGATATTCTGAAATTACTCCTACATGCCACAAGAGGGCTATGTATATATTGGTCTAGTTTTCAGACTGTTATTTCTGCAGTAAGTTCTACACGCAAAAAACCCCCACATAAATATAAAAAATATAAAATAATACATTTCTTACCCACCTTTCACCACCAGTTCCCAGCGCAGGATACAATAATTAAAAATTTAGAATTAAAAGCGGTTACAACAGATTTCAGCCATTGGAACAGGGTGGGTCTTGAAAACACACAAAAGTGCATCTTTAGCAATCGCCAAAAACTGTATAGTGGACCCAGCACCCAGACCTCTGAAGGAGGTAGAACTTCCCTCTTTGTTGCCCTTAGCACCTCAGTGGATCTGTAGGGAAGGAGACAGTCTTTCAGATATTTGGTGCTGAAGTAATTGAGGGGTTTAAACACCAGCGTGAGCACTTTATATTGGGCCCAGAAACAAACTGGCAGCCAATGCAGCTGTTTTAGAACAGAGGTTATAGGAGGCAACCCAAGCCAATAATTTGGCTGCTGCATTTGGACTCGTTGAAATTTCTGAGTCGTTTCAGTGGCAGTCCCACACAGAGCTCATTGCAACAATCCAATCTGGAATCTGCCACAACATCATCTCCATCTAAAAGTTTGCTGCAGCTGGCAAACCAGCCATAGATGGTAATAGCCACCGAGGCCACCTGGGCCTCAGGAAACAACACTGGATCCATGAGTACCCCCAAGCTACAGAAGTGCTCCTTCTAAAGGAGGGCAACCCCACCCAGAAGAGGCTGCCTTCCCACCTCCTGGATTTGAGAACCTGGAACACAGAAGACCTGTCTTTTCAGGATTCAGCTTGAATGTGTTTGCCCACATCCAGTCCATCAGGGCCTGCAAACACCTGCCCAGCACTCGCACGTTTGTTGTAAACAGCTTTGTTTGCTTTGATAAAGAAAGGATATGTCATTAAAGTAAATAATTAAATAATCAGGACCAACCAGAAGCACCTGGTGATGACAGGAAATTACCATCAATATTGTTGGTGGGCTTAAAGTGTCATCTTTTGAGAAACAGCAACTGTTTGGGCTGAGCCAAAAAACCCCCAAAACCCTTCAGTCTTGTTTCGATTGCCAGCTTCTTGGAATGTAGCTGGAATGCAAAGGCTTTTCTGCAAGTCACACCCACCTTGCAAAAGCAGATTGGAGACCTTAAAAATATGTGCGTCGTTCTGGCTCAGTTGGTAAATGTGAGGCTCAAGGCAGCAGTCAGGGTTGTCTTTACAGCTGCAATAGACATTCTCATACTCTCTTCTTCCAAGGAAACTGACCCTGAATTCCATATGGCTATGGGAGGGGCTGCAATGAAGCAGGCAAACACATCTTTTGTGTTGTCAACAGAAGGCATCATTTGAAATGATCAGGAAACAGGTGATGGGCAAAGCTTCTGTCTGGTCCCTTGGAGAGCTGCTAACAGCCAGAGAGGACAGTCCTGGGTTAGATGGCCTGAGCCGATATGAAGAAGCTTCTAAGCAGCACTGTTTTTCTAGAAAAAGAGATGCGGGAACTCACCATGAATGCCTCCCTTCTTCTCTTATAATGACAGTAGTGACCACCTGAGAGGTGCCAGAACTGAGTTCTGGCGAGTTCCGGGTGGGAAAAGCCCTGCTTCTAAGTGATTCTGTGAAAGGGAATTGGAGGTACCTCTACAATTAGAGAAGGATCATATGCAGGTCCACACTATTCCCATTTCCTTCACTGGATCCGGGGCGTTAAATAAAGCTGCCTGAAGTAAACCCTACACAAATCCAGAGTGGAGTCCCTAAAATGGTTGGATGAAGTCTTGTATGCCTCCTTCCGGCAACTCCTGCAGCCAAGCTGGTGCCAAATGTATTGCTGTGCTTTCCTTTGGACCACATCAGGCGGGCCAGGGGGGTGGCTTTTGTTGTCTGGGCAGCCCAGGACTTCCACAGAGACTGCCCAGGCCTGTGTCCAGGAGTTTCATTTTAAGCCTCTTCTCGTGCCCTTCTGTCCACATACTGCTTTGCCCACAATTTCTCTACCTAATCATGCCTGTGCTCAATTTTTTTCTCAGCTTATAAAGTCCCTGGTTCCCCCACCCCCACCCTTCCCACCATATAGATTGTAAATAAAAGTGGGCAAAGACTCTCTGCCAACAGGGCTCAGGAACTTTACTCCTTGCACTGCCATGGCATAATTGGCAGAAGCCTTTTCCCCATAATATATGCTGTGTTGGAACTGCTTTTGAAGACAATTTGGACATCAGCTGACTCAAAATGCAGGAGCCAGAATTTTAACAGGCGCTGCCTGCTAAGACCACGTAAAAGAACCACATTGTCTGTCTGCTAGTTTCTGGGCTCAGAAGTGCTGTTTTTGACCTTTAAACCCCTACATGGTTTTGTTAATCCAAATAAATAACTCCTCCCACATACAGTGCAGTGGTACCTCGTTTTACAGACACTTCAGGTTACAGACTCTGCTAACCCATAAATATTACCTCGGGTTAAGAAATTTGCTTCAGGATGAAAACAGAAATCGCGTGGCGGCAGCGGGAGGCCCCATTAGCTAAAGTGGTACCTCAGGTTAAGAACGCACCTCCGGAATGAATTAAGTTCTTAACCTGAGGTGCCACTGTATTCCACATACAACCCTTGGCACCCTGTTAGTAGTATAGTGGGTGGCAGTTACAAGGTGTAGAGCCTTCTGGGTAGAGGCACCCCTGTTTGGAACCTGCTAATAAGGCAAATTCATCTATGGTCCTTTAGGAAGTAAGTAAAAAAAAAGTTATCGTATTAGCAAGACGTTGGATTTAAGATGGAGTACCAATATTTTTAATCCTGGTCGTATTGGTTTTTGAGTCTTGTGGTGGATTTTATCTTTATTTATTTCAGTGTTTGTATGAACACTTGCTTTTTGTTTTTTAACTGAATGTGCGAACCACTCAGAACTATGGTTATAGCGTGGTATATAAATGTAATAACTGAAGTAATGACTGTAGAAACCATTTTTTTTAAACTACGTAAAAAAGTGAGACCAATGAAAGGGTGTGTGTGTCATACCAGTTTCCTTGGAGTGCGATTTGCCTGTTGCTTTGGAAATAAGCTCCAACTTCTGGATGACACAACTTCTGTTGTGACACAGAGGCACATGAACATTAACACAAGGTACTTGCTCTGTGCTAATAACAGATGTCACTACTGCACTTTTGGTAGGATTTGTCTTTTTATGAACAGGATTGGTTTAAGGAAGGTGCTGTTTATTTCAGCATTGTTACATCGTTAAGTAGAAAGAGATTTTGTTGTGCTGAAGGACTCTAATGGACATGCCTTAGTCGTATTCCCCCCCCCCCGGGGGGGGAATGTGCAGCACACTTTTAAAGTTCCCAGTTAGCTGCCTGGTGGGGTGTGAATGGGTGTCTTTTCTGGGACAGATCCATACAATCGGCTCAGGCAAAGGAATTCCCAAATTGTTGAGTGTTAGATTTAAACTTAACTGCGGGAGGCAGTGGAAGACAGGAGTGCCTGGTCCATAGGGTCACGAAGAGTCGGACACGACTAAACGACTAAACAACAAGATTTCAACTTAGTTTTGGTCATTCTAGAAATGTGCAAAATATTAAGAAAACTGGATGACACGAGGTTAAAAAAAATGGATCGCTTGATATGGAATGACCCGTTGGTAACAGAAGCGGACTTAAGAATCGCCTGAGCTAAATATTCCGAAGCGAGGGCGGGCGTGGCGGGGCTTTAGCAAGAGGAGGTGCACGTGTGTATGAGAGATTTCTTTCATGGGCAGAGCGGTTACTCAGCAGACCTGTCATTTGTTCCACCCGAAAATGTTTGCAGCGTGAAACCCGACGCTGTTGTTGCTGCAGCTGCCGCCAAGTGGGAGGGCCCAGGAGGAGGAGGAAGGAGGAGAAAGTTCAGCTCCTCCTCCTCTTCTGGGCTCTTCAGTTATTTTTTTTCTTCTCGGAAGAGTTAGGGGAGCAGAGCACGGCTGAGAAAGCAAGAGGAGGACACGCAGCGCTTGGGCGTTCCCTGGACCTTCCTTGACAGCCTTCCTGGGGGCTTACCTGCCAGGTGAGAGGGTTGCACCAGGGGGAGGCCGCAGCTGCGCCTTCGTGCCCGGCTGCTGCGGGCGCTGGCGGGCATCGGGCGCGTCTCTGCTGGAAACGGAGCCCCGGGCGAGGCGGGCCTTGCTCCGCCTGAAGCCAGCAAGGCGGGGGACTCCCTGCCACACACCTATAGCAGGTTGGGAAGCGGCCCCTCTTAATTCAAGGGGGCCTCAATCTCAGGGAAGCTGGTGCCCTTCCTCTCTTAGGTCGCCCCGACCTAAACTGGGTTTGCGGGAAGGGCTCCTTCCTTGCTGCCCTCCCTTCTCAAGCGCAAACATGGCTTGCAAGTCTTCCTTCTCTGCCCGCCAAGGGCGGAGGTGCTGGGTTGGGTCGAGGAAGAGCGGGAGCCTCGGGCTTGCTGCTCCTTGTTGGGTCCAACAGCCTGGCTCGGTGCGGGCCTTGCTCTGCAACAGGGCGGGGTGACTTTTCCAACTTACAGCTTCCAAAACTTGAGGGGTGCTCAAAAGTTGTAACGTGACTTGGGAATTCAAAGGATTTAATAGGATGTTTGGTGGGTAACACCAGTGTAAAATCGCATAGAAATCGTTAAAAAGGATGGCCAAGTGCTTGTAGTTGTGTAATATATTATTTATTATTTAGTGTTACCTGATGTTTTCAGAAGGTAGAATTAAAACGGTTTTCCGAAAGCAAGTTCATGTGCTAACCAAGCTAAATGTTGTCCAAACACAAAAATAGCAGCAGATTTGAATTCCTCAAACATGTTTTCAAGACCCCTCACAGAAGAAAATGGCAAAAAATAAGCTTCACTCCCTAAAATGGCACACTCTACTCGTGTAAGCTTTTCTGCTTTGCAGCATAGAATAATAGAATCATGGAGTTGGGAGGGACTATGAGGGTCATCTAGTCCAACCCCCTGCACTGCAGGAATCTCAACTGACATAACATATTGTCATCCAACTTCTGCTTAAAAACCTCCAAGGAAGGAGAGCCCACCATTATTATTATTATTATTATTATTATTATTATTCCTATTCCTTAAATGTATACTTGATGTCTTCTCTTAATGAATTCTTAACAACAGTCCTTTCCGCTGCCTTACTTGTTTTATTTAAAAAAAAAAAACCTGGCAAATTTTAAATTAGAAGTTCCTTGGGGCAGGGACTTTTCTTTCTGATGTTGGGTGTTGTTGCCTTGTAAGGTGCCTTGGCATTGTGAAAGTAAATAATTTCTACTGGGCCCTTATAATAGCTTCATTTATGTTGTTTATTTCTGGCCTTTCAAGTGCTTCAAGTACATGATTTCAGTAATCCTGTAATTAACACCTGCATTTTTTGCCCCCTGTATCCTGGCCCATCACAGCAGCCCTCAAGTGCAGGACAGAAGTTATTTACTTATTTATTCTGTTATTTATTTATACTTCTTCCATCCTCCAAAGCAACATACATGGTTCATCTCTTTCCTCCATCGTATCTTAACAACAAACCTGTGAGGCAAATGAATGACATGCTCAAAACTTCCTTGCAAGTTCCATGCCTGAATGGAGATTTGAATCTGAGTCTCTCCAGTCCTAGAATGAAACTTTAATTGCTTCTCTGCACCACTTGTACATAGGGATAGGCCTGCCTTTGTCAGACTAGGTAATTCCCGTGGGCTTAAGGTTAAGGTCGAAGACCTCGAGAACAAATACCTACAAGCAGATGAGCAGTGCTTGGTGAAATCTCAAACCTGGGATGTGAGGAGGAATTCGGTGCCCTACATAGCATCTTCCCTATGACTAACGGAGGCAGACCAAATTATGTTAGATAAGCAGCTCTATGAAAATTTGCTTATTTGTCCATAATATATACAGGGTGTGGAACCATGAGTTGTCTCAGTAGAGATCTTTTTTAATTTTACATGAAGTTGTACACCTTGCCTTCTGTGGATTGTAAAATGCTTTGCACAGTTGGAAGGCTATAATATTTTTTGTGAAGTGCGCTAGGTACCACACAATAATTTCTAGACATGCGTGATGCAGATTTTTAAGGCTTGGCTTATTTCTGTAATTTTAAGTTGCTTAAGACTGAATTCCATATTATGTTGTCATTCTTACCTGCCCCGAGACCTTAGGGTGAAGGATGAGTTATAAATTGTTTTAGTAGTAGTAATTAATAATAATAAATAATAGAAATGCGTAGTGATATGTGTGGATTTGTGGTCTGCGATACTTGCCCTTGTTTCCCAAATGTGGCAGTGTTGTTTTCTTTCCCTTCCTGTGTCTGAACTGACAACAAAGAATGTTCTGTCTCTTTATCTTCTATAGTTGTTCCTAATAACATTGCTGTTTCTGGGATCCTGTTTCTGGTTGTTTGTTGCAGAGGATTCTGGTTTAGGGGCTCCTGCACAGGATTATTTTGCTCCCAGGATTATTTTGGGATGTGTGTCTTGTTGGTAGACCTGCCTGAAAGCTACTGTAGTGACTGAAATGCTATGTTGCTGGTCTAGCATATCCTATAATGCTGTTGCAATATGCTAGTGGATAGGGGTGGGGTGCTTAACCCTCCTCTCTGCCAATGACTCCAAGCAGCTTTCAGTTCATTTCCCCCTCCCAGGTGGGCTCTTAAACTGGAGCAAGGCCAGTTGAGATCAGCCTTCAAAAGAACATTTGCATGGGAGAACTGGCAGCAGGTACAAGAGAGATTAGTCTCTCATTTCAGCCTGCTGACCCCCCTGCCCTGCAAGTCCCATCCCCAACCCCCAATTCCTGGTCGGGAATGGGGTTAGGAATGTTCTTATGCCAAAATCATATGTAGCTCTGCCCAGAGCGTAAGATGTGGGAATCCCCTGGTTCAAATTACCAGTACACATCGCGGAGAAACACATTTGATGGCTCCATGCCATGGTCTTTCGATTTTTTCACTTCCCCATCTGCAATGTAGGGGATAATTATGCTGGCTTATTTTGTAGATCTCTCAAGTCTAGAGTGATGGGATGGATATCTGCAATGACTGTTCATTCTCATTTAGATTTCAGCCTGCGCAAATCAACAGGATTGGCAGAACCAGCCAGTATAACATCAGGTCCTCTTTTCCCCGCGCACTGTTTTAATTTTTTATGTACTGCCACCCCACCCTTTTGAGCTGTGGTGTGAACTTGCCGTGGCAATGGGTGCCCATTTGTGTCTCCCCTGATCAAGTGGGCATAAAGTGAGGCAATTGTTACCACAGAATTTGCGTGTTGGCAACTGAGCCCTGTTCCCCCCACCCTGCCTTACCTCACCATACTCCGTTGCTACGGGTGCTTCTATCCCCGCTAGAGTAGCGATTAAAAATGGGATTAAAAATGAAGAAATGTACCGGGGGAGAGACAGGGTTCAGCTGCCTTCGCCCATGTGCAACATTTGTGGTAAGAGTTGCCACCTTCACCACCCGGGTGTTATGTGTGAATTGGGCAGAGAGGCCAGGAAGTGCGTCTGGCCCCTTCATGTCCGGTTTAGACCTTGGTTTCAGCATGTGGACGTCTGGAAAAAGGAATCAGTGTGGCCTCAGTTCGGGCCTTGGAGCTTTAAGTCAGTTCCTTGCTCAGTTTCGGACAAATTCCAATCTCTTGGATTCCATCCCTCAGCTGCTGGGCAGGGGAATGCAAATGCAGAACAGGGTGGTAACGAGGCCAAACTAAAAATAGGAATGTGCATTTTGTAGTATTGAATAGCCAATAGGTTGTATTAATTATGACCACTACGTTTCATATAAAAATATATGCAGAAACATAACTCTGCTCTAGTAAAACAGGCCAGAGAATGAAATTTTTGGGAGGGGAGGGTTTCATGCAGTGGTGGTTGCTAGCTACCCCGTATTATCCTGAGCCTATCTTGCCTCGTAGGGTGGTTGTGAGAGAGAAGCAGCAGCCCAAGGTTGTTTGGGGATTTTTATGGACCCAAAATCCACATACACTCAAATTAATAAACACTGGCTCCAGTCTAGCAGGAGGTTGAACTGCAAACAACCCATTGAAATGACTGTGCTCATGCAAGTCCTCTTCATTTCAGTGGGACCTGTACAAGAAAACCTCTCAAGTTGCACCTAGGGTAAATGCATTAAATTCTGTGCATCAAATCAATGATCAGGCAGGGAATTTTTTGATTGTGAATTCAAGCACACTGGACAGGTTTTATTGTTGTAGGCCTCCGAACTTCAGGAAGAAGGATGTGGGAAGAAAACTTCATTAACCAAGGGCTGCTTTGTTTCATTGCCCTTTCTTCCTCATTAACTCCCACATGTTTCTTTGTGCATTGCAGCTTTAAGTGCTCAGTAGCAGTTTCTGCTTTCCTTCTAGAATAATTGACTTGTGACATCACTGCTGGCTGTCATGGAAACCATAACAGCCCAGCACAGTGTGTGGCAACCTTCCCCAACTGGGTGCCCTGCATTTTTATGGGATCACATCTCCCATCAAGCCCAGCCAGCACAATGCAGCTTCTTAAAATGGGACAAGCGCTGCAGGAACTGGCCAGGAACTCCACTGCTGATGGGAGCTCTTCTCATGAACTTTCTTACCACCCCAGTTCAAGAAGGATGTAAATACAATGGATGGGATATGGAAGAGGTTTGTTAAAGTAATGGGGAAATACTTCAGGTGTTGAAGATCAGTGTAGTTGGCCAACTGGCGATCCTTTGGCTGGAACAAGCTTTTGAAATAATTGTCCCTGGAAGCTCTGACAAAATCAAGATGTGGCAGAAAGTTTGCCTGTGCTTTTGGCTTGTAAGAAAATGGTTCCCAAAGCAGTGAATCCAATGCTTTAGGTTAAATCTGGATTGTAAATCTAATTCTGTAGAGTTTTGAAGCCCTTAAGATGGCACCAATTTCCTTGCCATCTCTGCAGAAAGGTCAGTTTGTATGGCAAAAAATACTCTGGCTCCCAAGTTACTATAGTGCAGACCCTGAAAACATAGATTTGCTATTCCTGGGATACAGTTTAAATTAATGGTTTTCAAATTTCATACCTTCTGGAAACCTTTTTGGATGGATTCATCTATTGCAAACTTTTTTTGATGAATTCATCTACTCAGGAACCTTCCCCTATAGAGAAAATTATGGAAAGCATTAGAGGGGCACTCTGGTTTGGTTAGTACATAATGGCCAAACTATGGTTTGGTGACTGAGACTTTGCTTGTGCTTATAGTATGCTTGATTTGAACCCAGTGGCAATCTAAGGAAGTAAGAGAGAGAATTAATGTGATCTAGCAGCATGGTATGCATGATCATGTGCAATTCCAATCTTTCGAAACCAAGTTGAGAGAGAGCTGCTACTCTAAATATAGCATTTGCCTACAAAAAGATTAGCCTTAAGGTACCAGTGTGGTTTTAAAAGGAAAGTAGTAATAGAAGCTTGCATTTTTAGCTGTATCATAATATATTCTATATCTTAAATACTAAGCTTAGTTCCCTGAGTGTCAGTCCTTATGTAGATGGAACTCAAAAGGGGAAGGCAGCAGAATTCAGAAACCCCTCCTCCCTGGGCTTTTTTAGATGGAAATCACCAGAACTCAGTGATGATACCTCTCAGGTGGGTGCCATTGCCAGTCTTAGAGAACGAGGGAGGTGTTTATGGTGAGTTCCAGCACCTCTTTTTCTATAAGAATAGCACTGGGAACCCCAGTATTTACAGTAGTACTTTAAAAACCTTGAGCAACAAAATGGAGGGGGGCGGGAACCCGAAACGGATTAATTCTCATTGACCGCATAATGCTGACTGATAGGGAGGGAAAGGAAAATGGGTGGGAAGCTGGGAGTGGCATGGAGTATCCTTGAAACTAGCATGGCTGGGGCTCGGAGCAGTCTGCACTGCATCATATATAGGGAGCCACCATGACTAGTTGCCATTGACACCCTTATCCTCTGTGACTTTGCCTGCGTTAAAATGCAGGCTTTGCTCTCACAGAAGGCAGCGATGGCCATGAACAAGGAGCAGCTGTGGTTGCCCCAGGTGCAAAATTTCAGCACCTGGTGCTTCCTCTATACTGCTGCATGCTTCTGTTGCTGGGCTCCGTTGAAAATGGCTTCTCCATAAGAAGCAGGAAGTGAGCTCTCCAGACAACGGAATGACTCTTATCTCTGCGGCAGCAATCTTCTGGGTGACAGGGACGCTGTTAGGCAGTTGAATGCACATACGTACTCTGTCCATTTCCCTCCCACCCACCCCTGCCCCTCTGCACAGCCCCGGACACTGGCTACCCATGCTATGCCACTGCTAGATGGGCATTGAGCTGATCCAGCAGGTTAAGCCCCTTTAGCTGTGTAAGGTGGTAGCCATCACAACATCTTCTGGTAACTAATTTCTTAAGTTCTGCATCCTACATATTGAAAAAGTCTCATCCTGCCCCAGTGGAGGCTAGTCCATTGCACCACCCTCAGCCAGCCTTCACCTGCCTGCTGTTGTACTTTCATCAGATCCAGGGCTGACTCTGGCTCTATCCACTTCTTGTCTCCCTTGGCTTCTGCCCTACTGGTTCCATGGAGCACCACTCCACCCCCTGACCCAAATGTATATTTATATTGGTGGACATGGCATGAAATCCTACAATCATCTGTACGAAAACTAAACAGGGGAACTCTGCAGTATAGAAACAGTGGCTTTATTAATGCTGCTAGGTAAAAAAAACAAACCCAAAACCCCATGGTTGTAAAAACTGTAGGCCTCTATTTACACTGCAGGCTTTGAGGGAAAGACCTTATTTATCCTTCAGCAAGCGAGTTCTCACATATAAATTGAGAAACTTTGTGCTTCTTTGGGGTATATAAATATGCTTCAGCTGTCCAATTTAAAGAAGTCCATTCAGCCGTGTATTTGCCAGAGTCTAGTGATTCACCCTTTAATTGTTTTCTGATGTAAATTTATAAATCCCACTCATGACCTACTTTCCTTTTGGGGAGAAGTGTTCTCTTTTATTATTTATTTTAAAAGATTAAATGAAACTGCTAAAGTAATGAAAAATTAATCTGGTGCCTTTAAAAAAAAAAAACACCAGCATGTTAACTGTTACAATACTTTTTAAAAACGGGTCAAAGTAGTTATGTTGACTCACAGGAAAAAATTCATATTGGGCCAGTACCTTCATTAAAACAACCAGTTAAGTCACATCATTCATTATTATGCAAGCTTTTGAGCTAAGCACCACTAGATGACTAGATGGTACAAAATAATGCAAGGCAATGGGATGAGGAACAGGATTTTATTTTATTTTATTGGCTGGTGTTCAAGTCACGCACATCTGGATCTAACAAGAGTCTTATGATGGAGTGTGGCAGCAGGAGCTCAGAAAACTTTCAAAAGAACAGCAAGCATAATATAATCTGCCTTGCTCTTGAATACTGTGGTAGGGTCTACTACCTTGTAAACTTTTAGATATTTCATTGGGAAAGGTATAATTTAAAAAGCATTTGGGGGATGATCATCTTGCCCTTGGTACACTGGTCACTATTAAATCCAATAGGAATATGCAGCGGCAAATGGTTCCGGGTAATTCTTTGTTACTGTTTATATAGTTGAATATAATTTGGTGCGCTAATACTTATTAGTGGGGCCCATAACATTCTTCTGTAGTTGTGGGGAAGTTTTACTTTGAGGAAGATTCCTTGGGTTTCCCCCAGAGTTTCAAAAGACTATTTTCCCTTTGGATATTTAAGATGCCTCAGAACATTTCAGTTCCTCACAGCATGCAAGTCTCCGTTCTCTCTTCAATTGATCAAAGTACTTCAGCCAAATTATGGCACACGTTGGGTTTGGTTATATATACAGTGTCTCAGCATGTGGAATGGCTGTAGGGATGTGGCTCCCTTGGTGATATTTTTGTCCACATCTCTAATCTTTCAGTGCAGGAAAATGAATTGATGAGATGGAAATGGATTAAAACTTCCAAATGCCCCAGGACATTGAGAAGTCTGAGACATATCTGATCAGACAAGGTTTCATCTGGGTTTCCTGTGAATTAAGAGTAGAATTGCAGAAGGTGGTGCTCTATTCCAGTGAAATGCTAAAATGTGCAACACTTTAATTAAAAAAACCGCCCTGCAATTTCTAGATTAGTAATTCACGGGCAACACTTCACAATATCATTTGCAATCTAGCAACAATTTTCTGGTGATAGCTATGAGGTTTCAATATGATAAAGTGTTCTTAAACCATTGAAACAATACATATAGAGCTCCAAACCATTTCTTGATTCAGTCAGTTTGTAAAAGCCACATAAACCGGAGTGTTCATTTACAGATGTTTCACCCGTTTTCTTTTGTCCATGATTGACAGCAACTTGCAGGAACAGCGCGAGTGTCTGACATATGAAAACCTCTCTGTGTTAGCTGGACTGGGTCTGTTTAAATAGTTGCATCTTGGAAAGGTCAAATGCACCCAAAGGAAATGCTGATAAAAAGAATTGCTGCCTTATCACTCATAACAGGCATGCCATAAAGCAGAGTTCGAGGCTGCAGGAGACAGTGCTTCCTTAGATTAGTCAGGAGTTCACAAACTAATATATAATATGTTACAAAGGCGTCTCATGTGACTTTTAAGGTTTCTGTGTGATACAGTTGGATCTTTCTCAGGCTTAAAGGCAGGGCTGTTTTTCAGCCGGGACTCTTCAGAACTCACTTGTGGCACCTTTCAGGTGGGCACCATTGCCATGATAAGAGAACAAGAGGCGTTCATGTTGAGTTCCAGCACCTCTTTTTCCCTAGAAAAATAGCTCTGCTTTTAATGCGGGGCCATCTTCATGTGCATCATTGTTAGGCGCTAACATTTGTAGCTCAAGAACAGGATATGATGGATTAGAAAATTTGTGGTGTGATGGATTAGAAAATTTGCTGGCTGCCTGGAAAAACCCACTGTTTTCAAATGGAGAACATGAAAGAGGCAGGTTCAACTTCATTCAGAAACTAAGCAAAGGCACTTCAGTTTTATGTCGCATGCCACTGAACTTGGTGGAGTTCTTTCAATTCAAACTTCACTTTTGTGGCCTAGGCCCACATTTACAGCTGCAATGTCAAAATATTACATTAGGCTGTGCTATGGATGGCTTTTGACAGGGTGACCCCACATGTTGGGTTTCTTCCTTGTTCAGCTGGCAATGTGGGTGGCTCCTATCCAAAGTTGCTTGCCTGGCTCTGCAACTCCTAAATATAATTTTCCCCTTTGGGTGGGCCTGAATATTTCTCAGTTGACAGCTGAATGCAGACTCGGCTGGCTGGTTGCAGGGGCTTGTCTTGTTTGAAACTGCGTGGAAAAGGAGGAAAGCTGTAGAGTGTGTATGAACAGACCACGCCAAATGCAACATGTTCTAATAGTTCTTCCTATATTTGGGTAGCTTGTCCTCCTGCTCTGTGTATTTGTACTTGCCCTTTGTCAATATTGTGTCATCAGCACTTGTATTTTTAAGGGAGCAAGCAGAACACACACTCTAGGGATTGCTTTAAAATAATGGCAGTAGGAGCTGAGAGGAAATTTCTCTAGGAAAACCACTATCTATTTTTCAGGTTTGTTTCATGTATTGCAAAATCTAATCAGTTTCCAGGTTAGCTTAAAAGCACACCAGTGATTGACTAAAAGTAGTTCCAATTAAGTGGGCAGCATTTTTTTTTTTTTTACAGAATTGTAAGGCAGGAAAAGCACATTCCACCTGCAAGTTATCGTAACAAACATTTCCCTCTTCTCTCTTTGCTTTCAGAGGATGTTTGAGTTACTGCCATGCTGAGAAGTTGATGGGGTTTTTTTAAAAAAAAGTCCCCCCACCCACCCAATATTCTTTGCAAATTGATATTGTTTGCCTTTGTAATACCTTTGTAAGGCAAGTTGTTTACTCTTTCCAAATTCTTCTGCTGCTGGTGTAAGGCTGCTAGCTGGGATTGCAAAATACCACCAGAGTCCCATCTGATACTGTTTTCCAGAGTTGGTTCCGGGGGCCCTTTGGTGAGTTTGGGGTTGTTTGCTTAAGATACTTTGATAACATATTACCCAATGCAGGTACGGTACCAGAGAGAGAGAGAGGGAGAGGGAGAGCTCCACAGCCTGTGCATGCTTGCAAACCAGGAAACAACATGATGTAACCTCCTGCTTTGTCATTCAGAATTTCACTTGAGCCTGTACATGGAAGGCTGTGGGATTTGCATGAGGAGGAAAGAGGGTGCTAGTCAGGTTCAGCATACGGGTGGATCTAACTCTCAAGATTGTTGTACTACTTAAGTGTTTCTGTTTTGGTGCGCTGGCTGGATTGATAACAGCCATCTGTCTCCTAAACTTGTGTCTCCCCACACCCATCATGCTGCTTTTAGTCTGTTCAGATGTCATTTTCAGCCTAGGGTATGTGTTGATTTGATTATGATGAAGCTCTCCCCTTTCAGTCTGTTTTTCTTTTGAAGAGGCACGCCGTCACTTATTACCAGTGTTAGAAATTAGCGAGGCACGTTTTGCTACTGGCACAGGTCCAATTGCGACCACATGGAGATCTCTGGACGCCGGGTTGGCGACTGACATCTCCATCTCTCTGGGCCCTCCAGCTTCCTTAAGCAGGTAAGCAGAAGAGCTCATTTATTGCATTTGTATCCCACCTTTTTCTCCAAGGGGTAAATGGTCCCCCCCCCCTCAGTTAATCCCTACAGTTACCCTGTGAGCTAGGTTAAGAAGCTATGACTGGTCAAAGGTCACCCAGTGAGCTTCATAACTGAATGGGGATTTGAACCCTGAACTCCCTAATCCTAGTCCGACACTCTAACAGCTACACCCCACTGGCTTCCAATAGTTCTTCTGCTGTGGTGCAGCTCTGTAGATTGAGTAGCTAAATAAATACAGGTAAAGCAAAATGTCACTTAGAGAAGGATCTGAAATATTTTCCTTGAGGCTTGGATTTGTTTTATTTGGTGTTTTAATGTGTTGTGAATCGCTCTGAGATTTTCCCCCTTTAAAATATAAAGCGGTATAAAAGTGAATGATAATAATAATAACAGCAACAAATTCCACGGGGGGGGGGAGAGAAGGCACCTACACATTCCGTTGTGGCGACCGTAACCTGGGTTTAAGGTGCCATTTGGCGATTAGCTCATATATCTGAGTTTCTAACACTGCTTATTGCATCCTGCACCTGGTGGGAGCGTACTTGCAGTTGAGGCAGGTGACAGGGTGCAGGTGCGCAACATGTTTGCCTCTTTTACGACAGCCGGAATGGACTATGGAGTGGACTTTGTTCGCAAGCTCAGTTTGAATGGGGAATCCAGGCAACACAGGATTCCATCACATCCCAGGGATCTCCACGGTGCTCCCCGTATTGTTCTTGTTGCGCAGTTGCAGTAATAACAGTGGCGGTGAACACGTAGCAAGCCATTTGTAGGATTTACTCAGGCTGCAGATAAGAACAGCTCTGCTGCAGGGTTGATGGCGACTGGGAGATAACCAGGAACTTGCGAATTGTAGGGCTCTTGCCACAGAGCGGAAGTCTGAGTCATTAAAAAATACATCAAATAAGGAAGGAGGAAGTGCCTGGTTTTAAAAGGGGCTGAAAAAAGGAAGCAAGAAAGCAATTGCTTCTGAGGAGTTGCTTCTGCCTTTCCCATAGGGAAGGGCATTGTGCAAATATTACGGGGATTATAGCGACACTCTAAACACTTGGTGGTACCAGAAAATTGGGTAGGAGCAGTGCCCCAGCTGCACTCAGAGGTCCAAGTGTAGAAGCAAGTGTTCATCTCTACAAACTGAGAGCCAGGGCTTTTTTTTAAAAAAATAAAAATAAAAGCCACAGTTTCAAGGTGTCAGGTTCCCTGGTTTGCATTTACGGATAGCTTTGCTGATGAGCCCACAACTGCTGCTAGCAACAGAGATGACTAGTCTGTCAGCACTTATGCCTAGATGGGCTGTGTGTGCTGTGCATATTTCCTTGGCTTGTCTCCTGGAACCAGTTCTTACTTGTTACTGGCAAGTGGCTATTTATGCACCTGATTGAATGAACAACTGCCATTCATTCCTTCCTTTCCATTCTCCACTTTTAGTTAGTTAGTTTAATCAAAGTCAGGCATAGGCAAACTCCAGCCCTCCAGATGTTTCGGACTATAATTCCCATCATTCCTAGCTAACAGGACCAGTGGTCAGGGATGATGGGAATTGTAGTCCCAAACATCTGGAGGGCTGGAGTTTGCCTATGCCTGTTCTAAGTCATTTTCCCCCTTGCAACAGTTTATTATAACTTTAAAAATCAAAGCGAATTAAGATGGGAAGAACCTCCGAATGGTTTTTAGAATGTCACAGTATAAGAACTTTGGTTTTAAACTGTGCTCATAGACTTGGAAGAGTTGGAGGGGACCCCCAAGGGTCATCTATTCCCACCCACCCCCTGCGATGCAGGAATCGAACTCGCAACTTTCTGAGGAGCAAAATCACAACTAAGAGCTTTAGGCAACAGTTATTGTGGCGTAAGTTTTAGTAGGCTAGAGCTCACCTGATCAAGTGAGTCGCTCTTTCAGATGCAGGATGTCGTGCGGGGGGGGGGGGGGGAGCGTTGAAAGGCCATGGAATCTAAGATACAGCAGAATGAGTCTGTCACCCTAAGGCATTTCTCCCTAAGGAGCTTTCAGATTGTTAAGTAGGAAACTTGAGAAATCTAGAAGCAAAACCAAAGCAATTTCAGTTCCTGGTGTTTTAATGGTGGGAATCTGACTGTTAATTACAGGCCTGCGCAACTACTGACTAGCCAAGCCTCACGCAGCCCACCGTGACCTGCCAGAGGCTTCACTGCTCTCCTCTTTTTAAAGTTCTGCTCTGGCAGCAAGAACAGGTGGTTTGTTGAGCCACTTGGTCAATCAGTAGGGTGTGTTGAGCCTAATTGTGCCTCGAGTTGTGCTGGCTGGTAGTAGTAATACGTTGTATCTAGCATCCTCAGTTTGTGTTGCAGTGCCTCACTCCTCTGTTTCGTTCAGTCTTGGGGAAACTGGTGATGGAAGAGGAAAATTGAGTGGTTCAGCTCCCCATTTCTCTTAACTCCCTCTAACTTGCTATGGGTGGAAACTTCCCTTGGAAACTGCATGAGGCTTAAAAATTCCAGTACAACATCCTGTTGTTGAGAACTGGCTATTTTCCTCTTGCTTTTGTTCCCAATGTTTCATCCCACCCTGTTAGTAGGCTGCAAATTATCTGGTGGTCGGTTTACATAGAGCTGTGTGGCTTTGTCCCCCACCAAATCAAATTCAACCTGCTGGCTCTGAATGGCAGCCCAGTGAGGACTCAGTGAAGCCTCATGGTTTTCCTACCTTCCTAGAACTGCAAAAATGGGGAGGGGGGTGTTTAGTACCTGGCAGGCCTTAATAGGTTGCTAGTGGGCTACATTTGGCTTGACTGGTCAGTCACAATGGATTCTGGACTGATGTTATTGAATCTGTGATCTGTTGAATTACGCTGGAGGAGGAGGGAGGAGGCATGTTAACTCTATTTTTTTCCCTTTTGGTCTGTGCTGCGTTCCATGTGCTATAAGAGATTAGGGCATGGGTAGGCAAACTAAGGCCCGGGGGCCAGATCCAGCTTAATTGCCTTCTAAATCCGGCCCGCAGACGGTCTGGGAATCAGCATGTTTTTACATAAGTAGATTGTCTCCTTTTATTTAAAATGCATCTCTGGGTTATTTGTGTGGCCTGCCTGGTGTTTTTACATGAGTAGAATGTGTGCTTTTATTTAAAATGCATCTCTGGGTTATTTGTGGGGCATAGGAATTCGTTCATTTCCCCCCCAAAAATATAGTCCAGTTCCCCACAAGGTCTGAGGGACAGTGGACCGGCCCACGGCTGAAAAAGTTTGCTGACCCCTGGCTTAGGGCAATCCTTTTCAGTATTAACCATGGTTGGTGCCAGTGCATTTGTAACAGTGCACCTTGGTTAAATAAAACCATGCAGTTCAGATGAGAGGGTACGAGATGTTTTCCGCTTATAGAATCATAGAATGCTAGAGTTGGAAGGGACCCTGAGGATCATCTAGTTCCACCCCCTGCAATGCAGGAATATGCAGCTGTCCCACGTGGGGATCAAACCTGCAATCTTCACATTATCAGCCAACTGAGCTATTCAGGCTTGTCTTGTGCTTCCTGGGCATGAGTCCAAGCAGTTTTGCCTTTGCCCCACAGTCCCCCTCCCCCCAAATACCCCACTCTTCAGCAGTGAATTGGAGCAAACATCAATCTGGAGAAAATTGGTGTTGGCTCTGATTTAGCAGTAAAGATATCCCTGGGGGCAAGCAGCAGAAGTGTGAATGAGCCCTTAGTTCTGTAACACCTATGTAAAACTATTCTCGTCATGGGCAGCGGCATTGCTGGATATCATAGTTTCAGAAAGTGCTGTGTGAAATAGCCATTTTAATTCCATTCCCAGTTAATTGCAAAAAAAAAAAAAAAGCAATTCTAAAGGAATTTCAAACCTTGGGAGAGACCATGTGGCGCACCTCCCCAACACTGCCATTTCCCCCTAAATCCCTTTCATCTTCCATCTGTGTGTAAAATAGGGATAACATAAGTGTTTTACCAGTTTCACTAGTTCATAACGCCTCTGAAATTATCCATGTGCAGCTTCTGGTTAGCACAGTTCTAACTGGAATGTGGTCCCACAGTATCACCGTAGTTCCTGCAGGTAACGCAGGGTGGGAAAGTTGGCATAGCAACGCGCTTTGGCTTCATACGGACGAAATGAATTCCAACCTCGGGGAGGCAGCTAAATCAACAAGCTTCTCTGCCTGCCGACTTGTGTTGCCTCCCAGCACAGTTCTTCGCTTGTGCCCTTTGTTCCCTCTTTACTTGCTGGCATTTGGTGTGGCTGGTAGGAATGAATGAGCCTATTATGGCTGTATTGCTTTTTTAAAGAACTTTACAGTTCTAGAGGCAGAGGGATCTAAGTATAACATCAAAAACTTGCTCTCCTGGATTTGTTCGTAATGGGGCAGATGTTTGTGTGCCACATCTGGAGAAGGCTCCCCTCTTTTTCCTGGTTTTTACTAAAAAGTAATACTAGGTTCCATTGATGTATTTTCAGTTAGCTGCGTTTCATGCCAAAGTAATGTGTTTGAGTTCTTGTTAGCTCTCATTTGAAAACCTTTACTTTGAAAAGTAGAAGTTATAAATGTAGCTTAAAATAAAGGAAGTGGCTTTATGTTTTTACTAGGGAGAAAGAACTGCTTGTGCACAGGAGAGCTTGTCTAACAGCCTGATTCTGGTTACAGATAGGTAGCCGTGTTGGTCTGCCATAGTCAAAATAAAAAAATTCCTTCCAGTAGCACCTTAAAGACCAGACTTAACACGGACACTGGCACCAGAGCCTGCAATAAACCCAGATGCCAACTTTGCTGCCACATACACCCGGACAACACCATTACTGGCCCCAACAACATCACACATACCATCTCGGGACTATTTAATTGCTCATCGTCTAACATTGTGTATGCCATCAAATGCCAACAGTGTCCTTCAGCTCTCTATATTGGACAAACAGGCCAAACCTTACGCCAAAGAATAAACGGACATAAATCAGACATCAAGAATCACAAAACAGAGAAACCAGTAGGAGAACACTTCAATCTCCCAGGACATTCTATACAAGATCTCAAAGTAGCTGTTTTACTACAAAGGAATTTCAGAAATAGACTGGAAAGAGAAGCTGCTGAATTGCAACTCATTACCAAACTTAAAACCATGGAGAGACCTGGTCTGAACAGAGACATTGGATTCTTATCTCATTATACATGACTAAGCCATTTTTCACCTTCTCACCCCTTGCCTTTTCCTGTAAGACCTATTGCAGTCGTTAAGAGTCGTCAACAGGCTCATTTCAGCTATCTGCCAATCACCCATTCCCACCACCCTTCTGAGTAATACCCCTCCCCACCTTCTCACTATATAGAAGGATCTGGCAACTTCTGTTTCAGTGTATCTGAAGAAGTGTGCATGCACACGAAAGCTCATACCAAGAACTAACTTAGTTGGTCTTTAAGGTGCTACTGGAAGGATTTTTTTTATTTAGCCTGATTCTGGGGGGACCACCCTGGGAGTATTATTTAAGTGGGGGGACGGAGGGCAGGGAAGCTGAAGACAAAGCAGGACCTGCTTTAGAAATTTAATCTTCAACATGCATATTTAAAGCGTTTTATATGTGCAGATAAGGAAAAAATGTGCTTGCAGCATACACATGCAGCATATCACTTGTGTTTGATTGACTGCTGGTTCCCACTTTGTGAACATGATGCATGATGTTCACTGTTTGAACATGCATTGCAGGGGGTTAGACCACATGACCTTTGGTGTCCCTTCCAATTCTACAGTTCTCTGATTCTGAGATTAATAAGTACACATCTGCAGCTGTGTCATTAAAAAGGTGCACCAGTTTCCAGCCTGAGGATGAAAAACCACTAAAGTGTCCTTATTTTACCTGTGATTGCAATCATATGAAAAAGTCCCGTAGCTACAGTGCTTTGCGGTTTCCTAAATCTAGATCTCATACAGTTTTGGATGGCAGGATCTCCTGAGATTGCCAGGATCATGAGGTTACAGTTCACCTCAGTGATAGTGGCATCAAAACTATAAAAATGCACAACATGATGTAATGAGAAATAGATGCGTAGTGGCTAGGATTTGACAAAAAGACCCTTCATTTGTCCACAGATCCTACTTTGAGCCACTTGCCATCTCTCAGTGTAACCTACCACAAAGAATGATTTTGAGGATAATGGGTGAGGATGGGCAGAGCTTCGTGGAAGAAAGGCAAAACGAAGCTAAATTTGATGGTAAAATCCCAAAAGTTCAAAACAATCCCATCTGCTTTAGTTTTAAGCTGCTATGTGTTGCGTATGTAAGAATGTACGGAGAGCCTGCAGGATCAGGCCAGTGGCTCATATAGGCCAGCATCCTGTTCTCAAAGTGGCAAACTAGATGCCTTTTTGGAAACCACAAGCAGGATCTGAGCACTACTGCCTTCTTTCCAGCGACTGGTATTCAGAATATAGAATTGTAGAGTTGGAAGAGACCAGGGGAGTCATCTAGCCCAAACCTCTTCAATACAGGAATATTTTGCCTAGTGTGGGGCTTGAACCTATGAACCTAAGATTAAGAGCCTCATGCTCTACCAACTGATATAAATAAAATATGTAATTAACACTTTGCAGTGTATTAAATCATTGTTCTTCTTTTTGCAGTCCTGCAGAATGAGTTATCCCGGGTATCCTCCTGCCGGTGGTTATCCACCTGCTGCTCCAGGTAAGCTTACTGTATTTCATTTAAGAATCATAGTAACCTGGCGGGAATTGAATAACAGAAGGGTGCAAACCAGAGGAGTAGTGCAAATAACCTTGGATTCAGTCACCAGCATATTCAGTTGAAGGGATCTCCGGTTTGTAGAGCTCAAGAGGCCTGGGAGAGCTGTTGCCAGTCAGAGTAGACAGAATTGTGACTGATAAACCACTGGTCTGACTCTTGTATGCAGCAGCTGCATGTAGCTTCCTATGAAGATATAGTTTACATTCCCTGCTGTTATCACCTGTTCTCTCTTACATTGTTAGAAGGAAGGAAGAGACCGTTCCTCTTGCCATGTATTTTGCTCTAGTGTCTGTTATTTATACGCTGCATGTTTTGCAAACAGATGATTATCTATTTGACGGCCATTTATTAGCCTTTGAAATGCACGCATGGTTTTAGCGTAGCTGTAGTGAAGTTGGGAAATTTCAATAGATCCAAACTTTGGTCAAGTGAGAAGCAAAGTATTGTGGGAAGTCAAAAGCCATAAGATTTATGGGAAATGGGTTTTGTTGCTTTAACACGGCAGGCTAACAGTCTCCAAATGTGTGAAGTTGCTTATCTCAGGAAGAAACTTCTCCAGGTTGATTAGTGGCCTTCTGACACCTGGTACCTAACTCATTCACACCCAAACAGCGTTGTTATCAACCCTAATCACTCTGGGGATGTGCATCTGCTGAGTATCTGAAGAAGGGAGGAACTCTTTGATCCAAAGTCCTGGGAACTAACGTACTCAGCTGTCACAAGTTAAAATTATTAGTCAATTAGCTGACCATTGGTGAATTTAAACATAATCAGGAATTTTGGTTGGATCTGAGTTCTGTTTCCAAGTGAGATTTAGAAATAAAGATCCTAAAAAATCCGCAATTTGCCCGTCTGTTAGTTGCCACCTTGCTGACAGTTGTCCTGCCTGTGTGTCTTTGTGATGAAGATTCCTGCTCTCTTTGAGATGCGGATTTTACTGAGAACTCTGAAACTATTCTAACTTTGTCTTTGTTCTCATTTGTAAGTATGTTAGTTAGCTATATTCTACCATGTCTTTGTTTTACTGGTTTGAAATATATAAGAGAAGTGTCTGCTTTTTAAGCATGTTTAATTTTGTTTTTTAAAATAAATTTTAAAAAGAGACCTTTTCCTGTCTTGTGTGCCAGTCTGAGGGAAAGCCTGAATCCAGAGCCTGAACAATTAGCCATACTACATCTGTTAAACTTCTGCCTGCCTTTTGTGGAAACAAATTGTAGGTTGGGGCAGCCGGTAACCAGGAAGTATAACCTCCTCCCTTGGAGTAGCACCCTAAAGACCAACTAAGTTAGTTCTTGGTATGAGCTTTTGTGTGCATGCACACTTCTTCAGATTCAGTGTATCTGAAGAAGTGTGCATGCACACGAAAGCTCATACCAAGAACTAACTTAGTTGGTCTTTAAGGTGCTACTGGAAGGAATTTTTTTATTTTGACTATGGCAGACCAACACGGCTACCTATCTGTAACTCCTCCCTTGGGTTATGTCTTCTGGTGCCCTGGCACAGGGGAGTGGTGGCAGCAACTACCTTTTTTGAGGTGCTTTGTTCTGTAAAAAAGTACATGCTGCCGGCCACCATTCCTGGAGACCTGATCCAGCTGGATGGTAAGGACAGGTGAGGGAGGGGCGAGTGGCCGGAGCATTACTACAGTAGCTTTCAGAGAACCTGCTGCTTTATGTTGCAACATCTGTTGGTCCAGGGATGGAGAACAGAGCAAAATGGAACTCCATCAAAGCCTGCCTGCTTTTGCCAGTGGCCATTACTGTAGAAAGGTGATTGATTTATTGCTCAGATAAATCAGATAAATCTTGGCGTCCAGCCCGCTTCGGCTGTGCAACTCCTGGCCAGGCTTCGGACTTCAAAGGCCACATTCCGATGTTCTGAGCAAAACGCAGAGATCAGCAGTGGCAAGAGAAAGCCCCAAAAACTCCAGTGCCTGCTTCAGTGTGCTCAAACAAAGTCCACTCAGGAGCTTAGCAGCTAAAAGCAGTTTTATTTACAGCAGACTATCCATTGTCGAACAGCATCGTGAAAACACGTCCACTCTCCTCAAAAGCGAAAGTAGAGAGAGCAAAGACTTGAGAGACTCAGAAATGACGCAGAGTCTCCCTCCTCCCAACAGTAGGCAGGGCGTACACTCTGAGCTGTTTAACCCTGTAAGCTCAGGTTCTCTTCACAATTACAGTGAAAATTCTGCCATAGAAATCCATATGCTAACAAACAGATATACAACTCTTCTGTAGCTCTTGTGTATTTTTATTTTTTAATATTTCAGGTGGCAACCCCTGGGGGGCTCCCAGCTATCCTCCTGCAAATCCTCCTCCAATTGGGCTAGAAAATGTTGGAAGCTATGCCAACCAGTTTAATCCAGACTATATGTCAGGCATGGTGAGTAATTTCAGTTGGAATTTGGTAGATCTTCCTGTTTCCGCTAAAGCCAGCTGCGAAATTCTGCTGCCTGAATTTTTGTCTTCTTTTAATATATTTAGATTCTGCTTTTCAAGGAAGGGCCTCATAGTGGTTTACAGCAGTTATAAAGTTACATTCAACTTCTCTTCCCCTTGTCTTCTTTCCATATCTGTCCTTTATTTCATCAGTGGTAAAAGCTGTAACAGACAGATTATGTTCGCAACAGTATTCTCTGAAGCTCCTCCTGGCGGTTGCGGCAACAATACTGTTAGCACATTTGCGAAGCTAAGCAGGGTCCGATATGGTTTCAAACTGGATGAGGGACCATGACTTCAGATTATTGCATTTCAGGGAGTTGGCCTAGATGGCCCTCGGGGTCCCTCCAAATTTATGATTCTACAATTCTGTGAGGCACATCCCCAACTCTGTTTAGCATGGCAAATGAGATATTTGCATAAGCCCATATCTCAAGCAGGCAAATGGTACAGAATGGTAAAACCCTGTTTATATGCCAATAAAAACCCCATATTATCGAGGGGGAAATGGATACTTTGCATGTGCAAAGTATTGGACATTAGCATATACTTACATAGATGAAATGCAGAACATAAAATATAAAGGTAGAAAATATAAAATAAAAATTTCTATGCCATAGTTCTGTGTTGTATGAACGAACCTACCTTTCCTATCATAAGCTTTTTCTGATTAACTGCAGTGCAGCTTGTTGTTCAAATTCTAAATTGTGGTTAGTTTTAACTGTAGGTAGAGAAAACAAGACAGATTCGTAAACTACGGTGTGAAGTTACCTTGTTTCCACTAAGCATAGTTAAGACTAACCACAGTTTGGGTTACCATGGTAACATGGCAAACTGTGGTTAATCAAAACCAGAAACGAAAGATTCCAAATTCATCTCTGCCACTGTGCTGGTGGAGGAGCTCATTAGTAGTCTAGGCTCTGGGGCCTAGGGAGCTCTTCTAGCCTGTTCAAAATGATGGCCTCTTAATAGTTTGGATTGATGTGGAGCATCACACAAACAATAATAATAATTATAATAATAATAATTTATTATTTATACCCCGCCCATCTGGCTGGGTTTCCCCAGCCAATCTGGATGGCTTCCAACTAAATATTAAAAACAATACAGCGTCATACATTAAAGACGTCCCTAAACAGGGCTGCCTTCAGTTGTCTTTTAAAAGTAAAATAGTTGTTTATTGCCTTGACATCTGGTGGTAGGTCGTTCCGCAGGGAAGGCGCCACTACCGAGAAGGCCCTCTGCCTGGTTCCCTGTAACCTCACTTCGCACAGCGAGGGAACTGCCAGAAGGCCCTCGGCGCTGGACCTCAGTGTCCGGGCTGGATGATGGGGGTGGAGACGCTCCTTCAGACAAGAGTAGCACAGTGGACAAGTAGCTGGGCGGTCTTGCCAAGAAGTCCCAAGCTCAAATCTAGTGAACCCCAGAGGTCTTAGGCAACCTCCTATCTTGTGGCTTCTTAGCTGTAATAATACTGGCCTATTTAGATGGCAGTTGTAAAGATGTACATAGAGTGCTTTCAACCCTCAAAGTGTTACGGAAATGTTACGTGCTATTTGAGACACACATGCTAACTTTGTGCATTTGATTGTTCAGGCTTCCAACATGTCGGGAACGTTTGGTGGCACCAACGTGCCACAGAGCATGTACCCTCCAGTCCCCGGTGGCTACCCCCCGGTTCCCCCAGGAGGCTTTGGACAAGCTCCTGGAGGCTTTGGGCAACCTCCTCAAGGACAACAGCCGTCTTACGGAATGTACCCGCCAGCGCCAGGAGGAAACCCGCCAACAGGAATGCCATCTTATCCAGGGTATCCAGGTGGCCCGATGCCAGGAGCAGGACAGCAGCCCCAGCCGTATCCTGGGCAACAGCCATATCCTGGGCAGCAGCCAATGCCTCCGCCAGGGCACCAGCAGCCTATGCCAAGCTACCCTTCTGGCCCAGCTGTTAATCCTTCTATGCCATCTTACCCAGGACCAACAGTGCCCACCATTACTCCCGGAGCGGTAAGAGAACCTCTTCTTAAATTATTGAGCTTCATTTTCTTCCAGTGTATAATAGGAAAAGTGCAAAAACTAGGTGTTTGATGGCACATGTTGCATCTGTGTGCCCCAGATGCTGTCAAATGCTAAAAAGTGATGGGTAGGAGTTCAATTGGTGGTTGACAGGTGGTGCATGGGAAGGATGCTAGACCCTTACCCCACCACTTTCCACCAGCTATGGTTTCTGGGTATGCGTTTGCCACGTTGAGCGGCGGGGGAAGGATGGGTAGTGATGTGTTGTAAGGGAAAGTGGCAGGCAGGCGAAGTAGCAAACGTTGGCTGATAGCTTTCCCCCCCATTCTTCTTTGGACAATGCAGTCTGGAAACCGAGGCACAGTCCGTGATGCTCCATCCTTTGACCCTCTGAGGGACGCAGAGGTGTTGAGGAAAGCCATGAAAGGGTTTGGTGAGTAGTGCTTGCTCTCAAAAGTTAGGTGCTTTTTCTTCACGTAATGATGTCCTCTTTGTCCCACCCTTTTGCTTCTTGCACGTTCAGGGATGGTTTGGGTACTGCTTTGCAAAACGTTGCAGGTTACGTCTGTGTTCTGGGTAATGTGAAAGCGATTCTGAGTGTTGCCTCTTCTGCCCTTGGAACACAGCCTGTGACACTGGCCATGGGTCTGTTCTCTGTACCAGGGATTCAGAAATTCCACGAGTCCAACAGATGTATGCCCAAGTACACATAGAATAATAGAAATGTAAAAATTGAAGAGGGTCGTCTAGTCCGACCCACTGCAATGCAGGGATCTCAGCTAAAGCATCCATGACAGATGGCCATCCAACCTCTTCTTCTAAACCTCCAAGGATGGATGGTCCACCAGCTTCTGAAGGAGTCCTGGAGAGTCCACTGTTGAACAGGATCAGAAAGTTCTTCCTAGGGTTTAGTCAGATTCTCCTCCTTGTAACTTGAATCCATTGGTTCGGGTCCCACCCTCCAGAGATGGAGGGAACATCTTCCATGTGGCAGCCCTTGAGATATTGGAGGAAGGCTATCCGACCTCCTCTCACGGAGGAAAGACTGTTCATGACTACTCTCCCTGGTGGAAGCAGCCGTGCTTCTGATTTGCAGTTGCTGGACACAGGAGGTGAGAGTGCACTTGTGCCTGAGTCCTCCTTGCGGGTTTCGCAAAGGCATCTGGTCAGCCACTAAGAACAGGATGCTGGGCTGGATAGGCCCCTGGCTGGATCCAGTAGGCTCATCTTACACTTAAGGTTGTTTCAGCAAGGCTGCAACCCACCTGCTCTACACCAGATGTCCTATTGAACTTTAGGTATGGGGCAGGTCAAGGGGTGTGTGTGTGTGTGTGTGTGTGTGTGTGTGTTGTGGAATAACCAATAAAGCCAGCTGTCCAGATCTGGCTTCCCATCCTTGCTTTGCAAAGTCAGTCACTCAGATATACCTTTACAAGCTGGAAGGAACAAGTTTAGTGTCCACCTCCTCTTCCCGCTAGAAAACGTAAGAGGGATTTTGTGGAGCTTGCTTGCTACCCTTGAGGGCAGGGCCCCCCAACACTCTCCCCAAGCCACCCCCCTTCCGGTCCTGCTCTGTGCCTGGAGGGAATCTGGTCCTGCCTGGATAGAGAGGGCTGTGTATAGACATCAAACTTTTGCATGGCTGGAATGGAGCCTACTGTGCAAAGATAGAAGGGCATCTGTTGCTGCACTCAAGTTTTCCGTAGTTGCTCATTCTGACTGCAACGCCCAGATTTCTATTCCTTTCTAGCATTTGATCTTTTCTTCAAGGTTGGAAGACCTCAAAAGTTGCTTTTAGCTTCTTTGCTTTTTGTGAAACATTTTTCAGTGTTATACAAATTTTCTTTTCCTTTTCCTCTGAATTCTGTCCTGCTTTTTTTCTCCCAACTTAAACCTCTCCATTCCTAGTCTATGCAAAACGTGTATGACTCTTCAATCCAAACCAAATGCACAACTGTCCCTTCCCTCAGAAATTTAAATATTTGGATTTCTTTTTTTAAAAAAAAGTAATTGGAATGTGTGCGAATACCCCATAATGTCATACAGGCTTAGCTCATCTGTCAGGCTTTGCTGCCTAAAGTACAACAGAATATAGAATCACAGAATCCTAGAGATGGAAGGGACTGTGAGAATCACCTATTCCAATAATCCAACTCCCTGCAATGCAGGAATCTTTTGCCCAGTGTGGCACTCAAACCCACAACCCTGAGATTAAGAGTCTCGTGCTCTACCAACTGAGCTATCCCATAGTTACTCATGACTGCTGCAGATTCAAATATGCATTTGAACAAGTGATGCCATGCAGTGTATAAGGTGGCAGGAGAGAATACACTTGGTTTTAAAAGTTGTCCTTTTCCAATTACTAAATGCTGGGTTAGATTCTGCTGAAGTGGGTTGATCAGAAAGTACTATGGCGGTGGAAGAGGCTGCACTAAACACTTGATTCTGTATATTTTCAGGAACCGACGAGCAGGCAATCATTGATTGTCTGGGAAGTCGCTCAAACAAGCAACGCCAGCAGATTCTGCTCTCCTTCAAAACAGCTTATGGAAAGGTAAGTTCTCCACCATGAAATTATTCTTTGATTATTGCAACAGAAGAAGAAAGTGGAGGCAGAGCTAAACGTGGAAGTCATGTGCAGTCGGTCTAGTTTGTATGTTCTTTGGCTTAGCTTCATGCTGAAGTCGCCAGAGGGCTAGGATTTTGTGCCAAGGGTTAAACGGAAAGGGCAGGGTTTGAGGATGGATTTAAAGGGAGGGGTGGCATTTGTGCCGGTGTTCTGGGAGGCAATTTTAGGGCTGCAGCATAGTTAAGTGAGAAGGAGTCTTTTGAAGGAAGCCTTCAAATGGATAAGGATGGTGGAGCTGGGCAGACAAACATCACAGGCAGGAATGCAGAGAGATAAGGGGACAAGGCCATGGGAGGAGTTGTATGGAGGAACAAGGCAGCTGGATCTGAGAATGGACAGGAAGCCATTGAAGGGATTTAAGGACAAGGGGTTGTCACATTATCGTAATGATGATGGTGAATGATTTTGGCAACAAAATAATGAAAGAGACTTTAAATATCTTGACACCCCAACGAATGAGAGGTACAAAATAAGTTTGGTAACATCTTGCAGTTTTCAGCAGGATGACTTTTGTATTCCTCAAACACACTCTCTTCATATCATCAGCTTTTACTGGCCAGCCACTCTTAAAAACCTTTGCATCAGAGTTCTACATTTTTGCTAATGAACAATTATCATCATCATCTTAAGATTACTAAGTGTAAAAGCACAAAATATGTAACAAAATAACAATACACATTCTTCTAAGGAATTACTTTTGCCAGCTTTGTGCTAGCTTAATTTTTAAACAGCACCATGACCCTTTTGAGCAAATTATTTATTTAATAAATAAAATAAGTATTATGTTACTGGGTTGCTGCTTTTTAGTTTATGACATTGTTTATAATGTGTTCATTTGCTTTTTCCATATTTCTTATGCTGTGAAGTTGCTCTCAGCATATCGTGGACATAAGAGCGGGGTTTAAATTACTGGCTACTATGGTTCATTGCCCTATTCAGCTAAAATAAAACCTAAAATTTGTGTGGCTGCAAATATTCACACTGTTACATTTGTCCTCTGCTCTGGTAGAAATTTAGTTTGTAAACTCCTTTGGGCAGAAATCTTACCTTTACCCTTCCTTGTGTTACTCAATAAAGTGCAGTCGACACTGATTGTGCTATATTAATAACTTCACAGAAATTACCGAACTTTTCTGAAAGTTGCAAGAAAAGAGATTCAGATCATTAGTATGCCTTGAATAGGAAGCTTTGGCATAAATCTTTTGTTTCTCATCCTTTAAAAAACTCACTAAATATTACTTTACAAGGGAAACATGTGGTGTTTTTTCACTTAAAAAAAACCCAGGATTTGATCAAGGACCTGAAGTCTGAGCTTTCCGGCAACTTCGAGAGGACAATCTTGGCAATGATGAAGACTCCTGTCCAGTTTGATGTTTATGAAATAAAAGAAGCCATCAAGGTCTGTATGGTTTAAATGAAAGCTACTGTTGTTGTTACATAATTCTTGCCTCCCTAAATTCTTTATTTGACGCATCATCTTTCTCCTGCTTCAAGCCTGTCTTCAAAACCCACCATTCTGGATTTGCATGTGTGAATACCTATCCTGTGACCCCCTCCACCCAACCCTTGCAGTATCAGTTTTTATTATGCTACTGAATCAAGAGACTTCTGCTTATCTTTCTGTCTCAAGAGCTATGTACAGTGTGATGGGACTACGGTGTACCGTTATCAAAAGCAACTCTCCCTTTGTATAATTCTTGGAGGAGGGGATTGCACAGCAGTTGCAGTCTAATCTAACTGAAGAAACTGAGAGCTCTGTTGCAATATTTGCAGTTCCTGCCCTCTACACCTGTGTCATTGCTCAGCCTGTGCTGGCATCCAGCAGTCCACTGAAGTGCGCATATGAAAAGAAATGCAATAATAGTTCTTTTGTCCTTTGTGTGATGCGCTCCTGTCACATGTGAGAGGACACCTCTTTTTAGGTGGCCTTTGTCAACCCTCATTCTTAAAAGCACATTCAGTAATACTTTATCTGCAGACCAGTTAAGTCTATCAAAAAATAGAGTAATCAAACTGAGCAATGGATTAAACATTGCAGACCTAGTAAGAGTACACTCAGTCCACGTGAGGCCTAGAAATAGGAGTCACGCCAATAAGCCTGGCACTCTCTTAGCCTTTAAAGAGGGCAGAACCCAGGAGACAAATGCTTCTGCCTAGTGGTGAGCTTGAGTGTCTCTTCCTTTTCTTAGGGAGCTGGCACGGATGAAGCCTGCCTGATAGAAATCTTGGCATCTCGCAGCAATGAGCACATTCGGGAAATCAGTCGGGCCTACAAAGCAGGTGAGTTTTCCTCTCAACTCTGCAACTTCTGCTGTTCTGATAGAAGGCCATCCCAATACAGTGGTACCCCGCAAGACGAATGCCTCGCAAGACGGAAAACCCGCTAGACGAAAGGGTTTTCCGTTTTGGAGGTGCTTCGCAAAACGAATCTCCTATGGGCTTGCTTCGCAAGACGACAATGCCTTGCGAGTTCCTGCGGGGTTCCCCCCCCCTTTTCTAAGCCTCTAAGCCGCTTATCAGCTCATCCGATCAGCAGATAAGCCGCTAATAGCGCTAATCCATCAATGGGCTTGCTTCGCAAGACGAAAAAACGGCTAGACGAAGAGAATCACAGAACGGTCTTGCGAGGCACCACTGTACCTTTAAAGATGACGGGTTTTAAGTTGAGCAGAAACATTTGTAGGAGGAATTGCATTTTGGACATTGAGGTCGAAGGCTGTTCTGTGCATAAGCTGCTGCTTTGTTTATAAATTTGAGCTTTGTTGGTTTGTTGGGTGGGGCTGTCAAATTTAGAATGGAGAAGACAATTTACAAGGGCAAACTGGAGTTCATGAAGGTTCACCCCTTTTCAGGCAGTTGTTTGATCCAGTGGTTTGTGCAGAAAGAGCCACTTAGTGCAATAGTACATTGGTAACAGTTCCTGGAGCTGAACATGGTGTGTCTCGCTTTGTTCTCCTTCCCCGCCCCTCTGTATTTTGTGTGATTGCAAAGTGCTGTATAGACTTGATGCACCACAAAGATTGCAGTCTGTACCTGCTTTTTCTAAGATTAAGACCCATTTAGTTCAACGGTACGTGCTTCTAAGTGGACACATAAGGCAGCAATCCTGCACACAGTTGCTTAAGAATAAACCTCAGTTAAAGTTGTTGAGACTTCATCTCCAAGGAAGCATATGCTGGATCAGCTTACAAATTCATAAAGGACTAACATCAGCTGGCAAGGTCAGTGGTTTGGGACGATGGAAATTATAGGCCAGCAACTTCTGAAGCACACTACATTATCTAGGGGTTCATTTGTTTAAAACACATAATTTTAAGGGTTTTCTTGACAGTTCTTGGTTCCTTTTCTGTGCTGTATAGAATCCTATCATGTGTTTGATCCGCCAGCTGAGCTTACGGTACCCAAAGTTTGCCCTGATTTAGATGTCCTAGTTTTACTTTCCGAGAATAAAACCGAGAGCTCCCTCTCCCTGCCCCACTAACAGTGCTCCATAAATCTGCTTGCCCCTGGTGTGCTTACTCCCGTTCCCACATATCGTTGCTCCCCCCCCCCACATTTTGAAGGGGGCAGAGACATCATCAAAGCACTGCTGAATTATCTTGCAAAGTCCCAGTGTGAGAGACGGAAAAAGCACCGATCACCCCTTTTCTGCCCATGGCAAATTCAAAGGAAGAAACGGATGATGGTTTCTCAAAGTAGGATTTGTTAGTATCTTTGGAAGCCCAGCTTGAGTGATGGAAGGTATCTTGCGAGGAGGAACTAGTGGGCCGCCTTAAATATTCCCTCTGGCTAGTAGGTCAAACCGAAATGGGGCTATTTACACGAACTACTTTTAGTGTAAAATTTCCCTTTTCATCTTTTCCCCCCCTTGATATTTTGGCTGGAGTATAAAAGAGTGGAATGTGAATCCTCTCTCCCCCAAGCAGATGTCCTTGCGGTGTGTTATAAAAAAATAGATAAGAATTATTTCTTCCTCTCCTCCCTTCTCTTTCTTCCCACCCAGTGATCCTTATAATGAAATAAACACGGACCATTTACAAAACGAGTTTCCTTTGTATTTCTCACAGAGCATAAGAAAACTTTGGAAGAAGCCATCAGAAACGACACATCTGGACACTTCCAGAGGCTTTTAATCTCGCTGTCTCAGGTATGCGCAAGATCCTTGCACCCGGTTGTCCTGTGTTGGTGTTGCTATAATTTATACGTAACCCAAGTTCTCCTAAGATTTACATTCATCCATTGAAGTAAAATTCACAGAAGTATTGGGGTGATATCTGTTGTCAGGCATATTTTGAGTCCATTCCTTTCAGTGGTTCTACTCATGAGTATGACTAAGACTGGAGATCACCTTTTTGTTTTTAAGCCAGTGTGAAGAGGTTATGCCCTCTTGCCTCTAATGGAGGGCACAGAACATCCTGGCTGTGCTACTGGATGTCGGTTCCCTATGATGTGATATAATTCAAGACGAAAAGCATTGGAGTTAATGGAATTGTATATTGCAAGTTTCTTCCCCCTAACCAAACAATTCTCCCTCCTCAATTAAAACATTAAAACTTTCCTACCATTTACATTGTCTCTTCTCACTCCTCTCACAGTGGTACCTCGGGTTACATACGCTTCAGGTTACATATGCTTCAGGTTACGGACTCCGCTAAGCCAGAAATAGTGCTTCAGGTTAAGAACTTTGCTTCAGGATGAGAACAGAAATTGCGCTCCGGCGTCGCGGCAGCAGCAGGAGGCCCCATTAGCTAAAGTGGTGCTTCAGGTTAAGAACAGTTTCAGGTTAAGAACGGACCTCCGGAACAAATTAAGTACTTAACCCGAGGTACCACTGTACAGAATAGTTTTTTATTTATCATGGCTCAGGCAATGAGGTTATATAACAGACCCCACCCCCATTGTTGTATTTTAAAGTCTGACCTTTTGCTCCACAGCTTTTCACAGAAAGCTTATTTTAAGCAATATTTGGAACCTGTTGAATCATGAAATCATTTACTTAGTTTGGTTCAAAATGTTATTTTAAATGTAATGTATGTAGATCTCTGATAACTGTTGTCCATCTATATTTTACCAAAGAATCTTAAATTATCAGATCTTGGATATCGAGTTAATAATGATCATGTTTGAAAATATACAGACTGGTGATAATTTGTCTGTCCCATTTAACCTTAATGCGTTGCAATATTAAATGGGAAGCATCATGAAACAAATATGCATGTTTAACGAGCAAATAGAACAAAGCATACTTTAAACTGTTCGGCTTGCTTTTTGCTGGACTAACCACCTCATTAGACTAACATCAGTTACAGTATTTCGAAAGCAGTGTTTCATCTTTTGACTGACTTGGTAATTATTTCAGGGAAACAGAGATGAAAGTACCAATGTCAACATGGCGGCTGTCCAAAGCGATGCTCAGGTTGGTATGAAGGCCCAGCCAGATGGCTGCTGCATTGAGCAGACTCTTGCCTGAAGTGGTTTCCTTTAAACATCTCCTACTTTAATGAAATCTAAAACTTGAGACCGTGTGTACTCCCTCACAACCTGGCATGTTTCTCCTCTGGCCTAATTTCTACCATGGAAGTTACCCTGAAAACAGTTCGCTTTTAAAAAATATTCTTCCTGCCCCCACAGTCCCCTTTTTTGAAAAAAAAGGGAGGATTGGTATGGCTTTCCCTCACCTCTACATCGAGCAGTTTGCACGGTTTCCCTTTTTCAAGTTACTACAGATAAATGATCCCAAGATAACAGCAATAAGAAGATTGCAATCAAATATATTTTTTAAAAACCCTTCTCAAATTTACCTGCACCTATTCCATTTTTGGAACGATTTACTAAATGAATTGGTGCTGCGGTAATAATTTCCCTGAAATGTGCAACTTTCTCCTTTTGGTTCATCATGTGGTGAATTTTTTTGTTTATTTCAAATTGTATGGAAGGAGGAACCACACACCTTTCTCAGGGTTGCATAGACTTGTGACTTACAAACCTGTCAAGTTTTTATGAGCGAAAGCATGGAGGGAGGAGAGTTGGAATGTACTTGTGGAATTTTTCATTCACCCCCATTTCACACCAAAAACATTTGCTCTGTCACATTTTGGCTTGGCTCTAGTTATAAGGAATACGCCACTGCCATTTTCAGTGGCATCCCTTTGTCCCAATATCATTTTGCAAGGATTTTTGCACCAGTAACTTTCAGTCAGTAGTATGAAGTGGGGGGGCAGTGAAATGTGCAGCTTAACAGCATCTGTTGGGATGCAAAGTGAAGTTGTGCTGCGTGCAAGGGGAAGAAAGCAAAATTCAACATGAGCCTGTAGTATTTTGGCTGAAGCCCCAGGTTGCTTGTATTATAGTTGCATCCTTGATTGTTAGGGAGGTTAGCAAAGGTTAGCTACATGAATAAAGGTGTGGGAAAGATATAGGACCAGTCCAGAAATATCAAGATAATTAAAGAATGAGTAGTAAGGGAGAAGAAGCCTTCGAAAGCAGAGTGAAATTTGGAAAGCAGCTGAGCTCAAGTAATGACCTGTGATTTTTTCTTTTCTTTTAAGGCGCTGTATGCAGCAGGAGAAAATCGACTTGGGACTGATGAGTCCAAATTCAATGCAATTCTCTGTGCCAGAAGTAAAGCTCACCTAATAGCAGGTAATTTCTGTCTATACTTTGCATCGAGAGGATGTTTGGTGATTGTAAAATTAGGCTGCAACAGTGCAAGAGACTACACATGCTTTTTCTTGACAAGTGGTAACTAATATTTTCATTTTTGATGGTGCCTAAGATCAGCCAACTCTGATCAGATGCAAAGAAGGGCTGGGTTCTTCGACCCTTTTAAATAGTTATGTAGAAATTTGTCAGGTGAGACAAGCTGCACCGCCTGAAAGTCCTCCTCCTACATAACAAAGGGCGTTTGTCCTCCTGTTAGGGTCCACAGTTAATAATTGGGGAGGGGGTGTCTGTCTGTCATCCAGCCGCCAGATGTCAACTTAGATAAGTGATCGGAGTTAGGGCCGTACCAGACAAAACAACTGAAGGCCTGTGATGGGGCAGTGCAACTGACTCAAGACTTAGCAAGAGCCTTCAAGAGCTGGTTGTCAGACTTCACTCTTCACACTCACTTGGCTTAAATGACTGATGATCCCTTTTTTCTCTCTCAACAGTTTTCAGTGAATATCAGCGAATGTGTAACCGTGACATTGAGAAGAGCATAATCAGAGAGATGTCGGGAGACCTCGAATCCGGGATGCTGGCAGTAGGTGGGTGAGGTCTCTTTAAGAGTGAAGATCATAGAATCATAGAGTTGGAAGGGATCCCCGTGGGTCATCTAGTCCAACCCCCTGCAATACAGGAATCCAGATCACAGGCATCCCTTGGTGGGCTCAAACCACCAGCTTTCTTGTTAACAGCCAAATGCACTTGACCCATTGCACCACTATGAATCTAACTTTTCAAATTGTGGTTTGAATGTTCCTTTGCTGCCCTAAACACACACAGTTTTCTGGCCTGGACTGCACTCTTTAAAATATATATTTTTTGAAAAAGATCCAGAAGTTGGGGGATAGCATGCTATGCATGGCACCTATTGGCTAGCACCTGCGGTATCACCAACCTCTTCTCCCGCAAATTCTCAGAGTGGCTTTTAAAGTATTTGTGCGTTTTGGCAGGGTAAAATGTGACATGTATGTTACTTAAGATGTATTTCAAAGTACAAAAGAGGGGCAAAGCTAAGAGATGATCCCCTACCTGAGTCATGTATATGTGTGGAAAGCAAGTCATGAAGCTTGGTTCAACGTGTAGGTGAAAAACTTTGCCGTTCAGAATATTTTATCATATATTTCATGCCACTTTCTATACAGTAGTTCTCTTGAGAATATTTGGCTTTGGCTGCGAGTTTCAGTTTGAAGCTACTTTTACTTCCCCCAGAGAACTTGGTTATAAATTGCATTTACCATTCCTTTGGTTTCTCGTTAAACCTGGTTCCCATTTAACAAGTCACAGTTCATGTGATTGGGGAAATGGCTAGGATTCCACTGAGGGTGCCCTTTGAACTTGCTACTTCACCTTCCATGCCAGGCACAGCAACCTTTGTCTGTATCCTCTCATCTTTCATTCCTCTGGTTTTGAAGATAAGTCATGTCCAACAACACCGTGTTTACATTCTAAGTGTGTTTCTTGGATAGGGGCGAGTGTTGTGCCAAAAGCTTTTGCCATCACCAAGTTCCTTTTCAAAAATGTTAAATAGCTTCTAGGATCACTTACCCTGTCATAAGTGACCAACTATCAACCAGTGAATCCCGGAGTGCTAGTTAAAGTGTCATATTGGCCACAAATTCATTGGGTGATCTTAGGCAAACTACTATACTGACCAACCCTGCAGCACGGTTGTAAGGATTTACAAGGCAATAATAATATGAAGCTGCTTGAATATTTAAAATGTGTTCTATAAACACTGTTTTATTTTTGTATAAAATGGCTTTTACTCTTTGCACCAGATCTAACTGGAAATATGTACCCTTTTTTTGGCTCCATTATAGCTTTCAGGATTGTAAGCTTGGTAACTGTATGCAATACTCCCATAGTGTGTGACTAACTTCACTGCCTTCCATTTTCCGGTCTTGAAGTGTAATGTGTGCCTTGTTCATCTACATGAGAAATCTTAACATTGATATCAAAAAGGAACATACCTTGTATTAGGTTACAAATGAGCATCACCATTGATTCCTTCCACTCCCATAAAATGCTCAAGTAAAAAAGGTAGATGCTGTTTGATAGCTGTTTGGATTGCATGACCGTGTGCTTTTTTTTTTTTTTAATCTGATTTTGTGTGATTGTCCCCTTTGTTCCTCCCAATGACATTCACTGAGTCATCTCAACTCCCAGGTTAACCTGAGAAAGCAGATTTCAGCAAAAACAGTATGGCATTGATGTTGGTTTTTTTGTTTTTTAAAAAAGGTTAGCAAATGGTTAACAGTCAGTAACTGGTGATCTCAATTTCTTTTGCAGTTAAGTGTGTAAGAAATACACCTGCTTTCTTTGCAGAGAGGCTGCACAAGGCCATGAAGGTGAGTTGAAATCATGTGGGCCTCTGCATGTCCGTGTGGTCAGATATTCAAATGAGCTGTTTGAAGCTGACTCTGTTGGGATGTAGATCTGAGCCCACGATATCAGATTTTAGGGCTGGCAGACATGTTTCACACAAACCTGTGTAACTGTAGCTTGAAAAAGCTCTGGAGGCAACGATCAAGCAAGAAATGGCTGCACATAACCCACTGCCATTTTCTTCATTCCAATTCCTCCCCTCCCGCCCGGGTTCCACAGCCCTGATTTTAAATGACAGAGGTGTTGGGGTTGGGGTGTTTGTGATCTGAAATGGGGTGACAGCAGGGAGGCAAAGGGTTTGGTGCCCCCTTTTCTCCCCTCTCCTATTCTCCCTTCTCAGTTGTCCCTTCCTTCCCCCAACATCTTTTCAGGCTAAAAAGGATATGCCAGCCTGTTAACAAATGGGCATGTGTTTTGGACTTTGAATTCGTTATCAATTAAGCAACTGTCCCCAACTCTGTTCTCCGTATATTTTGGGCTACCACTCATATCAGCCTCAGCCGTTGTGACCAATGGAGAAGGATGGCAGGAGTTGTATAGTCCAAAGCATATTGAGGGCACCACATTAGGGGAGGCCTGCCATAAAGCCTTGAGCGGCCATTTTGAGTAACAGTCAATGCTACGTGTTCAGAGGGAGCGTCGCAGTCTGGTAACAATTCGCATTCTGCCACGTTCTTCGCAGGGAGCTGGAACCAAAGACCGGACTCTCATTCGCATCATGGTGTCACGCAGTGAGGTTGACCTGCTAGACATCAGGCAGGAATACAAGAGGATGTATGGCAAATCTCTCTACACAGACATTACGGTAAGATTGCGAGGGGCTTGTCTCGCTTTCCATGCGTGCCAACTCAAAATGCCAGTGTTCACACCGAAACCTTGAACTTGGCCCAGTACCATTTTTGGGAGCCGGTGCCATGTTCATTCATCTTCACAGCAGGGCTTTCTCCACCTGTACTCTAGCCATCATCTGGCCCAGTGTTTCCCAAACCTGGGTCCCCAGCTGATTTTGGACTACAACCCCCATCATCCTTAGCTAGCCAGACCCAGTGGTCAGGGTTGATGGGAACTGTAGTCCAAAAACAGCTGGAGACCCAAGTTTGGGAAATACTGATCTGGCCTGTTTCATAGGCTGTAGCTCCACAGTATACCAGGGGGCTGGATGTGCTCCACACCACTGTTGTTTTAACAGAAAGCAAAACAAAAAACCCCCCATCATATTAAATAAGATGTTGCTATTGGAGTGGTGGGGGGGGGGGGGAGGGAGAGAAAAAATCAGGTGGTTGCTGTCTCCCCAGGTATAAAAGTCTTGTCTATAGGTTCAGAGGGGCAGGGTGTATGCCTTGTGTAACTGGGAGGTTCACCTGTTGGCTTCTGACACAAAGATGATTGCTCTCTTTAACCTTTGGCGCAAGATCACTTTTTTCTCCTTTTGGTGTTTCTTACCAGGGTGACACTTCTGGAGACTACAGGAAAATCCTGCTGAAATTGTGCGGTGGAAACGACTAAGTTGAGTCCCCTAGAATTTTGTTTTTGGTTTTTTTTTTAAAAAATAGCTGGTTTCATGCTATCATTTCACACATGCTGTCAAAACTCCAAATATCCAGAAGTGCCACGTTATTCCTTTCTTTGAATAATATATCATGAGTACAGAAATAAATCCTGCTATAGAGAGAGAGGCTGCTGCACCAGATAGCTGTAGTTCACAAACAGGTTTTTGCTTTCTTATTTTGGGGGGGGGGGGGGGAGACACACTCCACTGTATGGAAGTGGCTTGTGTTGCATGAATAGCTTTTGTTTGGAAACGCCTTTATTTGTGCGTGCCAAATGATTCTATACAGCTTTGTGTCTTACAAAAAAAAGTAGAAAACATTTTTTGTATGTGTGGTGCATTTGATATCTACATGCTTGTTGCTTAAATTAAAAAAAAAAATCCTGTTCTGAAGAGTGATTGGGTAGACTTTCAGACCCTGTTCACTCACTGCTGTTCAAGGAGAAATGTAAAAGTCTGGCTAGAATCTTTATGCTGCCTTATGTTGTTTTGAATGCTGGATCTCCCTGAAGTCTGTGATATTGTCCCTAAATTGAAGGAAAAGGGATGTGGTGCGTTGGCAGAATTCAGGACCAAGATGTTAGGAAGTCTGCCAGGGGGTTTGTCATTAGGGTCCCTCCGAATGTCCTGTTCCATGTGCATTCTTGCAGATTTATGCTCCTGCTGATAACCTGGTGGTTATGCATGACCCTACTTCCAAGAGTGCACCTGCAAAAAGGTGGCACAGCTATGTTTTCTACTAGAAATGTTCCAGTTTATTTTTCTCCCATTTTCATGTGCTAAGAGAGCAAGACTGCTGTTGCTGAAGCATCACAGAACAACTAAGACAGCGGGATAGTGCATGGTTGACCCACCACTGTTCATAATGCACTATTGTGCCAGTGGCGTGTTACAAAGCACACCCGCAAAAACCTAAGTCTGCTAAGGCTTATACTTGCCAATGAGAGCTTTCCTCTCCAAGAGGTAATAGCAGCATGAAATGGAACAGTTTGTTTTTTTGTTCAGAGTTGGGATAAGGAGAGGAAAGGGCTTAATCTCTCTGCGCATGCAGAATCCCAACACTTCAAACACACACAGCCATTTTTAAAACTTAAAAATCTACTGGCTCTCTGTTGATGTCTTCAGCATCATATCTAGTTTAGCTCTCAGGGACAGCCTACAATCAAACAAATATTTCCACTCATTCGTTTTTCGATATGCGGAGGATCAGCCTTTTCTCTTGAAAGCAACATGTGAACAAGGCTTCATTGTTAGAAAAGGCTGCTTTACAAGCTCCAAACATTTTATTGGGATATAAACAGGAACACAGAAGTCAATGGAGATTCCACATAAAATGCTCCTCTCTTACAAAAATAGGCACAAAGGAAACCCCCATTGATTTAAGCGTTCAGCACGTTTCACTTTCCCCATTCGGTTCCCTGATTCTTAGATGGACTTGCCGCTAGCATGATCCAGCCAAAGTTGTCTTTTGGGAGGCTCAAAATGCCTTCAATCTGAGTGTATGCCAAAGCTTTTTCTCTTTGCGTGTTTTTGTAGAATTCTACCTTAAAATCAAATATATAATTTTTTAAAAGATGATTTGTACAAATAAACCAAATTAGTACCCAAGCCTCCTGCATCAGTGTTCTTATTTCTGCCATGTTGACAGCGTCATTTCTTTGGGATATTCAGCTTCAACCATGGATGGCTCCCCTTGGGGAATGGGTTGTGTCTCAGACAAATCAGACTAGCGAGCTTAAGCCCCATCAGGCAGTTTCTTGAGCAAATGTTTCAGAGGCATATGCAGAGGGGTTCTAGCTTCTACATAAAACATAAAATCATTCCACTTAGGCTGCTCACTGTGGCTCCTTGGTGACCTGTCCCTTCATAAGAAAGGCTTGGGCAAAGACACTAGGACAAACAAACCCTTTCCTGGGCCACTGAGCTCTGCATCCTATTTCCAACACTGGACAAACCTGGATATTTCAAGAAGTTTGGAACCAGTTTTTGGCAAGTGTGCCACAAGTCCAGAAGTTAGGAGAATGCCCCTCAGTAGATAGGCGCTCAATGCGCTTTCACAAGGTGTTTCAGCTGGGGAGTACTGCCAGATTTGGACGTCTTGCTGGACCAGACCAAAACTCCCACCATGGTGCCTCCAGCAATGATCAGCGTTAGATGCCTCTAGGAAGCTTGCGAACAAGGCTGTATATTTGACTGTGCTGCAGCCAGGCTCACACACTTTCCTGCCCCTACTCTCCAGGAGCGCCATAAGCACCTGTTGCTTATTTTCCCTTGTGGCACCAGTGCTACAGGTTAGCTAGTTAACAGGTTAACCATCCTAAAATTTGAGCAATCAATTAACAACAACAACAATTTCTTTGTGACCAGAGATGCCATTTTGGAGACTACCAGGTACCCCGTGAAAAGTTCCAACAGTACCTCTTCTAATTTCTGCTCCTTTTTCTTTACCACCAGACGGCTGGACCTTCCGGGACATTTAACTTCTCCACAGGGGTCCTTGCAGTGAGGATTATTTTAAACAATTTTAGGAGTCTTTAAATCTTCAGAATAGGTGGGAAGAAAACTTCTCTTTTGGTATTATGTGTCAGTATGGTTAGATCATAACACAGAGGAACTTGTGATGGAATGCTCCCCATCCCAAGTCTGAAGACATCTGTCTGGTCTGGAAGCTTATGAAAGAGTGCAATATGGGTTAATTATGCAGGTGGGAGGTATAGGTATATAGATATTACAGTCTGTTCCTTTGGTCCGTCGTCTTGAAGCTCAACTGGTATCTAGCAAATGAGAGAGAGGAAGGGAGATTGTAGTGGCAATCCACCAAGCCTAGAGAAGGCAGTATTTGTTAAAAAGCAGATGAAGGGTCACATCTCAGTGTTAGCCTTCCACTAACAAGCAGGAGGTGCAGTTTTGACTTGATTCTTTCTCCCCGCCCCCCCAAAACACCCCAGAGATAACCAAATTTTCTAGAGCAGATTTCAGGGCGGCACAGGGTCCTGCAGAGGGGAAACTTCCCCTCTCCCCACCACACCCATCCACTAGTGAAGGTTTTGCTAGATTAAAGCCCTTCTGTGAACAGGATTACTTACTTCATTTACAGAAGGTCAACAATGAATAGTAGCTGATGAACTTGAAACAGATATTTCAGTAGTGTTACACATCTTGGAGTTTTAAGGGTACAGCAACCGACCGTATCATTCCCCAAGTGAAGTGATCTTCAGGGTACAACTGCATTCTGTGCGCTGAATTGCAACATTTACAAGCGGTTGTGGACACTTGGATAATAGATGTACTACATTTCTCTGTGACTCATACCTTCAAAGATATCCATCAAGGGAGTTCCAGGAGCAAGAGGAACATTCCATGCAGTTTCACTTATGGTGTTCAGCAGGGACCTGACTTCAGAGTCAAGAAGATCAACCGTCTTTTCCACCTGCTAATGAAGAAAAGCGAAATTTAGGGTAATCCACTTCTATCAGCATCTCCTGAATTAGCCTGGTTCTATGGCTTAGCATTTTGTGAGAACTCTGCCAAACAGCTTAACTATGGTTGTTTGGTTGGTTGGTTGGTTTCCTCTACATCCCAACATTTTCCTTCAATGAGCTGGTGTACAAGGTTCTCCCCTCCCCATTTTCTCCTCACAACAACCCTGTGAGGTAGGATGTTAACAATAAATAATAATAATAATAATAATAATAATAATAATAATAATAATTAATAATAATAAATTTTTATTTATACCCCACCCTCCCCAGCCAAGGCCGGGCTCAAGGCAATAATAAAAACAAGTTGAATGAATACAACTTAAAAACAAGATTAAAATACAGCATTAAAATATTGAAACTTTAAAATATTAAAATGCAGCCTCATCACAGGAGGGGAAAGGAAAAAGAAAGAGAGGGAGGGAATCAAATTGGCTCCAAGCCAAAGGCCAGGCGGAACAACTCTGTCTTACAGGCCCTGCGGAAAGAAATCAGATCCTGCAGGATTAGGCTGAGAGACGTTGACTGCCCCTAGGTCACCCAGTGAGTTTCATCGCTAAGTGAGGATTTACTGCCAACAAGCCACTATCAATCCAAAGGCATTGTCTTTTGTTGGCTTATGAATCTTGTCTTCGGCTATGACTTGACGTTGCATGTGAACCATAAGGCTTGTTTGACCACCCTATCGCAGCTGTCCAATCTACAAAGGTCCAAGGCAAGAGCAAGGCTGGAAGAGACGTCAAACTTTTAAGAAAAACCGTGGTTTGTCTGGTCATCCTGGGGGGAAAACTTGTAGTCACCACAAGAACGTTCTCTGCTTTACTGAATGGGCTCTGGGAGGCTCTTGCGTGGGTTGCGGAGGCTTTCGCAAGAGCCTCACAGAGCCTGGGAAGCAAGTCAGAGATCTTAAAGGTTCTTCCCACGATGGGCTTTTAAGCTCTCCGCCTTGCATGCATTTAATTTGTTTGATTTCAGCTGGCTGGCTGGCCGCCACGCACATAGCACTGCAGCTGTACAAGTTAAATATGCGTAAGTTGCAAGTCCATTGTACCCCATGCCCGTTTGGATTCATCACTCCCACAATGAATGCAGGTGGGAGTTCATCCTTTGCAAGCTACATCCACCGTAAACCAACCCTACACCAAGGACACTACAAGCAGGGAGAGATCTGTAGAGAGCAGGGTTAGCATTTCTGGTCTTGTGCTGCCCTCTAGTGGACAAGGGTGTTGATTTATTTTTTAATTGATGAGATTAACTGGGCACTAGCCTGGTTTACATGTAATGTTAAACCACCTTCCTCTGCTGTGGTTGATAGAAGTGTTTTTTGTCTGTTGAGTGTATAAATTTATATTATTTTTATTGTAACAGAACAAAATAAAGCAAATAGAGTTGTAAAGAAAACAAAAACATGAATACACATATTAAACACCAAAAAAGGAAAAAAACAAAACAGAAAATGGATATTGTGAGCTAAAAACAAATGAATTTCTTTACCAAAATCATATAGAACACATTGAAGTCCTAAAGTACCAAGTAATACAAACAGGTTTACCTAATCTTGAACCTTGTTGCTCCAATACACTATGAAAACAATCCTTTTTTCACAAAAACCAACTGACTGGTATTGTCTGGTTCTTGCCATATTTGTAACCTTAACCATATATACACAATGTCCAAAATCTGATTATCCATTCTCATGAATGGCGTCCTCCTCCTCCTCCTCCAGTTACAGAGGGTGATCATTCTGCCTACAGTCAAATTCCCTATTTTCTGTGTACAATGCCTTTAACATAAAACAAGAGGACCCACTTATAATCTATAAACCTTTATCACTTCCAGTTACGTTCTTATGTCCTCCCCCAATGCAGGGGCAGACTTTGGTAGTTCGGTGCCCTGAGTGAGGACAAAATTTAGCACCTTCCGTGCTATGCATGCTCTCAAGTGCCCTGTGTCAGAGTTTTACGCCCCCTCATCTTGGCACCTCTTCAAAGGAACTGCCGTAAACCCAGCGCTGCGAAATGCTATGACTTCAGGACACAGCCAGAGTATATACACCACAGCCCAGCATTTGCTATTTTTGCTGTACTATATATCTGATTAAGGCACAACAGCGTTAAGTACTAGCAACACAGACATTTATAATAGCTTGGCTTGAGGCTTACGCTGATTGTTTGCTGGGGAACATTCTGCCAGATCCCATTTCCAAGGATCTGGTGGAATTTCCTGCCCTACATCTCCCTCCCAGCTGAAGAGGAGTTTTGATTAATAGCAGCTTAGTGGCTCATCTGAACCCACACAAACTGCAGTTACTCTTAACTATAATCTACCAAAAACAAAACAAAACCCCAAGCCAACTTCAGACAGTGATGAAATTGATTTAGTTTACAAAAAACTGTATGCTAGAACATAGTCTTATAACAAGCCAGGCTATTGGTCTATCTGATTCAGGGTTATCAATCTTGCCTAGCAGCCATTTTGCAGGGCTTCAGGTAAGTGATTTTCACTAGGCCTACCTGGAGAACTTTCACATACAAAGAATGTGCAAGCCCCTCATTTTATGATTAACTATAGTTTGGGGTTCAGATGCAATGGTAAACTGTAGTTAAAATGGAAGGAGAAGCTTCTGAGTTCTTCAAAGCCACACCAGAGGGAGTGCATCCTGAGGCTCGCATGAGCTCATTCTCATACCTCTGAATGTTCCATGCAAATACAGCCAGTGAGGGGTTCTTATACGTTGCTGTAAACACATACAAACAGAGGTAAAATAAAAGTGCTGTGTGCAAAACATGTGGATGAAGAATCGAGGCAAGAATGTATTTGACAATCAGATTTCTGCCCAAAGTTTTCATGCACAGTCGTACCTTGGTTGTCGAACGCCTTGGAACTCCTACGTTTCGGCTCCCGAACGACTGAAACCCAGGAGTGAGTGTTTTGGTTTTTGAACGTTTCTTTGGAAGCCAAATGTCCGATGGGGCTTTCGCGGCTTCTGATTGGCTGCAGGAGGTTTCTGCAGCCTATCAGAAGTCGCGCTTTGGTTTCCAAATGTTTTGGAAGCCGAACAGACTTCTGGAACGGATTCCGTTCAACTTCCAAGGTACAACTGTACTCCCGAAAGTGATCATGGATTATTTGCATCCACAATGCATGAGCTGTAATAATGAATCTATAGCCCTGCTTGCTGGTATACTGTCACGTCTAATTGCCCCTGAACCTTCCCAGCACAGTAGTTCATATATTATTTGTATGTGTCTAAAACAAGATTCATGAAAAGAAAGATGTTGTATTCCCAACACCACCTCAGTGTGACACAATTACAGATCTCTTGCCCCTTTGACTGCGACCCATATATTGTGCAACCAAATTTTGTGGAAATCCTCAGTCAAACCTGGTATTTTAAGTGAGCCATTTTGGAGAGGTACCAAGGAACAGACTGGAAGAGTACCTTTGGCCTGTAACATTGCTCTGCTAGATCGCCTTACCTCTTGGATAGTATCTAAGCGCTTATGAATTGTATTGTGTTCATCACACCAGTCATTCTGTTCCAAACTCCCTGGGAGATCAGTGACAGGATCAGCAGCAACTGCAAGAGATGGGAAAGCAAGCAATATTAAAACTTTGCCTAGGTCTTGTTTTGTTATTCCACACTATATTTAGGTTTTGCAAAAATACTTAGAATCCCCCATGTGTGGGAACATCCACTGAAGAGTTGAACTCTTAAGGGTTCCACAATTCAGAAGAACTGGGACCTCCTATAGCATCAAAGCTCATCAGGGGTGACTAACCACAGAGATGACCTCTTCTTTCTAAAGTTTAGTAGTGTGTGGAGGGAAATATGCCAAAGATCACAACTGTGTGGTTTTTCAATGTAATACCAAGAGAACAGAACAGGCAACTGAACTCTGTTAGAGTAAGTGACATTATTTATTGGTTGGTTGATCATCTCAGTCGCCCTCCTCTACACATGTTCCAGCTTGTCAATATCCTTCTTAAATTGTGGTGGCCAGAACTAGACACGGTATTCCATTTCTGGTCTGACCAAGGCAGAATAGAGTGGTACTATTACTTCTCTTGATCTTGACACTATACAGTGGTACCTCGGGTTACATACACTTCAGATTACAGACTCCGCTAACCCAGAAATAGTGCCTCAGGTTAAGAACTTTGCTTCAGGATGAGAACAAAAAATGTGCAGCAGCGGCGCAGCGGCAGCAGGAGGCCCCATTAGCTAAAGTGGTACCTCAGGTTAAGAACAGACCTCCAGAACAAATTAAGTTCTTAACCCAAGGTACCACTGTACTTTTGTTGATGCAGCCTGGAATTGCATTAGCTTTTTTTTGCTGCTGCATCACACTGCTGACTTGTGTTAAGCTTGTGGACTAGATCCTCAATAAATATTGTTCGTAATATTTATATTGTTTACATCAATAATATTCTGTTGTTGTTAAACATAAGAACAGAAACTAGGCGCATCAGGCCACATAGCGCTAGATTCTAGGAATGTTTACTCTGGCTAACTGAATTCAAGATGACATACCCAGCAGTAAATTAGTATTAGTGCTAACTCTTTACACAGGTTTCTTTATTTTGCCTTTAGCATTGTTTTTATATGAGGGAAGCTGTCTCCTCATAATGGCAACACAAAGATCTCTTTTTAAATCTTTATGGAAAGAAAAACAACGTGTAATTAAAGAGTAGGGAAAAGGCCCTCCTCAAATATTTGGGCCAACCATCAAACCTTAAAAGGTTTTAGTGGAGGCCCCACCCACTTCAGAATGATGAGCGCAACCAAAACTATGTGGAATTCGCTTGCCTCAAAGTCAGGAAAGTTGGTTAAAAGTGTGTGTAACATTAACCACCACTGAGCTTTGGAAAATGTTTTTCAGGGGGGGACAGCAAATGTCAACAATGTATTCCCTGACTTAATATGAAAGAGGCTACTTTACACAGGAAACTCCCAAGATGTTACTATAAAATAAGTACAAATGCTGCCAGTTTAAGAAAATGTAGGCTGTCAGCAGGTTTTTAACTTGGCATGGCAACTCTTGCCTGTGGCTGGCATGTATAATCACCTCAATGAGAAATAATGGAATTTCCAAAAAGAATTTATTTCCATTAATTTACTTCCAGAGAGCATATCCCACAGATCCGTCGTATAATTTGTCCCTGCACAACACTGAAAATTTTCAGCTTTAAAACTCATCTAAAAACTTCATGCCGCCACAACCTTTTCCTCCCTGCCTGGTTATCCTTTGTTGCAAAACAGTCTTCAGTCATTTCACATCTGCTGCCCAAAATGTTCACCTCTTCTATCACTCAGGCGTATGACTCCCCTCCTCAAATTCCTACCCTGGTTTCCTACATCCAGTGAAATCTCTTCACCTCTCAAGTGCTTTTCCCCCCTGGGGGACGCAGGGGGACACATACCCCTAAACATTTTGTGAATCTTTGTACTTTTGTCCATTTACTGTACAGTCATACCTCGGGTTACAGATGCTTCAGGTTGTGTTTTTTCAGGTTACGAACCACCGAAACCCGGAAGTACCGGAACGGGTTACTTCCAGGTTTCGGTGGCCGCACATGCGCATAAGCGCTAAATCATGCTTTGCACATGCGCAGAAGCACGGAATTGCAACCCGCGCGTGCGCAGATGTGCAGCTGCAGGTTGCAAACGTGCATTCCGCAGGGATCACATTCGCAACCCGAGCATCCACTGTATTTATTTTCCCCGATCTGAACTATAAAATGGTGATTTTCTTGAGTCAAAATGAGAGTACCCCTAAACATTTTTTTAAGAAAAAAAGCACTGCCTCTCTCAGAACAGCCTTAGCGTCCATAGGTAGGTTAGGTTGAAACCTGATTAACTGGCCCAAGGTGATTGGGCAAGTTTCTGGGCTGAGTGGCGAGTGGAACATGGGTCTCTCAAGTCCTAATCCAACACTAAGGGTTAACAACAATACCATGCCAACTATTGCTTTGCTTAGCAATATAAACAGATGAGAGAAAAAGGCAGACAGCATTTTTATTTTGGAATTAACTTTCAAACCACATCATAATTAATGTGAGTTATTATAATTAAAGAGGCAACGTTCCTAGCTGTAGGACACAGAGCCACACACAGCACGATACAACCAGAATAACTATTTCCACATGTGATATCAACATCTGCTCGGAATTTCTTGGGCCACTGAGTAAGAAGCATGGCAGCTTCGAGGTTTTTTTGCTGAATGCTTCCCTGAACTCATTGTGACTTAGTCCTGATTAAAATATTTCTGTTTTCACATGCTGGGGAAACCTCAGCAAGTTTAAAATCCTGTTTTTTAATGTATCGGGTACAGCAGATAAGAGAAACACAATTCTGCAAGATAAAACATCAGCCAGCGTGGAGGGGGGAAAATAGAGTTTTGACTGAAGTAATCACATGAGCTGGAGGGACGCGGGTGGTGCTGTGGGTAAAACCTCAGCGCCTAGGACTTGCCGATCGCATGGTCGGCGGTTCGAATCCCCACAGTGGGGTGAGCTCCCGTCGTTCGGTCCCAGCGCCTGCCAACCTAGCAGTTCGAAAGTACCCCCGGGTGCAAGTAGATAAATAGGGACCGCTTACCAGCGGGAAGGTAAATGGCATTCCGTGTGCTGCACTGGCTCGCCAGATGCAGCTTGTCACGCTGGCCACGTGACCCGGAAGTGTCTGCGGACAGCGCTGGCTCCTGGCCTATAGAGTGAGATGAGCGCACAACCCTAGAGTCTGGCAAGACTGGCCCGTACGGGCAGGGGTACCTTTACCTTTAATCACATGAGCACAAGCAGTGGCATGTAGAAAATGGTCTTTGCAAAATAAAAGCTACCAGAAGGCTGGTTCCGATGTGACATTCATGTTTTACCAAGCTGAAAATGAGCATCAGGCATGCAAGCTCCTCCTTTGTCCATCTTTCCTTCACCAACAAACCAGGATCTCTGCATCAAAGCTGGGACACAGGGAAAGCGTAGCTCACAAGCCCAACACTCATTTCTGGCTTCATATCTTCACAAAGATAACAACGCTTTGCCTGACTCCAAACTGGGACAAAACTTTAACATGATTTGTCCAAGCTTAGTGGACTGCATATTGCTTAAATCTCATTTAACAAGCAGGTGGAAATAGGGCTTTGGAGGTATAGGGTTCATCCAAGTAGATCTGAAATAGAGTCCTTGGACTGCTTCTGTTTCCCTGCCCATCCATTCCAGATAGCCTTTCTTGCTAAAGTTTGTGGATATCACTACTTTGTGGGGTGGGGGGCGGAATTGGACTAATTGCTCTTTAAATGTAAATTTGAGCTGGACTGCACTTGTCCCACCTTCAGAAAATGCACCTATCCCAAGATGAGGCAGCACACACACCTTCAGAGACAGGGAAATGTTGAGCTTTTTCTTTTTTTTTTTGCCCAAAATTGTTGGCAAATTCACAAAAAAAATGAAGTTTTTGAGCTGTTTTAAAGGAACATAGTAAAAAATGACACTGCCAACATAAGTTGGATTTTCCCAGACATTTTTAGTGATTTTTGCCCAGACACAGATATGTCCAGGAAATTCCAGACATATGGCAACCCTGCTAGACACCAAACCACCCCTTCTCACCTGGAGACCCTATCATAAGCTCTCCTCCAATACCTTTTTCAGCAGCCTAATGCCAAAATTTATGAGGAGGTCCAACCACCAACTTGCCAGAGGAAATGCTTTGCTTGCTATTTGTGTGTGTGTGTGTGTGTGTGTGTGTGTGTGTGTGTGTTATGCCGTTGCTAAAATACAGCCATGGTGGGGCAGAACCAGTGAAAATGGTGACAAGCCAAAGAGGCAAAGTTTCCTCATAAGCCTGAATTATTTGGTTCAGGCTGTTTTTTGTGGTTGCTATCTTCTGTACTCTAGCGTGAGCTAGAGCCTCACAAAGCAGCAGGGTGGAACGTAAGTTCTGATAGAACAAAACAAAGATTATTAACAGTGGATTGCAGCCAAGGGTGAGAGATGATTTCTAAAAAGAAATCTGGGAGCTGATTATACTGAGGTCATTCTCTCCAGCAGAGACCATTTCTTATGCACAGCCTATTTTGATTAATGCAAAAAACAACCCGCCATTTCTTTTCTTAGATATGTAGCCTCAAAGCAGCAATTGTCAAATTGTTCCTGGTGCATTCTCAGTTAACACAGTACGACTGTCAGGCCATATGGGTCTGGCTCGTTCCCATGTAAACGGAGTCAACCATCTCCCTGGGATCCTCTCCAATGCACAAAAATTCCTCCTCTAGCAAAGCAACATGAAACAGCTTCTTTGGAAAATATAGGGACCTGAATGCATCTCTCTCTTATATGGTGAAGTCAAACAAAAGATCCACAGAGCCGAGGTGATTTTTGTTTGGGTGTTTTTGTCCCACTCGCTTTCGTTTACTTGACAACGTCCCCTCTGTCCAAAATATTACGTCAGGGAAATAAGAACTCGCTTGGCTTAATTCTGTGCTTGCTTTGGCTATCCTTCCTTGCGCTTGGGAAGAAGATAAATATTTCTGAGAGGACTAAGAGCATTTTCAATTGCTCTTCAGTGGTAGATGGAGTTGTGTGTCTGTGTGATTGTGGTGATACTCAGCACCGATAAGAGTTCTTCAGAGTGTTCAAAGTACTTTACATATATTACTTTGGAGTTATAATTCCAACAAGCCTGTAAGATCTGAGCTCCCTGGAATAGTCCATACCCACCAAGTGTCCCGATTTTCCAGGGATAGTCCCGGAATTACAAAAGTCATCTTGGCTTCTGATTGGATCCTGAAATGTCCTTCTTTACCCCACCAGTGCCGCCGTAGCTGAGCCTGGAGAGGATGATGAGCCCGGGCTTATACCGAGCAGTGACAGTGGCTGCCAGCAGCATCCCGTGGCCTCTCCATGGCCAATGATGCCAGCCTCCTCCCTTGGGGAGCTTGTAGTGGCTGCTGGAGAGTGAGCGAGGAGGAGGAGAGGCTGTCGCTGCCGTGGCCCAGCCCTGTGTGACGTGTCAGCTCTCTGAGGGGCATGCAAAGGGCAGGGCTGCCCTGGGAGGGAAGAACGTCTTGGTTTTAAAAATAATAATACTTTGTGGGTTTGCATCTAAGCGTGTTCCTTTCCAAAATTTACTTATTGTGGTCTGTTTTTCTTTGTGTAAATCTACCAAAGAATAAAATAAAAGCGGGGTCAAGGGGTTTTCTCAGGACGGTGTCCTGTTGACATAGTTGTATTGGCACCTGCCCTTCTTCCGATAGGAAATGCTCTGCAGCAGGGGTGAGAAACACAACAATGGGGGTGTCTAGTGGGAAAAGTCCCTATTTTCATCTGTGGGATGTTGGAGGGTATTCATTTGTCCTCTGCCTTTTGGATCCAAAGTTTCTCCCCCAGCTGGCTACACCTTTCAGCAGCTAACCCATAAAACCTCCCAATTAACCATAAAAAACAGCGATCTCAAACAACAAAAGCTAAAACCCAACCAGAACAAAACAATCATTCATCAATATGCATTTACTTGATTTGTGTTTGCCATTGTGAAAACTTGCCCCCAACTCCATCTCATAAAATCAGCATCACTTCAAGCCCATGAAGTTACTGTAGGGATAAAATCCTGATTGTGCTATTTGCATTCTAATAGTGGGAGCCAAAACCACTGCAGACCACAGTTTTGTGGCTTGTGATGGGAATATAGATCTTAGGATTGGTGTGTTGTTTTCTTAAAAAAATAATGTTGCAAATATTTTTCAGATGGGTAGCAGTGTTAAGTCTCTTGCAGCAAACACAACAAAGAGTCTTGTGGTGCCTTAAAGACTAACAAATGTGTTATGGCCACAATAATGTTGGTTTGGCTGTTCCAGACTCACTTATACATTTCACTAGAGGACTGTCCACAGCTATGGAGTTTTAATTAAAACTGTAGCAGACATGGTAAGCTTCTGCATTTTGTGTAAAACCTTTCACACTTGTGCCCATATTATATTTCTATTACTTTAAGGTGAAAGTAGTTGCCATCTATTCCCACACCCTTGCCACAGATTGAGGGAAATTTTCTCTTGTACTCCTCAGGAAATAGCTTCAGCTGTAACTGAACATTAGAAGTTTGCAGCTGCCAGAAAGAAATAGCAACCACTGAAAAAGCTGTTTTAGGCACATCTGAGAGTTTGCATGTGCACTGATGTGATTTGAGGTTGGTTGGTTTTTTTAATCCGCAGAGCCCATTGCAAAATGCCTTGGATATTCTCCTCAGGACAAAACTAGAGGTGATGGTGAACCCAGGTATCCCTGTATATCCCAAACATGCATATAATAGGGGGCAGATGACCGTTGTTGTTTTTTTAGAGTAAAAGGGGAGCACAGGTGTTGGGCACGAAATCCTCTGTCCCTGCCCATCACCTCCCCTCCCTCTCACTGCACTGTCCTCCCAGCTTGGCATCTAAGCCCTATGAAGGTTAAAAGTGCTTGTGGGAACAGGTTGAAGGGACATAAGCCATAAAGATGGGGAGGGTTTACCATCTGCCCACCACCTCCAGAACACATACAGAGTAGCTGGGAGGGCCCAGTCAGATGGGTGGGGCATAAATAGTAAAATTATTATCATCTTCATCAACCTCATCATCATCATTATACACTTGCCTGCTCCTTTTGCTCTAAACAACAGGACACATGCATACCGATCACATAGGATTGTCACAGACCTCAATTTAAATTACTGGGCTTCCTGCCACACAGTTTGTTTATCCCTTGATGTCTAGTACTGAGCTACTTAAGAAGAACAAATTATAATAAATAATTTGCTATGTAATTATGGGAGTTTGCTGTCTGAAAAACGCAAGTCCCCTAAAACCTTGGGCACGTTGAACAGGCTGCATAGTTATTTGCATCTTGCGCATTATCTGTGGGCACCACAGTTTTCACTTCAATAATACTTAGTATTTGAAGGTACCTGTGCAGGAGCTGGTTTCTATGTGTGCATATTTCTTGCTGAATGGGGAATTGTGTGTGCAGTGTTTGCAATTCCACAGCACGCTTCCACTGCTGGTTTGGGAAGATGTGTACAAGGGGTGTTAGCTGCCATCCATATGTATCCTGCAGCTATCCTGTTATTTGTTACAAAATACTTTGTTATGATGCATTTCCCCACAAAACAGTTTTGATCCGAACTGAGAAAGAAAAACTGCCTGGCTGTGTTTTAAGGCAGTACAGTGGTACCTCGGGTTAAGTACTTAATTTGTTCCGGAGGTCCGTTCTTAACCTGAAAGTGCTCTTAACCTGAAGCACCACTTTAGCTAATGAGGCCTCCCGCTGCCACCGTGCTGCTGAAGCATGATTTCTGTTCTCATCCTGAAGTAAAGTTCTTAACCCGAGGTACTATTTCTGGGTTAGCGGAGTCTGTAACCTGAAGCGTATGTAACCTGAAGCGTATGTAACCCAAGGTACCACTGTAATGTGTACACATCCTCAAGGCACAAAGTAACTCAAGAAGGTAGTACAGGTACAACTAAAGCAGATCCAAAAGAGGAAAGTGGAGGGGGGGGGGATCCAAATCAACAAGTAAAGTCCCAACTTGAATGTATTTCAAGTGAAAGGTCTTATTTTGCAACTGTGTCTGCATTTAGTGCTGCCTGCCAATCAACTGATCTGCCTGCAAGTTGGATTCGTTCCATGGCATTTTCCACAAGTGCTCAAAGGTTTACCTCAGTAATTCTTATAACAGCCCTGTAAGGTAATTCTACATTTTTATTATTATTCCCATACCGCAGATTTGAGGCCAAGGTTGAGAGACAGTGGCTTGATCTGGCAATTGAGAACAGAGGCAGGAACTGTCCTGACTTATAGCTTATTACTCACTGCTTCTACATAATGGCTAAAGCAAACTCACAAGAGGGAAGTGAGGATCTACAAGTGGGATTTGCAGCCGATGTTTACTGTGATATAGGCTGGCAGGCAGCGTCTGTATACCTGGATAAAAGTAATAAACGCTTGAAGAAATGCCGCAAAAACAACCTGTCTACACAGCCTTTAGCATTTCTATGCCACACCGAAAGAACAGAAAATTTAAGAGGAGGGGGAAATGTACCCAATGGAGACAGTGTAAGAGAAGCATGAAAGCCTACCCCATGGCAAAAACAAAAATCTTTGCAGATTTAAAGCAATGTCTAGCAAGGATTTTTATAGCCTGTTCATTTCAGTGAGACAGTTAAACACTGGAAAAATTTTCTTCTACTGAAATAAATTTTAGTCAAATCCTCTGCAAATTAATTCAGAAGTGGGACCCAATAAATTCAATTAGACTCAAAAGTATGTATGCATAGAGCTGCAGCCTTCATATTGTTTGCCTTCGCTAGATTGCACCCTTATTCAAGAATGGCAGTGTGTGTCACAAAGGTATCTTTAAAACATTTGTACATGCTAAAAGTCAAAGATCCAGCATCGTGCAAACCATTTCCCCTTCTACACAGTCCAATAAAACAACTTAGAGTGGCAAACACAGCACTATTAACCAAGAAAAAACTTTAGAGGTAGGCTAGCAAGCATCTTCATTGCTAGCTTTTTGAAACACTGAAGTTCTCACAGCAATATAATTCTTAAGCTCTCCAAAACTGAATGCTGTTCAGAGGGCCATATGACTGACTGACAAAAGTGAATCGTACTTGAACCGGCATACCATTTTGGTGCTATTACTCCTACTCTTGGCGAAGCCTGACAAGTATTGCATATTTTTGATCCCTGTAAAATTTTATAGTTTGCGTCTATAAAACACGATCTCCAATTGCACAGAGGTCATGCTTATTATATATAGGGCTTTCCTTATGTGAACTTCAGAAGTTAAAATATCCCACTGGCTGTTTTGAACCAAGAATGAGCACATTGTATTTCTATCCATCTCTATCGATTTGCTTCCGATGGCTGCTCTTCCCTCGAGCAGATAATGCTTCTAACAAGCTGCCAGTTTTGAAAGACTTACCCAATCCTTGTCCATTCAGCATTAAAATAAAAAGCAGAGGCCAAATGCAAAGCATAGTTTCAGAGGCTCCGTCCGGAGGAATCTCTCCTGGTCCAGCAGATGAAGAGAAATAAGCAGCCTCTCTCCTCAGTATGCACTGGCCCTCTGCAGAACAGTTTGGATTGGCAGCCGGAGAATTGGGAGGAAATAGTCTCTGGCTGCTGAGCCAAGTTTCTTAGGCGGTCCTCGCCTTCCTTTCTCCCCACCCCCATCCAAGCCACCCTTTAAACTCCACATAGGGACCAGTCACCCAGGGAAACTCATTCTAGGCCAAATCTGCTGAAGCGAAAGGTGGGGTGTGTAAGAGTTTATTTACTTATATGGAACACGAATGGAATGTGCTGAAAAAGAGCTCCACTGAATACAACCAGTTGGATCAGGCACAAAGCAGCTGCCTGGGATTTCTGTATGCATAGTTTTTAATCACTCTGCAGGAGAGAACAAAGTGGAGTTCACCAGTCAGGCCTATTATTACTTGTTTGATTAGATTTCTTTAAGAATTCCACTCTGTCTTGAAAGCTCAGCGCAGGTTACCACAGTTCCAGTATTTTACATGTACTCACAAACTTAAGATTCTCCTCAGAAACATAGATCAGAGGCATAGGAAATAGGCTTTATACCACATCAGACAAATAACTTATCACACCCAGCATTGTCCACAACAGAGATGGGGAATCTTTTGGGCTTCAGAGGCCAGATTGCACCCCGGGGGCCAACAGTGACGGTGGGTGGGACAATTCACCTGCTCAAATCCCTTGTGTGGGTTTCCACACAAGGGATTTTGAAAGCTAGCTGGCTATCAGGTGCTTGGGAACTGCAGCACAAGGGGAACTGCCTGCCTTATGCTTCCTGCTTTGGAAAGCCCAAAGCATAGTACTGGCAAAACATGGGCATATCCAGGATTTATGTCGGGGGGGGCAGGGGCAGGACACTCACCTGTCATCATCCTCTGTCTGGCTCCATCTAGCAGATTTGCAACTCTTTAAATTACTTTCTTTTGACCCCAACTGCTCAGAAAAATCTCTCAAAACCTTTCTACAATTTCAACTTTTAGTTAAGTATCCTTATTTATTTACTTGATTTAAGGGGCAGCTGCCCCCGTCCCCCCCAAATACACCCATGTGACAGAGCACTTCTTCCCCTACCCATCGACTGTTTGGGGGTGGGGGGAGTGGAAGAACGCTGCATTTTTCAATGTGTGAAAGGGCTGTGCAAGGGAGAAGTCCTTCTCACAGACAACGCCCTCAATGGGTATTTAGGACCCCCCCCCACATCAGCTGACAAGCGGGGAGGGGGGGAAGGTCAAATCCTAATGATTTGGCTGCACGTGCCTGTTCCCTCCTGCGAACAGGCACGCACAGTGAACACAAAATCAAGAGAATTGTGCTCTTTTGTCTTTCCCATCAGCTGATGTCATGAGTTGCACCAGCTGATTGACAATTGGGCGTGGTTTGGGAGAAGTAGTATCATGGGACAAAACTGACCTGCAGACTGGGAGTCCCCCACTCTGGTCTACACTGACTAGAAGCAAATCCGTTATGTCTTGAGCTTGAATCCCAGAACAATAGGCAGGTAGGATTCTAGAATGCAGCAACTTGATTCGCCAGTAGGAGCTGTCCAATCTGGCTCCAGTAGGGGAGTTTGAATCAGCCTATCAGGTGTAAATAAGGTATATATAGCCCGGGGTCTGGGCGGGGCAAAGACACAGGATGATTGACTGTTTTCACTATGAGCTGAAATAAACACATGAAAACTGATGGCTCTACACTGAATAAAATCTCAAGGGTCTCTAGGTGGCGTCTTTCCCACTGCCCTGGAAATGCTGGGGACGGAACCTGGGATCTCTTGCGTACGAAACAATCTCTTGGCCACTACATTTCACTAAAATGCTTTATCAACTGCTGTATTAATTTATTACTGTTGTACTTTTACCCGACCCTTTCTCCAAGGAGATCTCAGGGCAGCATCCATGGGAATGGCCACATTTTACTTGAACATCAGCCCAGAGGGGTTGCTTAGGCTAATACGGGAGGGGGGGGAACCTGTCTCCTCTAGATGCTGTACAACTCTCAACATCTCTCATCAATGGCTATACAGTGGTACCTCGGGTTAAGTACTTAATTCGTTCCAGAGGTCCGTTCTTAACCTGAAACTGTTCTTAACCTGAAGCACCACTTTAGCTAATGGGGCCTCCCGCTGCTGCCGTGCCGCCGGAGCACAATTTCTGTTCTCATCCTGAAACAAAGTTCTTAACCTGAGGTACTATTTCTGGGTTAGCGGAGTCTGTAACCAGAAGTGTCTGTAACCCGAGGTACCACTGTACTGCCTGGGGCTGGGGGAGCTGGAGCCCAACAACAAAAACAACAACAACAAAAATAGGGACTGTGTGTTTTTAAGCAACAACAACCCGACAATTTAAAATACAGCTGCAATTTTGCCTTACAGTCTTCTTCAGTGGTGGAGATTGTTTACTGCTTCAGAATGGATCCAGAATACACAATAGCTCAGGCATCTTTAAACAGGGATGTAAACAAAACTGAGATACTGCATGTTCCATGACACTGAAGAAGACTATGTTCAAAATGCATTTGGCAGCAGAAAGTGTTGTTAATTTGCAAGATATTTGGGGAAATCGTTTGTTCACTATACATTCAGACACTTCGTAAGGGATCATAACCCAATTTTGCATGGTGGTCCCCAGGAGCACGAGCTCCCGGGATCGAGCACTTGGGGGGGGGCAATGTCCAAGAAGAGCGGAGTCCCTTCAATTTAACCCCAATACCAGTTATGTCTCAGCAGAGCTACCCCAAAAAGTGTGTGTTATTTTCCATTTGAAGAACAGCATTAGTCAAAAGCTATGTCACAAACAGGCTGACATTTTTGAATAGTCTTCAACAGCAGTCTCGGGTAAAGCACATTAAAACAGAGATCACTATGGCAGGGGTTTTCAATCTTTTGGGGGCCACATTTAGAAGTCTGGAAAAACTAGTTGGCGCTACCATAAAATGGTTGTCATTGGAGGGGTGCGGTGGCTGCACAGTAACAAAATGGCTGCTGATCTGACCTGCCTTTTCATAAAGGACAAATCACTCCCCAAGGAAATGAGTGCAAGACAGAGCTTGAGGCTGAGCCCCAGATACAAAACCACATGCTTGCCTTTACAAAGCACAACAGAACAACCCATTTCGCAGAAAGGAAACTGACAATGCTTACCAGAGAAGACTTTGCTTACTATACCAAAGAGTGCTCATGTATCTTAAATAGTCGAATGGCAAAGTTTGTTCTGCAGCACATTTTAAGGCCATTTTCATCCTTTCTGTACCATCCCCTAGTTTTATGAGTCTGTCTGTTTAAATAAGCATTATCTTCCCACACATGATTCCAAGTATAATAATAGCAGTAAAGCACACTGGTGTTTTTAAAGAGCAACTCAAGAGAAGTATTCAATTCAAAATAATGCCACAGATTTTTGGCACAATAATAGCCTGGAAAGCAAAAGCATTCCTTTGTATCTTTAGTCCTAATATGGAGTATTCTGAGAAATGAGTGAAATCATGTGAATAAGAGGTTTGAGCAAAATCTGAGATTCAGTAATACCTTCAAGATGACAGCAGGTGCAGGGACTATCACCCTAATGTGATAGCCAGTGTTTTTATTCTATCTGGTTAGGTGTTGAGAGAGTGGAGACATGGTTGCTAAGCAACTGCCACCCCAATCCCTCAATTCTACGGGATATCAGTAACAACAAATTCATATTTTGTTTGCAAAGATCATAAAATGACAAAAAGTGTACATACCCTTCAGTTGCAAAAGAGAGAAAATGAATGCTGATGAATCTAATACACTCTCTCTATATATATCTCCCTTGGCTACAGTAGATATTTCCTGGGGGTGCTAATGTGGAGTTATATGCACTGGGTTCCTGGGAAGGTTTCTATACCTTCAAGAGTCGAGTAGAAGAGAGAATCTTGGCAGTGGCTGCTCTTATTACGGTGCACCTGGGGGCCAGAAAAATGGCAGGTTGCTGTTAAAGGTACAGAAGCAGGACCTGTGAAAAGGGGTTGTCAGCCCAGCTCCTTTATAGGATGCTGAGTGAAAGGAAAGCAGGTGTGCCATAGCTGCTCACATTCTTCTTATTTACCTATACAGGCAGATATATGGTTCTCTCTGCGCCCATTTTATCCTGCAACACTATACCCCGTGCCGGGGTGTATTATGCTGAAGGGCAGGCTATAAATACGCCTAATCATCAAACAACCCTGCGAGGTGGGTCAGGCTGACAGCGTCTGGCTCAAGAGTCACTCCCTGTTCCACTTCTGTCTGAAGGGTGCCTGCGAGGAGAAGGGGAGATTGTGGGGAGAGGTCCCCCCTGTGGTAGTAGCTGCATGTAGGAAAAGTGCCGAGCAACCAGGCCCCAGCAGCTGGGGGAGCAGCACCTGTAGCTCTCTGGATGCTATTGGACTCTATCATAATTTCTGACTGCTGCCTGAGTTAGCCAATGGGAGTTTGGAAAGCCAGAGTTTCCTCCGGTCTAGAAGCTGGTGTTTGGCGTTGATGGTGACCAGCTGCAGGGCAGGGCTTCTTTCTCTTTAATGGTTGCGTAGGAAAGAGATTTTCAGCAAGTACAGTTTTCTTACCCTGTAATGACAAGCTAGGATTCGCACTTTACACATGCCGGGGCACAGGAACCCTGTCCTCCTGTACAAACATCTGTTCATGCTATGGGCTGCGCATAGACAAAGAAGTGTGAGTTCAGCTTTACATAGATAGCTGACATTGATAATCAGAAATCTGGAAGATGCCCTAATACATACACACACACACGATTGGGTATGTATATATATGTATATATATATACCGTATTTTTCCGTGTATAACATGCCCCTATGTATAAGACGGCCCCTATTTTGGGGGCCTCCAATTTAAGAAAATGAGGGGAGATGGGCCAGAGTTGTTGAGCTTTTCTTGGAAGGGAATGCTGAAAATAACTCGCCAGACTGACAATCGCACTCATCACAGAAGCCGCAAAGTACCTGCCTACTCGCCACCAGCAGCCGGCAAGCGCACACCCAATTGCTGCTGCAGTAGCCAGTCCACAGCAGCCCTTGCCACAGCCACTAATCACCCACCCAATCGCCGCTGACAAGCTCCTGCTCGCGGCTGCAGCCAATCGCCCGCCCCCCCTCTGCACTATCCGTGTATAAGATGACCCCCGATTTTGAACATTATTTTAGAGTTAAAAATAAATAAATAGAGAAAAGTACAGTACACACAAACACACGATTGGGTACTAGTAGAAAAATACTGCCTTTTCATATCAGCTTATTCATCACCATCTTTATCATGTTTGCATAATATTCCTAAAGCCATGATTGGTCAAGCTCACCTTATCGCTCTATCTCAGCCAAATGACTAACTTCTGACAACATTGTGTGCTAGACATTCATTGATTACTGTGGAAGACCCCTTGGGGGTCAAAATGTGCTTGGTCTTTTTGTTGTTTAATCATTTAGTCGTGTCCGACTCTTCGTGACTCCATGGACCAGAGCACGCCAGGCCCTCCTGTCTTTCACTGCCTCCTGCAGTTTGGTCAAACTCATGCTGGTAGCTTCGAGAACACTGTCCAACCATCTCATCCTCTGTCGTCCCCTTCTCCTTGTGCCCTCCATCTTTCCCAGCATCAGGGTCTTTTCCAGGGAGCCTTCTCTTCTCAGGAGGTGGCCAAAGTATTGGAGCCTCAGCTTCACAATCTGTCCTTCCAGTGAGCACTCAGGGCTGATTTCCTTAAGAATGGATAGGTTTAATCTTCTTGCAGTTCATGGGACTCTCAAGAGTCTCCTCCAGCACCATAATTCAAAAGCATCAATTCTTTGGTGATCAGCCTTCTTTATGGTCCAGCTCTCACTTCCATACATCACTACTGGGAAAACCATAGCTTTAACTATATGGACCTTTGTTGGCAAGGTGATGTCTCTGCTTTTTAAGATGCTGTCTAGATTTGTCATTGCTTTCTTCCCAAGAAGCAGGCGTCTTTTAATTTCGTGACTTCTGTCACCATCTGCAGTGATCATGGAACCCAAGAAAGTAAAATTTCTCACTGCCTCCATTTCTTCCCTTTCTATTTGCCAGGAGGTGATAGGCCCAGTGGCCATGATCTTAGTTTTTTTGATGTTGAGCTTCAGACCATATTTTGTGCTCCCCTCTTTCACCCTCATTAAAAGGTTCTTTAATTCCTCCTCACTTTCTGCCATCAAGGTTGTGTCATCTGCATATCTGAGGTTGTTGATATTTCTTCTGGCAATCTTAATTCCGGCTTGGGATTCATCCAGCCCAGCCTTTCGCATGATGAATTCTGCATATAAGTTAAATAAGCAGGGAGACAATATACAGCCTTGTCGTACTCCTTTCCCAATTTTGAACCAATCAGTTGTTCCATATCGAGTTCTAACTATAGCTTCTTGTCCCACATAGAGATTTCTCAGGAGACAGATGAGGTGATCAGGCACTCCCATTTCTTTAAGAACTTGTCATAGTTTGCTATGGTCGACACAGTCAAAGGCTTTTGCATAGTCAATGAAGCAGAAGTAGATGTCTTTCTGGAACTCTCTAGCTTTCTCCATAATCCAGCGCATGTTTGCAATTTGGTCTCTGGTTCCTCTGCCCCTTCGAAATCCAGGTTGCACTTCTGGGAGTTCTCAGTCCACATACTGCTTAAGCCTGCCTTGTAGAATTTTAAGCATAACCTTGCTAGTGTGTGAAATGAGTGCAATTGTGCGGTAGTTGGAGTATTCTTTGGCACTGCCCTTCTTTCAAAACGAAGCAGGGCATAGGCTAATAGAGTTCTGCCAAGAGAACAAGCTGGTCATCACAAACACTCTTTTCCAACAACACAAGAGACGACTCTACACATGGACATCACCAGATGGGCAGCATCAAAATCAGATTTATTATATTCTCTGCAGCCAAAGATGGAGAAGCTCTATACAGTCAGCAAAAACAAGACCTGGAGCTGACTGTGGCTCAGATCATCAGCTTCTTATAGCAAAATTCCAGCTTAAACTGAAGAAAGTAGGAAAAACTACTGGGCCGGTAAGATACAATCTAAATCAAATCCCTTACGAATACACAGTGGAAGTGAGGAACAGGTTTAAGGATTTAGATTTGGTGAACAGAGTGCCTGAAGAACTATGGATGGAGGCTCGTAACATTATACAAGAGGCAGCAACGAAAACCATCCCAATGAAAAGGAAATGCAAGAAAGCAAAGTGGCTGTCCAACGAGGCCTTACAAATAGCGGAGGAGAGAAGGCAAGCAAAATGCGAGGGAGATAGTGAAAGATACAGGAAATTGAAAGCTTGGTCTTTAGCATGAATCTAATCATTGCACGGCACATCAGCTCAGCACTGACACATCCTTCTCTATTGTTGAGAACATAATTTCTTGGTTTTAGGAATTTCATTCATATTCTGAGTTGGGGCGGGGTGTCTGCCTGGATGATATCTGTGAATCCCTTCCAGGCCTGTGATCCTTTATCCAGTAAATCCAATCAAAAAGGCTGTGCAGCCCGCCCAGTCCCTTTGTCAAGATAACGGCTTTGGCTGCTAGGTATGCACCACAATTTAGCATAAACAAAGAAGTTGCCCTGTGCCATAGAACAAAAGGGTAGACCTTTTCCCCTCAGGCCTTCACCCCACCCCCTCACCTAGCTGCTATGTAGGAAAAGTATCTGTGTATGTGTGTGAGAGAGATACCCTCCAACATTTCTCCAGTGGAAATAGGGATGTCCTATTCAATAATAATAACAATAATAATAATTTTATGTGCTACCCATCTGACTGGGTTTCCCCTGCCACTCTGAGCAGCTACCAACGTATATAAAACCATAGTAAAAGTATACAAGGCTGCCTTCAGATATCGTCTAAAGTATAGTTACTTATCTCCCTGGGTTGAGAGCCACATAACTGCACACCCTCCAACATTTCTCCAATAAAAATAGGGACATCCTAAGGAAAGGTGGGACATTCCAGGATCAAATCAGAACCCAGGATGGACTTTGTAAATCTGGGACTGTTCCTGGAAAATATGGAGACTTGGGGGGTCTGGTGTTTTGTGTGTGGGAGGGAGGGAGGGAGGGAGGGGGGAGGGAAGCTGGCTAGAATCTGTAGAGAGACATGCCTTGTTTTGCTCTGTGCTGGACCTTTGGCTCCCCTGAAAACCTAAAAGGGAAGCAAGGTCTTAGGGGGTGTTGTAATACCACCCATCTTACATGCAGGTTGTATATATGTGTAAATAAAACCCTATATCCTAAAGACACAATAGTCTCTGCTGACTTGCATTCCAAGGAAACCAGACTTCTGGGACCCCTGGAGTCTGTCACTGCTCAGAGACTGAGGTGGCATTTAACAATATGTCTAATGTACATTCAGAGTTCAACTCCCAACAGCCCCAGACAGCTTGGCTGATGGTTGCGGGTGACGGGAGTTTGGAGGGCCACGAGTTTTCCTAACCCTGAACGAGCCCAATGGCACAGACACCGCAAAACAACTCACTGCATAGTCACATGTCCAGGAACGTTATGCACATGGCCTGCATAACGATGCATATAACTACCTAATGAGAACCATGTGTCATGAAGGGAAGGGGCACTGGGAGGCCTCCCTGAAGAGCCAAGTCTGTTCAAGCACAATACGGCTTGTACTGCGCTGAGACACCCTGCCAGCAGTGAGTGAGTCAGCCTTCTGAAAAAATGTCTTTGGGGCTTTTCAGTGCCAATATCTGGTGCTAAGTATTGTTTGCCGAAGCTGAGCAAAGCTACACTGGTTCCAGGCCTGTTCTTCAGGACTGCTTGAAGAAAGGTGGGGCTTTGTAGTGACAAAGTATGGTCTGTTTTCTGTTTTTAAAAGAGAAGTTGGTTAAATTTCCCAAACTGAGCCCAAAGTTGAAGGCTGTGTAACACACATGCTTCCTTTCTGTTGTGTGACCATTTGCCATCAGCTGCCTGTGTCCACTTCAGTAGGACAAATACTGAAGTAGTTTAGAGGTGGATCTCCTAGATCAGGCTTTCCCAAACTTGGGTCTCCAGCTGTCTTTGGACTACAACTCCCATCAACCCCAGCTAGCAGGACCAGTAGCCAGGGATGATGGGAACTGCACTCCAAAACCTGCTGGAGACCCAAGTTTGGGAAACCCTGTCCTAGATGACGGGCAGTGCCCAACATTTGCTTCCTGAGACGGCACCTGAATCACATTGGTGATGTAACCCTTGAAAAATGGTTTCTTTGGAAGGTCCAGTCACAGCAGAGAAGGGTGGGCATGCATTTGCAACAAATCCGATGTGCATAACACGGATGGGGTATGTTTTATAGGTTCCAAGATCAGGAAGTGCCCGTGGTCAATATGTGCTTGCATTTTTGCGGTACTTTTCACTGACATTTGGGCAAGAGTTAGACATAGAAACGGAGGTGCAGTGAGAATACCTGGGTTGGTCCAAAGTCAGCTAGCGGCAGACTTCGCATCAAATACACGTCAACTCTTCCTCTATTTCAAAGAAGCCAGTTGCGGCTAATGTTGTGAGTGCAGCTGCCCTCCTAACCCTGCCATCATTGCTGCTTACCTGGACTTGGCAGGGTCAGAGCAGTGGCAAAGTTGGAGCTGTGCAAGTAAATGGGTGGGACCACTGCCACTAATTTGGAGTTCTCACAAAGCCCTGATCTTGACGCTGCCCCACCCTCGACCCATCCAGGTAAGCAGCAGCAACACTGGTGTCAGGAGGGCAGCTCCACCCCACTGCAGTCACCACTGCTACATCTCAAGCTTATTGGAACTTACTTGGGAGTAAATCAAGTACTGTATTGGGCCGAACATAAGCAGCACCCGCAAATAAGCTGCACCTTTAAAATTCAAGACTCATTTCTGGTGCAAGCTGCCTCCTGGCACTGCCGCCCTGAATGGGGGATGGCTGGCTCTCGGTGCCCTGCTTCCCAAGTCAGCGCCTGGTTTCTAGCATGCTGGGCGCCTGCCTCCTGGCACAAGGTACCCAAGCCGGCGTCCAGGGAGGCTTTGGCACTCCGGGCGGGCTGTGCACCATTGCCCCGCACCCCGATGGCACTCCTGGGCAGCTGTTTCAGCAGCGAGGTCATAAGGATAAGCCGCACTTAACTTTTCACAATCGGAATTTGGGGGGAAAGTGCACCATATATATGGGCCAATACAGTGTAAGATTGAGTTGGAGACACTGGCCAGCTGCTCTGAGCAGCTCTGGGGGCAGAGCTTGCCCCAAAAATTACCAAACTGTACAACTAAAGAAAATAACATGGGGGAGAGACAACAGCTTTGCCTCCTTGCTTTCTGGGAAATGACTTATAAGTAAACCCCAAAACAAAACAGCCAAACAGTTAGTTGATTCCCTGGCTGACAGGCTGCTGAAAGTCTTAATCCAGATTTAATTTCCCTTTTCTCTTGGTTCAGTCCATCCAGAGTACGAGTTCTGGAGTGGCACTAAGCTGGTCGTGAAGATTGCTTTTAAACGCAGAGTGAACTGTGATTCAAAGCTAAGTCGGTCTAATTGGACACAGCTGGAAGAAGGGGAAAGGGATTTAGATCAATAGGAGTCTAGAACAGCCTAAGAGACTTTGAATGTTTAAGCTTGCAGCTACTTACACTGATTGGAAAGGAAAGAAGTTTAGGTATTCCATTTTGACAGCCCTGATGGATTGTGTAAGGCAGAGGTTTTCAACGTTTTTGAGTCCACAGCTCCCTTGACCAACTACATTATTTCTGTGACAGCCCTGTGGGGCTCAGAAACTGTTATGTCACACCCCTTGCCTGCAGAGCTGGCAGCCTCTCGCTCTTTTTCCAACACCCTCCCTTGGGGTGTTTCCTCAGCCTCCTCTCCAATTCCACCCCTGGTCTCTGAGTTGCCTCCCCTACATCAGAGAGGTTCCCTCTTCAGTTGTTGGGGAAATATACTCTTTTTATTTCGTATCTATGAGCTTTAAGCCCACAGTTCAGTGACACCCTTGGCTCCAGGCTAAACCAAGAGAGTTTGCTGCTTGGGTTGGTCAGGAAAAGGGACCATCTCAGAGGTATTTTCCCTCTGAAAAGATAGGTACCCTAAGATGCTTGCAACAATGAGCTACATTCCTAGACTTTGGTCTTTTTTCTGCCCTGCTACTAGTCTGTCCTGGTTTTAGCTACCTGGAACAACACAGGATTTTTTTTAAAAATGTATTTTTTAAGTGCCCTGCACCAATTAAAAACCTTTCCCCATCATGTTTTGTGCTTGAACCATGTGTCAGCACTGGCAGGGGAAATAGGGACATTCCAGGATCAGACCAGAAGCTTTCATCATTCCAGGACTGTCCCTGGAAAATTGAGACACTTGGAGGGTGTGCAAGCGGTAGTATTTAGTCCCAGGCTGTGAATAGCTTCAGAGGCTGATTTGTACTTGTGTAGATCAAGTTAAAGAGCTGGACCGCGCCCCCCCCCCCCGAATGGCTGGCAGCCGTATCTGGACCTCCTACACTGCTTTCTATTCCTGCCTAAAGTTGATCATTGTCTCCAGAGACCACCACTTCTGGATTTGAATGTTGTCCCAGATTACGGGCACCATGCCTTTCCCCTTTGGGGAGTCATCTCAGCCTGGCCTGCTCATTCAGACATGAATCCTGGCCTACACTGACCCTGCATTTGGCTTCACCTTTCGGTGCCTGTTCAATCTCTCTGTCCCCTGATCTTGTTGACCCTGATCCTCTCAAGGCCACTTACACACTTACTCTTAGCAGCCCGCAGAGATTCACAGATCAGAAAGCAAGCTGGCCCGGTTATCTTTCCCAATTGGTTCTGTAACCATTTAGGTGGAGGTGGACATTCTGAGAACTCTTCTACATGCCTTTATCTCATTGGAAAATCACGGTGTTTGATAAAGTGGAAGCATCTTTTGCTGTACTGAAGGCTTTGGTAATAACTGGCCACAGGGGTCATTCATTGTCAAAGGAACAGACAGCAGAATCACACGGGAAAGCTTAGCAGGATCAGGCTTTAAATAGCCAGCGTCCTCCCAGTGTGTCTGCAAACACACCCCTTCCTTGTGAAATGTAGAAGCAAAGAGAAGAACCAGCCATACTATGAGGAGATGGTCCATATGGCACCTGAACTGACTAATATATGTGCAAGCAATTTACTGAAATGTGCAGTGAAACATCCAAGAAGGGGAAGGCTAATGTGGGTTATAGCAGTTAGAATACCAAGGTAGGACAAGGGAGAGTTGGGTTCAAATCCCTGCCCAGTCATGAAGCTCACTGATATTATAATCTTTTACATCGGGGTTGGGGAACTTCAAGCCCTGTGGCCAAATGAGGTCCTCCAGCTCACTTTTGATCCTCTCCATGCCACACCCCTTTCCCCAGCCACACTTTTAATCTGGCTGGAATGTTTCCTTGAATTTTGATAGTTTGAGAATGTTTTTCTTAGCTACCTGGGGCACACAGGCGGGAAACATCAGAGAGAATAGGAATGTGTTCCAACTTGAGGGTTACTCCCAGTAAGTTGATCTGGTTCTCAAAAACTTTTGCAATTGAATAAGAAGATATTAAACCCAAGAGAGCTTATGGCTCATATCAGCGTCCAACCATTTATCTATCCCTAGGCTGCTGTGATCTCTTAATGGGACAAAGTACAAATGTGTGAGTCTGCTGTGTAATATTATTAGTTGTGCAGAATGGGCTTCTTTCTCTTAATGAAGGTCCTGATTAGAGCTGGGCAATATATCAACATTGTGATATACCACCAGCTAAACAACACAATATACCGTTATATCACAATGTCTGAAATAAGGATGGAGATATGGCTGACTTCACGTTTTTCCCAAATCATGGTTTCTGAATAGCATACACAGACACAGACACAGAAACACACACACACACACACACACAAGATTCACGATATATTGCCAGGTCAAAAATAATGAAACCAATATTATGGTGTGGACTTCAAGCTGGCTTTGGACAATATATCAATATATCGCCCAGCCCTAGTCCTCATTAATGATATCTGAGACCCGTGACTACTCCAAGCCACTGAAGCTTGTATCCAACCCCAACTGGTTGTAAGCTTGGAAATATACCAGTTTGAATGAATGCAGGCAGAACTTAGAATACAAATTGAACTGAGAGCTTGCAGAAGCTCTTGCCAAGAGATTTCCAGGTGGCAGAAGTAGCTTGCCAAGATCTTGGGGTGCTTCATGGCTTTTGGTACAGGATTACTACTGCTTGCTTGCTTGCTTGCTTGCTTGCTTGCTAGCATGCATGCATGTATGCTTCTTTCCCATCTGTTGTGCACCTGTATGTTTTGTAAACAAACAGCTTATTCCAAAAAGCACCATAAGACTCCAGTACCTTTACCATACAAAGGAGGCCAATGCTATAAAGTTGAAACTGTCTATCAGTAAAGGGAGTGTGAATGGGCAATATGTACTGGGCAATATGTACAAGTAATTGCCTGGCAGAAGTTCATTTGGGATGGATGGAGGTGGAGGCCAGACTGAAGTTCGTTTTTTGGGCATCAATAGAAAGTGCACCAGGATAATCTGACACCAACCAATAATAGTATTAGTAACAAAGGAAGGATGCTGAATTTCCTAAGGCAGCATATAAAGGAAAAGGGCAGTGAGAAAGTCCAGATTAATTCTTTAGCAAAGACTGTCCTGGTTGCGGAGAGGATTTGAGCAGGATTACAGTACAGAGAGAGCAGGGTCAGCATTAGGGAAATATTCTGAAAGTCTATTGTTTGTTTTCCAACTGTCCCACGAGATTAAAAAGAAAAATCGTTTGTTACTAGACACACTGAAACCAAGACTTATATTGTTTATATATAATGGTGGTGTAACACTGTCTCCTGAAAGAATTATGAAAGGCAAATCTGGTCAGTTAAAGGCATGAAGAACAGGATAAGAGGATTTCCCAGCAGCAATAGAGTATGACAGGTGGGAATGAAAGGAAGGCCAGTACACTAATAGCTCCTTTACCCTTTATCTACCATTAAGAAGATGAACAGCTCCGACTATGGCTAGTTAATTTTAAACCAAGGATGGCAACTCAGCACCTTCCAGATTCAGCTCAGTCAGTATCCCCATATTAGTGAAACACTGTTTGTCAAAAATAATGACCTAAAACTGTCTTGGGGGTCTTTGCATTTTTCTCTAGAAAAAGGGAAACTTGAAGGAAACGTGGGTCAAGACAGACAACGTGTAGAAGCACCTACCATCTCCCCAGATGTTGAACGGGGCTGAGCAATTTTGTCTCCTCCTCAATCTCTGTGTCCTCTTCTCATTTTTTTCCCCCTTTGCGGAGCAATGAGAGACAGAGCTAATCATCAAGAGCTGCAGCACAGATATGGCCTAACTATGATTTTATGGTTTGCTGCATGAATATGACAGTGTTAGCTCTGTGTGTCCTTACATTCTCTGAGATCTATAAGCCGATTTGTGTGCAGTCTGTTACCAAATTATAACCGTGTTCCAAGAACGGTTAAACTTTGTGACTTTTTGTGAATTTAAGAATGATTTCTCTTATTTTGCAGATAACCATGGCTGGGCTGTTTTCTCCAACTCTCAGTTCTTCATGGTAGGGTGGGAAGCTGTTGTGCCAACATTCCTTAAATTTGCTCCTCAAAAGCACTGGTAAGCATACATTGGAAGTGCAATGTTTGGACCCTTCTGCTCATTTCATTTCCTAGAAAGAGACACTTTGCAGCTTTGCAACAAACCATAATATCGTTCTTCAGCTCAGCAGTGAACATCTAAAGCTTTAAACATTCAGCTAACTGAATGCCAGCGAAGTATAATCCAGGGCCTGACTCAAATTGACAGGGACAGGTTGGCCTGTGAAATAATCTCTTTAAATAGTAGCAGCCAATCCTCAAAGTCGTTTCTTTGTCCCATCTTGAGTGGGAGGACGTCTTTCAGCAGCCTGTTCGCCAGGCAGACTGCTTTGCTGCCCTTCCTGACAGTATTTGGAAAGGCAAGTTTTGCTCATTGGCTGGGACTCCTACCTTTCAATAACAACCAAGGCATTGCTATGAATTTTGCTGCACAATTTCTCTACTCCAGGGTTTTTAAGAACCGAACTCCCAGGGAATGCTTCAGAGAAGAAGAAGAATATGACCCTTTCTGGCAAAGGTTGGAGAATGTTGCCATGTGACGTAGACCTAGAGTGTTGATTTCTTCCCCTTAGGAATTATGGAAAGTCCTAGGTTTGTGTCTGGGGCCAAGCCACTGGCCGTCACCTCCTCTGGATCCTTCCTGCCTCCTTATGGTGCAGTAGTTGGAGTATTGCTTCACTTCTTTGTTTATTTCATTGCCATGCTTTATAGGTAATGATGATGATAATATGTTCTTCTACTTTATCTGCTCCTAATTCCCAAGTAACTGCAGTCTGTGTGCTTATTTTCAAACAGTGGGCAAAAACCATTAACTCTTGAATAAATTGCTAGAATTCAAGGCGCCATCAAGAATTAGATGTGTTTTATTGTGCCTACAAATTAATTCTTGTGGATTTGCTTTAAATCTCTGGATCTTTTGACCTCTTGTTGTAAAGGTTCTGTTGAAAATGCGCGGCAACAGCCCAACAGAAATATCAGTAAATGGTACTTATCTCATGGGTTGTATTCAGTTTTAGATGCATTCCTTTAGCTGTTGTCATGATCACATTAGAAGTATATTTTGACGGGAATTTATGGATCTGCTTAAAGCTAATTGTATTACAGCAGTGTCCAGAGTCTTCAGTTGAGCTTAAGAAGCCTTGTGGAATGTTCAAGACATTTATTTGTCTCCCAGACTTCAGGTCCAAAGACCTGAGCCAACAAAAAGTTAGGATAATGCATAAACATTTGAAAGATCAAATCCCAACTTTCCTTGTAATGTGCATGGAGCTAGAAGTAGTGCAGTTGAAGATGCTCTCATGTAAGCCATTCAAATTGCCATTATGTAATGGATTCTTCCACACTAGAACCATTTAGCACTGCTGAGGCATTAGCTGGAAGAATTAAAACTAGATGTACACAGCATTTAATACAGTGTCAAATTATCTAGCAACGCCCATACCCATTGCCAAAATCCTTCCTTCCGTAATGTCTATTCACAAGTAAATTGCATCCAGCCAAGGTCCCCCTGGTAACTTCAACTAACCTTTATAGTTTTTAGGATCAGCTGGTTGTATTACTGCCTGTTATCATTTAGTAGTATTATATTGATATAGTTTATCACTCAGAGCACCTCACATTCATTCAGACTGTACAGTGTGATAATTACATGAGTAAAATGATAGACATTATTTTAAGATCAATAAAATCTAAAAGAGCAAAATTAGTCGAAAAACAGCAGGGATGACAAAAGTCAGTTGAAATAAAATATAGCGTCATTTCTGTATTTAAAATGAGAACATAAGAAGAGCCAGCTGGATCAGGCCAATGGCCCATTTAGTCCAGGATCCTGTTCTCCCAGGGGCCAACCAGATCCCTGTGGGAAGCTCAGGACCCGAGGACAGCAGCACTCCCCCCTCCTGCTGCTTCTAGCAACTGGTATTCAAAAGCATATTGCCTCAAACAGTGAACGTGGATCGTGGTCATCATGGCTAGTGGCCACTGGTAACTTTATTCTCTATGAATTTGTCTAATCTTCTTTTAAAGCCATCCAAATTGGTGGCCACCACTGTCTCCTGTGGGAGGAAATTTCAGTTTTAAGTATGCACTGTGGGAAGAAGTCTTTTTTTGTTGTTGTCTGTCCTGAATCTTCCAATGTACACCTTCATTGGCTGACCCTGAGTTCTAGTGCTATGAAAAGGAAAAGCTTTTCTCTTTCCAGATTCTCCACACAATGTATAATTTTATACATTTCTATCATGTTTCCTCTTTCTCACCTAATATTGAAGAAGAAGAATTAGTAATTAAACATCCCCACTGACACACAGGAACTAACATCGAACAATTCTCAGGAACAGAAACGGGCGCGGGGGAGAGGTTATTCAATGGGAAATTGATCACTAATCCCTCAGTTTGGATAGGAAGCACTAAAATAGTCTAGATTTCCAATGGGGAGCTGTGTTATTTAAAGGCACAGGAGCCAATAGTACTAGTGATGAATAACAAATTGCCTGTGAATTGTTCTTTCACGTACACACACAAAGGCACACACAAAATGGGGGAAAGCCTCAATATCAGGTCTGCTCCAAGAGGATTACTGGCCTCCCCATTCCTTCTTGTGTGTAAGTGCAAAATATCACTTTTTCCTATAAAAATGGTAGAAAACAAGTAATAAGTCCAAAATAGAACCTGACTGAGTCTATATAAAACTAGAACCTTCCTTGCTTTATATCTTGTTGATCGGAGCTCAGAGATTACTAGCATTGTCATTGGCATCGGTCTTGTCTCGAGAGACAATGGAGTGCGCCTCCAGAGCTGAAGTAAAACCGCTGGAGAATCACAGCGCCTGCTGTGGCTGCAGAGACCGGGAATTCGTAACTGCTGCCTCCTGCATTGTTTTTGCTGCATTAGCAGGACCAGAGTGACCTTTCCAGGACACAAGCCTGGGCAGTGTGTACTGGGGTCATGGGCTGCCCAGTCTGCAAGACCCTCTCTCAGCCTCGCTGATGTAGTCCAAAGGAAAGCAGAGCAATACGTTTGGCACCAGCTTGGCTGCAGGAGTGGCTGTAAAGAGGAATACAAGACGCCAACCAACCATCTTAAGGATGGATTTGTGTAGGGTTTGCTCCTTAGCCTTTTCTTCTCCCAAAGATATCCTGCAAGGCAGTGGGTAGATTACTAATGAATAGCCTGTTAATTGCCCCTCAAATAACCTCTTGTAAGTGCAGTACTTTTGAGTACACATTATAAGAGGATCTTGCTGGATATGATAGTGCTATATTAAATGCTTATATGAAATCTTCATTTTAATTTAACTTTCAGCTAGTTATTAAAAAGCAATGTCCCTCAGCGGTACTAAGGGGGGCTCTGATGTGGAAGCAAACTTAGTATCTCACAGACTGTTATAGGACTTTAGCATCTTTCCCGTTCTGCCAGGAGCAGGAGAGCTGGCTGCTAATGTATTGATTTCTTTCACTCCTTTATTGCCTTTTGTACCCATGTGGATTTTCTGTGTTTTCTTCCTCAGCTTTGCAAAGAAGCTATTTGCAAAAAAGTAGGTTTTAAAATCGCATTGCATGTTTTACTAATCCCACTAAAACTGAAATGGAAAAAATATAGGCACGTCTCCAGGTTCTATTATGCATGCATATTTAACAAACAAACAAACAAACAATCCCCTCAAACATAGTCCCATGCACTGGAAACAGTGAGACTTACTTCTGAATTAAACGCATAGGATTTTGTTTTAGTGTACTGGGATTATACATAAGCTCAATTACTGATTAATAAAGTTGACTATCCAATATACTTTCAGTTTGCTAATTTAAAACCTTTCACCAGAATTATGCATCTACATTCAAGGCCTTTAAGCAATAACCTCAGTGTGACAAGATCCTCAGTGGACTCTTGTTTTGTTTAGGCCTTCTAAAAAAGCGGAACAGGGTGATTTCACCCTGTGACATTGCTCTAGGCAGAGCTTTGTCTAGAGCAGGAGTGGGCAGGCTTGTGGGATCTACTTTGGGGTTTTTTACTAGAACCTTGAGATCCACCAAGCAGAGTCATATACAAGAGACCATTCCACATCCCAAAACTTAGAACAAATCATTTTGAAATCCCAACATATTAAAAAAAGCACATCCATGGCCCGATAGTCTACTTTGTATTCTGCATAGAACTATATGACACATTTACTGCTGTCTCTTGAGTTTCCTTGCTGTTTGGTCTCACTGGAGTAGTTTATTAATGTAGCCATGTGTGCTGTGTATATGTATGATATGACACTGAATTTTACTATGTTAGACTAACATGGCTATCCTTCTGGAATCCATCATGTTTGCGTGTTGAGGTCCCCAAGACACCCCCCAACAAAACACAAGTGACACATTATTTTTGTTTAAGGTTTTTGGCATAATTTTGGCCACAACTTTATTAAATTACAAGCAATATGAGTGGTTGCTTAGGCATTGGTTGCGACTATCTGACCCCACACGGGGACAGTCTGACATTCGCACGCCTGCGAAGTCAGAAAAGGGTATGACACCCAGGGAGAGAGACGGGACTGGGAACCATGCCTCACCTCTCCCCAAATGCTCCCGGGGGCTCTTGCGTGGCCCTAGCCCCTTGACAGGGTTCGGACAAAAGCATGGCGAGCCCCTGGGTTCCTTTAATGGAAAACCCTTGCAGCAGCAGCACTTTTGGAGGGGCAGGCACAGCCAAATCCATACCCCTCCACCAACCAATTCCAAGACCAATGCCTAACCGCAACCTTACAAGTTGTGATGATTTGCTACGCAGTAGGCAAAAACCAAATGGCACCAGCCAATCAGCCAAATGGACAAAATTCCTACCGGGCCCTGCCCCAAATGCAGACGACCCCATGACAGGCATAGCAAGGTCAAGCGAACAGCCTAAAATAGGGAGGGAGGGAGGGTGATCCGATGCACGCAGCAAAAAGAGGAAGCTCAACGCTACGCGCAGGGCATTTAAAGACTAGGGCAGTCAATCAAAAAATGGCAGCATATAATTCTCCCCAGCAACAGCCAGCCCTCTGCTAATGGTGGCCAAACTCTTTCCCGCCCAGCAACGGCGGGGTGTCTTGCTAGCCCCCACTGCAACACGTGCTCTCCATGAAGGAGAACACGCTTTGTGGAAATGTGACTAGAGTGGTACCCACTCAAGGCCTTCTCCAGAGCTGACAGCAGCAGTTAGAAGACTCAGATAGGGCTCACCAGAAGCATCATGGCTGTTTTTTATTGGACTTGCTTTATTTTGTATTTCCTTTCATTACTGATTTTTTAAAAACCATTGAAATTTGCAACTACTGTTCCATGGCCCTGCATGATTTGCAGAGGAGTGGTAAGTATGACAAGAACGCTCAACCTTTCCCTACCACCCATTTTCTGCATGCCACACCCTCCCACCACGTCTCAAATATGGGTTTGGAACAGAGGCTGGGGAGAAGTAACTGTGGTATGTCTGTATGCAGGGATTGCACCTTCCACTTACTCCAACTTAGATGCATGTTGCACCCTTCTGGCACTAGCTTGAATAGGAGGAGAAGTAGCAAGGCTTTCAAGATACAACGGCCAAGCAAAACACACAAGTCAGATTATGTGGTTCCTGGAGTATCTGATGCAGAGGAAGCTAATCCACAAACTGGCAAGGTGATCTACAACTCATATTTAAAATGAACGGGGCATCTCTCGCTACTGCTTGTAAAATGTGCATTTAACTTGCAGCTTGTGACGATGGTTGACATCACCATTGCTACTCCACTCCTGGAACACAGTCTTTCATTTGATCATGAGCATGCATGGTTGTCTGTCATCTTGCAATCAAACTGATTCACTGCATATATGTGCTGTATAGGGAGTAGTATAGGGAGAGTGTAAAAGATGGAATAGGCTCATTATTATAAATGAGCCAAAGAGAGTGTGATGTATTAAAGGCACTTGAGACAAATATTGTAGAACACAAGCCATTCCAATATTGTACTTTACCCTGGCCTTTGACCCCTGAGGTGTATGTTTTTGGGACTCGCACTATTCTTGCACCTGTGGTTTGTTTTAGACTGTTGCAATACTGTAGTTTAAATTATTTTAACCTGTCCCCGGATGTCATGTTCACAGGAGAGTCATGGGATGGCCCACAAGTGCAATTTTTAAGCTAGCCAAACCAAGAAAATAGTGACTAGATGGGATTGGTGCAGAAAGCCACAATATGTGCACAGAGACAACTATTGGATACTGTTTCCAGACAATAGAGAGTGTCAACTTCTGAGCTACTCAAACAAAACAAATTCACCATGTATAGATTACTAGGTTAGATTCATGGAGTAAGCAAAAAAAAAAAGAAAGAAAAGAAAGAAAAGAAAAGTCCACAGAAACTACATTCTAACATCCATTCCAAGCTATAAATGATTTTCCAGAACACCTTCCAAGTTAGTCAAAGCAACCAGATTCACCAGTTCAACATGACTAGATTGGCTTCGTGTAGTAAGCCGCAAACTTTTCACAGAAACCATATTCACATGCTGGTTACAGGTCATAAACAATGCTCTAGAAAAATGGCACAGAACACCAACTTCTAGCCAAACCAATTAAACTCCCCAGTTACAGACAGCTAGATCAGCTTATACAGTAAGACACAGAACGTCCACAGAAACCATGTTCCAATTCCCAATCTTGGCAATAAAAGGTATTCTGGGGAAATGATCCAGAACATCGTCATCAATTAATTAAATTTCTATAATATCTTTTATCGGATGATCACAGGGCAACTTTCTAGAGCTAGAGCTATAGATATAAAACACAACACAACAACAAACAGAAACAATACCCCCCCAGAGTTTAAAAGGTCGCAGATGGTTTAATTAGCCAAAGGCCTGAGAGAAGAGGAATCTTTCTGCCTGCCACTTAAACATATGTAACAAAGGCACCAAGCAAGCCTGCCTGGGGAGAGCATTCCACAAGCAGGGAGCCACCACAGAAAAGGCCTGTTCTCATGTTGCTGCCCTTCAGACCTCTGGTGAAGGAGGCACTTGAAGAGGTGCCTCAGATGATGATTGCAGGCTCCAGGTCGGTTGATTTGGATGTTATCAGTTTTTAGGAAGTTTTGTGGCTTACTATATTACCCACCATCTGGCTCAATGTGACTTTTGACCTGGGTTTATTTGGATAGCTCAGAAGTGGGCTATTTTTATGGGACAACATTAATCCAAATGTGGTTTATGTGGTAGTTTTGTGGCTTTCATTTGTTTTCATGTGACTGGTAAATTGGGTTAGTTCAGCTAGCATAGAAGTTGGCGCACCTGGCTGTATTTCCAGAATGCCGTTGAGTGCCCTGAACTGGCTATCCAAATTTGGTTTCTGAGGACATTTTTGTGGTTTATTCAATTCACAGTGTCATCACACAGCTATACTTCTCCATAACATGTGACTCAGGGGAGGTCATATATGACCTGGAACATTATCTGGGTACAGTGGTGGACCAGATGAGGGCTAGTAAACTGAGCTTGAACACTGGGAAGACAGAGACTTGGTTACTATTTCTGGTTGTTAGTAGAAGGTGCCGATATGATATTTTTCTATGGTTTATTACTGTGGATCATGGCATGAGTAAAAAGGTTGGCATAACTTAATATGACAGGAGATCCCCACTATGAACTTTTTTGACCCTGGTCCCAGACTGATCTCAAACGTGTCCTGGAAGGCATCGAGGAGACATATTGAGCTCCTAATACCTTGTATAAAGATCAGCCCATGTAATCTAGTTACCAGTGAAATCTAATCAACATCTCCTGCTAAAGAATGGTTGCTACACAGACAAAATGGTATGACAACTTTTTGCAGGATGCAACAAGGATGACCAGTTTAGCTATTGCTCACCAGGATTATAATCTTTCACCTTTCAATTAAGCAGAATAAACAAAATAGGAAATAGGCAGGAAACTATGGGAAGAAACAATAGAATAGAATTATTGGAATTAGGCCCTCCAACCTTCTCCATTAGAATGCATTGACTAAAATTAGTACAAAACCCCTTAATTTTCAATGGTTGGTTAGCTCTCCAAGTTCCAACAAGGAACGTGGCACTCTTAAGGAACCAACACACACCCTTTCTCTCGAATGAGCCACAGAATGTGATTTCTGAGGAAGTTTTGTGATTTACTATATCTGTCTGTCGCATTATACCTGGCGAATTTGGCTGGTTTGAACAGCTCAGAAACATGCTTCTGGGCTGCTGTTCTTCTAGAACACCATTTATGCTCTGAAACAGATACAGTGGTACCTCGGGTTAAGTACTTAATTCGTTCCGGAGGTCCATTCTTAACCTGAAACTGTTCTTAACCTGAAGCACCACTTTAGCTAATGGGGCCTCCTGCTGCTGTTGCGCTGCCGGAGCATGATTTCTATTCTCATCCTGAAGAAAAGTTCTTAACCCGAGGTACTATTTCTGGGTTAGCAGAGTCTGTAACCTGAAGCGTATGTAACCTGAAGCATATGTAACCCAAGGTACCAGAATGTGGTTTCTGTGGATATTTTGTGACTATAAAAATTCCAGGCCATTTCCCTGGAATACCATTTAGTGCCTTGAACAGGTATGGGAGTGTGGTTATAATTGATGTTTTGTGGTTTTCTGCTCCAACCTTTCTAGTAGGTTTGCTTAGCTTGGAAGCTGGTGTTCCAAGCAGTTCATGGTCATTCTGAACTGGATGGGATCTGGGCATGAATGGATTGATGAAAAGTACACTGTTCGGATTCTTTGAGTTCTAAAATGTTATTCTCAACAGTCTCACACCCCATTGTTCCCAGAATGGGCACTAGAATATGGCTTCTATGGGCATTTTGAGGCTTAATACACCATTCCTATTGGATCCTATTGGATGAGTTAAAAGTTGGCTTTTGGGGCTATTTTATCTGGAATATTGTTTATTGCCTGGAAGGAGTATCAGAACATGGCTGCTCTGGATTTTTTGCAGCTTATTCAACCAATACCATATAGCCATGTTTGACCTGTGGGTTTTATTGGTTTGGATAGCTTGGAAGTTGATGTTTGAGGTCATTTTTCTGGGATATCATTTAATGCTTGGAATGGGTATCAGGGTGTAGCTTCTGTGGATATTTTGTGGCATACTGCATCAATCACATCAAATCACTATTTTAGTTGGTTGAACTAGCTGGTTGGTTTGGTGAGAGCCACCCAGTCAGATGGGCAGGGTACAATTGTTGTTGTTGTTGTTGTTGTTGTTGTTGTTGTTGTTGTTGTTGTTGTTGTTGTTGTTGTTGTTGTTTTGAAAGCTTGCCTTCTGGGCTGTTCCAAGAAGGTTTAGGGCATGAAGGGGCTAATAAAAAGGATTCTTTGAGTTATAAAATATTGTTCTCAACTGTTGCTGACACTTCCTACTGTGCTCAGAATGGTAGTGTGTGGTTTATGTGGCTTTGTGTTTGATTTTCATTTGGCTTAATATGACTGGTGAATTTGGTTGCTTTGCCTAGCTCAGGAATTGGCGTTTCCAACTATTTTGCCACCATACAATATATTTCTTGGAATGGCAATCTCTCCACTTGATTTCAGTGGAGGTTTTGTGGCTTACTGCATCCATTTCATCAAGTCACTACGTGGCTAATTTGGTTAGCTCGGAAATTGGCATTCTGGGATGTCCAGGGCAATTCCATTCTGCTCCAGGTGGGTCCTGGGTGTGAAGGGGTTAAATAAAAGTTTACCGTTGCTGTGGTTTCAGTTCTAAAATGTTGCTCTCAAGCTTCTGTAACACATATCTTTGTACCCAAAATGGGTATCTGAATGTCTTTTCTGTGGACATTCTGTTGTTTTTTTGGATCAGTCCCAAGAAATCCCATTGGACTGGCAGATTTGGTCTTTTTGACATTCCTGGCACTTTCCCCAGAATTCTGTTTTTCACTTAGCAGGTATCGGAATGTGAAGGAGTAAATGAAAAAATATATTGGAATAGTTTTTGTTTGAAAAAAACATTGTTCTCAATTGTCTCTACCACATTCCTCTGCTTTTTCCTGTGTAAAGGGTTTTCCCATCCTGTTCCAGTTTTTACACTGCCATTGTAGAATGCAAGTACAGGCATCTGTACCCAGGTGTGGCTTTTAACTCTGCTTGTTTCATAAGGCAGTTGTTTCTCTTTCCCTTTTCTCCATAGAGATGAATGTATAGTGAGAAAATTGGATGCCCCTGCACACTGTGAACTTCGGTGCTGTAAGGAGGGGCCAGTAGGAAATGGTCTCATTGGGCAGCGGCCACCCTCCATCAACCCTGAGAGACTGAAAGATTTCGGTGAAGAAGATTACCTAAATGGGGGAGTGAAGACATGGGAAATGAAGATAATCAGCCATAACGAGGAATTGCTAAGAGATCCAGTTGTTCGTCCAGAAAGAAGTAGCCTGCCAGCCTACAACAAGTTTATTCGATTTGAAGATATCAGTGCAGCAGCGTTCAAAATTCAGTGTGGAGTCCAGAAAACGCCTTGTACGGTATGATAAGTGACTTGTTTCACAACACTAGTTAAAATGCAATGCATCCTAGAAGTTATTTACTTTATCGGTGCCCCACTGGCTTTAGTATAACATATGGATTGTGGCCTTGCTTTAAACTTCTGTGCACAAGGCAAAGATGAAGGCAACTTAGCCCAAACAAAGTGCCTTCCTTTAGCTTTGCTTATACAGGTTGGGCATCTGTTAGCAATGTTTCTTATTATCTCACATGGGTTTCTGCTCAGTATGGGAGCCTCCAGACTGTCAGTATTTTGCAGGAAGAATTCGAGTGCATACTGGAACCTTAGGTTTGCAGAATTAAAGTGAATTAATGCAGCCTTTCTTTCACCCTAGCACAACAAATTCACTTAAAAAACAACCCCATAGACTTTTTGTGGTTTGGAAAGGGGCAGAGATCAAATTAACTCCAGAATGTTTCATTGTTTTCAGTATTCTAGGCTTTCGAAGCAGTATGGAATGGACATATATCTAAAGAAAGAGTTCCTTCAGTACACAGGATCTGTGAAGGAGCGGGGTGTGCTTTACCTTCTGATGTCTTTGCAACAGGTAGGAAAACAAGTGGAGCAAAATCTGAGCATCAGAGTGAAGTGGCTCTTCACTCAATTTATAAACAACCCTGTGAGGTAAGTTGGCCAGAAAGAGAACGCTTCTCTCCCCGTCCCTTAAAAAACCCACCACCTCTGTATTCGACCTTTGGACAAAATCAGCCAAGCTAAGAGGGTCTTCCAAAAGATGAGTCATAGTTAAATGGGAATGTGAACCATGGTTTGCAATGTGTAAGCCCCACTGTCATGGTCTGGTCTGCTGCCAGATCTCATAGGCATTTCAGGGACACACAGGCAACTTGCTCCAGCAAAGGTTGAGAGCAGATTGAGGCCTTGTAAGCTTCTTCCTCCAGACTGCTTCTTCTAGGCTCCATCCCCTTGTAGAGAACTTCAGATTCTTACAGGGCTTGAAGATGGGTACTCCTCCTCTGTTCTGTAGCCTTCTGCCAGTGTGCAGCCTGTGCTCCCAGACCAGAGAGGTACTGTGAGAAGCATTATGGTCCTCTGATAGGAACCCGCAGCTGACAACCTTTAAGCCAGAGGTGGCCAAACTTTTTTGGCTTGTAGATTGCGCTGCCACCACTCCAGGGGCTGCATGCCAGCAGCCAAAAAATGGGCAAGTCCACATTCTCTGGCCTACCACTTTCTAATTGCGACCTCCCCATAAAACTAATTGCTAATCAGTGTCCTATGATTTGATGGTTTGTGTTCTGCAGGATCAGCAAAGGAAAGGTGTGATCGTTGCCTCGGACACTAACTTCTCCATGGCAGTAGCATATCATGCCTCAGAGCACCAAATCCCAGTGTTTGTCATCATGTCCACCAGCACCTTGCCAGCCAGAGTTAAAATGTGCCGCGAGTACGGTGCCATGGTCATTTCCTATGGCTCTACAGCGAGAGATGCTCAGATGCACGCCAAGAGGCTGGCACAAGAAAATGGCTACTTGTATCTCGAAGAGTAAGTGGATATTTAACAGATAATAACCACAACACTCAGGATGACCTTTTATAGCAACATCACTATAAAGATCTTGTCGGAAACACAACTTGAGCCTTACCATATGTGGTGATGAGGAAAAGATGGGCTACATTTTGTCCATCATCATCACTACAAGAACACTGCAGATGTCCTCCCTAGGTAGGAATATGAGTAATGGAACATTTCCAGTGTTGCACATTATTTCCTTGGCTAAAAGTAGAAAAGTCCATTTGTTTCTGTAATTCTCTAAGCGGAAAATATAACGCATGTATTGGCCGTAGCATCACAATAACTGTTGAGATACCTTGGAACTAGAATATTTTCTTTCTTGCCAGCTGTAAGCGTCAAGCATTCTGGATCTCTGCTTGCTGTGTCCACTGATGAGGCCAATGGAATGGCCAGCTTCCAAATGCTATTTGGTACAACATTTCCATTAATTTGTCATCCTGCAGGTTAACGAATCAAATAAAAATAGCTCTTATAATTAGCTCTCTCCACTTCTTCCTGATCTGATATTGCTGCACCCACTTTAAACTTTGTTTCCTTCGGTTTACTCATAAATTGCTTGCTAACTGAAGGAGATTTTTAGTTAGGATTTGGGCTGCCTTAAAACTTCTTTGTAGCCTTCAAGGAGGTCCTCCAAGTCAGAAGTTAAGATATCAGATGTTGGCTTTGGGTCATGGAAAGACTTATTCAATGTTGGTCTGCACTGCGTTTCTGCAAAGAACTAAACTGAAAAGCTGTAGTTTCCTGTAAATTCCTTGCTGTCCAGAACGCTAAACTGATTTTGCCCTTATAGCAGATTAAGAAAGAGATCCGACACCATTTCTTGCATTTTGAATGAGAGCAGAAAGCACAAGAGAAAGGAGAGCAATAGCAGAATAACCCAGAGATTCCTGCCAAGCCATAGCTGGTTTTTGCTGGAAAAACAACAACAACTAGAATAGCCCTCTCAGCTCTCTGAGAGGAAAAATGTACATTACAGACTTAATCTGATTTAATAGTTATGTCCTTTCCTTAGAATATCCTGGGAACTATTTGGACTACAAGGCAGCAAAGGGATCTCTAATGCTGATTCTCAGCCGACTCATCAAAAACAACTCCCAGGATTCTTTTTTTGGGGGGGGGGACATGACAGCTACACTTGTAAAGAACAAATACCAGTTTGGAGTACAGATGTGCCCTCTGTAACCCTTCTGTTACCATAGTCTTGTCTGCCTCCTGGCTGTAGATGATGATTTCCACTAGCTCAAGTCATTTGCAGCAAGTGATGCATATGTTAGTTTTAAGAGTGTGTCTGTGACTTTTGTCACATGAAATTTGTCCGATGCAATAACACTGCCATGCATTTAAGGCAGTAAACAAAAAAAGGAGGTGGGGTGGTGGAGAGTAATCCTAAAATGAGGCTATGAAGCAGCTGGGTTGTACCACCAAGTTAGAGCAGGCAGGTATCTTCTCGAGTCTAGACCATTAAACCACACCAAGACCATATAATCTGCTATGGCTGCTGTTAAAAAGAAATTCATTTGCCTTCACCATTAACGATGGCATGTGCTTTGTTAAATTATCTTAAATTTACTAAACGTCTAAAATACGTAGGACACTCTTATCTCCCTGAATGATGGTGCAGAGGCCTATTTCTTTCATCTCCTGATCTGGGTATGTCTGGAAGCCTCAACAAGAGATTTCAGTAACTCAGAAGCCTATGTGAACCTCCCAAATTCCATCCAGTCCTTAATCCTATCTGAGTTACTCTAGATCTAGAAATGGGGTAAAGGGAGGAAACTTCACTCTGGGGAATACTTCAGGAGAGCCAGCTGCACTTGGGTGCTGAACCCTCACTTTAGGATTTGCGTTCCTAAAAAATTAGTCTTCAAGGTGTTGCCAAGCCATTTGCTGTATTATGGGGAAAAGATAATTTTCCAGTGTGCTCGGTGCCTTATATCCTTGTACAGCTTATTCATTCATGAACAAAATATTCAAAAATAAAAGCAAAGAAGGTGGCGGACTCTCTTTCCTTGGAGGATTTTAAGTAGAGGTTGGATGGCCATCAGTAATGTATGATACAGTGGTGCCTCGCAAGACGAAATTAATCCGTTCTGTGAGTCTCTTCGTCTTGCGGCTTTTTTGTCTTGCGAAGCGCGGCTATTAGCAGCTTAGCGGCTATTAACGGCTTAGCGGCTTTTAACAGCTTAGCGGCTTTAAGAAAAAGGAAACAAACTCGCAAGAACTCGCAAGACGTTTCGTCTTGCGAAGCAAGCCCATAGGGAAATTCGTCTTGTGGAATGACTCAAAAAACGGAAAACTCTTTCGTCTTGCACGTTTTTCGTCTTGTGAGGCATTCGTCTTGCGAGGTACCACTGTATACGGTAGCTGAGATTCCTACATCATGGGGGTTGGACTAGATGACCCTTGAGGTCCCTTCCAACTCTACAATTCTATGAACAAAAGCCATAAATTATACATACAAACTAAATATATAAGCAATGGGAGATGTTATTATTATTTTTTGCATTCCAACAGAACCTGCACCTGCTTTAGCAACATGCTCATGAAGGTTAACCCTTAGCTATTTTATCACAGCAAATAATGAAGGTATTGTTCATTGCTGATGAGCAAATATTTTCCCTCTGCTTGCTTTTGCAGAGAAGACAGTTCTGTCTATCTATCAGGGCTGGGGACCATGGGACTGGAGATCTACGAACAGGTGCCAAAACTGGATGCAGTGATATTCCCGGCAGGGGCCCACTGTGGACTGCTAGCAGGCTCAGCTGCTGCACTGAAACACCTGAACGAACATATTTCTGTGATTGTAAGCATCTATATAGATTTAGCTCCTGCACGTATGCATTTTGAAAGCTGTACTTGGCTGTATTTTGGTTCAGACTCTAGTAGCGTTAAACCAGCTTGTTGAAACTAGCAATAACTAAGCAAATTAAAAAATTGTCCAGTAGCACCTTAGAGACCAACTAAGTTTGTTCTGGGTATAAGCTTTCGTGTGCATGCACACTTCTTCAGATATTATTCTTGGTATCTTCAGATATTATTCTTGGTATCTGAAGAAGTGTGCATGCACACGAAAGCTTATACCCAGAACAAACTTAGTTGGTCTCTAAGGTGCTACTGGACAATTTTTAATTTTTTTATTTATTTCGACTGCGTCAGACCAACACGGCCACCTACCTGAATCAATAACTAAACAGAAAGACATTGGGCTTTGATAGAGGAGTTAAGTAGAAAAGCACACCCAAGGAGCTTCTTGGCAAATGGCACCGAAAGCTTCAGCTTTTGCCCCTCAAATCACATGAGCCAATCTACCTTTAGCCATGCTTCAGAAAAAGGTATTTATGTGTGATGCATTGCGTCAGAATGTATGGAGGGTAGTGCATGGAGCAAATGTGTATCTCACTGAAAACAATGTAGTGAGGAGAGACAGGAATGAGAGTTCAAAACACATTCCAAAACACACACACAATTATTATCATTAATATTATTATTACTGTATTTCTTATATATCTCTCACATTTTTATCAGTCTGGGACTCAATTGGATACGCATCCAATTTATGCTTGTGATTTCTGGTCCCACAAGTGAAATGTGCAGAACGCCTATCTGTTCAAAAACCTCCTGAGGTGGTTCAAGGTGAAAGAGGTCTCTCTCTCTCTCTCTCTCTCATGTGTGTTTTAAGAAACCAGCTGAGGGAAATTTTACCCTACAATCAGAACTTGTCCTGCTACCTGTAAGGGTTAAGCCAACCCACTTAAAACAAAGTGCACCATCTAGTGAAAAAGTTTGGCCATGTTGATTTCAAACTAAACTAAAGCTCCAAATCACAGCTAGATCAATGGAACATGAAAGTGCTTACCTTTGATGGATCATAACCTAGATTTGCACAGGTACAAAGAATTGGTTTCACAATAATTTGGTGAAAGTATGGCTTGGGTGCAGTTTGTCAGGGTAAGAGTTGTATCTTACTTACTTATGAAAAGAGTTGTACTCATACTTATGAGAAGAGAGATGTCTGTAGCCCTGCCTCTCTGTAAAATTCACACTGGCTACTGGGTTGCCTAGTTGCAGATGAAAAACAAGGCCTGTGTGGTCGGCATGGCAACCCTATCTGAACTGCTACAAGAATGCTGCTGCTCCTGTCATAGAGGACAGGACCATCAATAGAAATTGTGTTGTGCCATCTAAATGGAGCTTTAGACCTTCAGAGGCAGTTTGTGCCCAGCTATATTTTTTTATCTTGGAGAGCTTTTTATGTGAAAAAAGCACCCAGACTTTCCATGTCCCCACCTGTAGGCTGAAATGGTACAGTCCAAGGATAAGACACATAATCTAAGTTGATCACCTTGTTCATCTCAGGATTCTAAGATTTGGATGGCATGAAAGAGGCAAGGATGAACTTCATTGCCCATGACCTCCTAACAAATCCTTTCTGGTAGGATGCTTTTGCAGTTTGTGTTTGTTAGGTTAAGTCTCATGGGTTATTCTGGCGTAGTTCTCACTGAGGTGATAAAGGTGACTGTACTTTGAACTTGGGAGTTCACGTGACTGAATCCTCTTTCCCAGTCAACTATTCCTCTTCATCTAAAAAACTGGATGTTGAGGGTATGGGTTCTTGCCTAATTTTCTCTCTGACACATTTGTTCTCTGTATGCACTGAATTGTTCCACATGAAGTTGTATTCAATCACCTGAATCTTCCACCGGCAATTTGAAGTGGCAAAAGACAGTCATAGGTTTGCTGCCTTTGTGAAAACTAGATCTTGTACAAGGATTGAATTTCTGTGTCACTTTGCCTGGTCATAACACACTGCCAGAGTAACTCAAGACTGTACCTCTTTGGCACAGAAGAACATGGCTGAGAGCAGTTGACTGAGACATGGAATGTTAGGATGCATGTTTGAAAACTAAACTGAAATGCTAAACCATCATTTAAATTGGGCTTGTCTTTCTCAGGGTGTAGAATCGGAGAGTTTCCCTGTGTTGCAGCAATCGTTAAAGATTGGTCACCCGGTAGAAGATCAGACCCGCAGTAACCATCAGTTTTACAGAGGTAAGAGACTTTGGCATCTTTTCTACTTTACATATGTTCCCATTCCATTGAAAAGGAGACACTAAGTTATCCTGTTTTGTTTTTCTGCTGTTACCTGTTTAGGTAAGGTAGGTGCTCAGATGTTCTTTGCCGTGTTATAAGCTGCAAAATGGCCAAGTATTTTTTTTTAAAAAAAGGTTTCACTTACAATTAGCAGGAAAAATAATTTACTACTTGCCCCCCCCCCCCTGCTTTTTAAAAATGTGTTGCTTCAACCTACAGATGTGAGCGGACCTTGTTTTGGCACCAACTCGTTGCAGCTGACTGGGAAATTTGTTGATAAGGTTGTAACAGTGAGGTGAGTACAGCAAACGAGTAAATCAAGGACAACTATTGTCTGGTATGGTCACTTCCTAGAGCACTTCCAAGTGATTCCAAGAGGCATTTAACTTAAAACAAACCCAACCACCACCACAACAAAAGCCCCTCAGCACAAAATGTACTTAATATGATATGAAGAGTGAAAGATTCATTTGGGTTGGAAAGGCATCATAAATCACTATGTAATAAGAAAGGGGCCTGGAATCCCTCGGTGAGGTTGGCTGCTGCAGTCACCTTTTTGTGGCCTTTTTTGACATCCAGGGCACCACAGCCCTTTACAGTCATTTGGTGACATCAATGACAGTCATATGTGCTGCCACTTCCTGTCATGCCCAGTGAAATGCTTTGGGGGAAAAGAAATATGAGAAATCAAGTGATGTGTGCATAAGCAGCCCTCTGTTTGACCCGGTTCCTTTCACTCTTCAGAGAAGAGGACATTCTGATTGCCATGCTGAGGTTGCTGGAATACGAACGAGCCACGGTTGATGCAGAAGGATCCATTGGCCTTGCAGCTCTGGTCACTGGGAAGTTGCCAGAGTTAAAGGGTAAAAGGTACGGAAATATGAGGAAGGGAAAAAGAACTGTGTTTCTTAGATGCAAAGCCTCTCTCATTGTGCGTCCCAGATTATCCACTACTTTTGGGTGGAACACATCCAGAACCAAAGGACCCCCTGTTTTGAAGGTATTTGAAGGGACTTCAGCTGTTCTGTGTTGTTTCTTTTCTTAACTTCAGTGAAGCAATACTGGATGAAGGCAGGAGCTAAGCTTGCCAGAAATAATACTTCGGTTTCAGTAAAACCAAGCCCATGCCACAGTTAAAGCACTTTAGCTTATACATTATGGAGACTTCCACCACTCAGTAAAAATGGTGTTCTACTTGAGCCAATAGCCAAGCACAGCTAAAAGGAAGTTTGAGGCCCAGATGATGATTCATCTCAAACCCACTTTTCAATCTTTTGAATGACATTAGCATTCTCTCAGGAGCCCATCTTTGTATTAAGTCAGGATAATGTAGTGTTAGCAATATTGATGCCTCCATTCTTAACTTTCTATTCCAGGAGTAGCATACTCCTGTAACTCTGCCACCTCACTGCCCTTTCTTAGCATACCTTATTTAAAAGCGCCTTCCTGCCACCAAGTTCCTTTCTGGAAGGAGAGACAAGGGATCTCTTCTTGTCCCCTCATCGGCTTGTGACAGTTTGATCCTGCCAATTGCTGGACTGCAATAAGTTTACTCCACAAAGCGCAACATGCAAGCTACTTGTGAGCGGCCTAATTTTGAACATGAACAGATGCTCTACTGGGGAAGAACCAAGCCTGCCATTCAAAACAGTTTTCCTGGGGTGTAAATGGCTGATGTGATAGTACTCTTGGTTGATTTTGTTCCTGGATGTCTGTTCTAAAAATGACATATAAACAATAGACTATTTCAGAGACCTGGCTTGAGTTGACAGATATCAAATGAATATCATTTGCTTTGTAATCTATGCAAAAGGCAGCTGTAATGGATGGGGGAAAGCAATAACATACTGTACATTTCAGCAGATGTTATCACGCTGATATAAAACATGATGAAGGGACTTCTTTTGTATAGTAATGAATTTCTGGTGATCTTACTCATTTTCCAGAGTGGCTGTTGCAGTGTGCAGTGGTAACCTGGAGCTCTCACTGATGAGGCAGTGCATAGATCGTGCCCTTACACTGGACAACAGGGTCTGCAAATTCTCCATTCTGATCTCTGACTGTCCAGGCGATATTTCAAAGCTACTGGCGATCTTGGCTCGGGAGGAAACAAGGTAGCCTAGAATGATAACCAGGAAGAGAACAGTACTCAAAAAACAACTAATTGGACTGCTGACATTCATTTTATGTTTCATATTTTTTTGGGGGGGGGGGTCACATTGAAAGATACAAGAATGGGTTTATTGTTTTCTTTTGAGCTATATTTCACTGAAAGAATAGAGGAGGCAGGAACACACGATTCCAAAGCTCTTCATTGCTCATTCATGTAACACCCAACCATGATTTGGTGTTACATCTGAATTGCATCTGGACTCAGGCCTTTCTTTAGAGATTCTTGGAACTTTTTCAGGTGTTATTTTGTCCCTGGGGTGAGTGGGCCTCAGGCTTGCAAACCCTGCTCTATACACTTTCTAGATACCACTAGAATATAAACCAGGTGTAATCCCAGCAGTATATAATGCAAATGAATGAAGAAGTACAATAACAAGTGAAAAATGAGAGAGATCAGGAGCAGTAAAGAGCTTCAGCCTATCAGCCATATCCTTCCCTTCTCTCTCTCTCTCTCTCTCTCTCCCCATACACACACACACGCACACACAGCCCCCAAGGTGCTGGCCGGAAAGTATCTGTGCATTCAAGCTGAAGACCTTGGCAGGCAACCATTCCAGCACAAGCTGGAAGAATCAAAGTTTATGATCTCTCCATGCAAATGCTGCAAGGATGCTGCTCGTTCAGGTTTTCTTGAGTACAAGCAGAGAGAGTCAGCGTGGCCCTCCCTGAGAGAGATAGGAGACCAAATTAAGAAAACGACCCATGACTCTTAAGACTCTGATGCTTTCCTTGATTTTTGCCCTCCTTTCCGCTAATTGGCAGATGCTAAAAAAAGAAAAGAAAATTACTTTCCGCACAAAGAGCATACAACTATGACTAGATCTGCTGTGATCTCACATACAATCTCTTTGTTCTAGAGTTTTGGACATAAAACAAGAACACATGTACGTGGCGTCTGATCTGTTCACCAGCGAGGTAAGGAAAAGCCTTTCATTATGGCAATCCTGCACACTCAGTTGTGGCTGTGTATGAAACTGCCACATACAGTCATACCACTGGTCAATCTAACTCAAATGGCACATGTATTGACAGGCAGTAGCTTCCCAGCATCTTCAGTCAAGCTCTTCCCTAACCCCTGATATCTGAGATCCTTTTAAGTGAGCAGCTAATCTAACCCGTAGGAGTGGGTTAGATAACACTAGAACTGGAGATCCAGTGAAATTGGTTTGTTGTAGCTTCAGGAAAAATAAAAGAAAGTATCTTTTTTTCATAGTACATCATTAGCTTATGGAATTCCCTGTCACAAGATGATGACCATGGCCTTAGATGGATTTGACAAAGGGACAGCTCTATGAATGCATGTGTCAGGGAGCATTGACCAAGTGGGACTTCCTGGAGCGAATCCCTAAGTTTTTAGTAACGTGTGTCCCTTTAGCTCACTTTATACAATTTCTGTGGAATGTGAGTACGGCCACGACAAACATGATAGCTGCATAAAGTGCAATGTTTCACGAGTGAACGGTTCCATCCACCAAGAACTGCTGCAAATCCAATGTAGTCATTTAAATGAACGGAGATTGAGCATCAACAGTGCTTGGTGGTTCATACTGGCTCCGAGCCTTACTAGGCAGTGCAGTTAATCTGAACTCATTAGCCAACTTTTGCTTGAACATTACACATTCACACATGGAGAGCTGAGCATTTCCTGGGTCACGTGGTTGCTTAGTGAAATACTGATGGGATGGTTTTGCTTTCTTTTACATATAGCATTTATTCAGCCACTTTGGCCAGCTCTGGACAATTTTAATAATCCCCAGTGCTCCAATTATGTTTCGCTGGTAAAACGCAATACAAGAATATTTATAGCTGAAGCTCCCAATTGATTCCAGATTTTTGGAACTTTCATAGTCAGCAGAGATACATAGAATACATTAAAACATACATTGGAAATTCACTCGGCTTGCTAGAGAATAGATTATCTTTACAGAAAAGTACCCGGTTTCAAGAAAAACAGACTTTTGCCTCCCAGCTGCCACATGCTTTCATTTTAAAATGTATAATTTTCTTGGGAAAGGGGGTGGGGGGCGTAAGTTAAATGGGACGATACAATGTATATGAATAGTTGAAATAAAAATCCTTACAGTTTAACAAGATTTTGTGCACACCACTCTAGAAAAATGGTTGTTCTGGGCACTTCCAGACTGTCACTCTTTTCAGGGGGACAGAGAAAAGATCTGCACATAGTAAGGAGCTGCGACAGTGAGGAAGGTGTGGAATCTTTCAAAATTGATTGGTGGCAGAACCAGATAGATCTTTGGCTGGAGGCACCTGACATGTCTGTCACACACTTTGTGAATCCTGCACCTGATTCCACATTCCATGCTTTTTAAAGAGTTGCAGAATTTACACAGCCCTGATCACCAATTCCCCATTTCAAGGCATGCATGGTTCCTGGGATTAGTATTTCTATATCCCTTTTTCCTTGCCCTGGCCTAGCCTGTCCTCAGATTATTGCCCCCTCCACAGCCCTGCCCTTCCTCAGGCTTATGACACCCTGCCTTCTGGACACTACTTTGCATTCAGCTGAAAAGCTCTCTCTCTTTCTGACTCCACATCCCAATAACTCTATCTTCATATCAACAGCTACCCCTGTTCCTAGGTTCTGTGTGAAGGTTTTTCCCTCAATGAAGTGCATTTTTACTTCTGCATCTTGTCAGCAGTTTCCTTGACAACTTCCCTCCTGAGTGTTCATGAAATTCTATGAGGTCACAATAACATGTCCAATGTTTACAGGGGGCTCACAGGCAACAGGCTGGCAGTAGTTTTTAGCCTATTATATGTTTTGCAAGCCAGCCAAACCATATACTGTGTCTCGCTTGCCAACTAGTGTGTTGTAGCGCTGCCAAAATACATTCAATCTAAACCAGGTAAGGGTTAAGATAATTTGTAAATTCAGTTGAGCTGTTATGCCTGTTTAGAAGTGACTCTCTCTACTGTATCAGTTTTCCAGCTGTAATTTCCTTGATGGTCTCATGTACAGCTTGCATGCCTTCATAGGTGAAGGACATATGATATACTTTATCAAATAAAAGAACTGGATGAATTACAGATGCTACATCATAGCCATTCTCCATAGAGATGTTGTTTCCCATCTAATGATGGGAAGAATGTGAACACAATGTGGTCCTAATCACCCAGCTGTATACAGTGATCTCAGATGATGGTCCTAGGATGTGCCTGGCTGGGTAGGCAGCAGAGAGTTAGGAAGATGTTGCCCCAGTTTTAGTGGCAGCAGCAGGGGAAGGTATAGTAGGAGTGGGGGAGCTGACCACCATCTGGGGTGGAGACCTATACATTTGGTTCCTATCCTGATTCTCATATAGTCACTGTTCCAACACATCAATATGAGAGATGGAGATTGAAGGTATGGGGGCAGCAATGAACTCCTTTGTCATGGCTGGACCATGTAATGTCGTTAACTTTGGAACTGTAGCAGCACTTTGCCCCTGTAAATCTGGTGGGTGTTCAGGTCGTCTTCCAGTGGAGATGCCAACGATCCTGCCGAAACCCTGGCTTTGCTATGGCATGGCAAGTTGAAATGGGCAATTGACACAATCACTCCCAATTATCCTCTCTAGCCCCGTGGAGCCTGAGTGGCTCCTTGATATCCTGGGGAGCTTCTGGCTATAAAGCACGCTGCACGAAGACTAGAGCCCCAATGGCGCAAAACACACTCTGAAGCCAACTGAATGCTGGCTAGTGCACATAATCATGCTTACCATGTGGCGATGTGGGCTGTGAAGAAGGCTCATTTTGCAGCTTGCCTGGCATCCTCTAGTAACTAGTGGGGAAGCAACCTCTGAAGCATGCAGAGACCCACTGTGACCAACCAGCGACGCATTTGGAGGGTTAAGTCTAACTTTGGAGTGATCTTGATTCCGCAGTTCCAGATGAAGTATCCAGTGCCAAGGATGTGTGGTGGGATCAGTTTCAGCTTATGCAGTCACCTGGTGTACACAAGGTGCTGGTGACCATACGCCCAGCCACTTGCCCTCTTGACACCTGCCCCTCTTGGCTTATTAAAAATAACAGAGGTGACTTGACTTGGGTGCAGAATGCGGGTACCACTTCATTGCATGAGAGGGCGGTGCATTCTTTCAGGCCTCAATTCTTGCCCAGGCATCCTTTGCCACTTGCTTTCTTCAGCCGAGTAACAAAAAGTGGGGTTTTGCATTGCCTGGGTGAAACACCTTTCCCAAACACACATTTGCTAGGTGTAGTAGCAGCATTTGTGGGGAGAGTCACTGAGGATGGGAGTGGGAGAGTTGAGTCTTCCTCGCCTGCTGATTTCTCCAGCATTCCCTCCTGTCAGGTCTCCCCAAGCTATAAGAAAAATGGGACAAATGGGTGAAGGCAGGGGGGGGAGTTGTGAGTGGACAGCCTCCCGTTTGCCTTGCAACATGGAGCTCTCAACAGAATGACTTGAATGTATGTGTGAGCTGTGTGCATCAAGATGCGTCACATCGTTGTCTTTGAATGCCTTGAAAGCTGCACGCAGTCGGAATATTGAAGATGCCAGATGGGGACTTTTTTAGGCAACAGCAAACACATGTGCTCCATGTGGACGGTGGCTTCTTGCCAAATGGCTGGGTGGGGCACTCCAAAGCGCTCCGCACGAGTTGTTTCCCAGCCCTCATTTATTGTTTTTATAAGGGGAGCTTGCCAGTTCTGCAACTCTCTTAATCTGCACCCCTTTGTTTAGCCTGACATTCCTCAGTGCAGGTGTGCGATAGCTGTTTTTTAAATGTCTTTTTTTCCCAGCAACGAAAAAATTCAGCTGGCCTGGCTTTTGAATTTAAAAATATCCTCTAACACAGGTGAAGTCCTTTCACCTCCTATATGTTGGCCATTTTAACCCCGAGGAAACCTGCCCTCTGGGCACACAGCAGGGCTTAAAGCAGGGATGAAATTTCCTGTAAAATGTAGCAGGGCTCGCTGAGACTTAGCCCTAGTCTGTGTGCCCCCCCCCCCCAAAAAAGTATTGTGTTAATTAGAAGACACTCAGCACATTCGACCACACACAAAGTGCTTTTTGGTCACAGATGAGGAACCAGAGCCCTTGTGTATTTCAGAGAAGCAAAAGGAATGACTTCCAGCTCGTAAAGTGTGTCTTCCTAATAACCCTGAGCATTGACACCACTCATTAGAGATACAGCATTTGCCAGGAGTCAGACCTAGAACTGAACAATCTCCTATGATCCCAAGATCATCTGTGGGGCAAAATACAGAACAATCACACAAGTCACTGCAGACTTGCCTGGTATTTTTGCTGAAAGAGAAACCGTCAACCACGCCTTCAATCGGTTGGCAACAGCGGCATACAGATAAAAACCCAATTTCTGGTCATGGGAATTGGCCCTTAAGAACAGAGTCTAACTTCCTTTCTACTTGATGGCTCCTGCTTGTCTGTGCTGTCAAGAATTTATTCATAACAGCAAACATATACCTGATCTGACGTTTCCTGAGAGAACTGGAGAAAATGAAAGCGAGCCTTAGAAGCAAGACTTTGGGCATTTACAGAAGAATCAGTAACTCATGACGCTTTCAGGAGACAACTGTTATCTTCCAGCTGCTCTGTCTAGGAACGTTGCACTGTGGGGGAGCAGTTGTTATAGCCAAATGCAGGGGTAGGGTGCCACAGCCCTGGGGGCTAAATGTACCCCCTAAGTCTTTCCATCCAGCCCTCCAGACTCTCCCTGGCCCATGCCTCCTCCCTCAAGCATTCCTCACCAGCCCTGCCCTGTGCTTTTGCCTGGACAAAATGTCCTCTGGAACTGCGATGGCTCCCACTCACCTGCGTGGAGGGAAGTGTGTGTGTGCACGTATGCCCACCCAGACACCTCTGACTTTTGCATGGTTGAAATGTAGCCAGCTGCACAAAGGAAAGATTCACATCTGTTCCTCCATCAGTTTGCCTACAGCACCGCCCAGCAATGGTGTGTGACCCCTAGAATGCTGCTCATGGTGGAATGTGGTATTTGGGGAGAAAAAGGTTTCCTAGAGCGATATCACTGTATGTGGGTGCTTCACGCATGGCGGACTGAACCAAAGTCCAACCATTTTATAGTGGCAAAGTTTCTGCGGATGAGAAACCTGGGAATAATCCCACTGGTTTAAATGATGTTTGTTGCTGTTGTTTTGCAGGTCACCTGCATTGTAGAGACCAGAGACAAAATCCACACTGCCCAGTTAAGGAACGCCCTGCTAGACTGCTACCCAATGATGACATGGATGGAGCGGTGATGAGCCAGCCAGTTTTGAAAAGCTCCACATCATCTTCTTTGTTTAAGTTTCAGGAAAGCTGAAGATGTTATTGTTTCTTATTTCTATAGAGCCATCACACTGTATATGGTGCTTTACAAAGAACCGGGATCGACAGGTTCCTACTATCCCAAGGGGTTTACAGTCTAAAACGGCACTGCAATCAAAAATACAATTGTGAAAGCACTGGTATGTTTAAATCCTGCAAAGTGAAAAAGTTAGGAAAGAGCAGTAGGGTTTCTCTTCTGCGTATTCTCTCAAATAAGAATGAAACACCTATCCTGTATCATGAAGATGAATAACTTACATCTTTAACTTAAGTGCTTCATAGCAGCTGCAGAGTTCCAACTGTAGTCTTTGTATTAGCTATGTATTCCCCACCCCCACCCCCCACATGACACCACCCCCAAATTGCCTTCAGGATGATATAACTGAGAAACTGTTGACGTCCCTAGTGTTGTATAGACTCCTGTAAAATACAGCAAGTAAATTCCAGAAAGGGACTTCTCCAAGCTCGTCTTCTGTGTAGGCAATTCCTGCTCCCTTATGATGATACTTCCTTCCTCATTGCTTGGCTTATTCCACATCTTCCAAGCCAGAAAACATTACTTCAGCCTTGCAATAAGTCCAAAAAAATTACAAGTCCACAGAAATGTTTACAAGCCTGCCTACTCTATGCTGGTTATTTGTACCACCCTGACAATCCAAAAGAGGGGAGGTGAAAGAGTCCAGGATGTCCCAGTTTACAAAATCTTCTCTGGCTCAATACCTGGAGGCAACACTTGCTCACCTTAGGCCAGGGGTCAACAAGGTTTACCTTGCCTGGGCCGGTTCACTTCAGCGAAGATCCCTCTGTGGGCCGGATCGCATGCACACGCCATTTCTGGTGTCTGCATCTGCGCAGATGCGATTTCCAGGGCCGCGAAAGGGAGTCCCCGGCGCCGCACTGGTTCAGCGCAGCACGCGGGGACTTACCAAGCGGGTGGCTCAGTTTGGGGACGGCTCATGGGCCAGTTAAACGACCCCCATGGACCACTTGTGGCCCATGGGCCTTAGGCTGCCAACCCCTGCCTTAGGCGATTAGGCATGTGAGTGTTTACAAGTCTGAATTACCTGAAAGTTGGGTTTTGTTTTGTTGGCTCCCCGCCCCCCCCCCCCGCCTGTAGATCTCTACTTTGCACAGATTAAAATGTTAGTGAAAACTTCTTAGGGATGTTGTAGTACTACATGTTACCATGCTAATTTTTAAAAAAATAAAGAAGAGAATCAAAACCTTTCTAATTATCACAATTTAAGCAAAGTGTTTTTCCCCGATTGAACACTTCCAATCCATTTTTGGCATTTCATGAATTTAGTAATGGGAACCATGCTTCAGTGAATAAGTGTGTTGCGCTAAATAAACTTTTTTTATAAAAAAAAAATGGGGGTAATTTTCTTCTTCTTATGGCTGCTATGGGGAATTCCCCAACCACAGCAGCTATGTCGTAACCACTGCTGTGGATGGAACAAAGTGGGACAAGCATACAGGAAAAGTGCAATACCCCGGTGGTGTGGAAAGTCAATTGCTGTTATGCTTGTAGCTTACAGGGGAAGAGCTATGATTTATTAGCACTAGGAATCATCTGTCTGGAAGCAGCCCAAGACTGTAAATCAGATCAGCTGATTAATAGCCATTCAACCTACAAGTCACAGCTATAATCTTTGCAAACCATTTTTCCTCCTGTTCAATCCAAATAGTCACAAAAAGTGAGGTGGGGTATAGAAGCTTGAATCACATAGCAATTGTTTGTGATACTTTGGGGAGGCCTCATACTTTCACCTAGAAGGTTAAGTAATAAATGATGGCACCCACTGAGTTCATAATTCATTTCTGTATCACTTGCGATTGTTTACATTATTTCCTGCTCTCCTGTAGGTCAATAGTATTTCCATTTTACAGATGGAGAACTGAGGCTGGTTGATTGGGACTTGATGAATGCCATCCAGAGAATCTATGGGCAAGCTATTAGATTTGGACTCCAGTAGTCCATGAATTATTTTTAAAAACAGACATCTTAATTGCGAATTATTCTAATTGCTAAAGCTGGTCCCTCCTTTAAACACCAAGGAAATCAAAGGTGTGCTAAAGAAGGAAAATGTGATTGCAGGGAAGCTAAAGGAATTAGTTGCTTCTGTCTTTACCGTGGGAAATGCAAAGCGGATCCCTATGCCTGAACTTTCTGTGGGACTGAGGCAAACAGTTTCAACAAGAGATTAGATTCTAAGGCTTAATGGCAGATTAAAATGACCAGATTACTAGCCACAGATAGTATCCACTGAAGAAGCTTCTGTAAAGTAAGTCCTGTCTCACGTTTTAAGAGGTCTTTGAGAGTGTAAGCATGTGTATGGGGGTAATCACAGGGGACACAGCATTGTGTACATGGACTTTCAAAAAGCCATTGATACAGGGTGTATCCAGCACTTCATGCAACAGGTTCCACTTGCAGAACAGACTTCTTCTCCACCTCCTCTTATAATAGTAGCATCTGGTGTATTCCAGTGAGGCTGATGCGTGAGAAAGGGCTCTTGCCCCATGTCCTGGTTGCACAGATGGGACAGTATGCTGGACTAGATAGGCCTTTGGTTTGATCCATTGGGACTCTTATGTTTGCCACCAACTTTAAGCATTATATTAACTAAGGAGCTCAATTTGATTAATGGGAAGTGGGACCACAAGACTGGGTCTTCCCGACGTGGCACGCATTTCTGGCCCTGCCCTTTGGCCACATGTTGAACGCAGACTCTTGTAGTGAAGGGACAGGATACCCAAACCTGACTGTGTAGTCACCCCAACTAGGCCCCAAGACTTCCCAAATTCTTTCTTTGAGGATTCGGCAGCTAAAATGCATTAGCTAGAGCTGTATTTCTTTCTTTGAGGATGCAAACTTAAAATATGCATTAGCTTTTGCTGTATAACACAAAGTAGCTGAATGAACAAAGCCTTCTCCTCTTATCAGTACATGAAGGCGTAAAAGATGGCCTTGTCAGTGGCGCATCCAACTTATCTTACCAGGTTGCAACTATCCTGGCGCACTGACACACAGACCCCGGGAATGGCACCAGGAGTACAGAAACAATTTCTATTCATCATGAATGGAGATTGTTTCTGCAAACTTACATGTACAAGCTCATGAGGCTGGATTCCGGGGGGGGGGGGGTAAAGAGAATATAGGCTGCCTGTTTCTACTCTTAAAGTGCTGCTTGCTGTGGTTGACCACGCAAGTGCCTTTCTGCTGCCTGGGAAGCAGAGATAAAAAACTCTTTCTCTGAACCATCCTGTGTTTGGCTCCTCCCTCCCTCCCCGGGAGCAATGCTCATCCTACCCATGGGAAAGGCCTGAAAGGCTACAGTCGGAATCCTGATTGTGCACAGTATCTACGCACATTTCCCTGCTCATGCAAAGGTGTTTGAATTATAGCCATTGAAGGGTGATGGCCAGCAGCACAAGCCTGCTGGGATAGCTCAGTCAGTAGAGCATGAGGCTCTGAAACTCGAGGCTGTGGGTTTGAGCCCCACGTTGGGCAAATGATTCCTGCAAATGCAGGGGGTTGGACTTTCAAACTCTACAATTCTATGTTTATCATTTTTGAGTCGATGGGGCATGTGATGAGAGAATATGGGAAGCCAAACGGAATGTTGTTTTATGAAAAACACAAGAACCTGCCTTTCTTTCTTTCTTTCTTTCTTTCTTTCTTTCTTTCGAGGGAAGTTCTCACTTTGAGGTTGGCAAACATTGATGCAAACAACTGAAAAAAGATTAGAACTTTGCTTAGTTGGCATTGTTAAGTGAGAGCTCCTCCTGCTGGCCTTTCTGTGAACATGATCACAGTGATCAGGGTTGTAGATTAAGGCCGTCGTGCTTCCAGTCTACCAGTTCAGACTTAGTTCTCTATTTTATTTTTTTACTTTTTTCTCACACTGCTAGGTGTTGTTGCTGTTGCTGCAGTTGCTTCCAGTTACTAGTTGTATTTCATTATAACGACACCTGCTGTAGCACGCTAGCTAAGAGAGAAGCTAAAAATCAGAAAGCCCCAGCTTTGACTGTTGCCTCTCTCATGCATTCACCAGGTGACCTTTGGCAATCCACTTTCTGCGCCCCCCACATCTGCAGCATGGGGGATAATAATACTGATTTCCATTACAGGGCTGTTAAAGTTTACAACAATATAACGCTCGTTTGAGCACTTGAAAGCGCTATGCAAATGTTAAGGATTAGACCATTGTTTTTCAAATGGTTATGAGATGCCTTTAAATGCTGTAAAATGAATGGTAACATTACACGATTCGAGCATGTGAAATCTTGCACACAGTGTCTATGTGCAATACTTGGTGATCAAAATAAAGGTGGGGAAATACAGGAAGAAGGCTGGAAACAATGAAAAAATGCCTTTATTGGAAAGAAAGCTGCAACACTCCCCAGCCACCAATTTAACCAACTAAATTGTATTGGAAATCTTCTGGGTGTTTCAGTAACATTATCTTCCTGCCCTAATCTCCATCGATTATTCTTTATTACCACACTGCAACACCCGTAATCTTGTCTCTGGCTTAATGCAAGCAGACTAGAAGCAAGAAGTCCAGGATTTTGATAAATGCAGTGGAACCTCGGGTTATGTACCATCCTCCTTACGAACGCTTTGGGTAACGAGCTCCACTAACCGGGAAGTAGGTTTCCTGGTAGCGAACTTTGCCCCGGGATATGAGTGGAAGTCGCACAGCAGCAGCAGCAGCAGCGGGAGGCCCCATTAGCGAAAGCACGCCTCAGGTTAAGAACGGTTTTGGGTTAAGAATGGACCTCCAGAACGAATTAAGTTCGTAACCAGAGGTACCACTGTGTATGGGTGGGGAGCCTATATTTGCCTACAGTTCCTCACACCTCATGGAATGCAAGTCTAGAATTACCATATTGGTCTGAATATAAGCCTCACTTTTTTCCCAAATTCTGACCGTGAAAAGTTAAAGTGCGGCTCATATTCGCAGCCTTATGGTATGTAGCTAGGAGTGTGGGGCAAACAGCGCCAGGAACACAGCAAAGCAGCACCCGCCCCATGCGTAGTCCCCCATCCTCTCCCCCAAGGCTGGAAAGGGAGAGAGCGCCCCCAGTATGCAGCCAGGAACGCAACGGTTTATATTCGGGTATTTCTTTTTTTCTCCGCCCCCCCCCCCCCAATTTTTAAGGTGCGGCCTATATTTGAGACAATACGGTATCCTCTGGCATTCCTGAATGGCATTTGAATCTATCTGCTGTTGGAGGGAGGAGACTGAAAAGGTCCTACGTGCACTTGGCCTCCTCAATTTTCGGCTTAATATGTATCCATGTCTACATGGAAATTTTGTGCCAATTAGAACAGGTACAGCAGGAAGTTCTCCTGTCACCCGCCTCCTCAACTGGCGTGACAAGCAGTTCCTGGGGGTGAGGCACGGTGAAAGATAGAGGAGCACATGGATGGGAATAGCTGCCAGTGCCTTGTCTTCTACAGTATTGAGAAATGACAAGATCTCTTTCCTAGTGGGCAAAGTGAGAGGGGACACCTCCACAGGCGAGTCCCTTCAGCCCATTATCTCGGGAAAGAAACTGGCATGCCAGGAGCTGATGAGGAGTTCCATGAAAGTTCAGTGACCAGCCTAATCAGATTTCGTGCAAATAATGGGGAAATGCGGAAACATGTCCTTTGCCACAGCTAACAAAATGGCTTGCGCTGTTCCTGCTATCTACCCAAGTATCATCCTGCATATAACATTAACCCTTTTAATATGCATATTGCAAAATGTATGAAATGAATTCCTGCAGGCAGCTGAAAAAGATGGCGATGACTTTCCTGTGCTGGTGCTGAGAGACTATGACATTCTGTTCCCAGAAGTTTATCTATCTTGACCTCTTCGCTCCCACTTTTTCACAGGCAAGTCAAGCCACATTTTTCAGAGGATTTTCAAATATTTCTTTAGTCTGGTTTCCAAACATCTTTACTGCTATTTTTAATGCCTGGTGTGTTGTATTGTTAACCTTTTCTTTTCTTTTTTACACTTAATGTTGGCTTGAGGAGAGATTGTCCTTTACAGGGCTACTGTGAAACTCCATATATAAACTGACTGGGCATTCCAATGTGGACAATATGTTCTCAGGCCAGTTGCAAGCAAAGACAGATTCCTGCATATTCTCCAGCAAGGGCAATGCAAAGTTTTGTCATGTCACCCTTTGCCAACCCTCTGGGGGCAACATGCCAGTGGTGGGTATGGACAAAAGTGGATGCGACTACCCTACACTGTGACACATGCACTCACACAAACAGCTCCCCCCTCCCCTTCCTAGTCAAAAATCAATGCAGTCTTAGGGGAAGGGAGATATTTGCTTGAGAGATCAGGGCAGACCTGTCTATACCCACTCTATAGGGCAGGGATGAGAATGTCTAATTCCCAATTTGGCAGATGGGCAAGGGTTACATTCTGCCTCAAGTCAGACACTACAATGAGAGTAATCCAAAATGGTTGTGCCTGCTCTTAACATATCTGTAGTATGAATGCAAGAACAACATGTTTGTGTATGTATACACATGCACACTTGTACAAATTATCTGGCCGTGTTCCTGGGATGCCCAAGTGCATTTCCTCACCAATTCCTTAGCATTCCTGCTGCAAACAAAGGGAACTGAGGAAAGAACCCGATACGATGACACACAAAAGCAGGTATTGTTGAGTCAACCCCTTCATCCTATTAAGGCCTGGTTATTGTTCAAAATTTCCTAGAAGGTGGTTGGGGAAACCCAGGCTGCATTAGGAATCCTCAGGGGGCCCTATATTTAGTGTTTTGGCACCCCTGCTTTAAGGATGTGAAACCACCACCCCATCCTTTGTAACAATTTCAGGGCACGCGTTATATTTTAGAGAGAATTATTAGCTTTATTCAAGGCCAGCAGTGAGACAGCTCTCGGAAATTATCAGCTCAAAATGCAGCATTACAACAATTAAGCACTCTGTCTTAGGACACATTTTTATCACAAGATGCAACAGTCAAAGAGCTCACCATGTTTCCCTTCGAGTATTAACAGTATAAAGAACAGCAGAAGCTACCTTTAATCATCCAGACAATAGCCAGGTAAAAAGTAATGTGTTAAAGAGGTGATTCTCAATACAACAAGCATGACGGAATATGCAGGGTGTTCAAGCACAAAGGCAAAATGCTAAAACTATGAGCAGCAGTGTTCTTAAGAGCTGCCTAAAAATAAATCCAAATGAGACACAGAGTTTGAAAGACATTATAGGGCATTTCAGCAGAAATCATCAAGAGAATTAAAAGTCCAAACCAAAGGCAAGAACTACGGTCTAATGTGGCAGAGAGTCCTAACCTTTATATATTTGCTCAGGTACAGAATCAGCGGACCTGTCTCCTGCACCAACATAACAATGGCATGCACTACGGTAAAAATGCACTGCACTAATACAAAATGCTAAAAAGTTGGTGGGGTGGAGGGGTTTATTCAAGCTCCATGCTGGTGCCTTTTGCTTCTCACCCTCGTTCTGCCCCTGAGTTTATAGTAGTGAAAAGTCTCTCTAGAGAGGGTAAAATCTTGTAAACCACTTCACCCTGCCAAGCAATGCCATGCCAGGGAAAAACTGCACCAGTAATTTTCCTTTCTCAGATCTGGGTGGTGGCATTGCATAACATGTAGGTACTAAACATGTAGATACTAAACAGATACTAAACACATTGGCCAACACATCTATGAATTAGACACCCACTCATCTGACAGGCACTGTTAATTACTACCTCCAAATCCAACTAACGTGCTGTTTCCAAACCTTCCCCACAGACAGCTCTGTCTATCACGACACAACTTGGATGAGGAACGCCTAATGAAAGCTCTATCAAAGCTTTCTCTCAGATTGAAACTAGTAGATCTGCTTTGACGTATTTCTTGGGAGGGGGGCATCTCCCCTAAAGAATTTAAGGCATGTAATATAAAACTACCTTTTAACAGCACGTTGGATCTCTGAGAGATAAAACTGCCCCAGTGGGGTTTCTTGGTCTTGACTGCAGTTCTAATGTGGTCACAGCTTTCTCTCTCACAGCCTTTTGCACTTCAAGAAAAGCTTGCGCCATGCCCAAGAATTTAGTGCCACGGTTATTAACTAAAGTGCTTTGCAATCCATGCAGGTTGTTAAGAGAGCACCAAGAAAACATAAGAGCAAAACCTGCTGGTAGACCATTATAAATCAGAGTTTGTGGTGGCAGAGTTTGTGGAGAAAGATTGCAAGATGTTCAGGACGCAATGCTGACCACATCTACCTGCGGATAAACCCCTTTAAACTCTGGGTGGGAAGGTGGGTGAGAAATAGAAGAGGTTTATTTCTCAAGAAAGGGGAAGAAAAGTTGACCAAGCCACCTGCTAAAACTGGAAGCCCAACAAGGATAATCTGCACTGTTGCACATTATTTTTAAATAGTAATTAATTTATTATTATTATTATTATTATTATTATTATTATTATTATTAAGCACAGCTAAAAGTACTAATGGAGTAGCATTAGCCCTCTTGGTCTATGGTGCAAATGAAAATGCCACCTTGCCTCCCAGTCACAGCTACACTCTGGACACAGTGTGGCTGCATGTAGAGATCAGTGCTCACAGACCTGCTTAATCTGCAATCCTTACCTGTAAAAAGGGTGGCGGGGGAGGGGAGAAAGAGGCTCATAAATGAAGGGGACTATCCATACAATCACTTAAAGAAGACAATCCAGCCATGGATGCAGGCAAAACCAGGGGAGCAACAGACAGGTACAAGTTGGGCCCAAAGGAAGATGCCTCACCACACTTCTATACAGCTCAGTTTATGAATAAGGCTACTGTTAGACCTGAGAAGTAGAGACTATAGGTTGCTCTGTGCTTGCTCTGTTTGTCGCCCCTATTTTAAATTGGTCCTATGCAGATATCTTGTGAGTGTTGGCATTTTGGTCCTGACCATTAAGAACTGGCTTTATTTCCTTAATCTAAAAAGAAAGGCTCCATCCCCCATTGTCACAAGCTAGTTTCCTCGCTTTGCCCACAGCTGCAAAACCTGCAGAGGAGACGTCTGAAAGAAATTTCTCTTACCAAGTGAAAGAGAAGATTGCCACACTTTTGAACGCACAAAAAAATATTTAGGAACACACCCATCCCTCTCCCTGAAAAATATACCCCAAAGCTAGAACGTGTTGGAACCTTCTCTTCTGGCTGAATCCTTCACCAGCTTTTCTTCCGGGGGTTGTAGGTCAACAAAAAGTAGAGAGATCCTATTCCAAAGAAAAATGTTTGAACCAACCACAAACGCTGAGTTGAAGGGTCTGTGATGCCTTTCATCCTGCAGTGAAGAGACAGACAGATAAAGCCTGACATTTCTGCATGTATTACTTAAAATCCAAGTTAAGTAGACAGATGTCTATTTTGCCCGAAGCTGCTTGGAGGATGGGCAGAAACTGAAGTTGGGCTGTTATCCACACCCCTGCTCCCTCACCAGAAGCCTTCAGGGAACTTTCCAGGCTGGCATATGATACACCAATGAAGGAAAGATATCAGCAATGCAGTCACTAGTTCCAGATAACCTCCAAACAGGGTTTTGAATCCAAGTGCATATATCTGGGATTTAGAACCATCATATTGTTACTCTTCTACTGGCACTCACACAGACCAGCCTACTTACACAGTCACAGGCTCCTTCTTGTGCTTCTTTTATGTTCTTTTATTTTGCTTACTTCATTTATACATCCCAAAGCAATTAACAATACAAAATCATCAACAATAAAGGCATATATAAACACAATGCAGATAAAGGCCAGGATAAAATTCTGATTAAAAGGCTTCTTAGAAGAGGAAGGTCTTTAAGAGGTGCCTAAAAGACAATAGACAGAGTTCTCAGGGGTAGGTGCCACCAAAATTTAAGGTCCAGTTCCCACATTATACGGAGCAGATCTCCTGATGAGATGGTATCTGCAAGAGGCCCTCTCCTGCAGAATGCAACCATAAGCTGTATATATAAGGTGCAAGACAGCCTTTTAGGTATCCTGGTCCTCAGATGTATAAGGCTTTGTAAACTAGTGCCAGCGCCTTTATTATTATTTTTTAAGAAACCTGACAAAAGGATCAGGGTAAGTTCACCTGCCACAGCTAGGTTGGGTTCCAATGCACACAGCACACCTCATTGGTTCAATGTTGAAAAGCACTGGTTGCTTTTTAAAAGGCAAATTCAACGACAGCTCCGAAGTCGGTCCGTGACAGAATTTACTTTAGACCCAGTTCATGCAGATAGGTTGTAAAGATTATTAAAACCTGTGTGTCGCTTCCATACCACTTTAGGCAGCGAGAGGGAGTGCTCATACACAACACCCCATATCCAGACCCAGGAAATCAGCTCACAAGCCCAGACACAGCTTTGCTGTGCTATCTGCTGTTTAGGAGAGGGCAGAGGGAGGTGGAGGTAGAAGAGAGACCCAAAATAAAATTAAAATAGCTTACTTGCATAGCTTGAGGGCATATAATGCTTCCCCGATGTGGATTAACCAGGTAATTAAATATCTGAAAGGAAGGAAAATAACACCATTTGTAACTGGCATAAATTAAAGCAAGATAAGGGTTAGCCCAAAACATTTAGGTATTCCCAGGGGGAAAGCCAAACACATTCCCAATCACCAGCTAATTAACAGGGGACACAACCCTGTTATTTCTCATGCAAGCCCTTGTGAAATGGACAGGAGTTCACTGAAGCAACGCAAATATGCTTTGTGCAATGCCTGTTTATTTCGGTAAGCATGGCTTGTGCAAGGGAAACACACAACAGGCTCTGCCGTAGGCTCTATCCGCCTCTCATGCCACTGCCTCTGAAGTGTACCGAAGATCAGCTTGTCTTATTTTATGGCTCCCTCTGTACTACTTGCATGCTGAATAAAGTTCAGGTGCAGGAATGGGGTTTTCAAAAAGCAGGCAATCATTCTGCCCTGCCCTTTACATTAATGTGCATATTTCTAATAACAAGTTATGCATAGTCTAAACCGGACCAGAAACACTACACAGTCCGAGTGGCATGTATGGAGCTGCTCTTTAACCCATAGCTGTCAACCGTCCCTTATTTGGCGGGAAACTCCCTTATCCCAGCGCTGTCTCCCGCTGCTGTCCCGGATTGATGATGTCCCTTAAATTTCCCGGGTTTCATGCTCGCCCGGCTCGGGAGGGAAGCAGCGGCTCGGGGTCCTCCGCCTCGAGAGAGAGAGCGCACGAGCTGCCGTGTCTTCGTCTCTCCCTTTTCCCCCTCGGGCACATTGTGAGGAGACGGGTGGCAGCAGGCGGGCAGGCAGTCCCTCTTGCGAGACTTCTGCCGCGCTGCCAGGGGAAGCCGGAGGTGGCAGCGGTGGCTGTGGCTGAGGAGGCAGCCTGAGGGAGGAGGAAGAGGAGGGGATGGTGAGGGACACAGAAGGGCGGCACTTCAGCTGCCGCCGCCGCGCCACAACCGCCTCATGCCGGGCTCACGGGCGGCATAGGCGAGAGTCTCTCTCCATCCCTCCCTCTCTCTCAGGCAGGGAAGGGCCGATGGAACTCCTCGCCCCAGGACGACGGCAGCCCCAACGTGCTCCTTAGCATACCCTCCAACCAGTGCAGTGATTTCCCCCTCTGCATCCCTTTCATAACTCTATTTTTATAAATCATTTGTCCATCCATAGTTCAAATTTTACTACAAGTTTTCTGTCAATCTTACCGATGTATGTAACTCTTTACAATAGCTTTTCAAATAAATTATAAACTTTCCCCATTCTTTATTAAAGAGGTCCTCTTCCTGGTTTCTAATTCTGCCTGTAAGCTTTGCCATCTCAACGTCGTTCATCAGTTTTGTCTGCCACTCTTCTTTGGTGGGAGTTGTAGACCCTTAGGATCATCTAGTCCAACCCCCTGCAAAACACAGTCAGTCGCAGCCAAAGCAGCATGGCTCCATGAGTGTGGGATTTCTGTATAAGCTAAGCCAAAATCCCTTATTTTGGCTGCTGATCCCTTATTTTCAAGGCTGCTGGTCCCTTATTTTCAAATCTGTAAATTGACAGCTATGCTTTAACCCAGGTGACAAAAGTGCTCAGGGGAGATAATTATGGGCTGGAAAACTACCAGAGGAAGAGGAACAAAGGCTAGTCCCGATACACGCTTCACATGTGTGTCGGACTGGTTTTTACAATTAAAAAGGAAGGAAGAGAAAAGAATGAGGCCCTGGGTCCATTGTTAGAAACTCTACAATTCTATGACTCTATAATCTAGGACTCTATAATCTCAAAATACATTGCTTGACTGTAGCTTGCTCTTACATTTCACTTGTCCCTCCCAATATGCAAGGAGAAGCACATACATAGGGCTGCATATTATATTACTCACCCTCCCACCCACCCCCAAAATCCCCACTGTTGGGTGAGCAAAAGGAATGTGAACAGGTAGAAGATGAGAATTCAGCTTACCCGATATTGAGAAGAGTTTTATGGTTTTCCACCAAATATTTAGTGAAGGTGCCTAATGGTCCCAGACGGTCATAGGGGATTGTTGAGGGTGAAAAGACTGCCCACTGAGGTGTGCGGAGGGGGAGGGGAGAAAGAGATACACATTTAAGTAAGCATACAGGAGGTATTGTTTTATTTACTTCAGCTATACCACTTAATATTCCAAATTCCTAAGTGGCATACAGTGGTACCTCTGGTTACGTACTTAATTTGTTCCGGAGGTCCGTTCTTAACCTGAAGCACCACTATAGCTAATGGGGCCTCCTGCTGCTGCTGCACCACCGGAGCACAATTTCTGTTCTCATCCTGAAGCAAAGTTCTTAACCCAAGGTAATATTTCTGGGTTAGCGGAGTCTGTAACCTGAGACATATTTAACCTGAAGCATATGTAACCCGAGGTACCACTGTATATACGTGTCAACATAACCTATCATCCTGCAACATCAGAATTCACAACTTTTGTGTTTATCCCCCAGTATCCATACATAATATATGAAATTCGGGGACATCAATACAATGTGGCACAATCCAGAAATTAGCAGCCATTTGACCAGGGGTAGGCAACCGAAGGCCCGTGGGCCAGATCCAGCCCAATCGCCTTCTCAATCTGACCCACAGACGGTCCAGGAATCAGTGTTTTTACATGAGTAGAATGTGTCCTTTTATTTAAAATGTATCTCTGGGTTATTTGTGGGGAATAGGAATTTGTTCATCCCCCCCTCCAAAAAAAAAAAATAGTCCAGCCCACCACATGGTCTGAGGGACGGTGGACCGGCCCACAGCTGAAAAAGTAGCTGACCCTTGCATTTTACAATGCAGGGTGTGAAGGACCCTGAAACACTGGACTTAAGCAAGAAAGCCCACAGCTGATGAGATATCGGTCTAGATCCCCCTAAAAAAATAAATCACAATTATCATATAATGTACTTCCAGAATAAACCTCACCAGTACAGTGTGTGCTATGCATTAAAGCAGGCTGTCTTCATGAAATACACTAAAAGTGCACTACGGCGGAAAACATATTTATACTGGACTCCAATCAGGGATTCCGCTCCCAAAAACCTTTGGGGGGGGGGGGAGAGACAGAAACAAGAAAAATGGCCTCTATTTCAGAGCAGCAGAAAATAACTCCAAGATTCCGGGGTTTGTTTTGTTTTTTTCCAACCCATTCATTTCAGTGGAAGAGTTTAAACACCTGCTTGAGGCTTCTACCCTTTGCCCAGTTGCGGTGGAGTTGCCCACTGAACTCAATGGGGCGCCCTTCTGAATACTGTATATTCTCCCCGTGAAATAAATGTGACTTTAAAAAAAACCACGCTTGATTTGGGCGGGCTCATCCCTAACATCTTCAAAGCTAAGTACGGTACATAGGGATCCCCTCCAAGCCTTCCCATCTCTGGCTCCCACGGCAAAAGAGACAGAGCTCAGCCCGTGGAGGACGAAGACTTTAACCTCCAGGTCGCGCGTTCGAGTCTCGTCGGGCAAAATGCTCCGGGTTGGACTATGATCCTAGCTGTCAACGTTTCCCTTTTTAAAAGGGAAATTCCCTTATTCCGAATAGGATTCCTCGCGAGAAAAGGGAAAAGTTGGCAGCTATGACTATGATCCCCGCACGTCGTCCCCCCCCCCCCCGTGCCTTTTGGAAAACCAGGTGCCCCGGGAGCCTCCAGGGAGGCTGCGCTCACCCCGTAGTAGATCAGGCCGGTCAAGATCGCCACCATTACGAACAGGTTGGAGCGTCGGAAGTAATCGGCGCGGTGCTCGGCCTGGGAGTCCATCGAGCCCGCCACCCTCCTCATCTGTTCGGCGATCGGATCTGTTCCCGCCACCTCTTGCGAGCAGCCCCAAGCAAGCGCTCCGGGGGGCGTGGCGACGGCGCCGTATTTGCATACGCCGCCCGCGTCACAGAGAGGGCCCTGATGTTACGCTCAGCGCAGGCGCGGGGAGGCGGTGGGTTGGATTAGGAGGGATACGCGGGACTCACTGCCGCGGGCTTCGCGCTGCTGCCTGCTGCTTTCTTCCTCTCGGGCAACCGCGAGTGCGAGGCTTTGTGGCAAACTGCTGGCGGCAATTCGCACAATTGGAGAGTTGGAAGAGATCCCCAAGGGTCATCTAGTCCAACCCCGCCTGCAGTGCAGGAATCCCGCCGAAAGCCGTCCCTGCGTGGGCTCGACTTCTAGTTAACATGGTACTGACCCATTGTGCCACAATTCAGCACAGTGACAAGCGAGACAAGAGGGGGGATCGTAGAATCGTACAGTTGGAAGGGACCCTGATGATCATCTACCCCCCCCCCCCGCAGAGCAGGGATCTTTTGCCCAGCGTGGGGCTCGGACCCACGACCCTCAGATTAAGAGTCCCATGCGCTACCAGCTGACCTGCCCGTGGTGGTGCAGTAGTGCCATGCGCACCTCATTCACACAAAATCACCACCACTCATTCGCCTTTCTGGAGTTTGCACACTCACTGAGTCCCCATCCCTAATGTGCTTATTGTCTGCTCTTCTTGCCTTTTCCAGTGCCCAGTGCTTGACCCCTCTTGATGTTGGCTATTCTGCAGATTAGTTGCGCTGCAGAAGGCGTGCTGGGGAGACCACACATTTCAAGAAACGCAAAAGTAACCTTTGGTAGGTTTTAATAACAAAACAAAAACTCCTTTTACACTAAATTACAATATATCAATATGCATGACCCATCCATCAGGGTATTGAGAGAGCTACGGGCTTAATTAACATAACAGCTTAACATAACAGCTTAATAAACATTAACAGCACCTGCTAAACTGCTTCACAGCTGTAAAACTAGGTCATGTTATTTGCTCTGGCCCTTAAAGACATACACATCTTGTGAAACAATAATGAGCCTTATATTTGAAGAAACCATTCAACACTTGCTTCTGGTTTGCCTTCCTTCTCTTCTTTTATAAAACAAAAAATGGGCCAGGTTTTGTGTGTCAAAAAGGTTGGTTTTGCTGGACAGGTTGGATCAACAAGTGTTTTTTTCCTTTTTCTTTTCCTGCCTGCAAATTGTTAATGAATGGCAGCCTCTGATTGGCCATGGTTCCAGGAGGGAGAGTTTTAAAGGTTTTGGAGAGACAGTTAGTTTGATGAGAGGGTTGGTTGAAGTGGGTTGGAATTGTGGTTGGAGAGGGTGGGAGACAGGTAGGGAGGCAGGTTAGGAGACAGGCTGAGGTATAAAGAGTGAATGGGAGAAAGAGTTGGCTCTGGAAAAAACAACTTCCACTCTGAGTGTATTGTGAAGGACAGAGTGTGGTGTCCTGTAGGAGGAATAGACCGAAATTTTACTGGGAGGCAGAGGTTGAGCCAGGAGAAGTAGGAGCTGGAAAGGAACAGCCTACTTGGGACTCAAATCTAGTCTGGAGGGGAGAGATTTTTCTAAGAAGAAGAAGAAGAAACTCCCAGACCCAGTGAAGGAAGGGGGTGTGGAGAGCCCTGTGGTCTACATCTGAAGGCAGCCTTGTTTAGGGAAGCTTTTAATGTTTGATGTATTACAGTATTTTAATATTTTTTTGGAAGCCACCCAGAGTGGCTGGGGAAGCCCAGCCAGATGGGCAGAGTATAAATAATAAATTATTATTATTATTATTGTTAGAATGGACCTCTGAACGAGTTAAGTTTGTAACCAGAGGTACCACTGTATTACTTAAAGTACCTCAGGAGCAGGATTGTTAAAGGGGTTGGGTAACTGAAAGAAAGTATCACCAGAAAAAAGAACCAAACCAATAATGCAAAAACTGAGGACAAATTTAAAGTGAAATCGCACTGTATTTCTGAACTAACCTAAGTTGAATCCATTTGTATTATATACTATCTTGCCTTAAAGAAATCTTTATTGTTTATTTAAAGAAAACCTGTCTGAGACTCCAACTTACTAGTTACCCCTTCACAAAGCTCCTTCGCAGCATACTCTGGGGCTAGAAATTTTAAGGGAAAAGGGAAAGAAATCTTCAGCTAAAGGGTTGTTCAGTGAGGTGGGGGCAATTTATCTAAGTGAGAGCGGGCCCAACGGCATGAGAGGAAAAAGTGCCGTCGCGTCCGTCACATTTTGTCCTCAGCATTTCTAGCACACGAAAGGAGTTAAAAGTGCTGGCTTCCTGCATGTCACATTTTCCAGAGAAGCCAGAAAAAGGGCTGCCGTGATGGAGAGGAGTGGGAGGGACCTGGTGCCAGAATATCACAAGTGCCAGGCTCTGCTGATCTGGCAGCTGCCTCCCTCTGAAAAGCAGGGGTAAGCACATTGTCTCGGCCAAAGAATGCTAGGAACAGCCATTTATCCCCTCACGGAGCTACAATTCCTGGCCCCCTTATGGGTCCCAGGATTGTTTTAAAGGACCATTAAATGTATGGTGTGTCTGCAGTCCAGAAGTGTAGGTGGATGGGGCTTGCATGCTTGAGCCATCTGGATTAGTTTCTCATAATGTTACGCCATGCTTTGCACATTTTAAATATATTGCTATTACTGCAATTTAAAGCACAGGGGAAGTTTCAATTTAAATAAATTACTCCCAACTGTTTCCCCATGCGTATATTTTCAGAACGTATGTAGATGAATGTAAATTACATATTCGCTGGGAGGACATGCATAGTAATTAGTTGCTACTTGACTTTCTATGAGAAGGCTTGCTGTTGCTGAGCCCAACCAACCTCAACTTCATTCTATGCTGTAGTGGTAGCAGAGGGAAACATGCAGCCTTTTGTAAAAAAAAAAATAAGGCTCTGTGCTTTAGCCTGATGTGACTTGGTTGATTACTTACTTAATATTAATGATTACTAAATCTATTTCACCTGCCTACAGGAATTAATGACCTACAATGAAATTTTGGAATAAACATATTCAGTGGTTATTTACTCGTGTTGGAGGAGGGTAGGACCTCTGGTGGAGGACACATCATGCTCCTTCTGGGATAGGTTTCTCACCTTTGGTCCCCACCCTGCACTCAGCTCTCACCTGTGGCTCCTAGAAGCCGTCAGCATGCGACAGCAGCAACACCCTGGGAATGGCTTTGACTGGCTGGCTAAACCAGGGGAGGGTAGCTGATGGGTCTCAAGCCCTTGGTGAGTTAGGGACTTCCCTTGCAGGTGGAGATGGTCTCCAGCTGTTTGAGCAGACGAGACCAATAGTGGGTCTTGAAGTTTTGCAAGAGCTGCCGGTTGCAATGTTGCATCTGTGGGGGCATTTTCGTTACCTGAGCAGCATGTTGCAGAGAGGAGCAATCTGCTGGAGCTGTCTGAATTTGTTCCCAGAAGATCTGCATTTAACTAAGAGGAAATGAAAGGATGAAGAAATCAGATAATAGGATTATCATTGCATCAGAATATGAAGGTGTAATTTTGAGAGGGATTACAACTGGGCACGAGCATGCAAGTTACTACATGCAGTGGCCTGATTCTTGGAGAATTTTTATTTTATTTTTTACATTCATCAGAGCGAAAAGATTAAAATGTCTTCAGCTGTTGATGCAATGGGACATGCTGTTGATGCACTGCAACATCCACAAATGAGAAACATTTCCTCCTTGACTGTTTGTTGTTGTTTTTAAGTATACTTATACATAAGTGCGGGACACAGGTGGCGCTGTGGGTTAAACCACAGAGCCTAGGACTTGCCAATCAGAAGGTCAGTGGTTCAAATCCCCACAACAGGGTGAGCTCCTGTTGTTCAGTCCCTGCTCCTGCCAACCCCAGAGTCGGCCACGACTGGACCTAATGGTCAGGGGTCCCTTTACCTTTATACATAAGTGCAATTGAAGACGCAGTCCTGCAAAAGACTAGTTCTCTAGTTGGAGTAAGAGGGGAATGATACATGAGGAAGAGCAGCTGAAGCATCCCTGAATGAGAGAATGAGCTGTTTAAATCCAGGTTGAGCTAGGCTGTTCTTTCCTTGCTGGTATGCATCCATCCTTTAAAAAAAATATAAATTCATTATCTGCATTCTGCTGTCAATGTGCATGCCTCTTTACTAATAAAACACCCAGATCTAAGTCCTGCTGAGCTTCCAGTGTACTATTCAGCCCAGGGAAGGAAAGGGTGGGATGAGAACTGGGGGGAACGTGTATCCTTTCTGGAGGGAGAACATGGAACACATCTCCTGGGCTGCCAATTTCTCCCCAAAGCCACATGATGATGAGTGAGCTGAAGGGACTAACCTGTAGGAGTGTTCCCTCTCACGTTGTCCACTAGGCAGGAGATGTTATCATTTCTCAAACATTTCTCAATACAGTATAAGACAGGGCATTTGCAACTGTTCCCATCCATTTGCTCCTCTACCCAGTGGCGTAGCGTGGGTGGTGCAGGGGGGGGCCGGTCGCACCGGGCGCAACATCTGGGGGTTAGGGTTAGGGGGCGCAAATCCATGGGTTAGGGGGCGCAAATTACTTGCCTTGCCCCGGGTGCTGACAACCCACGCTACGCCACTGCCTCTACCTTGTCTTTCACCTGCCTCACTTGAGGAATGCTATGGACTGGGAGCTGTGAGGAGCGTCCAAACATTGAGGGGGCCCAACACCTCACTAACAAATATTGTGGGGGGGCTCAAAGGGGTCCAGCCCCTAGGAGTCAGCGCTCCTGAGGGAAGACAAGCCATGTGGGGAACTGCTTATCCCCCACCCTCTTCTCTCAAATATCATGCCGATAATTATGTTCAGAATTTGGGCTTTTGGGCTACACAGACACAAAACTGCTTGTTTCTAGAAACCTGTTGCTCTCGGAAGGATATGGCCTGGTGCTCCCAGGCTGAAGCTCTGCGGATGACCTTAACCCAGCCAAAGCTGCAGGGAACTAAAGCACATTATGAAAGCCTTGCCCTGGTTTGCTTCTCCTTGGGGGCAGGATGAGGAGGGGGAGCAAGGAGTAGAAAAGGAAATAAACGAGTGGTGGTTTCTCCAGTCAAGTACTGGTATTTTGATACTATACTATACTATACTATACTGAAATATTTACCTAAATGTTTCTTTGATTGTCCTTGAATTTTCCTGCTGCTCTTGCCACCCCCTCCTGCAACAGCAGTGTGGCGTGCCACACCTTTTGAGAACCACTGTATTAAGCCTGAAATGGAGGACACTGCGACAAGCTCGGTGCCTCAGTTACCACTCGCGCCGACTTGCCTGCTCTCTCTTACATATATTTCCCCGAACAACCCTTAAAACAAATGCTAACTATCCCAGAGTATCCTGTGGGGGACCTTGGTGTGGGGGATAACCAATAAGCTGGAGTCTCAAGCAGATGTTTTTAAAACAACAATAAAGATTTATTTTAAAACAAGGTATTATAATACAAGTGGAGAAACTTAGGTTACTTCAGAATTAATAAGCTAGCTTTCTGAATTTGTTTCACAGAGGTTTCGGCTTTTTAGTTTGGTTCCTTTCTGAGGCGGCACTTTCCATCCGGTAAAAAGGTAAAGGTAAAGGGACCCCTGACCATTAGGTCCAGTCGTGGCCAACTCTGGGGTTGTGGCGCTCATCTCGCTTCATTGGCCGAGGGAGCCAGCGTACAGCTTCCGGGTCATGTGGCCAGCATGACTAAGCCGCTTCTGGTGAACCAGAGTAGTGCACGGAAACGCCATTTACCTTCCCGCCAGAGTGGTACCTATTTATCTACTTGCACTTTTACGTGCTTTCAAACTGTTAGGTTGGCAGGAGCTGGGATCAAGCAACGGGAGCTCACCCCGTCACAGGGATTCGAACCGCCGACCTTCTGATCGGCAAGTCCTAGGCTTTGTGGTTTAACCCACAGCGCCACCCGCGTCCCTTTCCTTCTGGTACCCACCCCTTTAACAAATCCAACTCCTGAGGTAACTTTCAGTAATAGTCTTAAGGGCTCACAACCCCACTTCCTTAACTGGGTTTTGGGAGTCTAGAGACCTAAGTAGACTGATCCTTTTTCAGCTACTTCTCCTGTCTCTCCCTCAGTCTCCCAGCAAGATCCAGTCCTCTTACTCCTGCAAGACATTACACTCAGTCTTTCTCTGTACACTCGGAGTGGATGTTTTCTCCTGAACCAACTCTCCCTCCTCAGCACTCTATATTTCAACCTGTCTCCTAACCTAACTCCCACCTTTCCAACCTCAATTCCATCCCCCTCCACAACCACAACTCTAAACCAACCTTACAAACTCTCTTCCTCCTGGAACCTCAGCCAGTCAAAGGCTGCTGTTCTTTAACCATTTGCTGGCAGGAGATAAAAGTAAAAAGAAATACTTGTGGAACCAACTTTTCTGTCACAGACACCATGTTTATGTAGGGGCCTTTCAGTCTCCTCCCTTCAGTGGCAAATCAGCCCACAGGCTATTCAGGAAAGTCAGAGAATCTTCTGGACTTGCATTCCATGATGTGTGAGGAGCTGCTGCCAAATGTGGGTAATCCTTCCCACTTCCCTTCCTCCCCACTCCCGCTTTTAGCATTATTCTGGACTTGTTTGGATCCCCATCTGCTTGGCATTGACCCAGAGGCAAGATTAAGGGTGGTGGTGGGGTATGGAAACGGATACACAAAGAGTCTCCTATGAATTTTAGGATAGGAAGAAATAATTTTAAAACATCCCGAGCCAGTGTGGTGTAGTGGTTAAGAGTGGTAGACTGGTAATCTGGGGAACCGGGTTTGCTTCCCCGCTCCTCCACATGCAGCTGCTGGGTGACCTTGGGCTAATCACACTTCTCTGAAGTCTCTCAGCCTCACTCACCTCACAGAGTGTTTGTTGTGGGGGAGGAAGGGAAAGGAGAATGTTAGCTGCTTTGAGACCCCTTCAGGTTAGTGATAAAGTGGGATATCAAATGCAAACTCTTCTTTCTGCTCAAATCAAGTCTATTGGATGTCAAAAAGCTGACAGAAAGAGGAAACAATGGAATTGTATGTTGAGTTTCCGATAAAGAAATTATGTCCTTGGTTACGACTTCCACATTCCTGAATATGTTCCCCACACATGATTTGGAATCCACATGTTGCCACACCCACAAGGGTGACTAGGGGTGCAGGTGAGAAGAGAAGTGGGCATTCAAAATGACCGCTGCCTTATCCACAAAATTGGCAAGGCCTCCCTCATTTATGATGGCACAGCAAAAATTAACTACTCTAATTCACCATATTTTTTGCTGCACAGCTATGCACTAAGTTTGGATTGATAAGAACAGTTAAGAGCTCGGAAGGGAAAGGGTTTTATCTCTATAGAAGCTTCTCTGAGAAGTGAGAGAGGATTGTGGGGTTTTTTGCTAAAGAGATTACATTTATTGCAGGAATTGGATGCTTTAGTTGAGACTCCTGAATTGCAGGGGATTGGCCTAGATGACACTTAGGGTCCCTTCCAACTCTGCAGTTCTATGATTCTATTTCCTCCATAGATATAATCTAATCAAAATGTACATTATAAAAACAATTATTTACTTATATAACATGGTGTTAGGGATAATCAGCTATAGGTTGGCACGGTTTAAAGTGAGCCCCAGAAAAAGCTTTCAAGACTGGGTATTGAATGTACACTATTATTTTATCAATTAATGCATAGCCTTTCACATAATTCTCAAGTCCCAATAGCTTCATATGGATTTTAAACAACACTGGAGACATATCGTGCCCTGCAGCACCCCACAGCTGATGAGACAGAGGGTTGAGAAACACTCATCCAATTCTGTCTTCTGGAATTGCCCATTATCTCAAGACCAGAACCAGCGCAGATCAATGCTCCAGTCTTCTGTAGACAGACCAGGAGGATGCCATGGCTGATGGTATCAAAAACCAATGTGAGAGACTGCTGAAGCAGCGGTGTTGCACCTCATCACTCTCCCAACAGAGCTCATCCAACAGGATGGCCAAGGCAAATTTAGTCCAAATTTAGTAGCCCCCTCTTGGCCTCACTGATGTGGTCCAATGAGTTTTCACAGCATCAGACTGGGCTAACTCAGCAATACATTGCAGCCAGCACACAACTGTGTAGATGCACTGTGGAAATGCTAATTGACAGACAGCAATTTGCCGCGTCATGAGGCTCTGCTATCAAGACACTGCTCATAACAGCAATATGAGACTCGGAATCAGTCAATGGCAACTTCTGCAAGACAGATTGCTCTTCTTACAAACTGATACAGTTTCCTTAACTTTTTATGTTGGAAGAGATTGTCTTAATATCTGCAGCTCCAGAATCTGGGTTTCCAGAACATTTATTTATCTGCCAAATGATATTTATTAGTTTTCCAATTTTTTAACAAACCAATGCCAGGTTACATCAAATTTATTTATTTATTTATTTATTTATTTATTTATGTCTGTCTGTCTGTCTGTCTGTCTGTCTGTCCCTCATCCCCATTTATCTTCACAACAATTTTCTGAGGTAGGTTAGGCTGAGCTATAAGTGGCTTAAGTCTACCCAGTGATCTTCGTGGCTCAGTTAGCGCTTGAACCCATGTCTCCATGCATTCTAACCACTACACACTGTTCTGTCATAGGTAATAACTACAAGAAGAGTTTTTCTGTGCATGTGCAGATTGTTCTTTTACCCTCGAGCAGTTGCAACCTATCCATATTTATTTAAGAGTGAAGAAGTCAGGTGGCATGGTCCCCAAGCAAACATGACCTCTCTTTTCTAAAAATGAAGCATTGTTGCAGGCAGCACCATGGACGTAGCCTGGAGTTTTGTTTGGGGGGGGGGCAGGACTTTTGTTAGGAGGTGCAGAACCGGCATGATTGGTTAGAACAGAAACTTTATTTGCGTAGCCGACAGGCCATAGCATCAAAGGACAAACACATATAAATATAACCTCGGAGGGATGGTCAGGACAGGGAGAAAGATAATAATAACCAGATGCAGATAAATTAATAATCTCGGTACTTAAAACTTGGCAGAGGTAATAAAATAATAATAATAAAACATAATGATAATAATAATAAGATCCTAGGCGAGGAATCCGGGTGACGACACTGATGTCATTCAGATAGCAGCTCTCAGTCTCATTGCTCTCTCGATAAATTTGGCAACCTTCTGTTGTCGAGCTGTTCTGGTCGGCTAGGAGTGAGAACAATTTGGCTTCACAAGAGCGACCCGGGATGGCAGATAGGAGCGGCGTGATGGTCTCGTCCCCGAGATCTTTATATAGGGAGCAAGACAAGAGAATGTGTGACACAGTCTCCACGTATCCAGCTCCACAGGGGCAGAGCCGGTTCTCGAATGAAATTTTTTGATATCTACCTTCAAGAACAGCTGAGGGTAACATATTTTGTCTGGCCAGTGTAAAGGCCCACCTGAGTTTTGGAATGGTTAAGGTAGACAAATAAGGTGCCCGAGAATCAAAGTGGGAGGGGGGGGGCAGATAAGCGTACCAAGCACTAAATTTCTTAATATAGGCCAGATTATTCTGCTGCTCAATATCCTTCATGTGCTGGTCAATAATGGTTTTTGCCTTGGGGAGACCCATTTTCAGGAGATGCTGTGCTTGGAGGCCACATGTAAGTAGTTTTTGATGCACTACTTTGGACCACCTACTTCTATGAGCATCTTGTGCTACTAGAGGTAGTAGTCCGAATGGGTTTAAATTTAAGCGAAGCCAATAGTTGAATGTTCTTAACCAGGTTCAAGTTTCGACGGAGAGGAGGGCAGTCTCCAGCCGTAGGGCCGCATTTGGTGCGCATGGTGGAACGGCTAGAATCTGTCTTAAGAATTTAGACTGGACCGTTTCAAGTGTGCGGCAATGATTTCCCATCCAGATTTGGGCCCCGTAGAGTAATTGCGCCAAGGGTTTTGCTTGAAAGACCTCCAGAGCTGCTGGAATATGTCTGCCCCCCTTCGTAAAGTAAAAGCGAGACAGTATTTTGGCGCTTTGAGATGCTTTTTCCCTAGCATATTTATGATGGGCCTCCTACGCCCCTGTTGACTGGAAAACTACTCCGAGGTATTTGAAAATTTAGACCTGATTGTCCATCTCCCATCTGTGATGTCTGTGTCTCCTAGCGAAGACCATGACTTTGGTTTTTTGGTGATTAACCACCAGTTGATCTCTCCTGCAGTAGGCTGAAAATTCTCTTAGTAGCCTTTTGAGGCCTACTTTAGTTCGTGATAAGAGAACTGCGTCGTCCGCATAGAGGAGCGCTGAAGTTGATTGTTCGGCCTTACCATACACCAGCGGGGGCTGCAATTGGTCTTCCGAATCTACACATTTAAAGGCGCCTCCCGCCGACCTCTTGTCCACTAGGCACTTGGGGGATATAGGCCGTGTGTGTGAGCCTTCCGTAGTCTCAACATGGGCCTCCTTTTTGGTCAATCTGCTTCTCAAGGTGTCCAGTCTGACCAAGAATTCCTTTTGGGCTGGCATCTGCAGTGACCAGAACCGATTTATTAGGGCAAGTTCTTCTATGTAGAAAGAGTCCTCTCTGTCGTTCAAATGAAGTTGAGTCTCAATAGGGGCTATGTTTTCCTGCTGGTGCACTAGGCTCTGGTTTTGCTGGTTTTGTTGCATGTGCACTCTATCGTTTTGTTCCTCTGTTCCTGGTCTCCCTTCCCCCTTGGCCGCCAGTAGGGAGGTTAGCGGGGCTCTGTTTTCAAATAATCTTAATAAATCTATTCCTTTCTTTAAAAATAGATTTCTTGTTCTAGATTATGATCTGTGAAAGTGACTGAATGTCCATCTTGATATAGGTGGTCTATCATGGAACTTTGAAGTGTCAGGCATAGCCCTAATGGCTTTAGCCCAAACGTAGCAGAGTTTTCCTGCACAGCGAAGAAGCTAGTTGAGGTGGAAATGACTAGTCAGCTAGACTCAGAATAACTATTAAAGGATTTATTAAAAGGGGGGGGGGGGAAACCAGCAGAGCAAATAAAACCTTTCTCTCTCTCTCTCTCTCTCTTAACCATACACAGCACTCCTACTCCTTCAACACACCTAACACACCAAACTGTGCTAGCATTCCCAGATAACAGAGTTGAGTGCTGGTCGTTAACCAATCAGTGTAAATAGTTTCTAGGTCAAGCAGACCTGGGCTTTCTGCCAAGAGTAAATTGACACTGCCTTGAGTTAATTGTGTGAAGCCAGAATCTGTAAGTTTTCATGAGAATCAATTAACAGAAACTGAACACTCCCTCACAGATTCTGCTGGACAATTAACATCAAATAACACCTATGTAGGAGATTATTTTTCCAGCAAACCTAAACCCTTGCACATTTGCTTGTTCTTTATCTTTGCCAATGGTTTAGTTAATACATCTGCTACATTTTCTTCACTTGATACATAAGTACATGTGATTATATTGTCTTGTACACAGCAACGTACATTTTGGTATTTTCACAGAGATATGTTTGGAACGTGATTTGAAACCCTCCGTTTTACTTAAGGTTATACAAGCTTGATTATCAATGTAAACTCATACTGGTTCTCCACAATTTACATTTAAATCTGCTAACAAATGCTTGAAATAAATCACCTCATTGCACAATTCACTCAATGCGGCGTACTCAGATTCTGTTGATGACACACTTACAACGTCTTGCTTGCGTGACCGCCAGCTGATTAAAGCTCCACCGACCATTATGACTAGTCCTGTGACAGATTTTTCTATCTGGCAAATTTCCCCAGTCACTATCACAGTAGCAACTCAACATTTCGTCCTCGGAAGAATTTAATTGTAACATATAGCCAATTGTCTGTTTGAGGTGTCTCAGAACTTGTTTTACCCCTTTCCAGGCATTTAGTGTGGGTTTTGAGACTAATCTACTTAATATGCCTACTGCATAGCTAATATCAGGTCTGGACCACTGTGCTAGATACAATAAACTTCCAATTACAGAATGATATACATCAGGATGTTCAAATTCAGGACTCTCATCTATATGAAGTGTTTTTATGAAACCTGGATCCATAGGCACCACTGCCCCTTTGCAATCCTGCATCCTGTATGTAGTCAGTAGTTGTATAACTTTGTTCTGCTGACTAATTAGGCAGCTGCCATCTTGGGCCCAGCACACTTCCAACCCTAGATATGTCCTAACCGGGCCTAAGTCTTTCATTCTGAACTTACTGGACAATTGCTTGGCAAACCTTTTAGTTTGTTTATCTGTTTTGCAAGCATACAATACATCTACATAAATCAGACAAAACTCTTGATCACTGCCTGTACCACGTACATAAACACAATTGTCAGCTATACTCTGCTTGAAGCCAAATGACACTAAGGCCTCATGGAAACATTTGTTCCAAGATCTTGCAGCCTGTTTGAGACCATATAGAGCTTTGTTTAATTTTAACACTCTATTGGAACCTGTCTCATAACCAGGCGGTTCGGCTAGATACAGGTCTTCTGATATTGATGCATGTAAATATGCAGTCTGGATATCAAAGTGGTTCAACAGGAGTTTTCTCTTTGCTCCAAGCGTTAAAATCAGCCTTACACTGTCCCCCTTAGCAGTAGGGGGAAAAATCTCATCATAATCTTTTCCAGGCCTCTGAGAATATCCTTGAGCCACTAAACGAGCTTTGTATTTGTACTTTCCTGTCACCAGAGGTTTAAGTTTGTACACCCACCTGCAGCCTCCAATCTTTGCCCCCTCAGGCGCTGCTACTGGTGTAAAGACCTTATGCTCATTCAGAGAGGACATCTCTTCCTCCATTGCCTGTTTCCAGAGCTCTGCCTCCTCTTTTTTTTTTTTTTGCATTTTAAAATTTTATTAATATTCCATTATATATACATTATATCCGCATTTAGTACATCTCATACATTTTGGACTTCCTTCAACGTCATTGACATTCCTTCATATTTGTTTCTTTGTAACACATTCCAATCGTTCATACTGCCATTCATACCTCCCTTCATACATTATTTCCGATAAGCAATACTTATTAGTGCTTTACAGTGCCTCTTTAAATCCCACTAGCGTTGTATTTACTAAACATTTGTTCTCCAGATAACCCACAAATTTCCCCCAGTCATCAATAAACTTTTGATCCTTAATATATCTGATTTTCCCTGTTAATTTATCCAGCTCAGCATATTCAGTCAGTTTTAATCTCCACTCTGCTATCGTTGGACTTTCTTCCTGCTTCCACTTCTGCGCTACCACAATTCTAGCTGCCGTTACCGCGTACTGGAAGATTTTACAATCCTTTCTTTTAATATCTTTTCCCACCATGCCTAATAAAAAAGCTTCAGGCTTCTTTACAAAGGTATAGCTTAATATCTTTTTCATTTCATTATAGATTTCATCCCAGAAGCTTTTAACTTTCCTACACTCCCACCATAGATGATAAAACGTCCCTTCTTTTTGTCTACATTTCCAGCATTTGTTATCTGTTTTATACATCTTAGCTAGTTTTACGGGTGTCATGTACCATCTATATAGCATCTTTAACATATTTTCCCTTAGTAACACACATGCTGTAAATTTTATATTCACTCTCCACAATTTTTCCCAATTCTCCAGTTGAATATCATAGCCAAAGTCCTTTGCCCACTGAATCATCACAGTTTTTACTTCCTCATCTTTCATGTTCCATTCTAGCAGTATTTTGTACATGTTTGACGGATTTTTACGATCATTGTTTATTATCTCTCTCTGAAATATCGATACCTTTTCTTCATAGCCCCTCTCTTTCACCTCTTTTTTAAATATTTCATTTATCTGGAAATAGCTCAGCCAATCGTATGTATATATTTTAACCTGATCGTATGGTTTTACTTTCCACTTCCCTCCTTCCTTCATTACCATTTCTCCATACCTGCCCCATTTTTTCTCCATATTAACTTTCTTAACACTTATCAACTCCAATGGGGACAGCCAGTGTGGGGTTTTTGGTTCTAATATATTCTTATATCTATTCCAGACCTCTATCAAAGGTCCCTTAAAAATATGGCTGCAAAATCCCTTATGCACTCTTATTTTATCCCTCCACAAATACGCATGCCACCCGAATCTATTCTTATACCCTTCCAGATCCAATAACTCTGTGTCTTCCAACTTTATCCATTCTTTTATCCAGCAAAGGCATGCGGCCTCATAATACAATCTCATGTCTGGTAAGGCGAAGCCCCCTCTTTCTGTTATATCTGTTAATAACTTAAACTTAATTCTGGGCTTCTTTCCTTCCCAGACATATCTAGAAATCACCTTTTGCCATTCTTTAAAATTTTTTGTACCTTTTATTATGGGTATCGTTTGAAATAGGAATAGCATTTTGGGGAGTACCATCATTTTGACCATAGATATTCTTCCCCAGAATGATAGTTTCATCCTGGCCCAGACCTCCAGATTTTTTTTTAATTCCATTCCACACCGGGATGTAATTATTTTGGTATAGATCAATGTTTTTATTGGTGAGCCAAAGTCCTAGGTATTTTACCTTTTTAACGACTTCGATTTCTGTTTGTTGCTGTAGTAGTTCTATCTTGTCTTGATCCAGATTCTTAACGATCATTTTTGTCTTGCTCTTATTCAGTTTGAATCCTGCTAGCCTACCGAATTCCTCCATCTCCTCCAAAATTCCCTTTATGCTATCTATAGGTTCTTCCACCGTTAAAACCACATCATCAGCGTAAGCTTTAACTTTATATTCATTTGAACCTAATGTTATTCCCTTAATTTGTTTATTTTGCCTTATAGCATTTAGTAAAACCTCCAAGACAACTATGAAGAGGAGCGGCGAAAGCGGACAGCCCTGCCTTGTTCCTTTAGATATTTTTATATCTTCTGTAATAACATTATTAATTATCAGCTTCACCTTCTGTTCTGTATAGATTGCCTTTATGCCGTTCCAGAACTCTTGACCCACTTCCATGAATTCCAAATTTCTCAACATAAAATCCCAAGCTACATTATCGAAGGCTTTCTCCGCATCCACAAAAATTAGGCTAGCTGGTTTGTCATATCTATCCGATAAGTATTCTATTATGTTAATTATACTTCTTGTATTATTTTTTATTTGCCTTCCCGGTAGGAAGCCCGCTTGGTCTTTGTGAATAATCTTTATTAATATCTTTTTTAATCTTTTTGCTAAGATTCCGGCGAAGATCTTATAATCTATATTTAATAAAGAAATGGGTCTGTAATTTTTTACTTGAGTTGGATCTGCATCTTGTTTTGGGATTATTGTGATGAATGCCTCCTTCCAATTACTTGGGATCTCTCTTTCTTTTAGGGTGTTATTCATCACATCAACTAACGGAGTCATCAATATGTCTTTCATTTCTTTATAGTAACTCGAAGTGAACCCATCTGGGCCAGGGGCTTTCCCTCTTTTCAATTCCTTTATCATTTCTTCTACCTCTTCTCTGAAAATTGGGCCATTTAACCTTTCTTTTTGCTCTGTCGAAATCTTCCTCACCATTTTTTCTTTTAGGTATCTTTCTATTTTCCTATTGTTATTTCTATCCTTATTCCTATATAGTTGCTCGTAGAAATCCACAAATCCTCTTCTAATTCTTTTTGGATCAGTTACCTCTTCTCCGTTTATTTGTATTTTATTAATTGTATTTTGTTCCTTTCTCCTTTTGACTTGCCATGCAAGCCATTTTCCTGACTTATTGGCGAATTCGAAGTTTTTCTGTCTTAATCTTTTGATATTCCACTCAACCTCCTTATTTATTAACATTGCAAATTGAGTTTGAAGGGACTTTATTTCCTGCAGTATCCTTTCATTGTTTGGTTTTTTAGTTAGTTTTTGTTCGTAGTCCATGATCTGTCTCAAAATTTCCTTGGTTCTTTTTTCTTTGTTGTTTCTTTTCCACACATTTTGTTGAATAAACAGGCCCCTCATTACTGCCTTACTCGCGTCCCATACCACACTTGTTTTTACCCCTTTGTCTAAGTTATCTGTAAAGTACTCAAATAATTTCGTCCGCATTTTTTCCACAAATTTTTGATCGTCCCACAGGTTATCATTTAATCTCCATCTAAAGGTTCGTTCTTCAACTCCCCTCATCTCCATTATTATGGGATTATGATCAGAAATAACTTTAGCCTGGATTTCAATTTTTGTAGTTCTTAATGATAGTTCATTTGATATCCATATTTGATCTAATCTTGACATCGACTGATTCTGTTCAGAGTGAAATGTGTATTGTTTCTCCAAGGGGTGTCTCAATCTCCATATATCTACTAAATTACAGTTCTTAACCATTTCAAAAAATGTCTTAGGTAATTTCCCTCCTTCTGTCTTCGTTTTCCTTAATCTGTCTATTTCCGTTGAGACCACCCCGTTCATATCCCCCATGATTATAATTTTTTGATCCATGTATTCAAATAATCTCTCTTCCAATAATCTGAAAAATTCTGTTTTATTTCCATTTGGAGCGTAGATCCCCACTATTATCAACATTTCACCTTGCCATTTGATGCGGACTGCTATTATTCTCCCTTCCTCATCCTTAAATAATTGGTGTGATTCGATATTGTTTTTAATATAAAGTGCTACTCCTCTTTTTTTCTTTTTATCCGAAGAGATGAATTCATTCCCTAGCCTCTTATTAATAAGGATTTTCTTATGTTTGCTGGCCACATGTGTTTCTTGAAGGCATATGATATCTAAATTTTTCTTTTTTAGAATGCGTTCGATTCCATTCCGTTTTTTCTTATCGTTCATTCCATTGATATTCCAATTCCATAATTTTAAAGACATATTAATTTAAGTGTTACTCTAATTTAAATGTTACTCTATATCCTTTCTGTCTCCTCTCCTTCTTCCTCCTCTTCGTCTTCTTCTAATTCTCCTCTGCTCTGATCTTCCTCTTCACCTAATTCTAATTCTTCCCTCAATTTAAGTCCGCCTTCTGCACCTTTCAACTCCTCCTCTCCCGACTGAAGCTCTTTATATCTTCTTGTAAACTTTCCTATTTCCTCGGGGCTAGTCAATCTTCTTTTAACTCCTTTATAAAAAAAGGAGACACCTCCTTTTGGGCTCTGCAATTACACTAAACACATTTGCAGTATCTGGAGAAAAACGCACGGGAGGCACTCCTTTGTTTTGTCGTTTAGATCTTCTGGGAGAAAATTTTTCTTCTGACCCACTTTCCTCCTCAGAACTACGACCTCTCTTTTGTTGCTTAGCAACTGGTCTCTGGCTAACTCCACTTTCTTGAGAGCTCTTATCAGAACTTTCCTCCCCCTCAGACTCTGATTCTCTGTGTCTACCTTCAGAGTCATGAAGCTCCTGGGAAGGTTCAAACCAAACCTCAGTATTGGCATGTAGTCTCTCCCAGCCACTATGTTCACAAAAACTGGCATTCCTGGAGATCACAATGCCATTTGTCCCTTCAGCAAAGCGGAAACCTTTTCCCAGCTCCTGGTAACCCACAAACACTAACTGTTTGGTCTTAGGATCTCCCTTTTTCCTCATTTGTTTTGGAATTAATACCCAGGCTTTTGATCCAAACACATGCAAATGGTCAATTTTGGTTTTTTTCTGAAACAATTTAAAGTACGGAGTTGTACCTATTGTTTGATGAAAGAGCCTATTTTGGAGATAACACGCGGTGAGCATGCTCTCCCCCCAATAAGACATGGGCAAATCAGCATCATCAAGCATGGCAAACATCATATTTTGTAAAGATCTGTGTTTTTGTTCTGCAACGCCATTCTCCTCTGGGGAAAAAACGTTCGTTTTCCTATGCCCAATGCCACGCTTTTGTAACCAATCTCTAAAAGCATTTGACATAAATTCGCCACCTCTGTCCATCTGAATCCTTCTGAGTTTAATGGACAGAAATCTTTCCACAGATGCCACCCAGCCTTTAAACTTAGTGAACACGTCACCCTTATTCTTCATGGGAAAAACCCAAGAGTAACGTGTGGCGTCATCCACAATTGTTAATGAAAAGCGCGATCCACCCCTGCTTACAGCAAATGGACCAATTACGTCCATGTGAACCAGCTGTAGCGGTGACTCACTAACTCTGTCACTTCTGGGGTAAGAGACTCTGTGGGTTTTAACCTTTTTACAAACATTACAATCGAGGTACTTGTTACAACTCTTTAAATTACCCCCATCAGCCAATTCAGACATTTTTAGTACACTTTTCCAGCCAGCATGCCCCATTTTCCTATGCAATAAATGCACACAGTTGTCATGTATAGCTTTGTTATTCACTGCAGGCTGAGATTTACTGACTACTGCTGCAACTTGAGATCCTGCTTTAAGCCAAAACAAGCCTCCCTCTGACTTAGCAGTGCCTAAAATCTCACCAGCCTTCTTAATAATGCAACTCTCTCCTTCAAAATACACTTTAAACCCAGCTTTCAGCAAACAATCTGCGGACATCAGATTGCTCCTTAATGAAGGCACACAAAGTACATTTTGCAGGCATTCACGAAGACAAGGAACAAAAACTGCACCCCCCGAAATCGCTTCGGAAGTACTTCCGTCTGCTAGAGCCACCTGGCTGCGCTGTGCTGAGTTCTTGGAAACAAACAATTCATCTGAATTTACGATGTGCCGAGACACTCCCGAATCGACCACCCAGACAGCTTGTTTCTCATCAGCAATCTTGACCTCGGCGGTCACCAGCTGAGCTGACTGTTTACGTTTGAAGAATTTCCTTTTACGCTGCTGCTGCTGCTCTCGTCTCTGCTCTTGCACCGGCCACTGAGACTTGACCAACTCCGGACATTGTCGTTTTAGATGCGCTGAAGACCCACATCAGAAACAACGCCTAACAGCAAACGCTGACTCCTCACCGGTAACCTGCTTTTGCTTCACCTCTGGCACAGCATGAGAACTTCTTCCAAACCGCCTGCCTGTAGAAGCCTCTGCAGCAAATGACCTTTCTTGCCTCTTCTGCCATTCTTCAATCAAACGCCCAGTAACGTAACTGACTGATAAATCACGCTCCTGTATGCCCCCTAGAGACAAAACTAAATTATCCCAGCTTTCCGGGAGGGAACTCAAAATAATAGCCACCTTCTCCTGCTGGTCTAACGCACAGTCTCTTTCCTGTAGCGCAGCAAACTTTAACTGTAAACTGTGTAGGTGTTCCTGCATTGTAACCCCAGGCTGTAACATTGCCTTGTACAATGCCTTGCGAATGAACAGCTTGGAAACGGCTGTCTCACGCACATGGAGTTCTTTAAGTGCTTGCCACACACCTCTAGCTGTCTTGATTCCCCTCACATACGGCAACTGGGAATCTTCCAGCCCCAAGACAATGGTGGCCCTTGCTCTTTGGTCTTTATCGAGGTCTTCATCATCAGGCTTCGCAGGAAACTTACTCACCACTTGCCAGAGACGATCCCTCTGCAGCACTGCCTGCATGCGTTCCGACCACAGCAAGTAATTGGAGTCATTCAGACGCTCAAAAGCCATCTGAACTGGTTGTGAGGCCATCTTGAGAGCAATGTCCCTGGAACCCGGAACCAGCTACTCACAACCACCGAGAGAGAAAACAGGAACCACAGCACCCTGCACACACACACTGCAGCTGTTGTCCTTGTGTCCGCTGCGTCACCAGCTCACAACAGTCAGGAACCAGCCAGTGTCCATCTGCTGCCCCAACAGGAACAACAACTTCTGGAACAAACGCCATTGATGCTGACACCACCACAACTCAGGCTGGCAGCACAGTACCCATAACCTCATGGAACTTTGAAGTGTCAGGCATAGCCCTAATGGCTTTAGCTCAAACGTAGCAGAGTTTTCATGCACAGCGAAGAAGCTAGTTGAGGTGGAAATGACTAGTCAGCTAGACTCAGAATAACTATTTACAGGATTTATTAAAAGGGGGAAAAAACCAGCAGAGCAAATAAAACCTTTCTCTCTCTCTCTCTTAACCATACACAGCACTCCTACTCCTTCAACACACCTAGCACACCAAACTGTGCTAGCATTCCTAGATAACAGAGTTGAGTGCTGGTCATTAACCAATCAGTGTAAATAGTTTCTAGGTCAAGCAGACCTTGGCTTTCTGCCAAGAGTAAATTGACACTGCCTTGAGTTAATTGTATGAAGCCAGAATGTGTAAGTTTTCATGAGAATCAATTAACAGAAACTGAACAGTCTATACTGTCTGTCGGTTGCTTTAACTGCCCCAGGTAGAATGTTGTTTATCATAGTCAGCAAGTGCCTCACGCGGTCAGTCCCTGTGCGAGGACCCAGTGGTTTTGGATAGTTCGTGAATACCATCTTTTCCAGGCTTAGGACCAGGATCCATTCTTTCTTTCTACAGGGGGCTTGGAGTTCCCGTGGGTTCCCGTCTATATTGGAGATCCCCGACTTACTTCTGTTTGCAGTTGCTACAGGGGTCCAAGGTGGATTCAAGACAGGCGCATCCTGCTGTAGTTTGGTTGCTTTTGTCAGGCTGGGTGAACACAGGGGGAGAACAGCCGTGGGGGGGCTTATTTCTTTGAATGTACTTGGGGAATTATTTTCACATATGGGGAGGGGTTTGGTCTTTGGCGAGTCTCCCTTGTCGATCTCTTTGGTGCCTTGAGCTTTGATTTTTTTTGTGGATATAGGAGGTGATGATAATAAGTTGAAGAGTTTCTGCCACTGTTTTTAACTGATGTGTTGGGTTTTTCTAGACGGCTTAAAATTTTTAATGTTTTTATTTTTCCTCATCTTGGGTTCCGGTTTTCTTTTGCGTGAGTTCTTTTTGGGTGGTATGTGGATTCTAGCATCTGAGTCCAGGGAATGATCTGTGGCTCTTTTTGCTTGTTTGAAATTCTCCACAAGCGTCAGGAGTAGGCCATTTGTTACTGCTAGGAAGTTTTTTATATTGTAGAGGTCTGTGCGTATCTGATCTATTTGATCGTGTATCTGGTCACCCCTCTCTTCTATACTGTTGGCATTCGCTGTGGGCTGAGGGTCTTGCTGGTTTTCCCTGAGATTCTGAAGGTCTTGCTGGTTTTCCCTGAGATTCTGAATTGATTTTTGGTACTCGAGGTCATTGGGGTTGGGGGAATTGGTCAACAAGGCGTTCTCAACTAGGTCCAGTTCCTGCGCCCAGCTCATGGAATAATTTGGTCTTTCATGCTCAGTTTGTAAGTCTTTGCGTTGTATTGACCAATCCAGCACAGTAGGGGCAATTTCTTTTGGAGTGCTCTCGTGCTGTAGATTCTTATTCCCTTCTTTATGGGGGAAGTAATTGGTGATTTTACTTTGCTTCCTTCGGGGCTCCCACTCCCCCTGAGGTGATATTGGTGCAATTCCCAGGACCATATAGTTCTTTCTTGTAAGGACCATGTTGAGCGTGGAAAAAGGTAATTGGGAGCAGTTTGCTGGAATCTTAGTCCTGGGTTTCTTGGCTTCACTTGGCTCAATCACAAGACGGATTATGTTTATCTTCCAGTTTCCCACCTTCGAAAGGTGGGGAGGGTTGTTTTACAAGCAAGGTTTCATGCTTGTCCCTCATCTCGGTGGGCCTCTAGGGTTTCTGCTCCCTTTTCCGTCTTTAGTTCTCAGCTTTGGGGCTTTTAACGCTTCTGTCTTGTGGTGCCTTCCCCCTTATATTTGCGAGCAAAAATACCGAGGCTGTCTCCAGTAACCTCGTCACCCTCAAAGAAGTTATAAATGACTAATAAATCAGGATGGTTTACTGCAGCAAGGTAACAGGGCTTGTGCCAGGAGATAAAATGAGCAGAACTTGCCTTCAGTTTCAGCCACTCCTTATTTCTCGGCGTTCTCCGTCGGTAAAGTCTAACAAGGCTACAGATTCCCAGAGCCCAGCAAAATGGTTCTTTTCCTTTCCTAAAAATGACCTGCCTTGTCCCCCGCTAACAAGTGGAATGGGCCGAGGTACCAGAGGTTACAGATAAAAATGAAGTGGGGTTCCCTCCAGCCTTTTGTCCCTCTCTTCAGCGAGGCATTTAGAGAACCAGCAGTTTATCAACGTCGCCAGTAAAACAATAAAACGTTAGCTAAGAAAAACAGGGGCAATGGTGAGGTGCTAAGGCAGCCAATAAATCATTAAAACTGTAAAATTAGAGTCCAGGAAGGCTAAAAAAAACTACTTAAAATCTTAATTGAAGGCAGGCGAACCTGACTATGCTGCTATCTCCGTCGCCATCCCATGATGGGTTAGTTACTTAAGTATTTCTATTGTTTTGCTTGATGGGGGGGCAGCTGCCCCCCTTGCTTACACCCATGAGCAGCACACTTATCTTTGGGACTGGGAATGAGGCCCTTTACTGGTAACCCATCATCTAGGAAACACAACAAAATCCTGCAGGGAATAAGGATAATCTGTTGGGCACTGAATAACCTCTGTAGAAACAAATCCAGATAGCTCAAGCAAACAAGAGAAAGCAGATAAATAGCATCTTAAATTCACAAATAAGCACTAGGGGGCAGTATATCCCAGTGTTTCACATCTAGATCAGGTCCAAAAAGAACAGTCATTTCAGAAATTATCAAAATTAGGCATACGTATAGCCCAATATCAGATGTATAAAGTATTATCCTGAGTTGCAGGGGATTGTAAGTGAGATCAAAGGGAAAGGAAATGCCCCCAAACCTTCTTAATAATGGACTGTTAATAACCTAATTATCACCATCTGAACTTATCTTCCTGGCCTCTGCTGTTTACAGTTCCTCCCACATACTGTATTTGCTGGCCCTCTGGATCATTTATAGCCTCAGCCCCTTTCAGGATCAACTGATATAAATTATCGGGGCTGGGGGAAGCCAGTTTGAATAACTGATATTCCCATTGATATAGCTCCATATATATATTGCAACAGTGTTGATTTACAAGAAAAGATAGTATTGTTTATACTGTCATTTCCTTCTTACAACCAAGCTTCACATACCTTTTGCGGAAGAAAAACCACAAATGCTAGGTGGTTGAATTGTGGAGGCATTGTTTTTGCAAGTGACACTGTCCTAAATAGTTGGTCTGCCATTTAAATCCTGCAATGAAAAGTGCACCTAGGATTGATTTCAACCTCATTTTTGTGGAGGGAAGATTAAGATACCCCCGGCCAGTATGATCAATAATCAAATATTATTAGAGGTGTAGTCCACCTAATACATTTTCCTGCTTTGGAGAGGGTTGGACTAGATGACCCTCAGGGTCCCTGCCAACTTCACCATTTGATGGTTCTGCTTCAGCACTGTGGAGCAGCTCTCTAGGGTTTCAGGTGGGAGTCTCATCAAGCCCTACTACCTGGGAGACACCAGGAGCTGGACCGGGGACCTTCTGCATGCAAACAACATGTTCTGGCACTAAGTTACAGTGTTTCCCATCACTGCAATAAGGTTTTCCCAGTGGCCAGCAATCTGCAGTGGATCTGTTGGCTCTTGCATCAGCTCATTTCCAGCTTCCATCTCTTTGCTTATGCTTGTATCTATATGGAACTCAGGAATGGGCAGAAAACTTTTCTGTCCTACCAAGCATATGCAGGCAATTTAAAGCACATCGCCCACAATGGTCTGCTGGTGTTTGTCTCTAATTACTTTTGCTTTTAATTTTTTATTTTATATATATATATATATATATATATATATATATATATATATATGCTTTCGTGTATATATATATACACGCAAATGTAAACCACTGTGATATATTATATCTATCTAATATTGCTTGCTGGTACCTCTTCATGCCTTTAGTTCCCTGTCTTGCTGCCATGAAGACGCAGTGATGGGAAACAGTTCACTGGTGACATTTCTGCTAATTGAACAATTGTAAATACAGCTGAGCCGCAAGAGAAGTAAAAGGAAGCTATTCTGGGAAGTGCAGCACCTTCCCACATTTTGTGGGATAAATGTCTGTTTCCATGGTCTGCCGATGTGAACAGGACCCTTGCAATGTTGCAAGCAGCTTCTTGTTCTCTTGATCTCTGTCCATCCAGGCTGGTAAAGCTGACAAGTGTATCCAGGGGCCTGCTCCCTTTGGTTAAGCAGCAGTACAGGTACATACATCCCTGAAGAAACCTATGTGACGAAAAAGTTGGTTTTGCTGGACAGGTTGCATCAACAAGTGTTTCTTTCTCTTTTTTTCTGCCTGCAGATTGTTAATGAATGGCAGCTTCTGATTGGCCATGGTTCCAGGAGGGAGAGTTCAAAAGGAGAGGTTCTGGAGAGACAGTTAGTTTGAGAGGGTTGGAATTGTGGTTGTAGAGGGTGGGAGATAGGTAGGAGAGACAGGTTAGGAGACAGGCTGAGGTATAAAGAGTGAATGGGAGAAAGAGTTGGCTCTGGAAAAAACAACTTCCACTCTGAGCGTATTGTGAAGGACAGAGTGTGGTGTCCTGTAGGAGGAATAGACCGGAATTTTACTGGGAGGCAGAGGCTCAGCCAGGAGAATAGGAGCTGGAAAGGAACAGCCTACTTGGGACTCAAATCTGGTCTGGAGGGGAGAGATAGATAGATCAATGGGGGGGGGGAATTCTGTGCAGTGTTTGAGCTGGCAAGTAGCTTGAGGAGAATGGATACACACCTGGTGCTTCAGAGATATGCCTGCCCTCACTGTAGTCTTATTATTATCCTGAATGCAATTGTAGGACAGCCAAGCAGAGCAGTTTCCCAAGCTATCATTCTCTTAGGATTGCTTCACACACTATTTCGATAGACATCTGAATGATCAGCAAATCCATGTAAATTTCAATTCAGATAGAGCTATTCATGACATCATAGATATTAACATGGTGATCAAAGTTCTCTGTCAATAGTGTAATCACATTGATGAAGCAATACCCAAGAGTTTAAGTATTAACTGGTCAGGGTGGCAGAATCATTTTGTCTGGATGAATAGAAACTGGTCTAGAGAGCAACATTTTGGAACAAAAATGAGGTTCACATTTAACAAATAAATAATAAGCTCCAACCTCCCACTAAACTACACTTTTAAAAGCTACAATCCTAAAAGCATTGAACTTTTCCCCCTTGCAGTTTGCCTTTGCTGTTTTCTTACATTTTTAATGTATGCTTATTGTTTTGATATATTGATGTAAACCACTTTGTGAGGTTCATTTCAAAAGCAGTACATAAGTAAATGAAATGGGAGGGACTGAGAGGGACGTATTTCTGAATAAATGGATCTGTCTTGATTTTTAACAATTAAAAATCAAGATCAACCAAAAATAAAGAGAACAAAAAACTTATATGGATAGCATCACAGAGAGCATAAAACACCCAAGCTTCAATAAAGAATTAAACCATGTGGGTGAACCAAAAGGTCTTCACTAGATGATTTAGAGACGATAAAAAAGGCACCAGGAAAGACTCACTGAGGAGGCTGTTCCATAGCTGGGGTACTACTGCCAATAAAGCTCTCTCTCCCTGATCGACACCCACTTCATCTCCTTTCCGTTTGAAATATTAAAATTATTATATTGCCCAAATACGTCCAATCTGACTGCGGGCAATGTGTTATGCCTGCAGATATCAGAAAAAGTGGAGCTGTGTCGACATTTGCTTCAACAGCTCAATGTATATTTTGAAAGAGCAATCTTTAAATAACCATCAAAGCTCTTTAAATACCCATAACTCTTCCATTCATTAAGTTTGCCTAAAAATTCTTTTCACCCTATGTTATTTTACCAGAAATCATACTTCAATGTGGGTGCTCTTTGGAATGATCTGTAGTGAATTAATGTGTGTGAGTGTGTTAATCTGCAGGTTTGTTAGACAGTAACTTTGTGGTTTCTGAAGCCCATTGTGAATAGGTTGTTTTTCAGAAAGTGTAGCCTTGTTGAAGAAAAGTATAGTGGAAATTTGATTAAACAAAAGAGTGCTGGAACAGAGACATAGCAGACACAGCATTCTTTGAAGGGCTTTATAGTCTAGCTGCAGTTTTCAAACAAATGCCCGCCAACAGTCAGTATTTGGACAGCAGACTAAGCAGGCATTCAGGTCACCTAAGTACGGTGAGAAGTATTATATTTCTATTTAAATTACAGTAATTGTTTTTAAGTTGCCTTTGGCCATTTGTTTATTTATTTCATTAAATGTATACACCACTTGATAGTAAACCACTTTGCAGTTTTTTGTTTTACAAACAGATAAAATAATAAAATTGTGGGGGGTGGGAATCAACCATACTTCAGAACACACAAATTAATATTACCTTAAATTAGCACAGAGCCATTGAATGATATCTGTGTCCTCGTTTTCGACAGTGCTGTGGTGGTCACCATTTAGTCTTCCTCCAATGAGTTCTGGGAGGCACCTACTAGGCTATCACTCTAGAAACCCTTTCTCTCACCTAAGGGAATCTAACAGACGCTGGTAGATGGTTTACTCCCAGGCATGTGCAGAGTGCTCACCCCTCAGCATTTGGCAACCGCCCAGGGAATGCTAGTGTGAGGGCCCTCAGGGCTTTCCTTATGAAGGAGGGAGAGAAACACCAGCCGAATTCCCAGGGGCAGGTTCAGAAAAAGAGGCAAAGATGAAAAGGGGGCACAGGCTTCCGGGTGAAATCCTCCCTGGGTTGCATCTGCCTGAGCTGACGACGTCCCAGCCACCTTGGCCAGACTTGCTCCTGCAGGAGGGTCAGCAGGGCCGGCCCAATACATTTGGTCCCCTGAGACGAGTCCCAAAACTGCCCCCCCCCCCCAGGGAAGAATGGAGATTGTTGGGGGATCAAATGGCGAAGAAAGGCGGGAAGAGACCAGTGGCGCCTCCTCTTTGCCCCGAGGCTGCTGTAGAGGCAGATTTGGAGTGGGGTAGAAGTGGAAGCGGAGGAACATCCAGCTCCCAAGCAGAGGCGGATTTAGGGCAGCGCAACCGCCCCGCCCCCCCCCCCCAGCCTGGAGGGGCCACAGGGGAGAAGGATGAAGGAATGAAAGGAACAGAAGGGAAGGCGAGAGGGGGCAGCCTTCCTCAGAGGCCAGACATGCTAATGCGGTTATCTCGCCTCCTGGGTGGGTCCCCCCTGCTGGGTGGGGTGGGGGGGTCATTGTGTGAAGAGGGAGCGAAGAGGAGACCGAGGGGGGGGGGGGGAGAAGCGGGAGACCAGGGAGAAGGCATGTATTACAGCTAATACATGCCGCAGGGGAAGCCGTGGCCAAAGGACGCCAAGGCAGGACAGGCGGGGGCGGTTTGGGCGGGAAATGGCGCGCGGCGTCAACCTTGATTCTATGAGGCGAGGCGAGGCGAGAGGGAGTGGGGGAGGGGCGGCCGTTGGGACCAGAAAGAGGAGCGGGAAGGACACCCCTCCCCCCGTTGCCCCAGCAAGACGTTGGTTATAGCGCTGGTGCTGCGGGAAGGTAATAAGGGAAGACAGTATCGAGAGGGAAGCCCTTCAGAGTTATCTCGCAGCCGGTCCCCAGGCGCCACCATCTTCCCTCAGGCATATACAGTGGTACCTCTAGTTCAGTGTTTCCCAACCTTTTTTGGGCAAAGGCACACTTGTTTGATGAAAAAAATCTCGAGGCACACCACCATTACAGCCCCGTGACGTCAGCGCGCAGCGTCACGCCGGGAGGGACGCACGAAAGTGTAACTTTCAATTTTTTCCCCTCCCCCTTGCCGGGGAACCTCCAAGCTTTGGGGGTGGGGGGGGAGGAGGCAGCAAAGCGAGGGACTGAGGGACTCCTCCAACGACAAGGGTTGGGGAAGAAGAGAAAGGGCTATTCCGCTCCAGTCACGGGAGGGGAATATGTACTGGCCCAACTGGTGTGCGGTCTTCGGATCCATTGCTCCGTGTCCGCTTCTCTGGAGCAGCAGAAAACAACCTTTCTCCCTCCTCTATGTGACATCCTTTTATATATTTGAACATGGCTATCATATCACCCCTTAACCTCCTCTTCTCCAGGCTAAACATGCCCAGCTCCCTTAGCCGTTCCTCATAAGGCATCGTTTCCAGGCCTTTGATCATTTTGGTTGCCCTCCTCTGGACATGTTCCAGTTTGTCAGTGTCCTTCTTGAATTGTGGTGCCCAGAACTGGACACAGTACTCCAGGTGAGGTCTAACCAGAGCAGAATACAGTGGCACTATTACTTCCCTTGATCTAGATGCTATACTCCTATTGATGCAGCCCAGAATTGCATTGGCTTTTTTAGCTGCCGCGTCACACTGTTGGCTCATGTCCACCGGGCGCAAGGTCCACCGACCTCGGCGGAGAAAGGCAACAACCGGAGCCGATGACCAGTGGCGTAGCGTGGGTTGTCAGCACCCGGGGCAAGGCAAATAATTTGTGCCCCCTAACCCGTGGATTTTAGCACTCGAGTGCGAGCGCGCCCCCCCCAAGATGTTGCGCCCGGCCCCCCTGCACCCCCACGCTATGCCACTGCTTCAGGTTCCCCAATAAAACATTTGAGGGGGCCAGTCCCCCAGTTGATGGGCATTGCCAATGTGATCAACTATGCAGGGCGGGGTTTACTTGCCTCCCCCCCCCCAATATCATACTGTATTCACATTGGCACCCCTGATGAACTCAGCGGGGCTTACTTCTGCCCCGCAAGCCTTTGCACCTCCGTGTCTCCTTTCCTCTCTATATGTAAGAGGGTGAAGGTCAGGCTGGCAGTGCAAATAACGGCCCCGCTGCTGAAGGCCTCACCCGCCGTGACCTCCTGGTCCACGGACAGGGCAAGAAAGTGCCTTTTCCTTGGGGGGGGGGGAGTCTTAAATTTCAAACCATTATTATTATTATGAATATCTAATGTGCGTGGTTTCTCTACCTCCACCGACGACTCGCCACGTGCGAGGAGGAAGGCGGGCTCCCTTCACCTCCCTGTCCCCTCAAGGGAAAGGGAAAACGACGTGAGGAAAAGCGACGCGGGACAGCGAGCGAGGTTCTCCTCAGAGCCTTTTCCCGCCGCCCCCTCGCAAGACAGCCCTGAAGCCGAGCGCAGAGTGAGGGGCGGGGCCCGGCAGAGTCTCGCTGCCCCCCAACGCCTCTCGAGGCGGCATGAGGGGTGCCGCGTCAAGGGCGCCGGCGGGCGCAGCGGCAGCTCCTGTCAGGAGGGGCCGGTGGGCTGGCAAGCGCCTCACAGCAGCAGCACCAGAGAGGGAGAGAAGTCCGCCTCCCGCTGCCGCCGCCTCTTCATCCCCAGCAGCAACTTCCCTGCCCGGCTCCCCGTCGCCGTCGCCGCCTCCTTCTCTCCCTGCTTTGCAGTAGCAGCCGCCGCCGCGGCACACCAGGCAACATCTCGCGGCACAGTACTGTGCCGCGGAACACCGGTTGGGAAACACTGCTCTAGTTCACAGGCAACCCTCCTATAAAGCTTCATCGAAGGCAGTAGAGCACAAAACGGGGGGGGGGGATTAAGAGCAAGAAAATGAAATAAAGTGTTCAAAATATCCCCCCGCAAAGTTTTTAATAGATGTAGGTGCCTTAGCCTGCAACATGGGCCTTTATAAGTTAAACTTATATGTCTTTAAAGCTTTGGAAAGCAACTTAACACACTCATGGTAGGAAAATCAATTAAACCTTATATCCCCATCTCAAAGTCCTGTTTTTTAAAAAATGGAAGACTCAATGGAAACCAAATTTATTAACACAGAAAAGTGTTACCAAATCTACTTATAGCAGGACCTACAAATATACTTTTGCACACAAAGAAAATATAGCAACTTCCCACCACATTTATTGCCACCTACTCTAGCCTCAGATAGAGAGACCTAAAAAGAAAAGGAACAGAAAGCGATTGGTGCATTCAAATGTGTCTCAAGAATCTTTCAGCCATTAGAAGACGTGACCTTTTATCTCTAGAACCACATGTAACTGACTGTTTTCTATGGGCAAATTAAGCCCATGTTTATATGCTTGCACACAGGAAAGTGAATGTTTCAGTAAATGGAAAGTTAAATGAATACTCGAGACAAGCTAGTAAAGGAACAAACTTTATTCAAAACATCGAAGTCGTACATTAAAAGGCATTAAAAGAGGGAGCTTGGAAACTATGTACAGGATAGCAAGGAAGGAGTTGGGATGCTAATCTGGAACCTGACTTAAAGAGAAAAACTGAGTGTCCGAAGCTCTTCCATCAACATTCTGCATTTGTCCAGGATTTGTATCTGAATAATTCCCCGTTGCAGACCAGGGAGAAGAAGTGCCTGATGCCATGAAGAAGTTCCCAGCTGATGGTGGAGGCTGCCTCACCATCTCCGCACCGTAATATGGAACTGGGCAGTTGCTCGCCTGAGAAGTCTCATAAAGCCCAGTTCCACAAAAAGCAGCCTGCTGGTAATAAGCAGGGTTCAATTCCAGGGAATCCTGCTGTTGCGGGGCAGAGAGATGCTCTCCTGGTTGCGTGCTGTGGAGAGTTGGCTGCCACAACCCTGCTCCTCCATAGCTTTCAGCATAATGCAAGTTGTGTGGCTGATAATATTGTTCCGTGTGAATATTTTGGCTGTTTCCTGGAGTGCTTCTTGGGCTGCTGTCCAGGCTGCTTGTTGGACGGGTTCTCTCACTGTGGCTATAAGGAGCTGCAGCATGGTTCCCGGTCCTTATCCTGGAATCAATCCTCTTTGGCGTTCTGGCCCTTCTGTTTTGAAACCAGATCTGAACAGAAGAAAGGAGAGAACCAAATGCCCATTATTTCCAAACGGGTAGGTCATAATTTAGGCATTATGTTCTGTGAATATAGAAGACATTGTTACCATGAATATGTCTTTTTGATCCAACAGAGAGAATTACATTTAATAAATTATGCTTATTCCTCTGGGGTTTCTCTTTAGTTCTCTGCAGCATTTTTCTACTCTCTTCAGCTCCACATTCATATATCTCATGTACATAATCTCCAGTTACTGTTAAATATAAACCTTCTAAGTTGGAATGACTAAATACTGCTATTTGGCTGTATTTTGTTCTGCAGTATCAGAAAAAGCCACCTTTAAAAGCTGCACAAGTGTACAGTTCCACAAGACTTTCTTTATTTAAGTATAAATTGTGGATGTGAGCTTCATCTGTAAGAAATTGTCAAGCGTTTGTTAATGCCAAGTGGATGGCTGCATACAAGACTTAACATCTCTGTGTGCATTTGTGCTGGAAGGCAACACTTTATACCTGGCAATTGTTTTAAACATTCAATAAACTTAGTAACAGTAATTTTAAATGGTTCACTCAGAAGACCTACCCATTTTTTGTGCCCTTTTTGGGGTCTTCTGCCTCAGCCTCCCAAGTGTCCTGGGGGTAATGGACTAGGCAGGGAAGTGTTTATATATATATTTCTAAATGCCAATTTCTCTGTAGGAGAGAACTAAGTACTTGCTCAACTTTTGCCAGAAAAAGCAATGCAGCTTAACTCGTTTTAGTCTCCCCAGTGCAAGCTGCTTATGGCGGCAGTCCTCTGCACATTACCTTGGGAGTTAGTGTTAACTGGATCAGGCTGCAAAGGCAGCCTATAAAACCAGATTTAATGTACTTTTAGCACTAAGCAGAAATTAGATTTCTAAGCTGGGTCTCTGAAGATTTTTTTAAAATGATTTAAACCCAGAACCCACGATACGCCCCCCCCAAAAAAAACACACACCAAGAAAGAGGAAGTTAGCTCTTGAACAAGGCGCCTTTCGAGATAAGCTGAGAGGCACAAGGGTGAACCACCTACGCAAGGATTATGCGGAGCGTTTCAAATTGTTCCAGTATGTGCGGTTTAGCGAAGTCTTGGGAGCCCCCACCATCCCCATTCTTACGTGCACACGATCTTCCTCGACTCCGATGCACCTCGCCAGCGTCTCCCTAGTCTCGTATCCGGGGTACTGGTTCTCTTCAAATGACTTTTTTAGGAGCTCGACGTGAGATGGGCTGAAAACAGTCCTTTTTCGCCTTCCTCCTGCGACTTTGGGGTGGCTTCCTCCTGGGAAAAGACAAAGAGGCAAATCTGAAGGGAGCGCTGGGCAAGTTTAAACTGAAGCTGCATCGCCTGCACTTGCCCGGGAGCAAGTCCCCCAGAAACTGCCGCTGGTTGAGGTTACACTGCCTAAAACGACCCCCGGGTTCAGTGGCAATTCTTTCAACCGCCCCGCTGACCACCCACCCGGCAGAGCGCAGAAGGGCAAAGCCTTCGCTTTTTACAGGACATTGATTTCCACGCACTTTGTGGCCTTTAAATAAACCTCCGGTTGCTCGGAACAAGGCTTGAATGAAAAGCCATAGCGTACGAATTTAACTCTTATTTCTATGCCTGCCATCTTTTGTCTCAACTGATCCCAACCACGTTTATTGGGAAATTTAATCCCGTTTATGTGAAAGGGATTTAACAATCAGAAAGTGTGCGTGTAAATGCTTCATGCAGGAAAATGCAGTAAATGCTTCATGCTTACAAGTAAAGATGTGCAAACCAATCTTGCGAAATGTTTCCAACCGAAGACATTTAAGCCCCAGTGTAATCCCTCCCCGGCTACCACAAATGGGTCTTTGAAAGTCTTCCCTACATCCTGACCCAGAAACAGAAACACCCTGCATTTATAAAAACCGTTGAATTTATAACCCTGAATTTATATCATTCATTTGAGCAATTTTTTAAAGACAAGTGAACTAAAAATCTTCTTAACAACCCTCTATTCTTACCTTGGCTGTTGGTAGTTTTCATCTTGCAAAAGCGCTGCCTCGCTCTCTTCCAACAAAGCTGGTTTTCGCTTCCAAAATTGCCCTTGCTCCTCAAGGCCCGCTCCAGGTTTCTGGAGTTCGGCGCCTTTATAGCCCCTCCTGGCTGCCAATTGGCCGGCGCGTTTTCCTTGGAGAGAGGCGCACCAATGGGGAGGCGGCTTTTGGGGAGGAGCGAGTTTCAAGTTCACTTTTCAAGCGCTGCTTGACCAATCTAGATGGGCTGGAGCGCACCCTTCCCTTAGCATCACCCCTCAGCAAAACTGGAAAATAGCCCCATGGGCTTGGAGTTTAGTGTGCACAGTTGAAGAGAAGGGGATTGAGAGGATGGGTTGAGGAGCGAGAGAGCCAGACACAACTGTGGTTTATTAAAAAAAATATATTATAATGAGGCTTTCATTGTACAGACAGAGATGCGCCAAGACTTAGGCATGTTGAAAGGCTTTGCCCAAGAAGCCTACATGCAGCAAGTACACTCTGAAACCCCCTGCCTTTTGAGACGAAGCAGGCGCCTTCACTGAACCCTTTTCGGCGCCTGCTATAAACTTTGTTTCCTTTACTTTACCTGCAAAAAGTTGCTATGCCCTTTAATCGGTGGTTTTTGCTTAACTGTTATCGCATTTTGCGTGTTTTTCACTTTGACTTTTATCGATCATGTTCCTGCTTTCGGAAGCCGCTTAGAGGTTTTCGTTAAGGTTAGGCGGTGCAAAAACCTGAAGGGAAGAATGTGAGTAACACCATTGCAAATAAAGGGAAGGCAAACTCCTTGCCAAGAAGTCAGTAGGTCTTTCAAGCCCAAGCGGTTGATGTTAGATGCTCGGAGTATTCAGCCCCGGACAGACGTCGCAACCAAATCCTGAATCTACACAGTCTCAAGGCACTATCGCTTGTAACTCCAGGGGGTTGCATTCTCTTTCTTTTCTCTTCTTTTATTAAAGATTTTCTTGTTTTACAGAAGTATGTGTAATGTCCCTCATATTTTTTACATGTAACATTTTTACAAATCCGTTTCATTTGTTGAGACATTAGGGGGAGAAAAAAAAGGGGTGGAGGGTGGGGGTGGGTGGTGATGTTTCTATTATGCTTAATTTATGTAGGGTTTGGTGTCAGCGTTGCTTGTGCTGTTCACTTCTGTTCCTAACGGGGTTGCATTCTGAGTGAAAGCCAGCTTTCCGTTTCCTGGGCTTGCTTCAGACGTTGCTGGTGCTTCTTTTCTTGTTCACTTCCACTATTTCTCTTTCTGTCTTTCTATCCCCACAACTTTCACGTGGCATATTCCTCTGCCTTTCAGGGATTAGCTGCATCCAGATAGCCTGCCGCTCCACCCTGTACCCGAGGCAAGATAGTTGCCTCCGATCCTCAAAGGAACTGAAAACTTTCTGAAACCTTCCAGCTCATACAATGAATGTTCCCAGTCCCTGGCAGTTTGTTAATCAAGAATGGTTCTCTGTTGGTACATTCTTTGTTATTTTTGCATAAGAAAATTAACACAAGGGACCCTCCCTAAGTGTACCTATAAACCCTAATCATAGGTATGCTGACTCAGAAACGGCAAAGAAATTTTTTCGAGTAAGAACTACATTTTTTTGGTGAGCTATGGGAAATTCAATATATTTTTCGAAATGTTTTTTTTAAAAAGCATTTGCAGAGTGTTTATTATGTGTAGATTCCACCCAGGGCAGCCGATAACGCTGCAGTCTTTCCTCATCCACACCAGATGACACACCACCTAGTACCTCTCCTTTCGCTAAGATTTAGCAGTCTCTCCTGCGTAATGATGCCCTCTGTTCTCCACCACTCAACTCTTTCCCTCATTCAGAGAGGTGGATGTGGGGAAATAAATCTCGCACTTTCCACTCACAGAGACATCACTTTGATGCTTTTGTATGTGTCAGGTGAAGACATTTAGATTTAGTTTCAGCTTTGGATCTTGTTCTTATTGCAGGTTTTATCCTCCAAGCTTAGCTTTTTGATCTCAATTGGGAGTTGTTTTAATCTTGCCTTTTATCTATTGTATTACATTTATCTCTCTCTCCAGAGCTGTTCTAGCATCTAGATTCCAGTATTTTACCTATGTTAAACAGAGAGCAGCTTGGAAACAGGGGCAGATCTTCTATGCAACCAATGAATCTTTAGATTCTGGGCACCTAATCTCAGAGGGATTTAGTCCACATGCGTAAAGATTTGTATTCACAGCAGAGTCTTTGACACGTGAGACAACCCAGAACAGATATTCCAATCAAAATCTGATTTTTTAAATGTGGTGATCTGTTGAAGAAGACAACAGTGGTTACCCAGAACTCATTGCTAGTTGTGAAGGGGACCCCAGAACAGCTCAAGCTACAGGGCCCCTAAAATGTAGGTCTGTCACTGCTTGGAACTGATGTTGGGATAACTGTAACTGATGTTGGGAGAACTGATGCACATTGCCATTCAATGGTGTGTATGTGCCGTTCCATGTGACAAATTATGTGGGATGGGGCTTTCCTGGGACCCCCACTGTTTTATTCAAGTTGGCAGCCCAGATAATGGGTGTCCCCCCCTTGCCTGGCCTCACTTTAATGTTTTTGTATGTGTCAGGTGAAGACATTTAGATTTAGTTTAAGCTTTGGATCTTGTTCTTATTGCAGGCTTTATCCTCCAAGCTTAGCTTTTTTATCTCAATTGGGAGTTTTAATCTTGCCTTTTATCTATTATATTACATTTACCTATCTCTCTAGCGCTGTTCTAGCATCTAGATTCTGGCATTTTGCCTATGTTATACAGAGAGCAGCTTGGAATCGGGGGCAGATCTCCTACGAAAGCAATGAATTTTAAGATTCTGGGCGCCAAATCCCAGAGGGGCCCCAGACCTGAATTTAGTCCACATTCTTAAACCTTCATATTCACACCAGAGACTTTGACACATGTGACAACCCAGAGCAGAAATTCTAATCAAAATCTGATTTTTAAAATGTGGTGATCTGTCAGGGAACAACCCCATTGAAGACGACAACAGTGGTTACCCAGAACTCATTGCTAGTTGTGAAGGGGCCCCCAGAACAGCTCAAGTTCAGGACCCCCAAAATGTAGGTCTGTCACTGCTTGGGACTGATGTTGGGAGAACTGTAATAGTCATCTGCTGTTGGGTTTGAAAACAGCAAACGAGGGGAGGGGAGTAGAGTTTCAGAACTATTTGTGGCACTGGGGAAGAGGTGTAAATACCATGCTCTTTTATCCATCCAAGTTGCCCATTCAGAACTAATATTGGCCCAATAAGGGGGTTGCACGTCGCAGGCACCATGCAGGAAGAGATTTCCTTCCCTCCATTTAACTAGAACCTAGGATCCAGCAAGGAAGAGCTTAGTAGAAAAGCCATAGACTTTGAATACAGGAATTATGAGCCCAGGAACTTGTTTTGAGAATCAGAATTAATGGGAGCTCACAGGCTTTCCACACGTAAATCCGTTCCTGGTTAATTTAAGTATTCTTCATCTCAGCAGTATAATGTAGAGGGGGAGGGGGCTTATTTTGCTGTTACTGTATTTATAAACACGGGGAGGTGAGGTCAGCAATCCTTTGTGATCTACCACAAAACACCCAGCGCTCTTCTCACCTTCTTCCCACCACTGCCACGCAAAGGAAACAGCAATTTAGAAAGCAATTAGAACTGGAGGAGGAAAGGGATTAATTGCTTCTCCCATCCCACCCTATGCATACAAGCATGTGATGCGTTATCACAGATCTCCAGTTCAGATAATTCAGAAACGGGCAAGCAGAGTAATCAAGTGGATGGAAGAATGAGGAAAGCTTGGAGCATTGGGGACTTGTTGGTTTAGAGAAAATTTGGATAAGAGGTGGCATGACAGAAATTTATAAAATTTTGCATTGCATGTAGAAAGTGGATAGAGAAAAAAATTCTCTCCCACTAAACTACACTTTTGAAAGCTACAATCCTAAAAGCATTGAACTTTTCCCCCTTGCAGTTTGCCTTTGCTGTTTTATTACATTTTAAATGGATGCTTATTGTTTTGATATATTCATGTAAACCACTTTGTGAGGTTTATTTCAAAAGCAGCACATAAGTAAATGAAATGGTAGGGACTGAGAGGGAGGTATTTCTGACTAAATGGATCTGTCTTGATTTATAATAATTAAAAATCATGATCAACCAGAAATAAAATGTAGCCTTATTGGAGTTAAAATGTAGCCTTATCGGAGTTAAAATGGAGTTAAAATGTAGCCTTATTTGAGAACAAAGAACTCCCAAGCAGAGGCGGATTTAGGGCAGCCCAGCCGCCCCGACCCGCCCCCTGCTGAGCCTGGAGGGGCCAGAGGGGAGCAGAAGGATGAAGGAATGAAAGCAGCAGAAGGGAAGGCGAGAGGGGGCAGCCTTCCTCAGAGGCCAGGCATGCTAATGCGCTTATCTCGCCTCACGGGTGGGTCACCCCTGCGGGGTGGGGTGGGGTGGGGGGTCATTGTGTTAAGAGGGAGCGAAGAGGAGACCGAGGGGAGGGGGGGAGAAGCGGGGAGACCAGGGAGGAGGAGGAGGAGGCCGGTGTGACGCCGCAGGGGAAGCCGTGGCCAAAGGGCGCCAAGCAGGACAGGCGGGGGCGCATGCGCGGGGCGCCAACCTGGATTCTATGAGGCTAGGCGAGAGGGAGTGGGGGAGGGGCGGCCGTTGGGACCAGAAAGAGGAGCGAGAAGGACACCCCTCCCCCCGTTGCCCCAGCCAGACGTTCGTTATAGCGCTGATGCTGCGGGAACGTAGCCGCTACGCCAGCACAAGGCGCGGCGGCGGAGGAGCCTTCTTCTCTCAGGCATATATCTGTTTGGCGGCGTATCTGCGTGTTGGCCTGAGGCAGGCAGGGTGCAAATCCCTGCACACACACACACACACACACACACACACACACACACACAGTGTGTACTGCTGATCTAGGCTAGTATAAATTCAGTAAATCTAGTATAAATTCAGTAAATAAAAACCATGAGAGCATAGCAACCCGGAACATTGAATTGGGTTTATTTGTAGGAGGACGAGGAAAGGAAAACCAGCAAGCAAAGTTTACGTATCAAATACATAGCTCAGTTTCAAACTATTACTACGTAGTTCGTTTATACATTATGTCCCTTTCTCCTCCAAGGTTCAAAGATCACAATGTTTCACCACGTAACTTGTAACTTGGCAACTTTCCAAGCACAATGTACCACAAAGTAACTTCCTAATATGAACAGCAGCAATGCCAATGTGAGATTAGCCCTGTGCTGGTGGTTGTTTTAATGAACAGTTAAACTTCATGGCTGCTGAAACACACGGAGCAGGAGGTCAAGTTTCTGCTCGGAAATACGTGTTCAATTAACAGCGCAAACAGAGGAATGAGCATAATTTATTAAATGTAATTTCTCTCTGTTGGGTCAAAAAGACATATTCATGGCAACAATGTCTTCTATATTCACAGAACATAATGCTTATATGCCTTTCGCACAACACAAAACCAGTTAACGTAGGTTCTCCCATTGTCATATAATAATCTTTGCTTGGTTGTTGTACTTGAAAGTGAAATTATGACCTACCCGTTTGGAAATAATGGGCATTTGGTTCTCTCCTTTCTTGTGTTCAGATCTGGTTTCAAAACAGAAGGGCCAGAACACCAAAGAGGATAGGTTCCAGGATAAGGATCGGGAACCATGCTGCAGCTCCTTATAGCCACAGTGAGAGAGCCACTCCAAGAAGCAGCCTGGACAGCAGCCCAAGAAGCAGTCCAGGAAACAGCCAAAATATTTATATGGAACAATATTGTCAGCCACACAACTTGCATTATGCTGAAAGCTATAGAGGAGCAGGGTTCTGGCAGCCACCTCTCAGCACCACGCAACCAGCAGAGCCCATCTATGCCACACAGCAGTAGGACTCCCAGGAATTGAACACTGCTTATTACCAGCCAGCTGCTGTTGGTGGAACAGGGCTTTGTGAGACTTCCCAGTCAAGCAACTGCCCAGTTCCATATTACGGTGCGGAGATGGTGAGGCAGCCTCCACCATCATCTAGTAACTTCTTCATGGCATCAAGCATTTACACTCCCTGGTCTGCAACGGGGAATTATTCAGCTACAAATCCTGTACAAATGCAGAATGTTGATGGAAGTGCTTCGGACTCTCAGTTTTTCTCTTTAAGTCAGGTTCCAGATTAGCATCCCAACTCCCCAACTCCTTCCTTGCTATCCTGTACATATTTTACAAGCTGCCTCTTTTAATGTATGACTTTGATGTTTTGAATAAAGTTTGTTCCTTTACTAGCTTGTCTGGAGTCTTCCTTTAACTTTCCATTTACTGTAACATTCACTTTCCTTTGTGCAAGCATATAAACATGGGCTTAATTTTTCCATAGAAAAAAGTCAGTTGTGCGGTACATGTGGTTCTAGAGATAAAAGGTCCCGTCTTCTAATGGCTGAATATTCCTGAGACACATTTTAATGCACCAATGGCTTTCTGTCCCTTTCCTTTTCTTTTTAAGTCTCTGTATCTGAGGCTAGAGTAGGTGGCAATAAATGTGGTGGGAAGTTGCTGTATTTTCTTTGTATGCAAAATAATATTTGTAGATCTGCTATAAGTAGATTTGGTAGCACTTTTCCGTGTTAATAAGTTTGGTTTCCATTAATGAGTCTTCCATTTTTTAAAAAAACAGAAGTTTGAGATGGGGATATAAGGTTTGTAGGAGGGTTGCCTGTGAACTATATTGTGCCCAATACAGTTTGCCTTCTGTGCCGTTCAGCCTTGATTTAACCAGGTTTAGTCATAATAAAATAAGTCAGTTAATTTTAGATTCTAAATTTTACCCTCTTAGGACAACTAATTTAGAAGTAAGTCCCACTGAACTTACTAATACACAACGAACAACAGCTGCAACATGCTACCCGCCCGACGCCCAGCAAACACCCTGAAACAACTGAGCCTAAGAGTATAAATCTATCAAAGCCTAAGACATCTCCAAATGGTTTTTTCAGGGCTTTTCATAAATAATGCTACATTATTGGCATATCATTATGTTCCCTGTTCATTTGATTATATACTGTATTCAGATCTAAATGGTTCTGCTAATGGGTCAAGTTCTGCTAACAGTGGGAAGTGTGAACAGCAGTGGAGATAGAGGACATCTCTGTTGAGTACCTCTACATAATCTGCGTGAGTCTGAATTTACTCCATTCACTGAAATATAGCCTTTGGGCTTGGAATATATGACAAATCCATATCATAAAACCTCACCTGCCCAGTCCACTATATTTCTCAATACTGCACTATGCAATTTAATGGGGCTGGGCGCTTGATTGGGCAGATCATACTGAATTTAGTGGATTTGTCCTACCTTGCCCTGCCCCTTTAGTCATACCCTGATATAGGACCAGGTCTGGGTTGGATGTGACCTAGGGTGGGATAGGGCTGATCTGGGTCCACATCTTAGTGTGTGTGTGTGTGTGTGTGTGTGTGTGTGTGTGTGTGTGTGTAAGCACAGCCCTGGAATTACTCAAGATGTGATTATGACTGCCAACCTAGATGGCTCTCTCAAGAGATTAGGCAAATTCATGAATGCTAAGACTATCAGTGGCTACTAATCGTTATGGATATATGCTATCAGAGGCATATCAATTGCTGGGAAATAACAGGGCAAAAGGGTACCCACCTGACCTGTGTCCTGCTTTTGGTATTGCATAGTGATATGGTTGGCAACAGTGTAGAGCAGAATGCTTGGAGAACCTGGCATTCTCCTAAACAGACCTCATATACAGAAAGGTGGTCACATATGCACAAATTAGATGTGATACAAGAGATCTATGAATAAAATAGCTACAAGTAGTTCTTTAGTTGCCAACTGACCAGATCGTCTTCCAGAATCATTTGCAGTTAAAGAAATAAAAACAAGCATTTAATGCATGCAATTAAAAAACAAACCAAGCATATCCTTGCCTTCAGAAGATGAACTTAGTCTATACTGACTCTGTATGTCCCTCATCCCTAAAAAAAGAGAAAAAGCTGCTTTCTCTCTTGGAGATGTCGAGTACTCTATCCATTGTAAATAAGCTCAATTAACAGCAAAAGTAGCCATGCTGGCCCATTAGAAAACAACAACAACAACTCTCCACAATCCACAGTAGGGTAATGTGTTTCACAAAGCAGGGGGTGAGGGAGATCAGAGTTTCTTTCTTAATTAAGCACAAAATCATGTTGTAATCATGACCTGCAAGATAAAGACCACAGACTGAGATGCCATTCATTTGAGGCAGTAGAATCTAGCACAAAATTTAGCACCCATTTCACAACGGCTTTTTCAGATTACCATTTCAATCGGTAAGTAATCATTGTAAAATTGGTGCTGGGCGAATCTTTTCAATTCTGCAAAACCAACAGAAGAGTCTTGTAGCACCTGAAAGATTAAAAAAAATATTATGACACACACAATATAATTCAATTCATTGGATGCATAAAGTGTTATCCTGAGTTGCAGGGACACAATTGGTGGGGAGCTTGTAAAAAGAGATCAGAGGGAAACTAAATGCTGAATTATACAGTTGAGGATAATGACCTTTTAAACTGCAATGATGCACCAAAAACAGTAGTTGATAACACAGACATCCTTGCACTGGTAAGCCAGTTTTTAGAACATCCAGTGTGGTTTTAAAAAACGTAAACCCAGCACCTATTGTATTGATTCCATCTGCAAATAATAGCACTGGTGCATTGTAATACAATGGTCTCATGGTTTGAGGTCACTTCAATAATGAACACCTTAAGGTCAGTGACAGAGCATCCTGAGAAACTGAAATGTTCCCTCACTGGCTTTTCTATACTGCCATTTCAGATTTGTGCTCATTCATTGTTTTGCATAGATCAGCTAGAAGGCAACTGGTGGCATATATTACTTTGGAAGATGAGCAGGTGAATTAGCCCCATTATTAGCTCCTGTAATAATTATATTAAACTAGATATGGGAATAGAGTTGGTACCTGGCTCTGCCACAGTGTCTGGTCCCTCTTGTCCACAATCCTGTTATATGGCCTGTTACTCATGAAATAAAGTACAGCCTGCCACCCAAGGCCTGTGATAGGAAAGTGTCACCAATGCATCTCTTGTTTTATAACAGATTGAACTAAGTAGGTAATTGACCTGATATGATCAACCCTCCCCTCTGAACAGGTTAACCAAAACTGGATGATTACCAAAGTCTCAGAGCTGTTTAGAGAGTATCAGAAAAGGATAAAATACAACTGAATAAAATAGGCATTCACAGCCACAACTGCAAGGAAAGCTTATTTTTATTTCAGTTTAAAATTTAGACTACAATCCTAAACACGCTATGGAGTAAGTCCCATTTAATTCAGTGGATTTTATTTCTGTGGCACACGTATTTAGTCTATGAGAAGCTGACAGTACACAGTTTTTTAAAAAAACCATATAGTGAGAAAATCCCCTTATAGAATATGGGAGAAAATATAAAGAAATACTAGAACCTAAGACCCCCTGGTGGACCTCACTGACAGAAGCCATGGCAGTAAAAAAGAAAAATATGAAAGGAGACTGGCCAATGTATAGAATAATATTAGAAGAAAAGAATAACAAATTGACGCTGAAGAAGTTTGAAGAAATTAGGTTGTACCTGACGGATTAGTTACAATATTTTCAATTAAATGAAAAATTAAGTATAGATTTTAAAAAAATGATTTGAAAATGAGACATCAGATTTGGGAAAAGAACTAATCCAATCCAACGAAAATATATTTCAAAAATGTACAATCTACATCTTGAGTGGGAGGTTAAAGTAAAGGTAAAAGAAAGGGGTGATAGTGCGTTGGGCCCAAGAACTTGGATATAATATTCGCATGAACCAGTGGGAGAAATTATGGAAGGAGGACATGAAGTTTACAGCATGCTATAATCTTAGAGAAAACATCATGACAATGATGTACAAATGGTACCTTACCCTGACCAAATTGTATAAAAATAGATCAGATGTGTGCTGGAGATGCAAAAAGGTAAAGGTTCGTATATGCATATGTGGTGGGAATGTAAGAGTATAAGACAGTTTTGGGACATCATATATACAGTAATGAATTTAAAAAGATACTAAAATTCCCATTTACAAAGAGACCAGAAGCCTTCCTTTTAGGAATAATGTTGACAGAATTTTTTAAAAATAGCAGACCACTCTTCATATACGCAACAACAGCAGCCAGCATCCTGGTGGCGAAGAATTGGAAAAGTGAAAAGACCCCTCACAAAAACCGAATGGCAGGTTAAAATGATAGAATACTTACAATTGGCAAGGATGACAGGGAAAGTAAGAGGATACCCGATGCAGAAGATCAATAAGGAATGGATAGTATTTAAAGAATATTTGAAAAATTATTGTGATAACAAATACAATCGAACTTCTTTGATAAGATTTTGGAAAACAGAACAACAATAAGGCACTGTGTGATAAATAACAAAATGAGAAATAGTACAATGAGAATAATCGGAATTCTATTTTAATTACTTTAATTTTTTATCTTTACCTTTTTCTTTATTTTCCTTTTCCCTCTTTCTTTGAAAAGTAGTTGGCGATTGTAAGGATGTAGTATGTGGTGTAAATATTGTATTGCTGTGTGCTGTTATGTAAGTTAATGTTGATTGTTTAATAGTTAATAACAATCATAATCATAAAGATTACACTGCAAATTTTAATGATAGGGTTGTCTCCTGTTCATGATTTTTATGGGTTGCTCATATTTTGAGACCACAAGGAAATAATATTATAGAGTTCGTTGTTTGGTTGGTTTATTATTCTTGTTGCATCCCAACAGTCTTCAATGAGTGTGTTTTCAGTTTCCAAACTATGCATTTAATGGAGGAAATTGTTTCCGATGGTAGGGTCTTTTTAAACAACCCATTTGTTTGTAGAAAAACAATAGGATTCTAGCATTGTAGGGGCTTGGAAGAGATGACCCTCAGGGTCCCTGCCAACTTCACCATTTGATGGTTCTGCTTCTGCCATGTGGAGCAGCTCTCTAGGGTTTCAGGTGGGAGTCTGATCAAGCCCTACTATCTGGGAGACACCAGGAGCTGGACCGGGGACCTTCTGCATGAAAACAACACGTTCTTACCACTAAGTTACAGTGTTTCCCATCACTGCAGTAAGGTTTTCCCAGTGGCCAGCAATCTGCAGTGGATCTGATGGCTCTTGCATCAGCTCATTTCCAGCATCCATCTCTTTGCTTATGCTTGTATCCATGCTTGGAACTCATGAATGGGCAGAAAACCTTTCTGTCCCACCAAGCCTATGCAGGCAATTTAAAGCACATTGCCCACAATGGTCTGCTGGTGTTTGTTTTTAATTATTTTGCAAAGGTAAACTACTGTGATATATTATATCTCTCTGATATTGTTAGCTAATTTTTCTGGTACTGCTTCATGCCTTTAGTTCCCTGTCTTGCTGCCATGAAGACGCAGTGATGGGAAACAGTTCACTGGTGACATTTCTGCTAATTGAACAATTGTAAATACAACTGAGCCACAAGAGAAGTAAAAGGAAGCTATTCTGGGAAGTGCAGCACCTTCCCACATTTTGTGGGATAAACGTCTGTTTCCGTGGTCTGCTGATGTGAACAGGACCCTTGCAATGTAGCAAGCAGCTTCTTGTTCTCTTGATCTCTGTCCATCCAGGCTGCTAAAGCTGACAAGTGTATCCAGGGGCCTGCTCCCTTTGGTCAAGCAGTAGTACATAAATCCCTGGAGAAACCTCTGTGACGAAAAAGTTGGTTTCGCTGGGCAGGTTGGATCAACAAGTGCTTCTTTTTTTTTCCCCGGCCTGCAAATTGTTAATGAATGGCAGCCTCTGATTGGCCGTGGTTCCAGGAGGGAGAGTTTAAAAGGAGAGGTTTTGGAGAGACAGTTAGTTTGATGAGAGGGTTGGTTGAAGTGGGTTGGAATTGTGGTTGGAGAGGGTGGGAGATAGGTAGGGACAGGCTAGGAGACAGGCTGAGGTATAAAGAGTGAATGGGAGAAAGAGTTGGCTCTGGAAAAAACAACTTCCATTCTGAGCGTATTGTGAAGGACAGACTGTGGTGTCCTGTAGGAGGAATAGACCGGAATTTGACTGGGAGGCAGAGGTTGAGGCAGGAGCTGGAAAGGAACAGCCTACTTGGGACTGAAACCTAGTCTGGAGGGGAGAGATTCTTCTAAGGAAAAGAAGAAACTCCCAGACCCAGTGAAGGGAGGGAGTGTGGAGAGCCCTGTGGTCAATTACTTAAAATACCTCAGGAGCAGGATTGCTAAAGGGGGTGGATAACTGAAAGAAAGTATCAAGGAACCAAACCAATAATGCAAAAACAAGTGAGGACAAATTTAAAGTGAAATCACACTGTATTTCTGAACTAACCTAAGTTGAATCCATTTGTATTATATACTGTCTTGCCTTAAACAATCTTTATTCTTTATTGTTTATTTAAAGAAAACCTGTCTGAGACTCCAACTTACTAGTTACCCCTTCACAAAGGTCCTTCGCAGCATACTCTGGGGCTAGAATTTTTAAGGGAAAAGGGAAAGAAACCTTCAGGTAAAGGGTTGTTCAGTGAGGTGGGGGCAATTTATCTAAGTGAGAGCGGGCCCAAAGGCATGAGAGGAAAAAGTGTCCTTGTGCCGGTTGCAACCTCCTCTTGCACCTTTTGTTGTGCTTTACGACAACCACCATCTGCTTGCAAATACCCCCTTCTTGGGCAACATGGTGAAGAGAGAGGTGGAGGAGCTGTTACAGGAGTTTCTGGAGGATACAGCCCATCTGATCCCTTATATCACAGTTTGATGACTGAGGTTTTCAGGGAAGACATTGGTGGTGGTCCCCCATGGTTCAGATGAACAGCTTGTAATTTACAGATTCGAGGCATTCAATATTATGGACCCAGTCCTGACTGAGTTTAGACAGCTCTCCTGCCTTTTGAACTTCAGACACTTCACAAAGCCTTTTCTATTTTGTAGGCATTTTAAGATGCTTTGCTGATTCTCTGATTGGTTAGCAACTTGCTGGCCTTGTTAAAATTCTGTGGGAACTATGGTAAAAACTGAGTTTTAAGAAAACATGGAGAATATTATATGCTGCAGTTGGAAAAGAATATCTTGGGAAACCATGGAAAGGTGGAGGGAAGTCTCGGGATTCAGAGAATCCTATGTGTAGAATGACTATGATTTATGTGAGATGATAATGGTTAAAAGCAAAAATGAATAAAAAAGAATGTAATAGATTTACAATACATTCTGATTCTTACCATGCTTCTTTTAAAAACTAAACTACGTAAACTAAACTCCTTACTTCTTTACTGAGTAGAGATAAACAACTAATGGCCTGGGAACTCAATCCATGTATTGGAGTCATTCAAATCTATCATCCGTTTGCAAATTCTAAAGCCCGCACCTCCATACATTTACTCCATGCACTATGTGAAATCTACTTCCTACACTAAAAATTGTTTGTCTGTGTTACACAGAAAGTGACTTGGAACCAAGCCAGACCTAATTTTGTAAGTTCATCTGTAATAAACTCATCTCTTGTTAATTTTAGAAATGGCAAACACAACATGGGGGGCACAAGTGGTAGTTATGGATTCAGATCTGTTTGCGGTGCTAAGGAATGGGTTTAAAACACCATGCCATTTCACCCACGTTGCCCCCTCAGAGCTAGTATTTGCCCAACAGGAAGGGTGGAGGTTGCAGGCACCATGCAGCAAATTTGTCCTCCCCCCCCCCCCATTATATTTTATTTTTTACTGTACCAAACCTACAATTCTGAATTTAGGGGAGGGGGATTACTTTGTTGCTGTTATTGATAAACATGGGGAAGTCAGAAATCCTTTCTGATCTACTTAAAATCACCCAGAGCTCATCTACCTTCTGACCATCCCTGCCATGTGAAGAAAATAGAAGCTTGGGAAGCCATTCAGATTGGTGGGGGAAAACAAAGCAGAAAGGGTTAAAAATCCCCTTTCAAGCTCTTTCTGACTCCACCCACCCCCTCAGCAGCAAATATGTGATACCTTATCACTGATCTCCAGACATTGAACCTTGATTGATATCAGCTGTCTAGCAAGCCTTTGTTCACATTGGTGGGAGGAGTCAAACTGCCACAACTGTGTGAACTGAGGATCACCAATTTGTTGGAGATGTAAAACAGATGTGGGGTTATTTTACCATATGTGGTCATTGGGGAATTCTGGGATAACATCTATAATGAATTTAAGAAACTATTCAAACTCACCTTTAAAAAACCCCCAGAGATCTTTCTTTTAGGCATCTTACCATTAGAAATTAAAGAACACCACCAGAAGGAAACTCTTCACAAACTAGTTTATAAATTCTTACTGAAGCTACTGATCAGATCTTAGAACATGTCATTGGCCTGGTTGTACGTAACACTAACCCCTTATTAACATTAACCATAGTTAATAAACCATGGTTACAACTGAGGCTTCAGGCAGATAATCAGTTAAATCTTGATTCAAAGCATTGTAGAATCATTAAAAGCACAGTGAGAGCAGTTGTATCCTGAGAGCAGTTTGAATTTTATGCAGCACGTAATTGACATCATTGCAAGTTTTGGGCAATGGCACTTTAAACTGATATGCTAGGCAGGTTGCTGAAAGTCACAAGGGCTTACTGCCACCAGCAAAGCAAAACATTTCCAAGCAAACTCTGCCAATGAGTAGCGGTAGTCCACATGCTTCAGAACTCCTCTTCTTTTCAGGCTGCGTGTTAAAACATTGTATACTCACACAATGGCAGTGATCAGTCTCAGGATCAATTGTGGTTTATCATGCCAGGAATAAGGCTGTAATACAAAGAAATCCTGTAATCTTAATTTTCAGATGAGGAATTCTCTCACAGTTAACTGAATAGATAATTTGTGCTCAGGCCAAGGAAGTTGGACCATCAACACCAAATCAGCCTGAGATGACTCTGTCTCTCTAAATAATTATCTTCTTTATGGACACAATCAAGCCCAACCTTATCATTAACTTGTATGCATTCCAAGGGGCTAGGGTTGAGAGACAGAACTTGTCTAGGGCCATCTCTTCAGGTCATAGCTAGATAAGGCAACATGAATGAAACAAAAGGCAACATGAATGAAAGGAAAGTTTCCATGCTATGTTAACAGGACATGAATGTATCCAGGCCCCATAAAAGTGTGGGTGTGTTTACTCACACTAAAGTAACTATTGTCTTACTGAATAGGAAACCCTCTTTTAACTGAGAAATTTGGAAAGTATGAAACTGAAGTAGACACAAGCTATTTGTTGTTGTTGGTTTTTTTTAAAAAAAACCAACTATGATGAGAGGCCATTTTCAGAAATGATTCTCAGAATAGTTATTTTTATTCAAATCTTTATTGGCCATGACCTACAAAAACTGGCAAGCACTGGAAAATAAAAATAACAACAAAAAAGTACTATATTCAGCACCTGCTAAAGGTGTTTTTGCTTAGGCTAATTTTAATGTTTTGTTTACAGAGATTCTATTACAATCAAGTGGTCTTCAAATGTTTCTTTTTAATGTATCTTTACTAAAGATTTTCTTGGTTTACAAAAGTATGTGCAATGTCTCTCTCTCTCTCTCTCTCTCTCTCTCTCTCATCTTTAAATGTTTTTAATTAATTAATTGTTTTTAAAACCCTCTTAAAACTAGACAAATAGAACAAATCAGCAGCTCTTCCTGCATCCTAAATCAGACAGGAATAATCCAATGTAGATCAATGGGTGGAGGAAATTCTGTGCAGTGTTTGAGCTGGCAAGTAGTTTGAGGAGAAAGGATACACACCTGGTGCTTCAGAGATCTGCCTGCCCTCACTGTAGTCTTATTCTTATCCTGAATGCAATTGGAGGAGAGCCAAGCAGAGCAGTTTCCCAAGTTATCATTCTCTTAGGATTGCTTCACACACTATTTAGATAGATATCTGAATGTTCAGCAAATCCATGTAAATTTCAATTCAGATAGAGCTATTCATGACATCATAGATGTTAACGTGGTGATCAAAGTTCTCTGTCAATAGTGTAATCACACTGATGAAGCAATACAGAAGAGTTTAAGCAGTTGGCTCCTTATCTCTCTCGCCCTGACCTAGCCACTGTGATCCATGCGACGGTCACCTCCAGGCTGGATTATTGTAACTCGCTCTACGTGGGGCTGCCCTTGAGACTGACCCAGAAACTCCAGCGGGTGCAGAATGCCGCGGCGAGACTCCTTACGGGGTCTTCGCTGCGAGATCATATCCATCCAGTGCTGTACCAGCTGCACTGGCTCCCGGTGGAGTACAGGATCAGGTTTAAGGTGCTGGTTTTAACCTGGTTTTAACCTTTAAAGCCCTATACGGCCTAGGACCCTCGTACCTACGGGACCGCCTCTCCTGGTATGTCCCACAGAGAAATTTACGGTCTGCAAATAAAAACACCCTAAAGATCCCAGGCCTCAGAGAGGTTAGGCTGGCCTCAACTAGAGCCAGGGCCTTCTCGGCCGCGGCTCCAATCTGGTTGAACGCTCTGTCACAAGAGACTAGGGCCCTGCAGGACCTGACATCCTTCCGCAGGGCCTGCAAGACAGAGCTGTTCCACCAGGCCTTTTGTCAGGGCGCAGCCTGACCCCCGCCTCTGGCAATCTGCACAAAATTTTGCTTGATGGTTGCCATTAATTTGATTTTAATTTGATTTAATTAATTTTATAATGAATGTTTTAGAATGTCGAACTATTTTGATTGTTGTTAGCCGCCCTGAGCCCAGCTTCGGCTGGGGAGGGCGGGATATAAATAAAATTTATTATTATTATTATTATTATTATTATTATTATTATTATTAACTGGTCAGGGTGGCAGAATCATTTGGTCTGGATGAATAGAAACTGGTCTAGAGAGCAGCAATTTGGAACAAAAATGAGGTTCACCTTTAACAAAAAATAGTAAGATCCAACCTCCCACTAAACTACACTTTAATAATAATAATAATAATAATAATTATTATTATTATTATTTATTATTTATACCCCGCCCATCTGGCTGGGCCTCCCCAGCCACTCTGGGCGGCTTCCATAAAAACCAAAAATACAATAAAATATCACACGTTAAAAACTTCCCTGAACAGGGCTGCCTTAAGATGTCTCCTGAATGTCAGGTAGTTGTTTATCGCTTTGACATCTGCTGGAAGGGTGTTCCACAGGGCGGGCGCCACTACCGAGAAGGCCCTCTGCCTGGTTCCCTGTAGCTTTGCTTCTCGCAATGAGGGAACCGCCAGAAGGCCCTCGGCGCTGGACCTCAGCGTCCGGGCAGAATGATGGGGGTGGAGACGCTCCTTCAGGTATACTGGACCGAGGCCGTTTAGGGCTTTAAAGGTCAGCACCAACACTTTGAATTGTGCTCGGAAACGTACTGGGAGCCAATGCAGGTCTTTCAAGACCGGTGTTATATGGTCTCGGCGGCCGCTCCCAGTCACCAGTCTAACTGCCGCATTCTGGATTAGTTGTAGTTTCCGAGTCACCTTCAAAGGTAGCCCCACGTAGAGTGCATTGCAGTAGTCCAAGCGGGAGGTAACCAGAGCATGCACCACTCTGGCGAGACAGTCCGCAGGCAGATAGGGTCTCAGCCTACGTACCAGATGGAGCTGGTAAACAACTGCCCTGGACACAGATTTGACCTGTGCCTCCATGGACAGCTGTGAGTCCAAAATGACTCCCAGGCTGCGCACCTGGTCCTTCAGGGGCACAGTTACCCCATTCAGGACCAGGGAATCCTCCACACCTGCCCGCCTCCTGTCCCCCAAAAACAGTACTTCTGTCTTGTCAGGATTCAACCTCAATCTGTTAACCGCCATCCATCCTCCAACCGCCTCCAGACACTCACACAGGACCTTCACCGCCTTCACTGGTTCTGATTTAAAAGAGAGGTAGAGCTGGGTATCATCCGCATACTGATGAACACCCAGCCCAAACCTCCTGATGATCTCTCCCAGCGGCCGCATGTAAATGTTGAAAAGCATGGGGGAGAGGACAGAACCCTGAGGCACCCCACAAGTGAGAGCCCAGGGGTCTGAACACTCATCCCCCACCACCACTTTCTGAACACGGCCCAGGAGGAAGGAGCGGAACCACTGTATGACAGTGCCCCAAGCTCCCAGCCCCTCAAGACGGTCCAGAAGGATGCTATGGTCGATGGTATCAAACGCTGCTGAGAGATCCAGCAGAACTAGGAAACAGCTCTCACCTTTGTCCCTAGCCCGCCGGAGATCATCAACCAGTGCGACCAAGGCAGTTTCAGTCCCATGATGAGGCCTGAATCCCGACTGGAAGGGATCCAAATGTTCCGCTTCTTCCAGGCGTGCCTGGAGTTGTTCGGCAACCGCTCGCTCAATCACCTTGCCCAGGAATGGAAGATTTGAGACTGGGCGATAATTGGCCATCCTGGCCGCATCTAAAGATGGTTTTTTAAGAAGCGGTTTAATAACCGCCTCTTTCAGCGGGTCTGGGAAGGCTCCCTCACGGAGGGAAGCATTCACCACCCCATGAAGCCCATTGCCCAGTCCTTCCCGGCTAGCTTTTATAAGCCAGGATGGGCAAGGATCCAGGAGCTACAAAAGCTACAATCCTAAAATCATCAAACTTTTCCCCCTTGCAGTTTGCCTTTGCTGTTTTATTACATTTTTAATGGATGCTTATTGTTTTTATATATTGATGTAAACCACTTTGTGAGGTTCATTTCAAAAGCAGTACATAAGTAAATGAAATGGGAGGGATTGAGAGGGACGTATTTCTGAATAAATGGATCTGTGTCTTAATAATTACAAATCATAATCAACCAAAAACAAAAGTGAGCTTCCAAGCAGAGGCGAATTTAGGGCAGCCCAGCCGGTCCCACCCCCCACCCCGCGCTGAGCCTGGAGGGGCCAGAGGGGAGCAGAAGGATGAAGGAATGAAAGGAGCAGAATGGGAGGCGAGAGGGGGCAGCCTTCCTCAGAGGCCAGGCATGCTAATGCGGTTATCTCGCCTCCTGGGTGGGTCACCCCTGCGGGGTGGGGCGGGGGGGTCATTGTGTGAAGAGGGAGAGAAGAGGAGACGGAGGGGAGGGGGGGAAGAAGCGGGAGACCAGGGAGGAGGAGGAGGAGGAGGAGGAGGAGGAGGAGGGCGGCCGGTGTGTGACGCCGCAAGGGAAGCCGTGGCCAAAGGGCGCCAAGGCAGGAGAGGCGGGAGCGCATGCGCAGGGGCGGTTTGGGCGGGAAACGGCGCGCGGCGCCAACCTGGATTCTATGTTCCCTCAGGCATATATATATCTGGCGGCGTATTAGCGTGTTGGCCTGAGGCCAGGCAGGGTTTAAATCCCTGCAACCCCCCCCCCAACCCTGCACACACAAACACACACACACACAACCACACACCACAAACCCTGCACACACACACCCTACTACCAGCCCCGAAGCTCACTCGGGTGCCTCTGCGCCAGTCGCCGCCTCTCAGGCTGGTCTCCCTCGCGGGGCTGTCGGGGGCTGAGAGGGAAGAAGGAGGTGGGCCGCCTCAAGGTCCCGGGGGGGGGAAGGTGGGGTCCTAGGAGCCAACTCTTGGGCCCAGGTCCCTTGCCCCCCCCCCCAATTTTCTATTCAAGTGGGCGCCCCTGGGTGGGATATAAATAGAGAAATAAGCTCGTGGAATTGAAACCCGGTTTCAGAACCATTTGGCTGGAAAGCAAATCCTGAACCGCAGAAGCAAAATTGGTCCCTTGTCTGGTTGTCAGTAGCTCAGCAAGGATTAGCTTGGTTTAAGATTAGGGACAAGAGGAAATACTGAATGATGAAGTGATAATGTGTAGCATTATAAACAGAATCTTGTAAGGCATTCCCAATACTCTCAATTAGCATCCTCATTTAACACTTTGAATTCCATGATTTAACCCAATGTCTGAGTCGCATCATCAAGCTACTGTGGATTTTTGTTTGGGTGAACTCTTCCTTCGTGGAAGTTGCACGTAAAAGCAGAGAGGGGAGCCGGCAAAACCAACCCCTTTCTGTATTCAGGCAACATTTCAAAAAGGGAGTGCATTATGTAGCATGGCAGGCAGGCAGGGCTCAGAAAGATCCATCCCCATAGAATCACATGCACAAAAACGCACGTATATATCTATATCCATATATGCTTTATTGTTTTCTGCAAAGAGTACAAAAATACATTGTGCTTACAACACAATGCATCAAACATTAAAATACAAAACAAATAAATAGCAAACCAAGAAACCAATAGTAATAATAAATAATAATAATAGCAATAATGAACAGTTTATACTTATACCCAAATTAAAGTAACCGCCAACCCCAACTAAACATTTAACTCACATCAACCCGAAAAAAGCAAAAGCAAAATTGGAACATTTTGAAACATTTCCCCAATTGTTCTAACCCCAGATTTTGACTGTGGCCCTTATTTGAACTAGTGGCCTATTGTTCAGCTTTTATTTTTGATTTCAATATACAAGTGATCTTAGCTTGCTTGGGCAAAGGGAAGCGAATGCTTCAGTAAAAGGAAAGCCAGATGATGATCCCAGGCAAAGGCATTAAAATAACAAACTTTATTGAAAAACTTCAAAATGTATTTACTTGGATGAGTAACCCTAGAAGGGGTCGGGAGAAGGGAAGATATTGCTTTGCTGCCAATTTTGGTAATCTTCTGGAAACATTTGCACAGGATTTGCAGCTGGATAATTCCCCATTGCATGACTGTTCCCCGTTGCAGACCAGGGAGTTTTACTGCTTGATGGAGTACAGAAGTTACCATTCGATAGTGGAGGCTGCCTCATCATCTCTGCATCATAATATGGAACTGGGCAGTTGCTTGCCTTGGAAGACTCACAAAGCGCTGTTCCACCAACAGCAGCTGGCTGGTAATGAACCGGGTTCAGTTCCTGGGAGTTCTGCTGCTGTGCGGCAAAGACGGGCTCTGCTGGTTGCGTGGTGCTGAGAGGTGGCTGCCAGAACCCTGCTCCTTCATAGCTTTCGGGATAATGGAAGCTGCGTGGCTGGTAATGTTGCTGCGTCGGACTTCTTGCACTGCTCCTCGGGAGTGCTTGGACTTCTTCTGTCAGAGCGGCTATAAGGAGTTCCTGATCATTGTTTTGGACCCAGTCACCTTTGTTCTCGCTCTTCAGTTCTGAAACCAGGTCTGAACAAAAGCTTTCGGGATAATGGAAGCTGCATGGCTGCTTTTTGGGCTGCTCCCCTGGCTGTTTAATGGACTACTTCTTCTGTCACAGCGGCTATAAGGAGCTGTAGCTCGGTTCCTGATCATTATTTTGGAACCAGTCACCTTTGTTCTCGCTCTTCTGTTCTGAAACCAGGTCTGAACAAAAGAAAGGAGAGAACAAAATGCCCATTATTTCCAAATGCATAGGTCATAATTTCACTTTCTAGCTCAGAGGACCACCGAATATTCGTGCCTCATGTGGTGTAATTTTTTCAGTATGGGAGAACTAGGGATTTGCGGGACATTGGCTAGAAAAGCAGTGTTGCTTAACTGTGGTTCCATCTGAATGCTGCACATTTGGTCTCTCAATGCAAGGTGCTGAAAGCTGCCCTCCTAATAGGAATATCCTATGCACACTCCCTTGGGAGTTCGGTCAGGTGGGTCAGGTTATAAAGGCAGCCTAGAAAACCAGATGGTTTTATCCTCAAATTAGGTTGAAACCAGGTCTCTTAAGAGTTTTTACTGTTCAAACCCAGAACCTTTGTTATTTGAAAGTATGTGCCTCCAATAACTTGAGTGGGAAGGAAAAGGAAGCCTTAATCAGGAACCAGGATTTCTGAACAAGTATGGGCACAATTTCTTCCTGCAGTTGAAAAAGAGGGGACACAACGCACCCATCCCTTACAAAAAGCCTTTACATCCACGGTACAATACGCCGCCCCCCCCCCAAATAAAACCCCACAAAAACCCAGGAAAGAGGAAGTTGGCTCTTGAATACGGCACCTTTCACGTTAAGCTCGGAGGCATCAGGAAGATCTAACGCATTCGAATGACAACGAAAGAATTACTCTGAGCGATTTAAATTTATCCAGTATTTGCGGTTTAAGGAAGTACCAGGAACCTCCACTTTCCCTCTTCTTACGTGCACACGATCTTCTTCGACTCCGATGCACTTGGCCAGCGCCTCCCTAGTCTGGTATCCGGGGTACTGGTTCTCTTCAAACTCCTTCTTTAAAAGCTCGATTTGGGCAGGAGTGAAAACGGTCCTTTTTCTCCTATCTCCTCCGACTTTGGGGTAGCTTCCTCCTGGGAAAAGACAAAGAGGCAAATCTGAAGGAAGCGCTCGGCTTAAACAGAAGCAACGCTTGCAGATCTTCCTCCGGACATGGAAAGCTCGGGGCTGCATCGCCTGCACTTTCCCCCAGAATCGGGCGCTGCCTGAGGTTACACTGCGTAAAACGACCCCCGGCTTCAGTGGCAATTCTTTCAACCGCCCCGCTGACCACCCACCCGGCCGAGCGCAGAAGGGCAAAGCCTTCGCTTTTTACAGGAAGGCTTTTGTACATGACAATGAAATCCACGCACTTTGTGGCGTTTAAATAAACCTCCGGTTGCTCTGAACAAGGCTTGAATGAAAACAAACCAAATAATTTTCAGTAAGAAGTTTACGCTCTTATTTCTATGCCTGCCTTCGTTTTCCACAGCCGATCCTAACCACGTTTATTGGGAAATTAAATTAAGTTTATGTGAAAATATTTAACGTTCAGGAAAGTGTGTACTGTATAGGATCGCACTTTCCACGCACTAAATGCTTGGTGTTTACGAATAAAGGTGTGCAAAGCAGTCTTGCCTGGGCTTCTTCCCAGGAAATAGTGAGACATGTTTAATCTCTCCCCGGCTACCACAAATGGGACTTTGAAAGTCTTCCCTACGCCGGGATCCTGACCCAGATGAAACAGAAAACATCTTCCTTCCTACTCATTCCCCTATAAATAATTAGAGCAATGTTGTAGTTTTTTTATAGACAGTGAATTAATAATCATTTTTTTAAAAGTTTCTTTTACCTTCGCTGTTGGTTGCCATCATGAAAAAACTCTTTCTCGCTCTCTCCTGAATTGGTTCTGCCTTAAAAATGGACACTAAGATCCCTCAGGTTCACTCTGCTATTCTGCTGGGGGTTCGGTCTGGGCATTTATCTCCGGTGGGCGAACCCCACCCTTACTTCTCAGCCGATAAGAGGGAGTCACCTTTTCTTCCGTCGTTTTCTTCCGTCAATCCCCTCCCTCCCTCCCTGGCCACCCCTTTGGCAGTTGACTCTTCGGCCGCCAGTAATAACCAATTGACTTTGACCTACTTTAGTCTGTGATTTCCTCCTTAGCCCTTGGTTTTAAGCAGCAGTTCCAACTTTAAACTGCTGTTGATTCCAAGAAACGACAGACTAGGTTACGTCGTTTATTGCATTTTAAATTTTATTCATTGCATGTGAAAAAGCAATAAAATACATTTTAAAAACCGGCGTTGATCTGCTTCATATTTCGCTGTTGGCACGTTTCGACTTGGAGCATTATCCAGTGCAGGCAACTGAAGAGAAGAGAATTCAGAAGTGAGGGGAGAGAGAGAGGGAACCTTCCGGCGACTGTTACACATTTTCTTTGCCAAGCCAGTGCAAGTAACTGCCCCAGAACTGACTAAAGTGGGGTGTCCCACACCTGCATGGTACAAAAATCACACTTGCGCTCCAACCAGAGAACACGGCCCCCCCCCCTTTACCAGGTAGCACACACTTCCTATCTTAAACGGACACTCTCCTTTTTTAAAAAAAGAATTGTTGTTCTAAAAAGAAGGAAGTGTAAATTATTTCATATCGACAAAGATGCTTGGAACAACCCAGAACAGAAATTCTAATCAAAATCTGATTTTTTAAATGTGGTGACCTGTTGAAGAAGACAACAGTGGTTACCCAGAACTCATTGCTAGTTGTGAAGGGCCCCCCAGAACAGCTCAACTTCAGGGCCCCCAAAATGTGGGTCTGTCACTGCTTGGGACTGATGTTGGGAGAACTGTAATAGTCATGTGCTGTTGGGTTTTAAAATAGCAAACGAGGAGAGGGGAGGCGAAGCGAGAGGGAGTGGGGGATGGGCGGCCGTTGGGACGAGAAAGAGGAGCGGGAAGGACACCCCCCCCGTTGCCCCAGCAAGACGTTCGTTATAGCGCTGATGCTGCGGGAACGTAATAAGGGAAGACAGTGTCGAGAGGGAAGCCCTTCAGAGTTATCTCGCAGCCGGTCCCCAGGCGCCACCATCTTCCCTCAGACATATACAGTGGTACCTCTAGTTCACAGGCAATCCTCCCATAAAGCTTCATTGAAGGCAGTAGAGCACAAACCTGGGGGGGGGGGGGGAATTAAGAGCAAGATAATGAAATAAAGTGTTCAAAATATCCCCCCACAAAGTTTCTAATAGATGTATGTGCCTTAGCCTGCAACATGGGCCTTTATAAGTTAAACTTATATGTCTTAAAGCTTTGGAAAGCAACTTTACGCACTCATGGTAGGAAAATCAATTAAACCTCATATCCCCATCTCAAACTTCTGTTTTTTAAAAAATGGAAGACTCATGAATGGAAACCAAACTTATTAACACAGAAAAGTGTTACTAAATCTACTTATAGCAGGATCTACAAAGATACTTTTGCATACAAAGAAAATATACCAACTTCCCCCCACATTTATTGCCACCTACTCTAGCCTCAGATACAGAGACTTAAAAAGAAAAGGAAAGGGACAGAAAGCTCATTGGTGGATTAAAATGTGTCTCAGGAGTATTCAGCCATTAGTAGACCTGACTTTTTATCTCTAGAACCACATGTACCGCACAACTGACATTTTTCTATGGGCAAATTAAGCCCATGTTTATATGCTTGCACACAGGAAAGTGAATGTTTCAGTAAATAGAAAATTAAATCAAGACTCCAGACAAGCTAGTAAAGGAACAAACTTTATTCAAAATATCAAAGTCATACATTAAAAGGCATTAAAAGAGGGAGCTTGGAAAAATATGTACAGGATAGCAAGGAAGGAGTTGGGATGCTAATCTGGAAACTGACTTAAAGAGAAAAACTGAGAGCCCGAAGCACTTCCATCAACATTCTGCATTTGTCCAGGATTTGTAGCTGAATAATTCCCCGTTGCAGACCAGGGAGTGTAAGTGCTTGATGCCATGAAGAAGTTCCCAGCTAATGGTGGAGGCTGCCTCACCATCTCCGCACCATAATATGGAACTGGGCAGTTGCTCGCCTGGGAAGTCTCAGAAAGCCCAGTACCACAAAAAGCAGCTTGCTGGTAATAAGCAGGGTTCAATTCCAGGGAGCTCTGCTGTTGCGGGGAATACTCTCCTGGTTGTGTGTTGTTGAGAGGTGGCTGCCACAATTCTGCTCCTCTATAGCTTTCAGCATAATGAAAGTTGTGTGGCTGGTAATTTTGTTGCGTGTGAATCTTTTGAATATTTTGGCTGCTTGCTGGACTGCTTCTTGGGCTGCTGTCCAGGCTGCTTCTTGGAGTGGCTCTCTCACTGCGGCTATAAGGAGCTGCAGCATGGTTCCCGATCCTTATCCTGGAACCTATCCTCTTTGGTGTTCTGGCTCGTCGGTTTTGAAACCAGATCTGAACAGAAGAAAAGAGAGAACCAAATGCCCATTATTTCCAAACAGGAAGGTCATAATTTCACTTTCAGGTACAAAACCAAGCAAAGATTAGTGTATTAGAGTGGGAGAACCTACGTTAACTTGTTTTGTGTTGTGCGAAAGGCATATAGGCGTTATGTTCAAAAGCCTTTATATCCACGATACACCCCCCCCCCAAAAAAAGAACCAAGAAAGAGGAAGTTAGCTCTTGAACAAGGCGCCTTTCGCGATAAGCTGAGAGGCACCCGGGTGAATTAAGGCCTTCGACTACGCCAGGATTATTCGGAGCGTTTCAGATTGTTCCAGTATGTGCGGTTTAGGGAAGTCTTGGGAGCCCCCACCATCCCGATTCTTACGTGCACACGATCTTCTTCCATTCCGACGCACCTCGCCAGCGCCTCCCTGGTCTCGTATCCGGGGTACTGGTTCTCTTCAAATGACTTTTTTAGGAGCTCGATTTGGGCAGGAGTGAAAACGGTCCTTTTTCTCCTATCTCCTCCGACTTTGGGGTAGCTTCCTCCTGGAAAAAGACAAAGAGGCAGATCTGAAGGAAGCGCTCGGCTTAAACAGAAGCGACGCTTGCAGATCTTCCTCCCGACATGGAAAGCTCGGGGCTGCATCGCCTGCACTTGCCCCCAGAATCGGGCGCTGCCTGAGGTTACACTGCGTAAAACGACCCCCGCCTTCAGTGGCAATTCTTTCAACCGCCCCGCTGACCACCCACCCGGCCGAGGGCAGAAGGGCAAAGCCTTCGCTTTTTACAGAAAGGCTTTTGTACCTGACATTGAAATCCACGCACTTTGTGGCCTTTAAATAAATCTCCGGTTGATCGGAACAAGGCTTGATGAAAAGCCGAAGCGTAAGAATTTAACTCTTATTTCTATGCCTGCCATCCTTTGTCTCAACTGATCCCAACCACGTTTATTGGGAAGTTTAATCCCGTTTAAGTGAAAGGGATTTAACATTCAGAAAGTGTGTGTGTAAATGCTTCATGCAGTAAAATGCAGTAAATGTTTCATGCTTACAAGTAAAGATGTGCAAACCAATCTTGCGAACTGTTTCCAACCGAAGACATTTGAGCCCCTGTGTAATCCCTCCCCGGCTACCACAAATGGGTCTTTGAAAGCCTTCCCTACATCCTGACCCAGAAACAGAAACACCCGTCATTTATAAAAACCGTCGTTTATGAAACCCTGAATTTATATCAATCATTTGAGCAATTTTTTAAAGACAAGTGAACTAAAAATCTTCTTAACAATCCTCTATTCTTACCTCGGCCGGTAGTTTTCATCTTGCAAAAGTGCTGCCTCGCTCTCTTCCAACAAAGCTGGTTTTCGCTTCCAAAGATGCCCTTTCTTCTCCAGGTTTCTGGAGTTCGGCGCCTTTATAGCCCCTCCTGGCTGCCAATTGGCCGGCGCGTTTTCCTTGGAGAGAAGCGCTCCAATGGGGAGGCGGCTTTTGGGGAGGAGCGAGTTTCAAGTTCATTTTTCAAGCGCTGCTTGACCAATCTAGATGGGCTGGAGCGCACCCTTCCATTAGCATCACCCCTTAGCAAAACTGGAAAATAGCCCCATAGACTGGGAGAATTAGTGCGCACAGTTGAAGAGAAGGGAATTGAGAAGACGGGTTGGGGAGCGAGAGAGCCAGACAGAACTGTGGTTTATTTTTCAAAAAATATTGTAATGAGGCTTTCATTTTACAGACAGAGATGCGCCAAGACTTAGGCATGTTGAAAGGCTTTGCCCAAGAAGCCTACATGCAGCAAGTACACTCTGAAACCCCCTGCCTTTTGAGATGAAGAAGGCGCCTTCACTGCACCCTTTTCGGCGCCTGCTATAAACTTTGTTTCCTTTCCTTTACCTGCAAAAAGTTGCTATGCCTTTTAATCGGTGGTTTTAGCTTGACTGTAATTGCATTTTGCATGTTTTTCACTTTGACTTGTATAGATAATGTTCATGCTTTCGTAAGCCGCTTAGAGGTTTTCGTTAAGGTTAGGCGGTGCAGAAACTTGAAGGGAAAATGTGAGTAACACCACTGCAAATAAAGGGAAGGCAAACTCCTCTTGCCAAGAAGTCAGTAGGTCTTTCAAGCCCAAGCGGTTGATGTTAGATGCTCAGAGTATTCAGCCCCGGACAGACGTCGCAACCAAATCCTGAATCTACACAGTCTCAAGGCACTATCGCTTGTAACTGCAACTGGGTTTCATTCTGAGGGAAAGAGAACTTTCCGTTTCCTAGGCTTGCTTCAGACGTTGCTGGTGCTTCTTTTCTTTTTCACTTCCACTATTTCTCTTTCTGTCTTTCTATCCCCACAACTTTCACGTGGCCATATTCCTCTGCCTTTCAGGGACTTGCGGCATCCAGATAGCCTGCCGCTCCACCCTGCACCCGGGGCAAGATAGTTGCCTCCGATCCTCAAAGGAACTCAAAACGTTCTGAAACATTCCAGCTCATACAATGAATGTTCCCAGTCCCTGGCAGTTTGTTAATCAAGAATGGTTCCCTGTTGGTACATTCTTTGTTATTTTTCCTAAGAAAATTAACACAAGGGACCCCTCCTAAGTGTACCTATAAACCCTAATCATAGGTATGCTGACGCAGAATCGGCAAGGAAACTTTTTTCGAGTAAGAACTACATATTTTGTGGTGAGCTATGGGAAATTCAATATATTTTTCAAAATGGTTTTAAAAAAAAAAAGCAGTTGCAGAGTGGTTTTTATGTGTAGATGCCACCCAGGGCAGGCGATAACGCTGTAGTCTTTCCTCGTCCACACCAGATGACACACCACCTAGTACGTTTCCTTTCACTAAGATTTAGCAGTCTCTCCTGCGTAATGATGCTCTCTGTTCTCCACCACTCAACTCTTTCCCTCATTCAGAGAGATGGATGTGGGGAAATAAATCCCGCACCTTCCACTCCCAGAGAGGCTTGCCTGGCATCACTTTGATGTTTTTGTATGTGTCAGGTGAAGACATTTAGATCTAGTTGCAGCTAGTTGTCCTTATTGCAGGTTTTATTCTCCAATCTTAGCTTTTTGATCTCAAATGGGCGTTGTTTTAATCTTGCCTTTTATCTATTGTATTACATTTATCTCTCTCTCCAGAGCTGTTCTAGCATCTAGATTCCGGTATTTTGCCTATGTAATCCAGAGAGCAGCTTGGAATCAGGGGCAGATCTCCTTGGAAACCAATGAATCTTAAGATTCTGGGACCTGATCTCAGAGGGATTTAGTCCACATTTGTAAACATTTTTATTCACAGCAGTGTCTTTGACACGTGAGACAACCCAGAACAGAAATTCTAATCAAAATCTGATTTTTAAAATGTGGTGATCTGTTGAAGAAGACAACAGTGGTCACCCAGAACTCATTGCTAGTTGTGAAGGGGACCCCAGAACAGCTCAAGTTCAGGACCCCCAAAATGTAGGTCTGTCACTGCTTGGGACTGATGTTGGGATAACTGTAACAGATGTTGGGAGAACTGATGTGCATTGCCATTCAAATGGTGTGTATGTGCCGTTCCATGTGACAAATTATGTGGGATGGGGCTTTCCTGGGACCCCCCCTATTTTATTCAAGCTGGCACCCCAGATAATGGGTGTCCCCCCCCCTTGCCTGGCATCACTTTAATGTTTTTGTTTGTGTCAGGTGAAGACATTTAGATATAGTTTCAGCTTTGGATCTTGTTCTTATTGCAGGCTTTATCCTCCAAGCTTAGCTTTTTTATCTCAATTGGGAGTTTTAATCTTGCCTTTTATCTATTGTATTACATTTACCTTTCTCTCTAGAGCTGTTTTAGCATCTAGATTCTGGCATTTTGCCTATATGTTAAACAGAGAACAGCTTGGAATCGGGGGCAGATCTCCTGCTAAACCAATGAATCTTAAGATTCTGGGCGCCAAATCCCAGAGGGGCCCCAGACCTGAATTTAGTCCACATTCTTAAACATTTATATTCACACCAGAGACTTTGACACATGTGACAACCCAGAGCAGAAATTCTAATCAAAATCTGATTTTTTAAATGTGGTGATCTGTCAGGGAACAACCCCATTGAAGACGACAACAGTGGTTACCCAGAACTGATTGCTTAGTTGTGAAGGGGCCCCCAGAACAGCTCAAGTTCAGGACCCCCAAAATGTAGGTCTGTCACTGCTTGGGGCAGATGTTGGGAGAACTGTAATAGTCAACTCTTGTTGGGTTTGAAAACAGCAAACGAGGGGAGGGAAGTAGAGATTCAGAACTATTTGTGGCACTGGAGAAGAGGTGTAAATACCATGCTATTTTACCCATCAGAACTAATATTTGCCCAATAAGGGGGCTGGAAGTCACAGGCACCATGCAGCAAGAGATTTGCTTCCCTCACTTTAACTAGAACTTAGGATCCAGCAATAAAGAGCTTAGTACAAAGCCATACACTTAGAATACAAGAATTATGAGCCCAGGAACTTGTATGGAGAATCAGAATTAATGGGAGCTCACAGGCTTTCCACACGTAAATCCGTTCCTGGTTAACTCAAGTATTCTTCATCTCAGCAGTATAATGGAGAGGGGGAGGGGGATTATTTTGCGGTTACTGTATTTATGAACGCGGGGAGGTGAGGTCAGCAATCCTTTGTGATCTACTGCAAAAAACCCCAGCGTTCTTCCCACCACTGTCATGCAAAGGAAACAGCAATTTAGAAAGCAATTAGGACTGGGGGGGGAGCGGGAGAGGGATTAGTTGCGCCCCCCATCCCACCCTATGCATACAAGCAGGTGATGCGTTATCGCAGATCTCCAGTTCAGACAATTCAGAAAAGGGAAGCAGAGTAATCAAGTGGATGGAACAATGAGGAAAGCTTGGAGCATTGGGGACTTTTTGGTTTAGAGAAATGTTGCATAAGACGTGGCATGAAAGAAATTTATAAAATTTTGCATTGCACGGAGAAAGGGGATAGAGAAAAATCTCTCCCACTAAACTACACTTTTAAAAGCTACAATCCTAAAAGCATTGAACTTTTCCCCCTTGCAGTTTGCCTTTGCTGTTTTCTTACATTTTTAATGGATGCTTATTGTTTTGATATATTGATGTAAACCACTTTGTGAGGTTCATTTCAAAAGCAGCACATAAGTAAATGAAATGGGAGGGATTGAGAGGGACGTATTTCTGAATAAATGGATCTGTCTTGATTTATAATAATTAAAAATCATGATGAACCACAAATAAAAGAGAGAAAAAACTTCCAAGCAGAGGAGGATTTAGGGTAACACAGCCGTTCCCCCCCCCCCTGCTGAGCCTGGAGGGGCCAGAAGGGAGTAGGATGAAGGAATGTAAGGAGCAGAAGGGAAGGCGAGAGGGGGAAGCCTTCCTCAGAGGCCAGACGTGCTAATGCGCTTATCTCGCCTCACGGGTGGGTCCCCCCTGCGGGGTGGGGGGTCATTATGTGAAGGAGTGGGGGAGGGGCGGCCGTTGGGACGAGAAAGAGGAGCGGGAAGGACACCCCCGTTACCTCAGAAAGACGTTGGTTATAGCGCTGATGCTGCAGGAATGTAATAGGGGAAGACAATGCCGAGAGGGAAGCCCTTCAGAGTTATCTCGTAGCCGGTCCCCATAGGGCACCACCATCTTCCCTCAGAGTGGGAAGATGGTGGTGCCCAATTGGGAGTTGTTTTAATCTTGCCTTTTATCTATTGTATTACATTTACCTATCTCTCGAAAGCTGTTCTAGCATGTAGATTCTGTCATTTTGCCTATGTTATACACAGAGTAGCTTGGAATCAAGGGCAGATCTCCTAATGAATTTTAAGATTCTGGGCGCCAAATCCCAGAACATAAGTAAATGAAATGGTAGGGATTGAGAGGGACGTATTCCTGACTATATGGATCTGTCTTGATTTATAATAATTAAAAATCATGATCAACCAAAGATAAAAGAGAACCAAAAACATCTTTTGCAACTTATATGGATGGCATCACAGAGAGTATAAAACACCCAAGCTTCAATAAAGAATTAAACCATGTGGGTGAACCAAAAGGTCTTCACTAGATGATTTAGAGAAGATAAAGAAGGCACCAGGAAAGACTCACTGTTCCATAGCTGGGGTGCTACTGCCAATGAAGCTCTCTGTCCCTGATCGACACCCACTTCATCTCATTTCCGTTTCAAATATTAAAATTATTATATTACTCAAATAAGTCCAATTTGACTGTGGGCAATGTGTTATGCCTGCAGATATCAGAAAAACTGGAGTTGTGTCTTGACATTTCCTTCAAAAGCTCAATGTATATTTTAAAAGAGCAAGCTTCAAATAACCATCTAAGCTCTTTAAATACCCATAACGCTTCCATGCATTAAGATTGCCTAAAGATTCTTTTCACCATAAGTTATTTTACCAGGAATCATACTTCAATGTGGGTGCTCTTTAGAAGAATCTGTAATTAATTAATATGTGTGAGTGTGTCAATCTGCAGGTTGTTAGACAGCAACTTTGTGGTTTTGAAGCCTATTGTGAGTAGGTTGTTTTTCACAAAGTGTAGCCTTGTTGAAGAAAAGTATAGTGGAAATTTGATAAAACTAAAGAGTGCTGGAACAGAGACATAGCAGACACAGCATTCTTTGAAGGGCTTTATGGTCTAGCTGCAGTTTTCAAACAAATGCCCGCCAACAGTCAGCATTTGGACAGCAGACTAAGCAGGCATTCAGGTCACCTAAATACGGTGAGAAGTATTATATTTCTATTTAAATTACAGTAATTGTTTTTAAGTTGCCTTTGGCCATTTGTTTATTTATTTCATTAAATGTATACACCACTTGATTGTAAAACAAAAAACTGCAACGTGGTTTACTAACAGATAAAATAATAAAATTGAGGGCGGTGGGAATCAACCATACTTCAAAACATACAGATGAATATTACCTACATTAGCACAGAGCCATTGAATGATATCTGTGTCCTCGTTTTCGACAGTGCTGTGGTGGTCACCATTTAGTCTTCCTCCAATGAGTTCTGGGAGGCACCTACTAGGCTATCACTCTAGAAACCCTTTCTCTCCCCTAAGGGAATCTAACAGACGCTGGTAGTTGGTTTACTCCTAGGCATGTGCAGAGTGCTCACCCCTCAGCATTTGGCAACCGCCCAGGGAATGCTAGTGTGAGGGCCCTCAGGGATTTCCTTATGGAGGAGGGAGAAAAACACCAGCCAAATTCCCAGGGGGAGGTTCAGAAGGAGGAAAAGATGAAAAAGGGGCACAGGGTGAAAATCTCCCTGGGTTGCATTTGCCTGAGCAGACGTCCCAGCCACCTTGGCCAGACTTACTCCTGCAGCGGGGTCATTTGGTCCCCTGAGACGAGTCCCAAAACTGCCCCCCCCCCAGGGAAGAATGGAGATTGTTGGGGGATCAAATGGCGAAGAAAGGCGGGAAGAGACCGGTGGCGCCTCCTCTTTGCCCCGAGGCTGCTGTAGAGGCAGATTTGGAGTGGGGTAGAAGTGGAAATGAGGAAGATCCAGCTCCCAAGCAGAGGCGGATTTAGGGCAGCCCAGCCGGCCCCACCCCCACCCCCCGCTGAGCCTGGAGGGGCCACAGGGGAGAAGGATGAAGGAATGAAAGGAGCAGAATGGGAGGCGAGAGGGGGCAGCCTTCCTCAAAGGCCAGACATGCTAATGCGCTTATCTCGCCTCACGGGTGGATCACCTCTGCGGGGTGGGGTGGGGGGTGTCATTGTGTGAAGAGGGAGCGAAGAGGAGACCGAGGGGAGGGGGGAGAAGCGGGGAGGAGGGCGGCCGATGTGACGCCGCAGGGGAAGGCGTGGGGAGGGGCAGCCGTTGGGACCAGAAAGAGGAGCGGGAAGGACACCCCCCCCCCGTTGCCCCAGCAAGACGTTCGTTATAGCGCTGATGCTGCGGGAACGTAATAAGGGAAGACAATGGCGGGAGGGATGCCTTAAGAGTTATCTCGTAGCCGATCCCCAGGCGCTACCACAGGGCGCGGCTATCTTCCCTCAGGCATATACAGTGGTACCTCTAGTTCACAGGCAACCCTCCCATAAAGTTTCATCGAAGGCAGTAGAGCACAAAACTTGGGGTGGGGAGAATTAACGGGGGGGGGGGAGACCTGACCTTTTATCTCTAGAACCACATGTACCGCACAACTGACATTTTTCTATGGGAAAATTAAGCCCATGTTTATATGCTTGCACACAGGAAAGTGAATGTTTCAGTAAATGGAAAATTAAATCAAGACTCCAGACAAACTAGTAAAGGAACAAATTTTATTCAAAATATCAAAGTCATACATTAAAAGGCATTCAAAGAGGGAGCTTGGAAAAATATGTACAGGATAGCAAGGAAGGAGTTGGGTTGCTAATCTGGAACCTGACTTAAAGAGAAAACTGAGAGTCCGAAGCACTTCCATCAACATTCTGCATTTGTCCAGGATTTGTAGCTGAATAATTCCCCGTTGCAGACCAGGGAGTGTAAGTGCTTGATGCCATGAAGAAGTTCCCAGCTGATGGTGGAGGCTGCCTCACCATCTCCGCACCGTAATATGAAACTGGGCAGTTGCTCGCCTGGGAAGTCTCACAAAGCCCAGTTCCACAAAAGGCTGCTTGCTGGTAATAAGCAGGGTTCGATTCCAGGGAGCTCTGCTGTTTCGGGGCACACTCTCCTGGTTGCGTGTTGTAGAGAGGTGGCTGCCACAACTCTGCTCCTCCATAGCTTTCAGCATAATGAAAGTTCTGTGGCTGATAAAATTGTTCTATATGAATATTCTGGCTGTTCCCTGGACTGCTTCTCGGGCTGCTGTCCAGGCTGCTTCTTAAACTGGTTCTCTCACCGCGGCTATAAGGAGCTGCAGCATGGTTCCCGATCCTTCTCCTGGAACCAATCCTCTTTGGTGTTCTGGCCCTTCTGTTTTGAAACCAGATCTGAACAGAAGAAAGGAGAGAACCAAATGCCCATTATTTCCAAACAGGTAGGTCATAATTTCACTTTCAGGTATAACAACTAAGCAAAGATTAGTGTATTACTGTGGGAGAACCTACGTTAACTTGTTTTGTGTTGTGTGAAAGGCATATAGGCATTATGTTCTGTGAATATAGAAGACATTGTTACCATGAATATGTCTTTTTGATCCAACAGAGAGAATTACATTTAATAAATTATGCTTATTCCTCTGGGGTTTCTCTTTAGTTCTCTGCAGCATTTTTCTACTATCTTCAGCTCCACATTCATATATCCCATGTATATACCGTATTTTTCGCTCTATAACACGCACCCGACCATAACACGCACATAGTTTTTAGAGGAGGAAAATCCGTAGGCATGCCACCCGTAGGCATTTCCTCCATAACACGCACAGACATTTCCCCTTACTTTCTAGGAGGAAAAAAGTGAGTGTTATGGTGCAAAAAATACGGTAATCTCCAGTTACTGTTAAGTATAAAGCTTTTACATCCACGATACACCCTCCCCCCCCCCCCAAAAAAGAACCAAGAAAGAGGAAGTTAGCTCTTGAACAAGGCGCCTTTCGCGAAAAGCTGAGAGGCACCCGGGTGAACTAAGGCCTTCGACTACGCAAGGATTATTCTGAGCGTTTCAGATTGTTCCAGTATGTGCGGTTTAGGGAAGTCTTGGGAGCCCGCACCATCCCCATTCTTACGTGCACACGATCTTCTTCTATTCCTATGCACCTCGCCAGCGCCTCCCTGGTCTCGTATCCGGGGTACTGGTTCTCTTCAAAGGACTTTTTTAGGAGCTCGATTTGGGCAGGGGTGAAAACGGTCCTTTTTCTCCTATCTCCTCCGACTTTGGGGTGGCTTCCTCCTGGAAAAAGACAAAGAGGCAAATCTGAAGGAAGCGCTGGGCAAGCTTAAACTGAAGCGACGCTTTCCGAAGTTCCTCCCGACATGGAAAGCTCAGGGCTTAATAATCATTTTTTAAAAAAGTTTCTCTTACCTTCATTGTTGGCTGCCATCATGAAAATAGGTACCTCTGGTTCGTTCACTCGGCAGGGGATTCGGTCTGGGCATTTATCTCCGTTGGGCGACCCCACCCTTACTTCTCAACCAATACGAGGGAGTCACCCCACCCTTACTTCTCTACCAATGCGAGGTTTCCCGGTTGCGGAATGCCCTCCCAGTCAGCTGCCCCGTCTTCATCATTTTTGCGTTTCACCCTTGCTTCTCAACCAATAGAAACAGTTACATTCTCTTTCAAAAAATCAGTTGCTTTGCCAAACTGGCTCAAACCCCTCCCTCCGTCGACACCCCTTTGGCAATTGACTCTTCATCTGAATGGAAGAGAAGAGAGAGGGGGGGAGGGAGGGAGAGAGAGATTTCGGGCGCCTACTACACCTTTTCTTTGCCAAGCCACACCCGCATTGTACAAAAATGACACTTGCGAGGTCCAACCAAAGAACACCCCCCAACACACACACACACTTTACCACAAACTTTGTATCTTAAACGGGTACTCTCCTTTTTAAAAAGGTTTTGTTGTTGTTCTAAAAAGAACCAAGTATAAATTACTTCATATCGACAAAGAAGCTTGGAACAACTTAATTCCAATACCCCTCATTCCAGCCTCTGCCGTCTAAATAAATTAGTACATCGCCTTGGATGGAGGCTCTGGCAACTGCCAGCAATCGTATCAAATGCGAATAATACGGTATACATAAGAGCGGAGGCAACCGAAGAAAGAAATCTAAGCTATGTAAGCAATCTATATTTTATTAACATATGATTAAATTTGCATTCATTTTTCGCTAGTTTTGAAGACTTAGGAAACAGCTTACGTTCTTTTCAAAACGGTGCATTGGATATTCAAGGTCACCCGCCATCTTAGAAGAGGAGTTCCTTGCACCAAGAATGCCTTTTCCAAGCTGGTACCTGCAAGTTAGGATTCGTATGTTAATCTTTTATAAATCCAAACAAATAAATAAGACGACAGTGCCGTTGTAGTTGGTTTAATTTGCTTTAATTCAGTCTGGACGGCCAGCCCATTTAAAGAGGTTCCCCGGTTGCGGAACGCTCTCTCTAGTGAGCTGCCCCGTCTTTATCACTATTGCGTTTCATTAGGAATTTGAAAATATTCCTGTTTGCTCAGGCATTTGGTGGCTGCAGAATAATGTTCCTGACAACCCCGAGATCAGCGGACAGAAGAATAGTTGAAAAAACAAACCAACAAACCTCCTATAATTACTTTTAGGATTCTTCCAAACTGAAATTGCTTTTAGGTGTTTGCAATTGTTATTTTTTTAACGTTCGAAATGTTTTAGAATGTTTTTGCTTTGTTTCTGTTTTTAAAGTGTGTACTGTTTCTGTTTGCCGATGTGGGCTCCGAAGGGCGGCGTATAAATTCAGTAAATAAAAACCATAAGAACATAGAATTGGGTTTATTTGTAGGAGGACGAGGAAAGGAAAACAAGCAAGCATAGTTGAGGTATCAAATACATAGCTGCGTTTCAACCTATTACGAGTTCGTTTATACATTATGTCCCTTTCTCCTCCAAGATTCAAAGATCACAATGTTTCACCGCATAAATTATAATTTGACAAATTTCAAAGCAGAATGTACCACAAAGTAACTTCCTAATATGAACAGTAGCAATGCCAATTTGATATTAGCGCTGTGCTGATGGTTGTTTTAATGAACATTTAAACTTCATGGCTACTGAAACACACGGACCAGGAGGTCAGGTTTCTGCTCGGAAATACGTGTTGAATTTACACTGGGAGGACGCCTAAGGGGGCAGTTTCAATAAGGCTGACACCCTGACTCGAGGGGTGTTTCTATTAGGGATTTTGGGTAGGAAACCGAGAGCCCAATTTGACTGTGGGCAACGTGTTATGCCTGCAGATATCAGAAAAACTGGACTTGTGTCTTGCCATTTCCTTCAAAAGCTCAATGTATATTTTGAAAGAGCAATCTTCAAATAACCATCTAAGCTCTTTAAATACCCATAACGCTTCCATGCATTAAGATTGCCTAAAGATTTTTTTAACCATAAGTTATTTTACCAGAAATCATACTTCAATGTGGGTGCTCTTTGGAACGATCTGTAATCAGTCAATCAGTCAATCAATTAATTAATATGTGTGAGTGTGTTAATCTGCAGGATGTTAGACAGCAACTTTGTGGTTTCTGAAGCCCATTGTGAGTAGGTTGTTTTTCAGAAAGTGTAGCCTTGTTGAAGAAAAGTATAGTGGAAATTTGATTTAACAAAAGAGTGCTGTAGGACTAGAGGAAGACGGAGCGGAAATATTGCTGGTGGAAAGGGCCAACCAGAAGCCTACAATTGTGGAATATAAAGAAAACAAGGAATTTGTGGATTACAAAGAAAATAAGATTCGGATGGTGAGAATTTGGACTGAAATTGAGTATGAAGTAGGGAGTGATGCCTTTATGGAGATGAAAGGGGAAGCCTTTGGGACATTTGGATTATTGGGACTCAAAAGAAGTAAGAAATATGATTGGGGCTCCCTTTTGGAATATGGAGGACTGGTTGGAAGAAACTTGGATCCTATTGGGAAAGAGCTCCTTCGAGACCCAATGACCAACACAAAGGACTATCAACAAAATCGGCGGAGAGGGACTGATGGGGACTTGAAGGCCTCGGACGTGAGAAATCCAGGCTAAGAACTGATATTGTGGACATTTTTTCTTTCTTTCTTTCTTTGTGTTTTGGGGGATCGTAACCGGGAAAGAGGGGGGGGGGTGAGAGCTTCTGAATCCAAAAGGAGGAGAATTTTATGATGTTTAAGTTTAGTGTGTTTAGTAACTAATATTTAAAATTGGGAAATTTGTGGAAGGGAACTTAGGTCGACCTTAGAAAAGGATGTTAAGATTAGAATTGATGTATAAGTTAAAATTGGTTAATTAAGAAGAATCAAGTTTTTTTAAAAAGACTATAATAATATTTTGAAGATGAGAGTAAGAACTTGCTGAGCCAACTATTGGAATTAGGATGTATGAAGGGGTGGTGCGGGGAAGTCAGAGAATGTGGTTAAGAAAGTAAGGTTTTGAAATTATGCATGTTTGTCTTTGTCTCTGTGTGTTTGTGATGTCAATGTAAAATGTGAAAACTCAATAAAATTTATCAAAAAACAAAAAAAAACCAACCAAAAACAAAAGAGTGCTGGAACAGAGACATAGCAGACACAGCATTCTTTGAAGGGCTTTATAGTCTAGCTGCAGTTTTCAAACAAATGCCCGCCAACAGTCAGCATTTGGACAGCAGACTAAGCAGGCATTCAGGTCACCTAAATACGGTCAGAAGTATTATATTTCTATTTAAATTACAGTAATTGTTTTTAAGTTGCCTTTGGCCATTTGTTTATTTCATTAAATGTATACACCACTTGATTGTAAAACAAAAAACTGCAACGTGGTTTAATAACAGATAAAATAATAAAATTGAGGGCGGTGGGAATCAACCATACTTCAAAACATACAGATGAATATTACCTACATTAGCACAGAGCCTTTGAATGATATCTGTGTCCTCGTTTTCGACAGTGCTGTGGTGGTCACCATTTAGTCTTCCTCCAATGAGTTCTGGGAGGCACCTACTAGGCTATCACTCTAGAAACCCTTTCTCTCACCTAAGGGAATCTAACAGACGCAGGTACATGGTTTACTCCCAGGCATGTGCAGAGTGCTCACCCCTCAGCATTTGGCAACGCCCAGGGAATGCTAGTGTGAGGGCCCTCAGGGCTTTCCTTATGGAGGAGGGAGAGAAACACCAGCCGAATTCCCAGGGGCAGGTTCAGAAAAGGAGGCAAAGATGAAAAGGGGGCACAGGCTTCCGGGTGAAATCCTCCCTGGGTTGCATTTGCCTGAGCAGACGTCCCAGCCCCCTTGGCCAGACTTACTCCTGCAGCGGGGTCATTTGGTCACCTGAGACGAGTCCCAAAACTGTCCCCCCCCCCGGGAAGAATGGAGATTGTTGGGGGATCAAATGGCGAAGAAAGGCGGGAAGAGACCGGTGGCGCCTCCTCTTTGCCCCGAGGCTGCTGTAGAGGCAGATTTGGAGTGGGGTAGAAGTGGAAGCGGAGGAACATGCAGCTCCCAAGCAGAGGCGGATTTAGGGCAGCGCAGCCGGGCCCCCCCCCCCGCGCTGAGCCTGGAGGGGCCAGAGGGAAGTAGAAGGATGAAGGAATGAAAGGAGCAGAAGGGAAGGCGAGAGGGGGCAGCCTTCCTCAAAGGCCAGACATGCTAATGCGCTTATCTCGCCTGACGGGTGGGTCACCTCTGCGGGGTGGGGTGGGGGGTCATTGTGTGAAGAGGGAGCGAAGAGGAGACCGAGGGGAGGGGGGAGAAGCGGGGAGGAGCAGGGAGAAAGAGGAAGAGGGCGGCCGATGTGACGCCGCAGGGGAAGGCATGGGGAGGGGCAGCCGTTGGGACGAGAAAGAGGAGCGGGAAGGACACCCCTCCCCCCGTTGCCCCAGCAAGACGTTCGTTATAGCGCTGATGCTGCGGGAACGTAATAAGGGAAGACAATGGCGGGAGGGAAGCCTTAAGAGTTATCTCGTAGCCGCTCCCCAGGCGCCACGACAGGGCGCGGCTATCTTCCCTCAGGCATATACAGTGGTACCTCTAGTTCACAGGCAACCCTCCCATAAAGTTTCATTGAAGGCAGTAGAGCACAAAACTTGGGGTGGGGAGAATAAACGGGGGGGGGGGGGAGACCTGACCTTTTATCTCTAGAACCACATGTACCGCACAACTGACATTTTTCTATGGGAAAATTAAGCCCATGTTTATATGCTTGCACACAGGAAAGTGAATGTTTCAGTAAATGGAAAGTTAAAGGAAGACTCCAGACAAACTATTAAAAGAACAAACTTTATTTAAAACATCCAAGTCATACATTAAAAGGCATTAAAAGAGGGAGCTTGTAAAATATGTACAGGATAGCAAGGAAGGAGTTGGGATGCTAATCTGGAACCTGACTTAAAGAGAAAAACTGAGAGCCCGAAGCAATTCCATCAACATTCTGCATTTGTCCAGGATGTGTAGCTGAATAATTCCCCGTTGCAGACCAGGGAGTGTAAGTGCTTGATGCCATGAAGAAGTTCCCAGCTGATGGTGGAGGCTGCCTCACCATCTCCGCACCATAATATGGAACTGGGCAGTTGCTCGCCTGGGAAGTCTCATAAAGCCCAGTTCCACAAAAAGCAGCTTGCTGGTAATAAGCAGGGTTCAATTCCAGGGAGCTCTGCTGTTGCGGGGCATGCTCTCCTCCTTGCGTGTTGTTGAGAGGTGGCTGCCACAACCCTGCTCCTCCATAGCTTTCAGCATAATGCAAGTTGTGTGTCTGGTAATTTTGTTGCGTGTGAATATTTTGGCTGTTTCCTGGACTGCTTCTTGGGCTGCTGTCCAGGCTGCTTCTTAAACTGGTTCTCTCACTGTGGCTCCAAGGAGCTGCAGCATGGTTCCCGATCCTTATCCTGGAACCTATCCTCTTTGGTGTTCTGGCCCTTCTGTTTTGAAACCAGATCTGAACAGAAGAAAGGAGAGAACCAAATGCCCATTATTTCCAAACAGGTAGGTCATAATTTCACTTTCAAGTACAACAACCAAGCAAAGATTAGTGTATGACAGTGGGAGAACCTACGTTAACTTGTTTTGTGTTGTGTGAAAGGCATATAGGCATTATGTTCTGTGAATATAGAAGACATTGTTACCATGAATATGTCTTTTTGATCCAACAGAGAGAATTACACTTAATAAATTATGCTTATTCCTCTGGGGTTTCTCTTTAGTTCTCTGCAGCATTTTTCTACTCTCTTCAGCTCCACATTCATATATCCCATGTACATAATCTCCAGTTACTGTTAATTATAAAGCTTTTACATCCACGATACACCCTCCCCCCCCAAAAAAAAATCCCAAGAAAGAGGAAGTTAGCTCTTGAACAAGGCGCCTTTCGCGATAAGCTGAGAGGCACCCGGGTGAACTAAGGCCTTCGACTACGCCAGGATTATTCGGAGCGTTTCAGATTGTTCCAGTATGTGCGGTTTAGGGAAGTCTTGGGAGCCCCCACCATCCCGATTCTTACGTGCACACGATCTTCTTCCATTCCGATGCACCTCGCCAGCGCCTCCCTGGTCTCGTATCCGGGGTACTGGTTCTCTTCAAAGGACTTTTTTAGGAGCTCGATTTGGGCAGGAGTGAAAACGGTCCTTTTTCTCCTATCTCCTCCGACTTTGGGGTGGCTTCCTCCTGGAAAAAGACAAAGAGGCAGATCTGAAGGAAGCGCTCGGCTTAAACAGAAGCGACGCTTGCAGATCTTCCTACCGACATGGAAAGCTCGGGGCTGCATCGCCTGCACTTGACCCCAGAATCGGGCGCTGCCTGAGGTTACACTGCGTAAAACGACCCCCGGCTTCAGTGGCAATTCTTTCAACCGCCCCGCTGACCACCCACCCGGCCGAGCGCAGAAGGGCAAAGCCTTCGCTTTTTACAGAAAGGCTTTTGTACCTGACATTGAAATCCACGCACTTTGTGGCCTTTAAATAAACCTCCGGTTGCTCGGAACAAGGCTTGTATGAAAAGCCAAAGCGTACGAATTTAACTCTTATTTCTACGCCTGCCATCCTTTGTCTCAACTGATCCCAACCACGTTTATTGGGAAGTTTAATCCCGTTTAAGTGAAAGGGATTTAACATTCAGAAAGTGTGTGTGTAAATGCTTCATGCAGTAAAATGCAGTAAATGCTTCATGCTTACAAGTAAAGATGTGCAAACCAATCTTGCGAAATGTTTCCAACCGAAGACATTTGAGCCCCTGTGTAATCCCTGCCTGGCTACCACAAATGGGTTTTTGAAAGCCTTCCCTACACCCTGATTCTGACCCAGAAACAGAAACACCCTTCATTTATAAAAACAGTCGTTTATGAAAGCCTGAATTTATATCAATCATTTGAGCAATTTTTTAAAGACAAGTGAACTAAAAATCTTCTTAACAATCCTCTATTCTTACCTCGGCCGGTAGTTTTCATCTTGTAAAAAAGCTGCCTCGCTCTCTTCCAACAAAGCTGGTTTTCGCTTCCAAAAATGCCCTTTCTTCTCAAGGCGCGCTCCAGGTTTCTGGAGTTCGGCGCCTTTATAGCCCCTCCTGGCTGCCAATTGGCCGGCGCGTTTTCCTTGGAGAGAAGCGCTCCACTGGGGAGGCGGCTTTTGGGGAGGAGCGGGTTTCAAGTTCACTTTTCAAACGCTGCTTGACCAATCTAGATGGGATGGAGCGCACCCTTCCCTTAGCATCACCCCTTAGCAAAACTGGAAAATAGCCCCATAGACTGGGAGAATTAGTGCGCACAGTTGAAGAGAAGGGAATTGAGAAGACGGGTTGGGCAGCGAGAGAGCCAGACAGAACTGTGGTTTATTTTTTAAAAAATATTGTAATGAGGCTTTCATTTTACAGACAGAGATGCGCCAAGACTTAGGCATGTTGAAAGGCTTTGCCCAAGAAGCCTAGATGCAGCAAGTACACTCTGAAACCGCCTGCCTTTTGAGATGAAGAAGGCGCCTTCACTGCACCCTTTTCGGCGCCTGCTATAAACTTTGTTTCCTTTCCTTTACCTGCAAAAAGTTGCTATGCCTTTTAATCGGTGGTTTTAGCTTGACTGTAATTGCATTTTGCATGTTTTTCACTTTGACTTGTATAGATAATGTTCATGCTTTCGTAAGCCACTTAGAGGTTTTCGTTAAGGTTAGGCGGTGCAGAAACTTTAAGGGAAGAATGTGAGTAACACCACTGCAAATAAAGGGAAGGCAAACTCCTCTTGCCAAGAAGTCAGTAGGTCTTTCAAGCCCAAGCGGTTGATGTTAGATGCTCAGAGTATTCAGCCCCGGACAGACGTCGCAACCAAATCCTGAATCTACACAGTCTCAATGCACTATCGCTTGTAACTGCAACTGGGTTGCATTCTGAGTGAAAGCGAGCTTTCCGTTTCCTAGGCTTGCTTCAGACGTTGCTGGTGCTTCTTTTCTTTTTCACTTCCACTATTTCTCTTTCTGTCTTTCTATCCCCACAACTTTCACGTGGCCATATTCCTCTGCCTTTCAGGGACTTGCGGCATCCAAATAGCCTGCCACTCCACCCTACACCCGGGGCAAGATAGTTGCCTCCGATCCTCAAAGGAACTCAAAACGTTCTGAAACCTTCCAGCTCATACAATGAATGTTCCCAGTCCCTGGCAGTTTGTTAATGAAGAATGGTTCCCTGTTGGTACATTCTTTGTTATTTTTGCATAAGATAATTAAGACAAGGGACCCTCCCTAAGTGTACCTATAAACCCTAATCCTAAGTATGCTGACTCAGAATCGGCAAGGAAACTTTTTTTCGAGTAAGAACTACATTTTTGTGGTGAGCTATAGGAAATTCAATATATTTTTTAAATGGTTTTTTAAAAAAAGGATTTGCAGAGTGTTTTTTATGTGTAGATGCCACCCAGGGCAGCCGATAACGCTGCAGTCTTTCCTCATGCACACCAGATGACACACCACCTAGTACCTCTCCTTTCGCTAAGATTTAGCAGTCTCTGCTGCGGAATGATGCCCTCTGTTCTCCACCACTCAACTCTTTCCCTCATTCAGAGAGATGGATGTGGGGAAATAAATCCCGCACCTTCCACTCCCAGAGAGGCTTGCCTGGCATCACTTTGATGGTTTTGTATGTGTCAGGTGAAGACATTTAGATCTAGTTGCAGCTAGTTGTCCTTATTGCAAGTTTTATCCTCCAACCTTAGCTTTTTGATCTCAAATGGGTGTTGTTTTAATCTTGCCTTTTATCTATTGTATTACATTTATCTCTCTCTCTAGAGCTGTTCTAGCATCTAGATTGCGGTACTTTGCCTATATTATACAGATTCCCATCTTGGAATCAGGGGCAGATCTCCTTGGAAACCAATGAATCTTAAGATTCTGGGACCTAATCTCAGAGGGATTTAGTCCACATGCATAAACATTTTTATTCACAGCAGTGTCTTTGACACGTGAGACAACCCAGAACAGAAATTCTAATCAAAATCTGATTTTTTAAATGTGGTGATCTGTTGAAGAAGACAACAGTGGTTACCCAGAACTCATTGCTAGTTGTGAAGGGGCCCCCAGAACAGCTCAAGCTACAGGGCCCCTAAGATGTAGGTCTGTCACTGCTTGGGACTGATGTTGGGATAACTGTAACTGATGTTGGGAGAACTGATGTGCATTGCCATTCAAATGGTGTGTATGTGCCGTTCCATGTGACAAATTATGTGGGATGGGGCTTTCCTGGGACCCCCCTATTTTATTCAAGCTGGCACCCCTGATAATGGATGTACCCCCCCTTGCCTCGTATCACTTTAATGTTTTTGTATGTGTCCGTTGTGAAGGGCCCCCCAGAACAGCTCAAGTTCAGGACCCCCAAAATGTAGGTCTGCCACTGCTTGGGACTGATGTTGGGAGAACTGTAATAGTCAACTGTTGTTGGGTTTGAAAACAGCAAACGAGGGGAGGGGAGTAGAGATTCAGAACTATTTGTGGCACTGGGGAAGAGGTGTAAATACCATGCTATTTTACCCATCAGAACTAATATTTGCCCAATAAGGGGGTTGCAAGTCGCAGGCACCCTGCAGCAAGAGATTTGCTTCCCTCACTTTAACTACAACCTAGGATCCAGCAAGGAAGAGCTTAGTACAAAAGACATAGACTTAGAATACAGGAATTATGAGCCCAGGAACTTGTATGGAGAATCAGAATTAATGGGAGCTCACAGGCTTTCCACACGTAAATCCGTTCCCGGTTTACTCAAGTATTATTCATCTCAGCAGCATAATGTAGAGGGGGAGGGGGATTATTTTGCGGTTACTGTATTTATAAATACGGGGAGGTGAGGTCAGGAATCCTTTGTGATCTACTGCAAAACACCCAGCGTTCTTCCCACCACTGCCATGCAAAGGAAACAGCAATTTAGAGAGCAATTAGGACGGGGGGGGGGAGCGGGAAAGGGATTAATTGCTCTCCCCATCCCACCCTATGCATACAAGCATGTGATGCGTTATCACAGATCTCCAGTTCAGATAATTCAGAAAAGGGCCGGAAGAGTGATCAAGTGGATGGAACAATGAGGAAAGCTTGGAGCACTGGGGACTTTTTGGTTTAGAGAAAAGTTGGATAAGAGGTGGCATGACAGAAATTTATAAAATTTTGCATTGCATGGAGAAAGTGGATAGAGAAAAATCTCTCCCACTAAACTACACTTTTAATAGCTACAATCCTAAATTCATTGAAGTTTTTCCCCTTGCAGTTTGCCTTTGCTGTTTTCTTACATTTTTAATGGATGCTGATTGTTTTGATATATTGATGTAAACCACTTTGTGAGGTTCATTTCAAAAGCAGCACATAAGTAAATGGGGATTGAGAGGTACGTATTTCTGACTAGATGGATCTGTCTTGATTCATAATAATTAAAAATCATGATCAACCACAAATGAAAGAGAGAAAAAAGAACTTCCAAGCAGAGGCGGATTTAGGGCAGCCCAGCCCCCGCCCCCCGCCTGGAGGGGCCACAGGGGAGTAGAAGGATGGAGGAATGAAAGGAGCAGCATGGAAGGCGAGAGGGGGCAGCCTTCCTCAGAGGCCAGACATGCTAATGCGCTTATCTCGCCTCCTGGGTGGGGTGGGGGGCGCCAAGGCAGGACAGGCGGGGGCGCATGCGCGGGGGCGGTTCTGGGCGGGAAACGGCGCGCGGCGCCAACCTGGATTCTACGCGGCGAAGCGAGAGGGAGTGGGGGAGGGGCGGCCTTTGGGACCAGAAAGAGGAGCGGGAAGGACACCCCCGCCCCCCCCGTTGCCCCAGCAAGACGTTGGTTATAGCGCTGATGCTGCGGGAACGTAATAAGGGAAGGCAGTGTCGAGAGGGAAGCCCTTCAGAGTTATCTCGTAGCCGCTCCCCAGGCGCCACCACAGGGCGCGGCGGCGCCATCTTCCCTCAGGCATATATATATTTGGCGGCGTATCAGCGCCTTGGCCTGAGGCCAGGCAGGTTCAAATCCTTGCATAAAAACACACACACACACACACACACAATCCCTGCACGCACACACAAAGTGTGTGATCTAGGCTCGGAAGGGCGACGTATCAATTCCGTAAATAAAAACCATGAGAACATAGCAACCCGGAACATTGAATTGGGTTTATTTGTAGGAGGACGAGGAAAGGAAAACCAGCAAACAAAGTTTAGGTATAAAATACATAGCTGCGTTTCAACCTATTACTACGTAGTTCGTTTATACATTATGTCCCTTTCTCCTCCAAGGTTCAAAGATCACAATGTTTTACCACGGAAATTGTAACTTGGCAACTTTCCAAGCACAATGTACCACAAAGCAACTTCCTAATATGAACAGCAGCAATGTCAATGTGAGATTAGCCATGTGCTGGTGGTTGTTTTAATGAACAGTTACACTTCATGGCTACTGAAACACACAAGGCAGGAGGTCAAGTTTCTGCTCGGAAATACGTGTTGAATTAACAGCGCAAACAGTGTTTTGACACGTCAAAGGCTACCAAATTTATTGTGGCATATGGTATGGTGAAAGACGGTCTACTGTATCCGATAAAGTTTCCCAGTTGCTGAGGAAGAGGGCAGTGAGCAGGGGAGAGGTGTGTCTCAGATGTTTTTGGGGAGCCAGTGGAAGTCCTCAATCGCACCATTGCACCCCCAGTCCCCGTTTTGGTAACCCTCTTGGGAAGACCATATATTTGTCCCATTTTGAGATACGAAAAGAATACCGAGGATGACGTGACTTGGATATCAGCTTGATTGTGAGCTTTTTATTTATTGTGGGAGCCTCACAGGACTGTCAAGTGAGATGGAAGTACGATTCTCAAAAATGGGATATTAATGTCCCTAGCCAAGGCCAAATATTTACTATCAGGTATAAATGGTCTGGAATCCACTTCACATACCACCATAAACAGACATACTTGGATTCCAAGGTTGATGAATCAAAAATAAAAGGCTACTTCACAGCTAATACATGCCGCAATCCCCAGATTTTAATGTTACAGGCGCTTCAGGTTATAGACTCCACTAATGCGAATAAAGTTTTATCTATCAGTCTTGTGAACTGTCCTGAGATATTGTGATGAAAGGTGGAATCTAAATCAAGCAAGCAAGAATCCCCTTATATTCTAGGTAGATGTTCCACCGCTATAATGAAGAATATATTGAGATAAATTGCAACGTATTGAATCCCAAAGGATACAAATAAATGTTTTCCAGGAAATTCTGCTAGTCCCTACTGTAAGTACCTTACAGGAACACATATTTAAATCAATTGCCTTCTGCAGAAATATACCGAGCTTCTAAGCGATGATGATGGCAGAAATTAGAGACATTTAATCGTGTCTCTCCCACCCCCAATGTGAGCCCTCTTTTGTTCAGGGATAATCTTTCCCGAGACAGTACTGATATGGTTGCTGAGGTTTCCACATCTTTCTATAACACCCCCAACCTTCACGGAAGCTTTTTTTTTTCAGTAGTAAAAATGTAGTTCTTACTCGAAAAAAAGTTTCCTTGCCGATTCTGAGTCAGCATACCTATGATTAGGGTTTATAGGTACACTTAGGGAGGTTCCTTGTGTTAATTTTCTTATGCAAAAATAACAAAGAATGTACCAACAGAGAACTATTCTTGATTAACAAACTGCCAGGGACTGGGAACATTCATTGTATGAGCTGGAAGGTTTCAGAAAGTTTTCAGTTCCTTTGAGGATCGGAGGCAACTATCTTGCCTCGGGTGTAGGGTGGAGTGGCAGGCTAATTGGAAGCCCCAAATCCCTGAAAGGCAGAGGAATATGCCACGTGAAAGTTGTGGGGATAGAAAGACAAAAAAAGAAATAGTGGAAGTGAACAAGAAAGGAAGCACCAGCAACGTTTGAAGCAAGCGGAAAGCTCGCTTTCACTCAGAATGCAACCCCGTTAGGAACAGAAGTGAACAGCACAAGCAACGATGATACCAAACCCTATATAAATTAAGCATTATAGAAACATCGCCACCCACCCCCACTCATATCCCCACCCTCCACCCCTTTTTTTCTCCCCCTAATGTCTCAACAAATGAAACGGTTTTGTAAAAATGTTACATGTTAAAAATACGAGAGACATTACACATACTTCTGTGAAACAAGAAAATCTTTAATAAAAGAAGAAGAAGAAAGAAAGAGAATGCAACCCCGTTGCAGTTACAAGCGATACTGCATTGAGACTGTGTAGGTTCAGAATTTGGTTGCGACGTCTGTCCGCGGCTGAATACTCCGAGCATCTAACATCAACTGCTTGGGCTTGAAATCCCTACTGACTTCTTGGCAAGAGGAGTTTGCCTTCCCTTTATTTGCAGTGGTGTTACTCACATTCTTCCCTTCAAGTTTTTGCACCGCCTAACCTTAACGAAAACCTCTAAGCGGCTTACGAAAGCAGGAACATGATCGATAAAAGTCAAAGTGAAAAACATGCAAAATGCAATTACAGTGAAGCTAAAACCATCGATTAAAAGCCATAGCAACTTTTTGCAGGTAAAGGAAAGGAAACAAAGTTTATAGCAGGCGCCGAAAAGGGTGCAGTGAAGGCGCCTTCTTCATCTCAAAACGCAGGGGGTTTCAGAGTGTACTTGCTGCATGTAGGCTTCTTGGGCAAAGCCTTTCAACATGCCTAAGTCTTGGCGCATCTCTGTCTGCAAAATGAAAGCCTCATAATAATATTTTTTAAAAATAAACCACAGTTCTGTCTGGCTCTCTCGCTGCCCAACCCGTCTTCTCAATTCCCTTCTCTTCAACTGTGGGCGCTAATTCTCCCCGCCTATAGGGCTATTTTCCAGTTTTGCTAAGGGGTGATGCTAAGGGAAGGGTGCGCTCCATCCCATCTAGATTGGTCAAGCAGCGCTTGAAAAGTGAATTTGAAACTCGCTCCTCCCCAAAAGCCGCCTTCCCATTGGACCGCTTCTCTCCAAGGAAAACGCGCCGGCCAATTGGCAGCCAGGAGGGGCTATAAAGGCGCCGAACTCCAGAAACCTGGAGCGCGCCTTGAGGAGCAAGGGCAATTTTGGAAGCGAAAACCAGCTTTGTTGGAAGAGAGCGAGGCAGCGCTTTTGCAAGATGAAAACTACCGGCCGAGGTAAGAATAGAGGATTGTTAAGAAAATTTTTAGTTCACTTATCTATAAAAAAATTGCTCAAATGATTGATATAAATTCAGGCTTTCATAAACGACGGTTTTTATAAATGAAGGGTGTTTCTGTTTCTGGGTCAGGATCAGGATCGGGGTGTAGGGAAGGCTTCCAAAGACCCATTTCTGGTAGCCGGGGAGGGATTACACAGGGGCTCACATGTCTTCGGTTGGAAACATATCGCAAGATTGGTTTGCACATCTTTACTTTTACGCATGAAGCATTTACTGCATGAAGCATTTACACACACACTTTCTGAATGTTAAATCACATAAACGGGATTAAATTTCCCAATAATCGTGGTTAGGATCGGCTACGGAAAACGATGGCAGGCATAGAAATAAGAGCGTAAACTTCTTACTTAAAATTCTTTGGTTTGTTTTCATGCAAGACTTGTTCAGAGCAACCGGAGGTTTATTTAAAATTAGTGTCCATTGTTAAGGCAAAACCAATTCAGGGAGGAAGATCTGCAAGCGTCGCTTCAGTTTAAGCCGAGCGCTTCCTTCAGATTTGCCTTTTTGTCTTTTCCCAGGAGGAAGCTACCCCAAAGTCGGAGGAGAAAGGCGAAAAAGGACTGTTTTTAGCCCATCTCACGTCGAGCTCCTAAAAAAGTCCTTTGAAGAGAACCAGTACCCCGGATACGAGACCAGGGAGGCGCTGGCGAGGTGCATAGGAGTCGAAGAAGATCGTGTGCACGTAAGAAGTGGGATGGTGGGGGCTCCCAAGACTTCCCTAAACCGCACATACTGGAACAATCTGAAACGCTCAGAATAATCCTTGCGTAGTCGAAGGCCTTAGTTCACCCGGGTGCCTCTCAGTTTATCGCGAAAGGCGCCTTGTTCAAGAGCTAACTTCCTCTTTCTTGGTTGTTGTTTTTTTTGGGGGGGGGCGTATCGTGGGTTCTGGGTTTAAATCATTTAAAAAAAATCTTCAGAGACCCAGCTTAGAAATCTAATTTCTGCAATGGATGGGCTTAGTGCTAAAAGTACATTAAATCTGGTTTTATAGGCTGCCTTTGCAGCCTGATCCAGTTAACACTAACTCCCAAGGTAATGTGCAGAGGAGTGCAGCCATAAGCAGCTTGCACTGGGGAGACTAAAACGAGTTAAGCTGCATTGCTTTTTCTGGCAAAAGTTGAGCAAGTACTTAGTTCTTTCCTACGGAGAAATTGGCATTTAGAAATATATATATAAATACACTTCCCTGCCTAGTCCATTACCCCCAGGAAACTTGGGAGGCTGAGGCAGAAGACCCCAAACAGGGCACAACAAACGGGTAGATCTTCTGAGTGAACCATTTAAAATTACTGTTACTAAGTTTATTGAATGTTTAAAACAATTGTCAGGCATAAAGTGTTGCCTTCCAGCACAAATGCACACAGAGATGTTAAGTCTTGTATGCAGGCATCCACTTAATCCACAAACGCTTGACAATTTCTTACATGTGAAGCTAACATCCACAGGTTATACTTCAATAAAGCAAGTCTTGTGGAACTGTACACTTGTGCAGCTTTTAAAGGTGGCTTTTTCTGATACTGCAGAACAAAATACTGCCAAATAGCAGTATTTAGTCATTCCAACTTAGAAGCTTTATATTTAACAGTAACTGGAGATTATGTACATGGGATATATGAATGTGGAGCTGAAGAGAGTAGAAAAATGCTGCAGAGAACTAAAGAGAAACCCCAGAGGAATAAGCATAATTTATTAAATGTAATTCTCTCTGTTGGATCAAAAAGACATATTCATGGTAACAATGTCTTCTCTACTGGTTCTCTCCTTTCTTCTGTTCAGGTCTGGTTTCAAAACAGAAGGGCCAGAACACCAAAGAGGATAGGTTCCAGGATAAGGATCGGGAACCATGCTGCAGCTCCTTATAGCCACAGCGAGAGGACCCGTCCAAGAAGAACCCTAGACAGCAGTACAGGAAGCAGCCAGAATATTCATATAGAACAATTTCATCAGCCACAGAACTTTCATTATGCTGAAAGCTATGGAGGAGCAGAGTTCTGGCAGCCACCTCTCCACAACACACAACCAGGAGAGCATGCCCCTGCTTATTACCAGCAAGCTGCCTTTTGTGGAACTGGGCTTTCTGAGACTTCCCAGGCGAGCAACTGCCCAGTTCCATATTACGGTGCGGAGATGGTGAGGCAGCCTCCACCATCAGCTGGGAACTTCTTCATGGCATCAAGCACTTCTACTCCCTGGTCTGCAACGGGGAATTATTCAGCTACAAATCCTGGACAAATGCAGAATGTTGATGGAAGTGCTTCGGGCTCTCAGTTTTTCTCTTTAAGTCAGGTTCCAGATTAGCATCCCAACTCCTTCCTTGCTATCCTGTACATATTTTCCAAGCTCCCTCTTTTAATGCCTTTTAATGCATTACTCTATGTTTTGAATAAAGTTTGTTCTTTTAATAGCTTGTCTGGAGTCTTCATTTAACTTTCCATTTACTGAAACATTCACTTTCCTGTGTGCAAGCTTAATTTTCCCATAGAAAAATGTCAGTTGTGCGGTACATTTGGTTCTAGAGATAAAAGGTCAGGTCTACTAATGGCTGAATATTCCTGAGACACATTTTAATGCACCAATGGGCATTCTGCCCCTTTCCTTTTCTTTTTAAGTCTCTGTATCTGAGGCTAGAGTAGGTGGCAATAAATGTGGGGGGAAGTTGCTGTATTTTTTTTGTATGCAAAAGTATATTTGCAGATCCTGCTATAAGTAGGTTTGGTAACACTTTTTGTGTTAATAAGTTTGGTTTCCATTCATGAGTCTTCCATTTTTTAAAAAACAGAAGTTTGAGATGGGGATATAAGGTTTAATTGATTTTCCTACCATGAGTGTGTAAAGTTGCTCTTCAAAGCTTTAAATACGTATAAGTTTAACTTATAAATGCCCATGTTGCAGGCTAAGGCACATACATCTATTAAAAACTTCTTGGGGGGATGTTTTGAACACTTTATTTCATTTTCTTGCCCTTATCCCCCCCCCCCCAGGTTTGTGCTCTACTGCTTTCAATGAAGCTTTATAGGAGGGTTGCCTGTGAACTAGATTGTGCCCAATACAGTTTGCCTTCTGTGGAGTTCAGCCTTGATTTAACCAGGTTTCGCTTCTCGGCCTTTTGGTAGTAGTGTAGGTTTAGTCATAATAAAATAAGTCAGTTAATTTTAGATTCTAAAGGACAACTAAATTAGAAGTAAGTCCCACTGAACTTACTAATACACAACCAACAACAGCTGCAACATGCTCCCCACCCGACGCCCAGCAAAAACCCTGAAACAACTGAGCCTAAGCGTATAAAGCTATCAAAGCCTAAGACATCTCCAAATGGTTTTTTCAGGGCTTTTCACAAATAATGCTACATTATTGGCATATCATTATGTTCCCTGTTCATTTGATTATATATTCACATCTAAATGGTTCTGCTAATGGGTCAAGTTCTGCTAACAGTGGAAAGTGCAAACAGCAGTGGAGATAGAGGACATCTCTGTTGAGTACCTCTACATAATCTGTGTGAGTCTGAATTTACTCCGTTCACTGAGGTATAGGCTTTGGGCTTGGAATACAGTATATGACAAATCCATATCATAAAACCTCACCTGCCCAGTCCACTATATTTCTCAACACTGCGCTATGGAATTTAATGGGGCTGGGCGCTAGATTGGGCAGATCAAACTGAATCTAGTGGATTTGTCCTACCCTGCCCTGCCCCTTTAGTCCTACCCTGATATAGGACCAGATCTGGCTTGGGTGTGACCTAGGTTGGGATAGGGCTGATCTGGGTCCACATCTTAGTGTGTGGGTGTGAGAGAGAGAGAGTGTGTGTGTGTGTAAGCACAGCCCTGGAATTTCTCAACATGTGATTATGGCTGCCAACCTAGATGGCTTTTTCAAGAGATTAGGCAAATTCATGAATGCTAAGATTATCAGTGGCTACTAATCGTTATGGATATATGCTATCAGAGGCATATCAATTGCTGGGAAAGAACAGGGCGAAAGGGTACTCACCTGACCTGTGTCCTGCTTTTGGGATTGCATAGTGATATGGTTGGCTACAGTGTAGAGCAGAATGCTTGGAAAACCAAGCATTCTCCTAAACAGACCTCATATACAGAAAGGTGGTCACATATGCACAAATCAGATGTGATACAAGAGATCTATGAATAAAATAGCTACAAGTAGTTCTTTAGTTGCCAACTGACCAGATCTTCTTCCAGAATCATTTGCAGTTAAAGAAATAAAAACATGCATGCAATTAAAAAACAAACAAGCCATATCCTTGACTTCAGAAGATGCCAGAGGGAAACTAAATGCTGAATTATACAGTTGAGGATAATGACCTTTTAAACTGCAATGATGCACCAAAAACAGTAGTTGATAACACAGACATCCTTGCACTGGTAAGTCAGTTTTTAGCACATCCAGTGTGGTTTTAAAAAACATAAACCCAGCACCTATTGTATTGATTCCATCTGCAAATAATAGCACTGGTGCATTGTAATACAATGGTCTCATGGTTTGAGGTCACTTCAGTGGCGTAGCGTGGGGGGTGCCAGGGGTGCCAGCCACACCGGGCACAACATCTGGGGGGGCGCGAGTCCAGAGGGAAGGGACAAGTTCCTTCCTCCGCCAGGCTCCCCGCCGCCACCGCCAGCCTTGCGCCCTAGCGCGCGCCCCCCTCCACTGCTGCGGCTGTGCTCCACTCACTGCTCACAGGAGGAGCAGCCTCTGCAGCAGCGCCGACACCGCCACCGACACCTGGCCGGGCACGGGCAGCCTCCGCACCCCGGCCCCGCCGCCATCTCCTTGGCCCAGCTGCTTCTGCCGACTGGGAGGGAGGAGAGCTCCGAGGGGCCTCGCCGCGCCCTCCGAGAGGAAGCCGGCGGGCGGGCAAGGGTCTCCCGGCAGAAGGGGGCGCCGCTGGCTCCGGCTCTCAGCGCAAGTCTCAGCTGTGGGGGGGGGACGAGGACGGAGCACGGCTGGAAGCCCCTGGACCCGGCCGGGAGGAGGAGAGGCGCTCGCCAAGCCCGGATCTGGAGCTCCACCTACAGCCCAAGGAGAGGAGGGGGCGGGGAGGCGCCCGAGGGGAGGGGGCTTCGGCTGCCTCGGCCCGCGGGGGCTCCGCAAATAATAAATTTAATAAATTCCTGCTGAGCCTTGGGGGGGGGTCCTTGGCTCCTTCGCTTGCCCCCAGCCCCAGTGGCGTAGCGTGGGGGGTGCAGGGGGCCGGGCGCAACATCTGGGGCGCGCGCTCGCACTCCAGTGCTAAAATCCACGGGTTGGGGGCGCAAATTACCTGCCTTGCCCCGGGTGCTGACAGCCCACGCTACGCCACTGGGTCACTTCATTCAATAATGAAGGTTAGTGACAGAGCATCCTGAGAAGCTGAAATGTTCCCTCATTGGCTTTTCTATGCTGCCATTTCAGCTTTGTGCTCATTCATTCTTTTGCAGACCAACTAGAAGGTCATTGCATAGATCAGCTAGAAGGCAACTGATGGCATATATTACTTTGGAAGATGAGCAGGTGAATTAGCCCCATTATTAGCTCCTGTAATAATTTTGTTAAACTAGATATGGGAATAAAGTTGGTACCTGGCTCTGCCACAGCGTCTGGTCCCTCTTGTTCACAATCCTGTTATATGGCCTGTTACTCATAAAGAGGTGTTTTTAGGTTAATGGGCTGTCACCCAAGGCCTGTGATAGGAAAGTGTCACCAATGCATCTCAGATAGAAGAGAGGCTTTCAGTTCTGAGGTCACTCTTGTTTTATAACAGATTGAACTAAGTAGGTAATTGACCTGATGTGATCAATCCTCTCCTTTGAACAGGTTAACCAAAACTCGATGATTACCAAAGTCTCAGAGCTGTTTGGAGAGTATCAGAAAAGGATGAAATACAACTGAATAAAATAGATAGGCATTCATGCCACAACTGCAAGGAAAGCTTATTTTTTATTTCATTTTTTAAATTAAGCCTACGATCCTAAACACACCATGGAGAAAGTCCCATTTAATTCAGTGGATTTTATTTCTGTGGCACACGTATTTAGTCTATGAGAAGGTGACGGTACACAGGGTTTTTTTAAACCATATAGTGAGAAAATCCCCTTATAAAATATGGGAGAAAATATAAATAAATACTAGAGCCTAAGACCCGCTGGTGAACCTCACCGACAGAAGCCATGGCAGTAAAAAAGAAAAATATGAAAGGAGACTGCCAATGTATAGAATGATATTAGAAGAAAACAATAACAAATTGACGCTGAAGAAGTCTGAAGAAATTAGGTTGTACCTGACGGATTGGTTACATATTTTCAATTAAATGAAAGATTAAGTATAGATTTAAAAAAGGATTTGAAAATAAGACATCAGATTTGGAAAAATAACTAATTCAATCCAACGGAAAATATATTTCAAAAATGTACAATCTACATCTTGAGTGGGAGGTAAAAGAACAGGTAAAAGTCAGAGGTGATGGTGCGTTGGGCCCAAGAACTTGGATATAATATTCGCATGAACCAGTGGGAGAAATTATGGAAGGTGGACATGAAGTTTACAGCATGCTATCATCTTAGAGAAAACATCATGAAAATGATGTACAGATGACACCTTACCCCGACCAAGTTGTATTAAAATAGATCAGAAGTGTGCTGGAGATGCAAAAATGGTAAAGGTTCGTATATGCATATGTGGTGGGAATGTAAGAGCATAAGAGAGTTTTGGGACATCATATATACAGTAATGAATTTATTTTTTAAAAAAAAATAGCAGACCACGCAACAACAACAGCCAGGATCCTGGTGGCGAAGAATTGGAAAAGTGAAAAGACCCCCCACAAAAACCGAATGGCGGGTTAAAATGATAGAATACTTACAATTGGCAAGGATGACAGGGAAAGTAAGAGGATACCCGATGCAGAAGATCAATAAGGAATGGATAGTATTTAAAGAATATTTAAAAAACTATTGTGATAACAAAAACCTCCTGGCAGATCTTGAGTGACTCTTTTAATATAAAGGTGTAAACAATAGAACTTCTTTGATAAGATTTTGGAAAAGAGAACAACCATAAGGCACTGTGTGATAAATAACAAAATGAGAAATAGTACAATGAGAAGAATCAGAATTATATTTTAATTACTTTAATTTTTTATCTTTACCTTTTCCTTTATTTTCCTTTTTCCTCTTTCTTTGAAAAGTAGTTGTAGATTGTATGGATGTAGTGTATGGTGTAAATATTGTATTGTTGTGTGCTATTACGTAAGTTAATGTTGATTGTTTAATAGTTAATCATAATCATAAGGATTACACTGTAACTTTTAATGATAGGGTTGTCACCTGTTCATGATTTTTATGGGTTGCTCATATTTTGAGACCACAAGGAAATAATATTATAGAGTTTGTTGTTTGTTTGGTTTAGTTTTCTTCTTGCATCCACACAGTCTTCAATGAGTGTGTTTTCAGTTTCCAAACTATGCATTTAATGGATGAAATGGTTTCTGATGGTAGGGTCTTTTTAAACTACTCATTTGTTGTTTGTAGAAAAACAATAGGATTCTAGCATTGTAGGGCATTTGTAGGGCATTGTAGCATTGTAGGGCATTGTAGTAGCATTGCTTGGAAGAGATGACCCTCAGGGTCCCTGCCAACTTCACCATTTGATGGCTCTGCTTCTGCACTGTGGAGCAGCTCTCTAGGGTTTCAGGTGGGAGTCTGATCAAGCCCTACTACCTGGGAGACACCAGGAGCTGGACCGGGGACCTTCTGCATGCAAACAACACCTTCTACCACTAAGTTACAATGTTTCCCGTCACTGCAATAAGGTTTTCCCAGTGGCCAGCAATCTGTAGTGGACCTGTTGGCTCTTGCATCAGCTCATTTCCAGCTTCCATCTCTTTGCTTATGCTTGTATCCATGCTTGGAACTCATGAATGGGCAGAAAACTTTTCTGTCCCACCAAGCCTTTGCAGGCAATTTAAAGCACATCGCCCACAATGGTCTGCTGGTGTTTGTTTTTAATTATTTTGCAAATGTAAACTACTGTGATATATTATATCTCTCTAATATTGTTTGCTAATTTTTCTGGTACCTCTTCATGCCTTTAGTTCCCTGTCTTGCTGCCATGAAGACGCAGTGATGGGAAACAGTTCACTGGTGACATTTCTGCTAATTGAACAATTGTAAATACAACTGAGCCACAAGAGAAGTAAAAGGAAACTATTATGGGAAGTGCAGCACCTTCCCACATTTTGTGGGATAAACGTCTGTTTCCGTGGTCTGCCGATGTGAACAGGACCCTTGCAATGTTGCAAGCAGCTTCTTGTTCTCTTGATCTCTGTCCATCCAGGCTGCTAAAGCTGACAAGTGTATCCAGGGGCCTGCTCCCTTTGGTCAAGCAGTAGTACATAAACCCCTGGAGAAACCTCTGTGACGAAAAAGTTGGTTTCGCTGGGCAGGTTGGATCAACAAGTGCTTCTTTCTTTTTTTTCCTGCCTGCAAATTGTTAAGGAATGGCAGCCTCTGATTGGCCGTGGTTCCAGGAGGGAGAGTTTAAAAGGAGAGGTTTTGGAGAGACAGTTGGTTTGAGAGGGTTGGTTGAAGTGGGTTGGAATTGTGGTTGGAGAGGGTGGGAGATAGGTAGGGAGACAGGTTAGGAGACAAGCTGAGGTATAAAGAGTGAATGGGAGAAAGAGTTGGCTCTGGAAAAAACAACTTCCACTCTGAGCGTACTGTGAAGGACAGAGTGTGGTGTCCTATAAGAGCAATAGACGGGAATTTTACTGGGACGGAGAGGTTGAGCCAGGAGAAGTAGGAGCTGGAAAGGAACAGCCTACTTGGGACTCAAACCTAGTCTGGAGGGGAGAGATTCTTCTAAGGAAAAGGAAGAAACTCCCAGTCCCAGCGAAGGGAGAGGGTGTGGAGAGGCCTGTGGTCAATTACTTAAAGTACCTCAGAAGCAGGATTGCTAAAGGGGGTGGATAACTGAAAGAAAGTATCAAGGAACCAAACCAATAATGCAAATACAACTGAGGACAAATTTAAAGTGAAATCGCACTGTATTTCTGAACAAGTTGAATCCATTTATATTATATACTGTCTTGCCTTAAACAATCTTTATTGTTTATTTAAAGAAAACCTGTCTAAGACTCCAACTTACTAGTTACCCCTTCACAAAGGTCCTTCGCAGCATACTCTGGGGCTAGAAATTTTAAGGGAAAAGGGAAAGAAACCTTCGGGTAAAGGATTGTTCAGTGAGGTGGGGGCAATTTACCTACATGAGAGCCGGCCCAAAGGCAAGAGAGGACAAAGTGTCCTTGTGCCCGTTGCAACCTCCTCTTGCACCTTTTGTTGTGCTTTACGACAACCACCATCTGCTTGCAAATACCCCCTTCTTGGGCAACATGGTGAAGAGAGAGGTGGAGGAGCTGTTACAGGAGTTTCTGGAGGATACAGCCCATCTGATCCCTTATATCACAGTTTGATGACTGAGGTTTTCAGGGAAAACATTGGTGGTGTTGGTCCCCAATAGTTCAGATGAACACCTTGTAATTTACAGATTCTAGGCATTCAATATTATGGACCCAGTCCTGACTGAGTTTAGACAGCTCTCCTGCCTTTTGAACTTCAGACACTTGACAAAACCTTTTCCATTTTGTAGGCACTTTAAGATGGTTTCCTGATTCTCTGATTGGTTACGAACTTGCTGGCCTTATTAAAATTCTGTGGCTGGCAAGACAAGGCACTCATTTTCAATTGAACCATCATACTTTCCAAAGTGCATAGTCAAATTCTTGCAGCAGTGAAGGTCTTCACAATCAATGCAGAAATGGGATTGTTGATCATACATATTTCAAAAGGAGATTCTTTTAAAATGCACTGCAAGAATCAGAATGTGATAGATTTACGGGCAAGGGATATTAAACATAATATACAATTGGCATCATGGGGAAAATTATGGAGGGAAGATTTAAAATTTACAACATGCTGTATGTTGAAAGAGAATTATATGAAAGTGATGTATCGCTGGTACTAAACTCCTACCAAGTTAGCAAAAATGTATAGAACAGCTACAGATATATGTTGGAAGTGTAAAGAGAAAGAAGGCACACGTGATGTACATGCAAGAAGACAAAAGGATATTGGGAAATGATTTATAATGAGTTGAAAAAGATGTTTTAAATTACTTTTGTGAAAAAACCTGAAGCTTTCTTACTAATAATTTTAGATCCAGAAATACCTAAGGATCAGAATAGACAATTTATGTATGCTACAACAACTGCTATTTGCCCAAAGATGGAAACAGGACAAAGTACCTACAAAAGAAGAATGGTTGATAAAGATGATGGACTATGCTGAAATAGCAAAAATGAATGGGAATATCAGAGATCAAGGGGACAATAAATTTAATAAAGAATGGGGAAACTTTATAAGTTACTTAAAAGAACACTGCAAACAATTAAAAACATTGGCAGGATTCCAAACAGCTCTTGCAATGTAGTGGGAACTATGGTAAAAACTGAGTTTTAATAAAATATGGAGAATATTATATGCTGCAGTTGGAAAAGAAGATCTTGGGAAACCATGGAAAGGTGGAGGGAAGTCTCGGGATTCAGAGAATCCTGTGTGGAGAATGACTATGATTTATGTGAGATGATAATTGTTAAAAGCAAAAATGAATAAAAAAGAATGTAATAGATTTACAATACATTCTGATTCTTACCATGCTTCTTTTAAAAACTAAACAAAACAAAACTCCTTACTTCTTTACTGAGTAGAGATAAACAACTAATGGCCTGGGAACTCAATTCATGTATTGGGAGTCATTCAAATCTATCATCCGTTTGCAAATTCTAAAGCCCACACCTCCATACATTTACTCAGATTGGTGGCGGGAAACAAAGCAGAAAGGGTTAAAAATCCCATTTCAAGCTCTTTCTGACTCCACCCACCCCACCCCTCAGCTGCAAACATGTGATGCCTTATCACTGATCTCCAGACATTGAGTCTAGATTGATATCAGCTGTCTAGCAAGCCTTTGTTCACATTGGTGGGAGGAGTCAAACTGCCACAACTGTGTTGTTAAGGGATAATAATAAAGATTGCTTCACTACTGATTACTCAGTACTGTCAAGAACTGATCGCAAATGCCTTGTGTGTTAAAATGTCTGGTTTGTTCTGCACAAAATTGTCAAATGTCATGAATTAAAATAAAGCAAAGGCATTCTAAGGAAGAAAAAAAAAACTGCCAAGAGTCAAAAGGCTTTGTTAGTACAGTTGTGCCTCGCAAGACGAAATTAATTCGTTCCGTGAGTTTTTTTGTCTTGCGGTTTTTTCGTCTTGCGAAGCACGGTGTCGGGAAAGTTTTGGAAAAGCTTCAAAAATCACCAAAATCTTCAAAAACCTCAAAAAAGGCTACCACACCGCGTGCTATGAGTTGCTCCTCGAAGTCAAGTCACAACTGTATTAACGGTTTTAAGAAAAAGGAAACAAACTTGCAAGACGTTTCTGTCTTGCGAAGCAAGCCCATAGGGAAAATCGTCTTGCGAAGCAACAAAAAAACCCAAAAACCCTTTTGTTTTGCGAGTTTTCCATCTTGTGAGGCATTCGTCTTGCAAGGTACCACTGTATTGTGAAGAACACAAAATGTTGACCCTGAGAAAACTGGAGCACTCTAGTCTCTCAGCACTCTAGAAATGGCAGTGGCAATGGTAATAGAATGTACAGTGGAATGGATATCTATACACATTATGTGAACTCAGAAATCAGGCCCAGTCTTCACAATGGTGTTGCATGTTAGAATGTGGTTCCTCTAGGGAAAACACCATGAAATGCTATAGAAAGTAAAGGGTAAAGGGACCCCTGACCATTAGGTCCAGTTGTGACCGACTCTGGGGTTGCAGTGCTCATCTCGCTTTATTGGCCGAGGGAGCCGGCATACAGCTTCCGGGTCATGTGGCCAGCATGACTAAGCCGCCGCTTCTGGCGAACCAGAGTAGCGCACGGAAACACTTGTTTACCTTCCCACCAGAGCGGTACCTATTTATCTACTTGCATTTTGACGTGCTTTCGAACTGCTAGGTTGGCGGGAGCAAGGACCGAGCAATGGGAGCTCACCCCATCACGGGGATTCGAACCGCTGACCTTCTGTTCGGCAAGTCCTAGGCTCTGTGGTTTAACCCACAGTGCCACCCGCATTCCAAGATGCTTTATAGATGGCATCATACCCCCTTGAAACTAGCAAAAATGTATAAAGGAGGATCACCGATTTGTTGGAGATGTAAAACAGATGTGGGGTTATTTTACCATATGTGGTCATTGGGGAATTCTGGGATAACATCTATAATGAATTTAAGAAAATATTCAAACTTACCTTTAAAAAAACCCCAGAGATCTTTCTTTTAGGCATCTTACCATTAGAAATTAAAACCTTCACAAACTAGTTTATAAATTCTTACTGAAGCTACTGATCAGATCTTAGAACATGTCATTGGCCTGGTTGTACATAACACTAACCCCTTATTAACATTAACCATAGTTAATAAACCATGGTTACAACTGAGGCATCAGGCAGATAATCAGTTAAATCTTGATTCAATGCATTGTAGAATCATTAAAAGCACAGTGAGAGCAGTTTGAATTTTTTGCAGCACTTCATTGACAACATTGCAACTTTTGGGCGATGGCACTTTAACCATAGCTAAGGAGGGTATCCAGGTTCACATGTAACACTTGTCAGCATCGCCCTAGAGCCAGTGCACCAACTGGACTCATGCACCTCAACCCCGACTGGGCTAGGCGAGCTGGGTAGCACCGCCAGAGACCTCCTTTCTCACAGGAACAGGTCACAGCACTGTAACACTAAGCTATGGTTAACATTAGCTAAGATTTCTAAACTAGCTAGAACATTTAAGGTAAAGGTACCCCTGCCCATACGAGCCAGTCGTGTCCGACTCTGGGGTTGCTCATCTCGCTTAAGAGGCCAGGAGCCAGCGCTGTCTGAAGACACTTCCGGGTCACGTGGCCAGCATGACGAAGATGCTCTGGCGAGCCAGCACCAGCACAGCGCACGGAAACACCGTTACCTTCCCGCTATAAAGCGGTACCTATTTATCTACTTGCACTTAGGGGTGCTTTTGAACTGCTAGGTGGGCAGGAGCTGGGACCGAACGACGGGAGCTCACCCCGCCGCAGGGATTCGAACCACCAACGATACGATCGGCAAGTCCTAGGCACTGAGGATTTACCCACAGCGCCACCCGTGCCCTTAGAACATTTAACCATAGTAAATAAACCATAGTTATGGACTGGGTTCACCATGCAGCTCTTCTTTTCAGGCTGCATGCTAAAACATACTTACACAATGGCAGTGATCAATCTCAGGATCAATTATGGTTCATCATGCCAGGAATAAGGCTGTAATACAAAGAAATCCTGTAATCTTAATTTTCAGATGAGGAATTCTCTCACAGTTAACTGAATAGATAATTTGTGCTCAGGCCAAAGAAGTTGGACCATCAACTCCAAATCAGCCTGAGATGACCCTGTCTCTAAATAATTATCTTCTTTATGGACACAATCAAGCCCAACCTTATCATTAACTTGTATACATTCCAAGGGGCTAGGGTTGAGAGACAGAACTTGTCTAGGGCCATCTCTTGAGTTCATAGCTAGATAAGGCAACATGAATGAAACAAAAGGCAACATGAATGAAAGGAAAGTTTCCATGCTATGTTAACAGGACATGAATGTATCCAGGCCCCATAAAAGTGTGTGTGTGTTTACTCACACTAAAGTAACTATTGTCTTACTGAATAGGAAACCCTCTTTTAACTGAGAAATTTGGAAAGTATGAAACTGAAGTAGACACAAGCTATTTGTTGTTGTTGTTTTTTTTTTTTTTAAAAAATAACCAACTATGATGAGAGGCCATTTTCAGAAATGATTCTCAGAATAGTTATTTTTATTCAAATCTTTATTGGCATTGACCTACAACTACTGGCAAGCAGTAGAAAATAAAAATAACAACAAAAAAGTACTATATTCGGCACCTGCTAAAAGTGTTTTTGCTTAGGCTAGCCTATCTAGGCATGTAGAAATGGAATGTGTTTGAATATCTTTTTAGCTTACTGCTGATTTAAATTATATTCCAAATTTTAAAAATACTTGTTTTTAACTGTCAGTCATTGGTAATTTGTTTACAGAGTTTTGTTTACAGAGATTCTATTACAATCAAGTGGTCTTTAAATGTTTCTTTTTAATGTATCTTTACTAAAGATTTTCTTGGTTTACAAAAGTATGTGCAATCTCTCTCTCTCTCTCTCTTGTCTTTAAATGTTTTTAATTAATTAATTGTTTTTAAAACCCTCCTAAAAGTAGACAAATAGAACAAATCAGCATCCCTAAATCAGACAGGAATAATCCAATGTAGATCAATCAGTGGGGGAAATTCTGTGCAGTGTTTGATCTGGCAAGTAGTTTGAGGAGAAAGGATACACACCTGGTGCTTCAGAGATCTGCCTGCCCTCACTGTAGTCTTCTTCTTATCCTGAATGCAATTGTAGGACAGCCAAGCAGAGCAGTTTCCCAAGTTATCATTCTCTTAAGATTACTTCACACACTACCGGTATTTAGATAGACATCTGAATGCTCAACAAATCCATGTAAATTTCAATTCAGATAGAGCTCTTCATGACATCATAGATGTTAACATGGTGATCAAAGTTCTCTGTCAATAGTGTAATCACACTGATGAAGCAATACAGAAGAGTTTAAGTATTAACTGGTCAGGGTGGCAGAATCATTTGGTCTGGGTGAATAGAAACTGGTCTGGAGAACAACAATTTGGAACAAAAATGAGGTTCACCTTTAACAAAAAAATAGTAAGATCCAACCTCCCACTAAACTACACTTTTAAAAGCTACAATCCTAAATTCATTGAACTTTTCCCCCTTGCAGTTTGCCTTTGCTGTTTTATTACATTTTACATGTATGCTTATTGTTTTGATATATTGATGTAAACCACTTTGTGAGGTTCATTTCAAAAGCAGTACATAAGTAAATGAAATGGTAGGGATTGAGAGGGGCGTATTTCTGACTAAATGGATCTGTCTTGATTTATAATAATTAAAAATCAGGATCAACCAAAAACAAAAGAGAACAAAGAACTTCCAAGCAGAGGCGGATTTAGGGCAGCCCAGCCGCCCCGCCCGCCCCCCCCCCCCTGCTGAGCCTGGAGGGGCCAGAGGGGAGCTGAAGGATGAAGGAATGACAGGACCAGAATGGAAGGCGAGAGGGGGCAGCCTTCCTCAAAGGCCAGACATGCTAATGCGCTTATCTCGCCTCACGGGTGGGTCCCCCCTGCGGGGTGGGGTGGGGGGTCATTGTGTGAAGAGGGAGCGAAGAGGAGACCGAGGGGAGGGGGGGAGAAGCGGGAGACCAGAGAGGAGGAGGGGGGGGGCCAAGGCGAGGCCGCAGGGGAAGGCGTGGCCAAAGGGCGCCAAGGCAGGACAGGCGGGGGCGCATGCGCGGGGGCGGTTTGGGCGGGAAACGGCGCGCGGCGCCAACTTTGAATCTCTGAGGCGAAGCGAGAGGGAGTGGGGGAGGGGCGGCAGTTGGGACGAGAAAGAGGAGCGGGAAGGACACCCCCGCCCCCGTTGCCCGAGCAATACGTTCGTTATAGCGCTGGTGCTGCGGGAACACAATGGGAAGACAGTGTCGAGAGGGAAGCCCTTCAGAGTTATCTGGTAGCCGGTCCCCATAGGGCGCCACCACAGGGCGCGGCGGCGCCATCTTCCCTCAGGCATGTATATACCGTATTTGGCGGCGTATCTGCGTGCTGGTCTGAGGCAGGCAGGGTTCAAATCCCTGCATAAACGCACGCACACACCACAAACCCTGCACGCACACACACACACACACACACACACACACACACACACACACACCCTACTACCAGCCCCGAAGCTCACTCGGGTGCCTTTGCGCCAGTCGCCGCCTCTCAGGCTGGTCTCCCTCGCGGGGGTGTCGGGGGCTGAGAGGGAAGAAGGAGGTGGGCCGCCTCAAGGTCCCAGGGGGGGAAAGGTGGGGTCCTAGGAGCCAACTCTTGGGCCCAGGTCCCTTAACCCCCCCCCCCCCGCAATTTTCTATTCAAGTGGGCGCCCCTGGGTGGGATATAAATAGAGAAATAAGCTCGTGGAATTGAAACCCGGTTTCAGAACCATTTGGCTGGAAAGCAGAGGGAAAGCAAACCCTGAACCGCATAAGCAAAATTGGTCCCTTGTCTGGTTGTCAGAAAGTCAGCAAAGATTAGCTTGGTTTAAGATTAGGGACAAGAGGAAATACTGAATGATGAAGTGATAATGTGTAGCATTATAAACAGATTGGAATCATGTAAGGCATTCCCAATACTCTCAATTAGCATCCTCATTTAACACTTTGAATCCCCTGATTTAACCCAATGTCTGAGTCGCATCATCAAGCTACTGAGCATTTTGATTTGGGTGAACTCTTCCTTCGTGGAAGTTGCACGCAAAAGCAGAGGGGGGATCCGGCAAAACCAACCCCTTTCTGTATTCATGCAACATTTCAAAAAGGGAGTGCATTATGTAGCATGGCAGACAGGCAGGGCTCAGAAAAATCCATCCCCATAGAATCACATGCACAAAAACACACGTATATATCTATATCCATATATGCTTTATTGTTTTCTGCAAAGAGTACAAAATACATTGTGCTTACAACACAATGCAACAAACATTTAACAACAAAACAAATAAATAGCAAACCAAGAAACCAATAGTAATAATAAATAATAATAATAGCAATAATGAACAGTTTATACTTATACCCAAATTAAAGTAACCGCCAACCCCAACTAAACATGTAACCCACATCAACCCAACAAAAGCAAAATTGGAACATTTTGAAACATTTACCCAATTGTTCTAACCCCAGATTTTTACTTTGGTCCTTATTTGAACAAGTGGCAAATTGTTCAGCTTTTATTTTTGATTTCAGTATACAAGTGGTCTTAGCTTGCTTGGGCAAAGGGAAGCGAATCCTTAAGTAAAAGGAAAGCCAGATGATGATCCCAGACAAAGGATTAAAATAACAAACTTTATTGAAAAACTTTAAAATGTATTTATATGGATGAGTAACCCTAGAAGGCGTCGAGAGAAGGGAAGATATTGCTTTGCTGCCCATTTTGGTAATCTTCAAGCAACATTTGCACAGGATTTGCAGCTGGGTAATTCCCCGTTGCATAAGTGTTCCCCATTGCAGACCAGGGAGTTTTACTGCTTGATGGAGTACAGAAGTTTTACCATTCGATAGTGGAGGCTGCCTCATCATCTCTGCATCATAATATGGAATTGGGCAGTTGCTTGACTGGGAAGTCTCACAAAGCCCTGTTCCACCAGCAGCAGCTGGCTGGTAATGAACAGGGTTCAATTCCTGGGAGTTCTGCTGCTGTGCGGCAAAGACGGGCTCTGCTGGTTGCGTGGTGCTGAGAAGTGGCTACCAGAAACCTGCTCCTCCATAGCTTTTGGGATAATGGAAGCTGCGTGGCTGGTAATGTTGCTGCGTCGGACTTCTTGCACTGCTCCTCGAAGTGCTTGGACTTCTTCTGTCAGAGCGGCTATAAGGAGTTGTAGCTCGGTTCCTGATCATTGTTTTGGACCCAGTCATCTTTGCTCTCGCTCTTCAGTTCTGAAACCAGGTCTGAACAAAAGCTTTCGGGATAATGGAAGCTGCATGGCTGCTTTTTGGGCTGCTCCCCTGGCTGTTGAATGGACTACTTCTTCTGTCACAGCGGCTATAAGGAGCTGTAGCTCGTGTCCTGATCATTATTTTGGAACCAGTCACCTTTGTTCTCGCTCTTCTGTTCTGAAACCAGGTCTGAACAAAAGAAAGGAGAGAACAAAATGCCCATTATTTCCAAATGGATAGGTCATAATTTCACTTTCTAGCTCAGAGGACCACCGAATATTCGTGCCTCATGTGGTGTAATTTTTTCAGTGTGGGAGAACTAGGGATTTGCGGGACATTGGCTAGAAAAGCAATGTTGTTTAACTGTGGTTCCATCTGAATGCTGCACATTTGGTCTCTCAATGCAAGGTGCTGAAAGCTGCCCTCCTAATAGGAATATCCTATGCACACTCCCTTGGGAGTTCGGTCAGGTGGGTCAGGTTATAAAGGCAGCCTAGAAAACCAGATGGTTTTATCCTCAAATTAGGTTGAAACCAGGTCTCTTAAGAGTTTTTACTGTTCAAACCCAGAACCTTTGATATTTGAAAGTATGTGCCTCCAATAATTTGAGTGGGAAGGAAAAGGAAGCCTTAATCAGGAGCCAGGATTTCTGAACAAGTATGGGCACAATTTCTTCCTGCAGTTGAAAAGGAGGGGACACAACGCACCCGCCCCTTACAAAAAGCCTTTCCATCCACGGTACAACAGCCCCCCCCCCTAAAACCCCACAAAAACCCAGGAAAGAGGAAGTTGGCTCTTGAATACGGCACCTTTCACGTTAAGCTCGGAGGCATCAGGAAGATCTAACGCATTCGAATGACAACGAAAGAATTACTCTGAGCGATTTAAATTTATCCAGTATTTGCGGTTTAAGGAAGTCCTAGGAACCCCCACTATCCCTCTTCTTACGTGCACACGATCTTCTTCGACTCCGATGCTCCTCGCCAGCGACTCCCTAGTCTGGTATCTGGGGTACTGGTTCTCTTCAAACTCCTTCTTTAAAAGCTCGATTTGGGCAGGAGTAAAAACGGTCCTTTTTCTCCTATCTCCTCCCACTTTGGGGTAGCTTCCTCCTGGGAAAAGACAAAGAGGCAAATCTGAAGGAAGCGCTCGGCTTAAACAGAAGCGACGCTTGCAGATCTTCCTCCGGACAAGGAAAGCTCCGGGCTGCGTCGCCTGCACTTTCCCCCAGAATCGGGAGCTGCCTGAGGTTACACTGCGTAAAACGACCCCCGGTAGAGAACGCTTCAGTGGCAATTCTTTCAACCGCCCCGCTGACCACCCACCCGGCCGAGCGCAGAAGGGCAAAGCCTTCGCTTTTTACAGGAAGGCTTTTGTACCTGACATTGAAATCCACGCACTTTGTGGCCTTTAAATAAACCTCTGGTTGCTCTGAACAAGGCTTGCATGAAAACAAACCAAATAATTTTCAGTAAGAAGTTTACGCTCTTATTTCTATACCTGCCATCGTTTTCCGCAGCCGATCCTAACCACGTTTATTGGGAAATTAAATCGCCGTTTATTTGAAAAGGATTTAACGTTCATGAAAGTGTGTACTGTATAGGATCGCACTTTCCACGCACTAAATGCTTGTTGTTTACAAATAAAGGTGTGCAAAGCAGTCTTGCCTGGGCTTCTTCTCAGGAAATAGTGAGACATGTTTAATCTCTCCCCGGCTACCACAAATGGGTCTTTGAAAGTCTTCCCTACGCCTGGATCCTGACCCAGATGAAACAGAAATCATCTTTCTTCCTACTCATTCTCCTATAAATCATTAGAGCAATGTTGTTGTTTTTTATAGACAGTGAATTAATAAACTTTTTTTTTTTAAGTTTCTTTTACCTTCGTTGTTGGTTGCCATCATGAAAAAAAAAACCTCTTTCTCGCTCTCTCCTGAATTGGTTTTGCCTTAAAAATGGACACTAAGATCCCTCAGGTTCACTCTGCTATTCTGCTGGGGGTTCGGTCTGGGCTTTTATCTCCGGTGGGGGAACCCCACCCTTACTTCTGAGCGGATAAGAGGGAGTCACCTTTTCTTCCGTCGTTTTGGTAAACTGAGTCAATCCCCTCCCTCCCTCCCTGGCCACCCCTTTGGCAGTTGACTCTTCGGCCGCCAGTAATAACCAATTGACTTTCACCTACTTAGCCTGTGATTTCGTCCTTAGCCCTTGGTTTTAAGCAGTGGCTCCAACTTTAAACTGCTGTTGATTCCAAGACTAGCTGACGTCGTTTGCCTTAACAATGGGCACTAATTTTAAATAAACCTCCTGTTGCTCTGAACAAGGCTTGGAAGAAGACAAACCAAAGAATTTCCAGTAAGAACTTTACCCTCTTATTTCTATGCCTGCCATCGTTTTCCGCAGCCGATCCTAACCATGTTTATTGGGAAATTAAATCGCCATTTATTTGAAAAGGAGCGGGAAGGACACCCCCGCCCCCCCGTTGCCCCAGCAAGACGTTCGTTATAGCTCTGATGCTGCGGGAAAGTAATAAGGGAAGACAATGCCGAGAGTTATCTGGTAGCCGCTCCCCAGGCGCCACCACAGGGCGCGGCTATCTTCCCTCAGGTATATACAGTGGTACCTCTAGTTCACTGGCAACCCTCCCATAAAGCTTCATTGAAGGCAGTAGAGCACAGACCTTGGGGGGGGGAATAAGGGCAAGAAAATGAAATAAAGTGTTCAAAATATCCCCCATAAAGTTTTTAATAGAGATAAATGCCCATGTTGCAGTCTAAGGCACATACAAGTTACACTTATATGTCTTTAAAGCTTTGGAGAGCAACTTAACACACTCATGGTAGAAAAATCAATTAAACCTTATACCCCCATCTCAAACCTCTGTGTTTTAAAAAATGGAAGACTCATGAATGGAAACCAAACTTATTAACACAGAAAAGTGTTACCAAATCTACTTATAGCAGGATCTGCAAATATACTTTTGCATACAAAAAAAATACAGCAACTTCCCACCACATTTATTGCCACCTACTCTAGCCTCAGATACAGAGACTTAAAAAGAAAAGGAAAGGGACAGAAAGCCATTGGTGCATTAAAATGTGTCTCAGGAATATCCAGCCATTAGAAGACGTGACCTTTTATCTCTAGAACCACATGTACCGCACAACTGACTCTTTTTCTATGGGAAAATTAAGCCCATGTTTATATGCTTGCACACAGGAAAGTGAATGTTTCAGTGAATGGAAAATTAAATCAAGACTCCAGAAAAGCTAGTAAAGGAACAAACTTTATTCAAAATATCAAAGTAATACAATAAAAGGCATTAAAAGAGGGAGCTTGGAAAAATATGTACAGGATAGCAAGGAAGGAGTTGGGATGCTAATCTGGAACCTGACTTAAAGAGAAAAACTGAGAGCCCGAAGCACTTCCATCAACGTTCTGCATTTGTCCAGGATTTGTAGCTGAATAATTCCCCGTTGCAGACCAGGGAGTGTAAGTGCTTGATGCCATGAAGAAGTTCCCAGCTGATGGTGGAGGCTGCCTCACCATCTCCGCACCGTAATATGGAACTGGGCCGTTGCTCGCCTGGGAAGTCTCATAAAGCCCAGTTCCACAAAAAGCACCTTGCTGGTAATAAGCAGGGTTCAATTCCAGGGAGCTCTGCTGTTGCGGGGCATACTCTCCTGGTTGCGTGTTGTTGAGAGGTGGCTGCCACAACCCTGCTCCTCCATAGCTTTCAGCATAATGCAAGTTGTGTGGCTGGTAATATTGTTCCGTGTGAATATTTTGGCTGCTTGCTGGACTGCTTCTTGGGCTGCTGTCCAGGCTGCTTCTTGGACAGGTTCTCTCACTGCGGCTATACGGAGCTGCAGCATGGTTCCCGATCCTTATCCTGGAACCTATCCTCTTTGGTGTTCTGGCCCTTCTGTTTTGAAACCAGATCTGAACAGAAGAAAGGAGAGAATCAAATGCCCATTATTTCCAAACAGGTAGGTCATAATTTCACTTTCAGGTACAAAACCAAGCAAAGATTAGTGTATTAGAGTGGGAGAACCTACGTTAACTTGTTTTGTGTTGTGCGAAAGGCATATAGGCGTTATGTTCAAAAGCCTTTATATCCACGATACACCCCCCCAAAAAAAAAATCCCAAGAAAGAGGAAGTTAGCTCTTGAACAAGGCGGCTTTCGCGATAAGCTGAGAGGCACCCGGGTGAACTAAGGCCTTCGACTACGCCAGGATTATTCTGAGCGTTTCAGATTGTTCCAGTATGTGCGGTTTAGGGAAGTCTTGGGAGCCCCCACCATCCCGATTCTTACGTGCACACGATCTTCTTCCATTCCGATGCACCTCGCCAGCGCCTCCCTGGTCTCGTACCCGGGGTACTGGTTCTCTTCAAAGGACTTTTTTAGGAGCTCGATTTGGGCAGGAGTGAAAACGGTCCTTTTTCTCCTATCTCCTCCCACTTTGGGGTAGCTTCCTCCTGGGAAAAGACAAAGAGGCAAATCTGAAGGAAGCGCTCGGGTTAAATTGAAGTGACGCTTGCCGATGTTCCTCCCGACATGGAAAGCTCGGGGCTGCATCGCCTGCACTTTCCCCCAGAATCGGGCGCTGCCTGAGGTTACACTGCGTAAAACGACCCCCGGCTTCAGTGGCAATTCTTTCAACCGCCCCGCTGACCACCCACCCGGCCGAGCGCAGAAGGGCAAAGCCTTCGCTTTTTACAGGAAGGCTTTTGTACCTGACATTGAAATCCACGCACTTTGTGGCCTTTAAATAAACCTCCGCTTGCTCGGAACAAGGCTTGCATGAAAACAAACCAAAGAATTTTAGGTAATACGTTTACGCTCTTATTTCTATGCCTGCCATCGTTTTCCGCAGCCGATCCTAACCACGTTTATTGGGAAATTTAATCCCGTTTATGTGAAAGGGATTTAACAGTCATAAAGTGTGTGTGTAAATGCTTCATGCGGTAAAATGCAGCAAATGCTTCATGTTTACAAGTAAAATATGTGGAAACCAATCTTGCGAAATGTTTCCAACCGAAGACATTTGAGCCCCTGTGTAATCCCTCCCCGGCTACCACAAATGGGTCTTTGAAAGCCTTCCCTACATCCTGACACAGAAACAGAAACAACCTTCCTTTATAAAAAACCCTCGTTTATGAAACCCTGAATTTATATCAATCATTTGAGCAATTTTTTAAAGACAAGTGAACTAAAAATCTTCTTAACAATCCTCTATTCTTACCTCGGCCGGTAGTTTTCATCTTGTAAAAAAGCTGCCTCGCTCTCTTCCAACAAAGCTGGTTTTCGCTTGCAAAATTGCCCTTGCTCCTCAAGGCGCGCTCCAGGTTTCTGGAGTTCGGCGCCTTTATAGCCCCTCCTGGCTGCCAATTGGCCGGCGCGTTTTCCTTGGAGAGAAGCGCTCCACTGGGGAGGCGGCTTTTGGGGAGGAGCGAGTTTCAAATTCACTTTGCAAGCGCTGCTTGACCAATCTAGATGGGCTGGAGCGCACCCTTCCCTTAGCATCACCCCTCAGCAAAACTGGAAAATAGCCCCATAGGCTTGGAGATTTGGGCGCACAGTTGAAGGGAATTGAGAGGATGGGTTGAGGAGTGAGAGAGCCAGACAGAACTGTGGTTTATTTTTAAAAAATATTATTATGAAGCTTTCATTTTACAGACAGAGATGTGCCAAGAAGCCTAGATGCAGCAAGTACACTCTGAAACCCCCAGCGTTTTGAGATGAAGCAGGCGCCTTCACTGCACCCTTTTCGGCGCCTGCTATAAACTTTGTTTCCTTTACCTTTACCTGCAAAAAGTTGCTATGGCTTTTAATCGGTGGTTTTAGCTTCACTGTAATTGCATTTTGCATGTTTTTCACTTTGACTTTTATCGATCATGTTCCTGCTTTCGTAAGCCGCTTAGAGGTTTTCGTTAAGGTTAGGCGGGCCAAAAACTTGAAGGGAAGAATGTGAGTAACACCATTGCAAATAAATGGAGGTCAGTAGGTCTTTCAAGCCCAAGCGGTTGATGTTAGATGCTCAGAGTATTCAGCCCCGGACACATACCACCATAAACAGACATACTTGGATTCCAAGGTTGATGAATCAAAAATAAAAGGCTACTTCACAGCTAATACATGCCGCAATCCCCAGATTTTAATGTTACAGGCGCTTCAGGTTATAGACTCCACTAATGCGAATAAAGTTTTATCTATCAGTCTTGTGAACTGTCCTGAGATATTGTGATGAAGGGTGGAATCTAAATCAAGCAAGCAAGAATTCCCTTATATTCTAGGTAGATGTTCCACCGCTATAATGAAATAATGTGTATCTGAAGAAGTGTGCATACACACGAAAGCTTATACCAAGAACTAACTTAGTTGGTCTTTAAGGTGCTACAGGAAGGAATTTTTTTATTTTCGCTATAATGAAGAATATATTGAGATAAATTGCAACGTATTGAATCCCAAAGGATACAAATAAATGTTTACCAGGAAATTCTGCTAGTCCCTACTGTAAGTACCTTACAGGAACACATATTTAAATCAATTGCCTTCTGCAGAAATATACCCAGCTTCTAAGCGATGATGATGGCAGAAATTAGAGACATTTAATCGTGTCTCTCCCACCCCCAATGTGAGCCCTCTTTTGTTCAGGGATAATCTTTCCCGAGACAGTACTGATATGTTTGCTGAGGTTTCTACATCTTTCTATAACACCCCCAACCTTCACGGAAGCTTTTTTTCAGTAGTAAAAAATGTAGTTCTTACTCGAAAAAAAGTTTCCTTGCCGATTCTGAGTCAGCATACCTATGATGAGGGTTTATAGGTACACTTAGGGAGGGTTCCTTGTGTTAATTTTCTTATGCAAAAATAACAAAGAATGTACCAACGGGGAATCATTAGTGATTAACAAACTGCCAGGGACTGGGAACATTCATTGTATGAGCTGGAAGGTTTCAGAAAGTTTTCAGTTCCTTTGAGGATCGGAAGCAACTATCTTGCCCCGGGTGTAGGGTGGAGTGGCAGGCTAATTGGAAGCCCCAAATCCCTGAAAGGCAGAGGAATATGGCCACGTGAAAGTTGTGGGGATAGAAAGACAGAAAAAGAAATAGTTGAAGTGAAAAGAAAGGAAGCACCAGCAACGTTTGAACGGAAAGCTGGCTTTCACTCAGAATGCAACCCCGTTAGGAACAGAAGTGAACAGCACAAGCAACGCTGACACCAAACCCTACATAAATTAAGCATGAAAGAAACATCGCCACCCATCCCCACTCATATCCCCGCCCTCCACCCCCCTTTTTCTCCCCCTAATGTCTCAACAAATGAAACGGATTTGTAAAAATGCTACATGTAAAAAATACGAGAGACATTACACATACTTCTGTAAAACAAGAAAATCTTTAATAAAAGAAGAAGAAGAAAGAAAGATAATGCGACCCCCTTGCAGTTACAAGCGATAGTGCCTTGAGACTGTGTAGATTCAGGATTTGGTTGCGACGTCTGTCCGGGGCTGAATACTCTGAGCATCTAACATCAACCGCTTGGGCTTGAAAGACCTACTGACTTCTTGGCAAGAGGAGTTTGCCTTCCCTTGATTTGCAATGGTGTTACTCACATTCTTCCCTTCAGGTTTTTTGTCCCGCCTAACCTTAACGAAAACCTCTAAGCGGCTTACGAAAGCAGGAACATGATCGATAAAAGTCAAAGTGAAAAACATGCAAAATGCAATTACAGTGAAGCTAAAACCACCGATTAAAAGGCATAGCAACTTTTTGCAGGTAAAGTAAAGGAAACAAAGTTTATAGCAGGCAAAGTTTTTGCAGGTAAAGTAAAGGAAACAAAGTTTATAGCAGGCGCCGAAAAGGGTGCAGTGAAGGCGCCTTCTTCATTTCAAAAGGCAGGGGGTTTCAGAGTGTACTTGCTGCATCTAGGCTTCTTGGGCAAAGCCTTTCAACATACCTAAGTTTTGGCGCATCTCTGTCTGTACAATGAAAGCCTCATTATAATATATTTTTTTAATAAACCACAGTTGTGTCTGGCTCTCTCGCTCCTCAACCCATTCTCTCAATTCCCTTCTCTTCAACCGTGCGCCCTAATCTCCAAGCCCATGGGGCTATTTTCCAGTTTTGCTAAGGGGTGATGCCAAGGGAAGGGTGCGCTCCAGCCCATCTAGATTGGTCAAGCAGCGCTTGAAAAATGAACTTGAAACTCGCTCCTCCCCAAAAGCCGCCTCCCCATTGGAGCGCTTCTCTCCAAGGAAAACGCGCCGGCCAATTGGCAGCCAGGAGGGGCTATAAAGGCGCCGAACTCCAGAAACCTGGAGCGGGCCTTGAGGAGCAAGGGCAATTTTGGAAGCAAAAACCAGCTTTGTTGGAAGATAACGAGGCAGCGCTTTTGCAAGATGAAAACTACCGGCCGAGGTAAGAATAGAGGATTGTTAAGAAGATTTTTAGTTCACTTGTCTTTAAAAAATTGCTCAAATGGTTGATATAAATTCAGGGTTTCATAAGCGACAGTTTTTAAAATGCAGGGTGTTTCTGTGTCAGGATGTAGGGAAGGCTTTCAAAGACCCATTTGTGGTAGCCGGGGAGGGATTACACAGGGGCTCAAATGTCTTCGGATGGAAACATTTCGCAAGATTGGTTTGCAAATCTTTACTTATAAGCATGAAGCATTTGCTGCATTTTACTGCATGAAGCATTTACATGCACACTTTCTGATTGTTAAATCCCTTTCACATAAACGGGATTAAATTTCCCAATAATCGTGGTTAGGATCGGCTGCGGAAAACGATGGCAGGCATAGAAATAAGCGTAAACTTCTTATTTAAAATTCTTTGGTTTGTTTTCATGCAAGACTTGTTCAGAGCAACCGGAGGTTTATTTAAAATTAGTGTCCATTGTTAAGGCAAAACCAATTCAGGGAGGAAGATCTGCAAGCGTCGCTTCTGTTTAAGCCGAGCCCTTCCTTCAGATTTTCTTTTTTGTCTTTTCCCAGGAGGAAGCCACCCCAAAGTCGGGGGAGAAAGGCGAAAAAGGACTGTTTTCAGCCCATCTCACGTCGAGCTCCTTAAAAAGTCCTTTGCAGAGAACCAGTACCCCGGATACGAGACCAGGGAGGCGCTGGCGAGGTGCATCGGAGTCGAGGAAGATCGTGTGCACGTAAGAATCGGGATGGTGGGGGCTCCCAAGACTTCCCTAAACCGCACATACTGGAAGAATTTGAAACGCTCCGAATAATCCTTGCGTAGTCGAAGGCCTTAGTTCAGCCGTGTGCCTCTCAGCTTATCGCGAAGGCGCCTTGTTCAAGAGCTAACTTCCTCTTTCTTGGTTCTTTTTTTTGGGGGGGGGGCGTATCGTGGGTTCTGGGTTTAAATCATTTTTAAAAAATCTTCAGAGACCCAGCTTAGAAATCTAATTTCTGCTTAGTGCTAAAAGTACATTAAATCTGGTTTTATAGGCTGCCTTAGCAGCCTGATCCAGGTAACACTAACTCCCAAGGTAATGTGCAGAGGACTGCAGCCATAAGCAGCTTGCAAGTTGCAGCTTGCAAGTTGAGCAAGTACTTAGTTCTCTCCTACGGAGAGATTGGCATTTAGAAATATATATATATGTATATATATACACTTCCCTGCCTAGTCCATTACCCCCAGGACACTTGGGAGGCTGAGGCAGAAGACCCCAAACAGGGCACAACAAATGGGTAGGTCTTCTGAGTGAGCCATTTAAAATTACTAAGTTTATTGAACGTTTAAAACAATTGCCAGGCATAAAGTGTTGCCTTCCAGCACAAATGCACACAGAGATGTTAAGTCTTGTATGCAGCCATCCACTTAATCCACAAACGCTTGACAGTTTCTTACATGTGAAGCTCACATCCACACGTTATACTTCAATAGAGCAAGTCTTGTGGAACTGTACACTTGTGCAGCTTTTAAAGGTGCCTTTTTCTGATACTTTAGAACAAAATACAGCCAAATAGCAGTATTTAGTCATTCCAACTTAGAAGCTTTATATTTAACAGTAACTGGAGATTATGTACATGGGATATATGAATGTGGAACTGAAGAGAGTAGAAAAATGCTGCAGAGAACTAAAGAGAAACCCCAGAGGAATAAGCATAATTTATTAAATGTAATTCTCTCTGTTGGATCAAGAAGACATATTCATGGTAACAATGTCTTGTATACTGGTTCTCTCCTTTCTTCTGTTCAGGTCTGGTTTCAAAACAGAAGGGCCAGAACACCAAAGAGGATAGGATCCAGGATAAGGATCGGGAACCATGCTGCAGCTCCTTATAGCCGCGGTGAGAGAACCTGTCCAAGAAGCAGCCTGGACAGCAGCCCAAGAAGCAGCCCAGGAAACAGCCAAAATATTCACACGGAACAATATTACCAGCCACACAACTTGCATTATGCTGAAAGCTACAGAGGAGCAGGGTTGTGGCAGCCACCTCTCAACAACACGCAACCAGGAGAGTGTGCCCCGCAACAGCAGAGTTCCCTGGAATTGAACCCTGCTTATTACCAGCAAGCTGGTTTTTGTGGAACTGGGCTTTGTGAGACTTCCCAGGCGAGCAACTGCCCAGTTCCATATTATGGTGCGGAGATGGTGAGGCAGCCTCCACCATCAGCTGGGAACTTCTTCATGGCATCAAGCACTTACACTCCCTGGTCTGCAACGGGGAATTATTCAGCTACAAATCCTGTACAAATGCAGAACGTTGATGGAAGTGCTTTGGACTCTCAGTTTTTCTCTTTAAGTCAGGTTCCAGATTAGCATCCCAACTCCTTCCTTGCTATCCTGTACATATTTTACAAGCTCCCTCTTTTAATGTATGACTTTGATGTTTTGAATAAACTTTGTTCTTTTAATAGCTTGTCTGGAGTCGTCGTTTAACTTTCCATTTACTGAAACAGTCACATTCCTGTGTGCAAGCTTTATTTTTCCATAGAAAAAAGTCAGTTGTGCGGTACATGTGGTTCTAGAGATAAAAGGTCAGGTCTACTAATGGCTGAATATTCCTGAGACACATTTTAATGCACCAATGGGCTTTCTGTCCCTTTCCTTTTCTTTTTAAGTCTCTGTATCTGAGGCTAGAGTAGGTGGCAATAAATGTGGTGGGAAGTTGCTGTATTTTCTTTGTATGCAAAAGTATATTTGCAGATCCTGCTATAAGTAGATTTAGTAACACTTTTCTGTGTTAAAAAGTTTGGTTTCCATTCATGAGTCTTCCATTTTTTAAAAAACAGAACTTTGAGATGGGGATATAAGGTTTAATTGATTTTTCTACCATGAGTGTGTTAAGTTGCTCTCCAAAGCTTTAAAGACATCTAAGTTTAACTTGTATGTGCCTTAGCCTGCAACATGGGCATTTATATCTATTAAAAACTTTGTGGGGGGATATTTTGAACACTTTATTTCATTTTCTTGCCCTTATCCCCCCCCTTCAAGGTTTGTGCTCTACTGCCTTCAATGAAGCCTTATGGGTTGCCTGTGAACTAGATTGTGTCCAATACAGTTTGCCTTCTGTGACGTTCAGCCTTGATTTAACCAGGTTTAGTCATAATGAAATAAGTCAGTTAATTTTAGATTCTTAATTGGATCCTCTTAGGACAACTAATTTAGAAGTAGTCCCACTGAACTTACTAATACACAACCAACAACAGCTGCAACATGCTCCCCGCCCGACGCCCAGCAAAAACCCTGAAACAACTGAGCCTAAGAGTATAAAGCTATCAACGCCTAAGACATCTCCAAATGGTTTTTTCAGGGTTTTTCACAAATAATGCTACATTATTTACCAATATCATTATGTTCCCTGTTCATTTGATTATATATTCAGATCTAAATGGTTCTGCTTATGGGTCAGTGGAAAGTGGGAACAGCAGTGGGGATAGAGGACATCTCTGTTGAGTACCTCTACATAATCTGCGTGAGTCTGAATTTACTCCATTCACTGAGATATAGGCTTTAGGCTTGGAATATATGACAAATCCACATCATAAAACCTCACCTGCCCAGTCCACTATATTTCTCAACACTGCACTATGGAATTTAATGGGGCTGGGCGCTAGATTGGGCAGATCATACTGAATCTAGTGGATTTGTCCTACCCTGCCCTGCCCCTTTAGTCCTACCCTGATATAGGACCAGATCTGGCTTGGGTGTGACCTAGGTTGGGATAGGGCTGATCTGGGTCCACATCTTAATTTGTGTGTGTGTGTGTGTGTGTGTGTGTGTGTGTGTGTGTGTGTGTAAGCACAGCCCTGGAATGACTCAAGATGTGATTATGGCTGCCAACCTAGATGGCTTTCTCAAGAGATTAGGCAAATTCATGAATGCTAAGACTATCAGTGGCTACTAATCGTTATGGATATATGCTATCAGAGGCATATCAATTTCTGGGAAAGAACAGGGCGAAAGGGTACTCACCTGACCTGTGTCCTGCTTTTGGAATTGCATAGTGATATGGTTTGCTACTGTGTAGAGCAGAATGCTTGGAAAACCTGGCATTCTCCTAAACAGACCTCATATACAGAAAGGTGGTCACATATGCACAAATTAGATGTGATACAAGAGATCTATGAATAAAATAGCTACAAGTAGTTCTTTAGTTGCCAACTGACCTGATCTTCTTCCTGAATCATTTGCAGTTAAAGAAATAAAAACAAGCATTTAATGCATGCAGTTAAAAAACCAACCAACCATATCCTTGACTTCAGAAGATGCACTCAGTCTATACTGATTCTGTATGTCCCTCATCCCTAAAAAAGAAAAGAAAAAAGAGCTGCTTTCTCTTTTGGAGATGAAGAGTACTCTATCCATTGTAAATAAGCGCAATTAAAAGCAAAAGTAGGCATGCTGGCCCATTAGAAAACAACAACAACAACTCCACAATCCACAGTAGGGTAATGTGTTTCACAAAGCAGGGGGTGAGGGAGATCAGAGTTTCTTTCTTATTTAAGCACAAAAAGATGTTGTAATCATGACCTGCAAGATAAAGACAACAGACTGAGATGCCATTCATTTGAGGCAGTAGAATCTAGCACAAAAGTTAGCACCCATTTCACAATGGCTTTTTCAGATTACCATTTCAATCCGTAAGCATTCATTGTAAAATTGGTGCAAGGCGAATCTTTGCAATCCTGCAAAACCAGCAGAAGAGTCTTGTAGCACCTGAAAGATTAACAAATTTATTATGACACACACAATATAATTCAATTCATTGGATGCATAAAGTATTATCCTGAGTTGCAGGGACACAATTGGTGGGGAGCTTGTAAAAAGATATCAGAGGGAAAAACAGTAGTTGATAACACAGACCTCCTTGCACTGGTAAGCCAGTTTTTAGCACATCCAGTGTGGTTTTAAAAAACGTAAACCCAGCCCTTATTAGAATCATAGAATCATAGAGTTGGAAGAGACCACAAGGGCCATCGAGTCCAACCCCCTGCCAAGCAGGAAACACCATCAGAGCACTCCTGACATATGGTTGTCAAGCCTCTGCTTAAAGACCTCCAAAGTAGGAGACTCCACCACACTCCTTGGCAGCAAATTCCACTGTCGAACAGCTCTTACTGTCAGGAAGTTCTTCCTAATGTTTAGGTGGAATCTTCTTTCTTGTAGTTTGGATCCATTGCTCCGTGTCCGCTTCTCTGGAGCAGCAGAAAACAACCTTTCTCCCTCCTCTATGTGACATCCTTTTATATATTTGAACATGGCTATCATACCACCCCTTAACCTCCTCTTCTCCAGGCTAAACATGCCCATCTCCCTTAGCCGTTCCTCATAAGGCATCGTTTCCAGGCCTTTGACCATTTTGGTTGCCCTCCTCTGGACACGTTCCAGTTTGTCAGTGTCCTTCTTGAATTGTGGTGCCCAGAACTGGACACAGTACTCCAGGTGTGGTCTGACCAGAGCAGAATACAGTGGCACTATTACTTCCCTTGATCTAGATGCTATACTCCTATTGATGCAGCCCTATTGATATTGTATTGATTCCATCTGCAAATAATAGCACTGGTGCGTTGTAATTCAGTGGTCTCATGGTTTGAGGTCACTTCATTCAATAATGAAGGTCAGTGACAGAGCATCCTGAGAAGCTGAAATGTTCCCTCATTGGCTTTTCTATACTGCCATTTCAGATTTGTGCTCATTCATTCTTTTGCATAGACCAGCTAGAAGGCAACTGATGGCATATATTACTTTGGAAGATGAGCAGGTGAATTAGCCCCTCAGGTTGTATTGACATTCTTAGCTCCTGTAATAATTATGTTAAACTAGATATGGGAATAAAGTTGGTACCTGGCTCTGCCACAGCGTCTGGTTCCTCTTGTTCACAATCCTGTTATATGGCCCGTTACTCATAAAGAGGTGTTTTTAGGTTAATGGGCTGTCACCCAAGGCCTGTGATAGGAAAGTGTCACCAATGCATCTCAGATAGAAGAGAGGCTTTCAGTTCTGTAGTCACTCTTATTTTATAACAGATTGAACTAAGTAGGTAATTGACCTGATGTGATCAATCCTCTCCTCTGAACAGGTTAACCAAAACTGGATGATTACCAAAGTCTCAGAGCTGTTTGGAGAGTATCAGAAAAGGATAAAATACACCTGAATAAAAAAGGCATTCACAGCCATAACTGCAAGGAAAGCTTATTTTTTATTTCATTTTTAAAATTAAGATTACAATCCTAAACACACTATGGAGTAAGTCCCATTTAATTCAGTGGATTTTATTTCTGTCGCACACGTATTTAGTCTATAAGAAGGTGACAGTACACAGGGTTTTTTAAAACCATATAGTGAGAAAACCCCCTTATAAAATATGGGAGAATATATAAAGAAATACTAGAACCTAAGACCTCACCGACAGAAGCCATGGCAGTAAAAAAGAAAAATTTGAAAGGAGACTGGCCAATGTATAGAATATTAGAAGAAAACAATAACAAATTGACACTGAAGAATTTTGAAGAAATTAAGTTGTACCTGACGGATTAGTTCCAATATTTTCAATTAAATTAAAGATTAAGTATAGATTAAGAAAAAGGATTTGAAAATGAGACATCAGATTTGGAAAAAGAACTAATCCAATCCAAAGGAAAAAATATTTCAAAAATGTACAATCTATATCTTGAGTGGGAGGTAAAAGAAAAGGTAAAAGAAAGGGGTGATAGTGTGTTGAGCCCAAGAACTTGGATATAATATTCACATGAACCAGTGGGAGAAATTATGGAAGGTGGACATGAAGTTTACAGTGTGCTATAATCTTAGAGAAAACATCATGAAAATGATGTACAGATGGCACCTTACGCCGATCAAGTTGTATTAAAATAGATCAGAAGTGTGCTGGAGATGCAAAAAGGGTAAAGGTTTGTATATGCATATGTGGTGGGAATTATACAGTAATGAATTAAAAAAGATACTAAAATTCCCATTTACAAAGAGACCAGACTAGAAGCCTTCTTTTTAGGAATAATGTCAACAGAAATTTTTAAAAATAGCAGACCACTCTTCATGTACGCAACAACAGCAGCCATGATCCTGGTGGCAAAGTGAAAAGACCCCTCACAAAAACTGAATGGCAGGTTAAAATGATACAATACTTATAATTGGCAAGGATGGCAGTGAGAGTTAGAGGATACCCGATGCAGAATATCAATAAGGAATGGATAGTATTTAAAGAATATTTAAAAAACTATTGTGATAACAAAAACCTCCTGGCAGATCTTGAGTGACTCTTGTAATATAAAGGTGAAAAACAATAGAACTTTGATAAGATTTTGGAAAACAGAACAACAATAAGGTACTGTGTGATAAATAACAAAATGAGAAATAGTACAATGAGAATAATTGGAATTATATTTTAATTACTTTAATTTTTTATCTTTACCTTTTTCTTTAATTTCCTTTTTCCTCTTTCTTTGAAAAGTAGTTGTAGATTGTAAGGATGTAGTGTGTGATGTAAATATTTTATTGTTGTGTGCTCTTATGTAGGTTAATATTGATTGTTTAATAGTTAATAATCATAATAATGATTACACTGTAAATTTTAATGATAGGGTTGTCACCTGTTCATGATTTTTATGGGTTGCTCATATTTTGAGACCACAAGGAAATAATATTACAGAGTTCGTTGTTTGTTTGGTTTATCATTCTTGTTGCGTCCCAACAGTCTTCAATGAGTGTGTTTTCATAGATTTCCAAACTATGCATTTAATGGAGGAAATGGTTTCTGATGGTAGGGTCTTTTTAAACTACCCATTTGTTGCTTGTAGAAAAACAATAGGATTCTAGCATTGTAGGGGATTGGAAGAGATGACCCTCATGGTACCTTCAAACTTCTACGATTCTATAATACCGACATTATTTTGGAAGACCTACTTTGAAAAAAGAAAATTGCTGTGAAGAATATCATGGTGTTATGACCATTAATCAATGATTACCTTTGTTTCCAAGTTCTTATTTAAAACAGCTATGACTCAGGAAGTCCATGGTTCAATTCTAATGTCTGCTAAAAGCTCACTAATGTCACAATCCAATGCACACACTGCTCTCAGAGTAAACCCCGTAAGACACAGGCTATGTAGACATTAGTGGATTAAAACACATTGAGGTCATGCCCCCCCTGCTGTGTTTCACATCATTTTAGCACATTGCTGTACATACCAGATAAAGGGTTTAGGTCTGATGTCTTCATCTGATGTGAATTACCTGTTTGGTTTCCTCTTGCCTGCAACTCCTATCCACAAAGCTGTCATCTGCTCAAGTGCAACAACTGTCTGAAATGCACACACCTCAGCTTAATTGAAAAGTGAATGTGGATTATGTTTTTGACATGGTGGGAAACTGGTTTCAGGGCAAATGTATGAAACAGCAGCATTTCTCAATAAACTTTGGAATAGATATGGATTGTGGGAAGTGTCATGCATACATGCGGTGGGAATTCTCTGGAGCCACAGTAAATGGTAATGTGTACACAGCCAAAGATAAGTCTGGGATGTAAGCTCTAGGTGGCCTTGAGCAAGATCCCCTGCCCCCCTGACCTTTGCAGCTGCGATAATGCTGATCTATCTTACAGGGTTGTTTAAGGATTGCAGAAAGGTATTTTTGCTCAAATGCATTAAATTAAAATCTTCATAATCATAACCTGATCGTAATCAGCCTCCTGATGTGACTCCTTGGCGTGCCCACAACTTGTCAAGGTTAAAAAGTGATAACTTTACATTTGAGAAAAGCTTGTACATCAGATTTTAAAACAAAAACCAACTTCTTATAATTGCAACAGTAGAAGTTGGCCTTCTCCCAAGCTGGTGCCCTTCAGTTGGACTACAACTGGTTTGCTGGCTGCGGCTGATGTGAGCTCCAGTCCAAAACATCTGGAGGGCACCAGCTTGGGAAAGCCTGAGACGAGTAGTGACTGCCAACAGAAAGTTGTGGTGTTCCTGTTCAGGGCTCCAGTGAGCCTTAATTAGGAACCACATAGTGGTCTTTGGAGTGCACAGGAGTACAGGGTGGCAGGGTGCACCTTTACCCTCTACTCTTTGAAATTACTATTATTATTTATTGCATTTATATTCCCACAAGTGTCAGTTCCTAGTTTTTAAGACTTCACCGCCCTGCGGCTCCAGTCCATACACTTTGCCATAGTTGAAGGACGCTGTTGCAGGATCCCCTACGAGCAGAGAGCTTGCTCATGGGGATGTGGTGTGTCTGAGGGTTTATCCCTCTACAATGCCGGCTCACCCATGAGGTGAGGTGACTGCCGGGCGACAGGATCCACCGCCCTATTCCTGATGTAAATCTTCCCGAGGGGGAGGTGCCATTTTGGGGTCCGCTTCAGGTGCCAAAATGTCTTGGGCTGGCCCCGCCCCACTCCTTGCCGGTTTGCCCAATCTATTCAAGGACTCCAGCAGACTTATTCAGTTATTTAAAACTCCCAGCGTATTGATTGGGTATTCCGTTAACTTTTTATTATGGGACAGCCCTCCTGGACACCTCTGAAAAATTGGCCTGTTTTGCCAAAGAGCAGCAACTTTGAGGAGAAATGACTGTGGAGACGAGACGGCAAGTTACATTCTCTAGGGAAGCAAACTCTCCGTCTGACAGAACGTCTGGTTTAAATGATTCTTTTATCCTTGTAATGTATTTTATTCTGCCTTGATTTTCTCTTCTGCGTTTTATCTTTTGTAATGGCTTTGGGCTGACAAAATTAATAAGTGATGAATAACAACAACAACAATATAGTCTTTTGTCCCTGTTCTGACAGGGGAAAGGGGTGCTGGAAGGGGTGTCACCCTCAGGGCCGGATTTAGGTTGATGAGGCCCTAAGCTACTGAAGGTAACAGGGCCCTTTATATGTCCAGCTGTCCTTTGTCAATAACAAACTGTCGCTGTTTTTTTGTGTTGAATATATGCTATATGGTAATTTATGGACCTAATGGGAATCTAAAGCCATTTGAACATAACAAAATATGCAGAATGTAGGCACCCTACATATTGCTGTTGTTGTTTAGTCGTGTCCGACTCTTCGTGACCCCATGGACCAAAGCACGCCAGGCACTCCTGTCTTCCACTGCCTCCCACATATTGGTCAAACTCATGTTAGTAGCTTCGAGAACACTGTCCAACCATCTCGTCCTCTGTCGTCCCCTTCTCCTTGTTCCCTCAATCATTCCTAACATCAGGGTCTTTTCTTTTTTATAAATATTTTTATTAAGTTTTCTTGTACATAGTCAGAAATGTAATACAGAAAAGAAGAAAAGAAACAAAAAAAGAAAAAGAAGTATATAAAAAGTCCAACCTTCCAAACCGTTTTTACCAATCCAACTAGACTTCCCCACATCTTCCAAACCCTGCGTTCCTTACAATAAAAACATCAGCAAATTGTTACCTTGTTTCATACCTTACTGTATCTTTCCAGTATTATGTTTCTAAATCCACAATACTGTTTCTCAATCACTTATACCTTAAAATAAACATAATAAAATTACTTCAAATTTCCACCTTGTCTTTCTTAATAACTTAATTTCCAGTTCATCAAATCTAGTTGCTGAAGCTAAAGTTTCCAAATCATGCACATTCTTAACATTCGTACAGCTTATAGTATTTTTGCAAATAGTCCTTAATTTTTTTCCAGTCCTCTTCCATTGTTTCTTCTCCCAAATCTCGGATTCTGCCAGTCATTTCAGCCAATTCCATATAGTCCATCAATTGCGTCTGCCACTCTTCCAGTGTGGGTTGATCTTGTATCTTCCAGTACTTTGCGATAAGAATTCTTGCTGCTGTAGTTGCATACATAAAAAAAGTTCTATCCTTCTTTGACACCTTCTGGCCGACAATGCCCAGGAGGAAGGCCTCTGGTTTCTTGGGAAAGGTGTACTTGAACACCTTTTTTAACTCATTATAGATCATTTCCCAGAAGGCCTTCACTTTTGGGCAGGTCCACCAGAGGTGAAAGAATGTCCCTTCAGCCTCCTTACATTTCCAACATTTATTGTCAGACAGATGATATATCTTAGCAAGCTTGACTGGGGTCATGTACCACCTATATATCATTTTCATAATGTTTTCCTTCAAGGCATTACATGCCGTGAATTTTATTCCGGTGGTCCATAACCTTTCCCAGTCTTCAAACATAATGTTATACCCAACATCCTGTGCCCATTTTATCATGGCTGATTTGACTGCCTCATCTTGTGTGTTCCATTTAAGCAGCAAGTTATACATTCTCGAAAGTATCTTAGTTTTTGGTTCTAACAATTCCGTCTCTAATTTCGATTTATCCACCTGGAACCCAACTTTTTTGTCTATTTTGAAAACCTCTTGAATTTGAGCGTAATGTAACCAATCTCGCACCTTATTCTTTAATTTCTCCAAGCTCTGCAGCCTCCAATTGTCTCCAATTTTTTCTATTATTTCCCAATATTTCGGCCAATTGGCCTCCATATTGGGTCTTTTTCGAGCCATGGCCTCCACCTAACATCAGGGTCTTTTCCAGGGAGTCTTCTCTTCTCATGAGGTGGCCAAAGTACTGGAGTCTCAGCTTCAGGATCTGTCCTTCCAGTTGAGCACTCAGGGCTGATTTCCTTCAGAATGGAGAGGTTTGATCTTCTTGCAGTCCATGGGACTCTCAAGAGTCTCCTCCAGCACCATAATTCAAAAGCATCAATTCTTTGGCAATCAGCCTTCTTTATGGTCCGGCTCTCACTTCCAAACATCACTACTGGGAAAACCATGGTTTTAACTATATGGACCTTTGTCGGCAAGGTGATGTCTCTGCTTTTTAAGATGCTGTCTAGGTTTGTCTCATATATATGTGTATATATATATATATATATATGACTATATATATATATATATATATATATATATATATATATATAGGACCCTATATATATAAATGAGCAAACCAGTGATATTTTAGGGAGCATGCTAGCAGGCGGGGCCCATTACTTACACAACACAAAACACTGTTGCTGTATGTAAGTTTATTTTTATTTTACCTGTTTTTTATCTTATATTTTGGAAATGTACAACCAGTTTTTCCCCCTTTATTTTTTTTGGGGGGGGGGCCCGCAAGAGAGTGGAGCCCTAAGCTATAGCTTCTTTAGCTTAAACGTAAATCCGGCACTGAGTCACCCTATAGCTGCGTCTGAAACGCTTTGTATTGCTCAGGGAAGGGAAGGGCTGAGGCTGCTTTGGACTCGTAACACCCAAAAATCCCCTGTGCAAAACATTCCTCGGGGTAACCTGGGCGCCAACCGCCGACCCGTTTCAAATATCCCGGCTGATATGGTTTCCGCCCACCTCCCTCCGGTGCCTCAGGCATTGCCTTCCTTTCCTCTCTTCCCCAGATCTCGGTCCCCCCGGAACAAATGGTCGCGCGCCGTTGTTTCCGGGAGGAGCCAGGAGAAGTGAGCACCGGCAACCACACGCTTCTTCCGTCTGGGCTGCCCATGAGGAGGAAGGAGTCGTCTGGTAAGCCGAGCTCGGTGGTTTCTGTCCCGGGAATTATTGCTGTTGTCCGAGAAATCCTGACCCTCCCCCCGCGGTAGAAGCGATTTCTCCGAACCATAAGCCGTAAGAAAATCGCTTCTAGGAATGGTAGGAGAAATACTAAGGCAGAGTATTTAAAAACGCGGATCATATCCGGGATGGCGAGCAAAGCGCTCATCCACGTGTAAGGCTAAGAAAATCAATGCTGCTCCCGAACGAAGCACCTCTTCCAAGGCTTGCGAGTTTCTGGCCTCTCGCTTCCCCCGCACGGTTCATTAATAAAGTGCTGTCCCTATTTTGTCTTCCGGGAAGAGGTGCTGAATCGATGCTGGCTAGAAATCGGACCTGCGTGGTGCTACTCGGTTTGCCATTCTTCAGGTTTCATCTCCGCCTTCCAGCTGGCAAAAGAATAGCTGTTAGTGGGGAATGTTGCGTGAGCACCTAGGGTTCTGTTTACCTGCGATTATTTATTATGCTGTTTAATACACACAATCCCTGGTTTACATGAGATGCTTTAACCAAGATACAAGTACTATTCCAATATATTTTTTTAAAAAAATTAAAAACAAAACATTGTGGTAAAACTTGGTGCAGGGCTGGAAGAACCAGGTCGGGGAACAGTGGGAAGGCACGCTCTGCCTCCCCGCTGTCCCCCAAGTGCGCTGATCCCGGGACTGCAGGCAGCTCTGCGCCGCCATCGGGAGCGGGGTGGGGCTTCGCCCCCGGCTCCCGGTGGCCGTGCAGAGCTGCGCTGATCCCGGGACGGCAGGCAGCTCTGCGCAACCCTCGGAGCCGGTCTCCCGAGGGTTGCGCAGAGCTTCCTGTAGCCTGGAGAGCGAGAGGGGTCGGTGCGCACCGACCCCTCTCGCTCTCCAGGCTTCAGCGAAAGCCTGCATTCGCCCCATAGGACACACCCAGATTTCCCCTTCATTTTTGGAGGGGAAAAAGTGCGTCCTATAGGGCGAAAAATACGGTAAGTTCTTAAACCAAGGTACCACTGTACAGCTAGCAATGCTGCCTCCTGAAGAACTTAATGATTGGTTGGAAGCAAAGAAGGGGAGGCAATATAAGGGGAAGCAGACTACTTGTTTCAAGTTATTTAGGGTTTTATATGGCAATAGCAAGACCTTGAACATGGGTTTGGAGCTAACCTCCCCTGATGTGTGCAGTAGGATTTAATTCCAAGTAAACATGGGTGTGTGTGTTCAGACCACACTTTGTGTGGAAGCTAGTATTTTACTAGCTAAAGTGAGCAAACATTCTCCTCCACTTTTATTCCACCCAAGTGGATATACAAAGGGAAAACAGTCAGTTGCCACCTACTGAAAGTTGGGAATTAGGTCATTTTATTTTATCATCTTTGTTTTAGACAGTTGTTGAAGCACCTTCACTTCTCACCCAATGAATGATGCATATTATACATAGTACATTTGTTTGTTTATCTTAACATTACATTGGTAAAAACAGGTATTTTGCCCTGAGTGATAGAACACCAAGAAAAGCGATGGAGGAAAACGATAAGAAACATCACCGCAAGAGACATAGTGGGCCAAAGGCTGGCAAGAAAAGGAAGCGTCATTTGAAAGACTTAGGGCTTGAAGATGAGGAGGATGCCCGGAAAAGAAACCCAAAGGCCTTTGCGGTCCAATCTGCAGTCAAGATGGCCAGAACTTTCCACAGGTGTGGAACTGCTAGACTTTGTTAGCATACTGGTTTGCTCCTCCCTGTTAGAATGCTTTATTCTTACATTTAGCGTTTTCAGCTGCAGGTTGTGTTCTTCAGCTTAGAATTTGTAACTGTATAACACTCTGAGCTGTCTTCATATATATTCACATGATAGATCTCTCTCCATTTTGGTATGATGTATTTTTTCTTAATCTATATCCTGTTCTTTAGGGAAACCAGCTTTTTAGCCTCACAATAATCTTATGAGAATGATTACACTGAGTAACTAGCTGATGACTGTCCACATCTAGGTCCATGAGTTGCAGCTGATCTTTTAGTTCTCATGGTGCTGTATAGGACTCCCAAATCATTTCCATGTAATTTTATGGGACTCAATGCAATCCTGATGTGAATGGATGTAATTAGATGGCATGAGATAATTTCCTTGGATTCCAGGCTGTTGTGGTACATGCAGGGTGGGGGGAGGAATTTGAGGATGGGTGAATATTTGGTCTGAACAACTGGTGTTATTCTTGTTTTTCTGTGTGGCAGGGCACTTGTTCTGTCTACTTTGTAGCTTACAGTAAACGTTATTCTTAAAAACAGGACCCAGGATTTGAAGACGAAAAAACATCACATTCCAGTGGTTGACCGCACTCCATTAGATCCTCCTCCTGTCGTTGTGGTTGTGGTTGGCCCTCCGAAAGTTGGAAAGAGCACCTTGATAAAATGTCTTATTAAGAATTTCACCAGACAGAAGTTAGTTGAAATCCGGGGTCCTGTAACAATTGTGTCAGGTAAGAACTGACCCACATTAACAAAAGCTTATGTACATGTGTGTGTTTGGTTTATGTTTAAAATAATCCTCAGTTCAGACCTACTAACAGTTGGATTTTTTTAAGTACTGTTGATTTTCATGGAAGAAAATGGAAGTGCTTACTGAGTTCTGCTGTTTTGAAATAATTGTGGCTTTAAAGTACATTACTTTGACTGGACCATGCCCTACATAAAAAAATCTATACTTAAAAGCTTGGGAGAATGGTACAGCTTTTATCTAGTGCCTGAAAGTTAGACTAGTTGAGTGTTCTTGGGGAGTGTCCACAAATGGGGTGCCACCACAGAGAAGGCCCATTGGCCCTTTGCCTCCTGCTGCATTTTGGATGGGAGGAAGTACTTGGAGCCAGGGCATCCAATGATCATGAATAGACAGGTGGTCCATATTTGTCTGAAAAGCAAGAACATAATTAGAGGAGTGAAGTGTACTGTACATAATCATATGTGCTATAAGAAAATTTGAATAAACTAAAATCAGCCAAAATCACTTTAATTTCCCTGCTGGCCTATCTGATTTTGACAGGAAACCAATTATCACAGGGTAGTGTGATCTGATGTTCTCAATCAATGAGCTGAAAAGTATTGTCACACTTTTAATGGTAGTACTAAAATCTGTCATGTTTTGCTCTTCACCTTTGTTTACAGGTAAAAAGCGTAGGCTTACCATAATTGAATGTGGATGTGATATTAATACAATGATTGATCTAGCTAAAGTTGCCGATCTGGTGAGTTGTATCAGTATATGACAAGCTTTTCTTGCTATAAAACAACATATGCTAATTATAAACTTGGGAAAACATCATACACTAATTACAAGATGGATACAAGTCAAACTGTATATTTCTCTAGAGCTGAGCTCTATAAGCAGTAGTTATACACTGCAATTCTATGTGTGTGCTTAGAAAAAAGACCTATTCAGTGAATAAATTGGACTGATATACTGGATTAAGCATATTTTCTTTGAAAGAAGGAAAATGTTGTTTACTATGCAACATGCACTTTATTTGATTCAGGTGACCCATTGTTGATAGTTGGATCATTATACAAATTCTTTTCCTTATTAAATTCTCAATATATGCTAGTAATGTTCTGAAAAAAGTAAATTGAGAATTTAATTTATACTGAGCATTAACTTTTTCCAGCTCATTGTTGATCTGCATGTTTCCCCCCTGACAGTTTTCTTTCCATTTCTCAGGTTTTAATGCTCATTGATGCCAGCTTTGGATTTGAAATGGAAACATTTGAATTTTTAAACATTTGCCAGGTACATGGCTTCCCCAAAATTATGGGTGTTCTTACGCACTTGGATACCTTCAAGAATAACAAACAGCTCAAGAAGACTAAAAAGAGATTGAAGCACAGATTCTGGACAGAGGTTTATCAGGTATGATATTGCATCTGTGGCTCACCCTGTGAGTTGAATGTAAAACATTTAGAGTTGTAGGCAGTGAAGCTAGAAGGCTGCATTGTAACTCTTCAGTGTGTTTCTGTTACAATTTCCTTTGGATCCTTCCTGAAAATTTGTCCTTTATATAGTTCCATATTCATTCATGGTTAAAGTCACAAATTTGGATTTGGATTTTAATCTGGAAGATAATTATCTACAGTTTTGTGTAATGAACTTTCCACAGTTCAAATGAGTTTTCAAACCCAGTACAGATTTTGGTACTTGTATGACTTTGCTGTAGGTGCACTCTTTGTATAGCATTTTAGTCTTACCAGTAATCTTGATGCAGGACTGCAGTGCACTGAAAAACATGGCAAGATCACGTTTGCTGCAGTTTGTATAAATTGTGCTTTCCAGAGAGTGCAGGCCAAGTGTATGGATCACAGGTGGGGGAACACACAATGTGATATCCAGAAACATTAGGGGGAAGGAGATTGTAATTCAACTTGGGGATGCAGTCCTGGTGGCAATCCTGCTGGTTATAATGGCCATAGGTGAGCATAACATGCTTGATAAGCAGTTGGGCTTCTCTTTCTCCTCCTGGGGAGACTTCAGAGGTGCATTTTTTTGCTTTAGTTAGCCATTGTTCATTTGGTCATCTGGCATGACAAACTGTGGCCAATACATAGCTCTCCCTGAAATTCTCAGGAAGCTGAATTCCCCCGTCAATATACTTGAGGTGCTTTTTCTTCTTATTGTGCAAAACTGCATCATGTACACAACTCTGTGTTTATTTTCAGAGGAAATCACGCTTATGCTAGAGAAACAGTAAAGTGTAGTGTCTTGCTTCAGTTGTTCTGTGAATTATTCTCTTAATTTGTCAATTTAGGGTGCCAAATTGTTCTATCTCTCTGGGATGGTACATGGAGAATATCAAAAACAGGAAATCCACAACCTGGGGCGCTTTATTTCCGTAATGAAATTCCGTCCCCTTACGTGGCAGACGTCTCATCCTTACGTACTAGCAGACAGGTAATTCCATACCACACACCTCTCATTTCCCCTGTTTCCCTCCCAGCACTCTGCAATGTTGTTAGATGACTTTTTATTTATTTATGTGAAAGTACTGTGAATCTTTCCTTATATTCTGTAGGATGGAAGACTTGACAAACCCTGAAGATATCAGAGTTAATCCAAAGTGTGACAGGAAGGTTTCACTTTATGGTTACTTAAGAGGAACGCACTTGAAAAACAAAAGTCAAATACATATGCCAGGTTGGATACCACCACTTATTTCTTATTTTTTATTTCTTGCAGCACTGTGTCTTGTTAACAAAGGACAGCCTTGTATTAAGAAAAATACAATTTGCACATACATTGTTCCAATGAAGTGTACATGGAGCCCTTTTTAAAAGACTATGTTCCTGCAAACAGCTATCTTCCAATCATCAATATTTTAGGGTTTAAACATTGCCTCCATATTGCAGATTGGAAGGCTGAGGCTGTAATCCTATACACACTTTGCTGGGAATACCTATTGAACCGGAAGTCAGGTGTTTAGTTTTGCCAGTCCATTGCTGTGAAACTCTTCTCCATAAGAGATTTGGCAGGCACCCTTGCTTTTGACTTTTAGGTGTTTCTTGAGACTTTTTTTATGCTTACAGGCCTATGCAGTTGTTTAATTTTTTTACTGAGTAGCCTGTTACTTTAATAAATATTTTATATCACTTTTAAAGTTGTATTGTAACCTGCTATTTAAGTAAATATAGAAAATACAGAAAAGTAAAAAACAAATATGGGAGATATATAATTAAAACTTGGGGTTTGTTCATATAGGCATTTTGCCAGCTGGGCTCATTTTGCCAGTCTCTCTTCATGAGATTCCTGTACCCTAACAATAAATTAAAAAATGTGGTAGGAGGTCTCATCCATACAGTACTTCATTGACCTAAGATCACTAACACAGTGAAATCACTGTGGTCATTTTGCTGCATGCGTGGCTAATTTTTAGCAATTCCTACTTGGACCCCGTTTTGATTTTCTGTGCTTCTTCTCATCCAGGCGTTGGGGATTTCACAGTGAGTGATGTCAGTTTCCTGCCAGATCCCTGTGCGCTCCCTGAACACCAGAAGAAGCGTTCCTTAAATGAGAAGGAGAAGCTTATTTATGCACCACTGTCAGGTGTTGGGGGCTTAGTTTATGATAAAGATGCAGTTTATATCGACCTTGGAGGAAGTCACACACATAAAGAAGAAGAGGTGAGGGTTAATTCTTTAGCAGTTGGTAATGCAGTGTTAATTCTTGTACAGTACTGAAGCCAGTTGTATGTACCCCTGACAGACTTCTCTCCCCAGCCTGCTTGATGAGATGTAATCTCTTGGCATAAGTACCACTATGGTCTCAGCTAATTTACGCAAACAGCAAAATAAGTATATTCAGAAAATAGTTGCTAACAGAATTTTGGTTTGTCAGGAGGAAACAAGACCAAACCATGAACTAGTCCAGAGCCTCATCTCTACGCACTCCACTATTGATGCCAAAATGGCGTCAAGCAAAGTGTCTCTCTTCATGGATTCCCAACCGCTAGAGACTGACATTGACAACCAAGGGTAAGTTGATAACCCTTGATTTCCAAGGGGGCAGTTGAGAGAATATTTTACTTTTTAACGTTTGCAGTTTTAGTCAGCCTAGCAAGCAGATTTTGATGTGTCCCAAAAAGTTTTTTTGGGGAGGCGGAGACCGTTTATGGCTCCGGAATCAATATCAAAATCCTTTGCATGGGGTCCCCATGCTTAAGAACTGCAGCACAAGGGTATTGACAGCCCTTTGTTTTGGAAGTCTCCCCCTATTTCTCCTTTCCACCCCAAGGTTGGAGGTGGATAAATGTCATTTGGGGAGTTTTCAAAGAGCAGCATTGGGAGGGAAAAAGGGTTTTCCTTCCTTGTGCAAGGCGCGTTCTTACTGCGCACCAGCGGATGGGTGATTGGGGCTTTTCCTTTCTCCAGCAGAGAAACAATCAGGAACTTATGTTAAGCTCCCAATTGTTCCTTTGAACAATCTTTACCTGTGCCACCCCCGACAGAGCGGGTGAGTGTGGCTTTCCAAAAACAGCCTCACAAACCAAATTTGACCTATGGCCTGGAAGCTCCCCAAATATTCTCTGCAGTATCTTTGTTTTCGAATGGTTCGTGATACTTCATTTTTGCTTCTTTTGGAAGTCTGTTTGAGATGCCTAAAGAAGAGAAGGAAACTGACCCACATACTGGGAGGGTACGTCGGAAGGCACTATTTGAAGACGAGGAAAAAGAAGATGGTGGAAGTGATGAGGAGGAAGATGAAGAAATGTCTGAGAGTGGTAGTGATGGTGATGATGAGGATGGGCAACAAAGTGATGAAGATTTCCCAGATCCGGAGCTGGCCCTGAGATCTTCCAAGCGTTTTAAAAAAGAACCCAAACAAGGAACCCTAACAGAACTTCCAGCATTTGCTGATAGCGATGACAATCTTGAGATAAGTTCAGGTGAGGAAGAAGAAATGGGCCTTGATGTGGACGGGGAAGATGGAGAAGGAGATGGACAAGAAAGCGAGGAGGAGAGAGTTGCTGATTCTGAATCTACAGCCGGAAACACAGATTTATTGAATAGGTCTGCATGTGGTCAAATGGACAAAGAGGAGAGAAATAGTAGAAATCTGCGTAGAAAGGTGGCTGCTGCTACAGATTCTGGAAATGGGACAGCAGAAGAAGCATCAGCATCTGAGATGGAAGAATCATCCGCGGAGGACAAAGGAGAATCAATGGAGGATTCTGATACGGAAGAATCTGAGGGGGAAGATTCCCAGCCGCAGTGTGCTGGAGTTAAAACACAGGAATCAAAGTTTGACAAAAGCGAGGATGATGTTGAAGGTCTGTTGAAAGAGGAAGAGGAGTATAAAGAAGCCTCTGACTTTTCTCTAGATACAGTTGGTATGTACACACTGCTCTCTTGGCATGTTTGGCATGACATTCAATTGAGATTGCCCACCTTCTTTGGTGTTGTTCATTTGCTAGTAAAAGGAGCTGTGCTACTTAGGAATTATGATGGTCTGCCAATCATTTCTGTAGCATAAATGTAGTTCAGTTTAATTGCTCTTTTGTATTTTTGTTTTCATATTTCTAGTGGAAGAGGATAAAACTGTAGGTCTGTGTGCCTGTGTCCCACTGAGCTGAATAGATATGTATAAGATTACCTTGTGAACCATGGGTTGGATCCAGACCAAGTTACTTGCCCTTAGGTCCTATTGAAATCAATTTGAAAAGTTAGTCATGACTTAATTTAGGCTGCAATCCGAATCTCATTTACTTGGGAGCAAGTCCCATTGAATTAAGTAGGTCTTACTTCTGTGTAGACATGGTTGGGTTTGTGCTGTTAGTCTCAATGATCACAATGTGAACTGTGGGCAACTAATTTGCATACCTACTTAGTCTTACGTCCTATTGAATTCAACAAGGCTCACTCCCTGCTAAGTGTAGTTAGGACTGAAGTCTCAGTTTGGATCCAGCCCCATGCATATGAGAGGGAATTAAGAAAAAGTGAACTCACATAGGAACTGGAGAAAGTGAATAATATTTTGGAGATTAATGACAGCAGGGACCATTTATATTAGTGGTAGAATGGACAGTTGCGAATCTGAGCGAGCATTGAATCTGCTCAGTTAAAGAAACCATGTTGTTTCCCCCCCCCCCCCCCAGGTGCGCTTAAGTGGAAAGAAGGCATTACTCAAAAGGCAGCTGAAGTATTTCTGAGGCAACAACAATCGGCTCCCAATCTTCGCAAACTTATTTATGGAACAGGTATAATAAATTCACTGCTTTCCCTTAAACAGTTTAAGAAAAGGGACTAACAGACTGGGTTGTGGAAGGAGAGAAAAAAATAACATGTTAAACATTTGTGGTACATTGGCTGCATGAAACAAGAAAAGGTCCAACTCTTTCCCATTTTATGAAAGCTGCTCTGGTTGGTCCCAGAATATTTATTTGCAACCAAGTGTGGTCCCTGATAGGCTTTCTGGGTTCTAATCTGTGTCCTTCAGCACAGTTGACCAGCTTCCCAGCAGTTGGCTCAGCCCAAAATCAGATTGTTGGAATCAAGTTTCAAGTTCTTAAGAGGTTATTGGTTATTTTGTAGCATATCGACCATGCTGATGATTAAGGGCAGGTTACCTCTTCAGCAAACAATAACACAGATTGAAATTAAGAAGCTTGGCAAGCTATTGTTGGAAAAGACAGAAGATATTCCAGTGAGGTGGATCAACTTAGGTGGATCAGCTTAATAACAAAAGCAAGAAGAGCAACTAAGATGACATTATTAAGTGTTGATTATGATATAATATTGCTATGTTAGAGGAGAAGAGACTTGGAATTCAAAGAATAAGAGTCAAGATCTTTGTCATACATTTTGTAATAGAGGATACAGTGGTACCTCGGATTACATACGCTTCAGGTTACACACTCTGCTAACCCAGAAATAGTGCTTCAGGTTAAGAACTTTGCTTCAGGATGAGAACAGAAATCGTGCTCTGGCGGTGCGGCAGCAGCAGGAGGCCCCATTAGCTAAAGTGGTGCTTCATGTTAAGAACGGACCTCCGGAACGAATTAAGTACTTAACCTGAGGTACCACTGTCTTTATTTTTCACTGCAGAAAAACAAAATGCCTTTCTCTCAAGCTCTCTGGCATATGCAGAGGACTGGAAGAGCGATGGGGCTGTTTCTCAGTTGTGCAGACATTTTCACTATGCATCCTAAACCACTGGACAAGAGAGTGGGTGGAGGGAGGGAATCTATGTCAGTGAGCATTCTTCTCACCAGAAGACAAAACCCATTCAATCCTGGGGAATGGATTTGCGGGTGCTTGCTCCCGACTCCTTAAGCTTGCACCCTAGTAAAGAAATATTACAAGATGCAACATTCCCAGGGCTTCCTTTCAAAGTATAACTGTGAAGCACTTCTGTTTTTATTCAGTGGCTGAGGATGAGGGGGAGGAAGATGAAGAAAACAATGAGCTTGGAGGGTTGTTCCGCATCAGCCGTCCCAACGAAGAATCAAAGCGAAAAGCCGATGCCCTTGACTGCTCCAAATTCCCTGTGGAAACCCCACAAGATTGGGACTTAGACGAGGTGCTTACTGTAGATTCTGTATTCTTACTGTATTTTCAGTGCTTACTGTATTCTTAGAGCAGTATGCTGGAGGGATGGTTGGTTGGTGTGCCCTTCACACAGTCCGAGCTGTTCAAGAAATTTAATAGAGGGAGAATTAAGAGAAACAGCTTCTAGGTGGCAGATGCACTGGGAGGACTTATTTGCTAGATTTATATCCCAGATACTGTATTCATAATAAGACAGTGCATACGGTATATGCTCACTTGCTGGTATCAATGGAGGTTGGGAGGAGTAGAAGTGGTGATGATGGTAGAAACATAATTTACCACTCCCACAAATTTGAGGATCTTTGAGAATTGTGGATTAGACTTGCAAAAAGAGAGGAGCTGGATTTTGGAAAGGAAAAGAAGCAACAATCAATAGGGTGGAGATTAGTAGGGAACTAAACTGGCAATGTTTGGGAAGGATGGTTAAGGAAGGAGTGGCAGTATTTGAATTGTGCATGCATTTTTTTTTTGTTTATGTTTGTCTATGCTGGTCAAATGGAAGGATAATTTTTAGGGCAGGTAGTCTTTTCTGTGTGGAAGGGTGCATAGACTAAGAAAGCCACTTTGAGGCATGATACTGCAGATCAGGTATAGGCAAACTCTGCCTTCCAGGTGTTTTGGGACTACAATTCCCATCATCCCTGACCACTGGTCCTGTTAGCTAGGGATGATGGGAGTTGTAGTCCCAAAACATCTGGAGGGCCGAGTTTGCCTATGCCTGCTGTAGATTATTTGATGCCTCACTTACATGTTGAGTATCCAGTTTACTGTACCTGATAGTCCTTCATTTTTGAAAACACAGTGTCCAGATCTTACTTTCATGGCTTCCTTGACAAATGTGTGCGTTGACCGTGTTCAGAAAAAACAATAGATTAGAAATATTAACGAATGTTTTTGTATGGGCGGCTCAGATTGTTGCAACTGGTAAAATAATTGCCGCTACAGTGGGTCAGTTTTAGAATTAGCGTGTGTTTGCAGCAGAAAACAAGTTTGCTACTCTGCCTGCAGGTTATGGACAGTATCAGAGACTGTTTTGTGACTGGAAACTGGGAAGCTGATAAAGATGCTGCAAAACTGTTGAAGGAGGATGGTAAGTTGGAGCCTTTTCCTATTGTTCTCTTAATAGTTGGAGGGAAAGGTCTGAGCAGCTATGGGTGGACCTGCTTCCGGGCTAGCTTTAGTGGGTAAGGGCTGATGAAAATATGGGTTTCAGCAGGGGGGGGGGGGGAGAGTTCTGCATGTGGAGACAATGCTGAAAACCGTAAGGAGGGTTTGGGAGGGACACATTTTTTTGTTTGTTTGTAGAAAAACAGTATCTGGGAGATCGTTTGGGAGATCTGTGGAGCAGGAATGGGCTCTGGAAATGGCTGATTTCCTTTATTAGAAGATCTGAGTGCCATTGCACTCATCTCCTTGTTTTAGTGGAAGACTTCGTATAGCCACTGAATGTATGCACACAGAAGACAGAGCACAAAAAAGTCCACACATATATACCACCTCCCACCTGCCAGTTTTTCATGTATTATGAAAATATCACAAATGAAGGGACCATGGGGGCTTGGTGGGGTTGTGTGTGTGTGTGTGTGTGTGTGTTTGAATGAAAACACATTCAGATGCATGCGTAAAATTTATCGATGACAAGCTGAAAGATTTACTGCATAGGAGAAACTAAGGCAGAAAATATTAATGATTTTGCTGATGTTTACTTTTTATAGAAGAATTATATGGCGATTTTGAAGACCTTGAGACAGGAATTGTACACAAAGGCAAAGCAGCTGATCAAGGAGATGAAGTAGGTTTGAGAGAATTAACTGTGATTCATTTGTTGAACAGGTGTTCAAAGCTAGGAAGTTACAGATTCTCTTTTCAAGAGAGACCCAAATTCTTCAGCAAATATATGATACAGATCATGGGAATTTGAAAATATTCAGCATATTTTTTTCTCGGTGTTAGCAGATGTGTATTTGTTCTTTGTTTGCAGTTTTTGAGTGTCATTGCATCTCTTCTGTGTGGGACTCATAATTACCTTTGAACTGTTCAGAGCCCACAACTTTTTCCCTACAACTTTTTCCTTACTTTGTAGGATATCAGCAGCCATTTACTAGAGTGCTGTGCAGCAGCATGTAGCTCATCTTAAGCTCTTGTCAGAACTGCTTAAATTCTCACATGACACTTGTCAAGTGGATTACAGTGGCAATTTTTTAAAGATTTCACAGACACTATAAACCCAATAATGTTTATCTGTTAATGATGCACAGATTGAGTTTGAACATTTTTTTGCCATTTTGACTCCTTGTTACTGATGATCACTAGTTAATTACTTGAATGGGCAAGCCATAAATTTTGATCTTTCTTAGGCCTTAGGTCTAAGTTGAAAACAAAAAGCTGCAGTATTAAGATGACTTGTAATTTTGTTCCCTGAGGACAAAACATACAGAATAAAGCTCTCTTCCCCCTGCCTTCCCCATTAGGCATCAAGCGAAGAAGAGAAAGAGAATAATAATGGGAAAGATGACAAATCTGGTGAAGAGGAAGAGGAAAAGAAGAAGCGCATGGATAAGAAACGCAAGCTGAAGAGGATGTTTGATGCTGTGTACGATGAAGGAGATGCCACCTACTTTGATGACCTAAAAGGGGAGATGCAGAAACAGGCACAGGTATAAATTTCATACCTGATCGGGAGCTTCTGTAGCTTAGTGGCCAGAACTGCAAGACTGAATTAGATCGGACTTACTTCTGAGTAGACATGGTTAAAAGGTTGAAATATGGTTCGGGATATCTCTGGTTTGAATTTCCCTCTTTTTCCACAATTCTAGGTAACCCCTTCGTGTCAGCTTCAACCCTTATTTATCATAAGAAAAATAACACAATGTATGTGAAATGGTTTGAACTCTCTAACATGCACTCTCCAGCTGTAAGGCACTAAGTATTATACAGCTTGATGGCAATGTTTTATAATTTGAAAAGAATGTGTACATTTTCCTTCTAGTTCATTAACCTGTACCAGGAGGCTCATAATGCAAATGTTCATTATTATCATTATTGGTTTACAAGTATTTTTTCGGTCAGTTTAACGGATCTCCGAACTGCTTCTGTCACACAGCTTAACCGGACTGAATTTGAAGATCAAGACGACGAGACCAGAGTTCAGTATGAGGGATTCCGGCCTGGAATGTATATACGGATAGAACTGGAGAACGTCCCATGTGAGCTGGTGCTGCATTTTGACCCACACTATCCAATTATCCTGGGTGGCCTGGGAAACACCGAAGGAAATGTGGGATATGTGCAGGTACGCAGTCGCAACACTATGTTCTCCTTTATGGTGCAGAATTCTTTTGTGTCTCAGTTCATCGCCTCCTGTGTGACCACATTTTCCCACTCCTATATTTCTGGGTTAGGGTTGCAGCACTTGCTTATCCCACTTTTCAGATAATTATTGTCCTGCAATGCAGCTTTCCTCAGGGAGAGAGGGATGCCATGGTATCAGGCTTACCAACTAAAAAGGCAATATTTGCAAGGGAAAGTGGGTGGAGGGAAGGTAGAGGAGGGAGATTCACCCATCTGGTCCAGAACAAAGCATTTATCCCCATTTGGGGCTGGGCTGATCTTTTCTTACTTGCTTATTCAGTGCCAGAACAATTGCACTGAGTGTGGAAGAAGCTTTCATAAGGAGATTCTTTGAGCAGTGCCGCTCTTCTTACCTCCATGGAATCATATCTAGCTGTTTCTTCACATGAATGGCATTCCAATTTGCTGCTACATAAAAATCCTTCGTTTTTTTGCCATCCTAGTGTGCCTCCACATTCCTTGCCTGCATCTCCTTTCTGCAGACCCTTGTCAAAGCTGGTTCTAGAGCATAATTGTGCTACCAAGGCTGCCAGCCCTTGTGTGGAATGTCTCTTCTGCTCACAGAAAGGCTATCTTACACCTCATGATAAAGATATTCATGAGAGATTATACTCAGCTCAGCTCACAGCTAGTTCTTAGGCAAGACTTCGCAGAACTTTCCTTCCATTCGATGGTCCTTTGTATCAGTCACTTTGAGGATGAAAGTTGCAAAATATTCTATGTGTTTCCTTGATCCCTGTTATCATTTTCTGTTTCCAACTTCTCAAAACACCAGGCACCGAACCACTCACTGCATTTTATACAGTGCAAGATGGCCTCAGTACTAAGACAGGATAAGGGACTGCTGAAATAATTACAGGCATAAATGTAGGAGTTTGCTTTTGATGAAACATCCTTGCTTTTCCTCAGATGCGCTTGAAGAAGCATCGTTGGTATAAGAAAATACTTAAGACTCGCGATCCTCTCATTTTCTCATTGGGCTGGAGGAGGTTTCAGACGATCCCTATGTACTACATCGAAGACCATAATGGCCGTCACAGGCTGCTCAAGTATACACCACAGCATATGCACTGTGGCACAACTTTTTGGGGTAAGAGCAAACTCTGCAACTTTCCAGCCTCAGGAACAGCACTGGTAAAGCCACCTAATGATGATGAGGCTTTATGTGGTGGAATTAGAGGGGGAAATGCGAAACCTGCACCTCTGCCTCGTTTATCAAATTTACAGGGCTAGAAGGAGATTGACTGAGCCACAGTCAAGAAAAAGGGTTTGCTATTTCAAGGCATGGATTATGTCTTGTTTACCTAGCCAGGGTGTAGGATAAGAAATCATCCCTGGTTCACACAATGGTAAGCCAAGATAAGGGAAGCTTGATAAAAACTGAGATAAGTAGATACTGGCAGCCATGCAGGGGGAGGAAGGGGGAGCGTGTGAGTCAAGCTTTGAGCCAAAAACAAATTTAGTTCATCATAATAAGGCTAAGCCATGGCTTAGCATGGTTTTTTCCTGTCCTGGATCCCTATGTATTGTTGGGTTGTAATTCACATAATCTGCAGCCAGCATGGCCAATGATCTGGGCTGATGGGAGCCAGGATTCCAACATTATATGCAAACCCAAAGTTGAGGAAGGCTGGTTTAGTGATACATGTGAACCTGGCCACCGTGTTAAGAGCCAGGTCCAAGAAAGCTTCGTATTTCTTTACCTTAAACCATGCTCCCTTGATTATTACTTGTGCCAGGGGGTGGATATACAGTGGGCGCTCGGGTCGCGAACGTGATCTGTGCGGGATGCACGTTCGCAACCCGTGTCTGTGCGCGTGCAGGTTGCAATTCAGTGCTTCTGTGCATGTGCAAAGTGCAATTTAGCGCTTCTGTGCATGCGCAACTGCCAAAACCCAGAAGGAACCCGTTCTGGTACTTCCGGGTTTTGGCGGTCTGCAACCTGAAAAAACACAGCTGTAACCCGAGGTATGACTGTATTAAGAACATTACCTCAGTTTTGAAAGGAAGCATTTTGTATTTGCTTTTAACTCCCTCGTTTGCCCTGGGTTTTACTTTTCTCACTACGTTTTTAAGTGAGGATATTCGCCTTTGAACCATACACTGAAGGTTTGGGTCAATCTTGTTTGTTAGGTCCTATCACGCCACAGGGAGCAGGATGTCTGGCAATCCAGTCAGTGAGCGGAGCAACAGTAAGTATTTACCATGGACGGTTTATAGTTGGCCTAGGGTGCATTGCAGGGGGTTGGACTAGATGACCCTCAGGATCCCGTCCAATTCTATGATTCTGTTGGTGGATTTATTTGTGAAGTGTGCAGGACGGCCATATGGATAGATAAGTAATGTAGGAAATAAGATACAGTACTCGGCTTCTGCTTGCTAGGGCAAGTTCCTTGGTGAAATGCTTCCATTAGTCAAGGGAGGGGGAAGAAGGGAGGAGTTTCTCCTGTTGCATTGCTGAGTTTTGGACCAAGCAGAAGCAACGTGAGAGTCTCACTATTTCTGTATGTCGTGTGAAGCCAGGTGCGATGTGGGAGGCCCTTCTCTCCCCCAGCTTCTTAGGTATACATACACATACAGTAAGCCCGACCAATATTTATAGACCCATGAGCAAAATAAATGAGAAATGGAGAAAAGCACCCTGAAACCTGCACTTTCCAATGCATGTGCACGCCCCACCCTGTCTGCCCGCATGTGTGTTCGTACATGCGTGCACCTGGATAGCTTATAACAAATACAAGCAAGTTTCTGTGCTTTATATTTCAGCCTGATTTTCGGATCGCTGCCACTGGAGTTGTGCTTGACTTAGATAAGTCCATAAGAGTTGTGAAGAAATTAAAGTTGACCGGTTTCCCATTCAAAATTTTCAAGAATACAGCATTTATCAAGGTATGTGTTTGAGCAGTAGGAATGTTGAGGACCCTCTTGGGGGTCAGCAGAGTAGTAGTTCCACCGCCTTCAGAATTTTGGTGGGTGGGTGGGTGGGTCCCACCACCACCACCAAAAAGCTGCAATTTCTGTAGCAGCCCTTGAGTTGTGGAATTCCCTACCTATAGAAGTGCATCTGGCACGACCAATATGCAGCTTTTGGCAAATGCAGAAGATGTCGACCTTTGCTTGTTGACACCTGAGATGCGTGTTCTCAGGACTTGCCCTATTCCTGCAGCTTTAATTTGTTGTAGCTGTTTTTAAATATTTAATTATAACCCACCCTGGGAGTTGCTAGTGAAGGGTGGAGAGTACATTTAATTACTGCTGTTGTTATTATTTCCAGAGGCAGCATACCTCTTAATGCCTGCTCAGGGAAGTTTTTAATATTTAACGCTGTATTGTTTTTAATACTTGATTGGGAGCTGCCCAGAGTGGCTGGGGAAACTCAGCCAGATGGGCAGGGTATAAATAATAAATTATTCTTAATATTACCTAGGCTGCCAGCAATGGTGATGAACTATGGCCCTGTTTCAGCTGCCCCTAAAACATCTGGCTGGCTTCTGTTGTGCACAGGGTGTTATGGATCCTTGGCCTGATCAGCAAAGCTGTACCTACCAAAAATGGTAGCCAGGATCCTGAATCTTTGTCCCTAACCTTTCCCTACAGTCCTCAACTCCATTGAAAGAATAGCAAAAGCGTCATGTGCCGGGTGACACCCTATGATCTTGGATGCATAATGGATATTTTAAACGCCCAATGCATGTTTCTAAAAGCCTTACGCAATTTTCCTATTAAGTCAACATCTCCTGTGTTGCCTCTTTGTGCCTCCGATAAGGACCTTATTGAAATGTGTTGGTCATTTTCCAGGACCATTTTGAAGTTGCTCCCCCACCCCACACCTTTTAAAAACTTCTTTGTGTTTTAAACTCCTTTGGGAAGGAGCCTTTTTTTATCTGTCATGCTCCATTTTGAAGTTCAGACCCTATCTTGGAAGTCAGCTGGGTGTAACTGGGTGCTATGACTCACTCAGTGGCTCCATTCTTTGCTGTTATCTCTCTTAGGAGACAGTTTGGAACAGGCACCTCCCACAAAGACAGTATCTTTCCTTTTTGAAATTCAAAGTCTTCACCTAGCTCCCTTTTGTGATGCAAGCATCTCTTTTCAGTATGTTTTTTGAAGACGGACAAGAAGTCTAGTATGGTTGTTTTGCAGTGCAGGTAGTACTTCCACATCAAGTAATCCCCTTTTTTTTACACCACGTCTTCCAATTTTCTTAGTATTTTGATATGGAGTGACCCTCCCGTGTGAGCTTCAAAATCAGTTAGGGCCAATAAACTGGGTTTGAACTCTGATGAAATGGAGCCTCTGTAGGTAAGTAGCTCCTGCAGAGTGTTAGAAACTCAGATATATAATCTAATCACCAAATGGCTTCTTAAACCTAGACTATGGTTGCCACAATGGAATGTCTAGGTGCCATCCCCCACCCACCCTGATGGGATTTTATTAGTATTATTAGCCATTCCATTACTATATAGTTTTATATTTTAAAGAAGAAATCCCAAAGCAGTTTACAACACATTTAAACAAACCGGAATAAAACTAATTCAGCTTTGATTGCAATTGGACCCGCACCAGTTGCAAAACACACCTGGCGCCTGGCTAATTTTGAGCACTGCTCCTGTGTCAAGAGGATAGGCCAGCAGCCTGTTCTGGACAGGGTTGCATGCCCTCCAAAGGAGTAGATCAGGCACCCCCAACCTGTGACCCTCCAGATGCTTTGGCCTACAACTCCCATGATCCCTAGCTAACAGGATCAGTGATCAGGGATGATGGGAATTGTAGTCTAAAACATCTGGAGGGCCAAAGGTTGGGGATGCCTGGAGTATTTGTCGTTAGAGGCACAAATGACATATGTGGCTAGGAGTTTCTTTGGGACATAGGAAGCTGCCTTATACCACGTCCATTGGCCCATATTGTTCAGTATGGTCCACAATGATTGGCAGCAGCTCTCTGGAGTTTTAGACATGGAGTTTCTCCCAGCCTTATCTGGGCTGTTGTTGAGGAAGGAACCCAGGAACTCCTGCAGGTAAAGTACTTCCCCTGCAGGCTTTTACAAGCTTTGTCTGGTGTGTCAGCTATGACCATGTCTGGACTGGGATAACTTGGGCACTGTAGCCCATGCCTTTGTAACATCAAGGTTGGATTACTGCAGTGCACTCTCCGTAGGGCTGCTCCTCATGCAGAAGCTCCAGCTGGCACAGAACGCAGCAGCTGATGGGGGCAACATACTGTACCTCTGTTTAACCATCTGCATTGGCTGCCCACTTGCTCCCAGACCAGGTCCAAGGCTCTTGTGTCAGTATACAAAGCTGTGGACAACTTGGGTGCAGGATCTCTTAAGGCCTGTGTGAGCCCTTTTATCTCTGCTCAGTCACTGGGTGAGCGCTGTAAGTTGTGGCTTGTCTTACAGAGGCCTTGCTGTGTTAAAGAGCTCACTGCTTGTCCTATGTGGAGTGGAGCACAGTCCCAGCAGAGATCTGGCAGGCATCCTCACTTTTGATTTTCAAGCGTCTCTTTCAAGCAGGCCTTTGCAGCTGTTGAATTTTTGTGATAAGCCAGTCACTAATGATTGTATGGTTCTAAATCAAAGCTTTGCAAACATTTCATGTTAGTGACACACTTTAGACGTGCATCATTTCATGGCACGGTAATTCAGTCTTACTATTAAACCAGAGGTTAAACTAACCCCTTTCCAGCCCCAGAAGGAGCATGGGAAGTATTGACACTGCAGCTGACACACTAACATGTCACGACACACAGTTTGGAAAGTTCTGTTCTGAATGGTGCTTCACGTTTTAATGTTGCACACTGCCCCAATATGATATGGTGGCATAAGAATAATTCTATTAATAAATCAGTAAAGCATACAGGGCAGTCATCTGGCTGTCTCCTCTGTTCCCCAAGGCCTCACAGAAGCCTACGCAGCTTTGGTATAGAAGGGTGCTTTTGGTGATATTGCAATATCAAGCTCAGCATGAAGTTTTTCATTCCTACTTTGCTTCACGTCAACATAGGGGATGTTTAACTCTGTACTGGAAGTGGCCAAGTTTGAAGGCGCAGCCATTCGTACTGTGAGCGGCATCCGAGGTCAGATTAAAAAAGCCCTGCGGACACCCGAGGGTGCCTTCCGAGCCACCTTTGAAGATAAGTTGCTGATGAGCGGTAAGTGGCACCTTCCAGTTGCTTTGCAGGATGATTCTTTCAGGAGCCTTTCTTTTCAGGAATTGCCAAAGGTGAGGTTGCACCCCTGTCATATCTGTGGAATGAATTGCACAGTCTTTCTGAGAGGGCAGGTTTCTCAAACTCTGCTATGCCTCCTTTAATGTAAAAAAGCTCTGCCCTCTAGTGGTGATCAGTGAAGTTGTCACACCAGGCTGGTATTTCTGATCATAGTTTCAGTGCATCCCTCCCCCCCACCCCTATAAAAAAGTATTGGTAGCAAGGGGTTAGTTTCAGAGATGCTACATGTGTTCCTATAGTTGTAGCAATACCGTTCTGATTTTTACATTTATAGTAAGAGGCAAACTCAACAAAGTTATGTTTCTGCTTTGTGCTCTGGATTGCTGTCGTCTTTATGACCTTCTCAGATTCCTGTGGTGGCAGTTGGCGTGTTCAGCTTCTGTACAGGGCTACAGTTTTGTATTTTACTGTGTGGCAGCAGGACCGGGGTCTTGCACATAACAGCAGAGTGAGGTGGTAGAATGGGCAATGCCACCTTCTGCTGGGAAAACCTCTGTATAAGTAGAAAACTAGTGGTACAGGGTAACGGTTGAGCCAGAACCTGATGCGCTGGTTTTGTATTGTGTTCTACTTTCACATAAGGGAGATGCAGAAATGGCATTCTCCTGCCACTCTTCTCGTCTCAGGGCTCCATTGCCTCACTCTGCTTGCAGGTCTAGGAGGGGAACCCCTTAAGATGCAAAGCTGTCATCCAGATATGTGGTCATGGGGGTTCACCTGCAACTCTGCAAAGCTTGCCTCCTTAAAACAGTTTTAAAAGCTTAACCAATTTCTTCCCTTTCTAGATATTGTTTTCTTGCGGACTTGGTATCCTGTTTCCACCCCAGCCTTCTATAACCCAGTGACTTCCTTGCTAAAGGCTGTGGGTGAAAAAGACTCCTGGGCAGGAATGAAGACAACAGGCCAGCTAAGGCATGAGAAGGGCATCAGACTAAAACAAAATAAAGATTCTCTTTACAAGGTAGGGGGTGTATGTTGTTTCGTGTCAAAATATGCATAGATTTTATCTTGAATTGCCTTTGATCAGCAACACTCAATAGCGGCACTATTAGTGAAATAGTGGAGGCTCTGATAAAATACTGAGTGTGCAGTGGCACAGGAAATTAAGCATAGTCCTGACCTTGAAAGCTTCCCCAGTCCACCATCTTTTTTTCCACCTCTGTCATCTTCTCACTCTTTCATTGAAAGAGGACAACTCTGCTTTCTCATCTCAGAGTGGGGAGGAAAAGCCCTATTGTATGGCTCTTTCCTTAGTAGTATAACTTACTCCCGATTCATGAGTTTGGTGCTATGTTTGCAGAGTCAGTGATTCTCATAGAATCAGCGTTGAAAGGGACCCTGAGGGTTATTAGTCCAACCCCTGCAATGCAGGAATATGCAGCTGTCCCTTATGGGGATCGAACCTGCAACCTTGGCATTCTCAGCACCATGCTCTAACCAGCTGAGTTAGGACACTGACAAACTGGAACGTGTCCAGAGGAGGGCAACCAAAATGGTCAAAGGCCTGGAAACGATGCCTTATGATTCCTCGGTTAAGGGAGCTGGGCATGTTTAGCCTGGAGAAGAGGAGGTTAAGGAGTGATATGATAGCCATGTTCAAATATATAAAAGGATGTCACATAGAGGAGGGAGAAAGGTTGTTTTCTGCTGCTCCAGAGAAGCGGACACGGAGCAATGGATCCAAACTACACGAAAGAAGATTCCACCTAAACATTAGGAAGAACTTCCTGACAGTAAGAGCTGTTCGACAGTGGAATCTGCTGCCAAGGAGTGTGGTGGAGTCTCCTTCTTTGGAGGTCTTTAAGCAGAGGCTTGACAACCATATGTCAGGAGTGCTCTGATGGTGTTTCCTGCTTGGCAGGGAGTTGGACTCGATGGCCCTTGTGGTCTCTTCCAACTCTATGATTCTATGATCCACCTGGTGATTTTGTGCCTGAGATTCAGGATAACCCTGAGGGAGGACCTTCTGTGATTTCACAGGCCTATGTAAAGCGGGTTGGGCAACATGTGCCCCTTATTCCAGATGAGGTTGAACTACAACTCTCATCAGCCCCAGCCATTAGCCCTGCTGGCTGGGTCTGGTGAGAGCTGGAGTCCCAACATGTTGAAGTGGAAGGCACAATTTCCCCACTTCCGATTAGTAAAGTATTCCGGCTTTAAAATTATAAAATTGCTTTCAGCCCCCTTGCTAGATATGCGGCAGTACATAGAACAGGATTCTGTCTGTCCGCAACAGTTGTGACATCATTTGATCTGTAAAATGATGATGAAGTCTGTTCATGAGACCCTGTTTTTAAATTACATTTATGCTAAGGGAGCCACTGCAAGACAGTTCCCTCCTGCGTTGCTCAGATAACATAAATAGAGCTCAGCCAGTGACTCTTGCTCTTGTCAGTATAAGCTAGATGTCATCACAGGCAAAAATGACAACATGAACTCCTCCTACATAGCCAAGGATTCAGATATTACATTTCGGTTGGGAAGGAGCTATGAACATAAGCCAAGAGATTTTATTTGCCTATTTTCCTCATTATAATACAGAATGTAATGGGCAAGTTAGAAAGCAAAATGAATGTTGCTGTTCAATTTACATTCACTCTTTTTTATTTTAGCCTATAATGCGAGAAAAGAAACATTTCAATAAACTGCATATTCCAAAAGCGCTTCAGAAGGCTTTGCCATTTAAAAGCAAACCTAAGCTTCAGGAAGGAAAAGGAAAAGTCACAAAGGACAAGTGGAGACCAGCTGTTATCAGGGAGCCCCATGAAAAGAAGGTAAGTTGTTTCAGGTTTTGTAATAATCCTTTATTGGGTGCAAGAACTACTTAAAAATAGCAAGTTAGGAGTTCTTTCTGATCGCTGACCAATATTGGTGTTTTTAGTCCTTGTTATTTTTGCTGTAATTTACAAGGATTACAAGTTATTCACAACCTGCAACACAGATTTCTACGTCAATGATTCCTTCCCATAAAAATCAACAGATTTGTCAGGAATTTCCCTGAGATGTGGATTGCAGCTTAAACTTGGACTAGGACAGTGTTTCTCAAATTTGGGTTCGCAGCTGTTGTTGGACTAGAACGCCCATCATGCCTGACCACTGATCCTGCTAGCTTGGGATGATAGGAGTTGTAGTACAACAACAGCTGGAGACCTAAGTTTGAGAAATACTGGACTAGGATCTGGGAGACCAGATTTCAACTCCACACTCAGCCATGCAGCTCGCTAAATGACTTTGTCCTGTCCCTCATCCTAACCTACCTCAGGATAAAATGGAGCAGGTGGGATGGCCATGTAAGTTGCCTTTTAAGAAAAATCCATCCATCCAAAATTTCTCAGGCAGGCGGGCAGCTGTGGTTGTCTTGCATCCATTTCGATGGCCAAGGGAGTAAAGGGACTTCCAGTTTGTTGTAGTCCTCCAATGTAAGGCAACTTGACTTGTAGCTTTTAGGATAGTAAACAAATAAAAATGTACCAACTGGTATATGACTGCCATGAATCTTAAAAGGCCTGCTTTATGTAGCACAGTGGTTCTCAAACTTTTTTTCTCTGGGCCACACTTCCAGAATAAAAATTTGCGGCTCGCACCACACCAATTTTTGTTATTGATAGGAAATACACTGAGAAACAAAATGAAACAATTCCTTGATTTATAACATAGAACACAGCTACTTTCTAAGCTGATCATGGGGCATCCACAAAGTACAAAACAATGCAGCTACAGCTACATGAGAACATGAATCATTCCCACAATATAATATTGGCTGTCCTGGAATCTTCCCACCGAACTTGCCATCCTCTCCTGCCACGCCCTTTGAGAACCACTGGTGTAGTGTGTTTGATCCAAGAAACAGTGGATACAGTTATCAAGATACAAATTGTGTTAATTATCCTAGAGGGAGATGGGTGTGATAAATGGAACACAACCAACAGATCTGTTTGATATAAGAATCTGTTTGATAGGAGAGGGGGAAGTTCCTGCTTATGTCATTGCTAAGGTTTGTGCTGATTTGCATGGCTGCAGCTCAGTGTAGCTGCAGAGTAGCGTTTTAGTGTTGGATCTCCCTTTCTAACAGCAATTAAATCCTGGGAAATCAGCCCTGTAATTTGCCAGTTCTTGCTCCCATTTGTCAGCCCTGAAGTTCAATATGTACATAACACACATTGTTCATTGTTTTCGTTAAGATTGCAGCACTTCTGTCTGCTTTGGGTACGGTACACAGTTACAAGCTGAAGAAAGCCAAGGTGAAACATCGGCAGCAGCTTAAAGAACGTCTCAAAGGGAGGCAGAAAGAGGAGGAAGAGAAAATAAAGAGGCAGAAAGAAGCAAAGAAGAAGCTCTTTCGCATTATTGGACAAAGGGAGAAAAAGCGGCAGAAATCAAGCCTGAGAGGATCTGCTGAAAGGGAGAAGTGAGTTTTCAGCAGCCACCTGAAGGAAGCAAGACGACATTTTACCCTGGAGTGCCCAGTTAAGAGCAAGACCCAAAAATACTGTTAATAAGGTTCTGGACTCCAATGAACTTGCCTTGGAGGAGAAAAAACAATGACAATGTCATTTGAAAACATCAGCATCAGATGTAAATTATGGTTTATGGTGTTTACCCCGCAGTACGCTTCAGGAAGAAGTGAAGGTGTCACACACTTTGTGGTCTCTGATCATTCATTGAAGTATTTTACATGTGATTATTTGGATGGGATTCATGTTTGCTGTTAGTAAAAAATGTTTTACTAACAATGTTTACAAACATTTACAGCAAATGTTGTTTGCTGTTAGTAAAAAATGAATCATGCAGTTGTACATGGTTTTAATACTAATGTTTGATGAGATAAAAAAACGGGCAGCACAAGTTGAATCTGTTCATGAGTTATTTCTTACACATTGAAATATTGTGCATTTCTCTGGGAAAAGCCATGCTTCCTAAGAAACGTGAAAGCAAATCTTTCTGCCAAGTAGCTGAACTTAGATCCAGCAAAATTTGTAGTGCACCTTCTGACTACATTTCATCTGTGGAGAGTAGACTGCTCCTTATTTATGCAATTACTTGATCATTGCCAAAACAGAATAATTGATAACTGATGGGGCATCATTTGACCTGCTTGAATCTTGACAAATCCTACACTGATCTCATTTCTGAGGATGAAACTATGTTGTGTTTTATTTATAAAATTGTTATCCTTTCTTTCTGAGGCTTGTACCTTACACAAGGCAGCTTACATACATAAAAATCACATTCACAAATACAACTTATCAAATACAAAAAATATGGATGGGATATATCAAACAGTCATCAACACAGGACTGCCACCAAAAATGCTAGCTCAGTGTCAAGGGTTGTATTTAAAGGTAAAGGTACCCCTGACTTTTAAGTCCGGTCGCGGACGACTCTGGGGTTGCAGTGCTCATCTCGCTCTATAGGCTGAGGGAGCCGGCATTTTGTCCGCAGACAGCCTCCGGGTCATGTTGCCACTTCTGGCAAACCAGAGCAGTGCATGCAAATGCCATTTACCTTCCTGCCAGAATGGTACCTATTTATCTACTTGCACTTGACGTGCTTTTGAACTGCTAGGTGGGCAGGAGCAGGGACCGAACAACAGGAGCTCACCCCATTGCGGGGATTCAAACCACCGACCTTCTGATTGGCAAGCCCTAGGCTATGTGATTTAGACCACAGCGGCACCCAAGCCCTGTTTGGAAGAGACCCTTTAAAATTAATGAATTTAAGTTAGTCATGGTCATTAATTCAATGAGTCTATTCGTGAGTTACCCACTGCCTTGCAGGACATCATCGGGAGAAAAAAAGGCTACACAAATCGGAATGGAGTTCCTAAGGTAGTTTGATGATGCCTTGTATACCTCCTTCCGGCAACTGCAGCCAAGTTGTTGCCAAACTTATTGCTCTGCTTTCCTTTGGGCCACATTAGTGAGGCTGAGAGGCAGCCAGGACCTCCATACATGCTGCCCAGGCTTGTGCCCTGGAGAATTCACTTAGGTGCTGCTAACGCAGCAAAAACAATGCAGGAGGCAGTAGTTAGAGCATGGGTAGGCAAACTAAGGCCCGGGGGCCGGAGCTGGCCCAATCATCATCTAAATCCTGCCCACAGACGGTCTGGGAAGCAGCATGTTTTTACTCGATTAGAATGTGTCCTTTTATTTAAAATTCATCTCTGGGTTATTTGTGGGGCATAAGAATTCGTTCATTCCACACACACCCCTCCCAAAAGTAGTCCGGCCTCCCACAAGGTCTGAGGGACAGTGGACTGGCCCCCTGCTGAAAAAGTTTGCTGACCCCTGAGTTACCAGTCTCTGCAGCCACAGGCAGGCACTGTGATTCTCCAGTGGTTTGACTTCACTTCCAGAGGCGAACTCTGTGGTCTCTTGAGACAGACGGATGCTAACAGCAACTATTCTGAATGGACAACCGTTGAACCAGGTTTTCTCCCCACCACATATGTAGTACAGCTACCTTAGTTTCTTGATGTCACACTGATAGTTTCTTGATGTCACTATGATAGTTTCTTGATGTCACTATGATGTTTCCCTATCAATGGCAGCCATTTGAGGGTGAGTTGTGTGTACAGTATGTTACAGAAGTGGCAGAGTTTGTGGTGACCTGTTAGGCATAGTATGTCCTACTTCTCTAACAATATAATAAATAAATAAATATGGGAGCAGACTCCATATGTGTAATTTGCATTTGCTGAGTTACCAGCTGAGACCTAGACTTCAAATTCCTTTGTTGTTTATCTCATATACACATATGAAAGTAATCAAGCAATTAAGGACCTCTGATCCTTGTGACCTCTGATCCTTATGCAATGAAGCGCATACAGGTTCGCTGGAAAACAGGTTTGCTTAAGAAAATGACGACAAATGCAAAGACTGTCTTTTTGCTTTTCTTAGGAATGAGCTTTGTGCAAAACAGCAATTCAGGTAAGAGAACATGGAAGCCTAGTGTTTTTCAAATAGGTAGCTTACATTTTTTTTGGCTGTTTGGTTTTATGGATTGTAATTGGTTCTGTTTACAATGGGAAAACACATTAGAATCCAAACATTCCTGCCTGTGTTGCAAATATATGTTAAAATGTATTAAAATCATAACAGCATGATTGCTAGATAATTCACCTGCTGTTCAGTTCTGTATGTCAGGGAGTTTTGCATGGAGTCTCTTAGCAAGTTTTTTTTTTTAAAAAAAATGAATCAGTTAAGGCAGGGAATTGGCCCTCATTATTAATGGAGCATTTATTTCAACAATGTACATCTCTCTCCCAGCCCCCATGTACATGTTTAGCTCTTTAACAATATAAAGCATAAGTTGGTGAGGGGAGGGCTTACATATAGAGAAAATTGAACCTGCACTTCGGCAGAGATGATGCCAAATTTTGTACACAACACTAAATGTGTGTGCAAACATAATAGTGCATTGTCAAATGCAAAGCTCTTTTTGTATTTTTCTGCTAGTTGACAGCTGCAATACTGAGGCAGAAAGCAATATTTTGCTGGTGGTTTCTAGCATGGCATGTGCTGCTCAGAAAACATTTTCCTTGTGTGCAATTAGATAATGAACTGAAGCTTGACCAGGCCCTGCTCTCTGTCAACAATTACCTTCCTGAACGAATTGCTGCTTTCTATGTCTCTGAAGCCTGCTACAAAGTAAGTAAAAAAAGGGCATCGCTGAGAAAATAAGGGCTGTGCTACCTGTAATAATGTGTGGGGAATCAGCTGAGTTTAGGGGGGGTGAGGGGTTTGTGGTATTGCAGAATTTGTTATCTGCTTGATCACAGAGCATCTAGTGTTTCTGTGAAGCACTACAAATAACCACAGGCTTGCAGCCCACAGATCAGGCTAGTTATTTCAAATCAATATGGGATTTCTCAACTCCTCACCAGATAGTATAAGAACATAATAAAGACCTTCCTGGATTCAGTTAATAGCTCATTAGCATACCATTTTCCACTCTTTTGTTAAGCAAAACACATGCAAGGTGATAAGCTAACATTTAGTCATTTAGCCAATGTCTCAGGAGGGTGGGAAAAGTGAGAAAGGGGCAGGACTTGTTCATTCCAAAGCATCTCCCTTCCTTACAAGAAATAATATTTTTTATTTAAAAAAAACAACAGATTCCCAGTAGGCAGTTAAGTTGTTCTAGCTCCAGAATTTACCCAGCGCTCCCCAAAAGTCAGCACACTTCTGCTACGCATTAAGGACAAACGGATATATTTTCCTCCCTCCTCTTTCCACTTCTAATGTGGGTTAACTGAACCTGGCAATCTTTTTGTCTGCCTCCTGTACCAGCAATAGCTTGAAGCCATCCATTCAGCAGTTTGAATAGACTACTAGAAACTGGATTTGCACGCGTTGACCTTTACACAGTCTGAATCTGAGATGAGGCCAGTATCAGGCTTACACTAAAGTCATGCAAGATTTATCATGATGGAAAATCTCATATCATTTTAAAGTTATGCCAATGATCTACAGATATAAACCATAGCATAAGATCAGATTCACACACGTCTGCTCGCAAATTGCCTTGAAACTTGAATAAACATATATAAAAGGCAATTCAAAAAATAAATAAAAATGATAGTAGCAGGGCTTATTTTTCAGCTGTGAACTTTCTGGAACTCACTTCTGGCACAGCTCAGGTGGACTCCATTGCCATTATAAGAGAACAAGGGAGTTCCAGCACCCTTTTTTCAATAGAAAAATGGAGGAGAGAGAGGAAATTAGTCTACTGGAAGGAGGAGGATATTAGGGTTAAAAAGGTTAAAAGGTTAAACAGCCACAAAAATCTCCCTGTTTTAGGCAGGAAGACCTCAGGAGAGAGGAAGGAGACCACATTTTTCTGTTTCTCACCCAGAACTGGTTGCAATTAAGTTATCCAGTTTAGGCCTGGCTGACATCCCTGAAATAAAGCCCTTCCGTTTATATTCTCTCTCTCTCTCTCTCTCTCTCTCTCTCTCTCTCTCTCTCTCTCTCTCTCTCTCTCTCTCTCTTGCTGTTTCAGGAATGTTGGGAAAAACAAATGTGTCTATCTTATTGTGCCAAGCTAGCTGGAGCCCTGAACACCTGTTAGGCCTGTTAAGGCCTGTGGATACATTGCAACAGTTGGCCTCCTTGTTTTGATAATAAAATAGAGTTCCTCAGATCCACTCTATTCTAGATAGTTTGCTGGCATTCAGATTAATATCCCATCAGCACAGCCTGCTTCCCCTCAGCTAGATTACTATCCCCATCGGGGTCTTAAATCATAAAAGACGTGTCTGTTTATTCCCTTGTTTCTTTAGTGTCTGCCTCAGCCTCTCCTCACGGTTTCACCGGCTTCCATGGGAGCTCCTTCAAACACAAGCGTGGCGGTTAGTTCCCACTTTGCTCTCACAGTCACAATGTTTGCAGAAGCAGATGCAGTTGCCCCTGTTTGCAGGTAAATCGTGCACAGATGCATTTTCTCAGAGAAAATGGTGGGACCTAAAGGCCGCTTCACACACTCAGGGGAATCATGAGGCGAAACCTTTCCTGTACTGTATAATTTCAGTGTTACTCAAAATGATACTTCATGGCAAAAACCTTACACCCAGAATGATATAATATTGGGGAGAAGTTGTTTATGGGCTTCTGTGAGTCTCCCTGAGAGGATTACTGTACTTTCCCCTGTATATGACTAGGTTTTTTTTACTTAAAAATTATGTGAAAAACGGGGGGTTGTCTTATTCATGGATAGTGAATGGTGGGGATTTCTTAAATTGGAGTCCCTAAAAATAGGGGGCATCTTATACATGGAAAAATGTAGCATATTCTCTGCTGCTGAGTATACAGAGAAGGGTGTTTTATTTGTTCCTAAGGCAGGCCACAGGTCTGAGAGAATTTTTGAAATTTGCTTATCCAAAGTCTGGAAATCAAATTCTACTGGGGGTACAACTTGGAAACAGATTGGGTGTTTAGTTGTCATATCTACAAACCAGAGGTGATTAGACACTCCCTTCAGATTCTTGTAGTTTGTCTGAGTTGCAGGCCTCTTTTTTTGTCTGTGACTTAGAGATAAGCAGTTGGTTGCATGAACTGGGCCTTTTTGCATTGCAAAAGTCTCTCACATACCCCCAATCCCCCTTGGCCTATTGTTCCCCATTCTAGGATAATGTGGCACCCAGCCAGATGAGGTGATAAAAGGCTCACCTATTTGTCTTTATGGCAACAGGAGGTGAACAGTACTTAACTGGCCAGATAAGGCTACAGTCATACCTCGGGATAAATATGCTTCAGGTTGAACGCATTTGGGATGTGCTCTGCGGCGACCCGGAAGTAATGGAGCGCGTTACTTCTGGGTTTCACTGCTTGTGAAGCATAGACGGTCAAAATGACGTCACATGAATGCACAGAAGCGGCAAAACATGACCCGCGCATGCACAGATGCGCTGCCGCATCTTACGCTCTGTTCGGGATACAAATGGGGCTCCGGAACGGATCCCGTTCGCATCCCGAGGTACCACTGTATTACCCTACAAATAAACTGGCTGATTGATTCAGGGGGCATCTTCTTCTAGATTCTAAATTCAACTGGATGCAGAATCACAGGCCTGGAAGGAACTCATCCAGATGGACCCCCCCCAAAAAAACCCCAAAATCTTTAACAGTACTTTACCTTTATTTTCCGCTTCACACACAGGGGAATCATGAGGCGAAAACTTTCCTGTACTGTATAATTTCAATGTTACTCAAAATGATACTTCATGGCAAAAACCTTACACTCAGAATGATAGCATATTGGGGAGAAGTTGTTTATGGGTTTCTGTGAGTCTTCCTGAGAGGATTACTGTACTTTCCCCTGTATATGACTAGGTTTTTTTTTACTTAAAAATTATGTGAAAAACTGGGGGTTGTCTTATACATGGATAGTGAATGGTGGGGATTTCTTAAATTGGAGTCCCTAAAAATAGGGGGCATCTTATACACGGAAAAATACAGTATACTCTCTGCTGCTGAGTATACAGAGAAGGGTGTTTTATTTGTTCCTAAGGCAGGCCAGAGGTCTGGGAGAACTTTTGAAATTTGCTTATCCAAAGTCTGGAAATCAAATTCTACTGGGGGTACAACTTGTAAACAGATTGGGTGTTTAGTGGCCATATCTACAAACCAGAGGTGATTGGACACTCCCTTCAGATTCCTGTAGTTCCTCTTAATTTTTTTGTCTGTGACTTAGAGATAAGCAGTTGGTTGCATGAACTTGGCCTTTCTGCATTGCAAAAGTTTCTCACATCCTCCCAATCCTCCTTGGCCTATTGTTCCCCATTCTAGGATAATGTGGCATCCAGCCAGATGAGGTGAGAAAAAGGCTCACCCATTTGTCTTTATGGCAGCAGGAGGTCAACAGTACTTAACTGGCCAGATAAGGCTATTACCCTACAAATAAACTGGCTGATTGGTTTAGGGGGCATCATCTGCTAGATGCTAAATTCCACTGGATGCAGAATCACAGGCCTGGAAGGAACTCATCCAGACAGACCCCCAACAAAAAGAAATCTTTAACAGTACATTACCTTTATTTTCCTACTTGCAACCTCTAACCCTGCCTTAACACTTATACAACTAACACCACTCCTGACATGCTAGTGTTTTAATTAATATATCAGAGAGAGAGAGAGAGAGAGAGAGAGAGAGAGAGAGAGAGAGAGAGAGAGAGAGATCAGAAATATGCTTATACACAATATAGACAAACAGAAATATAAAGGCTAAAACATTTGCAAGGCTCAGTGCCAAAGTTCCAAAACAAGTGTGTTGATGTCTTGGAGTTCACTCTCTGCTCAAGAGAGTGAATTTGAACTTCATGGTTCAAAACCTTGCTCAAGAAGGTAATTTTGAAATGGTCTGTAGAAGCATTAGCTTTTTCTTTCCAGGGATCACGTGAATTTAAGAGCAACATATCATCTCCAAAATCAATGGTAAAATCCTTTCCTCAGCCCAGGGAACAATTTTAAAGCAAAAGTCCTGTCAGAACTGATCGCATTACCATATACTGTATTTTTCCGTGTATAAGACTATATCCCCCCCCCCAATATATTTTTTTTAAAGTTGAAAATTGAGGGTTGTCTTATACACGGAATGTTGCAATTAATTATTTCTTAATTTGGGGCTCAAAAAAATACACTTGAGGCCGTCTTATACATGGGGGTGTCTTATACATGGAAAAATACGGTATATCTTTTCATAGTAATCAGTCGGGCCAAATTTAGATTGAGAAATGAAAGACAACTAGGGCAGAGTGTCTGCAGTATAATACTTTTGCAGTAACAAATAATAAATTGGTTAGCCTTTTAAAAGTGCTACAAAACTAACATAGCTATCTCTCTGGAAGATTTTGCAGCATCAAGGACTTGGTACTCCTTAGAGCTAAGCAAAAGCTGTGAACAGGGATTAACAGGATTTAGTTGTAGCCTCCTTCCCCAACTCCTCCTTTCACTGGGCCTACTGTGAATGGAACCAACTTTGGCTACCATCTGAAGAATAAATTCTGGGGCTAAAGCCATAGGATTTGGGATTCAGTCTGGTTGCCCCTTTCTGCTTGAATATGGCAGTGTCCCAATAACTATCATGGTCTTCTATAATCAGTACTATAGTCAGCAGTATCAGGGGGTCAGTCCAGTGTCAAAGGATGGAATGAAAAATTGAAGCTGACCCTGGTGTGAAAAATGAAGATTGATATTGGTATCGTGACCTCTGGCATTGCATAATAGGACTTTTATCCCTCCACCTTCTTCCTCCCCCCCCCCTTGCTTGAATGAACTGGGATGATTTACTGATGCTGTCTTAAAATGGGACAGTAGTACCGAGGGAGAAGCTGAATCTCCCTCACCCTCATCTGAAAACCACTGCCCTCCCCGTACCCTTTGGCTGTTCTTTGGTTGAACTTCAGTGCTGTGAGTGTAGCGGCTGGCAGATGGTTCCTAATTTAAAATGTGCTGCCTGACATCAGCTCCAAATTTGCGTCGCTGTCAGATTTTTTATGTTCCCTCAAGTTTGTCCTTTCATGTACTTGACTTCCCCCTTGATAAGCAAGAAAATGCATTTCCTGTCCTTTCTGCTATTCTCATATTTTAGTGAATTATATTAATTTTGATCCATTTGTCTTTGGCTTTCTTCTCTCTTTGCTGCACACCATTCTATTTTCACTAATCTGTAAGGTAGATTTGAATCTTCTCTCTCTTTATACATGCATTTAAATTTTTTTTTAAGCCAACAGAAATGTACTTGGGGTACATCTGATGGAGCTCTTTGATGCTTGAAGTTAAGCCTGCAAAAATAGTTTAAGATAAGAAAATATACATTTGTGTGTCCTGTTTCCACAGTATTGTGTTTTTGGTTTTTCAGGAGAAATATGTAAGAAGTAAAAGAGCCAGCAGATGTATCACTGAAATGTCATTTGTTTCAAAATATTTTAAATTGTATATATGTATATGTTTTAAGGCTACAATTTGTCCCTTTGGGAATACAATTTCAATAAGGTGTGTTACAGTGGGCCCTCATCAAATTGTATTTCCCAGATATTATCTGGGATATCAACTGTTGAGGCCTACACCTCACAAAGGATATTGTAAAGCTGGAAAAGGTGCAGAAGGGGGCAACAAATAAAAGGTGCTGGAGCAACTCTCCTTTATGGAAATGCTTCAAGATTTGGGCCTTTTTAGTTTAGGAAAAAGGCTATCCATCCATGGCCTCTAGCCATCATGGCTATGTTCAACCTCCACCATTAAAGGCAGTGTATGCCTCTGAATAACAGTTGCTCCTCATTTATTCTTTCTGATTTGTTCTTATGCATTTTCGTTCAGTTGGAGAGCTTTATATGGAGAACAAGGCCGCTACTTGCTAACTGTCAAGCCCATCAAGAATACAACTGAAGTCTCTTGTACGTTAAGTGTGGAGAAAGACCCTGAGAATGGTTACATCCGTAAGTATCCAAAACATTGTTAAATCACTTTACATAGGGAAGGGACTGATGTGTTACAAATATGTTTACCGATAAGAGTTTAAATTGAAGTGTATTTCAGTGAAAAGTTCATCTGGGCCTATTGAGCTTCCAAGAGCTTGTTTCAAGTTGTTTTATTCATGTCCTGTAATAAATTCATGTCCTGTGTTTCATTATGAGTCTAAGGCAGCTAACAATTTCAAATGAATTATCAAAGGCAGTTATTTTTGGTTAGATGTCTGTTCCATTATCTTGGCATGCTGACTTTGGGTTGCATTAGAATTTATAGAGTGTTTTGTTGGTGCTTAATGGCAGATTGTGAGCCAAACCCTCTGCATTGCAGGTTGATCAGCTGTAGCTGAGATCACTTTTAGGGACATCAAACACAACAACCTAACAGTACAGGGCATGAGTCCACACCTCTCTTGTGCTTTGCTGATTGTCAGCCAAGCATGGCTCAGAGCAGGTGAGGCACCATTGCATTTGCTACAGTTGGCCCTTGTTAGCATCTCCTGGGTTCTGTCTGTCAAACTAGATTTACTGAAGAGGAACATAATGTCAGTGCTGGATTTTGCCCTCACTTTGCCACCCCTTGTTCGTTCTTCATCTGGCACTCTCTCTCCTCATCGGAGAGTTCTTGTAATGGAAGGCAAGACACACTAAAGTACCACAAGGCAATCCATTTCCAGAATTTTGTCACTGACAGATGCAGTTGTCGTTTTCCCGCTGCAGGACAATCTTTCTTTCCAAACCCATAATTTTGGAAGTGATTGCAGAAAGTTACCAATGTTCCTATCATTCACAGGATTAGAAACGTAAGAACTAAAACCAGGTGATTCCACCCCCATTGAGGAAGTAAGATAATGTATCTTTCCTAAGAGATTTGGGAGTAACAAACCAGCCTTGAGAATGCTTCAGTATGTGTCCAGGTAGTGACTCATCACTGCTTGAAAAACCTCTCTAAATTCTGTTAAGCCAAAATATGGTGATTTGTGATTGGAAGCAGCATACAGGAAAATTTGCAAAACCATTTAAACATACTAATGCAAAGTTCAGCGTAGTTGATTTGATTGCATAAAAAGAAAACTTAAGTCCTTAATTTAAGGGCAAGGTTATACCCAGAGAAATGTTTCATGGTGCCATTCTGATGGGCTAAAGTCAAGAGTTATTGGTGGCGAAATAACCACAGGGGTGGTGGACTGAATGTATCCTTGTTGACAGCAGGAGCAACTAATAATGATGCTGTTTCTTAAAATATGTAATCCCTTATGCTTTTAATTAGGGTCACAACATAGACTGCAATCCTAACCCCACTTACCTGAAAATACCATATTTTTTGCTCTATAAGACTCACTTTTTCCCTCCTAAAAAGTACGGGGAAATGTGTGTGCGTCTTATGGAGCGAATGCAGGCTGCACAGCTATCCCAGAAGCCGGAACAGCAAGTGGGATTGCTGCTTTCACTGCACAGCGATCCCTCTTGCTGTTCTGGCTGCTGAGATTCAGAATATTTTTTTATTGTTTTCCTCCTCCAAAAACTAGGTGCGTCTTGTGGTCTGGTGCGTCTTATAGAGCGAAAAATACGGTAAGTCCCAGTGAAGTCAGTAGAATTTCCTCCTTTTTAAATATATTTTACTGATTTTCAAAAAACATGGAAAAGTACAAGCAGGAAAAATAAAAGGAACATGCAGAGAATAATACAGATCTGCAATTCAAGGGATATCTTAGTGGGCAGCGGGACAGATAAACCATGGCAGATTAAACTGGCTTTAAACTTTAGGTATGCAATGGAAATATGCAGTGGTTGTGTTAATGTATGATACTAAATTGCCAATTTGCACCTGTGAAAACTGAGAACAGGAACTAATTAAAGGCAAATTGAGGGGCAATTTATCCATATTGTTATGGCCATTTTAAATAGAAGGAGGCGGCTTCTAATTAAAGGCCCAATACCCCTGGGCTGGGTGGCAATAGTGATTTAAGTGAGGGGAAATCGCTAGACTTGAGGTCTGAAAAAAGGAGTATGGAATAGGGTTAGGGTCAGTGCTTTTTTCCTAGAGAAATACCGGTAGGTTCGTACTCACTGTGAAGTTGTTACAGTAAGTGCCACACTTTTTAACAACAACAAAAAAGAGGCGCCGGTAGTATGTACGTTGAGTACCCCCTTGACAAAAGCACTGGTTACAATTGCTTAGCAGTGACAATGTCTGAATTTACTGTAAATGTGTCCTGCTTTTTTTTGCTTTTCTCTTCATTTTCCTGAACTGTCAGTCAGCATTATTTGCCCACTGAGCATGTTAAATTCTCATTCTTCTGCTGTTGTTGTTTTGTTCTTCCCTTAGGATTCCCTCTCCCCATTTGTTTTGTGCTACTCTGATTCTCCCAAGCCTACTGTGCATGGATAGTATTGTTTTGCTATATAAAGTCCAGTACCCTTTGAGATGCGGGTGGTGCTGTGGGTTAAACCACAGAGCCTAGGACTTGCCGGTCAGAAGGTTGGCGGTTCATATCCCCATGACGGGTTGAGCTCCCGTTGCTCGGTCCCTGCTCCTGCCAACCTTCCAGTTCAAAAGCACGTCAAAGTGCAAGTAGATAAATAGGTACCGCTCTGGCAGGAAGGTAAACGGCATTTCTGTGCGCTGCTCTGGTTCGCCAGAAGCGGCTTAGTCATGCTGGCCACATGACCTGGAAGCTGTACGCCAGCTCCCTCGGCCAGTAAAGTGAGATGAGCGTCACAACCCCAGAGTCAGCCACGACTGGACCTAATGGTCAGGGGTCCTTTTACCTTTACCCTTTTACCCTTCGAGAATTTAGTTCGCTGTTAAATGAATTTTATATTTTTTTATATCATGTGTCAGGAACCTTTGGCCCTCCAGATGTTGCCATCAGCCCCAGCAATCATGAGAGTTGTTTTTTAGCAACATCTGGAGGGCCAAAGGTTCCCCACACATGATTTATATTATTTAGATTAGTGTTTCCCAAACTTAGGTCTCCAGCTGTTTTTGGAGTGACTACAACTCTCAGCATCCCTAGCTAGCTAGGGCAATGAAAACACGAACCACACGCCTTCTGAATAGTTTCTATCCAAGAGCTCTGATTGCACTAAATAATGATCTCAGGGCCAGTTGCAAGGTTTAGTAAGTAGGGAGTGGAAGGAATGAGATAGGTTTTAGGTTATGTTATGTTTTTAATAGGTCATGCTATATTCTGGATTATGTTATGTTTTATAGATTACGTCTAAATAGGATGAGAGTTCGGAGATATGTGCAAATGTATATGTGAACCCGGTCTTTGGGTGGGTGTCTGATTTTCGTTGTTGTGTATACTGTGTATATACGGACAATGACAATAAATTTATCTATCTATCTATCTATCTAGCTGGACCAGTGGTCAGGGATGATGGGAATTGTAGTCCAAAAATAGCTGGAGACCCACATTTGGGAAACCCTGATTTAGACAGTCACAAGGACATCCCCCACTTATTTTAATTTAGTAAGTAAATATAGGGTTTTGTGCCTATTCATCAATTAACTCCCTTGGACGTATTACAAAAAATTAAACAGCAGTGTGTTGTTTTAAACATTTGGGTACTGATAAAGTGACTTCCTGAAAAATGTATGGGTACAATAACTTCCTTTCTTCCTTTATAAGGAACATTCATTCCCATTGATAGCTATTAAAAAAATGAACTTCCAAATTAGCCCTCAAATTCTTTCAAGTTTACTTCTTGCTACCTATGCCGCCCAGTAGAGGGCGCCACACACCTCCAAAAAACAACATGCAGCTCTGGGGAAAGTATCTGTCCTCATCCGTTGTCTTTTGGGTGCCCCTCGCTGCTAAAAGCAGAAGTGGGGGAGTCAAAATGACATTCTTCCTAGCATGCTTTTACAATTTGGGTGAAGAATAGGAGAGAGAATGAATTATGGAGTAAAAAAGTAATAATTTACATACTGTAATGCTTCAGAATGCTTAAAAGCAGGCATTTCAGGCTTGTCAGATTTGCTAGAACCTAAAGATATACCAACTTCAGGTGCAAAAGACCTACAGGTAGTACCCTTGAGCATATTCTGAGTCTAGGATTCCACCCCCCCTGCCTGGACCAGTACTGAACATACCGTACTTTCCCCCTGTAGAAGACGCCCCTGTGTATAAGAGCCCCCCTATTTTGGGGGACTCAAAAAAATGGGGCAACATGGCCCAGAGCTTTTTTGGGGGGAGGATTTCCAAAAGTTGTTGAGCTTGTGTGTTTTTTTTTGGGGGGGGGGGAATTGTCTAAGGCTGTTTGGTGAGCTTTTTGGGGGGGAGGGGGATGCAGAAATTCACTAACCATAATGACAGATGCTGACAATCGCTCACGTCACAGAAGCCAACAAGCGCCTGTCCTCTCACCAACAGTAGTCAGCATTCGCACAGCTACAACCAATCACCAGTCCCCTCCTAGGCACTATCTCCCCCCCCCCCCCGTTTTTTAACATTATTTTGTAGTAAAAAAACCCTTGTCTTATACATGGAAAAGTATGGTCGCTTATTTGTCCTTTCACATGTAACTCCATTGCTGGTTGGCTTTCTTGATTTTAACAGCCTTGTTTAAGTCAAAAGAAAGCTGTTTTGTATTGTTTCAACAACTGGGCTTCAGAAGCCCTTGCTGATTTCCTGTAGATCACCAGAGATCTTTCAGTGGATTCCAATCAACCAGGTGATTCTGTGAAATAGTCATTAGTTGCTGGACTCATAAAATAGGTATCTTACAAAGGAGGAAAGCTGGTTTGTATTTGATATCAAATTTTTCCATTGTGATTGGTTCAAGGCAACGGCAGATGTATTGTCTCCTTTGTGGAGATGTAAACTTATCACAGAGACATGAAAAACATTTCCATTCTGGCAGCTGTAACAGGCAGGAGGTCTCGGGCCATTTTCTTTGTGAACAAGATTATGTGTCATAAAGCTGTCAGGAGCCGGTTCTAATTTGACAGTTTGTTGGCTCTGGAGACTGCAAGACGATGCACATTGGAGATGGGGATATCTTACAGATGCCACAATATCTTTGCGGATGGCACTGATAAAAGGCGGGTGAATTTTATGGGCAAGTGAAATTGTCCTTGCAAAGAAATAAAGCCGTTTTCTGTGCTTTGACAGTAGTATGTCACCCGACACACTGTGGGGCAACAAAGCTGCCTCAGGCTTTAGAGCAGTCTTAATTTCATGTTGGAATCAAGCTACAGATTGTCGGTTCATCAATTCTTTCTGAAAATTAGGGTTGTAAATTTAATCAGTAGATCATAACATGCAGTCCAGCATTTCAGATGAAAACATGGTTTCTCTCTTGTGTAACACCCATGTTCTCTCTCCAAGAAATGTGGCTTGAACCCTCTTCTTCGCCTGTTCTGCAATGGTCTGTCCTGAGCTGGTTTCTGAGAGCCAAACTAGCCATGACAAGGGAGATTTGTCACTCAGAAGCAGCTACACCTCCAGTTTCTAGTTTGGATTGAGGTTACAGCATTGGTTGAAGGATTCTAATTCCTCCCCCATCCCCTGCCCAATATTTTCCTAACTGTAAATCTCCTTCTCTCAGAACTGGTACTAGCTACTGGGGCAAAATATGCGAGGAGAGGACAGAGAAAGGATTCCATATTGTAGCAGTCTTTTTACCTCCATGATAAATAGCAACTTCAGGGAGGAATTGCGGAAATGGTGGAAGTGAAAGGTTTAAGATTGCCACAGCCTCAATCCAAATCTCTCTCTCTCTCTCTCTCTCTCTCTCTCTCTCTCTCTCTCTCTCTCTGTAGATACTTCTGACTTCTGGTTGAAGAAGTCATAAGATCTGCCCAAGATCTCTTCTGTTGTGTGTTGTTCAGCCCTATGGGCTTAATATACTGTCCATAGCGCCAAGGAAATTTTAATTTCACAATTTGATGCAATTTGATTTATTTCTGACTCTATCCCATGGGCTCAAAGTAGGTTATAGCAGTTTTCTTTCCTAAATGTAAATTGTTCTGTGCAAAAGGGCCTCACAATCTAAGTAAATCAAGTTGTTGGGGGATAAAAGAGGCCAATTTTAAAAAAAGAACATTGTAAGCTTAAAATCACATGCTGTAATTTGGCAGCATTTCATATACTGATATGCAGTTATGAGAAAATAGAATAGAAAAAGCAAATAGTACATATTTCTTGTTAATGTGCATGTCTATTGTCAAGATGCATAACCCCTTCAGATTTTAAATTACAGGCTCTGCGACTGAAATATGAAGACTGTCAAGTGTAAAAACTCTCACTAGTGTTTTTAGTTTTAATTAAAAAAACCAGCTTCTGTGCTAAAGGCAATAGAAAGACAAAATTTTGTGTGGAGTACATTACTATGGATAGCTACTTAAAAATCATGGATAATCACTGGGGAACCAGGAATATATTGTATTAGTCAACTAAAGCTTTAGTTGACTGACTGGCGAGTGCACATTTTAATCAGCAGGGTTAAAAGTTAGTAGCATGTTCGTTTTGAAGTTATTTTGTTTCTGCTCTGTTACTGTAATAGGGAGTGATAAAAGTATTAAAGATGGTAGTCTAATAGTGAGTGGCAGCTTTTGTTTATTACATTGTGTTGGGCATTTTGCCAATGCAAGAACCAATTTAATGAATCCATGTATTGGTTAAAATCCATTAAATCGGTGATCAATGACATATTTGACATTCAATTTAAGATTTATTTAGATGATTATTCATAGTATCATGCTTCGCTCTGTTCTGGTTGAGTTGCCTCCTTCCTAGTCAGAGCAGCCTTTTCCTGCAGAGGGCAGGCTGACCATATGAGTCTCCAGGCAGTTGCTAACCTAGAAAAGGCAACATGTACATGCAGTGGCGTAGCGTGGGTTGTCAGCACCCGGGGCAAGGCAAGTAATTTGCGCCCCCTAACCCGTGGATTTGCGCCCCCTAACCCGTGTATTTGCGCCCCCTAACCCTAACCCCCAGATGTTGCGCCCGGTGCGGCCGGCCCCCCCTGCACCCCCATGCTACGCCACTGTGTACATGCGAACTCTCTTAATTTGGCTCAGAACCGCTTGGGTTAGGCTTCAGGTTCCATGTAAAATAGAGATGGGGAGCCTGTGGCCCCCCAGAGGTGGAAGGACTACACCTCAGACTACACCTGACCATTAGCTGGGCTTCCTGGGCTGATGGGAGATGGAATTCAAAAACATCTGGCGGGCCACTGGTTCCCCACCCCTGATGTGTACAGTATAAACAGAGAACGGCTGAGAAGTGGGCCCTTCGCTGGTCTTGCAGTCCTGGCCAGTGCCCAGCCTGCCACCCTCTGGAACTGGTCCTGATGTTAGGAGCCAACATGTCCAGGTTTTAACTGAAGGTGGAGCTGCTTGCCTGCCTGTGGGTGTAAACAGTTCTCCCAATATTAAAACCACATAACTGTTAGGCTGAGAGAAATGAGTGCAGGGACAATGTGTTTTCTGTTTTATTCAGGGTAGCAGCCATTGGTTGGAATCAGCCTACTCTAAATGATTACATACCCTCTAACATTTCTTTGATGATGACAACAACAACAACAACAATAATTATTACAATAATTATAATGTAATTATTTATACCCTGTCCATCTTACTGGGTTGCCCCAGCCACTCTGGGCAGCTGCCAACATATATAAAAACATAATGAAACATTGAACATTAAAAGACTTCCCTATACAGGGCTGCCTTCAGATGCCTTGTAAGGGTTGTATAGTTACTTATCTCCTTGCCTTGGGGGCCCCATAACTCCTTACCCCCCCCCCAATATTTCTCTGATAAAAATAGGGACAGCCTAAGGAGAAGCAGGACATTCTGGGATCAAATCAGAAACTGGGACAGCTTCTGTAAATATGGGACTGTCCCTGGAAAATAGGGACATTTGGAGGGTTTGCGATTAACTCCAATATTATTTGTGCAATGATCAGGCCAATCTGTTCCTCAAGTCAAGAGACTGCCAGGATTACAGCCACTGCTCTCTTTCCCTGCAACAATACAAACAGACACTGCTCTGAGCTGCACAGAAGTATTAAAGGCACCTAGCTAAGAAAGCAGGAGACATCTTTTCTCTCCATGAAAATCCTTTTAAACTATGAATTCTGATGCCGTAGAAGAGACCTCTTTGACCCAGTGCCCTGCTTATCACATTTACTGGTTAGCTGAGCCCTCCTCCCTTTATAAGAACACTTTAACCCTTATCCGTGTAGGTTAACTTAGGCGTCTGCAAGGGGGAGGGGGAGGGGATGTCCATTTATTTAATTATACTTGGCCCATGTGAGGCAACTGGGGTAAGGCGAGTTCATGGCCTTGCTTTGCAGAGGAGTTCATTTTGTTCTCACAACAAGTTTATACTATTAAGCTGGCACATCCGGTCAATATCTAATTTAGCGCAGCAGGCAAAGCTCGCTGACAAGCCTGATGACAAATGTGGTCCTTGCAGGCAAGTAGCAAAAAGAGACAAAAGGCAACAGGGCTGCCAAAGGATTAACTGCTTAAAACCCCATTTGTTTTTTTCTTGAATATTTGTTCAGCTGGTTGACTTGAAAGATAAGCCAACTTTAAGGTCATACTGCAATAAAAAATGTCTAGTAACCACCTGTTACCAACAGTGTGGCATATGTAATGCCATCTCGGACAGAGTAAAAGTCAGAGAGAAAATAATAAAGGGAGTATTTGAAACTAAGCAAAACCTACATACCAGCTGACTCTCCATAAGAATCAAAAGACAACAAGCTGGGGATTCCCCACCCACCCAAATTTAATGTTGAAGGTACCAGTTGCAGCATTTTGAGCAATTGCATGAGGTCTTTCATCTGCAAAGCCAGGTTCACACTGCACACCAGGAAATCAAAAATTGCCTTGGCAAGTGAGTCCTATGCTTTTCCTTAAGTGTCAGCCAGCTTAGGCACATAACAGGTCTAGTGCATTTATCTTGCTCTCTGCTCTTCCTTTGCCTTACAAAAATATGATAAATATTTTTTAAAACAGTTGCAGAACTGCCCCAGAACATACGTGTTTGTGTTTGTGTTTGTGTGTGTTGGACAGACAGAAAAACCTTGTCCTGTACTCAGTGGCGTAGCGTGGGGGGTGCAGGGGGGGCCGGCCGCACCGGGCGCAACATCTGGGGGTTAGGGTTAGGGGGCGCAAATCCACGGGTTAGGGGGCGCAAATCCACGGGTTAGGGGGCACAAATTACTTGCCTTGCCCCGGGTGCTGACAACCCACGCTACGCCACTGCCTGTACTTGTGAGGGGAGTGAATGAGAAGTGCTGAACAATATCTTTCTAGAATTCAAACTAGGCTCTGGAACCAAGTTGTGGCTCAAGTTAAGCCTTGTACCATTCCCTATCCCCATGTGTATCCATATGAGTTTGTCTTTGGGATATTCTCTTTTCACTACCATGCCAACCCTGGGCACCCTCAGTGTATTTTCATTTGCTATAGCTCATGCCAATTTTCAGTAGCTGCCATTGCTTCATGTCTGCTATTTAAAAGGGGGGAATAATGCAGGTGCTGATACATGAATGTGCCATGTCATTCATGCTATTGCAGGGGGTTGGACTAGATGACCCTTGGGGTGCCTCCCAGCTCTACAATTCTGTGATTCTGTGCTGGATTAGAGCAACAGTAGCCTGTGGCCAGGTGCTTCTGGAAACTTGCAGGAAGGGCCTGTGGGTGATGCTTTCCCCCTGTGGTTTTTATCCCTACCACCTGTTGTTTAGAAATACAGTGCATCTCTCTATGGAAATCCTATTCTCAGCTTTCATGATTAATGAATAAATGCATGCTTAATAGTCCAAAAGTGGCTTTCTTTTTTCATTGGCAGCCTAGCTAGATGAGTGCCAGATCATAAGCAGGACATGAAGGTCATAAGCAGGACATGAAGGTCATAAGCAGGACATGGGAGTAGTTTGACCCAGAGAACAGAGGCCAGTCTCTGGCAACTGTTTAGGAAGGTCTCCAGCTTTGACAGTGCACTTGGGGGGGCTCTCTCCTCTGTTAGGGGGCTTATCAAGTGGTGATGGTGGGTACAAATGCTCTGAGCAATGGTAGGCAGCCTGGTCTAGCCGCCATTAATTTCCCCACAGTGCTCCAGAATGAACTACATTGTGCTAAGTTGGAAACAATAATTTGTAACAGCAGACTTTAGGATAAGGTTAAGCAGGATAGGCTGCTTCCCTCTGCACCAGAAAATGGCCATTTGCATCTTTTACAATAAGTGTGTAATGTAACATATTTTTCAGCTTAGGAACTCAAAAGGGCTTTATACTTGGGAATGAGGGAGAAGGTTGGGGATGACCTTCATTACAGACCTTCCAAGTGTCCCTATTTTCCAGGGACAGTCCCAGATTTACAGAAGCCATTCTGGTTTCTGATTTGACCCTGGAATGTCCCGCTTTTCCTTAGGACGTCCCTATTTTCATCGGAGAAATGTTGGAGGGTATGGAGTTATCCAACCCCTGAGTCATCTGAAGGCAGTCCTGTATAGGGAAGTTTTTAAATGTTTAATGTTATGTACTGAAGTTCTCACCCTGGGCCAGCAGGGGGATACTGTAGATAGTTATGCAAATGAAGGATCGAAAAGTGACGTTCAGTGATTGGATAGTTTTAGAACATTGCAACAGTTACAATTGTTCTGTAGCTCTATATAAGCAGGCTGACTGAGCTCCTCAGCTTAGTTCTGTTCCAGCTTACAAAATAAAGAGCTGCTTTGGAGAAATCGCTGTGTCGTCTGCTATGTCAACCCACAACTTAACATTTAACTTTTTATTATGTTTTTATATACAGTGGTACCTCAGGTTACATACGCTTCAGGTTACATACGCTTCAGGTTTTAGACTCCTGCTAACCCAGAAATAGTACCTCGGGTTAAGAACTTTGCTTCAGGATGAGAACAGAAATCACGCGGCGGTGGCGGCGGCGCAGCAGCAGGAGGCCCCATTAGCTAAAGTGGTGCTTCAGGTTAAGAACAGTTTCAGGTCAAGAACGGACCTCCAGAATGAATAAGTACGTAACCAGAGGTACCACTGTATGTTGGAAGCTGCCCAGAATGGCTGGGGCAACCCAGTCAGATGGGCAGGGTATAAATAATTAAATTATAATTATGGAACAGGACTTTCCTACTTTGATTGAAGAAATGTTGGAGTGTATTTCATTATCATGTTCTCGTTATGTGGTTTTGAGGTTGAGTGTAGGGCTAGAGCAATCAAAGCGTTTTGGGCGGAAATTGTTCTGAAAATGTAACGTGTACCTTTTAAGCATAGGGACACGAGTGGCGCTGTGGGTTAAACCACAGAGCCTAGGACTTGCCGATCAGAAGGTGGGCAATTCGAATCCCCGTGATGGGGTGAGCTCCCATTGCTCGGTCCCTGCTCCTGCCAACCTAGCAGTTCGAAGGCACGTCAAAGTGCAAGTAGATAAATATGTACTGCTCCGGCGGGAAGGAAAACGGCGTTTCTATGAGCTGCTCTGGTTCGCCAGAAGCGGCTTTGTCATGCTGGCCACATGACCTGGAAGCTGTATGCTGGCTCCCTTGGCCAATAAAGCGAGATGAGCACTGCAACCCCAGAGACGGCCACGACTGGACCTAATGGTCAGGGGTCCCTTTACCTTTACCTTTTAAGCATATTCTTTCCTTCACATAATTGTGGGTGCTGTAGTTTACCTCTCACAGAGATACAACTCCCAGCAACCCTTAAGAAACTCCAGTATCCAGAATTCTTTGGGGGTGTGTATGTATGGAAATGTGTTTCCAATATGCTTTAAAGGTATTGTGTGTGCAGCCTGTGTCTACAATTTTTGGATTGGCTTGCTTTCGATCAAATTTGAAAACACTTCATTTTAAACAGAATCAGTTAAAGCAAACAAAAATGGCATCGTCAGTGCTACTACTGGCATAATGGCAAAAGAAAGCTTGATTGCTATCTGCTAGTGGGAAAATCTGAAGCTCAAACCATACAGGAAGAAGTTGCAGGCAAGTAGCACACAGCTTAAATGTTTGTTTATTTTCCAGCACCTCCAAGCTCCAAAGTGGGGAAATCAAGGCTTGGAATAAACCTGTTCATAAGCTTTGAATAGGCTTTGAAATATTCCTCGTCAAAAATGGCCCATTGTTTGGTTATTCAAGTGTCAAGAGCATACAAATGGAAACATAGGGCTGTCAATGACTCATTTTTGAAGAACCGAGTGTGTGGGGGTTGTATTTTGTATGTAAAGAGTGGATGACTCAGGGCTGCTAATCAATGATATTTTGCTATAAGCAGAATTGTACTTTACCAGCCACACTTGGGCCAGGTGGGACACAGCAGTTTTTAAGCGTGTGCCTCTTGCTATGTTCTCTCCACACAATGCATGTGACGTAATCATGTGGGCAGTGTTGTCTTCACCCTTTCCCTGCTTCTGTGTTTCTTTTTTTTTATAATAGTTTTTTTATTGCTTTTTTCCAGGGTAAAAAATACATCATCAATAGCACAACAAAAGCGGTTTTACAGAAAAGAAAAAAAAATTATAGAAAGAAAAAAAGTTCACTTTTTCACATCAATTTTCATATTCAACCAGACTTCCCCACGTCCTCCATCCCCTGTTTTCTTTACAATAAAAATAAACAGCAAATTAATACCTTATTTCAAATGTTTTTGTGTTTTCATTTAGTTATATAGTCCACAATTTATACCTTTCTAAGTCTTAACTTGATTTCCAACGTTTACCAATTTCAATACTGAAGCATGTTTTTCCAGAACACTTAGCAAATTCTCAACATTCATATAACTTATAATGTTTTTGTAAATAGTCCTTAAATTTTTTCCAGTCCTCTTCCACTGCATCTTCTCCCAAATCTCGGATTCTGCCCGTCATTTCAGCTATTTCCATGTAGTCGATCAGCTGCGAATGCCATTCTTCCAGCGTGGGTAGCTCTTGTGCCTTCCAGTATTTGGCTATAAGAATTCTTGCTGCTGTAGTTGCATATAAAAAGAAAGTTCTATCTTTTTTTGGCACTCTCTGGCCCACAATGCCCAGGAGGAAGGCCTCTGGTTTCTTGTGAAAGGTGTATTTAAACACCTTTTTCAACTCGTTATAGATCATTTCCCAAAAAGCCTTCACCCTCGGGCATGTCCACCAGAGGTGAAAAAAAGTTCCTTCAGCCTCCTTACATTTCCAACATTTATTGTCAGACAAATGATATATCTTTGCAAGTTTGACTGGGGTCATGTACCACCTGTATACCATTTTCATGATGTTTTCCTTTAAGGCACTACATGCCGTGAATTTCATACCGGTGGTCCACAACCTTTCCCAGTCCTCAGACATAATGTTGTGCCCAATGTCTTGTGCCCATTTTATCATAGCTGATTTGACTATCTCATCTTGAGTGTTCCACTTAAGCAGCAAGTTATACATTCTTGAAAGCACTTTCGTCTTAGGTTCAAGTAATTCTGTCTCTAATTTTGATTTTTCCACCTGGAAACCAATTTTTTTGTCTTGCTGCTTCTGTGTTTCCACACACAGCAACATTTTGAAGAAAATGGAGTGAGGGCAGCTCAAACCCCGATGGATCAGTAGTTAAGGGGCTGGAAAGGGATGTCCCAGTCACTTCAGGCCTTCTTCAGCACAAAGCAAGAGGGAGCAACCACGTAGAAGTGCTCTCCTCCTTTCCCTGAGAGTTTTGCTGGGGAGTTCAAGGTGGGATACATAATTCTCCCACTCTCAATGTTATCCTCAATGTTATCCTCACAACACCAGGTGAGTTTCATGGATAAGGCCCTACACACCCACCCACCCACCCACCCACCCACATTCCTTGGTGGCACTTCTCCTTCCTCATTCTCCCATTCTGGCAACAGGACTTAAGTAGGCAATCCTGACGGAGAACTTACCTCCATCTCCAGCTATGGTGCTTCCTGCCAGCCTCTTTGACCTCCTTGAGCTGCCTGTCCCACTTGGTTGATGACAGGAATGAGCTGGCAGTAAATCACAACCTCACAAGTTGAGGTTACCTCTTTATTAGCAAAAACAGGATCTGCACAGGCCTAATGAGCACAGCAACTCATCTTCCCCATGAGACTGAAGGTCCTTGCCTCCCCACAGCTGCCTAAGTTCCCTCCTCTCCGGGGCTTTTCCTAAGCATACTGAGACTGTGCCTGCATGAAGCTAACTTCTCCTCCCCCCTCTTCATGCCTCTCCTGGTTCTGGGAGGCCTGTGAGGAGCCGAGTTTGTTGCAGCAGAAGGGGGAGACACCCATGGCTCTTCACCAGCCAGACATCTCTGCCTCTTGGCCGCCTCTCCTCTCCTGCTTCTGATTCTGGACTTCTCTCTGCTACAGACACTGCCTGCTAACTAAGCCCTGTTGCCCCTTCAGCTTCCGACACCTCCCCACCCCTAGTCCTTTCCCTCTGCTCCTTTTTACCACTCATCTTCCCACCACCACTCCCCGGGCTCTGAGTCTTCTTCCCTTGGCGGTTCCCACCACCATTCCTTTTTTTATTTCAGATGGTTGTGGGAATGGGGTGGCGGAAAGAGACTCATTCTCTCCACCTCCTTTCCAGGATGGTGAATGGGGGCTGGGAGTGGTGTGGTAGGGACCTCAAAGTGCACATTGGCCAAGGTCCCCTAAAACTTGGTTCCAACTCCACCACGTCTTGAGGATGCTATGTGTGTCCCTGCTCTGTCCTCCCTGGTGGTGTTGTGGACAATTAAACGCCTCAACTATGCCAGTCAAGGAAGTAGATAGGGGCCATGGGAGCCCACTAGCTGCCCACCTTGGGCTCTGCACCTAGGGACAGGCCTGTGGGGCAGGGCTAATAGTGTGAGATCTGCAGCTCAGGGTCCATCTCTCTCTCTCTCTCTCTCTCTCTCTCTCTCTCTCTCTCTCTCTCTGTGCGTGTGTATAGAGCAATAAACCTTGGTGATTAATGCTTTTGGCAACACTTCACCCTCTCCTTGGCCAAGATGTCAAGACTTCTCAAAACTGCTCCTGGGAGCTTCCTATTTTTTATTTTTTTATTAATGATTAGTTGCACTATGGTGCAACTGCAAAAAAATGAAATAAAAAATGTGTGGGAACAAAAGTCTCGCAGACATGCAGGCCTGCACGCATACCACTCTGAGGTAAACTTCATGTTGCAGACTAAGGAGAGATCTTGCCACAAAACATCTGAAGAGAGGACTCCCCCCTTTTCTTTCCTTTGGGATGAAGTAGTAAGCGAAGCATGGAGACCTCTTTTACGCCTCAGGCTTCTCAGCTTAGCTAATGAATACTGCCTGATTGATGAGCTGTATCTCTATTTTTTTTCTTATTCATTACAAGCATGAGGAATCAGGGAGAAGGAGGCTTAGTTCTCCTCCACAGCCTTCCTCAGAACACAGATATCACCCAGACCCACCCACACAGAGATAGGACCTTTGTGTGTCTGGAGGGGAACTGCCCACTGTGCAGACGGCCCAATCTGCCGTCTGGTGTAGGATGGGGAGGAAACAGATAAACCTCTCCTCCCTGCACACTGGTTTGATTAAAAAAAGTTATAGCAGATATGAGCGTTTGGCTTTTTGTTTGTTTGGGAGGGGGTTGCCTTGTTCGGGGGTGGGAGTGGGGCCTGGGGGGAGAGTACTTCTGAGCATCCTGCATTTTTCTTGTGTGAAATGGATATTTCGTGCTGCCTTCAATGCTTTTTCTCAGATTTCTGAATGTGCACTCAGCCGCCAAAACTCTGGAGACCACTGCTTTAATGGGGGTAGTTTGTTGGTGAGGGCCTGTTTTTATAGTTCTCCTTGTGCCTCAGTCAGATTGCTTCCCCTCAAAGAATCTTGGGCGCTGTAGTTTACCCCCCACCAAGCTACAATTCCCAGCGCAATGTGGATGTGACCTATGGACTATGCCAGTGGTTTTCAGCCAGTGTGCTGTGGCACTCTGGGGTGCCTTGAAGGATGGTCAGTGGTGCTACAGGCAACACTGGTCTCCATCCCTTTCTCCTTCCCTCCCTCCCTCCCTCCCTCTGATGCCCTCTGTTGTCTCTGCCTCTCAAAGGCTTACACAGCTGTTTGTTGCAGCAGCCGCTGGTGAAAGGTGCCTCTGGAGCTGGTCAGGGGGTGCTGGCTGTCAGGAGCTGAGGCATCCTTGGAGTAAGCAAGCAAGTGGGCAAGGGAGCCCATCCACTTGTTCCACCAGCCCTTGCTGTTGGGAATGGACAGTCCCAGGTTCCTGTGGGGCAGTGTGAGGAGGCACTTCTCTTTGGGGCAGCGGGGGCAGCTCAGAGACCAGGGGTGGCAGCAGCAGCTGCCCACAGGACTCCCAAGGAGAGGGGAGAGGAGAGGAGGCCGAGGGAACACCCCACAAGGGGGGGTGTTTGAAAAAGGGTGAGAGGCTGCTAGCTTTGCAGGCAAGGGATGACATAACTGGGCTCCTGAGCCCCACAGGGGTGCCACAGAAAGAATGTAGTTGGTCAAGGGAGTTGTGGACTCAAAAAGATTGAAAACCTCTGGACTATGCATGTATTCCAATGGGAAGTACTAAGCAGCTCCAAGCAAATACATGCAATTAATAATGATAATAGTAATACAGTGGTGCCTCGCAAGACGAAAAGAATCTGTTCTGTGATTCTCTTCGTCTAGTGGTTTTTTCGTCTTGCGAAGCAAGCCCATTGATGGATTGACGGATTAGCGCTATTAGTGCTTTTAGCGGCTTATCTGCTGATTGGATCAGCTGTTAAAGTGGCTTAGCGGCTTAGAAAAAGGGGGGAGGAAAGGAAAAAACCCCCGCAGGAACTCGCAAGGCATTGTTGTCTTGCGAAGCAAGCCCATAGGAAATTCATTTTGCAAAGCACCTCCAAAATGGAAAACTCTTTCATCTAGCGAGTTTTCCGTCTTGCGAGGCATTCGTCTTGCGGGGCACCACTGTAATGACATAGCTGTATCTCCTCTAAAGAGCTAATTGAAGTGTGAGGATTGAGGAGGTCTAGTTCCAGCCTTCCAGGAAGTATTGAATTAATTGAAAGCCGGTGCTGGAGCTGTTTTAGATCAAGAGAAAGGACTGGAAATGCAGGGCAATAATTAAGAAAGGAGGGGCAACCCCAAACTGTCACCCACCCAGTGACAACTCTCACTGTTCGCCAGTCACACATTTTCCTATTCACACTATTGTTCTACTCTACCTCTCTCCCCCCTCCTTAGTAGATTTTCCTGTGGTATGAAAGAAGACAGATGCAACTGTTTAGTGATTTTCAAACTTTGTGCCAAAGGAGAGGCAGAAGTGTGTATTTTAAACCCAAGCATAATGTTGGATGCATCCATCAGTATGCTTGTCGCACTGGGGAGACCCTGTGCAGTATGGATTCCTACCCTCAATGGCACCTTCCTGAGGATTTACTAAATTCTTGGGGTTTACTAATACAACTGATCAGGGGGCGTCAAGTTGAATAAAATATTGGGGGGGGGGCAGGTAAGCCCCTCCTCGCATAATCAGTCACATGACAGGGTGCACCCACACCATTTGAGTGGCAATGCCCATCAACATGGGGGGCAGTCCCCTCAAATATTTTATTGGGGAGCCTGAATGGACCTTGGCCCCTAGGAGTTGGCTCCCGTGCAACTGATTGTGATGAAGGAAATCCCGGAAGTATTGACATAGACCAGCAGGCACAGATGGTCATGTGAAAATATCTAAGTTGTGTTTTGTTACAGGAACAAAATGCAGTCCGTGCTGAACATTTTGATTTGGAGTACACCTTGCTATTTTCATGGCTTTCAAACGGCAACTGTGAACAAATGGTTTCATGCTTGGCCTTAATGCTTCGTTCTGCTGGTAAATAACTTTTTTAAGCCTTTTGAAAGCCTTTGGTCTCATTTGCCTCCTATATGAGCTAACTTTTAAAGAATGGGCACAAATGCATTTAAGGCTGTTTTGATGCTGTCCTAAAATACAATATTTACTATCCATGTGGTTAAGGGAAGTTATACTTACTGCATATGTATGATGTGTAACTTTTTGGAACTTGTATGTCTGCTATAACAGTATGAGTTACAGTTTTATGGGCTTTATCATCTTTTTAATTTTTTATTAATTTGTAATAAAACATGTAAACATAACAGAGGCACCACAGGATCAACAGTTAATAAACATACAAGCCAGCTAAAGGAATAAAAGGTGATTCTCATTCATGACTGGGTAAATGTAAGATAACATCTCTGGTGCGAAGTGTAGGTATTTTTTTTTTAAATGCAAGAATATCCTTAAAAAACAAAAAACCAACAACTTGTGTACATATTTAAGGGTGTATTTATAGGGAGCAGTGTCTCTGGGCCCTTTGCTATCTTCTTTTATCATGTAATCTCAGTAAGCAAACTCAAAGCAGACAAATCCCTGCACTTAAGCCCACAGATTCCGGTCATTTGTGGCAAGATTTGCAGCAGGGTATTAAAGATTTCTTCATAAGCTGTGAAGAATCAGATCATCCAAGTTCACTGTGTTCTCTCCACTCCGTTATTAATCCCCTTTTCCCATTACGTGCGTGTCTGTTTACTTTTGCAGAGGCGCTTTATGTATTCTGAAGGACAGCTTCCTATATCCTACGTAAAACACACCACAGTCTTTCCTGTGACCTTTTCTAAAGGCGTTTGTAAAGCAGGGTCCTTTCCCTTAAGAGCAGAGCAAAATCTGCATGCTCTGTGATGCGGTGAAAATAAATGGCTCTGTTTAATAGAAAGTACCACTTGGAGCTGTTAATTTAGCTTTTGGCAGAGTTGCACAAAATGATCCTATGCTGCAATAAATATTCAATCTGGGTGGGGGGAGGGTGGGGGAATAAAGAATACTTCATATGGTGATGCCTATATTGGAAAAATAAGGGTGAATGCATGTGCTGTCATTAAACTGCTGCAAAAGAATATTTGCCTGAGACATCGCTGGAGGCACGAAGCACAACTCCTCTCTTGCATGTGTCTTCCTACTGATGGGGCTTGTCAATCTAGAAAGGTAGCCAATCTAAAAGAAGGAAAATTCTGATCCTAAATCTCTTCTGCCTTGTGGGATATCTTCAGGGGAACAAAAAGGCTAAGGAGTAAACCCTACACAAATCTGGAGTGGAATGCCTAAGGTGGTTGGATGGAGCCTTGTATGCCTCCTTCTGGCAACTCCTGCAGCCAAGCTGGTGCCAAATGTATTGCTCTGCTTTCCTTTGGACCACATTAGAGAAAGCGGGGGGTGGGGGGTGGGTGGGTGTCCTGTTGTCTGGGCAGCCCAGGACCTCCATACATGCTGCCCAGGTTTGCATCCTGAGGAGATCACTTCAGTGCTGCTAATGCATCCGTTTGGCTTCAGCAACGTTGTAATGTGTATTCATTTTGAATAGCTGCATGGTCCTCATAAAGTTGTGAATCTTGATTTCCTTTCCATTTTCAGCAAGAGGAACGAGGGCCAGAGTTTATACTGTTCCTGGGCTGGTGAGTAGAGTGGCCATATGCCCTGCTTTGCAAAGGTGAAGTTGCCTATCAACAGTTAGTACCTGGACAACAAACTGATCAGGTACACCAGCCATCCAGTCACAGTCTTTAATACTGTACATTAGAAACAGGAATCATGTAAATTCAGCCCATCTTCATTTTAACTCCAGAGGGAGCCATGCCAGTAAACTTTTCTACATGACTTTGTATGCAAGTTGGCACTCGGGAGGCTGTTTGAGTGCTCACTTTTTATGCTAATGACAGATTTAGCTCTGAAAATCCATTCCATGTTCATTGCTAGTTTATAGCCAAGAACAAACTATATCAATCTCTCAAATGGTATATGAGACTCTTTTAAAAGCGTTCTTTTTCTGGTGCCAAGGACATGAGGTAAAGGACACTCACAACTTCACAAACATGTGCATCATTGCTTATTTGTTGCTTAGGATCAAGGCATCTTCCATCAAGATGCACTCAAACTGCCATATACTGTTGCTGGGTAAATGTCTTTCTTTCTCAGTTAGTGGGCCTATCTGGAATGTGATGATATGACTGCCCCATGTACCCAGACCCTCCAAGTGTCCCTATTTTCCAGGGACAGTCCCAGATTTACAGAAGCCATCCCGGTTTCTGATTTGATCCCAGAATGTCCCACTTTTCCTTAGGACGTCCCTATTTTCATCGGAGAAATGTTGGAAGGTGACCCCGAGCTAAGGAGATAACTAACAATACAATCTTTAGAAGACATTCGATGGTAGCCTTGTATAGAGGTTTTTTAAAAAAATGCTTAATGTTTTATTATGTTTCTATATATGTTGGAAGCCAAGCCGGTCAGATGGGCGGGGTATAAATAATAAAATTATGATGGTGATGAAATAGGACGTCCCTATTTTCATCGAAGAAATGTTGAAGGGTACAGTATGTGTATCTGCCTGCATAGCAAAATAAGAGGGGGGAAAGGTCCCTCTAACTGGGAGGGAGCACCTAAGGTTCTACCAAAATTTTTGTTACTCTTTACTTTTGGATTAGAGTGTTGAAGTACTCTTGACCTGTTTCTTGTCTGACAAAGCAAGAAGTGGTATAGAAACATATGCAGGAGTACCTTTGGATCTGAGGGCTGCTGGAGGTCACTGAAGAAGCCTAGAAGTTTAAGTCTCTGGGCCAGAATTCCTTATCTCTTAATACTCCCTATAGTATTAGTCAGTGATGTTATCATATTAGGCAGGGCTGTGAGGTTGACTGGTTGTAGTTTGCCTAGCTTGCTCATGGCTGAAGTAAGATTGGAACCTGGGAATTCCTGCTTATACCTCAAACTCTTAGACACTGTATTACACCAGTTAAAACTTCTTGTTTTTTAATCACATTTCTTTGAGAACCACATGACTGCAATTACCTATTTGAAATGCATGCACCAGGCAGCCATTTTTTTTAAAAAAACTTTTTTTCTCCTTGCCCCACATAAACTACTGTATGGAAGGAAACACAAGGCATAACATGCTGTATAAGAAGATAAAACATGAAGCAATCCGTCTGTTCAATTTCATGCAGTCTTCTCTGTGAGGCAGTGCTTTCAGGCTACATTAATTCTGAACACAATTGAATGGTATCATCTCTGTGCTCTTCCGTTGGAGGGACGTTCTGTGAAAAATAGGCAAGTGCTTAGTTTATAGACTTGGGAGGACAAGGGGATTTTTTTAAAATAAAAAAACAGTTAATAATAGCTCATCCTTCATTTCAACAATATGAGTGAACTAATGGGCAGTGGGTAAAATAATGGCGTTTCTTCATACCTATTCATTGACTTTTGTGTGTTGTAGGATCATATATGCCAATATGACATGGACAATTACACAAACTTTTTATCTCTCTGGGCACATCTGCTTTGGTTTAATAGTAATTTCTTCTCTTATGCAAAACCTGTGGAACTGTAGTGTGTTGTAGTGAACAGTGTGATGGACTTAAACCAGGAAGACCTGAGTTTAAAACCACCTCTATCATCATGACTCCTTAAAGATCACTGGATTAGCATAGATCAGTTACCAACTCTCAGCCTAACCCATCTTGTAGGGCTATTTTAAATATAAAATAGGGAGGGAGAACGCCACCATATACAGCAACTTGAGAACAAGTTGTGTTTAGAAAGTGCATTTCTGAGGGAGGCTTAGGGTATCTCAGCACCCTTAGCAAGCTGCATTTTCCAGGAGCCATTTGAAGGGTACTAGGTTGGGGAAGGCTGTCACAGATAATACAACCAATAAACTAGCCACCTTTCCATTAGATAATGAGTTCCCAGAAGCTTGGATAGATCAGTGTTAGTCCCAAACCTTGTAGAGTATTTTGCAACTTAATATTTTGAAAGTGTAAGTATTGAATAACTCTTAAAAAATATATGGGTTGGTGTTCCGGGCAGTACTCACCTCTGAGGAATTGTTGTTCAACAATTGCATATATTTAGTTTAGCTGCCCTTAACTCACCAATTTTGTTGGTACAAGAGTGTGCAATCATTTGCACACCCCTATAACTCATTAGATTATAGTGAAATCTCGTATATATGGAGTTGATTGTGCTTTGGGGTATTTTATCTGAGATGTGCAATTCAGTTCAAACATGGAAGCCATCGCTTAATATTGCCATCCTCAAGTGGCAAGGATGTAGGCATGGACCAGCCCCCAGTTCGAAGAGGAGGTAGTCCCATTTGGACTTCCTTCATCTCCAGTTTCCTTTCATACTGAATGTGGCGACCCTGTTGCTGCTTTGTAAAATATCCAGCACTGAAAGTACTTGGAGTGTAGTCAAATTTTATTTCTTTTGAAGAAAGCTCATCAAGATTAAATAATGCATGGCACATAAAATTTACTTGGCTTGTTTAAGGCAGTGCACGTTAATTAAGCTAACAGGAGTCAAGAGCAGCCAGAATACATGGCAAACCAGTCAATGATTTCTAAAAATAAATATAGCATTATTACACATCCTCTAATGTAATAACGCTATAATATGTTGGTGACGTTTCCAGTGTGTGGAGTGATTTGCACCCCAGAACACCTTGATCCAACATTGTAAGACAGAGCCTGTCAAGCCTTAGAACTGTGTGGGGGAGAAAGGTGGGTGCTGAACAACAACCCAATCTCTGAGCGGTGTGTGATTCCAGGAGTTCCAGGTGCTTACAGTGTCTGTGTTTTCTTTTGGCAATGAGGCACAGTGGTGGCCATGGTGTCTTCATGATATATGGTTTATTTATGCATATACAACCTGAGCCTACGATGGAGGGGTTCAAAGCATTAGCACCCCAAAATGGTCTTGTTTCTCCCATGGCTTGAGCCTTGGATTCAAATGGAAACCAACCAATACTCTGCCTTTCTGGCTTTCTAGCTTGCTGCTTTGTTTCTCCGTCACACCATATTCCCGTTCCCACTGCCCAATCTATGGTTACCTAGAATTGCAACCATTTGCTCTAGTTTGGTGATCAACACACTGATGGGCAAAGCTATCTGTGGACACCTGGTGTGTTTTAAAGGGCCAGATCCAGCACGTGGACCGCCAGTTTTTCACCCTTGATTTACTTCGTTTTAGGTTTCTACTAGAAAACTGCTTGTCAGCTTTTATGTGGGTAATGTTCTGGCCTCATCAACACACTCCAGCCAGCTAAACTCACATCTAATCCACACTTCCATTTAAACCCATCGTCAGCTTTATTAATGGCTTGAAATCAATTTTAACAGCAAATAATTTACAAATGCAGATGACCAGGCTGCAACTCAGTGTGGCAGAGAAGGCCAGAGGCAATCAGTTTTAACCAGGTCTAAACAGGATTAGATAACCTACACAAGAGCAACCAACTGAAGATACTAGATACCAAGGATTGATCAGAAGCTAATGGGGTTGCAGAAGGAAAGTCAAAACAGTTCTAAACACATACACTAGGGGGCAACATAAAAAACAACACAATACCCATTTGGGGGCAGAACACATTATAAAATTTTATTTTGAGAGCCAGGATGGTGTAGCAACTAGAGTCTGGGGAAGTTCACGTTTAAATCCTCACATATCTTACTTGCTGAGTGAGCTTGGAACGCTCCCTCTCTCTACCTCACAGGGTTGTTGTACGGGATAAAGGAAAGGAGAGGGGAACATTGCATACACTATCCATTCCTGAGCTCCTTGGAGAAAGGGTGAGATAAAATGAATGTAGTAATAATGGTATTGATTTTGATATGCCTGTTAATGTCTGCCCCCCCCCCCCCGTTTGCATGACTAAAGGCTACTTCACATATGATGTATGTGTGTGTTTTATAAATAGATCTACATGCACCAGGGAGCCTCTCTGATGTGTGCATGGTTTTTTCCCCCAACAAGCATACACAGCTTTCAAATAATGCATTTTTCTCTGCTGTTGGGCTGCAATTCTAAATGACCATAGACTAAGCAGGGGAAGTGCATGCACCCAATTGGGTCATGTTTTGGAATTTTTCACTGCACGCTGTTGCCCAACAGAAAGGGCAAGGTGCTTTCCTATATGAATCTGGATAACTGAGCAGTAAAAAACAATCTCAAAGAATAAGAGAATCTGTGCACAAAAATTAGCTGGGCATAGGCAGGCTATGTACTGTGGGCATGCCTGAGTTTTTTTTGCTCTGTCTGTGTGGATTTAAGATTCTGCCGATATACTGAAAGTCAGACACTGAATAAAGCAGTAATTAAAATACTGTGTTAGGATATCAAGAGCAGGAGTCTGTTTTTGTAATCAATAAAAGGTGTCAGACAGCCAAATAGCTGGAAGTTACAATTCCCCAAACTCATGTGCACTGCTATTACACTGCAGCTTCATTGTTAATCAATTGCCTAACATCTGCGAAATGTCTCTTTGGTAAGATGTGGAGAGCTCATCCCCTCCTCTCCATGACCCTAACTAAATTCTGGGATAACAATAAATGCTGTTAACTTCATAGACACGTTGAAAAGAGGCAACTGAAAACTGTTTCTCATACCTAATAGAAACTGGTGCTAACCAAATGACTGTATGTGGAAGGTTTCCTTTTTATTTTTTTTCTGAAGGAGCAATGAAGCAGAACCATCCATTTCATTACTGGAAATGACCCAACGCCTTCCCCCCTCCCAGAGTGGGCAGGGGGAGGGCAGTGGCTATTTCTTCTAGAGTTTTAAAATGAATTGCCAAATTAAAGCACTCTTTGTTCCTCAGAACACTGTGGTAGGCAGAATGTTCATTCACATTGGCTTAAAATGTTCCTCCAGGTTGCTGAAAGATTGGGAAGGGTGGTTGCTTCTTTGTTATATAGTATTTCATCAAGTGTTTCATGCACATTGACCATGTTTGGACATAACACTGAACCACAGCTTAGTACTGCATGAATGAGCCAAACCTCTTTCTGGGCTCCTCTTCCCCTCTCTTTATTCTGCACTGCTTGAAGAATGAATGCAGAATTGCTTAGTTTTAAGTCAGCCATGCCTTCTTGCGTCATCTGAACTGAGATTTGTGGTTACCACTAACTATGGTGAGGTTCAAAACAAACTAGCTTAATAAACTGCAGTTTGCAGCTGGCTTCTTTCAAAACGAACTACGGTCAGTGCTAAAACGCAGTACCGAGTTCAGATGAAACAGGAAGCTATGGATAGCTAAAAATAAGAGGAAAAGCTTTCAAAATCCTCCTGGCTGTACAGGAAGGGAGAGTGTGTGAGAGCTGGGGTGGAGGCTAGGCAAATTCATGTAGTGTTTAGTGCTGTGTCCAAACTTGGCCACTGTCTCCGTGGTCCTTACTGGGAATCACTTCAAACACTGATTTTTCAGTTCTTAGTGTTCAGCTTTACAGGGCCAAACATTATCTCTGCAATGGAAGCCAATATTATGATTAAGGCATGCTGAAAGGGCAGCACCAAAAACCAGAAAAGGGGTCAGAAATCCAACAGGTGCAGGAGACAAACTTAGTATATTGAGTGCTTTAATCTCTATCCCAACAGGGGACTGTTACTACCATGTTGCGGATGGTGGGCAGAAACTGAAAAGTGGTTTGCATAAGGTCATCTGAAACAATTGCTTGGATCCAGTGTCCCCTGTGTGAGACAGTGAGGATTTTCTGATACTGCCAATGTCCCTCTTCTGTTTCTGCCCCCACGTCCTTGTGCATCCATTTTAACTTCCTCTTACCCTTGGAGGAACTTACGCAGAACACTCTGTGATTCTTTGGATCCAAGCCAATCATTATTTGGAAAGAAAGGGGGATTTTAGATGATAATGTCCATGTGCAGAATTGTGATGATCAGAGTTGAATTCTGGGCGAATTCCCAGCCCTTTATTGATTTTGTTTTCTCAGCAAAGTGGAGCAAAGCAAAACAAAACAGAAAAAAGGAGAATTTGACAGTTAGGCCAGCTTGAGTTGGAAGGCAGGGGTCTGTTTCAAACTGGGGCAATGGCTGTACTTATGTGAGATGTTATTTCAGTGCCATTTCTTTTCCTATCAGCAGTACAGCAGTGCTCTTGTAGTAGTTACACATTTCCCATTACAACTGATGTCTGCTGACTTGTTTTCTGGTGAGAGAAGTCAAACTGCGCAGGTATTAGGAGGCAAAGGTCAGCTGAAGACATGGTCCGACTGAGGATCAGGTATTCTCAGGCAAATCTGCCACCTGCATTCTTGGTGACACAGATTAATTACATTCCTTCCAATCTGGGAACAACTGGTTTGAACAGAACCAATAAATGAATGACAAGTTGCTTATAGAATCACAGAATTGTAGAGTGCGAGAGGAAACATGAGGGTCATCTGTGATGCAGGATGTTTTTGCCCAATGTAGGGCTTGAACCCACAACCCTGTGATATAAGAGTCTCATGCTTTACTTACAGAGCTATCCTGGAGTCTAATTTGTCTTAATAATAACTTGCTAGTTTGCAAATGCCAACTGTTCCTGACTAATTTGTAAAATTTGAGGTGTATTCTACCATAATCACTTCCTGTGCCAGGGTGTGACCCATAGTTTGTATGGTATGACAAGCATGTGGAAGCAGCGGCCGGTGCCTAGCAGGGTGTGATCCTGCTTCCGCATGTGGTTTGTCTATGCACTTTGGTGAACTTGTGCATAACTTCTCTCAGTGTGGTTGAAGCTCTTTGCATTTCCTTGTTGACACAGGACTTACCTTACATATAACAAACTGGAGTTAGGATTATGGAATCATTTAGCAGGTGACCAGGACTATAACATTTAACCCACTAATGTCACCTTTGGTATTAAATAGCAAGCTCCTTTTGCTTAGGATGTATATTGCTAGAACTGGTGGAATATGCAATTCCATCTGCTTTTGGAGCCAGTGTGGTGTAGTGGTTAAGAGCGGTAGTCTCATAATCTGGGGAACCGGGTTCGACTCTCCGCTCCTCCACATGCAGCTGCTGGGTGACCTTGGGCCAGTCACACTTCTGTGAAGTCTCTCAGCCCCACTCACCTCACAGAGTGTTTGTTGTGGGGGAGGAAGGGAAAGGAGAATGTTAGCCGCTTTGAGACTCCTGAAGGGGAGTGAAAGGCGGGATATCAAATCCAAACTCTTCTTCTTCTTCTTTTATGGAAACAAACTGGGGGAAATGGTCCAGCTGTGTTCAGAAAAGGAAACACAATCAGCAGTGACATCCTTCAAAATCTGATGCACTTATGGTAAAAATGCTTATTTGCAGGAATTTGAAAGCAATTGCTTTGTTTGTTGGAAATGGTTTTAAGAGAATGAAACCTAATTTTACAATTTTTGTATTATATGTGTCCAGCAATTTTTAACACATTAGAGCAGTGGCAGCTATACTTGATATGAACATGAGCTTGCAAAACCTTAATTCTGTTTCTTTTTGAACCATTGGGGGGCGGGTGTGGGTGTGGTGGTTATTCAAGGTCAGCAGCACCGAGAGGCAAAAGTGAGTCTGTCCAAGGCAATATTTATGAATGGGCTTTCATCTGCCTCTAATTGAAATTAGCATTGAGTCATTCTCCCTCCCCCCCCCCCGCCAGTAACTTTCCAAGGAGACAAATTTAACTTGACAGAGGAATAAAAGGTCTGAACTCAAGCTCTCCAAAAGAGTACAAAATGTGGCCAAGCTCGTAAATCACACCGCTAAATTGTAATGTGTATGCTAATTGGTCTCAAGTTCCATTTTTAACCTTTCCTTTAGCATCATAAGGACAAGAAGGATATTTTAGCATGCAGCAGACAAGAGACAGAGAGAGAGAGCTTAAAGCAGACTGAGGAAATGGACATTCTGAAGGGCTGCATGTCTCTGCCCAGATCTCCTTCATGCTGGACCAAGTAGCTTAGATGGCTAAAATGAAACCTCTTGTTTCAGAGACAGCATAACTCCTGAGTATCAGGTGTTGGGAACAAGCAGCAGAAGAGAGTCATTGCCTTCATGCTTTGCTTGTGAGCTTCCCAGAAGGATCTAGCAGGCAGCTGCTGAAATCAGAACGCTAGGCTAGATGAACCCTTGGTCTGATCCAGCAAACCAATGCTTGATTTCTTTTTTAATGTTTTTCTTTTTAATTTCAAGTATTAATTTCAAGTGAGAACTACAGAGCTTAGGAGTTGTACAGAAAAGAAAGAAAAATAACAACTGATGATTGTAGCAATGAGGCCATTCTTATTATCTCCAAAGAAGCGTAGAATCTAGTCGGGTATGAATTAGAGATGAGATAATTCTCTTTTTTTGGCCATATCTCAGAATTAATTATTCAGATGTCGAATGGAATAATTTAAACTTTTAAATTCAAATTCTAAAGTAAAAATTTACCTCAGGATTTGCAGCACAAGGATTTGCTCACCCTCTTGGTGGGGCGTCGTTGTGGGACAGCGAGGACTCTCCTAAGGCCCTGACAAGGGAATCACAGCATCGGCGTCCCGTCTGGATAGGTGGTGTGGGCGTAAACCTGTGCCACCTTTCAGGAGCTGGATCCTAGCCTGCACCTGGGATTGGTAAATGGGGGTGCAGTATTTGGACATGGGCTGGGCCAGGAGCGGAGCCAACGGAGCAGGAAGGCTTCCCTTGGGTCCACGCCCTGGCCATTTAAACAGCCCGCGCCTGGGGCCCTACCTGCTTTTCCTTCATCTGGAAAAGTGCTTTGATTTTGTTGGTGCCTTCTCTTGGTTGTTTTGATGGGAAGAGACCAATATTGATTGTTCGTCACTTTCAAATGATATGAAATACAAGCGAACAATCAAATGCTATCCATTATCAACTAGGGGGTAATGTTGAGCATCCTAATACTCAAATATTCAAATAATATCCAATATGTATTTGGCAGCAAAATCTGAGGAGAACTTTTGGGGGGAAATGAATTTCAGTTCCAGATTTCATTCGTTCTTTTCTGTGCACAGGCATATTTCATTTTTAAAAAAATAACTAGTCGTGATGCATCGCTCTACCCTCTCAGAAAAGCCTGTGACAAATGAGACTCAAGCACATATTATTGACTCTGAATTTCTGCCCTGTCTCCCTCAATGGGCATAGCACAAGGATAGAATATCTGGTTTGTGTGCAGAAGATTCCATATTCAGATTCTGGCATTTCCAGGTAAAGCTGAGAGAGACCTTAGTTTATAATCCTGGAAATTTACTACCAGTCAGGGCAGACAATACTGAGCTGGATCGACCAATGGACTGATTCGGTATAAGCCAGTGCATGTTAGTCTCCGTTGCAGAACACTAGCTTCCAACTGCCAAAAAAGCATCTGTCTGGTACAAACTTGCACTACTGGAATGTGGCCAATACTGAATGCAGTCCATCAAGTAGGATAAAAGTAGTACACATTCCCATTATATTAACAACAGCAAAATGTCTTGTGACACCTTAAACACTAGCAAAATTATTTTGGCATAAAGGGTTCATGGACTAAAGTCCACTTTATCATCAGCATTACACTAAGTTATATTCACGCCTTTCAAAATTAGTTCCAGCTGCGTTGCATCAGAAAGCCAGGCTGTTTGTTCAACAAGCAAACCTACCCACTCGACCATTGCCAAATTGGCATCTTGCTTTCGGTTTCAGCACACCATAACACCAGATTCAAGAGCTTTCTTGGTGGGCCAATCTGTTACTGATTGTGCTAACCTGCGGAAGTATTCCCCAGAGTTACATCGGTTTCCTGTTTTGAGAAATTGCTTCTGCATGACTTCAGAGGCTAGCTTGGTATCTGGGAACTCTACCAGCAACTCCATCAGCAGTGATACATAACAACCCACATTTCACTGGCTTCATCCCCATTCTAGCCATTGACTTGTTTGCCTTATTATTGCCTGAGAAGCAAAGGCATGGTTAATTGTTTCATATGGACCATGAATTCTAGCGTCTTAAATGAACCGTGACTGTGAGTGAGGCTATGGCTCTTCCAGAACCGATGAACAATTGCTCTCATGTGGTGAGGAACTGACTATTCTTAACAGGCTATCGTCCAAAAACTATGTATTCAAAATGTGGCTTGGAAACTGGCTGGTTTCAAGGGATTACTGCAGACTACTGGGTTCAGGATTCCTGCTTAAGCTGGGGCAAACTGGGAGGTTAGCATCACACTGGACTTTTTTCATAAACCATTCCAAGTTGTTTAGCAAAACCATTCCAATATGTTTAGCTGCAGAAAACGTATCCCCGCCCCCAAAAAACTAACCAAAAGATTGCAGACTCTTTTAACTGCAGGGTTATTTTGTGCCCAGATGTATTTTAGGCTTACCAAGAAAGAGGACCTTAGTCAATGCCACACAACCTTAGTCATGCCTCACAGTCACACCTACTGAAATCAGTGTACCTAGTGCAGGTGGCGCTGTGGTCTAAACCTCTGAGCCTCTTGGGCTTGCGGATCATAAGGTCAGCAGTTCAAATCTGTGTAACAGGGTGAGATCCTGTTGCTTTGTCCCAGCTCCTGCTAACCTTGCAGTTTGAAAGCATACCAGCACGAGTAGATAAATAGGTACCGCTGCTGTGGGAAGGTAAATGGCATTTTCGTGCGCTCTGGCTTCCTTCACAGTGTCCCGTTGCGCCACTGATTTAGTCATGCTAGCCACATGACCTGGAAAGCTGTCTGCAAACAAACGTTGGCTCCCTCGGCCTGAAAGCGGAGATGAGCACCTCACCCCATAGTTGACTGGACCTAACCGTCCAGTGGTCCTTTACCTTTACCTGAGTATATTATTTATTTCAAGTATTTATAGACAGAAAAGATCACAAAGCAGTTTGAGTTTGGCTTCGGCTGGGGAGGGCGGGATATAAATAAAATTTTATTATTTTATTATTATTTACCCTAAGGACAGCATGGATTGAACCTGGGGACTTTCTCTTTCCCCATGCCCAGCCATGTTCGATTATGGCCAATGTGTTCTTCGTAAAACAGAACTTTGTCTGGAACCATCTAGAAAGTACAATGCACATGATATGAACTATAGGCAAGATTTTAGAAATTAAAGTTTTATGAGTTTCAGAAAATATCATAAATATCATCTGTTAAGCAATCCAGTAACCTGAATTCATGCAAGAAATCATGGTTTGCTGGAGTGTTGGTCTGGGGAACCACGGTACACTTTCACTTACCTGTGTGAGCAGTGAAAGGAAGGAGAAATCTACCTTCTTGTGTCAAGTTAGAACCATGCCTCATTCTCCCTTGCCTCTCTTGTAGTCTTGGCCGAATGACTTAACTCTCTTCCCTCTTTTTCACTGTTTATTGAATGATGTGGAAGCAGCTGGCAATAATGAGTTTTACCACTTGGAGGTGCTACTTTACAAATATATAGAACAAAAGGGCACTAACAGTAATGTCTTGTTTCTAGTGAAACTGCTAATTTCGGACTGTGTTACCTTCTTACCTTCCTCACTGTCACTTTTCTCCTTGTTGTTATTTCTCTTGCTGTTCAAATTGTGACTAACTTTCATGTTCAAAGGTTATGATTCTCAGCATGCTTGCTGGGCAATAAATTGCAATGAAATCAGGGGGACTCGTGTCCAAGTAATATGCATTGTGTTGGGCTGCACAGCTAGCTTTCCTTTGGAGTACACGAATTAAAACTTTCCAGAAAATTAAGAGCTAGCATTTCTCATCTTGACGCTGTGGACCAGAAGTGATGAGCAGCTATCCATCCTTTCTTGCTAGATGTGAATGGACCATAGCTGAATGGTAGAGCTCATGCTTTGTGTGTGGAAAGTCATTGCTTCAATACCTGGCTTCTGCTGGCAGGGCTGTAAAGGCTCTCTAGCTGAAACCACAAAGAGCTGCTGCCAGTCAGTGTACGCACTATTGAGCTAGGACTTGATATAAGGCAGCTTCCTGTGTTTCTGCACGTGCATGTGTGTGCGCATGCAGACACACCTCTTTTGTCATGTAATTCTGACTTCTTAATCAATGTTCTGCTTTCAGAGGCTTTTGGTGTACATTTACTTTTTTTGCATTTTACTGACTAGAATTAATTTGTATGGTCTGTGATCTCAGTTATTTGAGATAAAATGAACAAGAATTCTGTGAGGAGAGTGATTGTAACTGTAGGTGTCAAGTAACATGGGGATTTGCCATTTTTTCACAATTTGCTGTAGCTATTGATGGTGCTTCTTGGTCTGCAGATAGAGAGCAGTTGATGAACTTTTTAAAAAGCCTACAGCTCTCTATCACAGCAACTCCCCCCCCCCCAAAAAAAACCCCACACGCCCTAGTACAGAAACTTCCATATTTCATTGGTGAATTTTGAAAACCATTATTTGGGCCTGAAAACCATGCTCTCTCGCTCTTTTTTTTAAAGTGACTAATTCAATCTGTTTTCTCTGAGTATTCAAATATTTTGTTATGTGCAGCAGACTTTTTGATGCTGGCTTGGACCAACTGCCAGAATGAAGGCGCTTGATGAGGTGCTTGGCTTCTAGAAGTCATCGTTGCTGGGGTGACAATATCAACAGAAGGAGGGGATCACTGGGGAGGAGAGGGCTGCCAGGGAAAGGAGGCAAAGCCTGGCTTCTCCAACCCTGGTTAGGAGGTCACAGCTGGCGCAACTAGCTGTAATGTAATGTGGTTTGAAGGAGCTCAACCAGCCAACAGCCTTGCTCCCACATTTTGCACCAACTGCAGCCTCTAAACCCATCCCTCAAGAGCAGCTGTACACAGAGCGCATCACAACAGTCCAGTTGTGAGGTAACCAGTACAGGAGTCAAAGCAACTAGGCTACCCCTGTCTAGCCTTAGTATCATTGGGCTCCTGCCAAGGCAAACATCCCTGCAGCGGACTCACTGACATTCTCCCGAGACTTTTGGTGCTGCCTGTGTTTGCCCGCTGTCTCTGAGCATGCAAGGAAAGTCAAAAGTAAGTTTCAGCAGCACCTTCCACCTGCCTTGGGTCTGGGCTTGGAGCAACCAGCCCAGCCATTCTTAACTGGTTGGTTTACATGGTGGAAAGAAAAGGGTGGTGGAAAGAGTTTGGTAGCCCTTCCTTCCAAGGTGAGGGGGAGTGGCCTAAGCATGGACTTAACACCTCCACGTATTACCATATTTTCCCGTGTATAAGACGCCCCCATGTATAAGACGCCCACTACTTTTGGGGACCCCAAATTTAGAAAATGAGCATATGCACTATCCATGTATAAGACGCCCTCAGATTTTTAACTTTATTTTAAAGTAAAAAAACCTAGTCTTATACATGGAAAAGTACAGTAATTAGTTGGTTATATGAGGCTGATTTATATGTGTTATATTGCCACGCCTGGCCATAAATACGTATTGACACACTTGTATCAGGCAGCCAGAAAGACAGAGGTCTTAAATAGAGGAAACAAAAGAATTGAAGGTACCTCAATCAATGGTCTGATTTTTTTAAAAAATGGGATATTTTAAGGGGCTATGGGGAGGGTGACCCATGTTACTAATTAATTCTGAGAGACAGTTCTTGGGCATTGGTTTGATGTCATTACGATGCATAGTGCAGCCAGATATAGTTATTGAAGTGTTATAATTCCCCTGTCTGAGAAATACGTATGAAAATTCACTCTAGCTGTTGGATGGATGAATATTTAAGAAACTAAATCCATGGAAAATAATTCTGGGATGAGGCGTCTTAGCCTTAGACACACTGGCTAACGAAGTATTCGATTTGTATTATTAGCTCTGCTGGAAATAGTCCAGTAGCATTTTATTTGATTGGGCTTGTATCTTCCATTGTACGCTTGATGAATAGATATTGCTTGCTGGCAGGATTATAAATCCAGTCAGATTTGTCATCAGTTTGCAGTTACAGGAAATAAGTTGCATATGGTTTTATAAGGTAGTGGTGGAAAATAGAACCTTCCAGTTAAAAATGAGCGAAGTCTGTGGCATCCACAAACTGAGGCTAAATTTGTCATGTAGTAAAAATGTTCCTTGACTCCATCACTTGAGACTCTGGGGGGTGAGATGGAGAGAGCACCTCTCCGTAGAACAACCCCTCTGCACTAGAAAACTAGAAATCAGATGGGACAAGTATAGCCTGTTCTGACAAGTTTATTCCTTTTCTGCATGCTGGGATTTTGTTTCTCAGTAGAGTATTCAATTATTTATTCAACTATATATTAAATTTTTATATAGCTCTTCACTCAAGGCTCACAGGGCAGTTTACAATATCTGACACACACACCCCAATTCGCAGTCTAAAGTGGTACAGTCCAATTTTACAATTTTTCCACAGATCCAGTTAATTTGTTCAAAAGTACTGTAGTGATCTTTGAGCGGGCCAAAAGCTTCCCGTCTCCCGTTAATTCTAGCTACCGGTATACAGTGGTACCTCGGGTTAAGAACTTAATTTGTTCTGGAGGTCTGATCTTAACCTGAATAAACCTGAAGCACCACTTTAGTCAATGGGGCCTTCCGCTGCCACCACGCTGCTGCTGCATGATTTCTGTTCTCATCCTAAAGCAAAGTTCTTAACCCGAGGTACTATTTCTGGGTTAGCAGAGTCTATAACCTGAAGTGTCTTGTAACCTGAAGTGTCTGTAACATGAGGTACCACTGTATATTGATATATATATTTTATTTATAATTGTTCACATCCATTTCCTCTTTGCTCCCATACTGAACATCCATCCATTTTATTCCTCTTCAAGTAACCAGAGATTATCACATAGCAAATTTAGGTACTGGATGACATAATTAGGGGCAAATGAAGCTCATTTACAATGAGAACAATGCTTCCCAGGAAGTCCACAGGTGGGGGCGGGGCGGGGGCAGCATTCCTCAGGATAGAAACTATTTGTGTGAGGGGGCTCCTTGCTTAGTAAACGCCACCTTGATTTACCCATGGTGGGCTTTAAACGAGCTTTTGCACCTTAAGTGAAAACCAAGATGATCACAGTGCCAAGCTAGAGACTGTGCTTTTGTGGGAAATATAGGTGCTTGGACCCTAGAGGTGAGAAAGTGGAGCCCCAACTGAAACAAACAAACAAATCAAAACAATTCATCTTGTGCAACTTTGCCCTAGGGCACAAAGATCTCTGTGGATCTGCCCTAATTGTTTCCGGTCATACACTGTAGGTACTGCGATTTCTCCTTCCAATTACAGTGGTACCTCAGGTTAGAGACGCTTCAGGTTACAGACTCCACTAACCCATAAATAGTACCTTGGGTTAAGAAATTTGCTTCAGGATGAGAACAGAAATTGTGCAGCGGCAGCGGGAGGCCCCATTAGCTAAAGTTAAGAACAGTTTCAGGTTAAGAATGGACCTCCAGAACAAATTAAGTTCTTAACCCGAGGTACCACTGTATAGCTCCTTCAAGGACACAGAGTGCCATTCAAGGGCAGTCGTGCACTTGGGGGATGTAATGGACTTACAGGAGGCCTAAACAAAATAAAAAAATCCTTCCAGTAGCACCTTAGAGACCAACTAAGTTTGTTATTGGTATGAGCTTTCATGTGCATGCACACTTCTACAGGAGGCCTGTGTGCCCCCTGGACTTACTGGTCTTAAATCCCCCCCATGCTATTACTCTCCAGCAGTCCTCAAAAATAGGGACATTCTATTCTACATCAATTTCAATGCTAGTTACAGTGGTGCCCCGCAAGACGAATGCCTCGCAAGACGGAAAACCCGCTAGATGAAAGAGTTTTCCGTTTTGGAGGTGCTTTGCAAAACGAATTTCCTATGGGCTTGCTTTGCAAAATGAAAATGTCTTGCGAGTTCCTGTGGGTTTTTCCCCTCCCCCCCTTTTCCCAAGCCGCTAAGCCGCTTATCAGCTGATCCTAAGCCGCTAAGCCGCTTAACAGCTGATCCGCTAAGCTGCTTATCAGCTGATCCGCTAAGCCGCTTAACAGCTGATCCGCTAAGCCGCTAAGCCGCTTATCAGCTGACCTGCTAAGCCGCTAAACCACTTATCAGCTGATCCGCTAAGCCCACTAAGCCGCTAATAGCGCTAATCCGCTAAGCCGCTAATGGGCTTGCTTCGCAAGACGAAAAAACCGCAAGACGAAGAGACTCGCGGAACGGATTCTTTTCGTCTTGCGAGGCACCACTGTAGTAGTATTTATTGATTTGGGGTTTTCTTTCCCCCCTCAGAGCTTCCCTAAATGCAATACATAAATTCCCAGTTTTCTGTGCTTTAAAGTGCCCCAGTTTTGTGTGTTTCCTCTAATAACTTTTGTACACTTGACCAGGAGGAAATGTTCAAGCAGTAATACTGGCGTAGAACAGAATGTCCCTGTTTTCAGATGAATGTTGGAGGTATTATGTTCACTTACCTCAGAAAGTAGTACGCTAGCCCTGCTGTGTTTGGGGGACTCCTCCTGCTCATTCTTCGGATATACATCTGCCCCAGAATATTGTCCTGACGGCAGCATATTTCTGAGACTTGCAAGTGTGAGGAGACAATTGGGTGCAATTGGGTGACACAGTATGAAGACCCAAGGGCAGGTGTGGAGGCTAGAAAGTGGGCCACATATATGATATATGAACGGATTTGTCAGAAACATTTCTTTGCCTGTATTCCAGTGTCAAGAAAAGTAGTCTGCATTATTTTCTTTATTAAAAGAATCCATGACTGATCACCCCATCACAATGCTTTCTTATCTGCAGCTGGAGGTAGTCATTTTTCTTAATGGGGTGTTTTTTGGTGGGGGGGGGCAGAATGAAATTGTGAAATTATAGATAAAATATTTAGCGTGGCGTTTGCTAATGGTATGCAGTGAAAGGATGTGGGGTGGAGTGGCGGGGAGAAAGAGAATCTTGTAACTCAACCACAAGTAGCTAAATTGCTATTTTTCTCTTCAGCTTTGTTGGTTGCTTTTGCCTGCATGATTGCCGTGGCCCTCTTGTATTTTCTTGGACTTTATGTCTCCAGGTAAGTCTGTGTAAGTGATATGTGGATCTATATGTTTTTGTGCTATGTTTTAAATCTGCAAGTTATCATTGAATTATTTATTTTTGCATTTATTTATTTTAAAGTATAGACACATAAAGAATTAGAATAAACAGTAATAGTTTTAGTCCGTTTTTATGGGTGTGGGCCTTTAACTGGGTGACAGGAGTGGCCATTTTCCATGTATGTGGCTGGTGAAAGCACATTTATGGAGGTATATTGCCAGTCACAAAGTTCAGCTTGCCCTGTTGAGCTGGTTCTTGAATGTATTTTAAAAGATATCTACAAGGAGCTGCATCCATCCAGGACCACCAATTGTTGCTCATGGCAAGTATGCCCATACCTAGAATTGGATTTTGGCCTATATCTGTGTGAGATCATCATACAGGCATCAAATGGCCAATTTCTAACACTTTTAATCTATTGTGTGATTACTCTTGATATTTTTAATTCAGTAAAACTAGATGCACATATGCACCACCAGTGTTGGCAGTTTTCTCTGCAGCCACTGTCGTGGCCATTTCAGTGCAAAATGTGGCTTGCTTCTTTAACAGAACAAGAAGCCACAGTGCAACGTCAAAGAAACCTCAGGCAACATGTGTGGTTCTTCCCGATGTGTGCAGAGTGCTTTGTTGGATCATGGCATTGGCCACCCTGTTCTTTATGTTGGGATACTGCCAGGGAGATAAAGTCCATCATGGCCCCCAAGCCGGCTGCCGGATGATCCATCGATCTCCCGTAGTCACGCAGTATGAGCTATTAGCAACACGAGATTCCTGGAAATACCTTGCCACATTCCAGGGCTCATGCACACTCTTATCAGCAGATAATGCACAGCAAAAGTTGCACCCAGGAGAGCATTATTTACAAGCTTTTATTCAGCGTTGATCAGAACAAAGAAAGACATGACTGTAGAGAAGAACAGACTCACAAAGCCTGCTCCCTTTTAAGGTGGAACGGAAATATCCTAACACTTTATTTCCTACAAATTTGAATAAACTTAAATTATTGTGAGCTTCTTCATTGTACATAGGGAATTTAGGAACTCACACCATCTTTTGAAAGTTAGTGGGTAACCTTCTGCACCTTAAATTCCTTTGGTGTTTTTAAGGAATTTTGTAAATCTATTAAGTTACAGGAGACAAACTCCTCTTTAAACTGTTACTTATATTCAGGTTTTCTAATTCTAGGTAACATTCAAGTCCTAGATTTATAGACAAGTTACTTTTTGAATTCTTGCAGACTTCACTGTACCCGGGTACACTGCCATTGCCTTCAACACAAACCTACTTCCATTGTAAGTATATGTACCGCTTCACATTCTTTAAACATTTATGGGAGTATTCAACTAAGTTTTACTTACAGTAGATCCATTGAAATGAATAACTCTTGACTAAACAAGGCCAATTAATTTAAATAGGTCTACTATGACTAAAACTTAATTGAACCACCCTTAATTGTGAAATATGCATGTCTCATACAGTGGTACCTTAGTTTAAGAACAGCCCTGCTTACGAACTATTCGGTTTACAAATCCCCCAAACCAGAAGTAGTGTCCCGGTTTGTGAACTTTACCTTGGTGTAAGAACAGAACCCGAATAGTGGAAGGGCACCGGTGGCGGGAGGCCTCATTAGGGAAAGCGCACCTCAGTTTAAGAACAGTTTCGGTTTAAGAACGGACTTCTGGAACGGATTAAGTTCGTAAACCGAGGTACCACTGTATATGTTTCTAATGTGCATAAATTTCTGCAAATACCTCCTTTCCCAACCTGCTCATGTTTTAAAGAGCAATCCCTGCTGGAGTGGTGGATTTAGTAATTAAGAGTGCTTATTCTTGAGTTTTGAGTGATAGGCATAAAAGCACCCTCCTTTTTATTAAACAGAGTGCCTTGACCTGTGTGATGTACTACGTTTCAGCTTTCTATTTGTTGTGGAAGGATCTTTAACCATTTTGATCCCCCCCCCCGAGAAAGTGAGTTGTGTCCAAGCACTTGCGAACACAGCTTGCACTTTTCCACACTAATATGTTCCTGGTTGCCACTGCAAAACCACCTCTCACAATCTGGTGATGCTTCCAGGGTTTAAAGGGGTAAATTCTTCACCCCTCTGATCCTAGTATACGCGTTGATGTTCTTTTTGCAGTGTAGTTTGCCCCTAAGTATGCTTCTTAGAGGAAGGTTTCTTCCATCTGGCCTTTTTAGGCTGCTCCCAGACCACCTGATTATTGAGCATTCATCATGATTTGTGTTTACCAAGTTTGCAGGCATGCTAGATGGCACCAGCTCTTTACTCAGCATTCATTCTGATCTCTTTGCAAGTTCAAACAGCATTACATCAACCAGTGTTGTTTTTACGCTTTACATTTCCACATCGCTTTCCTTATCTCAAAATGTCTGATTTTGGGGAGAAGGAGGTTTGTTGCGCAAGAGCTCTGCATCAAATTTAATTGCGCAACTTGAATTTTCCAGCATGTGATTGAATTTGCCCATCTGTGATACCACCCCAAAACAGCGATAGCCTGGAAGCGCCCTTAGAAGACTGTCTGTTCTTCTCTGATAGCAACCCTACTAAGCAGATAAAATGCTGTGGGGCTCTTGTTTGTGTCCCTGTCTTGCTCAATAGTGCTTGCTGTCAGACAAGATGCTGGGTGATGTACTTTTCTTTGCTTAATGTGGCAGCTAACTTGACAGTAATGAGAGAATGCCACTGCTGGAGACAGATTTGAACTGCTGTCAAGAGCAGTCAGAGTAGATGGAGGTGTTTAAAAATATACGTGGCAGGTTTGTAGAAGAACCTCAGGGTGTATTCTTCTACAGCAGGTGGTTTTAAGTCTGTCTAGCCTCTGCTTGAGATATTCAGGCTACGAACGGGCACTGTGTTTTGTTAGTGGGCTGTGGCCATATGAGGAACAAGTTCTGGAATGTGTGTGTCAAAACTCAAGATCCGTGTAGTCAGGGGCTGGGGCCAGAGCTTCAGCTAGGGCTGGAGCTGACACCTTCATTGTTGACCAGGCAAAGTCAAGAGGCCAGGCAACTAGTACAAATACCCAGAGGCCTCATTCTATTCACCCATCACAGTGGCTGATATAATGCTCCTTTCCTCTGGGCTTACAGTAATGCTATTCCCCACTTCTGCCAAGTTGTTAGCCATCATACAATGCCCTTTTAGAGTTTGAAAAAACTTGCGTGGTGGGGGCTAGCCGGCAAAAGAGGGCAGGCCATGCCCCCCCAGCCACCCGATTGGCTGGCTGGGTGGACGACGCGGCCGGGATTCCCCTGAAACCAGCCCCCGCTCACGTGGGGTGGGCGTGAAGCCCGCAACCCCACCTCCTGGCCAGGTCCGGAAGTGGCTTTGTACAAACTGAATGAGACTTCCTGATTTAATACTGATTGCTTGTCCACTGGCATTAGCAGTAAATTTGTTTGCAGGAAATAGGCAAATGTTTGTACCCTAGAGCAACTTGTAATCTATCATATATACTCAGAAAATACTGAGTATGAGACCAGCAGGGATAAGAATGTTCTGCTGGTTTCTTTTTTAGGTGGTACAGCTTGTGTGTAGTTCATAAAGTATTTCTCATCCTTCTAAAAGAAAAATGGATCGCAATTATGAGTTGGTTTGGAATGGGCCTCAGTTGGCTAGGTGGATATAATGATATAAAACGGAAATAAAGTAGGTGATGCCATATATCAAGCAAGGAAAAATTGAGTTTGGAGAGATGCAATCTGGCCTCTAGCTCAGGCTTTTAATCTTGAAGGGCATTTTTTAACATGATGTGATTGCTAATAATACTTCACAGCAGGTTTTAGGAAATTAACATTTTTAAAGAGAAAAAGAAGCACGCACACACCAATGACTGGAACATACGATTCCAGAATCTAAAATTCTCAGATGTCTAGATTTTGGCTAGATGTTAGACTTTTAAGGACAACCTATTAATTAATTTAAAACAAATGCTGTGCCCAAATATTTTTAAAACAAATATAAAAATGAATTAAGGATACATTCCGCACAATGATCTGCAGATGTTTGCTTTTCACTTATTTTTGCTTTTAAGTTGCTTTAAACTTTTTTATGATTTCATTGTTTGGTTTTACGTTCTTATATTGCTGTAAACTGATGTGATATATTTTTTATGATACAGTAGTATATAAATATTTTTATAAAAATAGTAAAATTAAAATTAAATTAAAACAGCTAAAATATTGCCATTGTTAAAATTCAGCCTCTTCAAAGTTAATGCTGTGTCCACCCTACTCCAGGCAGAAGTAGCTGGAACATACCTAGCAAAGAAATGTCTAGCTGTTCCTTAGATACTCTAATTTGTTGAACAGATTGTTGCTCAGCTACTAGCTGTGGTGGTAGTCTTCTGAATGCCACTTGCTGGAAACTGCAGAAGATGAGAGTGCTCTTGTACTTGCGCCTTGCTTGCAGGTTGCTGGACTTAATGGACCATTGGCTTGATTTGGCAGGTTCTTCGTATGTACTTATAACATATAAGAAAAAGAATCAGTCTTGGCATCTGTTCACCTGCTGTTTGTTTGAGGGGACCCTCCAGACTGGTGCATTCTGTAACACGTTCTTGACACGTGTGTGTGTGTGTGTGTGTGTGTGTGTGTGTGTGTGTGAGAGAGAGAGAGAGAGAGAGACATACGCACGTGTTTGTTTGTGTTGGCATCTATCTGTCTTGGGAGACAATGGAAGAGCACACCTGCACATGAGTGCTAGATTTATTCTGCCTTAATTTGTTCTGTAATACTTCCCCAATGCTACTACATTATTGTTATTTTCAATCTGCCCTTCACCCTAAGGTCCTGGGGCAGCTTGGAACAAACCTCTCTTTCCAACAATATGCACTAAATGGAAAGGAAGCACTGTGAGTGGTTTATTTAACTACTCTACATAAGCATGTTGAATGTAAAAACTTGCCTTTAGTAGAGAAAGGGAAGTCCCTTGCCTTGGCACCTACTACAGGCACAACAGCTGGAGAATACTTTAAAACATGTTTGCACACCCCTTCACCTGGAGCTCCTGGCAAGAAGAGCTACCCAGCTGTTCTTCACTTATCATGCACTGGCTCATATTCTTCCCCAATCTGGTGGTGGCTGCTTCCCCCCACCCCCCACAACCCATCACATTTATCCTCACCAACAGCTTGCCACAAGCTGTCAGGAAGAGGAAAGTCTTGCTCTCCCATTTGCTTAGGTCGGAGTTTTTCAAGCTTTTTGGGTCCACAGCTTCTATGACCAACTACATTCTTTCTGCGGCACCCCTGTGGGGCTCAGGAGTCCAGTTATGTCACCCCTTGCCTGCAAAGCTAGCAGCCTCTCACCCCTTTTCAAACACCTTCCCTTGAGTGTTCCCTCAGCCTCCTCTCCTCTCCCCTCTCCTTGGGAGTCGTTTGAGCTGTTACAGCTGCCATCCCTGGTTTCTGAGCTGCCCCCTCCCCTAAAGAGAGTTGCCTCCTCATACTGCCCCACAAGGGCCTGGGAGGCACCCCCTGGCCAGCCCCAGAGGCACCATTCACCTGAGGAGCTTGTAGTCAGGGCTGCTGCAAGAAACAACTCTGCAAGCCTTTGGGAGGCAGAGACATAAGAGGGCGACGGAGGGAGGGAAAGAGGGACACAGGCTAGTGTTGTTCGTGGCACCCCTAACCATAATTCAAGGCACCCCAGGTGCTGTGGCACACTGGTTGAAAACCACTGGCTTAGGGGAAGGCCTCCATCACCAGAATGAGGTATATTTGGAGAGCAGACTGCCTGTTGTGGATTTAATTGAGCTGTACTGGCAGTGCCTGAAAGAACTTGCAGTTGCACTGTACAGAATAACAGAAGGATGAGCATGCTTGGAAGTATTCTCCAGCTGCTTCAGCAGCCATTGGTGGAAAATTGCCTGCTGCCTTCTTTCAGAAGCGAATACAGGCACAGGGTGGCTTTGTTACATTGCACCCTTTAATTAAGATAATTACATGTGAATTGGCTCATAGAAAGGGGAGGAGGTAGATTTTTAGGAATGGTGGGCCCAAGCATTGCATCCAGAAAGACATCTGCTTCTGAGATGTAGTGAACGGAAAACAACTCTGCACTGTGTTCTCTGCTTCCTGAGCTAAGACCAGGAGGAATCCATATGAATAAGACGTATATTGGGGCCCAAACACACAATTTGACAGCTTCTCTCTTGGAGATCATTTTAAAAAGCCAAACCAAACCTGAGGACTGATTGACGTCACCACATGGTTTACCTGTTGATTCCCTGGAAAATCTTAACCATGATGAAATCCTAGAAAATGTCCTGTTATATAGAACTGTTGTCCCAAACAGTGTGGGAATAGTACATTTAAGAGTGTGTGCAGTTCCCATTCATGCCTCCCCAACTTTCCTGCATCTGCATTTAGAAGCCTCTCTGTGATAAGGAATCAAATAATCACATGGCAAGGTGGTTCTTGGACTACGTCACAGCAGATGAGGAAATCACATGACAGACTTCTCTCCCATATCAATAACTCTTCTTGTGGAAAGCTGAATGTGAGGAGAAGGGTTCCAGCTTTTTTCTTTCTTTCTGAACGTATAAAATTTCTCCAGGACATACTAGCTTTCAACAGGGTTTTTGTAAGCAGTGGTATTCAGTGATGTGATTCCCTCCACGTACAGTTAAAAAGGTAAAGGGACCCCTGACCATTAGGTCCCGTCGTAGCCGACTCTGGGGTTGCAGCACTCATCTCGCTTTATTGGCCGAGGGAGCCGGCGTACAGCTTCTGGGTCATGTGGCCAGCATGACTAAGCCGCTTCTGGCGAACCAGAGCAGTGCACGGAAACGCCCTTTACCTTCCTGCTGGAGCGGTACTTGCACTTTGACATGCTTTCAAACTGCTAGGTTGGCAGGAGCAGGGACTTGAGCAATGGGAGCTCACCCCATTGCGGGGAATCGAACTGCTGACCTTCTGATAGGCAAGTACTAGGCTCTGTAGTTTAACCCACAGTGCCACCCGTGTCTCCCATGTACAGTTAGAGGTGGTTTAATCCTGGAACATCTTTTTAAACACATGATGCTGCTGGTTTTATATATCAGAACACAGGTATGAGCCAAAAGTTGAGGTCAATATACTTTCCAGACAAGAGAGTAAAAATGTGCCGTAGCTTCCAGTTATTGCTTACAAATACAAAAGCCTAGATGAGGCAGCAATTTACTTAAGGAACCATTTCCATTATCAGTGAATCATCTCTCTTTATTAGATGAGAAAGGCAGGAATGTCAAGTCTTTGGGCACAAAATCATAAGTCAAAATGTCTCAGAGGAACCTGTACTTTTCCATGGTTTTTGCTTGGCTTTCTATATTACCTCTACCCCTTTGCTCCTTATTTGTGTGTGTGTTAGTTTAGAATTTTATCTGACCTATCCCAAAGGCCCAGAATGGGTAACAGCTGTAGAGAAAAGACAAAAGATCCACCTAGGCTTCTAAGCATTCTAATTTGGGGAGATGCCTTCCCAGTGTTTTGCACAGCCAGTATGGAAATAGTAGATATAGATTATTACCCAGCCTTTTTACTTTGTGAAAAGAAGGAGTTTCCATTCAAAGAATGAGAAAACAACACTTCTTCCATTTACAGAACAAAAACACTGGATTCTACGCACAGGATTGGACTTGGATTTCAAATAACTCATGCTTTACCCCATAGTGGTCTCCTTAAAACAGCATACCCTCCCAACATTTCTCCAATGGAAATAGGGATGTCCTATTCCATAATAATAATAATAATTTTATTATTTATACCCCGCCCATCTGATTGGTGTGCCCCAGCCACTCTGGGTGGCTTCCAACATATATAAAAACACAATAAAACATCAAACATTTGAAACCTCCCTATACAGGGCTGCTTTCAAATGGCTTCTAATGGTTGTATAGCTACTTATCTCCTTGACTCAGGGGTCCATACCCTCCAACATTTATCTGATGAAAATAGGGATGCCCTAAGGAAAAGTGGGCCATTCCAGGTTCAGATCAGAAATGGGGACGGCTTCTGTAAATCTGGGACTGTCCCTGGAATATAGGGACACTTGGAGGGTTTGAACCAGGGTTGAGGAACCTCAGGCCCAGGGTCCAAATGCAGGCCTCTTTATCTGATGCACAGAACTCTGTCCAGGCCACACCTCCACTCCTTAAGCCACACCCCTCACTGGCTCTGCTTCACACCTGAAAGTTTTTGCCTGACTGGAATGTGCCCACAAGCTTTGAGAATGCCTCTTGCTTGCCTTGATGGAGGACAGAGAGGGGTGTAGAAACTAGCTGGCATGTGGCTCAGAAGAGAATGTAGCCATCAGTCTGAAAATGCATCCCCACCACTGCCTTAGAGGAAGGGTGGGATGCCTGTTGGCATCTTTCTGCCTTGGGAGGCAAGGGAGGAGTGTGCCTTTGGGGGTGAAGTCAAACTGTTGGATGGTTACAGTGCCTGCTGTGGCTGTAGAGACTGATACGGGAGAGAGGTGTTTTGCTGCAGGTGAGACAGATGAAGGTGTCCAGTTGTGCTGGTGCAGCTGCACCATGGTGTTTCCTCTGTCTGTGTTCCTCCTAGCGGTCATTCCTCCTCTGGTCACTGCTATGGATGCGCAACCTGTCTCCAGGCACTGTGATTATCTTCAAGGGATTCCTACACGGTGGGGTTGGCGTTCCCAGCCTTCATGTCATGCCTGCAGACATCTTTGTATCGCAGAGTTGGTCTGACGATGGGCCTGGTGCCTGAAGCCAGCTTCCCGCAGAGCACATCCTTGGGGATCCTGGCATCTTCCATTCTGTGTTCATGTGAGAGGGATTGTTAAGTTCCTTGGGAGGGAAGCATTGACATAGCAAAACGCTACAGTTCTCTTGGAAATCTTGCTTAGCATATGCTCTTTAGTGTTCCGTGACTGTATTACTGCTATTGAAGTGGGAGCCCCACCGATGAGACAATACCTGGCTTGGCTCCATAATATTTTATGTTTTGTTTAGATACTGTACTTTCAACTTGTTATGTTTGGAATATCAGAAGCGTTTGGCATTGCTTCTTTGGAGTCTAGGAATCTCCCAAATGCAATTGCAATCCCTTCTCAAAATAGGAGAGCACCGACTCCAATTTAATTTTCTGGGAAATGCTGAGTTGATTATCGATTTGCTTGACATCCTTGGCTTGGAAGAGGCTCCTAACATCTCCAGTGTGATCTCCAAGTCAGTGTCTGTTAAAAGTCTGCTCTGCACTGCCACTTTCATTTCAGTTTGTTTTTCACTATTCTAGCACAAATATATTTATGCAGTTCCCTAGAAAAGAGGGACACTTTGAAAGTGGATGGTCAATTAGTCCAGTTTAGCTTCTGATAAAATTATTTAGCAGAAACAAATCAATAAGGTGTCCAGGAAGATAAGACAGAACAGGATTTTTCCAGTATTGAAAGTGTGATAAAACTATTGTGTGTGGCATAAGCACTCATATTTTCTTTTGTCCCACTGTAGTCTCTGGTCAAAAAGGTTTTGCAGGTTTTTGAAGCAAAATAAAAGTTTTTAAAACCTGTTTAAACAGGTGCAATACTGGGACAGAAAGAAAATAGTGTGCATCTTAGAGGCAGCGAGGATTCTGTCCTGATACTTTCAACTTTGGGAGCGGAAAGTATAATAATTTTTCTGTTCATACAATGCATGCAGGTTAAAAAAAAGAAAAGAATCTGACACTGAAGGAGCAAGGGTGGGGCTATGGCCAGGAAGGCCAACAGCTTGAGACATCTATCCAAACTGGCTAACATGTACATGCATAATATCTGGCAAAAATCTAGGTTCATACAAACTTTGTAGGTGTCATCTTCACAACTAGAAACCCTGCCTAGTCAAAGGCAGCTTTGAATTTAGGGTGGTGTGGGCAGTTCCCTTGTATAGGGCACTGAGCTGAGGGGTGCAAAATAAAATTAATAATAATAATAATAATAATAATAATAATAATAATAATAATAATAAATACCACCTTATTTGGGAACCTATTGAAAAGAGCCATTAAAAAGCAACTGTACCAACATGAATTATTGTGAAAATAATAAATTCTTGGGGGTGCCAAATGTTGGCTCCCTTCAGGGCACAATGTTACCAAAGTCAAAGGTTCCCTGAATGTGCAATCAAAGCCTTTGTGTGTAAAGTCCTACAGACACTGGGTGAGATCCATTGTTAGTCATATTTCATAGAATCATAGAATCATAGAATCATAGAATCATAGAGTTGGAAGAGACCACAAGGGCCATCGAGTCCAATCCCCTGCCAAGCAGGAAACACCATCAGAGCACTCCTGACATATGGTTGTCAAGCCTCTGCTTAAAGACCTCCAAAGTAGGAGACTCCACCACACTCCTTGGCAGCAAATTCCACTGTCGAACAGCTCTTACTGTCAGGAAGTTCTTCCTAATGTTTAGGTGGAATCTTCTTTCTTGTAGTTTGGGTCCATTGCTCCGTGTCCGCTTCTCTGGAGCAGCAGAAAACAACCTTTCTCCCTCCTCTATGTGACATCCTTTTATATATTTGAACATGGCTATCATATCACCCCTTAACCTCCTCTTCTCCAGGCTAAACATGCCCAGCTCCCTTAGCCGTTCCTCATATTTAGAGTAGCATGAAATAAATGGGTCTAAGTAACTTCTGTTTATTGTTTTCAGTGGGTCTAATCTAAGAATGAGTTAGTTTGATGGTGAACAAATATGCATACACGCATATAGGATGAATGTCTGAATTACTCTTTTGCTGCTCTCTTCATGTGAATAGCAGTAGCAGGGAAAAGTGTCAGCTCAAATATACCTTAAGGTGTAAATGAAGTATTGACTTAATTTAAAGATGCTGATGTTTTAGGGCTGCAACATGCAACAGTGCAATTTATCCATCACTCTTAGGCAAGTGGATTGTAGCCATAACTGATTAGTTTATCAGAAGTTTTTAAAATCAATGTAAAAAGACATCACTGTTAATTAGGCAGCAATTTCCTTTAAATAATTTTTTGATGCAAGTAATTATGAAAATTGCAGTTGGCAACACCATGTTACAAAGGGCATTGCCCATTTTCCTTCAGGAAGGAGGGGAATAACTCTTCTTTTTGATATTTTATTAAAAGTTGATTAAATAAACACATAAAAATGTTTTGTTGTAAACCGCTCTGATATTTTCATAAATAGTGATAAATATTTTTTAATAAATAAATGAGACTGAGAAGTTATGTTTATCTCACAACAACCCTGTATACAACCTGCAAGAGAGGTCTGTTAAACAAGATAAAGCCACTGGAGGAAGATAAATAAAATACTGTAAGCGACTGACAAACACTATAGTTCTTCCATTTGTAAAGTCTCGCAAGAAACAGGATTCCCCATACAGAGCACCAACAAAACAACCTTCTAAACCTGCTGTGACATTTGTCTGGATATGAAAACAATTCCGTAACCAATAGACTACCCCTTTGTTTTTTCTAACTCTAGTCTAAACAATCAATGCACAGTAAAAATTAGCATTCAGGCTTCTTTCCGCTCAAGACTTTCTGTGATAAATGATGATTCTCTTTCTTGGCCTCTCAACTGTGGTGCAAAGTAGTTAGCATAATGAATAATTTCCTGAACAATAAAAGGACCTCTGTCTTTAAGAACAATGTTTTAGAGTTTGTAACACTATTTTATTTAGTAGTACTTTTCAAGAAGATTTAGAAATGAAATTAATCCCGCAGGGACGTCTCTTTTTTTGCATATGTTGCTCGGTAAAGTATCAACTTCACTGAGGATATATAATGAATTTTTGTCCAACTGTGGATCCTTATGATCCTTATCTAGCCAAAATGACACCATTCACATGGAAGAGGCAGGCTTGGAGAAATCTCACCGTTTGCTGAAGTACAAAAAAAAACTTTAGAGAAAAAAGGCCTAAGGGGAAACCCTCAAAAACAAACCAGTGAAAACTGAGCATGCTTAGTGAGCATGGAATACTAACTTACTGGCTGACACCTGGAAGACAAAAAATAGAAACCAGAAAAATGAAGAGGGAGAGTGGAATGTCATATTCTGGAATGCACACAGCTGGCTGGACCTCTGAGTAGAAGCACTCCATATGGCAACATTTTCTTGCAGGTCCTGCTTGCAATGAGAGAGGTGCAGACCCAGAGCAAGAGTTTTGTATTCCAAGCAAAGCTAGTTATGTTGTTTTAATTTCCGAGTCCTCCTTCATCTCTAATCAAGCATCCATTTTCCAACTGGGGCAGAACATCCTGGGCTGAAATACGGCTGGGTTATCTAATGTATGCTAGATCAGGCCATTGGGTCATCAAGAAGACCAAATCCGTTCCTCTTTCCAAAGCTCCTTCCCAGCTGGTAGCAAAGCTGGGTGAGTGAACTCCTCCCCTCTCGCCAACTGGTTGAGAGGTGAATGTCACGGTCTGGTTTACGAACTCTTGGTGGAGGACATTGCGACTGGGGGCAAGATGGTAGGGTGGGAGCAGGAACAGGAGTCCGGAAGCCAGAAGTCCGGAAGCCAAGGGTCCGAGGCTCAGGAAACCAGGAGTCGAGGAGTCAAGGGTTTGAGGAGCAGGAAACAAGGAGTCAAGAAGCCAAGGGTCTGAGGATCAGGAAGCAAGGAGTCAAGAATCCAAGCGTAGCAAGGCAGGAAGCATGTTGCTGTGGCAAAGAGCCGAAGGGAAATGCTGGTCTTATATCCCTTCCCGGCTCTTGCCACCAGGTGCTGTGAGTTACCAATTGACCTCACCTGTGTGGCCGCGTCTTGCCTCTTCAGAACAAACTTCGGAAAGCCCCAGTCCTGCAAAGCCCTACTGGTCACAGGGCCTGGCTCCTGCACGTACTCCTGATAGTGAGGCATTCTGCAGTGGTCCCTCTCTGTCCCTAGAAGCAGGGAAGAAATAAGGCAGCTGGGGCAGTGGAGTTCTGTGCTGCTTCACTGCCACCATAGCCTCCCTTACCTGGGTTGCTTCCTCGGCAGTGTCCGGGTGGAGCACTTTTAGGAGTGCCGCCTCTTCTGTTTCCGCTGCCTGAGGCAGCTGCTTCACTCCATGTCAAAGTGGGCCGGCTCAGTGGAGAAGACATTTCTATGTGTTCCATACACACCAAACAGAAACAGATGTCCTAGTCTGCAAACAAGCAGCCCAATCCCATACAGATCTGTTCACACAAAGATTTCTAACAATGAGGCCCAAGCACTTGCTTCTTTCTGCCAGCCAGAAAATAAAGATATCATGTATTCAGCTTTCAGTATCTCTACTTCTACTTTAACTACAGATGGTAACCAGTCTAACCAAAGAAGTAGAGTAGAGTTTGTTCTGTGGAATAATTAATGGCCTGGCAACTTACATAGTTCTGCATCGTGGGTTTGTGACCTTCTGGTGAAGATTTGCTGACCTTGCTTGCTGTCTGAAGAGTTGGATTAACTAAAAATAGATGAGACTAAATGAAGTTCTCTCTTAAGAACACTTCTTCCAACCAAAGACATAAAACCATTTTGAAGTGACCCCAGTGTAAGGCACTGGAAAGGTCAGGTGCCCATTAATATCCACAGTTGTGACAGACCCATTATAGTTTGCAGTAACAGAAGAGCAAATTCTCCATGTCCAAAGGTGAAAAATGACTTTGAGAGGCCAGTTTTAGCAGAACTTTTGGAATTCACAAGTTGGTTGTTTTTTTTAATGTTATCCAATTTCTTCTTCTTCTTCTTCTTCTTCTTCTTCTTCTTCTTCTTCTTCTTCTTCTTCTTCTTCTTCTTCTTCGCTTAATGAATTCATTCACTCATTTAATGCTGCCATTCAATATATATTGTCTTCTTACAGTAGCTTGCAACATATAAAAACAAAAGACATATAAAAATAAAACAGTGCACCAATAATAATTGCAGTGATGAAACACGTTACACTAATCCAATTCTGCCAGCCTCATAAAAAAGAAAAGAAAAGAACCCTTGGTAAGCCAGTCATGAATACAAATATTTTTCAGGGTTCAAATGTATTTCTTCACTCTAGGTCATCACATCATAGAATAAAATGGGGTGGGGTGGGGGATAAATACCAGAGCCATAAGTCATCACTCCATAAAATGAGGGGATGGATCTAACACAACAAATGACATGAAAAAGTTAAATAGAATCAAAAATTAAAATGTTTTTAGAGCCCATTTAAATGAGAACAAAGAGGCGGCTGATTGTATCTCTCAGGAGAGGGGGTTTCACATTCATGGGACCACCCACATAGAGCCACTATCTTTCATGCCCAGTAGCATAAACCTTCTCTGTGGCAGGCAAAGGAGTAGAATCTCTGCCATGGATCTTAAATCTCTTGCAGGTTTGTTTGGGCACAGGCCATTAAGTATGGAATTATCCATATTGTACCTAAGAAGCAAATTCTTTTTCTTTCTACACCAAGTTTTGGAAAGAGCAGAGGAAAGGTAAATGAAGTTAAGCCCAAAGTTTTCCTTGCTCATAATCTCCCTCACTTCAATATTAAATCTGTGCAGAGCTTGAATGAACTATTAAAGGATTTAGACATCATCATCTGTTTCTCCCTTAGCCAACCTGTCCCCCCTGCTTTCCCAGGAATATATCCTGCCATACGGAAATGTATCTTTCAGCTGTGTGTCCTCTCCCCTTACTAATTACTAATCCATGCTAATTTGTTACATGTTGGGGGGGGGGGAATGGAGAAGCTCTGTTCTTGAACCTCTGCCCCACATTCCAGCACATCAGTTTGTCACTGAGCTAGGTAGACCAATGGTATGACTTGGTATCGGGCAACTTTCTATACTCCTAAACATTGTTGTGTGTGGCATTTATATCTATTTCTCCAATTGTTTTCTCAGGCCAAACAAACCCGAAAAACCTGTGTGATCAGAGGCACTAGTTAAGGAAGAAATTAGGGTCATTTTTGTTAAGGGCATGGTGGCACCAATGCATTCCCTTCAGTTCATAAAAACCTAACCTGTTTATAACCTACATAGAACATCTGTAGGTATGTATTGAGAATGGGATGTTGCTGTTGCTGCTGATCTAGCATGTCCAGTTTAGTTAATCCGAGAAGCAACTTGCTAGAAAATGGGTTGCCATAATTTTTTGGAGAAACTGCAGCAATTATTTTACAGCAAGCTAGCAGTCTCTGTGCATATGCTGGGTTACATTAGCGCTTGCTCCTGATAGCCTAGAGCTCTAAAGCACCATTCTTTGCCAAGGAGGCGGCGGCTATCTCCAATCTGGCATCTGAAAATGACAAAGCGATCTATCAAACAGAATTAGGCAGGCAGATCCTTCCTGTTCTGTTTAGCGTTGTAATTCAATATGGCCAAGCCAGAGGCCTAACCAGGAGAGAATCGTCCCTTCAAATCTAATGAAGCACGGCTCGCATTTTGCATCCCACAAGCATTAGCATGTAAGCTTCCTCTATTTTTAAATGGAGATGGGCATACTGTACATGTCAAGCAGAATTTATCAAGGTATTTTGGAGGCAATCTACATTGGGCAATAGTTCAGTGGTAAAAACACACTGTGAAATACCAGTTGTTGACTTCTGGATCCTTTGAAAAGATGTATGTTTGCACACTTAGGTTTTGATGCATTATTTGATGCATGGGCAGCGCCACACTGACATCCAGGTCTTAAAGTGGGCAAAAACGTGATTGTAAAAGAGTGGCACACAAATCTCTATCCGTGAGAAGCTGTGCATAAGGCAAGGTTCCAGAAACCATTTTAAAATTAATGGTGGTTTTTTTTAATCATCTGTTTGAAAGGAATGTGTTGCTACGATGCTTCCCAACATAATGCATCCCAGAAATGTAGAATTCAGTATACCATCAAACTCAGCTTTCTATTAAAATAAGTTAGGAAAAAGCCAATGACTAGACCATATGGCTGCAAAGATTGGATGGAAAATGCAGAGACAACCTCATGATGCCTCAGAAGTGTGGATATATAAGGTGGGGAAAATCCTGCTTGGAACTCCACCCTCTGAGCAATACAAAAGAGGCATATTCACAATTCACAGAGAAACAGATTGGAATGATGTAAATTGTAAAACACCCAGAGAAACCACATTTGGGTTCTTGCTTTGGACCATAAATGGTATTCTGGAAAAAAAGTACCTGAAATGGCAACTTGTGAGCTAGACAAACCAACCAAATTCCTGAGTAGTAATAATAACTGCTAACAAACTGCTTCAATTGTCCATTTAACAGTAATGGAATAAGGCACCGGAGAGACATAAAACTTCAGTTTGCACCTTCAAAATCCCCGAGGCTGAATCTCACCTCTTTTACACAGAATCTGCCTCTACTAGGATGAGTGCCAGATGAGGAGTGTGACCTTGGGAAGTCATAGGGGCTAGCTCGATAAAGATTTTGACTGAGTGTGCGGCAGCTGTGGGAAAAAAAGAGAATTCCATGTTAGGGATCATTAGGCAGTGCCGAAAATAAAACTGCCAACATCATAACACCATTATATAAATCTATGGTGCAACCACAGTTTCAGTCCTTTGTACAGTTAGTGAAATGAGAAGTTTCCCCACCATTTGCATCACAATGCCAGAACCTGGGACATCCAATGAATGAAGCTGAATGTTATATGATTTGGATAAGGACAAACCACAGAAACTACGTCTTCGCACAACACATAATTAAAGTATGGAATTTGCTCCCACAAGATGAGTGATTGCTACTGACTGGGATGACTTTAAAAAAAAATTAAATGAGTTCATAGAGGTTAAGGCTTCCAAGATCTGATGGCTCTGTTTTACTTCCACGGTGAGAGGCTGTATGGCACTGGATACCATTAGCAGGGAATACCAAGTGGAGTGACTACTATTGTACTTGGGTCCCGCCTGCTTCTGAGCTTCCCCTAGGCATCTGGTTTGCTACTGTGAGAATCGGGTGCTGACTAGATGGACCTTTCACCCGCTGCAACAAGACTCTTCTTATGTTCTAATGTGTGAATTGGAGTGCTTTGCCTGGCTTGCAAATTGATGTTACAGCCCTTACCAGTCACGTGTCACTGGTGAATTTAGTTAGTTTGACTGGCTCAGAAGGAGGCATTCTGGGCTGTTTACACAGAAAATGGTTTTTGTCCTGCAATGCATATTGAAATATGGTATCTGTGGAGGTTTTGTGGCTGACTTCATCATGCCATTGGGTCCAATGCGACATTAATTTGGCTGGCTCTGCTGGCTCAGAACATGACATTCCATTTTTTGGAGTAGCGCTTGATGCTTGGAATGAGTATTGGGGCATGGTTTCTGTGGATGAACCGTGGCTCGTTGCATCAATCCAAAATGCTTTTAATGCTTGGAATGGATATTTGACCATGATTTTTGTGGAAGTTTTCTTCAGGATTCCTTTCTAGACTTGTGTGACTGATGAATTTGGTTAACTCAGTTAGCACAGAAGTTGGCATTTTAGGCCATTTTATGGTGGGGAATACCATTTATGGCCCAGAACTGGTATTGGAGTGTGGCTTCTGTGGACATTTTGTGGTTTACTCATTCTGACGAATTTGGCTAACTTTGCTAGCTTGGAAGTCTCCATTCTAGGCCTTTCAGTTGTGTTCCAGATGGGTTCTGGCAATGAAGAAGTTAATAAGTGTGTGTGTGTGTGTGTGTGTGTTCTTAAGTGTCTCTAACACATTGCAGTTTTTGACAGCAGTTTTATGTGTAAGGGGGTAATTCTGGCCCATTCTGCACCAGCTTTGACACATCCTCCAAATTCTTAATGTGGCAAAATTATTATAATGACCAGCTTGAATGGGAACTGTCTTTTCTAACAGTTCAAAAAGAGGCCAACATATGATGCCCCCCTGCAGCCCTTGTGCTGTTTTCCCAAAACTGCTTAAGCAAAGCACTGGGCTTTGGGAAGGAGGCACGAAGCTCTGACAGGGTCCTAGAGCCCTCCACGCCTTCTTCTCAAAGCTGGGAAAGTGCTATCTAGACTTTGGGAAGGAAGTGGGAAGCCTCTAGGAACCTGTCAGAGTCCTCATGCCTCCTTCTCAAAGCCCAACACTTTGTTTACCTGGCTTTGGGAAGGCAGTTGGAGGACTGTGGCGGAGGTCAAATATTCCTGGGGGTTGCCAAAAAAGGCCTTGAGGGACTCATGTTGGACCACTTTGCTCTAAGTAATTAGCAAAACTCTAATCTTACATCAATGCTGACTTCCAGCTTTTTCATTCTTTGCCATGCTCTGACCCTCCTTGAATGGAGAACTTGACTGTCAACAAAGGTACATCACTCTTTTCTCCACTTTCCCTTTTAGGAACTTAATTCTGCAGAGAGCCCAAGACCGGTGGAGGAGAAACCCAAACGCCGAAGACTCCTTTCCCTGGACACATTTAGAGGGTAAAGTCCTGCACCATGTTGATTTGCCATAGTCTTTAAAATTAATTTTTACAATACAGTGGTACCTCGGGTTACAAACACCTTGGGTTACAAACATTTCGGGTTACAGACTCCACTAACCCAGAAGTAGTACCTCAGGTTAAGAACTTTGCCCCAGGATGAGAACAGAAATCGCGTGGCAGCAGTGGGAGGCCCCATTAGCTAAAGTGGTTCCTCAGGTTGAGAACAATTTCAGGTTAAAAACGGAGCTCCAGAATGAATTAACTTTGTAACCAGAGGTACCACTGTAGATGAATTTATACAGTTTATCATTTAAACTTGGAGCAGTGTTTATATCGTGCCTTCTTACTGAGGAATGGGGGGGGGGGGTGCAATGGGTTATGCAGGATTCTTAAGCCCCACCTTTTCTGATGGCTGCAAATGCTACTGAGATGTTCATTTTGGGATTTAAGCAGAAACTGCTCACACAACTTCAGACTCATTCACTTAATCATATGGTCTAGAAACTTGGTTTTAAAAAACAAAAACAAAAGAGTTGTTGGCTGGTTTTGAATTCTAGACCCATTCCCCACTCCTGTACTTTCCTTTTAATAGAGAAGAAGACACATTCTCTTTAGTAGAGAAGGGCATTTACTCAGCCCTTTTGTGGTACAGCAAGTTGTTTTGTTTGTGTTCATGTAACTAAATGAGGAAAACAGTTTTCAGAGCAATACCCTAGATACTACTATAATATAAATAGTAAGAGAGCAGTAATGTTAATGCCATTTTGAGAAAAATGGTGGATTACTCGGATTCATAAAGACATGAGAGATAAGCAGTTGACCAGATCTTTTCCATGTGCTTCTGCAACTTCATTTTCTTATTACTGTAGTTGTTACAATCCCACTGGGAGTAAAAGGTTAACATTGTTACTGCAGTGGATTTCCCCCTACCCTACTGCCTGATGAGCTAGTAAGTCTCTCTCTCTCTCCTTTATTAAAAGATTTTTCTTAGGTAGCAAAGGTACATATGATTCTGTTTTCAAATCACAGAGTCCTTCATACAGGTCAGTTACATTCAGAGCGAGACATTACTGTTATAGGCAATATGTAAACAACAATAGGAAATGGAGCCAAGCCAAGAATCAAACCATTGGTATTTTAGATGCAGTGATATTTTCCATTGTGTCTATTCTACACTGCCATTTTTAAAGGACAGAGCTAACGTCTAGTAGCTGGCAGAGTGAGCTTGTGAGTACATTAACTACTTAGCTAGTTATGCGGTTAAGAAGGTGCAGAATTCATTAGAGGTACATTGGGTACAGGCAACACCCCCATTTACATGGAGGGATTATATTCTGAGGCATTGTGTGTGTCAGTGAAATCACGTATATTTGAAACACCATTGGAAAAGCCCTTTTGTGATATTTTTGTGACGTTTTCAGGATACTTCCAGGTTTGGCACAATGCATGCTTGTGTGATCAAGCATATATTGAACGAGCCAGTTCCCAGGATTCCTTTGGGGAAGCCATGACTGTTGAAGCGTGGTAAAAGAGTGCTTTAAATATATGGTAGGGTGAGACTGCTGTTTGTCTAAGGCAATCAAGGGAGTTCATAGCGAGGCAAGATTTGAACCAAGGACTTCAGGCTCACAGTCCACTCTCTTCAACGCCATGCTACCCTACCTCAGTACTAGCAGTGATGGGGACACGGGTGAGGCTGTGATCTACACCACTGAGCCTCTTGAGTTTGGTGATTGGAAGGTTGGCCATTTGAATCTGTGCACATGAGGGGGGGGGGAGCTCCCATTGCTCTGTCCCAGCTCTTGCCAACCTAGCAGTTCGAAAGCACACCATGCAAGTAGATAAATAGATACTGCTGCGTCGGGAAGGTAAACAGCATTCCCGTGTGCTCTGGCTTCCGTCTGGATGCTGACCCGGAAAGATGTCTGCGGAAAAACGTTGGCTCCCTCGGCCTGAAGCGAGATGAGCGCCACACCCCATAGTCGTCTTTGACTGGACTTAATCGTCCAGGGGTCATTGACCTTTTACCTTTATTAGCAGTGATGTGACATGCTTGTTTTGCTTCTGTTTAGTCTGCATGCATGCAAGCAAATGTACAGTTTCTCCTAGGTGGTTTCCTACTAAGTAGCTGCTAACTGGGATCCTATATAATGAAAAGGCACAGAGGTCATGAACTGGTTAGGAGGCAATTTGGTTCCCTTCCCGCATGCCTGCCAGGTCACCAAAGATATCAGCCTGCTCTGGCTGAGTAGCTACTACAATGAGCTGCTTGTGGATTCTGAAGGAAAAGCAAGCCAATATAGCCCAGTCTGGCTGCCTGAGCGACACTTAATTGCATTTCATGGCATCTGATGATGCAGCATGCTCTTCCAGGGAGGAGATGGTGCAAAGCTAATGCTGTCACCACCATGTATTGTAATTAAGGTGAGAGATAATGTTATGCCATTTGGAAAACAAGATTTAAGCAAACATGTACTCAGGAAAGAAATGAGGCTTTAGGACATATTTTTCCCAAAGGGATAGCAAAAGGGTCTTATTAATTTATGGCATTTATATCCTGCCCTTTAGCCAAAAAGGCTCTCAGAGCAGCTTACAGAACTCTGTGCTAAGATGGTCCTTGCCCTCCAGCTCGCAATCTAGACATGGCACATGAGGTAAAAAGGAATGGGAGGGAGAAAGGAAAAGCAAGCTAAGTTTTTTTTAAAAAAGTTACAGTTCTTATAATGCAGTTATATAGATAGTTTTGCTTATGCAGATTCTGTCTCTGCAAGAGCAACAACTCCCTGTCAATGTCAGTGGTGGTTCTGGCTGCCTTGCCATTGATAAAAAGGAGTCTCACCCCAGAAGCAGTCTTTCTCCCAGATCAGCTGCAGGAGCGGAGCTGGTGATAATGTCTGCATTATTCCATCAGACTTGATAGAACTACGTTGATGGCAGTTAGATGCCTTCCAGGTGGGGTCTGGATGGAATTAACCTTCTCCCTTGCCATGTCCATGGCAGTTCTTAATAAGGCACAACAGTATGTAAAGCAAAGGTGGTCATATTCTTCTTCAGGCAAAGTGAAGCAACTTCCTCTGGTGGTGGATTTTGGGTAAGGGCAGCAGAGTAGAAGACAGATCTTGCCATGTTGTGTGAGTCACCAAGGTCTCTTGCTCAGGCGCCACTGAAATGAACAAAAACATAGCAGTTGCATATCAATGAGCCTTGAGCTAGAAGAACTTCTGGAGAACTTAAGAGCCCTGTGAATGGATCAGACTGTTGAGATTCCTGCATTGCAGGGACCCTTCCAACTCTACAGTTCTATGATTTGGTGATTCCTCTCTAGTTTAGCATCCTGTTACCCAAAGTGACCAGCCAGCTGCCTTTTGAAAGATTACAAGCAGGGTAAGGAGGCATTAGACTCTTTCTGCTATTGCTCCCCCAGTAACTGGTATTCAGAGGCATGGTACCTCTGATTGTGTAGGTCATATACTGCCATTGTGCGAATATGTCTAATCCCCTTTTAAAACCATCCAAGTTGGCAGCCATCATCACATCCCAGGGTAGGATATTCCAATCTGAAGCTACAGAATGTAAGAGTTCACATTGCCTGTTCTGAAGCCCCTGCCATTTTGTCATTTTAGATGAGCAAGGGGAAATATTTATCTCTACCCATTTTCTTCACAAAGCATAATTTTATCAACCTCTTTGTCTTGTCCTTCCTTTCCAGTAGATTCTGCTCCATTTCAGTTAGCATTAGGGAGGTCATTTGAATTTTCCCTTCTGATATCAAAATATCTTGAGCAGGCCCTGATTAAAAATGATGCAAAAACTGAATGTTCTATAAATGTTTGCTGCATAACTCCCCCCCCCCCCTTTGGTATATCAGGCTGCCAAATACTCAACTAGTATATTTGGAATCCAAATATACAAAAATGCCTTTGGTCAAATCTGAAGCCTATAGGGCATTTCATATTATAATATCCAGGTCTAGCTGCCATTTGGATTTTAATGTTACAAATGGCAGACTTGACCTGATCCCAACCCATAAAATAGAGCAGTATCACCAAAATGTCATGTAAACACAACCAAAAAAAGTAGGCACAATACATACTTTTCTACAATAACCCAAATCCAAAAGTATTTGGGGCTATTCAGCCTTTCTTCAGGAAAATATTTGATGCTCAATGTAGCTGCATTTGAATAGCCTTATAGGTACGACGAGTCAATGTTGAATCAATTCCTCTGTTGCTTGGTTACAAGGCAGATGATTAATCAACTAAAATTATTTAATTAGTGGGCAACTTTATCAGTCATACAAGACTATGGATTGTACTAGCCTGGTTCTTCTTCTAAAACACTTACAAACATATATTTAAAATGCTTTAAATGTGATCCATAAAGATCTTCTTAGGGCAACTGACCTAGTTGAGCACATTGATCAACTAGAGTCTCCCACTCCACTCTATGCATTATGTTGATGAGACAGATGTATAGCTGGCAATCTACAGATATTCCCACTTGCTTAATGAAAATCTGTTTTCTACACTGTCATTGTCTAGGACCGAATATATCTATCATTCTCAACAGGTTCCGGCTTCGTGCTGTACAATGCAGTGATGTGGAACTCTCATGATTGCTAATGCTAAACATGAGTGATGTGTTAATATTCCTTGCTTCACCAAATAATTAGATCTTTCATTTTCTCCCCGAGGCCTTCTTTCCCTCTGGAACCTCTCTCTACTTCTCAACAAATCATTTCCCCTCCCTTTATCTGTTGCCCTTTTTATGGTTCCAAGATTTGTGTAACTGCCATCAGTTCTTTGGCTCGCTTTGCTAAAATGCCAGTAAGTGGCATGCTGCACACTCTGTGATGTTGGCTTCCTTACTGAGCTGCAAACACTGTCCAGTAGAAATGTGAGCTTTCCCCTGATCTCCCCACCTTGCCTTTTGTGTGTGTCTGGGGTAATAAAGTTCAGACTAAACCAAGCCACTGGACCTCTGCAAGAGTGAAGGTTCCTACCTTAGAAATGTTGCAGCATCCCAAACCATCTCAGATGGCTTAGGGTGGGGAACTATCTAAGGACCTAATGGAGACCTAAAGGATAGGTTGTGATATTTGAGCCTGGCACTGATGCTTTAGTTCCTAACAGTGACTGTGGATGCTAAGAATATAAACTGCTGTAGAATCATCAAACATTAGAAATGAACACAGCAGCGTTGAAAGGCAGGCATGGAAGGCGGGCAAAATTTCTGCATCTCAACTCCCTCAAATGTTGCCACAAACTCCTCAGTCTGTCCTCCATTTTGAATAATGAGTTGGAAGGGACCCTGAGGATCATCTAGTCCAACCCCCTGCAATGCAGAAATATGCAGCTGTCCCTTACTGGGATTGAACCTGCAACCTTGGCATTATGAGCACCACGTTGTCATAAACTGGCAGGACAATGGGGAGGAGGAAGAGGATCCTGGTGATGGGTGTACCCTATGGTTCAAGACAGACACTCTAACCAACTGAGCTTTCCAGCTCACTCCAGATGTTGTAGAAGCTCAGGGATGGGGGAACCTTGGGCCTGGGGGCCAAACAGTGTCTAGCCCTGGGGACATTCCTGAGCCACACTGGAATGTGTCCTTGAGCTCTGATAATGCCCCATAGATGGAGGTTAGGGAGGGGTTTGTGAGCATCTGCAGAAATCAGCCTACTGTGCAAAGGTAAAATTTGCATTTATTACTATGTCTGCTTTTGCCTCTGACCCTGGTCATCTTTGGCATGTGACCCCTAGAAGACTGCCCCGCAAGGAATGCAGCTTTTGGGCAGAAAAAGGGTCCCCAGCCCTGAGCTAGATGGTAAATGTCAAACAGTGTTTCCTCAGGGTGGTCAAAGCAGTCTTGATGGGCTGACTCCTGCTGGTGCGGCTTCCGTGGGAGAAAGAGGCTCAGGTGTCTTTGCAAAGAGTACTGTACATTGGGACACACTGCACCCCCACCCCAGTCCCTGCACTAAACAAGCCTTCCCTTTCCATGTGCATTGGCTGCTGTTTTGCTAGCGCTGTGCTTATTTATCTCATAAAATGCACACACTGATAAATTGTAGGGAAAAACCTCAAAGCAGTATAATCAGCCTTCTCACTGACTTAGGGAGTTGGCAACCTGTATGCTGACTAGGCAGTTTTAGCCAGATGTGTGCCATCTGTGTAACAAATTCAGGCTGAAAAGGGTAACCTGTGCAACTCCTTGCCACTCAGCTCTGATTTAGGGGCTGACTTCCAATGTACTTACAGTTGGGGGTGATTTCATCAACATGAACCCCAGTGGTGAAAGAAAACAAAACCCTGCAGTGCGCTGCGTCTATTCAGCCATAGCAAATGGTGCTGCTGGAAAGAGGCAGGTAGTGATAAACTGACTTCCAGCACTGGGCTTGAATGACCCTAAGGACTAGATTGCACCGATGTTATTTAAGCTTCCCAGTATATGAATCTTGGGTTGTTGACATGTCATGTGACATACGTGTCATAATTCATTACTACTTTGACTTTTTCAGCATAGGATGCACTTACAAACATGCGGCTGAAATAGTTGTATTAATCTTTCTTTGTGGGTCAGATGTCATCTGTTTGTGGCGGGTAATGAATCATGAATCAAGGTCCATGACTTGATGTAATGCCTTTTCATATAGCAAAAAGCAGCACTGCGCAGCCAGCATGGCATTCTCCTGTGTGCTAGTGTCCTGGCTGTCCTGAATTTTAATACATTCCTCCTCCTGCATCATATAGATGAGGTTAGAGTCCATTGATCTTCTCCTCATTTAATTAACATCTTGATTTTTCCTACAGGTTCAGGATATGCTTTGATCTCTTTTGATCTTGATCTGCATCTAAATAATTGAGGCTTTGGTAGAAATCTTTTATAAATGAGCTAATCATTGTACATTAAAACCTATTAGAGTCAATCTATTTTATTCCCATTGGGGGAGACCAAGTGCAGGAGGAGGTATGGAAACGTACTCAGCTGTGTCAAAAGAAGCAGCTATAGAGGTCTGAGACCAAGCAGCACTCTTCTGCTACTTTCCTGTAATTCCATTAAAAACCCCTGTTATGCAGTGAGGTGAGAATGTTCAGCTGCTAAAATTGGAGGCTAACAGCCATTCTACCTTTAATTTACTTTTTGAATGGGACCTATTAAAATTAGGAAAATACATATAAATATACATAAGCAGCTTTATATATGTCAGCAATATTGGCATTGATTTGAGGAATCAGATACTCTATTTTTCAGTTCCAAGAAAATCAAGAGTGGTTTGCAATTAACAAAAAAATTAACTCAAACTTCAAAATGCTAAAACGCTACTAAAACAGCGGAATAACCATCTCTGGGCTCTTACTCAGGGTTCATATTTCCTCTGGCACGAGATCACAGCGGAGATTGTGGTGTCTATATGATATATGGTTTATTTACACATATATGCAACCTGAGCCAGTGATGAAGGGGTTCACAGCATTAACATCCCCAAAGGCTCTTGTTTCTCCCATGGTCATGGCCTTGGATTCAAATAGAAATCGAGCATTGCTCTGTCTCTCTGACTCTCAGCTTTGCTGCTGGCTTCTAGCTCACATCATTCAACTCTCAGCTCTGCCTTTGTCTTTCTAACTGCCCACAAATTGAAGGAGGGGACCTCACCCATTTTCTGCCTTGCACAGAGCCCCTTTCCTTTGTTCTCTTGATGGCTATTCCAGGAATTTGAATCCTTGATGAAATTTTAACACTTGCTGGATTAGAAAGGTCTCAGCGTACAGCCTACTCTCCCCCAAACTCATGGGGGAGGGGTTAACCATATCCCCCTCCCTGACATGGTTGTGACAAAAATTCCCCTCTCGGAAGCTGATGGTGGAAGCCTCCATGGACACTGATGGAGCTTGGCCATCAGGTTAAGTCTTCTGAGCGTTCCATGCATTCCCATTGAATTGAACAGGGAGGGAAGCAGACTGAACTCCACCACTTTGCTGCTGCAAACTGGGACAGTTTAATCCAGCAGCAAATGTTGGGGAACTGGAAGTGTTAGCACAGCCGAAAGTAACAAGAGATCTGGCAGAAAAGAAGATCTGAGGTTCATTGCAGCTTGAGCATTAAGACTCCAGTCTAAGGATGTAGTAAGGGAACTTGAGAAGTGGCGAGGTAGAAAGGACCAATCAGGAGACTTTACAGTCGCCACGTTTGCTCTTTTGTGCTAGTCTGAGGATTGTTGCTAACCAATGTAACAACTGAGGTTTCAGAAACAATGGGTGCAAGACCTCTTCACAAACTACGTACATGCCAAAAAACTAGGTTTATAACCAGCTGTTTAGCTGACAGGGAAGGGAGCTGTAGCTAATTCTAACTTATTTATTGAGCATTTGTTCTGATGTTTGTGGGGTGGTTGTGCAACAACGAGCATTCATCCCGATTTGCTTGTGGGGTGTTCTTCCTGTTTGTCATTTGTTCAGTACATTTCCTTGTCACTTTCCAAACTGCAAAAAATCTGTTTTTTTGTTTTAATAAAGTAGATTTGTTGTGCTAGGGCAACTGAGGGCTTTAATCCACTTTAAATGCACAAACCTAAAGTTTTGATAAACAATTGAGTCACACCGCAAAATCTTGAGAGGGTGTGGCCACTTGATACATGTTTGCGTTTGACTCATTCAAAGTAGGCACACTTTTCCAAAATCCTAAGTTCAGATATAAAAACTCACAAATGTGTGAACTGACGATGGAACTAAGGCTAGAACCTCATTCTGGTACAGGCACTTACAGTATCACCTAGTTTTGTCTAGAAGGCAGCTGCTTTGGTTCATGTTCAAAGGCTCCCACTGGGACTGGATAGTGGATATCAATGACAGCTGGCTTGGTTGATATAAGACTTGTTTAACTGAGGGGTAGAATGGGGAGGGGAGGCTTAAAATGATCAATTTTTATGACTAGCGTGCAAGTTGAGTATTGTGCTTATGTCACTGTGTGAAATACACCCGTGTGTTGGCTGAGATGTACTCCTGCTGTGAAACAATAAGGTCTTGACCTTTTAAAGCAATTAACCACCGCATATGTGTTTAAACTTTTAACTCCAGTGGGATTCCTCAGATGTTGAGCGTTAAGTATGTGCTCGGATCAAAGGCTGGCTTTTTTCAAGTCTTAACGCCGTAATACTAGCTAGTGATTTTTGGTGCCTGCCTTCAAGCACTTTGCTATGTGAAGGTTAGATCATTTCAAAGGGCTTCAGGTTGAGCATCAAAATATTTAACTGGGAAAGGAAAATGGAAACCCAAAGAGGGGAAGAGTGAATTGATTTCCTTGCACCTTAACAGGTTATAGTATCCTTGAGCTGGAGGAAGACACAGCTGGTTGGCTGGCTGGCTGGAACATTCCTGTTAGGCTGAAAAAGATTCCCCACCCATGCTTTAAGGGTCACATTCCTTTGCGAGGACTCTTCTGGGGTGTGGTCAGACTTATACCACTCTCCATCCTCCATTCAGATAGGGAAGGGTATTATCACAGGTCAAGAAGACATTCCAGCCAGGTAAAATTGGTAGACAAAAGCATAGAGCAGGGTCAGTGAGGGGTATAGCCTGTACAGAGTCTTGACAACCAGATGTAGAGGTCTGGAGGGCTGCATTTGACCCAAAGGAGGACTGACATTCCCTGCTTCTGTGTTAGGGGGTGAGGATATACAGCAACATTTCTTGCAGGCTCCACTTGTACATATGATATCGTTAGTCACATAGCCTTTCTGAATGTCTTAAGAAAGAAAGATGCTTCAGGACCGTAACTTCCATATATAAGAAGCCTACCAATGGGAGCACTTCAGATATGACATCTACTACATTCAACGTATACACCAGTGTTTCCCAACCTTGGGCCTCCAGCTGTTTTTGAACTACAATTCCCATCATCCCTGACCACTGGTCTTGCTAGCTAGGGATGATGGGAGTTGTAGTCCAAAAACAGCTGGAGGCCCAAGGTTGGGAAACACTGGTATACACAACATTGGAGGTTTCCTACCCTCCTTTTTACTGCTTTCAAACCTGTGGTTGCACAGGAAGGAAATCATTCACTCTTAGCCCATATGTATTTTAACTTATTGGCAACTGCTAATATTTTATAACTGCCACCACCAAATTTATCCAGGTCAGCTTGGATGTCCAACGTAAACTCAAGCTGTAGGGAAGAACAGCTTTAAGGTCTGAGATCCATCTGTCTGTTCCAGCCATAATTTCTGAATCCCTCTTCTCTAATCTGGGCATTAAGTTCTTTCAAAGAAGCGTGTAGCCAAACAATCGAAGCAGAATATTTCATAAATCCTGGGCCCAGACTGATAAAACTGTGACACAAAGAGGAAACAGGCAAAAGACAGCTCAAGACAGCAAAATACAAGATTACTTAGGTGGATTGCCCTTCTTCATTATGTGGCTAGGATAGAATTACTAAGCAGGGCCTCAAAACGTCCAGGTTCCATCCTTTGCCTTAAGCCATTTCCAAATGGATTTGGCTGGATGTTCCCTGGAACAGCTCCAGCACAGCATGTTTCTTTTAAGAAGGTATTGGGAGAGTAAATGCAAAGAGGGAGTTCCCCTTCCCCACCTGATTATGAGCCCACCTCCTTCTTAATACTTAAAATGCTTCACAATTGCACAAAGGTTATCCACCCACCCTGTTAATGTAATCTAGCCATTATTTTACAAGTGAGAGGAGAGGCTGCTAGAGAAATGTTTTTGGATAGCCAGGCTGTAAAGCTTAAACCAGGTCTGGTGGAAACTACAACCTTCAAATTGTTACTGGACTACAGCTGTCTTCATCCCCAACCATTGACTTTGCTGACTGGGGCTGATGGGAGTTGAAGTCCAGAAACATTGAGGGGGGGTGCGTTTCACAGGTTTCCCACCTTGGTTTCAACTGATCTCACATTATCACCTCTGGGCAAATCTGGCCTGGAAGAAAAACCTGGGTAAACCTCATGTACTACAGCTGGATAACGTCTGATGCATAACATGCTGATTGAGAGCTGAACCAGAGAGTCAACGAAAGGATAGAATGTCACCCTGACATCTCTGTGGGGGACATGGGACAGGTGTTTCAGAAATTCTCTAGAGCAGTCCAGGTTGCCCAAATTGAAAGTAGATGGAAAGGGGTGGGGGTGGGGATACAGGCTTCTGTAGTCTACATAACAGACGAAGGAATCTATCCAATAACTAGAACAGACGCGAGTTGCTGACTCTTCCCCACCATCTCCACCCTGGAGCTTTGCCCTTTTCATAATGGAAGCTATTATGACAAGCTGGGCGAACAATGGAAATTGTGGCGAATATAGGTCAGGCGCATCATAGCCCTATGGACTCTTCTTGCTTCTGAGAAGAAACTTCTTGGAACATTGTTGATTGTCTCTTTCTAAACAAAGCAGATATTACGAAGGGACTATAGGTCTGTAGAGCTCTCTCTCATCCAAAGGGAACAAACTCTGTAGCATCTGCTTTGGAACTTCTTGCCATTTGGAATTGGGGAGTGAATAGCATTACATTATTCAGCTATACATGCCCCTGAAGATTTTTTTTAAAAAAATAAAAATGAATTAGGCAAGTGATAAAAAAAGGCAAAGGACCCCTAACAGTTAAGTCCAATTGCAAACGACTTTGGGGTTGCGGCACTCATCTCGCTTTACAGGCCGAGGGAGCCGGTGTTTGTCCACTCTGCAGACAGTTTTTCCGGGTCACGTGGCCAGCATGACTAAGCCGCTTCTGGTGCAATGGAATACTGAAACCAGAGCAGCGCACAGAAATACCATTTACCTTCCCGCCAGAGTGGTACATATTTATCTGCTTGAACTTTTTGGTGTGCTTTTGAACTGCTAGATTGGCAGGAACTGGGACCAAGCAACGGGAGCTCACCCCATTGTGGGGATTTGAACTGCCAACCTTCTGATCGGCAAGCCCAAGAGGCTCAGTGGTTTAGACCACAGCACCACCTGCGTCCCTAGGCAAGTCTTAGGTACAGTGGTGCCTCGCAAGACGAAAAGAATCCGTTCAGTGATTCTCTTCGTCTAGCGGTTTTTTCGTCTTGCGAAGCAAGCCCATTGACGGATTAGCGGATTAGCGGCTTTTAGCGGCTTTTAGCGGCTTTTAGCTGCTTTTAGCTGCTTTTAGCGGCTTATCGGCTTATTGGATCAGCTGATAAGCGGCTTAGCGGCTTAGAAAAAGGGGGGGGGGAGGAAAAAAAACCTGCAGGAACTCGCAAGACATTTTCGTCTTGCGAAGCAAGCCCATAGGAGATTCGTTTTGCGAAGCACCTCCAAAACGGAAAACTCTTTCGTCTAGCGAGTTTTCCGTCTTGCGAGGCATTCGTCTTGCGGGGCACCACTGTATTAATAAGTCATTATTTTAAGCATTGCCTCTCCTTTCCCCCCTGATTTCACTCCCAGGCTCCCATTCCCTTTGTTCCCTTGACTGCCTTTGTTCTTGCTGAGTGCTTGTATCCTGTTCCAGCCTCTTCTGGCCACAGTCCTCAGTAGCTTAGGCCAGGGATGGAGAACATGTGGCTGTCCAGTTGTTGCTGTTGGACTCATACTCCCACCAGCTCCATCAGGACCAGTGTTTAGGGATCTGTGGTTTGGCAACATCTAGAGAGCCACAGGTTCACCATGCCTGGGTTAGACCCTGGCCTGTGTTGGTTTTTGCCTCCAGATTTCCTCCCCTTGCTTTGTGACTCTTTTCTCTCCTGCTCCAGCATTCTGCCCCACTTCCTCTTCCAGATCTGCTGGCATTGATACTTTCATCACTGTGTGCACCGCTGGCTGTCCATAGCCCAGCAGAGAGGAAAAATAGAGTGTGGGGTGCCTTTATAAAATGGGTATTGGAGGCATCATTGTTGGTGGATTTGAGAACTCACATTGTTAATACCTTCCATGCCCCTCAACCTGGCACTGAGCGTTACGTGCTATTCGGGTCATTTGGCCTCTGCTCTAATTTATTACCTATTCATTGCTCTGCAGAGATTACTGGGTACTATGTGAAAGACTTTGACTTATTGTATTTGCAAAAGCTATATGCATTAGTGGGAAATGTGTGCCAAATATGTTCCATGTAAGACTTTGAAATAAATTCAAGCAACCTTCAGCTCCTGCACAATAGTTTGTGAAGTTGCCGAATGAAAAACTTGCGGTTCCCAGCAAAAACACGGGTATGCAGCCATCTTTCCCAGTTTAAACAACCAATAATGCTTCTCTAAGAGTGAAAAAGAACCTGACGCTTTATAGCGTTATGGTCCTGGAAGAAAAAGAATGAGTCTCGCAGGAGCCACAAAAAACAAGCTGTCATCTGTACAGTGAGGCTTTGAAGTATGTAGGGCTATTTGTTTTGCATTTACTGCTCCTCGTTGTCCATGTTCATTCTTCCCTGTGAGCTTCAGCCGCTAAGTGAAGAAAGCAGTCTGTACAAGTGAAAGCTAGAGAGCAGTAGCCAAAGTGCACCTTGTGAATGTGAAATCCAACAAGAAAGGACTGGCTTCTTAATTGTATTATCTTTAAAAACATGACTCGGAGACCGCAATGCATATCCCACCTTGACATTGACCTTCATTCCTCCGTCACTAAGCTGCCTGATGGGATTTTGTCCTGCTCTGCCACTTGTAACTGGAACTTCCTTCCAGAATACCTGTGCAGTTCACCCTTTCTCTTCCTCTTGAAACAAAGCTGAGTATCCATCTGATCAAACTTAATTTCCTGTTTGTTTTTGCTTTTCTGTTTCCTCTTTCTCTGTGATTTGATATGCTTCCCTCTCCTCCCACACACCTCAGTTTAGATTGTAAGCTGCTCAGGGCAGGGGCCTGTCCTCTGTTGTTGTTACTCAGTAAGTTCTATGAATACTGATGCCACTGCACAAATAGAAATATTATCACAGAATGGTGCTGGATTATCTTTTCCTGTTTATAAACTCCCCCCTTTCCCTATTTATTAACTTGAGTTTTAGCAAAGCTTGTAGCATGCCTGATGGCTTACAGACTGCAGTCGGCGAGCTGCCAAGTGCTTTGGGCACAACCCAGTAATTTTCTTAAGGGTATGCAGAATTTGTGTATTAGTCCTCTTAAGAGTTTCAGACCAGTTGCCTTTGACAAGGGCAAACAAGGAGGTTTTCATGTTAGCAGGTTTTACAGCCACCGAGAACTGAAACGCGGAATCAGCAGGTGTCAGATTTGTGGCTGAAGTGACTCACTTCAGGCAGTATGATCCGGCAACATATAAAGTAGATGAACTGCGTTGTCATGCCCAGTGGTGCTGCCCACACCACCAAGGGGATTGTGCCCCACACAATTTTGCTAGTCTGTGCATTTGATTACAGTCATACCTCGGGTTACAGCCGCTTCAGGTTGCGTCTTTTCAGGTTGCGGACCGCCGAAACCCAAAAGTACTGGAACGGGTTACTTCCAGGTTTTGGTGGTCACACATGCGCAGAAGTGCTAAATCGCGCTTTGCGCATGCGCAGAAGCACTGAATCGCAACCCACGTGTGCGCAGACGTGGGTTGCGAACGCTGTGGGTTGCGAACGTACATCCCGCACAGATCATGTTCGCAACCCGAGCGTCCACTGTATTTATCTCAAGCATTTATTTATTTTATTAATTTGCAACATTTATATGCCACCCAATAACGTAAGTCCTTTGGACAGCTTCTAATAAAAATTAAGACAAATATGTATAAAAAGTGATAATTAATACATAACTGCAGTATAAAATCTGACATCAGAAAACCAGCAATAGAAACCAAAACAATGAAGCTCATAGCAGCACTCAAATATCATGAATCTTAAAATGCAAGGAATACCTCAAAGATCTGAAACTCATTAAAATATTGTAAAGCAGGGCTTTCCCCCCAGTCGGAACTCACTCGAACTCTGTTCTGGCAACTCTCAGGTGTGTGCCATTCCTATTATATGAGAACAAAGCAGGTGTTCATGGTGAGTTCTGGCACCTCTTTTTCTAGAAAAACCCCCACTGTAAGATCAAAAGCTTGGGTGCCAGGTGGGCCTCCTTGGAGAGGGCATTCCAGAGTTAGGGTGCCACCACCTTCCAGAAGGCACCTACTGGACCTCACTGGTATTCCCAACTTGTACTTGAGGTGGTTTGTGGTATGTTTCAAAGTACAATAAAAAAGAGTTACAGGGAGGATCAAAAGAGTTTATAAGCCTCCCCCACTCCCCCACAATCCTTACTTGCATTCGAGACCCAACAGCCACCCCCTCGTTGGAATTAACTCACACAAGGACAGAGATATTAGGTTTATGTTATTGGGCAAATTTTGGCCACAACTTTATTGAAATTACAGAATGTGAGCGGTATTGGCTTAGGCATTGATTGGACTATTGACTATATCTGACTCCTGCCCATTGTGCAGGAAGTCCAGTAAGGGTAAGCCACCGGTAGGGGGAGCCCTGTCGATGCGAACCAACTCAAGCTCCCCCTGGTGTTCCCGTCGGGGTCGTGTCAAGGCCCTAGCCCCCAGCTGGGCTTCAGACTAGATCAACACCCCCGGATTCCTTTAACAGAATACCCTTAAGCATGGAGGGGAAGGGGATGGCCACACCTCCCCTCCCCCCCACAAGGTCAAACAATGCCTAACTGCAACCCTAACAAAGTTGTGATGATTGCTACGAGGTAGGCGAAAACCAAGTGGCCAGTGCCAATTTGCCAAGTGGAAAAATTCCTACCAGGCCCCTTGGACAACCAAGGCGACCAACCGAAGTCCATAGCAAGGCCATTGCCTAACCTACAAAATAGGGAGGGAGGGCGGGTGATTGAGGAAGCGAGCCAAAGAGGAAGTCTTCTGGCTCGCTCCTCAGTTTAAACAGCCCTGGCCATGCCCCCCCCCAGCCAGTGGATTGGCTGGCCGGGCTCTGATGTGGCCGGGATCCCCCAGGCAATGGGGGACAAAGTCCCCCGCCCCCGGTGGGGAGTGGGTGGCCACGGTCCACCGCAACTCCTCCCCACTGGGAAGTGGAGCGGATTTGTACCAACTGCCACTCTGCTGCTGAATCCATGGGCCACAGTAGGTCTCGGAGGGAATGACCCCAGCTTTAAAATGGCTGCAGGAGCAGCCAGAGATATTACAAGAGTGGCATATTGTGAAGCCATAGGAAAGTCATCACTGCACAGCTAGGGTAATTTGAGATACCTGATTTGAGAATGGAGGAGGAAATATGAGGACGACCTAGGACAACTGGGAGGCTGTACATCCCCTGCTGTCCACAAATGACAATAAGGCAAGTGGGAGACCAACCAGGCCTCATCCATCAGCCAAGAAGGAGTACAGCTCCAACCGCTAGTTCCCTTGAAAAAGCAGGAGCAAAGGTGTGGGGGGGAGAGAGACTCTGGCCCCACCCACATGCCAACGGAATAAGAGCCTCCAACTGCTCTTCAAGCAAGAATGTAGCAAGGGAAGATCAGCCTCACTGCAGTGGAATATAAACACCCACTTGTAGCGGACCACTTTGTTTTGACCTTGAAGAACTGATCTCCCTCCTCTGCCTCTTTCCTGCCACTCCCCTTCCCTTCTGCCACTTGCCTTTTTACTTTGTAAGCCTGATGGCAGGTTACCTCTCTTTTTTTTATGTGAGACACTTTGGGAGGGAACAATTGCCTTAAAGTAGGGTGAAAATACAGTTAGTAAATAAACAATGTCAATTAGGGTGTGTTGAAGAAGGCTGCAGCACAGGAGACATGAGCAGAAAAGGTTTGCTACGACTCTACATCCCGTTTCATCAGTCTCGGTTTAATCTGTACAATGTTGTTGTTGTTTAGTCATTTAGTCGTGTCCGACTCTTCGTGACCCCATGGACCAGAGCACACCAGGCACTCCTGTCTTCCACTGCCTCCCGCAGTTTGGTCAGACTCATGTTTGTAGCTTCGAGACCAGTGCCCAACCATCTTGTCCTCTGTCGTCCCCTTCTCCTTGTGCCCTCCATCTTTCCCAACATCAGGGGCTTTTCCAGGGAGTCTTCTCTTCTCATGAGGTGGCCAAAGTATTGGAGCCTCAGCTTCACAATCTGTCCTTCCAGTGAGCACTCAGGGTTGATTTCCTTAAGAATGGATACGTTTGATCTTCTTGCAGTCCATGGGACTCTCAAGAGTCTCCTCCAGCACCATAATTCAAAAGCATCAATTCTTTGGCGATCAGCCTTATTTATGGTCCTGCTCTCACTTCTATACATCACTACTGGGAAAACCATGGCTTTTACTATACGGACCTTTGTTGGCAAGGTGATGTCTCTGCTTTTTAAGATATTGTCTAGGTTTGCCATCGCCTTTCTCCCAAGGAGCAGGCGTCTTTTAATTTCGTGACTGTTGTCACCATCTGCAGTGATCATGGAGCCCAAGAAAGTAAAATCTCTCACTGCCTCCATTTCTTCCCCTTCTATTTGCCAGGAGGTGATGGGACCAGTGGCCATGATCTTCGTTTTTTTGATGTTGAGCTTCAGACCATATTTTGCGCTCTCCTCTTTCACCCTCATTAAAAGGTTCTTTAATTCCTCCTCACTTTCTGCCATCAAGGTTGTGTCATCTGCATATCTGAGATTGTTGATATTTCTTCCAGTGATCTTAATTCCGGCTTGGGATTCATCCAGCCCAGCCTTTCGCATGATGAATTCTGCATATAAGTTAAATAAGCAGGGAGACAATATACAGCCTTGCCGTACTCCTTTCCCAATTTTGAACCAATCAGTTGTTCCATATCCAGTTCTAACTGTAGCTTCTTGTCCCACATAGAGATTTCTCAGGAGACAGATGAGGTGATCAGGCACTCATATTTCTTTAAGAACTTGCCATAGTTTTCTGTGTTCGACACAGTCAAAGGCTTTTGCATAGTCAATGAAGCAGAAGTAGATGTCTTTCTGGAACTCTCTAGCTTTCTCCGTAATCCAGTGCATGTTTGCAATTCGGTCTCTGGTTCCTCTGCCTCTTCTAAATCCAGCTTGCACTTCTGGGAGTTTTCGGTCCACATACTGCTTAAGCCTGCCTTATAGAATTTTAAGCATAACCTTGCTAGCATGTGAAATGAGTGCAATTGTGCGGTAGTTTGAGCATTCTTTGGCACTGCCCTTCTTTGGGATTGGGATGTAGACTGATCTTCTCCAATCCTCTGGCCACTGCTGAGTTTTCCAAATTTGCTGGCATATTGAGTGTAGCACCTTAAGAGCATCATCGTTTAAAATTTTAAATAGTTCAGCTGGAATATCATCACTTCCACTGGCCTTGTTATTAGCAGTGCTTTCTAAGGCCCATTTGACTTCACTCTCCAGGATGTCTGGCTCAAGGTCAGCAACCACACTACCTGGGGTATACGAGACATCCATTTCTTTCTGGTATAGTTCCTCATTGTATTCTTGCCACCTCTTCTAGATGTCTTCTGCTTCTGTTAGGTCCTTTCCACTATATAATCTGTACAATAGTCTATTCTTATTTTATTTGAGTTTGTATTTCACCCTTTCCTAGAGGATAGGTTATATAACACATTACCTAAGATGAAGAAAGAAGCAAAAAACATGAGGCCCATTTCAGTGGTGAGAACATTCAGGCAGATGCTCCAGTGTTTCCACAAAACTTCACATGTTCAGAAGGCTTCCCTGTCTTCTTTTATGAACCACTGAATGTTTTCCACGTGCAGTGGTTTGCAGCAAATCCCTTGTTTGTGTGGCTTCTTTCTCCAGTCATAGAAGAGAATGTGAGTATTTCTAATTGTACTGTATCAGACCAAGCTAAGACATATAAAATTTTAGAAATTACCTAGAGGTTATTGACAAATGTTTCTCTGAACCTTGGAATTCTGTTGTGGTGAAAGCCTTTGCGGAACAATGTACATTATATATTTCTCTCTCCCTCTGCTGGACCACTGCATCCAATACACCAGTGAATTTTAATCTTCCTTGGATGAACGAATCCCCAGGTGTCTTGATAATAATTACGACATGTTGCACCATCTGTTGAGATCAAAACTCACTTAACTCTCCTCATCCTTCTTTAGGACTGTTTAGATTTCTCTGCGATTTGTGTATTGTTTTCTTCTTTTTTGAAAGCTGCTGATGGAAACGTGCTTGACAGATCTCTTACTGTTATCTAGTCTGATGCCTGTGATCTTTGCAAAAGAGAGGGGGAGAATTCCTGTCTAGGAAATGAATCTTGGGATTAATGCAGCCCCATTGCAGAGGATAAGTTTTCTGGAATTCAGCTACAGGATCTCCATTGTATGGGTAGACAAGATGGATGCGGAGATAAAACTACACATTGTTTTTAAATGGCTGAGGAGAAGTAGCTGGAGACAGGAAAAATGTGATGCCTGTCAGGCTTGTAAGAAGCAAAAGCTTGGGTGTATTAAATGGAATATTATTCTTCAGTGATTGCTTTTTCAAGAACAAGTCTTAGGTAATAGGTAGATGCGGTCTATGTTAAAGGATGTAGGCACTGTCGGACAAGTCATAGAAAGCAAGGTTCTGCTTCAGCTCATTACATCTCCTCGCTGTCTGCTGATTAAATGAAAGCACGTTTTAGATACAGTAACTTATGGCCTGGGTATTTGTGGCATTGTTGTGCATGTAATGGTTTTAATAAATTTCATTTACCGAACCAAACAGAGGCACTCACCAGCAGACTGAATGATGGCTGGAGTGTGTTAACTCTTCAGGAATCAACTCTCTGAAACAAGGAAGAGAGAGAGACAGAGTTGTATTAGGATGTGCAGAGTAGAAGTGGTTCCCTCTGCGCTCATATTTGCACAGGATTATGATATACGCAGTGTGGACTGGGTAACTGAGTAGTAATATTGGCACTGTTAATATGTTAATAAAAAAAAAATATCCAATTTGCATTGATTTAAACATTTTCTTGCCCATTCCCTAGCCACTTAAAGGCATTACGAACAAAAAGATCTTACATGAAGTAATGGGGGGAACTGGGTGTGCAGAAAGAGAAAAGAGGTTGGCTCCACCCATTTGAGCTCTGGCCCTGCCCACTTTTACCTCCACCTCCACTGGCATGCAGTCCCTGACAGATTACCTCACTCATAGTCTAGGCCAGTCTTATGTATTGTGGTGGGACAATGGGGAGGAGTTGATGCTTTAGGTATGCTGGACTCGAGCCATTTAGTGTTCCATAGATAATCATGAGTATCTTAAATTTTGTCCAGAAAACAATAGGAGCCAAGAGCCAATAACTGCCCAATCTCTAATTTCCATATTCACATGCCATAATTCAATGCTTTCAGTCTTCCAGCACATAATATGGGGAGGGTCTGGACCTTGCACTAGTCTCCAGTAGCCAAGAGAAAGCAGGCCAGTTGGTTTCAAAGTGTCAGTGAAACAGTGTGTCCCAGAAGGCCTTGTGACATCATAGAGGCTGTTGGGGTGACACTTCCCAGATGTATGCAAGTGTGTGTGGTCCAAGGGTTAATCCCCGTCATCCTTTATGACAGGGATGGGGAACCTGAGGCCCTCCAGATTACAACTCCCATCATCCTGACTATTTGCAATGCTGGCTGGAGTTGATGGGCATTTGAGTCCAGCATCTGGTGAACCATAGGTTCTCCAATCCTACTTCATGACTTGGCAAGGGATTCTGGAAATTAGTTTTCGGTGCTATAGCCATACGAAGAAGCAGAATATTTTGGCCTGGTTCCACCTGCCTGCTGTCTTCCAAAGGAAATGAGGGACAATGGGATGAGGCACCCACTGGATCAAATTACTTTCTGAACTGGTAGAGTTGTTTTATTAAAATGGGATCCTTAGAGTTTGCATAGCGAGAAGTTTTGATTTCCCTAAAATGATCAAGTGCTCACTTTAGAGGAGCAGTTGTAATTTTGCAGGAGTTAAATATCTGACCCATAAATTGTTAGCACTGGGTCACAGTTAGTGAACTCCCTTTCAAGAGTTAATTTCATTTCACAGCTCTGGGGAAAAGTACATTTATCTCAGGTTGGTTGGCCTGCTCTGTATCACTGCTTTGTTGCATTTTGCCCTTTGAGGTGAGTACCAAAGTACTTTTGGAATGCTGTGCTGTAATTTTGAATCATATCCCCCCTTGGAATAATTGCAGCATTTATAGCTAAAACCCAAGAGACGTGCTGTTGAAAAGGAAATGAACATTTTTCTGTAGAAGAAACTGCTTAAAAGAAATCAGTAGACTATTTGCTCCCATTCATACCTTGTTGCCTTTGTTCCTCCTCATTATCAAACTTTACACTGTCATTCCTTGGGGCCACACTTATGCATCATGCTAATGGATAGTGCTGCATAAAATCATGAATACCAGTAGTCCAAAATAGAATTTCTGCAGCTCATTCTTCCCATTATTGCAGAAGGATTAACTGATATAACTTCATTTATTTATTCACTTTCTATACAACCCTTCACTCGAAGATCACAGGGCAGTTTACAATACAGGTAACGACCGATTTATGTGCATTAGTTTTGTGCGCGACTGCACACGCATGCATAGCAGTGATCTGGAAGTGGCCAGAAAAGGGGGCAGACTGGGAGTGGGAGCATGGCAGGGGCATAATTTAACCCCTGTGCAAATCAGGGGTTGCCTGTATTAAAAACATAAAAATACGTAACATAGAATCAAACAAAAATAATAACCTACATACACACTGTATTTTATTGTATTTATTTATTTAAAGTCATTTGGTGCCAGTCTAAAAGACTCAATTTACCTTAGTGCTATGTCTGCATTGGTATTACCGTAGGTTTGTGCTTGTGTTGGGTGCTATTGAGCCTGATCTGAAAACAGTATTGAGGGATGCTCTAGGAACAGCTTCTTCCTTAGCCTCCTTACTGCGCTACAACAGTAGCCTGCTATGAATTACCATTTCCTCTCTCTCCATGTACAGAAGTGAATGAATGTCCTGTTTTGTTCCCTGCTTCCCATGATTCTAATTATTATAAATACTTCCTCTTTTTTGCAGCAGCAGCAGCAATCAGGCATCACTTTTTGCAACTCGTTTCTATCCATTTTCTTTATCAGCGGTCCTTGTTCCTTCCATCCCATCTGCTTTTCCTTGACCATCTGTCAAGGCTGAACATATGATCCTGCCTTGCACTGGGTCAGAATGTTGGCCTACCTAGCTCTCCAAGGGGAGCTCTCCAAGGTCTCAAGCATAGGTCTTTCCAGGCCTGCTATCCAAAGTTCTTTTACCGGAGGTGATGGGGATTGAAACTAAAACCTTATGCATGCGAAGAATATGCTCTGTTACAGAGCTGCAGACCTTTCCCAAGATTCTCTCTTGACACCGTTTTAAAGTGAATCCATATGCCATTTTGGATAGGAATTAAGCTCGGTCTTACATGGATTGCACAAACTGCAGTTCTAAACGAAGCAAAACCGACATCCATAATCAGTATCATACATGAATATAACAAGGGGAAAAGCTGTAATAAGCCAGGAAGAGAGGAGGGAGGAAAGCCTAGAAGATTTCTATATCAAATTACTGTGAATTTTCATGCCAGGATGTGAACTGAGTGCATTCAAAGTGGAGGGGATGTTCAGCTGACCTTTTCAGCTGTTTTGAAATGGACTTCGCCAGTGACAGGGAAGTACTGGAAAAATTAGCTGTGGCAAAGAGGCACACTTTGCCTGTGGGTAGGGTTAATAGGCCAGCAAAGCCAGCCTACTGCCTGTCAGAGTAGATTACACATCAAACTGTGGCTCATGGGTTCTATTTACTTCTTTTAAACCATCATTTATAGCATGCATTTTCTTTGCAGTACAACTCAAGAGTGTGGTGGTGCTGTTGGCTGTGGTATTTTTTGACATGGGTTTGGTTGTTGCAAGCTAGAGAAAGTTTGAAAAAGTTTTGGTAGGGTCAGGAGAAAAGAGAGAATCACAGGAAAGCAAACAAGATCAACTGTAGTAGACCTGTGACCGGGGCTAGTTTGTCAAATATTAACACAGTGGATGCACCCAAACTGTTATATGCACACACACTTTAATCTGGTGATCTAATCTGGGAGTAAAGCGCCAAAGACTCAAGACCATAACTGAATATAACCTGCTCCTTCCTATATCAGAACATGAGACTTTTAGAAATCTCTTCTCCCCTGGAAATCTGTTGCTGCTCAGATTTGTGACGGCTAAGACAGGCCAGCAAAATGTGGAATTCACCAAGCTAAATGTAACTCACTATTCACATATACTGTCCCACCAGGAGATGCATGAATCTGCCTGTGACTGAAATTTTTTTTTGCTTTTGTTGTGTGCCTAAACACTGATGCAAAAGTGATGGTGGGGTGCATATGTAAACATGCCATCAACCTGGCAATATTCAGGTTGCTCTATCTGCACTTCCAGCTTTTCATTCCAAGCCTCCAGTTTAAAGGCTTTGGTCCTGTATACCTGAAGGAGCATCTCCACCCCCATCATTCAGCCCGGACACTGAGGTCCAGCTCTGAGGGCCTTCTGGCAGTCCCTCATTGCAAGAAGTGAGGTTACTGGGAACCAGGCAGTGGGCCTTCACGCTTGCCCTGTGGAATGCCCTCCTGTCAGATGTCAAGGAAAGAAAAAACTATCTGACATTTAGAAGATTTCTGAAGACAGCTCCATATAAAGAGGTTTTTAATGTTTGATCTTTTGCTGTAGTTTTATATTTGTTGGAAGCCACCCAGAGTGGCTGGAGCAATTCAGTAAGATGGGTGGCACATAACTAACTAACTAACTAACTAACTAACTAACTAACTAACATCTCTAGTTATCTCCCTCTGCAACAGCTTCAGTCTTGAACTCCGTCTTCCTTTAATATGCTTTACTCCTGGTGGAGTACACCATGGAACATGCTTCTGCTCCTGAATGCTCCTGTATTCAAGTCCTGCTTGCAGGATTCCCAAAGGCATCCATTTGGCCAATTTTTAAGAACAGGGTGCTGGACTAGATGGCGCATTGGCCTGATCCAATAGGCACTTCTTAGATATGTAAGATGTAGGGGGCTGCTCTAACCACTTACCCTTTTCAGTTTACCAAGGTTAGCTTCAGGTAGAGGTGTGCCTGGGCAACTCAATTTTCCTTTTGTAAAGTTCTGGTCCTGGTAGATGAAAAAAGCTATAAAGAATTTTTTTTTGAGGCAGGCATATATTAGATTGGCCAGAGGACTGGGTTTGATGGTTGTGTGTGTGCTTCCAGTGTAACATCTGAAGCAAGAACTCATACATCTCTGACAAAGTCAGAGGATGCTCACCTCTTCTCACCCCAAGATAATGGAACGTGTAAACATCAGTGGGTGCATCTCTCCCTGTGAATTTGCCCCATTTTGGGGGGGGGGGAATGAAACAAAATCCCTGCATGTCAAAAATACTACCACATGACAGGGAGAGAGAGAGGTTTACTGTAGCGTTTCCCCCAGTTTGCCAGTGTTCTTCATCATGGAGCTTTTTATGTGGGGGAGCAAAATATGAACTCCCCTGCTTTCTGCATCTTTAAGTCGTACAGTCTAGGATTCTGCTATCACAGTCTACCACCTCATTCTGAATAATGCATAGATTTGGATCTAAATGTTGATTGGGTAAAGTGTCTCCATAAAAGCCATTTGTGTGTTGTCATAGCACAATTGACAGCATTTACCCAAACACTAACATAAATGGTCTGGTGTTATAACTGGCACCTCATTGTGGTTAAACTTTAGTTCTTGAGAGCGGTTAACTATTTGGAGTGATATAACTAGGCCTATTAATTTAATAATGCCCCTGTGGTACGCCTTGTACAATCATCATTTATAGCAATCAGGAAATGGGTCACTGTGCAATTAGTGACATATATACAGAGACGAGCAATTCTATAAATGAAGCAGAAGTAGTAATTTCCTATCCTGAATGGCTAGGCCTTTTGTTTGACAATTTTCTGTGCAACTGCTTTGCAGCTTATTGATATAGGAATCACTCATTGTTAATGAGAGGAAAACATGTAATTTATATTGAATCCCTGAAGAATATAATCATTAATATCTCCCATTTCTATATTATAGCTTTAATAGCAGAGCTAAGGCTGCTGCCCGATTATACTTTTGTGGATCACTCATGTTTCGGAAGCTTGGTCTAAAATAAATACAAAGTGTATTTTGGGCAGACGTGGGCATGACTGGCTAGATATAGACACAAGTGGGAGTCCACAGGATCTGGATGGATGTCTGAGGGTGGCACACTCAGGAAGGAGCTGCAGGACCCTGGACAGCTCCAAACAGATAATTTGCTTGGTCTAGAGCTCAACTGAGGCCTTTTATTTCTATCAGTCCAAGCTATCCCACAGAAACTTCATCCTTTTCCTGGAGAGTCTTGAAGGTGTAATCCTCTGGCACATCTCAGCCAGTCCTGACCAGGCTGGGTTCCTCCTCCTCTGTGTCGTGACAGCTGCTCAGGGTCAAGAGCATATATATTCAATGGACGCAAACTTGTGCATCTGCACAAGCAATCAACCCAGTCAGTTCCCCCCCAATATTTGTGTTTGAGGGAAGGAAGAGGGTTTTGGAGGTCATACAAAAGCAGCCACAAACATTGTATTACATATACAGGCCGTTTTATGGGCAACTGGTCATTTGGGATGTGTTCATTAGCTGAAGGGTGTGTGAATCCTGAAAGGTGCCCTGTAGCGTGGGATGGAGTTGCTGTTGTCTGGTTTCATTTTATTTTTTTGCTGGCTTTTCTCATCTCATTTTGGCTTTTCCCTGGCAGGAGCAAGGAGCAGTTCTCCTGGCAAGCAACATTCTGTACTGTACTTTTGTCTGCTGATCATTGTCAAAGGCTTCACTGCTGCAAGTGTAGCACAATATAGATGCCTAAGATTATGGTGCTGCTCCCCTAAAAGCTTCAGTTTTCTTTCCCTCAGTCCCTGTGATCTCTCAGGTTATCCCATTGATTATTCCTTCTATGCACCAAGTCTTTCCGGTGCACAGATTCTTAAAAGTCATGTCCACACTGCTTATTACTGGAGATAAGCCCTTATTATGGTCCAGTTGATCTTGGTACAAAAACTATATATTATAAAATGTCATTTAAGAGAGAACCCCCCCCCCAAATTCTATTTAAGATAACTAAATTCTATTTATAGTTGGTTATCATTTGGTATTCCTATCACATGCCTTCCAAGCAATCGCTGTTCCTAGGTCTTACGTAATTGTGCTCTAGAAACACTGTGTGCCAATCAAAAGGTTAATAATTCTGCAAGGAGAGAGCAAGGACCAATCAAGGAAAGGCTCCAGATGTAGACTATTTTAAGTAATTGTGCTGCAGCAGAGATGTAATGAGATGGTGATTATAGAGCTGATCATTCGTAATGGTCTGAAGCTGAAGATTTGGCTGGTTGTTTCAGATCAATATGTGAACTCCAGCCTTCCTCATCACTGCAGCTTCTAGCTGTGTGTGAGAACCTCTCCTCTCCAACCATTCTCTCTGCCAGTTTTCCTCCCCCCTATCAGAGTCTAACTTCTGGCATTTTCTCCTTTCTGTCATTCATCTGCGCCACTTTTTCTTCCAACCCTCCTTTTCTAGGTTCCATTGCGTTCTTCAGACCTCCCTTTTCACGGACTTCTTCCTTCTCTTTTCCTAGTGTAACAAAAGTTTCTTGGCCTATGTTTTACTTGATAAGAAGTCAATGAGATATAACTTTATATTCCAAAGAGTTAATTATTAAAAATGCTTTTAAGACTTACTCATTGGAGTTAAACACAAATCAAAAGCTCCCAGTCTATTCGGATGAATAGTTCAGGCACTTTTGGTTTGTGTTTTTGGTTTTCTGAGTTTGATGGTTGAACAAGAGTGGATAATTTATTATGTAATTTATTATTTCTTAATCACAACATGATCAGCGGATATGGCTGCAACTTAGATTGTGATGAAGCCTATTTGCAACAAAAGACACCTATGTGAATGAGTTAAAGGACAGTATGAAATAAGGATAGGTTATTATTTTGAAGGGATCACGCTCTAGCTGAATTTATTTCATCTTCAATGACAGCCAGTATTTCAGCGTGGAATTTCTATATACAGTCAAAAGTGTCTGGCCTGGTGTTAATTGTTCTGTCTGAATTAATATGGCCCTGTTATTTATTGGAACAGAGCAATCAGACCCAGCTGCTGACTGTAGCATGGGGGGCCCATTTCAATTAACAGGCCTATCCTCCCAAAGGAGCAATTGCATGAAATGAGCAGCAGGCATACAATGAAAACAGAGGGGGTGGGTGCCTGCCTTTTGGAGAACAAAGATAGTGTTTTGTGCAGGATAGAAGATAATCAAAAACATCCTTTGCTGCACCAGCTTACCTTTTGTCAAACTGGGGATAAATTTCAATTTGAAAACCAAGTATATTTACTAGCTTCATGGCAAATCTGAAATGCTGATGGGACAAAAGTCATCTTCTTTGTCTGAGGTCTGAAATAACTGGCTGGATAACTAACTAAATTGTGAGCATGCTCAAAAGTTATGCTCAAAAATGATTTATTTATTTTTTGCATAACTTTCACTGCCTTATGCCCTGTGTTTTCTTCTTTAAGGGTCTACCCCTGCCCTTTACTCTGCTGTTTTGTAAATCTGTGTATATTACATATGCCAGGTTTTGCTGGTGTGGTCACATTGCCATAGGCCACTGTACTAGTGCTATACTGGGAGGTATGGCTGGCTGACATATTTAGCACCTGAGGTTGTGCCATTGGACTGATTTAACAGTGCTTGTGTAAGATGAAGTTCAATTTTAGAACACCCCATTTGTCTTGGGGAAATGTCTACAGTCCATTAGAAGTGCTCTTGATTCAAAGAAGTAGGCATTATTCACTCCACTATGCCTTTTGTTGTTACTTTGACTCATTGATGATATAAAATTCCCCAGGGAGCTATTAATCCTTCTGCTACTGAAATGTTAGTAAATTTTGGTACATAGGGCATCACCTTCCTGCCTTTTATAGCACTGATAGTTTGTTGTGTCTCATCTCATAGCAGCATATTGCTTTTCTCATTAGGAGCTTCGATGTGGCCAATTTCATTGGCTTTTTCATTTGTGCTTCTTTAAAATCATGTTCTCTGGTGAATTATGAGCCAGTAAAACACCGGATCTTTGATCAGAGCACATGTGTCTGGGTGGTTGTTCAAGAATACTGCAATATTATATATTCCAAGCAATACAAGCACACTAGGTGTCAAGATGTAATTCAAGTTGTGCCTAATCAAAAGCACTGTACAACTTCATCTCTTGTCAGTTTTGTTTTTATTGGGTTAAATAAACGGGGGTTAAAATACTCAACACAGTACAGGAATAACTAAGCAAACAGGAATAACTAAGCAAAATGGAAGACAGAATGCATTTTGAACTTTTTAATGGTTTCAAATATGATGGCCCTGTCTTTCTTAATAGATAGCATTATTTGTTAAGTACTCAAAGAGCTTCACATACACGATCCCTACATCTACAATGTAATTAAGACTGGTACAATTATCACTACATTAGGGGTAATTTTGTGTTTGCAGGTGTGAGAGAGAGACAGACAGAGAGAGACAGAGACAGAGAGAATGGCTTGCCTAAAGCCATTTAAACTACAAACTTATACTTGCTTTACTGGGGGTATGTCTTATTGAATTAAAGGGGACTTACTTCTGAGTACCCATTTATTTATTTCATACAGTGGAAACTTCTACATTCTGAGAACCAACAAGAATTTAAAACTGCAGAAATAAAATAGACTGATTTCGAAGGGCTTGGGAGCAAATAACAGTCTTCAACCAAAAAAACACCCATGTTGGGCCTGCAGAGAACTGGTACCACAGTGCTTTCCCAGAGAAACATATGGCACCATCAACAGATCTTCATCCACAGAACTCAGTGACCAGGAAGGGATGCAGGGGGAGAGATGACCTCTCAGATATTATCCATATCCATTTGATTGCAGTGTTGGTGAGTTTGTTGCTAAGATTTGCCATTGTTGCCACTTGCCCAAGTGAAGAGAAACATTTGCTCTCTTTGGACTCCTGTTTTGCATGCCTGATGTTTGGTAGTAATACACTTCCAGTAAAGGGTTGAGGGACACTGTTCTCCTGTGGCTACTGTGAGCTTGGGGAGGCAGCAACAGAAACAATAGTCTGAGGAAGAGGACTGTATTTCCTTACTGTTCCCTCAGTGCTTCCAGCAGTCTCCTGCAGCAAACGGTTCAGAAGCCAGAAGCTGCTGATTCCATCTGCTCAATGAGACTTGCAAGCCTTTCAAAAGAGTGTAAATGGAGCTGTAATGGAAATTTTAGAATTAATAGGTTTAAAATGTTATGATAGTTTAGACAATGTCATGGAATTGAGACAACTTCTTGGGGGGAAGAGGAAACAGGGATGATCCAGCTTACCCTATGTGCATAGCTAATATACAATTTAAAAATAATCTCTTCCATAAGTTTAAAAAGACATGAGCAGATTCGATCCATTATAAAATGAGACAATTGTATATTGAGTTGAATGTCGATAGAATCTAAAATGCAAGTGATTCAGTCAAGCAAATAATCAGGATCAGAAGTAGCATTATATTTAATAGATAAACACACTACTTTTGTGAACAGATTGTATGGTATTCCCCTAATTATATCCCTTTTTAAATTTCAGATATCCAAATGGCTTGCAAATACTGTTGATGTTTTGCTCTGAGACTCAGAAAAACTTTGTAGTTCCTCTTAATTCCCCACCCCCTTGCTTGTAATATGTACGGTAACTTATGAAATGGACATACTTTGACACTTTCACTTACATTAAATATTCCGGTGATTATCGTTTGCAGTTAGCTGAGGCATGAAAGCTTTTCTTTAGCGGATGTTTTCTTTATATTTTAATCCAATCCTCTTCTCAGTTTGTCATGTTGTAAAATATCATCAAGATAGTAATCTTCTGTCTTCTTCCAGTCAGATGGGCTGGAAACAGAACAGGAGTCAATCCATGATGGTTATCTGAGGTACAGCAGTCACTGACTGCACCACATTGGGTACCTCTGGTGTCAGAAGTTACGCTGATGGAGCAAAGGAGGCGAGAACAGCAAGCATTATCATTTTCTGCCTTCAACTTGCTAAGTGGTGAAAATGAAATCCAACTGATCCTTTCTGAAAATGGTGTGAAATATTTGTCATTTGGAAGCATAAGCTTTTGCATACTTTCACAGAAAACACATCAGTAGTTTTGAAACAATTTTAAGCTGAGATTCCAAGTTGAAACTGGGACTTGGTAGCAATTAAAATCCTCTTTGTCGGAGGCTACCTTGAAAGTGTATTAATTGGCACATGGCATTAACTGATACCTTGACATTAGAATAAAGTGAATAATTAGGAGACAACTGAATTGCTTATGACCTTATTGTGAAATTACCCAATTGTTTTCTCTCCTCTTTGGAGAACTCTTAGTTCACTGTGCATTGAACCATATCAGTATTAAAATTTAATCTTTCCCTTTTCTATCAGAAGTGACCTGCAACAATTAAGCTACTGTGTGCATCTCTGAGGAGGGGACTGATTTAAATATTGTAAATTTGACCATCTCTGTTTACTTTCTCTGCTGCTACCAGAATGGAAAGGAAGGTGGCAAAAAACCAGCAAGAATTTGGTATAATACCATTATTTGGGCTGTACCGCTTTTCGAAAATGACTTAACCTCTGCCTCTGTTGCTAGGACAACTAATGGACATAATTGGAAAAATCTATGTTAAAGAGACACAGGGTGTGAATGAGTAGAGGAGCTGAAGAATTTCTGAAGTGTTATGGTATAATGATGAAATTAATGGACTGAAATGCTATATGACCAAATTGTATTCCCTCATCACTTCATATTTTAACTCCCAAACTTGCATTTCCCCCTCAAATTGTTGATTCTGTACCTCAAGCTTATAAATACTCCATGAAAAGTTCCTATAAAAACACAGGTTCATTTAACACACCAATGCAATGCTTAATAACCTGCAATATAATCTGAAAATTGCAACACATTCTCCTGGGATTAAAAATAATGTCTCTAATGGCATTTTCACATGGATTCATATTGACCCACAAAAGAGTTAAGAATTAGATCATACCATATAACTCTATCGAATTTTTAGACAGGGTCCATGACAAGCATGCCTTCTTTGACTCTCTGTTCATTATGTTTCAAGATATTTAACTGACCTGAAATCAATGAAGCTGTGTTGGATTTCTTGAAAAGATATAACGGTAAAAAGAGAAAGAAGATCTCAAAAAAAGGTTTTTGGTCTGTTCAGAGATCTAAGGATCCAGTCCCAGTCATGCCCAAATCTGAAATGTTGACTACTCTTAAATAACGCTTAAGGAAAAGTGTTTCTTCCTAAAGTGTTTCTTCCTACCCATTTCCACCCCAACATTAAACTAGCTGTGTTTGTCACTTGATAGCAGTACCAGGACATGTTTGTGTGTTTCATTTGGGGATCCTAGGATTACTGACCAAACACTTGTATATTTGTGGAGAAATATTTGTACCTGAGTCCAGTGTGACGTGTGAACAGATCTATTAATGATGACTAGGGCTATCTTTTGGATGGAATCCTTATTTTGCAATGCTTATTTATGAGTGCTAGTGCTGGCTAGTAGCTTTGAAGTTTTTCTGCAGACTTTTCCCTCACTATATTTTGCTGCTTCCTTCAGGATTCAGATAAGGAAAATATCAGTGTCTCTTCTTTCTGTTACCTAGCCTGAGAAATACTTGTATCCGAATGGTTAATAAATCACTTCTTGTACCTGAGCATTAGCGTGGAAAGATAAGTGGTACAAATATTCTTATGTTTTCTGGGCTAGCAAAGACACGCTCCCTAGAAATACAGCTGATAGCAGTGGATCATATGAGATAGCAGGCTAGCACAAAAATAGTCCTTTATAATAAGAATAATAAAAAGCATGTAATGGCTTAGAAAATGAGACAAAAGTGCTAATTTGTTTGCAGAGCAAGCTGAAGCAAAACCCACAAGAGAGAGAGAGAGGAAACAATGTGAAAAATTAGAATGTAGGAAAAGTAATATTACAAAGTGTGTCAAAGCACCCACAGATACGGTCAGTACAAATGAATAAAAGAGGAAATGAATGGTTTTCTATGTTTGCCATTGGTAGGCAATATGTTTGGTGTGTTGGGTTGTTGCTAGTATGGTTTCTTGCTTTAAATCATGTAAGAATCATATCATAAAGCCATTAAAAATATATATGGTGGCATTGCTCTTGGAGCACAGTGTACAGTTCTGGTTGCTACCCCTCGAAAAGGGTATTAGAGGGCTGAAAATAGTTAAGAAAATGGTTAAGAAATGCTTAAGAAAATGATCATGGGGCTGGAGCAACTCCCTTATAAGGAAAGGCTACATTTTAGTTTAGGGGGAAATGAACGAGAGGGAGATGATGATGATGATGATGATGATGATGATGATACTGGCTGGGTTTCCCCAGCTATTCTGGGCGGCTTCCAACAAAATATTAAAATATAATAATTCATCAAATATTAAAAGCTTCCCTAAACAGAGATGTATAAAATAAAGCACAATGTAGAGACGGTAGTTGGGACGCGGGTGGCGCTGTGGGTAAAAGCCTCAGCGCCTAGGACTTGCCGATCGAAAGGTCGGCAGTTTGAATCCCCGCGGTGGGGTGTGCTCCCGCCGCTCGGTCCCAGTGCCTGCCAACCTAGCAGTTCGAAAGCACCCCCGGGTGCAAGTAGATAAATAGGGACCGCTTACTAGCGGGAAGGTAAATGGCATTCCGTGTGCTGCGCTGGCTCGCCAGATGCAGCTTGTCACGCTGGCCACGTGACCCGGAAGTGTCTGCGGACAGCGCTGGCTCCCGGCCTCTAGAGTGAGATGAGTGCACAACCCTAGAGTCTGTCAAGACTGGCCCGTATGGGCAGGGGTACCTTTACCTTTACCTAGAGACAGTAGTTGGGGAGAGATTTTTTTTCTCCCTCTCTCATAATGCTAGCACTTGGGGTCATCCACTGAAGCTGAATGGTGTTGGATTCAGGACAGACAGAAGTTCTTTTTCACCCAGTGGACAGTGATGGCTGCTAACTTGGACAGCTTTAGAGGGGAGCCAGACAGCTTCATGGCAGATCAGGCTGCCAGTGGTTTCTAGTCATGATGGCCATGTAATGCTTCTATTATCAGAGGCAATGTGCTTCTGAATACCAATTGCTGCAGATCATGAGCTAGAAAGGAATACTGCACACGTGTCCAGTTTGAAGGATTCAACTAGGTGCGTCTTTGATGCAGCTGGGCTCTTCTTAACGGTTGTGCGCTTTGCTATTGGAGTAAACGGACAGTAGTCACGTACCAGGCCACTGTGGTAAATGAGATGAGCAGTAGCAGGCCCATGGCCTGTCAAAAGGCTAAAAACAGAATAGCTTTATTATGAGGAAGTGGGTTAGGTAGGATATACAGTGGTACCTAGGGTTACATACACTTCAGGTTACATACGCTTCAGGTTACAGACTCCACTAACCCAGAAATAGTACCTCGGGTTAAGAACTTTGCTTCAGGATGAGAACAGAAATCGTGCTTCAGTGGCGCAGAGGCAGTGGGAGGCCCCATTAGCTAAAGTGGTGCTTCAGGTTAAGAACAGTTTCAGGTTAAGAACGGACCTCCAGAACGAATTAAGTACTTAACCCACTGTAACAGAGGAAAGAGGACAAATGTAGGAGGCAAGCGGATGAATGGGTAACAATGGTTCTTAACTGGCCCCACACCCGTGGACTACTGTAAGTGATGATGGACCACTTAATAAATTAATTTTCTTCACTGCCAGCATCATTATCAAAAACCAGGTCTATGTTATGAGTATCATGGTCCCTAGGCTACTAAGGCTACTAAGGCAGGTTCCTTTAACTGATTCATTTTTAGGGAATAGATAGTAGATTGCAGAAGCACTGTGTTATTCTGTTAGATAACCCCAGCCTAGTCAAAACAGACTTGATCTTCATTGTCAGAAGAAATAAATCGGGTGCAAATCCCTACTGTTCTGTGGACCACAGTTTGAGGAACATTGTACCCGAGAATCTGCGGAAGTGAAATATACCACTTAAAATGGTAAGTGCCTAAAGACAGGGACCTGTCTTTAGTTTTCGTTGCTCAGTAAAGCACCATATATACACTGAAGGTAAAATATAAATAATACTAAATGCTTCTGCAACAACTTGAATGAATGCACATCTTAATTTCTTCTTGCTGGTATCCTTGACATTTTCAGTTTTCAAAAAAAGATGCACCAAATTTAATTTATATTAATCTGTCCAATGAAGATTTCATGGGAAAGTTTAAACAAGCTTGAGTCAGTGGTGCTTTCTGCTATCTGCATCATAGCAACTGCTGATGCTATTTCATGGAGCTAAAGCACACCTGTTGCTCCAGGACTTTTCTTACTGGGTTAAATGACAGCCATCCTTTACTGCCACAACTTACAAGCCACCCCCTACGCAAAGGGTAGGTAAAATACCACAAAGAACCCAATACTGCCTGCAAAGCACCCAAAGAAAGGGCCTATCATTAAGTAATTCAGACTCAGAATAGTCTGGAAAATGAACACCATGTTATAAGAAGCAGCTGGTTACGAGAAGACCAAGTTTTGGCTTAATTCCAGTTCTCAGTATTTGTTGCTTAAGGGTTTCAAGGTTAAATGGGACCAGACAATCAGGAAAACGGTTCCTGAATTTTAATTGGATGGCTACTTCACTCTATAGTTGGCCTGCCATCCAAAAGGAAAAAAGAAATGAATAAAATGAACCTAGTAACAGATGTACACATGAGATCTACAAGATCTCTGTATAACTGAAAGATATATGTATTACCATATGTCGTACTGCATATGTACGCACTACTGAATACAAAATGAATGTATTACTAAAAAATAAATATCTAGTATGACCACCACTTTCCTTTATTTTGCGTCCCACTAGGTTTTAGTAAAGACTTTGAATAATATTTTAATAATAAGATTTATAGACCCATTGCAAATGGGACAAGACAAACTGTTATGAAATGTTGGACAAATTTAAACATTACAAGAAGTCTTGCAGGGTTACTTTCTTTTAATAATATGAAGCAGCAATGTTTTCACATGAAATCTTACCAATGGGAAAACAGTTTTGTGTAGATGTCCAAATTCATTGCTAGGTATTAAGCATTTCCTCTTCTCTTTAAATACATCTGTATTGAAAATTTAAGAGGATGGCTGAAGTTGATGATTTTAGCTGTTATTGTTCTTCATTTTATTAAAGGAGGTTTTATTATTATAGTATACTTCTGATAGTGCAAGCTGCCCTGAGGGCAATGTGGCAGAGTTCTTTTTAACAACAAATACAAATATGCATAAAGGCATGTGTTGATGCAGATATTTCTTTTAAAATTCATATATGATTAATAAACTGCCATATTGGGTCTCCTTTGTTAGGCAAAAATAAGAATAAAATTCCAAATGTATCGAACACTAAAAACTGATTTGCTGGATATTTGTGTAAAAACATGGTCTGGCATATTTTCAAATAACTAAAAAAGCAAGTTAAGAGGCGCTCTGTTTTTCAAAATTTTGCATATTAGGCAGAAAAATAAGAGTATAGAAATGGATAGAATAGTCTATCCTTCAGGAGTCAGCTGTGGTGGCTGCATGAGGCATCTCTCATAGCTTTTCTAGCAAGTGCAAGAATTAATTAATGCCATCTATCCTTCTGCTTCTGAGCTCAGGTTGTCATATTCCGTTTTCCCACTCATTGATCTGTAATATAACCTTCCATTTCCTGCAAGAGCTGTTAAGTAAAAGAAAATGCATAATGGTTGTGCTCCTGAACCACCATAACACCTGCACAGTGCTGGGGGTGGCGGCATATGGAAAGACTAGAAAGAGCATCAGCAACTTGCACAGTTGAAATGATGCACTGTCATATTTTCGGTTACAATTTCAAATTGAGAAAAATGTGGAATATTTAATAACCAGCTGTTTGAATAGTATTTTTCCCATTGTTCAAAACCAACACCAAAAACAGTGTCCCTCTCTACCACCTTCTTCTTCTTCTTCTTCTTCTTCTTCTTCTTCTTCTTCTTCTTCTTCTTCTTCTTCTTCTTCTTCTTCAAATACTCTCTCTATTAGCACCTAAGTGCATTGTCATCCCAAGGGCAAGCATGAAAAGTATTCATTAAACTGAAACTAATTAATCTCCTCTGTCTCCTTTAAAAAAAAAAATGATGCCAAAAGCAATATATTTTTGTATGGTTAGGCTAAAACAGCAGCTGCTGATGGCTCCCTACAAAACAAAATGAGCCAAATTATCAATTTCCGTAACTCTCCTTATCTAGGACCAGAGGAAGCTGCTGCTCATTATGACCTGAATGTTTTGTTTATACGAATATTTTGTTACAACAGCCCTTGGTTGCTGTATGATCCGTGTCTTTTTGAAGGTTCAAGAACCTGAAGCTGGCCATGCAACCTAGTGCAGCACCTTCATGAGAGTAATAATGGACATGCAATTTCACAAACTTGAATGAAGCATAGGTGTCTCTCTCGAAAGCCTGGAAGGCACAAGCAGACTCAGCCTCGGACGTTGGTCAACAAGACCCAAACATATGGCTCCTAACCGCTACATGGTAGTTTTCTGGAAGAGGGAGCTACCGGCCTCATTATGCACCTCCACTGCGGATGGCCAAAGGGTGATACTACAATTCAGCAGGGATCTGGGGTCAATTGCATTCCACCTGGTCTGATAAAGCTACTGATTCTGCCCTGACATTTTAGTCTCAGCAACTTGTGGTTAAGGTGTGGACAGAAGTATTTTTAAGAGCTGCTCCAGGTGTCCTGTTTGTTGAGTATTCTTCCTGATTTGCTTGGTTTAAATAGAATTTTAAGGTGGGCAAATGGTCCATTGCTTAGCTGCAGTTGGGTAGTGAGGTATACACATATTTCTAAGGCAATCTACATATGCAGTGGGTTTATTTATATCCCAGCAGACCTCAGGCAACATACATGTGGTTCCTAGGCACTCACCCATCCAAGCACTGACCAGGCCTACAGTACAGACATGCTTAGATTCAGTAAGGTGGTAACCTCCTGTCAAATGGCAAAATCTTTTCCAGGCTATACCATTTCAGACTGCATTTTTAGGGCTGGACATATGAATGTGCTTCCAACAGAGATATAGGTGGGAGAAGCAACCCTTTCTGCACATAGAAAAATAGCATGCTAAGATTCCTTTGTCTTGCTGTGGTAAAAATATATATAGATTACCTGTTGTTGTTTTTGTTTAATGCATGCTAAGAGTCTTTCTTTAATGTAATGTAAGCTTATGTTCAAATTATTTAACACAAACTTACCCATTTGCAGAGAAGAATGTTATCATTCTAAGTTGTTTAGTCAATCTGATTTTTAGTCTGATTTCCAACCTTTAGGTACGACAGTGTCACTGCCCAAAACCAGCAATTTTTCACCTGGTTTCCTGACCCATTAACTCTTTTCCCCTTTCAGATTTTCTCTCACCATCATGGTTTTTCTGAACTGTGGGGGTGGAGGCTACTGGTTCTTTGAGCACGCTGCGTGGAATGGTAGGAGACAACTTCCCATTGCATTTGCTGCATCCCTAAGCACTTTATACAAATCAGCAAACTCATTATTGATCTCCAAAAGAAACAGGAATTAATATGGCCTACCATATCCTCTGTAGGTAAAGAGTATTTAACAATGAACTCTGCTTAAACTTCATAAAAGCCTCTTCAGCAAATCAGCAGGAAAAAATATTGATCTTAAAATAAGCATGTGAATGCTAATTGTATTTTGCCTTTCCACTGGAGGACCATTACTTTATTTAGCTGGAGTTCATCCTTTAATTTTATTGTCTCAGTGCATTGTCTATGAGGCCATTTTCTTTAGGTTTAAGCAAGGTCTGTAACAGCTCCGTTTTGCTGACCCTTCCTTTTTTGCAAGGAGTATATTGACTTCTGAGAGCTAGAGAAGCTTTTAAGATCATGTTACAGTCGCCCCAATCTGAGTTACATATTGTGTAACAATGGTTTCCTGTTATTGGGCTCTCGGTTAAATGGATTAGCATGATGCCAAGTACAATAATTGCCTCGCTCTGTATTTTAGCTCAGAAATCAATTGGCGGTACTTCTGAACTGCCATCTTCATAACACAGGCTTTAATTACATGCACAGTTTAATCTGGGAAAACCACACGTCTTTTCCAGTCCTGCTTCAGTCACGAGAGTATTGGTTTGGTGGATCTCCTCTTACAACTTGTCAACGCTCAACAAATGTTTCTTGAAATATTCCTCTGTCCCTGCCAATTGGCACTGGCCCACTGACTCTGTGAAACAAAGTTAGATATATCTTCATCACTTTTGTGTTGTGAAGTTACTGAACAGGGAGAAGAGCATACTAGAAATGAAGGGTCATTCATTTCATATTATGTTGTCCTCACTTACTAATGTGTATGTGGACTGTTATACAGTGGTACCTCGGGTTACATACGCTTCAGGTTACATATGCTTCAGGTTACAGACTCCGCTAACCCAGAAATATTACCTTGGGTTAAGAACTTTGCTTCAGGATGAGAATAGAAATTGTGCAGCAGCGGCACAGGGGCAGCAGGAGGCCCCATTAGCTAAAGTGGTGCTTCAGGTTAAGAACAGTTTCAGGTTAAGAACGGACCTCCAGAATGAATTAAGTTCTTAACCCGAGGTACCACTGTATACACTTGCATGGCCATTCACATGTTACATAAAGTCTGACCAGCTGGAGCTTCCAAGCCAGGCACAATCTACCAGTCATTCATAGTGGCTTGCCAAGTCCTTGACAACTCTTCTGTTTTTGAGGTCCAGGCAGCAAAATTAGAGTTATAAGGCTCTGGATTGCTTGCCATACATTGCTAGTGGGCTGTGTTTGACTTGGTGTGCCATAACCTGGGCAGGGTCTGTGTTTTAAGACATGGGACCCATCTGCACTATACATTTAAAGCAGGATTATATCACTTTGAACAATCACAAGATTCCCCCAAAGACTCTTGGGTTGTTAAGCCTACTGACAGTTGTTAGGAGAACTGCACTTCCCTAAATCCGGTGCTGTTGTGAGGCATTGACCTTCACGGAAATGTTTCTTTGCACATTATTTTGAAAAATGATTAGGCAAATTAAAGATATGAGGAGCAAAGGAGGAAGTTACTATGTGCGGGTAGAGAACCTGAAGACATACACTTAAAAATAAGCAACCTGTTTTATTAGCTCTGCCTGGTGAATAGTACCTCCTTCTATAGCGGCAATATATCTCTCAATATCACATTCTGGGAACAATAAGAGGGTGGGAATCACATTTGACCTCTGATTGTGAGGTTCTGACTCATATCTACTAGTGGAATGGTCTCCCTTACCAGGTTGTGGACTCCAGTGGCGTAGCGTGGGTTGTCAGCACCCGGGGCAAGGCAAGTAATTTGCGCCCCCTAACCCATGGATTTGCGCCCCCTAACCCGTGGGTTTGCGCCCCCTAACCCGTGGATTTGCGCCCCCTAACCCGTGGATTTGCGCCCCCTAACCCTAACCCCCAGATGTTGTGCCCGGTGCGGCCGGCCCCCCCTGCACCCCCCACGCTACGCCACTGGTGGACTCTCCTTCCTTGGAGGTTTTTAAGTAGAGGTTGGATGACTATCTGTCATGGATGCTTTAGTTGATATTTCTGCATTGCAGGGGGGTGGACAAGATGGCCCTTGGGTCCCTCCCAACTCTGCAATTCTATTAGAAACAAAATGTTGAGTCAAAAGTACTAAATACGTAAAATAATGGAGTAGATGAACTCTGGTCAGTGAAAGCCCAAAACTTTTTGCTACCTGAATTGGAGACCTTTAAAAACAACAACCAATTTCTGTACCATTTAATCTTATGTCTCTATCTGTCCACCCCCTCATAGTGCCTCTTGAAACAGGTCTTCATCATGGCAGATGGCAGGGCTAGCCATGACTGGGGTGTGACCCAGCAAGAAAATTATGCTGCTTTTATCTGGGCATTGATCTTGGTTTTCAGTGCTTTGCCATATCTGAATCTGGGTTATACGAGCCAACTCAGCAACACTCTGCTGTGAAAAATCCCCTTGCCCTTTGAAGTAAGAAAATTCAAATTCGGAACTCAGAACAAATGAAAGAAGTAAAGAAAACTTACACAAATATGCTTACTCTGCATAAAAGGTGTGGCATATTTGCCTTATTCAGAAACCAAAAATAATTTGTGTAAGAGTCAGAATATTTTTGCAAGGGTTATTGTTAAACAATCAGCATTTTAAAATCATTGTTGTGTTTTCATCCATAGGACTGACAGTTGCCGATCTGGTCATGCCCTGGTAAGCTATCAAAAACTGCTCAGCAATATCATTTCTTTCTGCTCTGAAAAATTCTTTGAACTTGTTCACACATGCATGGATATCACTTGGTTATTTTAACCTTAATGCCTTGTAGTTAAATATATGAATGGATTTAAATGACTAGCAGGTTATGCGAAAAGGCCAACTTTCTTACCTTCCTGGTCACCTTAAGGGATTTCGCTTTGCTATTTGCTTTAGTCTCACACTTAGGACTTTGCCAAACTGAACAGTAAGCCCATAATTTACCCAGTATGATCCAGGGATCGTGCCTAAAGCCAAAACCACGTACAATCAAAGCCCATTGGGTTCAGTGACAGGTGGGATTTCCAGTCATTTTTCCTGGAACCCTGCCCTCTTTCCACTTCTTAAAATAATAATATTGCCACACAAAAATAAAACTGAATGCACACAACTTAAATGTGCATAAATTACGGACTTACTGTATTGACAAAACTATAATTTGACACTTATAATCTGCATAGGCCTGACAAGTGATGGAACAGAATCCCTTAACTTCCTCATAACAGCCATTTTTCTTGATCAATAATCCACTCAGACTAGTAGCCTTTTTCTAACATGAAAGTTCCTTTTCAAACTATTTTTTCCTGTTCAAATCAGCCTTCAAACTTAACGCTGAATAGAATGACGGTATCTTGGTCATGTTTCTTAGGTTAAAGGTCAATGTAACCTTACATAATTTTGCTTTCTATTACAGCCAGTGATATATGATGGGCAAATTCTTAATACTTCTGAATTCTGTGATTAATAATAACATATAATGTTAGTCTTTGTTCCAAGATGGGTGCATATAGAGCTTTCTCGGCAACACAGATGCAATTAAAAATTCCAAGCGATGCATTCTGTTCCAAGTCAGAGTCTCTGTGTCCTAAATCCTAGTAACGACATTCGAGATATTTGAGCTTCCTGTGTGCCATATTTTCCCCATCTGTATCAGTTTGTCAAGGCAAAAGCTATCTAAACAGCCATTCTCTCCAACATCTATATATGACTGTCAAAATACCCTAACTCAGCAAGCATCCTATCAGCAGCATATCCCCTTCCCCATTTTGGTCCAGTCACCAGGGGGGTATTCATTTTTGCTTCAGCAATAAAAAAACAAACAACCAAACCCCAACAAATGTAATGGAGTTTATTTAGACCCCCTTGCTTTAAGTAAGCAAGTTTTAAATCTATCGTGTGCATTCCTGTAATGTAAGGTTGATGTTAATGGGTTGTAAAGTGGGTAATAATTTTCTTACTGGCCCCTTCAATCAGATTAGATCATGTTATTGACCATGCTGTTCGTTTTATAACCACAATCATATTGTGGAGGAAGATCTTTGGCAAGTTGCACATTTATAAGTGCCCATTAAGGCAAAGAATGACAGATTTGCACATTTGGCATTTTTTAAAAAAATGTCCTTTCCCTGAAGACTGTTTTCCTCTCCACATCCTGAATTAGCATCTTTACATCCGTCTCAGGTTTTCATGCTGTTCAAGCAATAGCTGATTGTTCAGAACACTTATTTTATAAGGCAAAGTTGTTAGTCACATTTTAAAAATATATATCCTCTTGGAGCCATTTTGCTTATGTTCATCTTCTTGCTCTTTATTTCCCCTTTCAGTTGAACTGTGTCTTTACTTTTGTTTAGATAATGCTGCCGTATTTGTTAAAATGTTCTCTTAAAATAGCCCCCCTGCACCCCAAATTATATACAATCCTATTCCCTCTCTGACTTCCCTTTTTCATTATATTGAAAATAGTTACCAATTACTTCATTAATTATTTCCATTTCATGTTCACTTCAAAGTAATGGTGTATTTAATTTAGTAGTGTATTTAATTATGCTTTCAACCATGTTTCAATCTCTATATTGAGGTTTTAGTTTAAACTCAAATAAATTCTCCAATAATTTGTCTAATCAACTTTTAAAGCTATGTAAGCCGGTAGTTATCTCCACATCTTGTAGTACTGAATTCTACCAGCGTGTTTATTAGGAATTTTGTGCCTATTAAACTGCCAACTATTTAAAAAAGAACTTTTAGCTGATTAATCTGTGTTTTAACTGAATTAATTGATTAGATGTAAATCAATTTATAGATTATTTACAACATTTCCTCTGTCCTCTGGGCAGTTTACAAAACTCAGTAATAAAATAAAAAATGCAAGCAAAATAAATTTAAAAGCAATGAAAAACAATAGTACGTAACCAACAATGTAAAAATAAACACAAAGCTAGCATAAATCAATATGGCAACGTTACCATTCATTAGAACTAAATGCAACCTTTGTTCTTTGTAGGTGCAAACTTGTATTGGTTTTATAACTATTTTACAATAAAACTATTACCATGCACCAAAACCTGTCCCTTTATTCTGGACACATCAGCTGCTCTCATCTATTCACTCCACACCTCTCAAAAACAGACTTCTTCTCTTTATACATGATTGGTTTAGACCTAGTCTTTTGCCATCATTTCTGATTTGGCCCTTTGCCATTCCTGATATTAAAAGTAAATTTAAAAGAATGACTCTCCAACTGATGAATGTTGGGTTACTGGTTGCTGAAATGGATATACCCAAAAAAGACTAGTTGGAACAGTTCTTTCACTGAATCATTTGCCCTAATACTGACTTTCTCTGGCACAAAGAGCAGGAGGCTGCTAGCATGTTACTATAGCTCGCAAGCTCTGTTGTTGTTTAGTCGTTTAGTCGTGTCCGACTCTTCGTGACCCCATGGACCAGAGCACGCCAGGCACTTCTGTCCTCCACTGCCTCCCGCAGTTTGATCAAACTCATGCTGGTAGCTTCAAGAACACCATCCAACCATCTCATTCTCTGTCGTCCCCTTCTCCTTGTGCCGTCCATCTTTCCCAACATCAGGGTCTTTTCCAGGGAGTCTTCTCTTCTCATGAGGTGGCCAAAGTATTGGAGCCTCAGCTTCACGATCTGTCCTTCCAGTGAGCGCTCAGGCCTGATTTCCTTCAGAATGGAGAGGTTTGATCTTCTTGCAGTCCATGGGACTCTCAAGAGTCTCCTCCAGCACCATAATTCAAAAGCATCAATTCTTCGGCGATCAGCCTTCTTTATGGTCCAGCTCTCACTTCCATACATCACTACTGGGAAAACCATGGCTTTTACTATACGGACCTTTGTTGGCAAGGTGATGTCTCTGCTTTTTAAGATGTTGTCTAGGTTTGCCATCGCCTTTCTCCCAAGGAGCAGGCGTCTTTTAATTTTGTGACTGCTGTCACCATCTGCACTGATCATGGAGCCCAAGAAAGTAAAATCTCTCACTGCCTCCATTTCTTCCCCTTCTATTTGCCAGGAGGTGATGGGCCCAGTGGCCATGATCTTCGTTTTTTTGATGTTGAGCTTCAGACCATATTTTGCGCTCTCCTCTTTCACCCTCATTAAAAGGTTCTTTAATTCCTCTTCACTTTCTGCCATCAAGGTTGTGTCATCTGCATATCTGAGGTTGTTGATATTTCTTCCGGCAATCTTAATTCCGGCTTGGGATTCATCCAGCCCAGCCTTTCCCAAGCTCTAGGAGACAATCTAAGGGCATTTCCACAAGGGCCATATCCTCTACCACAGCCCTCTTAGCCAACAAGGCAAGCTGCTTTTAAATCTGAGTTGTAGTTTGTCTCATCTACTAGGAATGGTGATTTCCTTTCTAGAAAATAATTTTATTTACTTCTGGAACACCCATTTTGGAAGTGTGAGATGAAAATATATCCCCAAACAAATGCCCATTCATCCTTACATTCCTTGTCAATGGAGATTTTACTTAGGCGAATGGAGTCCAATAGATTTGAATCGAAAGGAAAATCAATGAATGTATGGTTGGAGTTGGGTTGTTGACAAATCCTTGATGTTTATAGGTTTGTTTTCATCATTGGCACATCAGTAGCACTGGCTTTCCATGCGATGATGAAAAGAGGAGTGAGCCGTATCCAGCTCTTGCGTAAATTGACCTGGAGGACTGTGATCTTACTCTTGATGGGACTCTGCTTCCTTAACTATGGACCAAGAGATGGTCCATGTAAGTATAATTGCCTTTCGGTCGTTAGTGTTTTTATCATACAATCACGTACAATATCCACACTTATCTTTCCTCCGTGCTTTCCAGGCATGGCTTGTGCTTTAAATCTCTATGGCCAAGTGCCCCTTGCTTCCTCCCCTTTTTTTGCTGTGGGGCATTGCTGGCCCTGCCCCCAGTGTCTCTGTGCAGTTCTGGGATACTCTGTCCAGTTCTGGTTGCTGCAATTTAAGAAGGATATTGAGAAGCTGCAACATGTGCAGAGGAGAGCGACCAAGATGATAAGAGTCTGGAAACCAAACCTTATAAGGAATGGTTGAGGGAACTGGGTATGTTTAGCCTGGAAAAGAGGAGACTGAGAGGAGATATCCATCTTCAAATATCTGAAGGACAGATGCATGGAGGATGGTACATGCTTGATTTCTGCTGCTCCGGAGGGTGGGACCCGAACCAATGGCTTCAAGTTACAAGAAAGAAGATTCCAACTAAACACCAGGAAGACCTTTCTGACAGTAGGTGATGTTTTACAGTGGAACGGACTCCCTCAGGACGTTTTGGAGACTCTGTTTCATTGGATGTTTTTAAGCAGAGGTTGGATGGTCATGGATGATTTAGTTGAGATTCCTGCATTTGGGGGGGGGTGGACTAAATGACCTCTACAATTCTATGATGGCTGCTCCCTCCCCAATCTTCTTGTGTTTAGAGAGAAGGTCTATGGGGCCTCGTGAGCAGATATGACTGAGTTCCTCATAGCAAGGAGACTTGTAACATGTTTGCAACCCACTTCAGATCGTCCTGCTCAGAAGGGGAAAGTGAAGAGCCTCCATGTGGCCTTTAGAATTCATGAATAGGACTATTTTTCCCCCCAATGGTGCATTATTATCTCCATCTGCAGATAGAAGATCTAGGCTTTAAAAATAATGAATGGTTAAAACCATTTATTGAATGTGGGACCCTACTATGCTTTCTAAAAAGAAGTCCCTGGTGATTTATTTTTAATTTTTGGACCTTTTGAGCAATAGTTGCTATAGTTTTATTAGCTTGTTTTGCTAAATACACAACAGTCTGCAACAGCAAATTACAACTTTGCATTCACCAGCAGAACATATCTAGTTATTGCCTATTAAAGTCCCAGCAGCTGGTGCTGGGCATGTCAACTGTTAACACTTTTCTGCTTTCAGCAAAAATGGCTTGCTAATTTAGTTTGGCAAAACAGAGAGGTACTTTTAGTGACAATAATCTGATCTGGAGACTTTTAGAAACAACAATTACCAGACCGGAGGTGTCTCATTTCTGCTGCCCCCAATGGCAAATCCTGTAAGCACTGGAAGTATTTGGGAAAGGCAGCAACCGTCATGGTGGCATAACACCCTCTGTGGATCATTTATTTATCAGAATTCTTTCTCCTCCCTCTCTCTCTCTTTTGGCTGTTACATGCAGCATCCATTTTCCAGCAGAAACCAAAGACAGCTCTTTTTATGCAGCCCAAGGGAAGAGAGAGAAATGAGAAGGAACTAAGAACTTGGCACTTAGATTAGATATGTTTGTGACTTTTTTATTTTTATTTTTTTGCAAATCTCTGCACTTCAGTACTGCAGGATAGCCAGTTCCAAGTGCTGAGTACTTATGGAGCCATTGTGGTGTCGGCTTTCAAATCCCGATCTCCACCCCCAAAATGCATTATGTTCTTGACCGTTGCCCTTTTAAATCCACAGTACAGTGCAGTTGGGGTTGCACATATTTCTTCCCAACCACGAGTTTCTGCTTTCTTTAAAGGAAGAGCTTAATAATGGAAGCCTTAATAAAGTTCTGTATCTGCAGGATTCTGAAGCTGGAACCAGGATAGATGTATGGTTTCCTCTGTAGAGGAAGACACTGTATTCAGATAGGTTTTCTTCAGAGTGTTGGCATCCATCTGTCTTGGGAGGAGTGCGCCTCTGTGCTATAGCAGGGCAGGATGTAAGAGACAATGGCAGTCTTAAAACCCTCAATCCAACTCAAAATATTCAATTAAATATATTTTCCTTCAGCTTCTAGCATAGACATTTCCTCTATAGCAATGCTAACACTCCTCCTCCTGCTTCTTCTTCATCATCATCATCCTTGCATTCCTTTTACAGGATTTACAGAGCAATCTCAGGCCTGTTTGCTTAGAAGTACTACTGTGTTTAGAGGACTAGGTTTCCCAAAGGTGTGCAGAAGACTATAAAGAAAGTCACCCCCATTGCTCTAAAAAGCACCCTACCTCAATAAGGTTATCAACAGCTGACAGTCCTAAACCTGAAAGAAGCTTTCGTCTAGTGAATAAGATTAGGAAAGGGACGTGAATAATTTCTGGCAGAACAAACAATGTTGAACATCACCTTAAGTAGAGTATAAATGGACTGCATTTTTAAAATGTAAAGGTATTTGGGTATACTAGCAGGTCCCAGTGTTAAAAAGAATTCAGCTAACAATGAATTCAGTGTTTGAGAAAGATACTTCGGCCTGGGAAAGTTTTGTCTGCTTGCAGTTTTAGCAGAGGACACTAATGGGTTTGAGACAGCATTTAAAAGGGTGTTTGGATGAATACCTTGCCTTATGATTTGTGTTGCCACAGAAACAGGGTGTGGAATTGTCTCCATCAGACCCTAGGCCTTATTCCATCTGAATAGGGCCTAGGGTTTGATGTATCCACATCTCAGTTCCTTACCTGTAAAATTGATGTCATAGTGACTTACTTCAAAGGGATAATGGATTCTACAGCATATCCTCCAAGTGCCCCGATTGTTCAGGCATAGTCCTGGAATCATGAAAGCCTGGCTTCTGATTTGATCCTGGAATGTCCCTGTTTCCCCTGCCACTGCTGCTACTGCTGAGGTTGAGGAGGAGGATGAGCTGGCCCTTGTCCCAAGAAACGGTGATGATGGCAGCAGCGTCTGCTAGGGTGTATCCCATTTCCTCTCTGTGGCCACCACTAACTAGCCTTCTCCCTTGGGCAGTTTGCAGCAATTGCTGGGGAGCAGTCAAGGAGAAAAGGCTGCTGTGACTGAAGCCCAGCTCCGCGTGATACGTTGGTTCTGAGGTGCAGACAGAGGGCAGGGCTGCCCCAGGTGGGAAGAAAGAGGAAATGGAGCACAGCGCAAGGAGTCTTGATTTATTATTTTTTTTTTAAAAAAGGTTCATGCTTCTGCGTCTAATATTGCCCGTTCTTCTGATAGAAAATGCTCTGTGGGAGACAATGACCAAAAAATTGGGGGGGGGGGGGTTGATGAAGGCCAGTTGGAGGGGAGTGAGAAATGTCCCTATTTTCATGTGAGGAATGTTGGAGGGTATGGTATAGTACTTAAAAGAATTTGAAAGCAGCGAAAACATTAGTAAAGAAAAACATTTAACAGTTAAGAATTTGTAGGATAAGCTTTATTATATGTTCCAGATATTGCTATTTATACTAGACAACAAGGCAGCCACCCCTGCAGTAACATAATTTGGGGAGAGGCCTTCACCTGAGCCAAATTCAGAATTTTAAGCGTGAGCAACAGGAAAATAATCTTAAGTGTAGGAAGTTTCTCTTTTGGACAGCTTTGCGTCTGAGCCCTACAGGTCTAGAATTATGAATTTTAAGCTTCCAGATTATATTTTATTATCTTCCTGATCCACTACCTCCCTTCTTCATTGGCTTTTGTGCTCAGATGTGTTTTGTACCGAGACTCCAAAAGAAATCTTGGAAATAATTGAACCAATTCATATGGCTGATTGTGTCTCATATTCAAATATGAAATGAAGAGAGGAAATGTAATAAAAGATTATATTTAATACCAGTACCTTAGTCTATGCCTGGCTGATTGGCATGATGCAAATTTTATCATACCTGACTCTTTCAGGGTTCTGAAAATACAATAATTTAATAAATAACTAAATGTGATTGAAAACGAGCTAGATGATATGTTGTGAATTTGACTTGAGTCTTCAGTATCTGCCAGCTGGCTTTGTAGTTTCCCAAGAGTAATGTGAAGGGTTTCTACCATGTATCATATGATCAAAAAACCTAATACTAACCCAATCACACCCCAGTACAATCTAACATTTTTTCGTAATGTGATGGAAACGGGTAATATTATACCACACTTTTCCATTTATCTGAATCAGAATGGACTTTCTCAGCAACGTTTCAATTCTAGTATTTTTTACACTCATCCCATTAGTCAAAGGGTCTTTGGTTGCCCACCCCCATTCATGCCAACATTTGTGTGTTTGAAAGGCAAGACAGGATTATATCTTTAGCAATACAGCGATTTCTTTTATATATATGCAATTTCAGTCCTCTCTGAAATGATTCCACACAAATACCCGTGAGAGCATAAAAGTTAGGGGAAAAAATGGTATGTCTGCAACCTAGCTGGCATTGCATGAACATAGGAACACGAGAAAAGCTTGCTGGATCAGGCCGATGGCCCATCTGGTCCAACATCCTGTTCTCACAGTGGCCAACTAGAAGCCTGTGGGAAACCAGCCAGCAGGGTGGGAGCACAAGAGCCCTCTTCTCTTCTGTGGTTTCCAGCAACTGGTATTCAGAACTGTTGCTACCTCCAACTGTGGCAGCAGAGCATAGTCCCTGTGGCTAGCGTTCATCAATAGTCGTGTCATAGCTAGTAGCCTTTGAAGGAGGGACGTCTTCTTATCAAAAGGTCAAAATTATAAATCTCCTCATTCCAGCACTAGCAAGCCAAGCTACATCCAGGACAAAATGTCAGGACTGTGGGGACTCTGTTATCTTTTCACAATTGAGTAAGGCTTAGCTGCAGGGCTAGGAGGAGCTGCTAGCAATATTTTGCTAAATTTACAGAATGCCAAGATTTGCTAGTATCTTATAGTGAGCTAGCCTATTGGTCTGTCAGTCCCAGTATGGTCTATCCTGAGTGGCAGTATCTCTCCAGAGTTTCAGGCTCAGAGATTTTTTTCCAGCCCCATTGGGGGCAGCCAATGTAAAGCCCTCCAGAAGTTGTTAGACTATAGTTCCCACCATCCCCAGCCAGCCCCATCATCCCGGCTAGTGTTAAGTGATGATGGGTGCAGCAGTCCAGCAACATATGGAAGTCACCACATTGGCAACCCCTGATGTAAATAATCAGATAAGTCTCCAGTGCTTACTCACCACAAGGAAAATGGACTGTAAAATACTGCCCCCTACTCCAAAATATCCTACAGCTTGAAATGGAGAGCATAAAACAAAATGATTGCCTTAGACAAATGACATTCCCATAAAATTTGACTTTAGTTCATTGTCCTTTTATTCGGAATGGCCAAGTTCCGCCTCCATGAGAGCAAATGAGAAAGCCAAGCACTCTTCAGCAGCCTCCTCTTCTGTCTTTGTCCCCTTTGTGCTTGCACAACAAAAGAGCAGTACATTAAGAATAAATGGCAGTAATGGACTGATGGGAATACTTCCCCTTTAAGTGGACAGCACAAGCTGGATGGAGCCCAGAGCTTTAAAAGTATGAAACCTGCTGATTAATCCTCAGATTCACTATTGTAAATGTAAGCACTTTAAGTTGCTGGGTGGCTTTGTGGAAAGGACAGTATTTTAGAATAGAGAACAGACAGCTTGATTGGGAGAAAGTTGAGACATATCTGAAATTGTCAAAATGTCTGGGCACCTCTAAGGAGACTAGCTAACTTTCATCTCTCGGTAGTGGTGGGCTGACAGGGAGGCAAAGACATTGATGCGCACAGGGCGCAATGAAGGTTGCATAGAGGAACTTTCTCCAAATGTTCTGTAGTTCATTGAGCGCATTGTCAGAGTGAGGCTGTTGATGTGGACAGCTATACCCAATTCCAGACCTGAAAGCGTTTGGTTTTTTGCAATCCAGGGGTTCTGCTGCTCTTGGCTGGAGGTGACACTGGGAGTTGAGCTGAAGCCTGATGTGCAATAGGCTCAAAGTGCTACTTCAAAGAGTTGGCCAACCAAAGGCAAAAGGTCAGCTCCTAGGATCTATGGTGAATCTAGAATTGCCTTCACCATCCTAGTGCCCTCCAGAAATTTTAAAATGCCACTCCCACTAGCCTCAGTCAACACGATAGCTCAGTTGGTGGAGCATGAGACTCTTAATATCAGGGTCGTGGGTTCGAGCCCACGTTGGGCAAAAGATTCCTGCATTGCAGGGGGTTGGACTAGATGACCCTCGCTGTCCTGTCCAACCCCACAATTCTATGATTCTATGACTGTGCTGCCTGCGACTGATGCGAGTGGTAGTCCAAAACATCTGCAGGGCACCAGGATGGCGCATACTGATCTAGAAGTCTCATACTACCTGTCAACTGCAAAGGCTATTCTTGCACCCATGTATTGCTTACTATGCCTGAAGAGGCTTCTGGGACCTGAATGCACACAATCACTGGACTCCAAGCCTTAGCCCATAAGTTTCTTGGTATTGGAACCAAATCCTTGATGCCTCTGATTACTCAGTAATTTTGGGCCAAATAGAAAAATATGTAACATGCATGATTGCAAATCATGTACTGGATTTCCCCCCTCAAATTGGGTCTTATATGTAACATTCAGCTTTGTACCTACAGTGTCATGGAGCTGGGCAAGGATTCCAGGTGTTCTGCAGCGTCTTGGATTTACTTACTTCATTTTGGCTTTGATGGAGACCTTCTTTTGCTTAAAAGACCTTGGCAGATATCAGGTGAGATGCAATGGGACTGAGCTTGGAAAAACATACCCTTGCTCACTTTTGAGTACCCAGCAATGTGTGTGGCATCCAGCTAGCCTCATATTATTAATGTCTTCTATTTTACCAGTTTCCAGGACTGCTGACTTTCTTACCTATAATCTCACTCTCTGGCACCACTAAATTTCAATCAGAAATAATCTCGATTGTCCCTTTACCTTGGCTACACTGTAACCAATGCCCTTGCTTACTCTCCTCTTGGTAGTGAGGTATATTATGCTCAAAGGTTTCACAAACTGAATCTCCACACAAGTTTTACAAGTCAGATAACTGGGTATTATTTACTATATGACTGTACTGAATATCTTTTCCCCCTGTTGTTAATAATGAAGAACTCACATGCAATTTTATTTGATCTTCCTTATACAAGCAAAAAGATAAAGCTGCTGAGGTCAACATTTACAGATGATAAAGGCAACCCACCCTTTACATAACTTAGATATTCCTTTATGCAGCTTGATTTTGTTAAATACCATGATCATAATAGTGGAAATTATTATTATTATTATTATTATTGTTGTTGTTGTTGTTGTTGTTGTTGTTGTTGTTGTTGTTGTTATTATTATTATTATTATTATTATTCTTCGGCTTGTTCTCTTGTATATGTCACCCACCCACCCACCCTACTGAAGCTGTTTTCCGTAGGAAAAACACATCGAGATTTTATTACATGCACCTTCTATCAAGGTTTTCTTGCGTACATGCTTGGGCTTCACAGGTTGAAGACAGAAGTAACATGTTGAGACAAGTGAGGCCACTTTGAAAGCACCCTCACTATTTTCAGTAGAAACAGACATTTTCTTTTCCGGGATGAGCTCTGCATATTTTCAATGCAGTTCAGTGTGAAGAATTACTAGGAGAAAATGGAAGGAATGTATTGGCTAGCACCTTCTCCATCACCAACTCACACAGCCCAATCCAATAGCTGTTTATGCAAATCCCGTTCAATAAAGGTGAATAATGAACATATGACATGCATTCGATTTTAAATATATATATTTAAAATGGATAGCTTGCCTGGAGACTGAGGGGAGGAGCTAAACCAGTATTTGGCTTTCTGGTATTGTGCTTATGTGTATGTAAGGCAAATCAGAAATCTGGAATTGCACTGGGGATGCAGGGCCATTTGTGATGAGTGTTTTGTTTCTGTCTTCACCCTCTGAAAAAGGGGGATGCTTCCAGTGGCTTCCAGTCTGAGAAGATCAAGACATAAATTAGAGGGAATGTTACAAATAATATTTCTTCATTGGCAAGCAAGTGAACTGAGTGACCTCATTCCTCCCTCCCTCCCTCCCTCCCTCCCTCCCTCCATTTCCTTTTATCTCTGACTTGGACAATCCTGTTTTAAATTTGGTTTAAATGCGTATTTATAGACCAGACTCTAGTGTCTTCTCCTAGTGATAATGATCAGCTAATAATGATAAATACTTTGCTGATGAGCTAAGTATGTAATTACACAACAGGCTGCAGTCACTCAATAGAGCTTTTACAAGCTGCTGGATAACTGTCTTTTAATAACAGCCTACATATATGTTTGCATTAGAGATGGCAATGGGTGTTGTGGCACAGGCCCCAAATTAAAATGATGTGTGCATTAATGTGGGGCAGATTTTATCCTTCCTGTTTTATTTGATGCTTCTTGGATCAGACGCTTGCATGAGATCCACCTTTGTAACCTGACACCAAAGGCACACGTTTAAAGATGGCTGTTCTCTTGCACATTCATGTTTGAAAAGATGCTTTCCAGTCCCATTTCATGCACAGACCAGACATCTCTCAGCATTTAGCAGGGGAAAGGGCTCCTTGAAAGTGAGCATCAAGGGAACACTTCAGTAATCCTAGCAGCTCTCCTGCATATATATATATATAAAACACCTGGCGTCAGTAAAGCCAACTCTTTATTCAAATAAACCAAAACAGTGCAGACCTAGTGATCCCAGCAACTCTTCCCAATCGGTCTTTCTTGCCTCTGTGAGGCAGTTGTGAGGACTGATGGTCCCCAATTTCCCACCACTCTCTAAGGCTCCTCCGCTGGTTGCTTCTCTATCAGCCTAAGGTACCTTTGTATTGTCTCTCATTGCTTTGCCCTCTTCATTCCTCTCTGTGTTCTGGGAGACCAGCGGGCAAGGGAGCTGGTCACAGCAGGAGAGGGAGACCCTATGGCTTCTTCAGCAGCCTGCCTCCACTCTGCTTCTGCTTCTGAGCTGCTCTCTGCCACAACCTCTTCCTGCTCACTCAACCCTATTGCCTCTTCATCTTCCAACACCTCCTCCTCCCGCTCTACTCCCTCTTCTCCCTCTGACCGCTCACCCTCATGCCTCCTATCACTGCCCTGGCTCTGAGCCTTCATCCTCTGGGAGTTCCTCTGGGGGTTCTCCTGCTGGTGCTTCCCACCACTCGTTTGCATCCAGCCAGTCCATGACACACACGGAGAGCATAGTAGATTGCATTGTCTATAGTCTTCACAACAAACTTTCCCCTGGTTAGCACATGGGAGATGAGACAAATAAAGTTCTCTCTTTTTTTGAAGGCATATTGCACACAGCCTGAACACATGCAAAATCACTGACCTAGTAGCTGGGCAACTGCTTGATAAATATGACCTTATGGCTTTTTATGAGCACTCAGCATGCTCATTCACCCTCCCTCCGTAGGTATGCCTAGGATTTGATTTGATGGCTTGTCTTCAGGGTTTTTTGCATGTGAATCAAGTGACGGAGACAGGAAGTGGCTAACATTCTAATTGCTGCTTTCACTTTCATGTAGTTAAGAGAGCAATTTCCTATTGATGTGTATGAAGGTGGGGGAAGAAAACTTTTGGGGGTTAAAGAGTGGTTCTGACACACATTCTTCTGGAAGTGGCCATATTTATTTTCTTGACCGAATCTCTGATCTTGTGAATTTCCTTCTCTTTGAAGTTTGGTAACTGGTGGGCTCCACTAAGGGATATCGTTCTCTACTGGCCGGAGTGGGTAATCATGGTGATCCTGGAGACCCTTTGGCTGTGCCTCACATTCCTGCTACCTGTCCCTGGATGCCCCAGGTAAGCAAGTCTGAATGCACAGTAGAGTAGAATTTTCGTAATGGAAAAAAGGGCATTCTATAAGTGTATTCGTAAAGGTCTTATTCACTATCATGAAAGGTCATTTCCTAAACAACCTATTGTATGAAGGGTACATAACTCCAAAAAGAGGCCAATAGTTTTACCCATTTTTCAAGTGAAAGAATATTCTCTGTGTACTCTCCCCCCTGCAACAGGATCTTTTTCTTTGCAGTGAGAGAGAAAGCACTGGAGGCTCATAGCATCTTTGTAACATCTGTTAATTTGCAAGCACACAATTATAGCTTATTGAAAACAAGCAGATTCAGAGAGCGGGCAGCAAGTACCAATCCTGAATCCCAAAGTGTGACATTTGCATCCTACTTCTGCCAACGCCAGCCAAAAAACTCCCATCTTTCCGTCTGTCTCAGTTTAAATGGCAACTGCTGTATTTTCTGCCACACACAAACACCACTTGTCAGGTAGATTTTCCGTTAAGGAAATATATTCCAGTTATTATCTCCAATTGAGAAAATATCAGCTGGTTAGCAAGCCCTGACCACTGGTCAGGTGACAGAAGGGGGCCAATGGAGTTGCAACTGGTGCTCAAAAGCTTTTAATTCTGAGTGGACTGCTCAGATTCAGTGCAAACTGCTCCCTGAGTGTCCGCCCCCTGACTATCCATGTTCCTCTTTCCAAGCCCATTTGCTTTCCAGCTTGATTGTTTGGTCAATATCTACTTGAGTTCAGACAGCCAGACCTGGTAGAAACATACCTTTGCATTACAATCCATGTTGGAAATAATTGGACCCTAAAGAACCCTCCACTCCCATTCTAAGTGACACCTGCCAGGCAGTCATTTTTAATGCCTTGTGTATTATTCCCCAGTACACTGAGCCCTTTCCCCAAGTCCAGTTAAAAAACATTTGAGAACTCGTCTGTCCCAGATTCAAGGCAGAATCTCACCTCTCCCTGTCCTTAGGGTTGTGCTGTCATTTCTCATTTCTTTGGACAGAAAATTGAAGGGCAGTGTCGGTGGTGTTAAATTTCAAATCCCAATTTTGGAAATGAGTGAATTTAGCCCCCTTAAAACCCTATTCTTTGGGAATTGTAGAAGAGGGAACAGGGCTGGCTTGCTGTGACTGATACATACCTAGTAATATACGCTGTTGGGTGTTTTTGGCTGTGTTTCTCAAGCTCTTTCATGTACCCCAGGACATGCATCCTTCAAAAAGGCACTGGCAAGGCAAGGCTGTCATATGCTATGTGTCCTGCTGTTTTATCATTTAAAATAATGATCTAGCCATCAGCAGACACAGCTTGAGGTGCATGCAAGGGATTGCAGAAGAGCTGTGTGAAATAGATGTATCAGTTTGTGTTTTAGTATGGGATCATTTGCATGTCTTAGTGAATAAGGCAAAGCTATATTGCTACCTCTTAACAATTCCCCCTCCCGTTACTTAAAACGAAGCAGAATAATTTTTTCCCCTTGCAGATAAATGTTGCTGTTATCTTAAAACAACAGAAGTGAAAAAGAAGCCAATCTTCTCTTTCGTGGCATGTGAAGAGAGAGAAAAAAACTGTGTAGGAAGAGTTGTTTATGGGAAACAATAACGTCCCCTACCCCATTACTGGTACTATGACAGTAACCTAGATTTTGCACCGGAATCTTACAAGTCTTGCACTAAGGGGAGGTTGAAGGAACTTTGGGTTGTTTCCCTATTTCTTAGTACCACACAAGTCAATGGAATGATAAAGTTCATCTTTCTCTACTCAACCCCATTAGTTACCCCATTAGAAAACGAAGTATTTTGAAGCACATTAGATTCTTCGAAACTTTTCTTCTTCAACTGGGTAAACTTTGTAGAGTTTCTCTACTGCTTGCACCTGCATGTTAGCAAAGATTTTTAATATGAGATACAGAGAAAGTCAATAGTTATTTGTTTATACATTTCATTGTACACGCCATACTTCTGCTGCAGAATTGATTTAAAGCCGGTGGTGATTGGTTGTCTATTAATGGTAGAGAGAATTTTTGCAAAATTGCTTGCAACAGGAAGTTAGCGTTCAGGTTCTTCTGATGCACCCAAAGTGCAATAAAAGGGACTTGTGACACCTTGATTTCAGTTGATTGGGAGGAAATGATATGCCACAGAAATACAATAGATAGAAAGAAGTGTTCTTGAATGTGTAAAAAGATGGATGCAGCTTGTTCCTCCATTTCAGATTGCTCATGACAGAGTGTGATTCTTTAATCTCTTTCACTCCGTGGAAGCTAATATGTGGCCATAAATCACACACATCAACTTCTCGAGGAATAAAACACTCTTTTTCCCAATGAACATTGGACCACGACCCTGAACCATTTAAGAAGAAATGCATGCTTTCATGCACAGAGGTGGAAGCCAGGTTTAACATGGCCACATTGGCTGTGACCCATTCTTCATTTAAGGCTATGATCCTGACCCATTCTTCATTTTGCATCATTTGTTGAAATGGTGTTCCTGCCGCCTTTTAAAAAGTTAAATTAGGAGAAGCCTAGCTGAATGAATTTTCAATACCCAGAACTCCTATGTTTTCCACTCTAAGCACTGACAATCTGGTACCAATTTCATGCACATATGTGCAGTTGTATTCGTGGAATCAGCTTAGCATAAAGTGAGTGATGGAATATGCATTCTACACGCTCTTAGAAGCTGTGCAGAAACTGCAGCTGGGGAGATGTGTGAAAAACTAGCTCCATGTTTTCAGATTAAGTTTTCTATAGCGCCAGTCATAGGCAAACGGAATTAAGTTGATTTGTTAAGTTTGTAGGATTCTTGGGAGGGTGTTCATTCTTACAAGTGTTGGTGAACCACATTAGTGGTTTTTTGGAGCGAGCCTTAGGAGTGGCTCATCCTCCTGACGACTTTATGAAATGCACCTGCAGTTTAGACACAACATGCAGAATTTGCAAACATACTAACTATAATGTTTGCTAAGGCTACTGTGTGCCTCAGAAGGCAATTTTCCAAGTAATGCTGGAGACAGATTTGAGTAACTGCTGGTTTGCAGTTTGCTAAGGGTGAGTAACCATTGCCTCTTTGCTCTAGTATTCCTTACTGCAACCCAAGATCGTTTTGCCACAGGCAGGATCTAATTTAGTTAAGTGAGCATAAAATCTCCCATATTCCATTTAAGAGCGTTACAAGCAGCAGACTAGGCTTCCCCAGTGCCCAGCAGCACATTTTTCTTAACCATTTCTTGCATAAGAACCAGCTAGAAGATGGGTTCACATTAGGGTTGCGATATGTCCTCTGCTTCCAGGACACATCCTCTTTATCATGGGCAGAGTCATCATCACGATCCATAGTTAAAAGTAGAAGTTGGCAAATGTCTCCTCTTTTTTGCTCTTCAAAATATGGCAAACCCAGAGATGAACACAAATGTCTGCTCACTACCATTTGGATTTTAGTTTGTCTTTAAAAATGCTATTACCGGTATACCTCTATTGCCACCCACAGCTATATTGTGCAGTTGCAGCCCTGCCAGCAGGTAAACAATACCTGTTTTCTGCTTGGAAAGCAATATTTGAAATTTGAGGGTTACATTCTGAGTGTATATACTTTCAGTGAGTAAAAGCTAAAATTTTGTTTTGTGAGAAAATGCAGCTTTGTTGGGGATGAATCCGCACAGTAAATATTGACACAATAGAAGCGGTTTTATATTCTAATCATGATACCATCCTCCACTGTTTTCAGAGACGGAAAAAGCAAAGGCACATCAAACATTTGAATTAGTAGAGATGTGTTTTGTAGATATTTTGCGGCAGATGGTACATCTCAATTAGGGAAGCATGTTTTCAGATTGCCGTATTCTAATGCATTTTAAAAATTATATCTCATTCTGGGGGAAGATCAGAGAGGCAACAAAAACCGTGATTGCCAGAATTAACAGAGCTTTTTGGCTTTCAGAGATCAAAAGGATCATTACACTTAATGGTGCATGTGTAGTAAATGCTATTCAGGAGTTGAAAATAAGCTCACTAATTCGTTTTCAAATTCTTGTCATATCAGACTGGTCTTGTGACGAAAAATAAAATCAGTTCCGGTGCTTGGAAAACTGACAGCTGCAATTAATATTGTGTGTTCTTTCTGCAGAGGTTACCTGGGCCCTGGGGGGATAGGAGATGATGGAAAATACCCCAACTGTACTGGCGGTGCAGCGGGGTACATTGATAAGTTGGTGCTTGGAGAGGACCACATATATCGCTACCCTACATGTAAGGTAATTGATTATCTGCAGGGCTGGCTTGGTGAAGTGTTTGTAAGTGCTAGGCTTATCTGGCCTTTGGCTTTTATATGATAACATCGCTTAGCCATTCCCTTCCTTCTCCTGTCAGACATTAGCCAGGTGCAGCCAAACAAAAGGAACACTTATTGTGGCACCATTATCATACTGATTTTTCCCCCTCACCCCCAGAGGATGGAAGAAATCTAGTGAGAAAGCAGTGTTAAGGTTTGACAGCCAGGAGTTTCAGAGTCAAGTTCACAAGCAATCTCAGCTCTTTGGGATTTACCTTTGCATATAATAGTATAAGAAACACCACAATTTAGCTGGACAAATGCTCTCTGTCTGTCCTGTCTCTAATCCAGATGTTTCAGGAAGTGTTAATACCTCTGTGTATTAAGAACATTTGACAGAGCATTAATTCCTGGTCTCTAGAAACTGATCTCCTTTTAAATACAGTGGTACCTCAGGTTAAGAACTTAATTCGTTCTGGAGGTCTGTTCTTAACCTGAAACTGTTCTTAACCTGAGGTACCACTTTAGCTAATGGGGCCTCCTGCTGCCGCCGCACCGCCACCTCGCGATTTCTGTTCTCATCCTGAAGCAAAGTTCTTAACCCAAGGAACTATTTCTGGGTTAGCGGAGTCTGTAACCTGAAGCATCTGTAACCTGAAGCGTCTGTAACCCGAGGTACCACTGTATAATTTTCAAGTTGCTGGGTATATAGATCAGGCGTTTCTAATTTCTGTATCCTTGAAGGGCCACTGTGATCTTCAGAGAGTCACCCAGTGCCTAAAAGTGTATTTTGTTGCATGAAACAACTTACCATACTTAACAGCAGTTCTGTGCTCCGTAGTAAGAAGCTGGCATCATCTAGCACCTTCCAATGTTCAGCGCTTTATATACATTTGCACATGACATGCAAAATCCAAAAGGGAGCTGGGACATTGAAAAGTGGAGCACCTGCCTTGCAAACATTCATCTTTTTCTGAAAAGTTGTGCGTGAACTTTTTGCTTTCCCCCCTTCAGTGATAGAACATCTGCTTTGCATGCAGAAGGTCCTCGATTGAATCCCCGGGACCTCCAGGTGGTGGTGAGAATGCCCTCTGTCCGAACCCTGGATTGCTGCCGCCATTCAATTTAAGTAATGGTGTGCTAGATGGACCCATAGCCTAACTCAGTATAAGACAGTTTCCTATGTCTTGTTTAGAATTTAGGAGGACTGTTAGAGGCCTCTTAAAATCCTCTTGATGGCTGTATGTGGCTTAGCAGGCTACCAGCTGGCCATTTTTGAATAGACAGAAGAAGAAAAAAGCAAACTAGCTTGTCAAACACAGTGGTGTTTAGATCTTCTGTCATTGGGTGCCTTGTCTACAAACAGAACTACTGGCACTGGCAAGAAAATGCTTTCTATCTGATACTTTGGAGGCCCTAGACAGCAACTAGTTTTCTTAAGAGGGTCAGGGCGCAGGCTAATGAGTTACCAGTTTTCCCATAAAGTGGCTGCAATAAGCCCATCCCTTCATCTGCCGTTCTGATGAGGCAGTTGGCTTCTGGAATGCTGAAGGAACACTGTTGCTGTGGTGATGCTAGGAACAGGAGTGGCAGACCAACAGAAGTAAAGACAGTTGTGGGAAGAAACCAGGCAGTGAAAGGAGGCTGAGTGGCAGCGTGGGACTAAGAGCCTAACCTGGTGACAATGCTATGCTGGCAAGTCTCACAAACTACATTGGCTGCTCTCTCCATGTTCCTTTTTAACCTCTGGATTGGCAAGTTAGAGAGGCTAGGTTCGCCTCAAGGACAGCTAAGCAACAGTTCTTACTGTCAGGAAATTGTAGATTTTTAGTTCTGTATACATTTTTGCTCAATTTCTCTGTGGAATGATTTAGATGGCTATGCACAAAAAGGCAGTGCTAGAAGGCAGTGAAGTACAGTAAAATTCTAGGTATACAGTGGTACCTCGGGTTACATACGCTTCAGGTTACATACGCTTCAGGTTACAGACTCCGCTAACCCAGAAATAGTGCTTCGGGTTAAGAATTTTGCTTCAGGATGAGAACAGAAATCGTGCTCTGGCGGTGCGGCAGCAGCAGGAGGCCCCATTAGCTAAAGTGGTGCTTCAGGTTAAGAACAGTTTCAGGTTAAGTATGGACCTCCGGAATGAATTAAGTACTTAACCCGAGGTACCACTGTATAAGGATCAGGGAGCAATGGGAAGCTCTGGGAAGTGTGTTGGTCTTGAATCTCTGAGCAGGCTGACTTTTCACAACCCTGTATCAGAACAGTGGCCCATCTAGCTCCGAATATTTATTAATCCTGGCTAGCAATGGGTCCCCAAATCCCCCCCCCATCTGATATCCTTTAACTGCCAATGCCACAGAATTGGTCAAGGACCTAATATGAGGCAAGGATGTGCTCTTGGTGAGAATCAAACAGTATTTTAGTGAAATTTTCTCTCTCTCTCTCTCTCTCTCTCTCTCTCTCTCTCTCTCTCTCTCTCTCTCTTTGCAATTTTGCCCAATATGCAGATTTTTGCAAAGCAATTTCCCCTAATATAGTGCTCCCCCCGTTATTTTCACTAATACATGTATCTTATGCACACTTTTCTGGCATACATGTGATTTTATACGTGTTACTTGCATGTGTGCAATGATTTGAGATCAGTAAAGCTGGAAAGACTTGAGGAGGACCTCTTTTTCCTCATTCCCTGCTTTTAGTTGGCACTTCTCCCCGCCAACCCCCCCCCCCCATAACTGGTATTGTCAAAACTTCTGCAAAACTAGATACGCGATCTTAGTTTGAAATCTTACTGAATTCTGAATATTCATGGCATCTCTACGAGCTGGTGATCTGTAGTGTCCAGCAGTGGCATAAGGCAAATTTTGCTGTGTCCAATAAATTTATAATGAAGTTGGCATAGTAGAGTGTTCCCTCATTATGGATGGATGGATGCTGCAGATTGTCAGCTTCCCATATAGCTGCTGTAAACCTCCCAAGAGTTTAAAAACACCTTGTGAAAGAAGCTGACTGGTAACCACCTCATGTCTCAAAACTGTAACTAGACTGCCATTTCAATGGGCAACTTGTTGAGGCTTCTGTGATGATGATGATGATGATGATGATGATTACTACTACTACTCACATATTTTCTATACTGTTTTATATTTTATGTTCTTAATAAGAATGCTATATTAGCTGCTATCAGTGTTACAGATTTATATGATGCCTGCCTATTCCTAATGTTATTGTTTTGGTTATTGCTTCAAAATAAACTGGGGGAGGGGGGATGAAATGAAGCAAAAAATTATATAACATTTGTATTTGTATAATTGCTTCAGAGAAAAGATTTGGATCAGAAGCGAACATTGGGGTCTCAAATTTCAGGGGTGCATTGTGCCACACCAAAATTCATCCACCCTCCCCAAATTTCATACTCCATTTTAAATCTTGGTTGTGGTGTCCCTTGCAGCCCCCCCCCAAGGGTCCAGGCCCAGTGCAACCAAACTGGTTGCGCTTCCCTAAATCTGCCTCTGTTTGGATGTCTTTGGTATAGAAATGGTAATTTATTTTAAAAAGGGAGTTACATTTTTCTGGCACAGGATAAATGAACAAATGAGCCGACTGCCTCTGAACTTCTTGCATTAATGACTGTGTTTGATGCAATGAATAGATATACATATTTAAGGAAGTGAGACAATTTGGATGTATGCCACATTGTCTTATGTGGCCGACATTTATTTTGTGACCTGTAATATCATAAATTGAGAGGCTGCCTGCTGTTTTAGATATTCGGAGTTTTGAGTAACCAAAGCAATGTTTTCTTTCCTGTTAGGAGCTGTACAAAACCACTCAACCTTTTGATCCTGAAGGCATTTTGGGTACAATCAACTCCATTCTAATGGCTTTCTTTGGACTTCAGGTAATTTGGTGTGTTAAAAGTGCTGTGGTCAATGCACTGTACACACGAGGTTCTTTTGGATTCACATGACCAGATTTTCCTCATCTCACACAGTAGCAGCCATGGGCAGTTGGGTTGTGAGAAGGTGCACTCTACACTGTAGAATGGATTCCTCATTCCTTAGCTTTGTTAGTGTGTGTGATGGGCAAGGGACAGTAATAGGACCAGTTTGCAGAGCTATTTGAAGCCACCAGCTGGTTATGGAATAATGGAGGAAGGGCAGGCACATGGAACAACATTGTTCACCAGAGACAAACTGCACATGATGGATGTGCAGTCATGTGGATGTGACCCCTAGGTTTTTACCCATAGCCACAGTAAAAAGCAGCAGTCTGTTCCAGATGTTCATGCTGAGAAGAAGGGCTGCTTATCCCGTTACCTGTGGGTGTTTGATCTCATTAAAATTATCCTGTCTTGAACTGCCCGTCCCCCCCCCCCATTGGATGGATACTCATCTCTTCCCCGCATGGAGCAAAAGGTAATTCAGATGGGGAAAAGTGCCACCATCCTCCTAGCCCTCCCCATGCATGTACTTGCCACAGCTGCTTTGGGTATTTTTTAAAAAAAACCTTTGGGAAAAAACATTTACTTGGCTGATCATCATGTGTAGCTTGACGCTTGAAAAGCATATCCCCCAGTGAAGTGATGATGGTACACTCTGTTCCTGCTATTGCATTCCCTGGGAATGAAATCTGTCTTAATGTTGTGTCAGAACCAGACCACAGAGGCCAAAGGGATTTATCTATTAGTCTGATGTAGGAAAATGATTCTGAAAGGGGAACCATGAATTGTCATCCTCAGGCACATCAGTAGAACTTTATGTGGGGGACAGTTATGAAATAATAATAATAATAATAATAGTAGTAGTAGTAGTAATAGTAATAGTAATAGTAATAGTAATAGTAATACCCTACCAATCTAGCTGGGTTGCTCTCGGTGGCTTCCAACACATATAAAAACGTCAAACATTAAAAACTTTCTGATACAGATACCTTCAGATGTATTCAGATGTGTTCTGAAAGTTTTGTAGTTCTTTATCTCCTTGACTTCTGATAGGATGGCAACACCTTTGCTCTATAGGAGTGGTGTTTTTTAATGGACCCTAAATATGTTTATTTGTTTTTCTGTCCCATCTTTCCTCAAACAAAGAGAGAGCAGCTCCCATGGAATTTCCTAGTAGACCCCCATCTGTATACTACTAGCCAGATTCAGACTTGCGGTGTTGAACTTCAACAATGGAATACTGCATGGTATTCTTTGGGTCCAGAAATGTTGATGTTGAAAGAAAGATCTGTAGGCAGGAATCTGCAATTATTTAGTATCCTGCTTTTGAGTCTTTCCTGTGTAATCCTTGTGGATTTTTTCACTGCAGGGCAACATTTTCCATATGGCAAAAGCAACCAAGCAACTGTAAAGACCGACAAATTGATGGTGGCATAAGCTTTCCTGGACCAGAGTCCATTTCATCAGATGCCACAATCAATTTGTTCATCTCTAAGGTGCTGCAAGACTCTTGGTTGCTTTTGTTGTGATGGGCTAACACAACTAGTCCCTCTAGAAATATTTTATATGTAGAGTTCTCTGTGTAAGAAACCAAGTTGCATCAGAAACAGCTTGTGTGGACCTTTTCACTTTGTGACCCTCCTGTCTCTTAATATTGCCTGTGAAGTGACTTTATGAGAAAAAAGAGGCCCAGCCATTTTGTGTATAAGCCCACAATGGATCAATAACAGAGAGGTGTTCTTTTGTTTTGTTTTTTTTTTAAAAAAACAAGAAATCTTGTTTCCTTTTTAGCATTTTTTAAAAAGATATTAATTTGTTTAACAGATGCTGCACATCATGAGAACATGAAGTAAACCGGGTAAAAAGCACAGCCTCTTTTTGTATGAGATGTTTAAGAAAATTGGGTGTTTCGTAAATACATGGAAAAGCTGCTTTTTAAAGGCGTCTTTTATGGCTCCCTTGGTCAGAGGATAGTTACCCGTAGAATTTTGAAACCCAAAGCTCATTACAACTTTATGGGACTCTTGTTTCCTAATTTTATGAGCACAGTTAATTCTCAGGCTTGTATGAGGTGTCAGGTCTGTCAGCTGGGAGAGGCAGAGGGAGGATTACCAAACAAGTCTGAGAGGCTCGTTCCCCCACAATGTTCCTCACTGGCTCTCAGGACCCTTTCAGCAGAGTCCTCCTTCAGGACAGCTGCTGCCTGACATCATGGTGCAGGCTAGAATTCCCTGCAGATGTTTGCTGTGTAATTTGCTGAGAGTGGTTTTTGAAACCAGCCGGGTATTGAGACTTCGGTCTTAACCAATTATGGCTGTTAAAGGAAGAGCTTTTCAAAGCTGATCAGCTTCCATGAGTCAAGTGAGGGAAAGGTACATATGAGATCTGCAGGAATGAAAAATAGTGGCATACACAATGTGGGACCATTTGTCTGTTTTTGGCTCTTCATAATTTCTACTCTGACTGGTAGTGCCTCTTCAGAGTTCGAAGCAGAGTCATTCCGAGCCTGCCAAGCTTTTGCCCTGATCCTGCTATGCTTGTGTACAATAGGTTGTGTGCCTGTAGCTCACAGATCATTGTTATGGTGCTGATCAGCTATTCAGGGTTGTAAGTCACTGTGGCTTGACCAGGGCAAGATAAAATGACTAACAAATTGAATAAATAATAAAAAAATACTAATTCAGGAAAGGAGCGGGCAGAGTGATAGTAACCAAGCCTCCACTTCCAAACATCTAATTGGATCTCTCCCCAATTTTCTGATTAGAGCTGGTTCAGGAAAGAAACCTTACATGTAACTGGTTGCGTGCTTCTCCTTATCTGCCTACTTCTGTACAACACACGCCCTATAAATGTCTCTAGGTCTGCATGACTGATACAGTGCAAATGCTTATTTAGTGCTCCTGAGGAATATTTTTTATCTAATAATGGTGAGACTTTTTCCATTTGGTGGTTGTACTGATTTCTCCTTCTTTCTGAAGGTAATTAGGCCCTTTTTATTCTGTCTGCACTCAGTTCTCCGACTGTTATGGCTGAACTGTTAAGAATGTGCTCTTGATATTTGCAAATCTTGTAGTGCAGCAAATTTCTGCAATCCCTATTCAGTGATAAAGATGGTGAGATGTGTTGAAAACTCTCTAATGGATAGCACTCACTCAGCCAATGCTTGTGGGGTGGCTCTGTGGGACATTTCCCTTATTTAGCCATTTAAGTTATCTGGGCAGTATTCCATAGTAACGCTTATATTTTTTGTGCTTTGGCTGGGCTTCTATAAAGCATTGTAAAGTGTTAATGGTGAAAACATGTGCATTAAACATCCCAGTTTAGGTGTTTTATTTTTGTTCTCCTACACGTCATGCCTTCTTTCCAATGTTTTAGCTCCTGCTGGAATCAGTAAGGTAAAATAAGCTTCACTTTGACTGCTTAAATCCTCTTATTCCTAAAGAAACAGCTGCACAGTTGGTGATCCTGTCCTGACCTACTGTGGCAGCAAACCTCACTGTTAATGACAGAGACCACCTCCTGGTGATAATCATTACTAGTGCAGCACAGTTATTTGCTCTCTATTCCAGCAGAAGACTGTGGGCAGGCACAGATGTAACGTTAAGGTTCTCTTAACAGTTTCCCTTCTGCATTAGAGGGGCAAAATGTGTGCTTTGTATGGAACAGTATTCTGTTCCAATAGTATTCATGTATTGGCGATGCTGTTCTATGGTATCTCCATTGCCACTTGCAGGGTCACCTGCCTCAGTCTCACCTGCCTCAGATGTAATGGAGATATAGAGTTGGGTACCATCTCCATTACGGGACGCGGGTGGCGCTGTGGGTTAAACCACAGAGCCTAGGACTTGCCGATCAGAAGGTCGGCAGTTCGAATCCCCGCGATGGGGTGAGCTCCCATTGCTTGGTCTCTGCTCCTGCCCACCCAGCATTCGAAAGCATGTCAAAGTGCAAGTAGATAAATAGGTACCACTCCAGTGGGAAGGTAAACAGCGTATCTGTGTGCTGCTCTGGTTCGCCAGAAGCGGCTTAGTCATGCTGGCCACATGACCCGGAAGCTGTATGCCATCTCCCTCGGCCAATAAAGCGAGATGAGCACCGCAACCCCAGAGTCGGTCATGACTGGACCTAATGGTCAGGGGTCCCTTTACCTTTACCATCTCCATTACATTTGAGGCAAGTGAGGCTGTGCAAGCCCTGGGCTGGAATCTGGGTGCCATGGTGGGCTGGATGAGGGTGAGTAAATTGAGCTTGAATCCTGGAAAGATGGAGGCCCTGTGGTGGTGGTTCCTATGTCTGGGAAATAAGCCAATTTCACTCCCTCTGAAGGAGCAGGTCTGTTGCTTGGGGATGCTCCTTGATCCATCTTTGACAACCAGGGGCCCAAGCAACCTCTATGAATAGGAGAAAGGTAAAGGTAAAGGTACCCTTGACTATTAGGTGCAGTCGCGGATGACTCTGGGGTTGCACGCTCATCTAGCTCTATAGGCCGAGGGAGCCAGTGTTTGTCCACAGACAGCTTCTGGGTCATGTGGCCAGCATGACAAAACCACTTCTGGTGAACCAGAGCAGTGCACAGAAATGTCGTTTACCTTCCTGCCAGAGTGGTACCTATTTATCTATTTGCACTTTGATGTGCTTTCGAACTGCTAGGTGGGCAGGAGCTGAGACCAAACAACGGGAGCTCACCCCATCACGGGGATTCGAATTGCTGACCTTTCAATCGGCAAGCCCTAAGCTCTGTGGTTTATGCCACAGTGCCACCCGTGTGCACCTTCTTTAAAAACCTCACTGGCTGATAGGGAAGTACTTATGGCTTCAGCAGCATTGTGATCATGCAAGGCAACTTTCTGTTCACTACAGCACGCTAGTATTAATTTGATACCTTGTTGTTTCTAGAGAGATGACATGTCATCTTTTAGCTACCATATTTTTCGCCCCATAGGACGCACCACCACATAGGACGCACCTAGGTTTTTTTTGGGGGGGGGAATAAAGAAAAAAAATACCCCCCCCAGGCACGGGGCTGGCGCGGGGGAAGCCCGAGCTTCCCCCGACCCCAGCCCCCAGAGCAGCCTGCTATTCGCAAGCCTAGGGAGCCGCTCCGGTCTCCCCAGGCTTGCGGAGAGCGGCGCGAAGCCCAGGAGCGCTCTTTAGCGTGCCCCAGGCTTCAGAGTGCAGGCAACTCTGCGCAACCCTCCGGAGCCTGGCGCTGCTTCGCGCTGGGCTCCCGAGGGTTGCGCAGGGCTTCGTGAAACCTGGAGAGCAAGAGGGGTCGGTGTGCACCGACCCCTCTCGCTTTCCAGGCTTCAGTGAAAGCCTGTATTCGCCCCATAGGACGCACACACATTTCCCCTTCATTTTTGAAGGGGGAAAGTGCGTCCTATAGGGCGAAAAATACGGTAATTCTGCAGCCTTCAAATCCATTTCTTTTCCAGAGAGGCTGTCCTGATGTCACTAGGAAATAATGAATTCTGGAATAATGAATTGAAGTTGGATGAATTTGTTCCTCTAGGAAATATTATTTTAAAAAATGTATACCCCCATCAGCTGCAGTCAAGTGGCATTTGTTCTGCCAATATTATTTAGATGGTGGTATAATTTTTCGACAACAAACAGGCAGAAACTTTCACTCACACTCCCCAAGCATAAAAATTGGGGTTGTTATTAATGCATATGGAAAATTAGTTTTGGAAAGGAGAATTTTCCCACACTTCTGAATAGCTGTTGAGTGAAAACTGCTGATTAACAGAACACAGCCTCATTGCCACTTCAGCTTTGCCAATTGCCATGACTGTAATATTGTCTTCCCACCAACAGTAAAATAAAATTCCCATCAGCTACAGCCAGGGCAATGTTTGGTCCCATATGCTGTGCTCTTCAATAAGCAGAAATCCGCCTTCATAAAAACAGTAAGGCCGTCCAAATCCAGGCCTGGATCACATCATTCACTCAGGACAAAATAGTCAATCTAATCAGTTTTGCCTCTGATACCTAAACTAGTTGAAGGATGATTTTCAGTTCTACAAATACTACCGCAAGTCATAAATTGTGGGGAAAGGTTTCTACTAGTGAGAAACATACTGGGCTGGACAGTGGCGGAGTAAGCTGCATGGGTGCTCGGAGCGGTGGCCATGCAGCGCACCCAAGGGTGGCCGATCCGCCACACAGGGGGCGGGGCAACCTTCCGCTGCAGCAGTGGTTGTGCGATCCTCCACTTGTAGTGGGATCCTCCGCTCATGGCTGCATCAGTGGCAGGATCCTCCGCTTGTGGTGGCAGGATCCTCCACATAGTGGTGACATTTTGTTATAACTGGAAATCGGAAATGTAATAACTACAGGACTCACGCTTAAAGCATAAGGGAGAATTTTCATGTGAGTGGACTGAAACGACTGTGAGGCAATAGGTTTTCAGGTTTGTTTCTTTAAAAAACAGTATTTATGTTTATTTCATGTGTTATAATCTTTAAAACACGTGCATAGTAAACAAAGATTATTATTATTATTATTATTGGTTTGATTTTTTTAAAAAAAATATGTTTATTGAAAGGCAGTGGCTGACAACATCAGTCCTTTTTTCTTTTCTTTTGCAGAACAATAAAACAAATACATTTCCTAAATTGAGATAAAGCCTTGATGAATTGGGAAGTGAAGATGATAAGCTATGCTTCTTGTGGTCTCTTTAATTGTATTCATTCGAAGTTCTCATTGGCAGGAAATTACATCAACCACTAACTCCTTTTACAGAAGGACTATATCTGATAAAACAGGAGGAAGGGGAAAAAAATCTGGCAGGCATCTTTGAAAGTAACTTTACTCCTCTTTCAAATGCCTTTCAAATGCACTCTGACGGAAAGATAGGCATGTAATTTTATGAAAGAACATTCAGACAGCTGTGAGCCTGAATGCTCACGTGCTTGTCCTCAGAAAATCAGAGGACATGGTCGTGTCCTAAGAATATTCTTTGCAATGAGGAAGGAATATTGGCAAAGCCAATAGCCTTCCTTGGAAATTGCTTTAGAATTCATTGCCTTTATGAACATAATTACCACGTGTTCTTGTTCTTACTCAAATTTCTGATAGGCAAGTTATTGAGTGACCTGACTTGTTCCAATGGGGTGCAGCCCATGAGGCATGCTAGGCAAGGGGACCAACCTGGAATGAAAAGGTGCCCAGTAGTAGCACATGGTAGCAATGAATAGCTGGTATTCGTAAACAAGGTAGCAGGTTGCAAAGAAGTAAGTGATCACAGTGGTCAGGATTAACAGCACCTGGGACAGAGCCAAGATAGTGGCGATATTGCTCCTATAAGGGGCTAAGTTCACCTGAGCTGTTATATCCTGGCACAGGCTTCTTGCCGGCCCAGGCCTTGCTGGGAATGGAAAGGAACTCATAGAGCTTATGCTCTGGCAAAGAGCATTACATGTATTTATTTGTTTTTATTTTCTTCTAACTCGGCACACTTGCACATGTAGAGCAAAGCAAAAGTTAACATTGTGCACATTCTTCATAACGTTTATGGTATTTAAGTACAGCATTCATCAGTTGCACTTTTGGCCCCTTGGGAAACTTCAGATGCATCTTTTGGCAGTTCAGGTGGTTGTTTACAGGGATCTCAAGGAGTTCTGAATCAGAAAGCAGTGTTGCCTACCTGAGTAGATCTTCATGAGTCTTCCCCTTCCTGGGGATTCACATGACAGAATGCTCCTCCACAAACAATTTTCGTGTAGACAGAAAATTAGCATGCCAGCGAGAAGGCTAGGCTTCAGTTCTATACCCTGACATCCTAGTTTTCTGTCTACAAGAAATTTTGTGTGTGTGTGTGTGTGTGAGAGAGAGAGAAAGAGAGAGAGAGAGAGAGAGAGCGCCCAGTGGCTGTTTGAAGCAGGCACGGGTTTCGCCGCACAGTGAGAACTAAGCCATTTTCTGTATTGCTCCCAAGGATCAATTTCTGCTTCAGGGGCAATTAAGGAAAGTCATTTCCAAATTAGGTTTATATGCCGAGGGAGGGGTGTCTGGCGGTCCCCCAAATATGGATAGTGTCAGACTGCAATTCAGGATTTAAAAAATGCAGAAAGAGGAATGTGTTGTCCCAAGATAGAATATTTGGGAGCAGTACTTGGACAGTGAAGATATTCTTCCTCTGCCTATCAGATTGCTTGGACCACTTTACTTCCACCATGAGAATACTAATTTTAAAAATTAATGTTTGAAAAAATGTGAGGAACATGATGTAGAGCTTGGTTGGAAGGAATTATTTCCCATTCCATGTTGGTTGGGCTTATTTATGTATTTAATTGTATAAATAACATGAAATATTAATTCTGCATTTATGTGTTCAAAGCATTCTGCTTTTTCCATCAGAAATTGTGTTTTCTGCTCCCCCGTTTTTAACCTCTCGGATGTTTACGCTGAGTTATGTCTCAGTTGAATACTTATGACCCATATTTTACATTTGTTTCTAATTTTCCTCCATCTGGATTTATCCTAACAATGACAGGTATAAAAATCCACGATGCAATATAAGCTATTTACTTAATAATAACAAACCATGCAAATTCAATTGGGATTTCTTGAGGTTCTCCACTTGTATTTTAAGGCGCCCTAGGAGATTATTGTGTTGGTCTTTAAAAAAATAATTAAGGCATTTTATGAGTTTGGACAACAATTTATATATAACAGGCATGTCCAACAGGTCGATCATGATCCACCGGTCGATTGGGGTGGTGTCTTAGGTCCATTAGCTTTGTGTTCCAACTTTGGGCAATCCCCCCCCCCCAATAGATCACAGCTGGTCTTTTTATACTGTGAGTAGATCACAGCCTCTTGGGAGTTGGATGTACCTGATACATAAAAATTGTGTAATGCTACTCAGAAGAGCTAGAATCAGAATTGTTGAATTCCAGCATTGTGAGTTCTGAATAACTTTAGACTGCAGAGGAGGACTTATGTGACTGAATGCATGTAATGGAGAAGCTAGCCTTTCACCACGGTGTGCTTATTTTCTATGTACTGTACAAGATTTTTATTGTATGAAGGAACACAAAATCAAGTGAGCCCAATCACCTGCAGTCTGCAGTGGTGCCACTCAGACACAGGTTTGTCAATTTCGGTTCTTTTAGTTTCTTATTTTCCCAATCTTTAATTCAGCTCTCCCAATTTGCAGCAATTCACTTTTAAAAAAAGCAACTCGTGAAATTTTGTCTGGATTTCTCCTAATGAATTTTTATGTGCACTTTTGACCAAAGTACATATTTCTGCAAGCAGTTTTCCAAATATAAACACATTTTAATGTTGTTTTCACTATCATCTTCCTTTTCAATGCACACTTTCCACTAATACATGCATTTTTGTACGCATTGGTTGGGTGGAGAACTGTATCACAGAATTCGGATGTGGATTTTTAATAAAGGTTGTGTTTTGGTTTGCATATTGTTGCAGAAAGTTCAAATTTGATAGATTTGACTTTAAATGCATATCGAATTTCTTGTATAGCCTTACCCTGAATATCAACCTTTGTAGTTTTGCGGTGCGTACCTAGCAGCCCAGTTAGAAAAACTGCCATATTATTATTCTCCTTTCTCCCGGTCAACAAAATTATGGGCAAGAATTGGGCAGCATCCTCCAAACCAGGGCACCACAAAGTTGGAAGCCATCCTTGCCGGTACTTATTGCCCTGTAGGTTTTCTTCTGTAGCAGCCATCCATTTATTAGACTGAGAAGCAGAAGTGATGACATGTCACTAGGGTGACTCAAGCAGAAGAAAGAAATATTGGAACTCTTACAAAGGCATCTGTTCTCATGAGTTTGATTTCAGATTTGACAGAGAGATGAATTCTGACAAAGCCACAAATGGGAATGATTACTTAGAAATGGAAGTTAGATACTGAATCTCAAAGGGTTACTTTCCCATAAATCTGTGCTCTCTTGCTGAAGTTTTTAGTGGTAAAGGGTGACAAGAAGTGAATATGCTTAGGACTTAGCAAACTTAATTCAGGAGTCAGACACATTTTATGATACATTCCCACATGGCTTTAGTTACTTTTCTTTCGTTCAGGCAAGAATGCATCGATGTTCTCATTTTCACCCCTATTTGCAGATGCCACTTTAGTTTTAAGAATATGTTAGTATGCATTGGAAACATTATTTATTTAGAAAAGTGTGTCATATGTTTACAATGCTAAACAAGTGTAGCCGTGACAGACAATCAATTACAATACAAAGTAGAAAACAAGGAAATCGTATTTATTTAGAAAGATAGAAGAGAAGGAGCCAGAAAGGGGGCAAAATAATAAGAAAGAAAAGAGGAAAAAAGAGGGAGAGGGAAAATTGTGTGTGTGTGTGTGTGTGTACATTCTCTGCATCATGTTGGGTTTGGAGTGGGATGTAATTGGAAATAATGTTTATATAGCAGAACCTTGTTTTTTGAGTGTCTCAGAAGCCGAATGATTCAGAATCCAAATGCCAAAAACCCGGAAGTGAATGCTTCCATTTTTGAACACACCTTGGAAGTTGAACGGCTTCCAAGGCACGTTTCTCTATTTTCTCCATTGAAATTGCTGACCGCCCATTGCGTCTTGGTTTGATGAACATTTTGGAAGTTGAACACTCTTCCAGAACGGATTACGTTTGACAACTGAGATTCCACTGTAATATTAATTCCAATAATCATGTTAGGGTTGTAGCCAACAGAATAACCTGGTTATAGAATGGAAATTCCCCCCATATCTCTTCACATGCCCCACCCCCATCTGCTCTGGAGATTTCAGGGAACCTCTAGAACAGACTTGGGCAGCCCAGAGGAAAGGAGAGGTGGGGAAACTTCCATAGCAGAAGCCCTTGACAAAAAGGATGACTTCACTGAATACAACCTTTGATATCTCTCCACAATCAAATCAAATAAAACATACAACGGTACATTGTCTTGAAATCTTCAGTTCCAATGGTTTATAAATAGCCTCTGCCATTCTATGAACCTATAGTAAAATGATAAATGATAAAATAGTACTATTTTACTAAGATGCATAGTAAAAGTATTTAAAGAGATTGTTAACCTCCTTTGGCTCTCCACCAGGTGCTTATGGTTTAAAATAGCTGATTGAGGACTATCATTTTAATTATGCAACATTACACTGTTCCTAGCCATTTCTTGAACCATATTGGTAGTGGCACCTGACCTGTGGAACGCCCTCCCATCAGATGTCAAGGCAATAAGCAACTATCTTACTTTTAAAAGACATCTGAAGGCAGCCCTGTTTATGCTGTATTGTGTTTTTAATATTTGGTTGGGAGCTGCTCAGAGTGGCTGGAGAAAGCCAACCAGATGGGCAGGGTATAAATAAAATTATTATTATTATTATTATTATTATTATTATTATTATTATTATTATTTTCTTGTATAGCTTCACTTCAGTCTGACTTGTACAGGAGAACTTCCCAGTGAATGTTAGTTAGTACTGATGAGGGTGTTGTTTGGATTTTCTAATTCAAGCATAAAGGCACTATTTAGTAAGCAAAGCCATCAGATCAGCAATGGTTCACCTTCAGCTGCCCAGCTTTTGTGGCCACTGAGTCACTTCTGGGCAGCCTAAGGGACATTATGGGGTCAGTTCACACATGCATGTTCATCACTTGTGACTTAGCATAGAATGGACTTCTCAGTCGAACATGCGAACTCCATGTCTCCATGGGAAAATATTATGTTTTGAATTGACTCTGAGTAATATGAAAACTCTAGTGACAAACATATATGTAAGAACTGCACCTTAGAACTGCAAGACTGCAATCCCAAGCAAATGTAATATGTGTAATTTTCACTGAACTAATAGGACCTCCTGTAGTTTGCAGGCCCCTGTGGATATGTTTAGATAAGTAGATGGGTTGTGCATCTTTCACTTAGTTTGTGAATTAGGTCAGGATTGTCTGAAACAAAATGTGTAGAGATAAATTCGTTTCTAAACTTGAGGACAAATAAGATGCTGTGGAGAACTGACAAACTTTCACTGTACTTTGTTTGGAAGCAGCACACCTCTAGAGCAGTAATTTAAGTCTTAGCATCTCTGTGATGTTGAGCTCTTGCTGCGCGCTTGTTTAGGCTTCCATCTTTTTCCTGTCACTGCAGGTGTTCCTTAGCTCTGTTACTACAGCTTTATGCATTAACAACATAAACAACCCGGGCCAAATGCCCTCTGGTTAGAGACTGAGTATCATTTCCCCAATTTATAAGAAAGCGAATAGGAATGATCCACAAAACGATTCGCCAATTAGACATCTCCCCAAAGCTACAGTATATGCATGGCATCTCCTTCAAAAATGATCAGACACGTTACAAAGTAACGACGTTATTCTGAGGAGGACACAGAATCATTGATCAATGTTTTACAACCTTACGTTATGATCTCTTGAGGGTGGGGAGAGAAATGCAAAGGATGCGTGCACAAAACATAATCCACAGTATGGGGAAAATCATGGCTGGCACATGCACAGACCATGCATCAATGCCTTACACTCTACTGTAGGAGCAAGTATTGTGCTTATGTGTGCACAGGCTTACACGTGCAGCATTAATGCGCATGCCCAAATGATGGGTAGAATTCAACATTGCACTATTATAAATGTTCCACCTGTGCAAGCATACCAGCTTGCCAGACAGAATAACCCACCTTTCCCTTTGTGCAGTTCTGGGGGTTTTGACCCCCACCCACTGAGCCAAATTTGTGCAATTTTCCTCCTCCATGTGTCCATACTTGGAAAAGGAGGTGGGGTAAAGTTGCATGGCATGGACAGTTCCTAAGAACAGGCAAGTTATGCATGTGGACTCCATGTCAAATGTTCTGCTCTTTGTGTGCGGGTGTGGATGGAAGTGGAGGAAAGCGTGAACTGGATGCTGCCTCAGACTTTGAACTGGCCATTCAGTTGTTATTGTTTCCCAAAACTTCTGGGTCTTTCTTAATTGCTCTGCCCTGCAATTTTGCACGGCAGCCAAGTGCTAAATGGTACTCCCCCTGGGAACAAGTAATCACATTGCTGTGAAGTCCTTTTGGTGTCAGTACGAGCATCACCTACCAGGTGTTGCCTCAAATTTCTTAGAAGGGCAGGTGGCTAAAATATGTTTCTCAGCACCACTGTATTAAGAAGCCAATTAACAGTGACTCATGGCCGCTCCAATTTCCTGTTGATGATTTCTTCACAGTCAACAAAACCTCGCCAAACAACCGAGACTGTGTTTTTAAAAGAAAAGGCTAACCTTTAGAAAGACCTGGAGTTGATACGTTCACTCGTGCTGCTGAAGCTGGGGAGAGCAAAGGACAAATCTTTTCTTTAAAAAGACTCTCAAAGTTGGTAGAAAAAATCCTTATACTTTTGTATTTTGCAATGCAGCCTGTTTCACATAGTAATGATACAGATGGAATGAGACATCTTTTCAATGCACTCTCACCACATTGTTGTTCCTGGGGTTCTACCCTTGTGGGACAGCCCCAGCCAATCAGTTCTCTGTATGGTTATGGCCGCGGGTGATTTAACCGCAGCACAGCCAGCCAGCACCCTGCTTTAATTCCATGGTGTGTGTGTGACAGCTGAATGTGCGTCTGAGTTGACATTCTGTCCCTGGCGTTTGGTCTGTGAGAGCCCATTCACATGTGCAAAGATTCTTCCCTTGAAGCAGCCCATAGCATAGAGTTCTGCCATGCTTCAAGGATACGTTCTTTCTTCCATGATCTCCTGTATGCACCGCTGTGGCTGCTGCCAGAGCTGCCCTTGTAAAAAGAACAGGGAAGAGGAAGGAAAGATTTGCATGGGGCGGGGAGAACACCCTACAAGTTGAGCATAAACACAGAATGGGAGAAGAACCTTCTGGCATAAGAGCAGAAGGAGAGTCTTTCAACCTCTTTTGTTGACCACCAGCATTACGCTTTCCATTTTTAAGTTGCTTGGGAAGATGATAATCAGGCATAGCCCAGGTCTGTAAAGCTGCTTTCCAGCTGCTTGGAGGGGGTGGTGCAAGGCATCTGGGCATTGGCAATGCTAGCCAAGCCCTGGCTCCATGACCCACCTAAACAGAGGGAATTATTTTCCTGGGCAGCTAGCAGAACCCCTCTTTGCTGGTCATGGGGCTGCCACATGCCCTGGCCTCCACAGGAGACACACAGTTCCTCTCTGCATCTCCATTCCTTTTCGGTCACCATCAAACGAGGGCAATGGCCACTGGATTACTGATCCCACACTGAAGAGCTGCCCAACCCAGCTTCAGGTCCCCCACTAAGTGCCCCCCTCCAGAACCCACCGCTCTCAGCCGACTCTCAACTGCTCCCCCCCCCAACATTCAAACTCCCTTTTCAAGCCTCTGCTAATCTTCTCCCTCCACCAGAATTCCACTCTCTCTCTCTCCCCCCCCCCTCCATCCCTGCTTGACTTTCCCTTAGGAATGCTAATAGCATTACCTCAATTACCCTATAACACACAATATTTCTCATAGATTTGTTGGAGGACCCCACTAAACCCTAGAAATTAATAGGTGGTAGGAATTTGGGATTATTTGCCATAGAACTGAAAATGGAACTGGTTCTTTATTCTTCCTCATTTCTTGCTTTCTTCAGTTTCTGTTTCAGCATGTTTCTGTTTCAGCTAAGTTTTCCTTCTCCATGTAGCTGCCTATTGCTCTGCCCTTTCTTCTCCTTCTGTCCTCCTTTTCCCATTGTGTAGGCAAGAAATGCTACAACACTGCTGCCGCTGCCACAGATGGCACTTGCACCACCATGTTGGGGATCAGGCAGTTGGAGTACATTACATCTATACTGTACCAGTTGCACTGGTTGCAGGTGTAATTCTGGCCCCAGTGATAATGATAAATCACCTGCACCCCCATCAAACCTGCCCAGGTGCCCACCAACAAACACAATTAGGCTGGTGGGCACACAGAACAGGGCTTCTGTAGAAGTGGCCTGGCAGTGATAGAATGCCATTCTGCCTGAAGTTAGGTAAGCTCCGAGCCTCAGCATCCCTCAAGGGCAGGCGTGAGTGAAATAGTGGACCTTCTCTGGATACTGAGGCTAGATCTAGTTATTCTCTCCAGGTTAAAGCAGGAGCCGGACCTGACAGGCAGTGGCTTGCTTAAGACTACTTACTGAGTTCATAGCTAGGGTGAGATTTAAACTCGGAATGATAAGCTGGGCTTGGGCCAAGGCTTTGTTCTGACCCCTTCCTTTTCGAAGAGTGTTTTGGCCTTCCTTTTTGAAGAATACAACCAAATGTTTCTCGCAGAACTGAATTCTTTACAACCTGAATTTTCTGGAACTATATTTACAACCCCTGACATTTAATTCTGAGTTGGTTCTCCGCAGAGTCCCCCTCTGCACTTGAAAAACAGTATTTTTAAAAATGGAAGGGAGCACAAAGAAGTTAGCCTTCGTGGCATGCGTTCAGTTATTAATCACTGTGACAGCCACATTTTCTTTCAGACTGAACGCTACTCGCAAATACCAAGGCATGATATTAGCTTGTGCGAAAGAAGACCAGATATTGAATAAAGGACTCTCTTTTTCTTATTTCTTAAAATATTGGATTGATGGGACCCTGGCAATCAATACTATTCTTTTTCTCATTAAAGGCTCTTGCAAGTATTTTGCTCCAGAGCCTCAAAGAGCACATTTCAGCATGAAGAAATCTGTCAGTTTCTAGTAATGGTACATTAACAAGTTAAGTAAAAATTATGGATGAAATGTTTAAGCCTGATTATGGAGTGCCATTGGTTTTAATGAGATTTGATAGGAGGTTCAGAGACTCAAAACCACACAGGCCTCATCTTTTCCTTAGTTTAAGACAATGCAATCTCTGTCCTGCACCTTCTACTGCTCCCATAGCAATTCTGAATGTTGTCTATTCCAAGTGTTGTGAGCTCCTATTGGATAGTGCTTGTGACATCAAAGTCCAATGAGGATATTTCCCTTGTCACGCTGCAATGGCCTCTTTGTACATAGAACTCTGCCCCCTCTCCTCCTCTGCATCTCCCTTAAATCTGTTCTGATTCCTCAACCCTCCGGAGAAGATTTGGGGGTACACAGAGTGCACATGGTGGGGGGGGCAGGGAAGAGATGTCACACGCAGGTGTCAGGAGCAGGTCAGCAATAACTCACACAGGATTAGTGAAGTTAACTCTTTAATCAAAGAAACACGACAGCTCATAAAGCCAGGCCTAGTGAGTTCAACAATGCTTCCCGGTAGATCTTGCCCCTATGAGGCAGTTGTGAGGACTGAAAGTACCCACCTTTTCCTTAAGTTTCCTCCTCCCCCAGGTTCTTCCCAAGCAATCTGAAACTTTGTTGCCTTGCCTGTCTTTTCTCTGCCCTCCTCATACCTCTTCTGGAAGACCAGGAGGGAGGGAAGCTGGTTGCAGCAGGAGGGGGAGACCCCCTGGCTTCTTCAGCAGCCTGACTCATCTCTGCCTCTTGCCCCTTCCTCCTCTCCAGTCACTGATTCTGGACTGCTGTCTGTCACAGACTCTTCCTGCTCATTAAGCCCTGTTACCTCTTCAGCTTCCAACGCCTCTTCTTCCCAGTTTGCTCCCTCTTCTCCCTCTGACCACTCATAGTCATCCTGCCACCCATCCCTTGGCTCTGAACCTTCTTCTCTCGGGGGTTCCCCAGCTGGTACCTCATAGCAGTGCTCTGCATCCAGCCAGTCCATGACAGGAGAGTAGGACAATTCCATTGCTCAAGCATAAATCCTTGTGCTGACAGGATGTGCTAGTTGGATACCATCTTAAGAGTCCAAGCTTCTGGCTGGAGAGCAGAAACTGAGTGTGAAGATGAACAAGAGTTCTACCCCAAAATCAACTTAATTCACCTTTAGTTTGTCCTGTAGTTATGGGAATGACTTTCGGGTGCTGTTCAGCATTTTTTGAACTAGTTCAGTGAACTTCATTCACTCCACTCAGCTTCACTCCACTGCTTCTTAGTGATGTGATTTTAAGCACTGCTGCTATCTGGAAAGAGATTGTTTTCATATGTTTATTATTATGAGATTCATAGTTGATTTTTGACCTGGTTTATAATGGTTTTATGTTATGAACTGCTTTGAAAAGCTGCTGGTTTGGCTCTGGAATATGTTATAAAAATATCTGAATAAATAAATAATATTACATACATTAAAATTGACATCCATACACAAACCAGCTCTAAATGTAGGAACATGCAAGTGTATAAAAAAACGTATCCTCAGTGTGTGTTTTAGTGGCACATTGATGAATTGAAATTTGCAAAATAAGACTCCACACTAAAAGAGGTCCCTATTACCTCCATTCATTTATGGAATCTTGCAAGTGTTTTTCCTACCTTTGGAACATGGCGGCATTCTGCATGTCTGGCCTTACAGGGAGGTAAATATTCCATTCATCACTACTTTTGCAGGATCAGGATGTTCATACCATTAATTACTAGAAAGAAACAAGTTTCCTTCACAAATAATGGATATTGATGCCTACATTGGCTTAAGGTATTATTGGTTCTAATGGTCCCAGTTGGAAACTTTTAGCAGGGCTGGCAAAGATTTCTGCTTATCCTCCTGAATGGCTCCCTACTCAAGATGCGTTATGGAAAAATGCCACAGACTCTTTCTGCCTGAGAATTTGATTTCACTTAAAACAAATAATCTTCCTCTGCAAACAGACTTCTCACCACACAACTTAGCCCTGAATCACAAAATCGCTCATAATCTTAGGTGATGACAGTGCAATTTTGACATATGGATGGAGACACTGCCTGATTCAGGAATAGGATCCTGGGAAGAGGTTATAGTGAGAAGAAGTTCAAGAGTTTTTAGATTCCTGCTGCATTTGCACTTTAGAATAAACATATGTCTGGACAAGGAGAGAGCCATGGGGACATTGGAGGAATCTGTGAAAATGGACTATCAAGCAAATTTCCTTCCTCCACCTATTCAACACCTATTGGACTCTAGCCAGGAAAGCTGCTCTTCTTAGTTCTCTACAGTTAACTTTTTAAATGCATGCACACTTTATACATAGATAGATACATAAATTGTTTTGCAATGTGCATTATTTGCGTAGTCGTGGGGGGTATACACCTTCTTCTTTATTTGTTGCTAAAGTGTTGTTTGTTGCCAAAGGCAACCTATGTGCTTCCTAACTTTGTCTTAAAATGCCCACCCTGGTGGTGTTGTTTGTCCCCCCACAAAAAAAAACTCCCTGACATTTGAATACCATCTCTTTCAGAGTTTGGAGCTCCCTCCCCAGGTCTCATGAGGAAGCGTTTAACGGTCTAGGGAAGAGACAGCAGCCAGGGTAGAACTGGTGCAGTGCAGGCATTATATGAATTGTGAATATTCCTGACTTAGCCTTAAGAAGAGCCCGGCTGGATCAGACTAAAGTTCCATAGTCCACCACACTTGTTTCCTAAACCAGGGAATCAGATGCCCACAGAATGCCACAAGCAGGACATAACTGCAATAGCCTCTCACTGTTGCGCCCCAGCAGCTGGTAGGCCATCTTGGAACAAGCATGTAGCCATCATAACTTGTAGCCTGACTAATATGCAGTAGCCATGTTCAGCAGCTCTTCTGAAGAAGTTTGCAGGGAGCAGTGCCGGGCTGAGTTTATGTTTAGTAATGGCTACTGCCAGAGACGTAGGGTGGCGCTGTGGGTATCAGAACCTAGGACTTGCCAATCAGAAGGCTGGCGGTTCGAATCCCCGTGATGGGGTGGCTCCCGTTGCTCGGTCCCTGCTCCTGCCAACCTAGCAGTTTGAAAACATGTCAAAGTGCAAGTAGATAAATAGGTACCGCTCTGGTGGGAAGGTAAACAGCGTTTTCGTGCGCTACTCTGGTTCGCCACATGACCCGGAAGCTGTATGCCGGCTCCCTCGGCCAATAAAGTGAGATGAGCACCACAACCCCAGAGTCAGACACGACTGGACCTAATGGTCAGGGGTCCCTTCACCATTACCTTTTACTGCCAGAGACATGCTATCATTTTCATCAAGCCCACACCCAGTCGGTTTCTCTCCGTTCCTCATTCCCCCTTTCATTCCTCTGTCAGTTCTGCTTCCCTTCTCGATCCTGATCCTCCACTTTACCCATTCCAACTGTGCTGGTCGCGAGGGTTAACCGTGCGGCGAGGTCTGAGTCCTGTTCCTGCCTGTACCATGTCCTACTCTTCTACCAGTATGGTATGGAGTGGTATGGAGGCTGTCCATCAAAGCTGAAGCGGGGTCCAAGGCAGGGAGTCAGGTGAGGTCAGGAACTCTGGCAGAAGAGTAGGACACGGTGCAGGCAGGAACAGGCTACCAACAATGTTGCTCCCACAACCTGGGACTGGGGCTGGCTGGCTTTTATCTGCCCTGAGGCATAGGGCAGCCCCGGTCCACAGGTGACCTGCCTCTCCTGGCCTGGAGGCGAGCACTCCTCCTGCAGGAACTTAGTTCCCTCTGCCTCTCTGTCCTGAGCCTCTGCAGCTCAGGAGAGGCAGAAGTGTTACCGGACCCAGAGGCAACCTCAGCTTCCCCTGACGGGGCTGAGAGTGGAGCACCTGCAGGCAATGGGTCCGGAGTTCCATCACCTCCGGAGCCAGAGCAGACTCAACTGGTGCCTGCACCTGAGGATTCAGCACAGGTGAGGACCCTTCAGGCTCAATCCCCAGCTCTGGCTCAGCTGGTTCTGGAGGCGGGGACTCCTGTGCAGGCTGGGATTCCTCAGGTTCAGCTTCCGAGTCCAAATCCCAGGCCAACACACCAACTCTGGGCTGAAAGCTGAAGTGGGTCAGCATTAGTGCTGTGCTGAAACTTGCCCTCCCAATTCCTTGTAAGTTTTATTCTGTGTTGTACAGAGATTTGAGATTTTTTTCTTTAAAATATAAAGCAATATATAAATGAAAGAATAAGAATAAGAGGACTTCTGTGTATGGGACAGATCAGTCGGTACAGCATGAGACTCTTAATCTCAGGGTAGTGGGTTCAAGTCCCACGTTGGGCAAAAGATTTCTGCATTGCAGGGCGTTGGACTGGAAGACTCTTGTGGCCCCTTCCAACTCTACAATTCCTCAAGTCTATGATTCTTCTCTCTCACTCTCAGGGTGCTTTAGAATTTATTCATAATTCTGGTGGGTGCAAGTTTTAACTTAACTTATCATTGTGAGGTGGCTGAGGCAGGTCTGTGTGGTTTTCATGTCATGAATGTCTCTCCAGTACACTGCACCCCCTCCCAACTCTCCACACCTTCTTGCTTTGAAAAGGCCCCATAGGAAGAGTTAGATCATGATGCCTTCCCATGCCAGACAGCACAGTGAGTATTTATAGAATGAAATGAAGGCACAATCACAAAACATCTTGACCTACCTCAAAAGGAAGGCAAGCGTAAGAAAAATCCTGCTCTCTGTCTTGAGGATTTCATTGTGATTTTCTCTTCCCTCTGATAATTTATGAATGCTGTTTCTTCTCTCAGTAATTGATGGGGGATGGTTGGGGGAAAATGTGGGAGCATCAGAGAGCCATGTCTCAGGCACAGAAAACTGACGGTCTGATCTAGAAGACTTCCCTGCCTTTGTTCAAGTTACATTCCTCTCTGCCAGCTTCTGCCTGTGGCAAAATGTATGTGTTCAAGCTGCCCTTTGCCACCACTTTAGCGAGTTAGCTTGCCTCTTTGAGTACAAGGTGAAAAATAAACCATATTAGCTTACTGAAAATAATCACTGCTTCCCTGATTTTTTTGTTTGTATTTTCATTATGTTTTTCTGATTTGCAGGCGGGGAAGATTATCCTAATGTACCGTCAGCAACCACTGAGCATTTTAAAGAGATTTCTCATCTGGGCTGTTTTGCTGGTGAGTCGTTGAAGCCTGATGTTTTAAAGATAATAGCATTAGCGGTGCTGCCAGGCCCTTGTTATTTTTAATTACAGTAGTTGCTCACAAAATGCAGATAATCTAACAAGAAGGGAAATGGTCCAGGGCCCCAAAGTATTGCAGCATGCCATCTTGTTATCTCCAACTGCTCTTCAAAACATCTACTTCTGCTATAAGGTATCTAAACTGGAAGTAATCTGGTATAACCCTTGTTCAGATCTTCCCTCTTTCTTGGTGGGGTCGGGGCGGTCCATCCTGTTTTGCCACCCGAGGCAAAATGGGTAGGTGCCTCATACCTCATGCCTCACGCCAAAGCCTTGCTTACTGGGTTCACACAACTTCAACTTCTGGCAAGGTCTTGCAAGACGCTTGTTACATCTCTCCAGAAACCAGAAGCCCCAGGTGCTTCTCCTTGCTTCTCTGGCAGGGGCAGTGGTGTGCAAGCGGACAGGATTTTTTAAAAAATCCCCTCAAAATTCAAAGTTCAGTTCCCATTTCCCCCCACATCATTGGAGATTGAATAGTTACCATTAGCCTATTTATCATCATTCTGCTAGCTGGCTTTAATGGAATCAATATTAATTACTGAATATCAAGCATAGTCCGAAAAGAAGACACAGGGCTGTTAATGTCCCTGTAGCTTCCAGTGAGTGAAGAGGGCTTATTGACATGATGTTAGCCATTTCTAGGACCACCCCTGTTCACCACCTTAAAAATGATTTCAAGATTTAATGATTTCATAATTTCATGATTTCATTATTCCATGATTTAATTCACGATTTCATGAATTTATGATTTGGTTCATTATTTTTCACGAATTCATGATTTCATGATTTAATTCATGAATTCAGGATTTAATTCAGGATTTCATGAATTCATGATTTGATTCAGGATTTCATGATTTCAAGAAAAGATGCCTTGATTCAGCAAAGAGCCACATTCAGCAGAGGAACCCTGGAAACAAGTGGGTGGGTTGCCTGGATTCCCACCAGCCTCTGTAGCTGTGCACATGGAACCCTGTCAGAAAACTGGTTTGTGTTTCCTTTTGGGAATGAGGCACAGTGGAGACTGTGGTGTCTTTATGATATAGGGTTTATTTACATATCCAGGCAACCCCCAGTGTGTGTGGGTGTTGTATTCTGGGTCAACACATGCGATTGCAAAGTTCACGGAAGACTGCTACACTACATTTTGCCCCTTTTCCGGCCATAGTCGGATTGCCATGATGTGCGCATGTACGGTCACATGTCAGTTGGACACATGATGGAGGGGTTCACAGCATTAACGCCCCCAAAGGGTCTTATCCCATAGTCACAGCCTTGGATTCAAACAGACCTCCAATATTGTTCTCTGACCCTTTCTCCAGCTTGCTGCTTTTTTCCTCACACACACTTTCAGCTCTGAACTCACTATCCATGGGTTGAGGGAGGGGGCCCTACCCATTTGCTGTCTGGCACAGAGCTCCCTCTCCTTTGCTTTCACAGTGCCCCATCACCTTTCTTTTATTCTCTTAATGGCCCATTATTAATGTGATCTCTTAATGTGATCACCTGAACATAGGAAGCTAGCGGTCCATCCTGGATATAGGAAGCTAGCGGTCCATCCTGGGATCTGGTTTGATTAGCTTTTAACATTTGCTGGGTTCAGAAATTATGTGTCTTGCACCCAGTTTAACCTACCAAGACTTGATTAAATTCTAACACTTACGGGATCCAGGAATTTAAAGGGGTCTGGCACTCCCAAACTCATAAGAATATTGTCCTTTTCCATATAACAGTTTTATGAGTTAATGTATTAAGTCACTTTATTGGGGAAAGGAAAACTCTGTTGTCTGAATTCAAAGGCCAGACTCAGGTATTCACCCAGGAAGGGTAGAGAACACACAGTACTCCTCCTGTTCCTTCCCTTTCTATTTTTGTTTTCGCCTGGCTTGGGGCCCATTGCAACATTTTATTAAAAAAAAAATTATATCAGTTCTCACCATATTTCATTAAAGCACTTAGCTAGAATGCTGAAAATCTCTCCTTCATGTCCTTTCCCTTCCATTCACCTTCTAACTTATGCACATAATTTTTGAGGCCTGCTTCAGGTCCAAAGGCATGGTTTGCCAAGATGCAGACAGGTTTCTATGTGCTCCTCTCAGGAGCTGTAGACATGCCAAATGTTTAACATCATTGACCGTGAAACACAGGAAAGTCTCTGCGACAGCCAATACCTCTTGCAACAAGCTAGTGATCCACTTTTGACACTATGTTTTTAAGAATGAATGATGTTTTAGGAACTGTGTGTGTGTGTGTGTTTGCTTTCACTTAGATTTTTACCTAATCTAAACGGTCATGGTAAAGTCATCTGATGATATCCATCCAAGTGTTAGGGGTTAAAGTTACTGATAATTCAAGAGCTGCCAATGGGCTACATCTCCCAAACAACCAGCAACTTCCCCAGTCCGTAGGTGTGAGGAATAGCAGATATATCAACTGGAACACAAGTGCAGATTAAGACATTTCATTATTTAGCAAGAAAAAGTGACAAAACACTCAGAACAATATACTGTATATTTCATGTCTGTGGGTAGGACTCTTCAGTCAGAAGAGAAGACACCTTCCTGAACTGAAGGCATGTCTTTCACACTTTCAAAACTGATTTAGACCCAGCCTCTATGATGCCAAGCTTTAAAACTTCATGACTGGATAATTCCTATTTATGAAGTTATGTAAGCCCTCCTTTCATGAATGCCTCCTGGAGTCTGATGCTCTGAAACTAGCTAGCATCTCCTGTTTTCATGCCTTTCTGTGCCTGTTAACCCCCCTACCTCCATCTGGTAACTCAAAATAAAATTTTCCATGTCCTGTCCAAAAACCACAGCTTTGAATCATCCCCTTCGTGCACCAAATTTCCTGCTAGGCTTTGCATTTACTGGACAATTTCTCAATTCTTCCTGAACATCTGTGATAGTAAAACAATACCATAGATGTCAGCTCTTAATAATTTGGGTAATTTTCCGTTGTCAGCTTATTTCAGCTAAAACTCATTTGGAGTTCAGTCTTCTCCCTTGCATTTTAAAGCTGCAAACATTTATTTATTTATAAAAAATATTTATATACCACTTTTCATTGTAAAAAAAATCTGAGTGGTTTGTAACAATTATATGTAACATTATGCAATACAACCCATATTGAAATGTTAAAATCAGAAATCAACTATTATGGGAAAACGTATTCTTAATTGTCTGCATAAGTCTGGTGGGGTGGTGGTGGTTAGCAGGCAAGTTGAAACCAAAGATGTGCTGAATCTCTGTTGGCAGAGATCATATTGTGCCGATGACATTAATGGCTCTGATTCTTGTTGCTGTCAGATGAGCCTTGCCAACAATGCTCCTGCTGGGATCAGGTGGTCCCAGTGGTATGCTGGAACTAAGTTGTTCAGGGCTTTGTAAATTAATACAGGCACTTTGAACCTGGCTCAGTAGTAGTTAGGCCACCAGTGCAGATGTTTGTAACAATGGAGTCACATGTTCTCAGCCAGAAGCCCCTTTACCACCACCAGCAGTCTGACTGCTGCATTCTGCACCAGCTGGTGCTCCCAAACCAAGTTCAAGGGCAGATCCACACAGAGCACATTGCAGTAATCTAGCCTTGGATTACTATAATGAACACACAACACTTAAATCTTTCTGTTAATAAAACCATTCACAAAATTGGTTCCCATGTCCAAGAAATGGGTCACCTGCCTACCCTGGATGGGGTTGCACCCTTTCTGAAGGAACAAATTTGCAGCATGGAGGTGCTTCTGAATCCATCTTTGTCACTGGAAGCCCAGGTAGCTTCTGTGACTAGAAGCACCTTTTACCAACGGCAATGGTTACAACAACCATGACCATTTGTTTGGCTGCTGTAGATCATGCATTGGTTAATTCAAGTTTGGATTACTGCAGTACAATGCACTCTATGTGGAACTTCACTCACACTTGTTCTGGAATCTGCAGTTGGTGCAGAATGCTGCAACATGATTTCCCAGAGACCTGCGCTATCAAATATGGACTTAAAGGACCTTGAATGCCTCCAACAGCTAGTCACCTTCTACTCACTGATGCAGAGAAGAACATTGCTTCATGCCCTCTGTATGAGCTGCCAAAGACATCTGGTTGACTGCTGTTGAAAACCGTGCGGCACTAATTGTGTTTCCATGCTCAGATGCAACAAGTTTATATCAAATGACTGCTTCAGCATGTTGCCATCTATAACACAGATTTGATTCCCTTCAGGCTTCCCTGGACTGATAGTTTTGTGACTTGACCTTAAATATCTCTGAAAATCCTAATAAGCCACATTCACCATGTAGTGAAGACTGAGATAGAACCACCAGCAATTGTCCTTCGATTACATCCTGCCCATTCAGCAAGCATTTCTCCATTTTTCCAAAGCACAGTGATAAAGATCTTTGCCACTCCCCACTTTTTTGAATGGCAGATCTTGCAGTTCATCTGAACAGGATGATGGTTCAAGTCTGTCAAGACTGATTATGCCAATCTCAAAGATCCCCAATCTTGACTCCGAGGTGGGAAGAGTACCTCCCTGGTCACTTACTTGAATGAGGACTTGGATGATTGATGCATCAAATTAAGGAAATCAATGGAATGTTCATTTACAAAAAAATTAATCAGTTAGCATAGTTCTCAATGCAGTCTTGTTTGCCTCAACATAAAAGGCAAATGCCTGATTAATAGTGACAGCAAATGAGCTAACAAGTGTGCTGAAACGCACTTGGATCAGACATGCTGGAAAAGCTGATCAAGAAGTAAAACAGTTTCTCCTTCTATACCTTTTGGATTCTGGTTTTTTTCCCATTGTTCACCAAAAATATTTCAATTATTTGGAGTAGTGGGTTGAATATTTCACATATGGTAGTTGTTATGTGATTTGAATTGCTTATTACTGCTCCTGGGCTACCAGAACTTGACCCGGTGAATGGTCTGAAGGCTGATAGGCCGCCTTAAGCTAATCAGGCCTGGCTCTGTAAACTGCTTTGATGGGAGAAAACTTGGGAATCGGCTGTAATCTGCTCCAAGCTCTTCAGAGGAAGAGTGGACTATCAATTAAACAAATGTCATCCATTTAGCAGGTATATGGGTGGCGCTGTGGTCTACACCACAGAGCCTAGGGCTTGCAGATCAGAAGGTTAGTGGTTCGAATCCCCGCGACGGGGTGAGCTCCCATTGCTCAGTCCCAGCTTCTGCCAACCTAGCAGTTTGAAAGCATGTCAAAGTTCAAGTAGATAAATAGGTACCACTCTGGCAGGAAGGTAAATGGCGTTTCCGTGTGCTGCTCTGGTTCAACAGAAGTGGCTTAGTCATGCTGGCCACATGACCCAGAAGCTGTAGGCCGGCTCCCTCAGCCAGTAAAGTGAAATGAGCGCCACAACCCCAGAGTTGTCCGCGACTGGACCTAACGGTCAGGGGTCCCTTTACCCTTATACATATATAAGAGAGGCTTGGTGGATGTGGGAGGCTGAAACATATGTTTAAGGGTGCATGCCCTGCTGCAAACTCCCTCTTCACAAAATGTTACTACATAAAGTGTGTAGCTGCTGTTAAATTGCAGTTGACTGTAGATGCCCTTTAGATATTCTCCCAACCATGTGGGAGCAATTTATTGATGAGCAGCTCTTGCACAGCAGGAGGAAAATTTAACTACCCTGACCGCATAGGTGCCAAGGCTGGCCCTACCATTAGGTAGATTAGAACAAGGTGGATGTCTTGGGGGGGGCAGGTGGTGCAGGCTAGGGGGCAGCATTGACATTTTGGAGGACAGAACTGTGTGTGCTGCATTGGCTGCCTGGTGCTTTATAGCTGTCCAATCGCCAATAGCGAAGTAAGCTTCAACTGCTAGTTCATTTGGCTTCTGAACATGGAATTGAGGGACATCTTGACATTTCACTTCACAGCAAAACCTCTTAGACCAGTCCTGTTGGGGACCATTAAAGGTAATTGAAATAGCAGATAAAATTATCTGCTACCATGAACTGTAGTGAATTTGCCTCTGTGATCATTTTGATGAGTTCAGTAGATGGTTATATTAAATTACAAAACTGAGTCTAGCCATTGGGTCCATTTTGTCCAGTGTTGGCATCTGTGACTAGAACAGGTTCTTGTGGGTCACAGGCAATTGTCTTTTCAAACCATCTCACAAGAAAGCCTTTTAATTGGAAATGGTGGGTCAACTGGGTTATTTTTCTTTGAAAAACTACGTCTTAATCTGTGCAGAATGGGTGCTCCTTGCTTTCTGCCATTCTCTCTCTCTCTCTCTCTCTCTCTCTCTCTCTCTCTCTCTGGCTGTCAGCACAAAATGGTAGGGAATAGAAAGAGACCATTGTAGGTGACAAGTTGGAAATTATGTGTTTGCTCAGCCATGGTATAACAAGCCTGGAAGGCACAATTGACTGCAGCAAGCAGAAATATTTCCAAGCCATTGATCCAGCTCCACACACCATGCAGGAAACCCAGACTGCAGCTTGTCAGAGGCAGTTAGCAGTGGCTTTTGTAAAGCTGCCTCCTTGAGGATCTGTTCTTGGACCTTGCTCAGCAGGGGGCCTTGATTTCTAAAGATGAGTACCAGTGTTTGGAAACAGATTTGCTTCATCGGTTCATATGTTGTTTCACAGTTCCTCTAGTTACACGATTGGATCTTCCATGCAGTCCTTAATGGGGTCGATTTCTTATGAGTAGAAATGTAAGGCCTTTCTGTAATAATCCATTTACAACAGACAAGTTGTGCGGGAGAAAGAAGGAAAGCAGTTGCACACATAGATGTTATTCATCTTGAAGCAGCACCAGTTCCATAAGCAGTAGTAATATGTTCAAACTGCTTCTTGCCTGTTCGTCTCCAAATCTAAAACTTCCTTTTCACTAGCTAACATTTGAACTTGCTTTTTACCTTGTAGGTAGATATGGCCTGCATTCCAGCCATAACAAAGGGGCACAACACAGGTTGGGACACAATCCTAACTACTGCATCACATCAGCACAAGGGTTTCCACTTCTGTAATGGGCCTTTTCCTCCTCTCCCACACCCAAGCACACTCCCACACCCTTCCCAGATCTGCTCCAGGTGGTTGGGGGAACCCCTAGAACAGATTTAGAGCATGTGCCGTGAAAATCATTGCACTGGCAAAACGGTTTCCTTAGCTTTGCATTGGATTCCACCTACAGTCCTTGTTAGCCTTGATCTTTGCAACACTGGAAAGTGTTTTGGTTTGCAGAAAATAAAGTATAATTAGGTTGAGCATTGGGTTACCAGCAGGCAGCATTTTACTCACCAGTAACCCTCTGTTTTGTTAGGTAGTCAGTATCAAGATCTAAAAAGTCATAGGATTCTTCCTGACTCTGCTCCTCACCCGACAGGTTCCACACCTTCCCTCTGCCCATGAGTTGCTGTATCACAATAGACTCCATTTTCAGCTATGGCTCTACCTTTCCTGGCTTAACCTAAAACTCCTAAGGGGGGCAGTATTCTTGAAATTGAAAGCTGGCCATCATAGCTGAACATGGCATTGCCTTGTTCATGAACTAAAATTTCATGTCAGTATTATTTCTTTTGCCCGGTGAAGGGAATGATAGAAATTGAAGATGGGCCATATCCATGCAAGATTTAACTCTTAATGGCCAACTCTGAAGCGCTCTTCTTATTTACATCTCCTCCTCTGTGTTCTCGCCCTTTGTTCTTGGGGGCAAGTGTTCTTGTCAATTGACAAGTGTTCTTGTCAGTCTCAAAGGCTTGACAAAGGCAGCGCACATGACTCATGTCACCTTGAATTTGTCTTTGCATGTGCAGTATGTCCTAGTGTTCATACACAGCACAATCTAGCATGGCTTTTTTAACAGGTCTGATTCTTTCTGGGTGTCACTTACGTTAGCAGTGGTGCAGTTAGCCTTGCCAAACCTGGGCATCTATTTTGTGATATTCTTGTTACTCAGCATTTAGGAGACCAAAGTGAATGTTTAATTCCACTAGTAACACAGTTCCACAGAGGGAACTCCATTTAGCGAGGGGGATTACTGCCCTTCGTTTCATGTCACATGTCATTATCCTTTAGAGTCACCTATATTTCCACCCAACTCATTAGTGGTTCCACACATCGAATGACTATTGTTATAAACATGCAGATCCCTTTGCTTAGCAAAACAGGATAGACTATTTGGTCAGTGTTGGAAACATGGCTGAAATTGCTCTTGAGGTGTTTTTTTTTTAATAAAAAAGTAACCATAACCAATGCTCTTAAAATAGGCAGAGTTTCAGAGTTTAATCGAGCATGTTTCCAAATGCAGTTCTTGAAATTATTGCTCCCCCTAACAAAATTTGAAATGGTGCCTCTGGTTTTCTAGAGCACCTAAGTGAAATTCAGCTTCATGTGCGCTGGGTAACACTTTATTTGCAAAGAGGTCAGAGCTAGTATTGTCTCTTCCTCACACAGCCAGTCAGATTGTGCCTTTGCAATGAATTATGGGTCCGCCATCAGCTATCTGATCTTGCCCTTGCAGACTAGATGGCACTAATGAACATTGCCATGACACAAAATCAAACCTAATTTCATTTTGTGAGGGACAGCTGTGACTTTTGCTGTAAATATGATCCTATTGTGGTTTGGTGTGTGCACGCTGCAGTGATGGATAGCTGCATGTAACGTTAAGAAATGTTGCCATCACTTGTCAGTACAAGCCTATGTGAAATAAGCCCATTTTTTAAAAGGCATTAAAAGAAGCTTGTCGTTTTTCTAAGGCTCAAGGCAGGAAGAAACATTTCCTTATGCTAGTGCTATATAACAATTGCAGACTTAAAGGATGAATGTAAGGCAAGGGTGGGGAGCCTCCATCCCATAATTTCTCTTTGCCTCTCTATCCTGCCCTGAGGACTATCTCCAGGACTGCTCCTTCTCTCCTAGGTTGGCCAGTTGAACATTGCCCCCCCCCCCACCGGAGAACATGCATCATCAAAAAAGAGAGGACCAAAGAGACTTATCATTTGCATAAGATTTGCATATGCTAATTTACATATAGATGCGTATGTAGAAATAATACTGCAATTTAAACAGGAATATAGTAAATTTTGCCAGGATGGGGAACAAGACTGTGGGCAGGTGAGCTGCTTACAGTGCAGGCCAACTCCTCCTCTCCCTTCTTATCATTCTTTATTTTTAAACTACACTTGGACCGGACAACCCTTCAAACAGTGGACTCTCCTGTGTTCAGTAGTGCACATGGCCATTCTGCCTTCTCTCCAGGCCAGTCTTGCTTCATCAGACCACTCATCTCCCTGGATCTGCTCTGCACTCTCCTTAAGTGCTTTTGCCTGGCTGGAATGTGTCCTCTTTGGTGTGTTGGAGCTTTTCGAACAGGAAAAAAATAACGTGGTGCCTTCCAGATGTTTTCACCTACAACTCCCATCGGCCCCAGTCATAATGGCCAATGGTCAGGGATGATGGAAATTGTAGTCCAAAACCTTGGAGGGGGCTACGTTGGCTGCACCTGTCTCAGGGAACCACACACACACACACACTCCATGCCCTTTGGCATTGGTGACACACAAAATATTTACCGGGGGTATTGGCAGGTTCTTTTTTTCTGACATTATCCTGTTATTCAGTTCCTGAATATACCATAAGCTAAACAGAGGATCTCTCAAGGTCAGGCATGCATATGGAGGAGCTGTGATTTAAGTGGGACCGCTGCAATGCAGTCTTCAAAGTACTGCGAGATAGTTCAATATATTGCCCTTTTTTTAAGACAGCCAATGTGCAGTACAAAATCGCATGTCCCAGCTAAGCCACTTTTGACCAGTGAATAACATTTGTGAAACTGGATAACATGTGCTTCAGTGCACATTAGCCAGTTTTGCATGTGTTATTTGTTGCACACATGATTTTTCTTTATTTCTTGAACACAAGCAATGGTTGCTGCAGTAAGCACTGATCAACACATCTTAATGTGGTTGTGTATTTACACCTTAAATTTTGTGCTTTTAACTGCAGCATGAGGGCTTTTATTATGCATGTTTTTTGGCTCATTTCTGTTTTCCTCATTGTAAGCCTTTTCAAGGACCACATAGGTTGAAAAGCAGCTCTGCAATAAATAAATAAATAAAATCATGTTTCAGCATTTTTTAATCTACTTTTCTCTGCAGGAGGGATGGGAAGTGAAATTTGCCATTGCATTTTTGTGCAGTTTCTGCAAGACCTTGTAAACTAGACCAGAGAAGGGTATAATCTGGGAATGCCAATTCCTCCCCACCCAAACTTCCTGAATTTCAAACATATTTCAGCATCCAATCATGTTTAGAGCCCATACCCAAATTTGCAACATGAGTACATTTCTAACTCATTCTGCACACACACACACACACATACACACACACACACACACACACACACACACACACACACACAGCTTTTCTTTTCATGCTAGTAACATGCCATTTTCTCACTCATCTTTCCACCTAAATTGCAGTGCTCTGTTCTGCTGATTTTAAAGCACAGAAACTGAACAAATATAGATTTTGGTGATCTTTAACTAAGTTTTAAATGAGTTTGAGGTGGGCTTGTGTACGTTTGAACACACCACAGTAATATATCTAATCCTGAGATTCTTCCCAACCTTTTATTACAAAAAACAACCCACAAAAGATTTTCAAGGACAGTAGCTCAGTGGTAGCACACACGTGATATCTGAGTGCTAGTAAAATGCAATTTCCCTGAAAATAGGGCTGCCTCGCCACCTCCATTTACTGACCACTGTGCCTTCAACAGGAATCAGGCATTCAGAAAACAAGCAGAGGCAAAATCATATGTGAAATCTCCTCTCCCTTTTGCTTTTTTTTGAATTACCAATATTAACACAAAGTTGCTACCTTTAATCAGGGTTTGGAAGCAAGCTTCTGGCTCTCATTGCAATGTCTGTTTTGAAGCTAGCAGTGGTTGTCTTTCACATTGGTGCTGGCACAGTTCATCACCAAGAGATTTTTCTCTGCAAAGAGAAAGGACAGGGGAGTTCACACATGCAAAAGGAAAAGAGGAGGAAGCAGTGTGTGAGCCTGCAGAGCACATTCAAATGCTTAACCCGTGGTCAAGGGATAACAATATTATATCTGCACCAAGCCTTTGTTTGGAAAGTCCATAAAAAGTAGTGGACCAACCCTAACTCCCAGCTGAGAGCAGTGGGACTGAACAGAGCATCAGAGCCATTGTCACGTCTGAAGTCTGGTCATTTATGCCAGCCAGAATAGAAGAAAAAGTGGGTTAGGACTGCTCTGTAAAGGAACTAATTTTCATTTCTGATTATAACCATGCATGAAAGTAGACTATTTTGCCATTGGCTTTTTCAGCTGCTCATTATTGGCTGGTGGGGAAACTATCAAAAACAGTTGTGTATGATCATTTTCTAATTACATAGAAAATCTCTCTTTATTTCCATCTCCTACTGCCTCCCACTGCCCTGATGTTTGATTTCAAAGCATCTCCATTATTGTGTTACAACATGAAACCTGAAGCATTCGTTAAACCACCTCAAAGCTGATTTAACCACAAATCCATTACACTTTAAGGCAGTTGATACAGCTTGTAAAAGTCCTGAATTTCCCACACACTACAGATTAAATGTTTGGAACTATTTCCATTAAGCTGTATTATCCATAATACTAATATGCAATAGGGAAACTGTTAGCTATTTGTGATAAAATAGATGCCTTACCCAAGACTTGAAGATAAATCTTTACATGTCAGGTTGGCAACAGTTGAACAACAAGTATTATTCACATGAATACAATGTGCTTTTCTCTCTTGAGCCCAACAGAGGGTTTAGTCTTTGTTTGTTTTCAAAACTCCTTCATAAGAGTGCGTAAGTTATTAATCCATAGCTTGCTTAAATCTCACAAAAATCCTCCAGACAGGGTCTGCTTGAAGTCACCACACTTCCACACTCACAGTCAAAGAATCAACTAACAGAACAACCAGCCAACTGCCAACTGCTAACTGCCACCTCCTTTCCCCAATACCATTTATTCTTTGTGAAACACATTTACAATGCAAATATAATACAAATACTAACAGAAACACCTGCTAGATGAGTCATTTATTGACAGCCAGGGTTAACAAAAGAAAATTTCATGTTTCTGCCTACTTACTGAGTCTGTGTCCATGCGTGCAGGATTAAAGCAGGAATGGGAACTTATGGTCATTCGGATATTGCTGGACTCAAATTATTATATTATATTATACTGGCTGGGACTGCTGTAGCATATGGAGGGTCCCAGGTTCCTGTAGTAAAGTATATGATTCAAAGAGACGCAGCTGTTAGGCCACAATGCTGCACATGGCTGATGGGCAAAGTTTGGTTAGTGGGTCTCATATTGTATAAGACTTCTCTGGTGGTATCACTGCAGTCTCAGCTTAAATGTTCAATTCCAATACAGGGGGTGGAGGGGAACTTGACCGGTATAGTATAAAATTCTGTACTTCTCTCTCTGCTGCTTTTTTTAAATTTTTAAAAAAGAAAGGAGTAATGTCCCCCCCCCTTGGTATGAGGGACAGGGAGGCACCACAAAATGGGGACTTCCACATGTTAAATTCCCTCTCACTTCAAAGCAAAGCAAAGCGAACCAAACCAGACCAAACCAAACCAGAGCAGCAAATCATTTCTTTTTCTCCCTGCACCCTGGATCTGACTCGCTGCTCCTACGGCCGCTTTGAATTATGACACACTGTCACATTTATAGGGTGATTTCATCAATTGATTTATTTAATTAATTTAGCGTTTTTAACACCGCACAGAGGGTATGTGACAGAGTGTGGCATTAGCAATTTCCTTCAGCAATAGATTTATTTGAGTTTTGTCTGCCAGGATTTATTTGAAAAAATACCGAAGGCAGCTTTCTGGCCTTGCTGTTCGTTGTGGTGCAAACACCAACAGCTTGGTGTCGAAAAAGAAGACAACCGGGCCAAATGTTCCCGAGGCTTAGAGACAGCAAAGCTACTGGAGTGGAGACTTAGCTTGCTTCCTTACCATCTTGTTCAGGATATAGGACTATAGGGAGCCTTTGGGATAAAGACGTCCAGGTCTCCATTTCTCATGAACAGGCCAGTAAAGGGCTTCATTTGAGCCATGGCTTAATTCTAGAATGTGTCTTCAATAATAAGGTCCAAGAAAGAGCAAGTAATGCTGGCTGGCAGCTCATTTAAGTAGCTTGCAGTAAGGGACTCATGTGAACCAGGCCTTGGAATCTATTTCTGGAGGCAGATTTGTCCCAGGGTCCAGCAGTTGCTGGCCACTATAGCAAAGTTTTATGCTAAGAACTTAGTGCAGGCATGATGTCGGAACACAACAGCCTCATGATGCTTAAAAATATTAAGATTGTCTTCTGTCAAGCTGTCATTTGTCAGTACCCTTGACCAATTTCTCCCACCAAACAGTACAAAATAATGTTACTACTGTGTTCAATCTCTCTGGCATCTTTGAGGTTCTTTGACTCAGGCTGATCCAATTTCTGGAAAGGGCTTTGTTTTAGGAAACCTCATACAATAAAATAAAAACAATCACACTTTCAAATCAAGGTCTTCTATTCAGTTCAGTGCCTCTCTCTTTGCTCTGCAATGCATCTTTTGATTAGTTAATCAATGGAAACACTTAGAACTTGGCACACAATCTGTTCCTTCCTCTTCCTTTGCCTCCCCTCCCCTCTCTTTTCTGTTTTCCCTGAGTTAGATATGTTATCACTTGCTATTGACCTGTTCTCTTTTCCTTCTTATTAAGGGGATTATCTCTGCCATCCTAACCAAATGTACACAAAATGAAGGATTCATCCCCATCAATAAAAATCTCTGGTAAGTGCTTTCAAGTCTACCTTATAAGTCTGATTGATGCAAGTCACGGCAAAATTTGCTCATAGTTTGCATCATGCCAAGAATAAGATGAAAGATGTGAGATACCAGACACCACTCGGTTTGCCCTATTAAGATGCTTCTATTGTATTGCCTCTGGTGTGATGTGGTTTACGTTATCCCCTGGTGTGATGTGGGCTGTATTACAAATGCTGATCAGCTGATCTCCTGCCATTGAACAATGACTCACTGCTTGAAGATTGGCTCCATTGGAAAGCATTGCTTTAGCGGTTGATTGGCTCATTCCTACATGCAAGGCTTCATTTGCTGCTACAGGCAGCAGCTGCTGAGCATGCATGTATGAGCCATCCCTCTGAGTGGTCTAACCACCCATTGCAAATGCATGTAACAAAGGAGGGAAGGGTCATAGCATGCAAAGGTCCCAAGCTGGACCCCTGGCATCAGCGCAGGAAGGGCTTCTATCTGCATCCATGGAAAGCTACTGTCTGTCCTTGCTCATGTCCAAAACAGAGGCATTTATGAGAAAGTAAAGGAACAAACTTTACTTAATGATGCAGACTCCATGGCTAGGAAAGAGCAGGTTCTAGTCTGAGTCCTCTTGCAAGAGAGAGTAGTAGCAGCAGCAATAAATCTTGTCTTACCCAAAGTTGTGGGTTTGAGCCCTGTATAGGGCAAAAGATTCCTGAATTGCAGGGGGTGGACTAGATGACCCTGGTGGTCCCTTCCAGCCTCACTTGGTACAGTATAAAGGCAGCTTTCTGTAAGTCTGACAGCCGCTGTTCCTCTGGAGAAAAGCTGCTCCAAGGGGGTATTTAGAGCAACACCAGTGGTACATGGCAGTCTGTTTAACCTTTTCCCTATCTGCCACTTCTCCACTACAGAGCCCCCTCCCAAAGGGAGTCAGGCATTTGTTAACATGCAATTCTGCTATCAGCTACTGATAGCCATCTGGTTGTGGCATCCATTCAACTGGTAATAATACGTGGTTAGAGCTGGTTCTCACTGGGGAAGGTGGGGCTAGGATCCATAGCTGTCAACTTTTCCCTTTTCTTGCGAGGAATCCTATTCGGAATAAGGGAATTTCACTTTAAAAAAGAGGAAAGTTGACAGCTATGATAGGATCACAAATGTGCTATATATTCACACTATCCACCCTGACAATGTAGGCAGACATTGCACTCACTACCAGGAAACACAGGCTGGCGGCAAGTACCATTCTGCTGCCAGCAATTCAGGAAACTGGCCTAGACCTCAGATGGTAGAATCAGAGCATTCTCTTTTCTAGTGGGCTAGACTGAAAATTTATGGTACAGTGACGATCCTCTCATGAAAATCCATATAATAATATTTATCTTAAAAACCAACGCTGTAGTGTGACATGATACTGTAGCTCTCAAATGCCTTGGTTCCCCCTCCCCTTTTCCTTTTAAATAAGCACAAGGGAATTTTAGCAAAGACACAGTGCCCGTCTTTCATGTTTTCTAGAAAGCCTGAGAATATGCAGTGACTCCTAATGGAGAGTTAACTAGTTTTGAACACCTATAGGGGTTCAAATGAGTCTGGCCATTATCTCCAGCCCTTTTTATGGTGCTTATCAGAGAGGATGAAACACTTGGATGAAGCACTTGACGGTTTTAAAGGGAAAGTGAAAAATCAATAGCTACTTACAGCCCTTGCAGTATGCAAATGAACAGCCTAGCTGGCTGGGTCTAAGGAAGGGCATGGAAAAAAAATCACATAGGACAATGGACTTCTGAGCCAAGAGGAAAAATATGCTGCCGCAAGTAAACGTATAGCTTTACTGAAGTGAAACTGCTACATCCACTTGCTGTTTTTGTTTACTACAGTGGCAGCAAAATTAAGAGATTTAATGAAACTTGCACAGAAATTGACATGACATGACCTAACTATAAACATTTTTAAATGTGATGAATGAGAGTTTTCAGTTTCTGAAGATATCCTGGGGTAGATAATGGCAAAGGACTGTTCTTGTTAAAGTGATGTAGCCTCGTGACTAACAAACATAGCCCATGTATGCTTGCTTGGGAGTAAGGTCCACTAAGAATCAGGCATGGCTAACCTAGTTGCATCTGTCTCAGGGAGTGATGATGGCCATTCATGCATTCTTTGCATGTGTTGACGTATTCCAGCACAGGAGCATTACAAATTGTTTGGGGTAGATTCAACAAAATAGCTGCACTAGGGGGAGCCAGTGCTACAAGTCCCGCTAGTGCAACAGGGTTTTCACTCCGCTGCTCACCCACTGCACCCCTCTAAATCAGCTCAGGGAGATTGGGAGAATCCCCAGAACAGCACACTGGGGTGGTGAGACCATTACGTCTGGCAAGCAAAAATGCTTGCACTGATAGAACAATCGTATTAACACAACATTGAATTCCACACTCAGTGTCCCTCAATATTTTGTGGTTAAAACTACAAGACTGGTTAAGATAGACCTGCTAACAATGGTGTTATCTCTCACAGTTGCTCTTGGATTTCTCTCCCATTTATATGAGAGCGGGCTCATTAGCCCATGGCTAGAGAAAGGGAGCAATTTTATTTCACTAATTGACTAACTGAATGAATTTCTAGACTGCCTTTCAACCAAAGTAGTCTATAACACAGATAAAATTAAGAGCAATTCAAATGGGACCATGAAAATCCCTTTTCCTGTGCCTTCTCTGTTCCATAGCGCATGGCTAGGTGGGCTTCATACTCCAGTACAGTGGTACCTCTGGTTACATACGCTTCAGGTTACATATGTTTCAGGTTACAGACTCCGCTAACCCAGAAATATTACCTCGGGTTAAGAACTTTGCATCAGGATGAGAACAGAAATCGTGCAGCGGCAGCGCAGTGGCAGCAGGAGGCCCCATTAGCTAAAGTGGTCTTCAGGTTAAGAACAGTTTCAGGTTAAGAACGGACCTCCGGAATGAATTAAGTACTTAACCTGAGGTACCACTGTATAGCTCCACACAGTGAAGTTCTGCCTTTCTGGTTGTTTTCTGTGTTTGCTAGGTCTTTGTCCTTTGTCACCACCCTGAGCTGCTTCTCATTTGTCCTGCTGGGAATCATGTTCTATGTTATCGATGTGAAAAATTGGTGGGGAGGTCAACCTTTCATTTTTCCAGGTAAGACATTGCAGCTGTGGCCTATTATAACATTTGATTGGGGCAGTAACACCAAGGTAAGTTTCTAACAGTAGCCCTGTGCAGACATTCAATCTACATTGAAAATGACATGGCGTAGGGGGTCAGGGTCACACCCACTTGTCCTCCCCCATCATTGTCCATAGCCTCCATGCATGGAAGAGTCTGTCCCTACAGGGACCTGTCCACATACACTGCTGACATGCAACCTGTGCTTTGTAAAAATGGAGGTTACAGATCTGCACATAAAGAGCTTATGAGTTTCTACAAGTCCCAACTCCCTTGCATATATACAGGTCTGCACAGATCAAACATCAGCACAGGACTATTGATGAACGTTTTTTCAGTTAGAGTAGCCAAAAGGACAAAACCCTACTTCCCTCCTCTGCTTTTGACAGCAAGTGAAATATTTTTCTTTTTTATTTCTCTTATTTTCCAGAGCCTTTCCTGGCTACTTATGTTGCTTTGGCTTTTGACCCAGCAGTGTAGTCTCTGTTTTGATTGTGGCTGTTGTGCATTTTAACGTTTTATTGAGAATCTATTTTATAGATTGTTTTTATGTGGTTGTGGGTTCGCTTTTGTTCTTAACTATTAGATTTTAATAGCTTGTTGAAAGTTGCTTTGCCTGCTTTTTGTAGAAGGGCAGAAAAATGACTAATGAATGAATTAATACTAATGAAGCTTGGTGGTGGTACACATAGACACCCCGCAAACCCTTGCCTGAGAATTGCACAGTGTCAATTCCAAAACACATGAAAAGGCTGCTCTGTGATTCATTTAAGTGCTTATTGACATTAACAAGTGATGCTACTTTGAGAGTGCAGTGACTGTACCTGGTGGAAGCCAAGGATAAATCATTCTGTATTTTGCTCAGTCTTAAGACTTCCTCTGGAGCCACTTGGCAATCTCTACTTAATTATGTGTTTGTTCAGGAATACAGACTAGTAATTTATGAAGCTGTTATGCCAAATGGCTTATGTCTATCATAGGTCATAACTCAAGTCTTTAAGCAGCTAGACTTTTGCTCTCAGCAGTCCCTCTAATGCTGCTTAGCTATACATTGCTGATCTCATGCTGGACAATGCAAGTTAGATTCAGGTTCTCCCAGTCAATTTCTCACTGCACATACCCTCATTAGAGTGTAGGCTGCAGTTGCCCCTGACAGCTGTCCTTTGTGAAACAGTGTCCCTGTTTTATTTCTATCTTCCCTTTGGAGGCAATGCCATGCATCCTTTTATAAAACATCGTTAATGTGAATGGTCAGAGTTGCCACCTTTCAGGTTACAGCCCTCTGTCAAGTAGCGTCTCTAGAATCTAGATCTTAAGGACTTGTCAACACCAGAATTTAATGTCCGTCTCAGATTTCCGTGGTGCCCTGTGTGATGCCAAAGTTTGGTGCTCCCCCACCTCTCACACTCCATTCTAAATCATATTGCCGCACCCCCTGCAGCATCCCCTTTCTGCCTCTATAGGTGCACAACATCAGAATGCTGCAGAAGTGGGCTTAAGCCCTACTCTGTTAGGTGCAGCTTATCTGAAGTGTAGCCCATGTTAGTGTTCGTATCCACTGCTGCTTCATATAGTGTGAATGCTGGTAGTCACAATGACCATGCTTCAATTTAAAACTGTTATTTATAATAATAATAATAATAATAATAATAATAATAATAATAATAAATCTGCCCCTTTTGCAATTGTTATTGACTGTGGTTGTAATGGTTTTGTTTCTTGTAAGCTGTCTAAAGGGCCCAATAAGGTCAAAAGGCAGGTTTAGAAATTTTAAGACCCATAAAATAAAATATCATCTGACGTGGCTGGTGGAAGTGGAAGAATAAAGTGGCTCTGTCACATGGTCATGTTGGAGGTGGCAAAATGAATCACCGCTAGTATCCTCACCCTTAAACTTTGGGTAAGGCGAAAAGGCCAATTACAGTAATGATTCACACCCCACAGGGAAATGTTTGGGCAAAATAACTAGCTATCCTTCAGAATTGCAGTGCAGTGATTTTTAATATACGGATTGTCACACAAAGGTTATGCAAGCTACTGTGGTGTAATGGTTAAGAGCAGTAGACTCATAATCTGGTGAACCGGGTTCGCATCTCCGCTCCTCCACATGCAGCTGCTGAGTGACCTTAGGCTAGTCACACTTCTCTGAAGTCTCTCAGCCCCACTCACCTCACAGAGTGTTTGTTGTGGGGGAGGAAGGGAAAGGATAATGTTAGCCGCTTTGAGACTCCTTCGGGTAGTGATAAAGCAGGATATCAAATCCAAACTCTTTTTCTTCTTCATAATGGTATATCCTAAATTATGTTTCTTTCTATGAATTTACAGGGATGAATTCAATTCTCATCTATGTTGCAAGCTCCCTCCTGAGCACATACTTCCCTTTCAATTGGGAAATGAAGTTTCCGAACTCCCACGCCGAACCCTTGTTTCAGAATCTACTAGGCACTTCACTTTGGGTATTAGTTGCATATCTCCTCTATAGGAAGAAGTTCTTTTTAAAAATATGACAGCGTGGGATTCAGGAACGTAATTTCCTCTCTGCCCCCAGCTCTTGTAATACGATTATGATAACTGACAATCTCAAAACCTGAATCTTACACAGGATATGGTGGTGCTGCAGCTCCATGTCTCTTCTCCATCTCTTCTTGCAACATGTGACATAAAAATGTGTGATGCAACAGCACCATCCTTGCATCACAATAATATGAGGCTGGAGTGGGGAGACTTCAGTCACAATGCCATTACATCTCACTTTGTTTAAACATTACAAGGCAAAGAGGCAGAATATAGAGAGAGCAGCAGCTCTTTGTCTCATATAGTATCTGGCTCACTCCCAAATCAGTCCCAGGAATCCAATCTCAGCACCAAGCAGCAAGACAGGTAAGGAAGTATTCTGCCAAAACAGTTTCTCATGGACACCCATTGGAATTGACAATGTATCCATTCCAAAGATCGGGGATAGGGAACTTGTGGCCCTGCAGGTGTTAGATAAATTCCAACTCCCATCAGTCCCAGCCAACATGGCCAAAGGTCAAGGATGATAGGAGCTGCAGTTCATCAACATCCAGAGTCCACATGTTCCCCACACAATGCAAAATGTTGTATTGGAGCTGGCCCCAAATATCAACAATGGTATGAACTTCTGTCATGAACCAAATACGTTGGTACTGAAGTTTAGCTGGTTTCACTGATTCTTTGTGTACTTGTTCACGTTTATCAAATGTGTGTCTCAAAGGTACAAAAGAAATAAACAAGCAGCTTAAACAGTTGATTCAAGATGTCGTTTCCCTCATTCACTGATGTACTTTAAAAGCCTATAGTTGCACATTTGCGTTTAGCAAATCTCAAGTCATGTGAAACTTGAGGACATACTTCCCTAGGAAACAGGGTTAATGTAAGGGCAGCATGTTGTCACCTCACTCTTCTTAAAAGTGAGGACTCTTCCTTTATGTTGTTGTTGCAGTATCAACCAGACCGCAGACGTCTGATATCAGCTACCTTTAGGGCTTGATGCTTTTGATAACTTTATATTAATACAGCTTGGGGCTGTAGTATCCCCCACAAGTGTTCTAGCGGTGTTACATTTACTAGTCTAGTGTATCTGGTACTCGAGGCAGAAATCTTTATTCTCCTTGCTACAATCCTATGTCAGCAGTCTACTCCTCTGACCAGAAAACAGAAGCTAATAAACTTTTTATTCATTGGTTACCCAAATCTATCACTGCCTAAAACTGATTCCCCTACCCAGGAAGCCACCATTTTTCTCCACCCATGACAAGAAATAAGTATTATTATTATTATTAATTAAATTTCTATACCACCCTTTCTCCAATGATCATAGGGCTGTTTACAATATAAAAACACAAAACTGCATACTATAATAACAAACCAAAACAATACCCCCCCCCGCACACATACAGTTTAAAAGACCACAGGTTGTTTAATTGGCCAAAGGCCTGGAGAAGAGGAATGTTTTTGTCTGGCACCAAAAGATATGTAACAAAGGCACCAGATAAGCCCTTCTGGGCAGAGTATTCCACATGCAGGGAGCCACCGCAGAAAAGGCCCCGCTGTCATGTTGCCGCCCTCTGGTCCTCTCCCATCACTTGATGTGCTACAGTTCTTTCTATGGTTGAAGGCAGGGCCTTGTTTTTATTTTGCTCTTCAGTTAAGCATGGCTAGCATCACATCACTACATTGATCTCCAGCACTGGTGAGAACCTAATTGCGCTGTCCTTCAATCAGTGCTGAAACTGCAGGATCTTAAGTGCCTTGCATAGGTCAGGGTTATGGCACTCCATGGGATTTATTTAATTTTAAAATTTTCAACCATTTATATTTAATCTGAGCTAGGGAAAATAGTGAGTCACTTTGTTTCAGCATTGTGAGGCCTCCAGAATGTCGCCACTAACTAAGACTACAGGGTAATATTAATATATTTCAAAAAAGGGAACTTTCTCTCAGCAGACTTGTTAAGTTATATCTTAATATTGTCTTGGGGTGTGCATTAATAATAAAAGATAATTAAGTGTTATTTTTTAAAAAGAAATTTATGTGCTTATACTAGTGTTTTTCAAGCTATCCAGGAATATTTTCATACGAACCTCTCTATTCAAACCCCCCTGGATATCACTGTATATTGTATGGGGGGGGGGTGTTATGGAGCATGTATTTGGCCTTGCCTGATGAGCCTCATCTAACATGAACAGAGAATAAGCTAGTGTGATCTGAGAGTGTATCGTATGCCAAACATTGTTCATGGCTGCACATTGCAGGGGGGAAATCAGGAGTTACAAGTGAGTTGTATGTCTGCCATTACTGATCTTCAGACTGCCTGATATGCTTCCAAGGAATACCAGGATTCCCTGAAACACTGTTGGAAGACCACAGGGTTATACCTGTACAGAAGCTCATTTTTGTGGAAGTTCTTAGCAAGCTTGACGCCATTACCACGCACAAGGACTTGGAAGTACCTGATCCTGCTGTGGCCTTAACATTGTGAATGGGATCCTCCCCTAGCCCCTTGTGCTATTTACTGGAGGATGACTAGGAGGGTATCATCTACAGGAATGAAGGCTGCAGCAGAGTCTTTGGCCCTGGATGACTCCTACATGTACATTGGAATGAACACACAATGGAGGAAAACTCCCATGATTAATCTGCCCACTAGACTTCTTAAGCAGGATCCTAAAGAAGGAATTGTATGTCAAGTATTACTTTTTCAATTAATGGAAAACTCTTCTTGTTGTTGTTTTTCAAATAAGGGCTTTACCTTTTATATTCAGATTTATACTAGGTTTCTTTTTTATTTGGAGTTCTCAGAGTAAAGGAATACTCAGAGTCCTAGCTCCAAATCCCAAGAGTCTGCGAGTAGCCAATTTCTGTTTGTATTCCAAAGTCATATGAAGAGTACTCTCTGGCAACCCAGCCTGGAAGAGGCTATACTGTGAATATGACAGCTAGGCAATATTTGGTTGACGATATTAGAGAAGAAGTGTATAAGTGCCTCTGAAGAGGAAATCAGCCGGACTTGACTCTAGGTAAGTGGGATATCAACAATGTTTCCTAAACCCTCCAGTTGCTGCTGTATGGAAGTTTTTGTTTGCTTGTTTAAATTTATATACCACTTAATTGTGACAAAAACATCAAAGTGGTTTACAAAATTGGGATCCTAAATCATATTATTTTCATTTTTTTAAAAACTCAGTAAGAGCAAAGGACAGTGAATGGAGAGCACAAATATTTCAAAAACAGCTGGCTGATGCTATAAGGATTCCCTGTACTTCTAACATTTCTTTTTTTCTTTTTTCCTAACATATCAAAACAGTCAAATAATCAAGGGAAACTTATTTTTTGAGGGAATATTGTAAAATATTGATTGGGGAGAATTAATACTGAAAGGGAAAATTATTTCTGAGGATCTGGCTTGGAAAGGCATTATTTGTGGGATAGGGATGTCAGAAGAGAATTTGGCAGGGAAATTAAACTGTGAAAAGAGAAGCTGTTTTCTGTATGTTTGGGTGATAATTGTGTTTGACCACTGCAGCAAAAGTACACCAAATTCATCTTAGTCCAAAAGCAGCGATCCAGATACTTCTGAAAACTTGCAAGCAGCGCAGGAAGGTAGGCCAGATACTACAAATGTATTTCAATTCTTAATGTGTTGGCTTGCTCTGCAAAATTCTAGCAATTTCTCTCTCAGGGGTGGGGAATCTGTGGGACACCAGAGGTTGCTGGATTCCAACTCCAGTATGGCCAGTGATTCGGAACTGGAATCTAAGAACATATCAGGGGTGTCACAGAGTTCCCACCACTGATGTAATATTTCTTTTTGAAAACAACAACTGATATTGTGATGTCCCTTGTGTTACCCACTTATGAAAGACCAGTAGTACACAATCCCCACTCTCTGTAACAGATTATGCCACCTTCACTTAGCCTTATCATTCTGCATACAATTCAGATTTTAATCTGAATTGATATGTTCCCTTTTAATTGCAGGGAAGAAGCAATCAAGGGCTGAAAACTAAACATTGATCATTCATAGCACGAAACTGGCACTTATAGCATATTCTGCCTGATTTGCCATTAACTTGCTGCAGTGGTCTGCTTTTTCTGCAACTGTTGGCCTGTGAATGGCCATTGAGTTGTTCAGTTCCTGCACTTTGCTGGCCAGACAAGCCATTGATAAAAAGGGACGTTGTGGTTTTGAATTGCAGACAGACCAATCAATCAGGGGACAAAGGATGAAGGCAAGTTATTAAAATTCAAACTGCATCTCAGCTTCCTGTAGAATTTTTAAAATTATTATTACAGCTAACTTCATCAGCAGTCAGAATAGACATGAACTTGCTGGCAACTGACATTTAAAAACTTCTTTTTGTGATTTACTTCTTATTTTTCTGTGTCATTATCTTTGCCTGAACACTGGGCCAATATGTGTGACAGGAGATTAAAAGTTCCAGGTCCCTTCATACTTTGTTGAAATAAAGTTTAAAATAAATTAAAATTCCTTAGATTTTTGCAAAGCATCAGAGCAGATTTTTGGCAACACAATGTTTTTAAATTGCACAGCCTTGGGGGAATCTAATATAGACTTGTATAAAAAGTATGTGTGCTTGACCAATGATATATTATCTGGTTGCCGCTAGCCTTCTAAAGTGGGAAATGGCTGTGCTGGATAAAAAACATTAAATGTGTTTTCTGGAGTCTGTTTCTCCGTAGACCCACAGCTGAGGTCAATGCAGAGCAGAAATTTTCCATCCCCTGGAGCAGCTTGCCATGAACCTGATTATATGACCATATAATGGTGTATCAGATGTATCTGTAGGTGTTGGATTAATATGCAAATACTGGAAGATTATGTTATACCTCTTTTGGTCCTATTTGCAGAGCTGGCGTCTTGCTCATTTTACAGTGTTTTTTTTAATGTCGTTTTATTTTAACAGTTCACAGTTTAGAGGTGGGGAAACCATAAAGGCTATTCCACCTCCCTTATACAAGCTGAGGCCAGAAAAACACAGTAGAATATTAGAAATACAAATGACAAAGGCAGGAATGAAATCATAAGCCACTTGCCATCACACTCTCAGGGTGCTCATGATTCTGGGTGGGGAGGTGGCAGAGGGCGAGGCTTCTCTTAGGAAAGGCAGCTGCTGACGGATCCAGATTTGGGGGCTGGACAAAGTGCCTGGTGGCCTTACAGGGTGACAGGTGACAGTGGTAGTATGGGCATATGCAGTAGCGCTGAAAGGAAAGTTTGGTGACTAGCAAGCAAAAGAGGGCGCCAACATTTTCATCTCTCCTCATTGCTCTCAATGTAGTGTCACAGTGGATTAACGGTGAATTTCAGGCTCCATTCAAGAACAACACTGGGGTTCCTCAGAAGCCAATGAAAAAGGTCAGCAATGTTCAATTAGTTAATTCAGCAAATCCTTTCCCTCTTTGATTTTATCTTAATCTTTTATCTTAATATATTATAACTTTAGATTATCACCTGTTAACAATCCAGGGAGGTGTGAGTAGGTCAAGGAAACAAGCAAATGAAGGATAAGATATGGAAAGACTGATCTGTTTTTAATTGTTTTTACCTTGTATTTTCATTTTCTATTTTCTTTCTTTCTTTTTTCTCTTATTTTTGTAATATGTTGAAACTTTAATAAATATCTTTTTAAAAAAAGAAAAAGGTCAGCAATGGCAGGGCGAGATATTAGGGCATAGGTGCCAACTTCCTGGTGCCCTGGGTGCTCAAGCACCCACAAAATTCTTCATGAAGGGACTGGACACCTGCAAATTTCAGTGTCATACACGCTGTAGGGCACCCACGGTCACAGGGCCAAGTTGACACTCCTGCATTTGTGTCCTCAGTCCTCATCTGACATGCTCAGTACTACACCACAGTGGTCTGTACAAGTTGCATATTCATAGGTTCCACATAGGTATATTTGGCTGAATGGACAAAGGCTGGGAATAGGGTCCGTCACCATGAACACAACTCTCTCCTCCATGTATCCTGCTCATCATCTAGACAAGGCTTGGATCTTAAATCAAGAACCACATTTCCTCATGGTCAACCAGGGGCCTGTGGTGGGTGGGGCCAGAGGTGAAAGGGGACAGGGCAATGGGTATGACTCCTATAATTCCATGGTAGGTTATATATTCCAGCCAAGCACAAGTTTTTTCCATACAGACAAGCAAGAGGCATCATCACTGTTCAGTAACACATTTCAGCCACACAGAAACACTCAGGGAAGGTTGTGGAACAGGGCTGGCATGGAAAGTGGGCAAGAGAGAAGGTACAGCCTAGGGAGAGTCCCAAGACCTGATGCTCCCCACCTGTATTCCCCTGTATTGGAACAGGAATAAACAAAGCACTTAGCTTCCTATAAACACAGCCTACTCTAAGCAGTCAAAATGGTGGTCTTGCCAAGTTTCAGTGGGGAGCTTCCAAACTGAATGCACAAATGCAAAGGCCTCACTCTTCCATGTTCTGCATAGGTGGGCTAGGAGAGAGATGCAAAGACAGGTTGAGGGCTGAGGCACAAAACTGGCAGCATCCCTTGGATTTGGCGAAGGAGAGGCTCCAGGTGGAAAGAGGACTGTGGCCAACTTTCCATGGACTTAATGGTTGGTGAGTTTCAATGGTCGCTATTTTTGCTTAGTGCATATATTCCTTTATGATGATGCCCCATCTTGATTGATGCAGAACAAAAAGCATACTTTCAAATTCCTGCCTTCAGCAGCAGGAAGCTGATTATCTTCCAAAACTGTCGTAACGAAAGGAAGGCAATGACTGCTAAACTGAGCAATTGCTTTTCACTGGACCCTTAGAAATCTTTGACATCCACCTCCTTATGCCATAATGAGTGTGTTAGTCTTTAAGGTACCCGAAGATTATTTTTCAGGAAAAAAAGACCAACAAAGTTGCCCTTATGGAAATATTTGGAGATTATCAGGGAAAGAAACCAATAGGAGAGTTACAGTACTTAAAAGTTGCCTTGGGCACCTTTGAAATTAAGTTGCTAGCTTTTACCATATTCATTACATTAATATCCAGCCTTTCTTTCCATCTTAGCACTCAAGGGAGCATACGCTGAGTTTCCCAGACCAGTCCCAGACCTGCTTAGCTTTAGCAAGATGGTTTTTACCCCAGCCGATGAGAAAATATTTTACTGTTTCAATGACTGGTTGGTCATTGATTGACAAGAGAACAGTTTAAATAAAGATTTAAACTGCAGTTACAACTATACCAAGGCTGCAACCCTGTGTAAGCCCTGTTGAACTCAGATTTATTTTCTAAGTAATCATGAATAGCAGATGTGGGGAACCTTATTTTTCTTCCGGAGGGAAAGGTGGGTAGAGGGCAGCTTGCCTTCCGGAAGTGCTGTCCAACACTTCCATTCCACTTGGTCTCCCCAGGAAAGGCAGGATCATGTGCTGAACCCCTCAGGTTGCATCCTACTGTTGCATAGGATGCTGCTGCATGTATTTTTTTTTATTGTACTCCTAGCTAAACTGACCATGCCAACTTCAAATCTCACATGAAAACATATGCCGTCTGGTGAAATCTTAAAAAGTATCTTTGCAGTCAAAACCAAGTGCAAATTCTCACTCCATTGTGTATATTCAGTTGAAACAGAATATGTTTTCTGTTAATATATAGGAACCCTCAAACCATGCATCGTTTATTCTACCTAATGTGCTTCTTTCAAATTCAAATAATGCAGAAGCATTTGTTGGAAGCAGCCAAGTGTGCTTTCCTTGTCCTCGTATATAAAAGTGCAAATGTTAACCATGAATTTTAAAAAGGTCACTGCAGTTGGTCAATCAGTATAAACTGGATGTAGCTTGTGGGCAGAAATGAATCTAGTCAAGCACTTAGGTCTACGGTTTCCTTGTCTCTTCCATGAGCTCTTCTTAGGCTGTGCTGTTCATCTTCCTGCTTAAAGGTCTAGTTCGTAGGAATATGGGAAGCTACCTTATACTGAGTCATTGGTCCATTTAGCCAGCATTGCCTTTCCAGATCTTCAGGCAGGACTCTCTCCCAGCCTTCCTTCGAGATGCTGGGGACAAAGTAGATGCCCTGCCATTAAGCTATGGCCCTCCCCCAATTGATCCTATGGTGGGGCATGGGACTTGTTAGGAGGCCCTTATTCCCCCCGCAGAGCTACAATTCTCAGAGTGATTTAACAATCCCCCCTCATTCAGGGGAGCTCTGGGAACTGTAGCTCTGTGAGCAGAATCAGGCTATCCTAACAACTCTGCACAACTCGGTTGTGCAAATGAGCCACAAGGGGCAGGCTTGTATACTTGCTCCCAAAGGTGAGCATTTTGCTTTCATTCTACATTTCAGTAAATGTTGAACTCTCCTCTGCACCCAGCAATGGCAGGAGCAGACTGGTAAAACCACTGGGCTTGAACAGAGAGCTGGGGGGGGGGAGTATACTTCCAGCAGAATAATAACAGTACAAAATTGATGGTCCTTAGAGCAAAACTTATTCTTTCTGTCCTGTATTCCCCTCCACTTCCCCCCATGTCCATTTATCAATCACGGAACTTTTTTTGTTTGTTTGTCAGTATAGATCTTGTCCTCTGTGAACTGTCTGTTTGTGTAATGGACGGATTGGTTCCTGCTTTGCTTCATTCAGATGGAGGGCAAGTTCAGATGCCATATGCCTCAGAGAGAAAGCAAGGCAGAACCAGAGAGGACAGAGGAGGGTTTTAGAGGACCTCTGGCTGCTCTTTTCAGTTTTATTGTTAGATCCATCCATGGGTGACAGTTGTATGTGGTGAGGGTGAGTTTAAAAACAACACTACCCCAATTTTGTTTTAGCATAATGGAGAATGAAAAGAAAACATTAATGAAGTGCATGTGTGTTTTGCTACAACAGGCCAAGGCTACTGCTGTCACAAAATGGCACAATTACATATGATTTAAATCCTACTGAGATAGATTCATACCTCATACTTCACACAGGAATTGGGGAACATTTTCTGTTAATGTTGGCTGATCCAGTCCCTTTGGTTGGCCACGGTTGCAAGTTCCACAGTCGCACTTGGTCATTTGATAACTGGTTTTCAAATAGCCCTTTAAATAAACATCAGAAACTCACTGGTAACTTAAGACCAGGCCTTCCCACTGATTCCCTGGAACCAACTGACCAGTTTGGATCTCTTCTTTCAATAACAGTCTGTCGTTGCCCTGACAACGCTTGGGCCCAGGACTCTGGCTTGCCACTCCAGGTGAAGCTGCTGATGCAGTGAAACAGAGTGTATTAATATGCTCACGATGTCAGTCATTTCCCCCAAATGACTGAACAATTTAGCCATTTTATTAAACCAGTGAGTGAAATAATGATTTTGTGAAGTGATTTAATTTCCGTCATTTCATCAAAAGTATTGGTTTCACAAGGTTACTTTCATGGGGAAGGGCAAAATCCATTCCTCAGTTGTGTGGAAACCTTCCCCACACCCACCGTGCACAATGTCCCAAACACCCTTCAGCCCCACCCTCTTTCCCAATGCAAGACGTCGATCCCCATGCAGATCCCTGCTTGGGTGTGTGTGATGACCTACTCTTCTCACCCAGACTTCATCTGTTGAGCATACAGTCCATGAAAGATAAACATTCATGCTGCTTACAATATAAAACTTGAATATAAAATTGTAAGACATGCACTGCAACATTTTTACATGCAAATTTGAAATATGTGAGTAGCCCTCCCCACCAGGGTTTGGGTTGTGGAGATGGCTAATATTTACATGTACCCTTGAACCTATCTAAACAATCTTGCAGCATTGCTAGTGAGGGCTGAGGATGCCTATAACACAGGTTTTAGTTGTGCCAGGAAGTTCCCTTGACTTTTTAAGATAATGTCATGTTGACACACTGGATCAAATCCTTCCAAGGTGGTTTTATGCGATATGGTATGCTGACATTACCCATGCTCCCTTAACTGAGAGCAACTTGTGGGTGTGCAATAGGTTTCCGGCCACATAATCTTCTGAGCAAACATAATGCTCCTTCTGCAGGTTAATCTGGGTTTTTTATATATATAAAAGCAGCACAAATGTCAGTGAATCTGAATAAATTACCTGTCGAAGGAAAGAGCCACCACTTCTCGGATTTATTAATGTTCTTTTAGCACAGAGGCTTTGAACTTTAACAGATATATTGCAAAGCTCAAAGTCCTAACTGCAAACTTGTACAAAATGCAAAAAAGACATTAAAATAATTCCTAATTAAGAAAATCAACCTGCCCAGTTCATGTGTTTTACAAAAGGGAAGAAGAAGAAGAAGAAGAAATTTTAATCCCCTAATGATCTTTATGTGGGCCTGGGGCCCTTGATGCCAGCCAGATGTCAAGCGTGGCTGTACATCTTCTGAGACAGTGTAGCTGGATTCTTTAACCTTCTGGAAATGATCAAGGGAAAGCTGGTGTAACATAATGGCCAAGTTTGAACTGTGAGCCAGGCAGTCCTTGGGTAAAATCTCACCTGACATGTCCTGTAGCAGACCTTACCCTCCATTAAAGTGGTAGAATTTTATCACTTTTTTTTTGTTTGTGGAGAAATTTTCTACATCAGACCACTGGGTCCCACCAAAGGGGTCAGGATTCCACCCCATGTTCATTCAGTGATCCTGATTCTGTGTTTTTAAATTTAGCACGTGGAGTTTTCAGCATCACTCATATCTCCATGCCAAGGAAATAGCAAACCCACTTTGACCTGTTTAACTTCTGTTAGGTTTCTGTTAAAGGTGCAGGGCCAATAAAATGAAGGGAAAGTCAAAATGGGTTGCGCTGCATTCCTGGTGTGGTGTGTCCTCTGAATATAATATAATAATATAATATAATATAATATAATATAATATAATATAATATAATATAATATAATATAATATAATATAATATGATATAATATGATATAATATGATATGTGTGTAGATACAGCAATGTATACTGATTTCTCAAGTCCTTATTTTGTGCAATGTTTTAATAGTCTGGGAAATTGCCTTGATTACATTACAGTTCAGATGCTGGGGAGAAATGATGAATTCGCTCTCCCTATACATTCAGATCAACTTTGGACGCCCCCATCTGGGATCCTTCACCATTTGAGGTGAGCAAGGGCAACACAAGAAGAGATTCTTATTAGGGGTGGTAACCCTCTTGCAGAATGTTCTCCCCAGGAAGATTTCCGTACCTTTTAACCTTTCTATTAGACAAACCCCATTTAATTCTCCCAGGCCTTTTAATGAACTCTTTTTAATCCTTGATGGAATAAAATTTTAATTGAGGCTCTTTTTAATCTCTGTGTATTTTAAATCTTTTGTTAGTGTTAATACTGCTGATCTCTCTTTATTGATTGCATTGGAGGGGGCCGAGGTTTGTAAACCTGCTGGGATGTGTATGTGTTGGAGGCCAGATAAAAATCCACATATGTGTGTTGTAAAACAAGGGGTTTTTTTGTCCGCTTGGGTATTTATGCCATCTACAACACTTTGTGCTGAGAACAGGAGGAAGCAGGAGCGTGTGGTTTGTTTTTCCACGCGCTACTAGGTTTGTACAATCACAAATGTGATTCCCCCGTTCAAAGGTAATTTCTCTTCTTGTAAAAGCTGAGTGAAGGAGGCAAATTAAGACCTGCAAGGCAAGCTACAGTGCACCTAATGTTTTATTGTGACACAATTGTTTGTTTCTTTGCTTTTGAGTTGAAGATGTAGGGCATAGACTCTTTCCTGCCCCCACCAGCCAGCTGAATCCATCAGTGGAGGTATTTTCCTATTCCTTCCAGCTGCCTGGCCTGCTCTATGCCTTTAACAGCTTTTTGATGGGAGGAAATCAGCAGGTGAAGCTCCACAGCTTGGAAATAAACATTAACACCTCCTGATGTCTGCCAAAGAGACAGCTACAGTGCTTTGTAGAAAGTTGGCAGCTGTAGCTGCCACTGACTCTTCCCAAATCCAATCAGATGCCATTAGTGAGGAACAGGAGGAGTAATAAAATCACAGCAATGTGACCATTGCCTTTTACTTTAGTCAAACTCACAACCTAGGCTGACTGGCTTACATATATCGAGCATTATTGGGTCTTTGACTGAAGATTCCACTCTATAGATTTGCAAAGATTTGACTGTACAGATTTGCATAGATTCTATTCTCAGGTGATAGAAGCAGTTGGTTTTTAAACAGACTGTAAATTGAGAGAATTCACTGGTACTGGACAGCCTGGCTGTATGTGCTGTGGGAAAAGTTTCTGGGAAGGAAAACAGCATTTTTCTTTTCTTTTGACAAAAAGAGGAGCTATTTCTTGTTTTTCTTTTTGGTGTGTTTAGGTGGTGGGTGGTGGAAGTACAGCCAGCAGGACACAGACTTCTGAAAATAACCTTGAAAAGTTGGGATAAGGGCTGCCTGTTCTCCTGGGCAAACATGATGAATAATAGTTTCATATGAAAATTCCTCTTGATGGAGAATCATTGGCAGGTAAATTGGTTTCAATTGAGTAGGTTTCCCAAAATAATTCCCACAATGCATTGCATTAATGCTGAGGATCATATGATGCTATTTTTAAAAATTGTATTTCATGAAACATAGCACAAAGAAGAGTGGATATGGTTTTATGTCCCATGTTTGCAAGGTCAAGTAAACCAATGGGCATCTTATGATAACTGCTACTCAAATGAAGTCCTGGTAGTCTGTCCCTACATATGCTCCCAGGAGCACACCAAATATGTACAGAAACATGCCATATGCCAGCACAGTGCCAGGATCTGCTGGATCCCAAAGCCTAAGGTGGATGGGATCTTCTCAGAAGAGGAAGCAGTCCCAGTGCTTGCTCTAGCCCCCAGTCTCTCTAGCCCCCAGTCCCAGTGCTTGCTGGGATTATGATTTTGCATTCCTTAGCAGATATTTTGGAATAGTCATTGCAGAAGAACACATCACCCTTGGGCTCAGCTGGATCTGCTTTCTACAGCTGCATATGAAAGGTTCAAATAAAGCATAAACCCCGATATCTATAATCTCTTTCTCAACTTTCAGTGACTATTGGGTATTTCAATAATGGGGACCAGTGAGGCTCTGAGTCTGCTACATTTCCATATGTGGAAAAATATGTTTGGCTCTGAGGTTGGGAAAGAGGAGAACAGAAGGGGCCTAAAACAGAGCAAAACATTCAAATTAGAAATGTTATCTTGATGCTGTCCTCTGAGAACAAACTAAAACCTCTCTTTCTGTATTGGTTTTAGTTACTATATCTGGAAATATGCCACTCCCTTTCATTATATTAAAACAGGCCTGATATAACCTCTCTCTCCCCCTCCCCAGCCCCCCTTTATATATGCTCAGACCCCACCCCCACCACCAGTTTTTGAGGAAGCCTTGCCTGAAAAGCTGACAACTCACAGAGAGACCTATTATAGCTTTAATTACTTGAAGTCAACGCACAGGAGAGGAAGATGTCGTCATTTTAAGACTTTGCATGTCTAAGTGCATTGCCAGGAAGAAGTAGAAGAAATGGAACGAAAAAGCTGCAATGATGATTTATACGTCTTGGCTTAAACTCAGGTAAAAAGACACAACCCAAACTCCATTGATATCCAGCATCTGTTCACGGGAATTCTTTTGTTTCGGATCCAAGTCTGACTTGTTGTATTATCATACTGACTGGTACAGTGCTACAGAAACACAGAAGGTAGATACAGTAGTGATGCTCACAGCACAGCAATTGTTTCCATGCTGCAAGGTTGTATTGCTGCAGTCTAGGGAAAGAAATAAGAGACAGCTACACCATAGATAATACGCATAGCTTGACTAAACAATTGGGGTAATTATAGTACCAAAACATTAACCTTCCAGTACTTTTTTGTTGGCTTTATTCATTTCTACCTGGGTCTACTCTGGTAGCCAAGTATCAATAGATGGAATGATATTAGGGCTTTCTCAATATTTTGCAATATTTATGCTTGCAGAATAGAACCTTTTTTGGGAGCAGGGACCTACACATTTTATGAAACCAATAAGTACAGAGGGACCTTGGGTTACATACGCTTCAGGTTACATACGCTTCAGGTTACAGACTCTGCTAACCCAGAAATAGTGCTTCAGGTTAAGAACTTTGCTTCAGGATGAGAACAGCAGCAGGAGGCCCCATTAGCTAAAGTGGTGCTTCAGGTTAAGAAAAGTTTCAGGTTAAGAACAGACCTCTGGAACGAATTAAGTAATTAACCCGAGGTACCACGGTACAGTTAATAGATCCAGCATAAGGTTCAGCTGCCCCACTTAATTATTCTGATGTATCCCTGGCAATTTATTATCATCATTTTGGGGGGGGGTGCTTTTCAAAAATGATGTAGGCATGAGTTTCTGGTCTTCAGTTTTTAGCTTCTTCCCCTGATCTAGCCAAGCATGGGGAACTCCCAGCTACTATCAGCCTTAGCTAGCATGGTTCAAGGTGATGGAAATTCTAATAGCATCTGAAGGGCCAGAGGATCCCCAATCCTGGTATAAGCTGAGAGCTCATATGCTGTAGCTCTTGAGGTTTTTTCTTAACTGTTGATGCCCTGTTGTAGGACTGTTATGTTTTGCTGGTTTGTCTTTGACTGAAATGCATGCTCTTTGCTTATAAAGCAAGCCATGATGGGCTATGGCAGAACAAAAACCAAGGCAGCTTTCAGCAAAATATAGGGGTGGTGGTGGATGACATTAAGGCAGTAGAATTGGGGAAATTTCCTTATTTTTGTCTGCAACATGCAGTAGTGTGTTAGCTTGGTGTATATTGCACCAAAGCATTTTATACAATATTTTATCCAAAGTAGTATGTACAATTCCCCAGTTTCAAATGATTTGATGGCAATTCCACAGTAGGGGTACATTTATTTACAGGTGTATATATCCCTGATAAGATGGCTTCTTGAGTGATTGGGTCTCATGTTTTTGCTGAGAGTTGCAGATGTGTACAGTATAAGTTAGGGAAATATTATCAGTGGACCTGTGTGCTGTTTCGCAGATGAGAATAGGGGGTGCAAACCATTTTGCTGGGGCATGAGTGAGAGAGTGTCAGCTGTGTTGCCATACCATCAATCAATGGTTTTAATTACTTACATGATTGAATAATAAAAATCCTCACTGCTGAATTGATTTCTTGGCCTGGCTAATGCCTGCTTTATGCTGAAGCAATTTTTCACCCAAGCCAAATACTGTGTTATCAAACTGCAGGGATTGTTTTCATATAAAGACTCAGAAAGGGAGGGGAAATGGGCAATGAGAACTCTGCACCACAGTGGCGTAGTGTGGGGGGTGCAGGGGGGGCCCGGCCGCACCGGGCGCAACATCTGGGGGTTAGGGTTAGGAGGCGCAAATCCACGGGTTAGGTGGCGCAAATCCACGGGTTAGGGGGCGCAAATTACTTGCCTTGCCCCGGGTGCTGACAACCCATGCTACGCCACTGCTGCACCAAACTGATGTGGAAATGGGCTGAGAAGTAAGCCCAATACAGACAGTCCCTGACCAAATACAGAGTTTTAACAGCACAGAAGCATCAAAACTGGAAGATTTCCCACATGCCTGGCAAACAGCAAGTGAGTCTGAAAACATCCAGAACTTGCTGAGATGCCTCACAAAGCATGACTAGTGGTGTCATCACAATGAGCATGTGACAATGTTGGCAGCTTTGGAGGAAGTCCATTTATGCAGGGCACAGCTTTTATGTCTAGAGGGACATGGCTAATATATCTGCATGTACAGAGATCAGTTTATATATATGCACACTGCTGCGGAAAATATGGGAAAAGAGCAGGGTTGGCTGAGCTGCCCCAACACTGTTACCAAGAGGAGTATGTAACAATGCCATTACAGGCAATTGTCTTGGTTATATGCTGAAGCCTTAGATGATATACGTTAAACTGTGAGGCTTGCTTCAGCCTGTTGGAATGTGAATAGATGCTAGGTGAGGGTATATTTATTAGACACTATCCTTCCTTCCTTCCTCTCGTTTGTGAGTTCAGCAGAGTGCCATCCCTTTGCAGCTTAAAAGGTAAGCTTAGATAGGCTAGTCTTAGCCTTTTAGTTTAAGTAATCAAAAAAGTTTTAAGGACGCGGGTGGCACTGTGGGTTAAACCGCAGAGCCTAGGGCTTGCCGAACAGAAGGTCGGTGGTTCGAATCCCCGCGACGGGGTGACCTCCTGTTGCTTGGTCCCTGCTCCTGCCAACCTAGCAGTTCGAAAGCATGTCAAAGTGCAAGTAGATAAATACCAGTAGGTACCGTTCCGTGTGCTGCTCTGGTTTGCCAGAAGTGGCTTAGTCATGCTGGCCACATGACCCGGAAGCTGTACGCCGGCTCCCTCGGCCAGTAAAGCGAGATGAGCGTCGCAACCCCAGAGTCGGCCACGACCGGACCTAATGGTCAGGGGTCCCTTTCCCTTTACCTAATCAAAAAAGTTTTAAGGCAGGCTGAATTATCTTGGTATTTTCCCCTTTTTGCCCCCTTAAAACAATAATCACAGAGTCTTGTAAAAGATAAAAATAACATTTATTCACTCAGAACACTTGTTGAAGAGTTACAGACACAGCAGCTTTGTTCAGGCAGGCTTAAAATGGTAATTCAGTTATAAAGACATACTTAAGTCTAGCTTAAAATGCAATCTGAGCATTTAGCTCAGACTCAGTAGATAGTCTCACATTTCTGGCTTGGTGGAAAGTGACGAAAAAGAGGCAGAGTTTGTGCCCAGGGAAGTAGGAGAATATATAGATAATCATGGGATTATCTAGCACATGGGTAGGCAAACTAAGGCCCGGGGGCCAGATCCGGCCCAATGGCCTTCTAAATCTGGCCCACGGACGGTCCAGGAATCAGCATGTTTTTACATGAGTAGAATGTGTCCTTTTATTTAAAATGCATCTCTGGGTTATTTGTGGGGCATAGGAATTCGTTCATTTTCCCCCCTTCAAAATATAGTCCGGCTCCCCACAAGGTCTGAGGGACAGTGGACCAGCCCCCTGCTGAAAAAGTTTGCTGACCCCTTATCTAGCAAAACATGAATTGTTGGTTTGACTAAATATCTGACACTGCCTACCTTGGGCATCAGAAGAGGCGCCTGTGCTGGATGTTTTCAAGGCGGCACTTCTGCAATAAGCATAATAGTTTCTATGGTCTGCAGCTATTACTGGCGGAGGGCATCTGTGTTCCTGCACAAGCCACGCCCCCTTAGGCTGCTCCTGCTGCCGCAATCACTGTAGCTGGATGCATTAAGCAGTACTGGCTGGCAGAGTGCAGGAGTACAGCGGCAGCAGCTGGCGCCCCTCCCCTCCCTACGGGTCCTCCTTCACAGCCTGCCCTTCCCCACATCCTTTCACCACTTGCGGAATTCTGGACTGTGTATAATGTAGTGAGAAGCCGTGGTGCCCTAAGGGTTTTAGTGATGGTCCTAGCATGTTGGGGGCAGTTGGAGATTATGGTGTGTGTGTACACACATATAGGAATGTTATTGTCTAAAACCAACACAAAGTTATGCTTACTTAAACCCATTTGTTTCAATGGGCTTTAATGAAGTGTAGGTCTGTTTTGGATTTGGGTCTGTTATCTTCAAAAAAAAAAAAAAAAGAACCACACAAATAAGGCCTTGCTAGTCATCTTCTTCTTTTCCTCTTAAGACTAAGATATGACCTGGTTGCAGACAAGTATTCTCTCTTTGTTTTTAATCATCAGAGCACCATATATTTTAACGGGTGCCTTTTAGCATGGCTGTGGATTTTTTAAAGGCAGTCTAATCTTTTATTGATTAAGTTTTTGAAACATATGGTGAAGAATGTAAATCAGCTTCAAGAAATAATAGAAACCACTGCGTGTTAACTTACAGGTTAGTCCCCTATAAGTCCTCAGTCTGATATTTTTATACAAATTCCTATAGTATCAAAATTAAATTTTATTCCAGAAGGTGTTATCTTTCCTTTATGAACTTTATGTTCGTGGACATAAATAATATTAATGTTAGCTCTGTTCCTCGTGGATTTTACCCATTAGTTAGACTGAATTCCTATTTCTGTAAAGGGAAAAAAACCACAGCCATTTCATGTACAGTCATACCTCGGGTTGAAGGAGCTTCGGGATAAGTATTTTTGGGTTGCATGCTGCAGTGACCCGGAAGTAACGGAGCATGTTATTTCCGGGTTTCGCCACTTGTGCATGTGCAGATGGTCAAAATGACGTCATGCGCATGCGCGGAAGTGGCGAGTCGCGGCACGCACAGACGTGCGGATGAGGGTTGCTTTCGCTTCTGGATGCAAACGGGGCTCCGGAACGGATCCCATTCACATCCAGAGGTACCACTGTATATGCAATCATCACTTAATTTCTTCACACTTCATTGCTCTGTGCTTTGGTTACAATTCAACACCAAATTGGAGCTCTTTGGAATTGTTGGCGTGACGAAAGCTAACTGAACTGGATTGTGGCCCACATCACTGAGAGCTTAGGTCATGACTAATTTGTGACCTAAATTCAGCTGACTTAGTCTGGTTCCAACCCTACTGTAACTGAAAAGGACTAGATCTAAACTGCCGTCAGGGGATATGAGAGCCAGTGTGGTGTAACGGTTAGAGTGTTGGACTGGAGACTGGGAGACGAGGGTTTGAATCCCCACTCAGTCATGAAGCTCTCTGGGTGACCTTGGGCCAGTCACCATCTCTTAGCCTAGCCTACCTCACAGAATTATTTTACATTATGTAACGTCAAATTCATTTCTATAGATTGAATAGATATGTCACATTATTATCCATAGTTGCTAATAACCTTCTATATGCTGTATAAACTTGTTTCAGATATCAATATATTTGTCCAAACAAAGTCTACTTCTACAGTGGTACCTTGGTTGTTGAATGGCTTGGCTCCCGAAAACCGCAAACCCGGAAGTGTTCTAGTTTGTGAATGTTTTTTGGAAGCTGAATGTCCGACATGGCTTCCACGGCTTCCGACTGAGTGCAGGAAGCTGCGACTTGGTTTTCGAATGGTTCCAGGAGTCGAACGGATTCCTGGAACGGGTTAAGTTTGACAACCAAGGTATCTCTTCATATGTTTGCACTCAAAACACCTTCTATTTTATACTAGGATTTAAAATATATTGTTTTGAACATCTACCCCACTAACTAGCCTGCTAAGACTCTCAAGGCAGCTTACAACAATAAAAAACATGCCTAAAATATCAGTCAAGGCTATAAATACTAAGTCCAATAAAAACTAGGAAATCAATAAAATAAAACAGCAATAAGGCCTTAAAACCTTTACAGTAAAAATAATATATATAGTGGTCTGCTCAGTCATAGGCTTGGCAGAACAATGTAAGTTTACTGGTTTCTTAAAAGGTTCCTAGAGTTTGGGTTTGGCACAGTTACTTTAGTTGCACTTGCCTGTGTCTCTGGATGGCAGTTGTGTGGACACTGCTGATGCCAAACATGGGGTGGGGCCAGAAACACACTTTGGCACACTTTCCCTGCGGCCAACCCATTTTCTCCCCAACAATCACTTCAGAAAGGGAGGGCTCATTTAATGCTGCTGACCTGAGTGGGGTGGATGGCAGAGAAAGCATAGCCAGAGCTCCATCCACACTTCCAGTGTTTGATTAGTTGTAGGGAACAGCAAATGAGCATCAAGTTCTTTGGTCTCAATTCCCCTTCCCCAGTTCTGTTCCTTGTGGATTCCCACTCCCCAGGTTCCTTCCCAATTCCAAACTCTGATGTCCACAAACTGAAGTAGTTTTTGTTAAGGGTGCTGAGAGTTTTAAGGAGCAGGGCTAGCCCAAGACATTTTGGAACCTGAGGAGAACCACAAAATGTTGTGTGTCCCCCTTCCTGCCAAGAGTGAAGATCTACATCAGGAACAAGGAGGAAAAAGATCTACATTGCAACAAGGTTGGGAGGCAGGCATGCCATTGGGGAGGGGCGAGGGCCCCCCCCCATTAATATATTTTTTTTCAAATTCTGCAGCAGCCTGACATCATGTACACATGCTGAAGTCGCGCTGCCCTGGTCCCCCTCAACCGGTGTGTTTGGTGGGAGGACAGCAGCAGTGTTTTCTATTCACCCAAAGGCCACTGTAGAGGCAATGAAGCACGTGAACGTAAGCGGGTACTCGCTTGGTGCTAAATAAGGATCAGGCAGACTCAGTAATGGAGAATAAGAAGGTGAGGTTTATTGCCAGGCAATAAGGACCCAGTTTGGAATCTCTTCCAAAAGGAACTGGGACCCCGATTGACAGAAATCCAGAGGTCTTTATACCTGAGCAAATCACAGCAAATCATAGATCATGAGACAACCATGAGGGATTCACGATATTGTCAGCAAGAATCAGCCAATTAGCAAGCTTCTTGCCATGCTTCCAGCTCCTGGTCAAGCACGGAGTTCTAGTTCTGCTTTCCGATGCTTGCAGTGACGCTTTGTCTAACCTCTCCCCTAGTTATAGCAGGACAGGGAGTTTGGAGATTTTGTGGTTTTGCTCTTCCTGTTCTGTGGATTAATTTAGCCTGTATCTGAGGGGATTTTGTACCAGTATCTCTGATTCACGTCTTCCCCTTGTCCAGGGTACACGGATGTTTGTAGGGGAAAGGTCGGCTCCTAATTTTGCTGTTCCAAGCAGTTTGCAGTTAGCTAAGGCACAGCTTCCCTTTGATTCAAAATGGATTATAAAATACTGTAAGCCTTGATTATGTGTAAGCATATATGAATATATATTGAATATATTGATTACTGATAACTGATTATATGGATAGCATAGGGGTAGCCCTTCTTCCTTGCCTCAGCAGCATTAGCATTAGCAGGCCTCCTGAGGAAACGGCCAATTCATACCATGGTATGTATTCCTTGGAGGCTGGATCTGCTGCCCCTGTGCATCCTGCCGCCCGAGGCAGTCGGCTCACCTTGCCTCATGTGGGTGGGCTGGCCCTGGTAATGAGACGCACATTCCCCTCACAGAGCTACAAATTGCAGAGTGGCTTAATGATCCCTCATTCTTCACAGAGAACCCTGAAAATAGTAGCTCTGTGAGGGGAATGGGAGCCTCTCAACAACTCTCAGCACTCTTAGCAAACTTTGGTTCACTGGATTCTTTGGGGGAAGGCATGATTCTTTAGAGTGGTGTGATACTGCTTTAAATGTACAATGCAGATGGGACCTGCCTGTAAAGACTCAAGGGCAAAATCTCATCTGGTATGCCTTATACCAAGTTCATCTTGCCCTTAATTCTGTAACCCTCTAGACAGGGGCAGAGGAAGGGGGTGCGGTGAGGGTGGGTTGCCCCGGGTGTCACCACTGAGGGGGGGTGACAAAATGCCAGGTGGCATTTACTGAGGGGCCTGCAGTGTGCCTGAGCCACACGTCTCTCCTGGGAGTGATGCAGTGGCTTAGGCGCCCTCCGGCTCCGTGCTGCCCCAAACAGCCCACCCCCCCACCTGTAGGGTGGCTTACTGGGAGGAGGCAGGCAGACTGGCCCCACCCCTGGGCACAAGGCATGCGCACCACCCCAGGTGCCCGATCGGCTTGCTCTGCCGCTGCCTCTAGAGAAGCAGAAAATGAGATTTCTCTCTTGTGGTTGCAGAGTTATTTGTTTTTAGCAGTCACAGTGTACTCAGCACTGCTTGGGTGAGGCATAAATTTACATGTAACATTACCTCATGGAATACCTAAGTTTTTTTTAAAATGAGCTCGTTACCTAAGTGGTTTAAGAAAAAACAACAACAACAACAACAACAACACGTCACTTAAAGACATTTTAAGCCTCTGCCCCACTTGGCACATTTTTAGTCCTCATCCCACTATTCTTTCCATAGAGCCAAATATATTTGTGAGTGGCTTTTCCACACCTTAACTTCTTCCCCCATACAGAAGTGCGGTGAGGAAACCTAGTCAGTTTGACCAGTACGGATGTCTCTCCTTTTTCACCTGACAGCATCAATTTCACTGAAGAACACAGTGGTGTCAGTGCTAAAGAGAAGGAATGCTAAAGGAAATTTCATTTGTTTACTTATTCCATTTCTGTCGCACTCTTTATCAATTCATAATCCCAGGGTGGGTTTAACATGAAATATAACGGTAATAAAATACCACAAACAATAAAGCTTAGCAACAAAAACAACATTTTAAAACCTCTTGTTAAAAGAGCAGGCAAACTTGGCAGTGTGTGGGCAAACCCAAAAAAGATACTTGTGGGATTGTATCCGAATCTATATGGGCTGGAGAAAAGGATGGTGACATTTAAAGTGGGAAAAGAGCACTGTAAATAGCAGTATGTAATGTGCATTGAGTTAAAGAGGAGGAAGATTCCTTAATGATAATTAAAGAGCATATGTGACTTGGTGTAGATGTTGGAGAAGTAACAAGTATGTATTTCAAATAGCTATTAGTAGTGAGTATGAAGTATATGAGCAGAGTGTGTCTATAAAATGGTAGTTTGTGGTGCATTTATGTAATCCAAGTGATGCTTAGGGTTTTTTTTTTTTTAGATTATCAAAGGATGCACATTTGAATCCCCACAAGGATTCATCATATGGATGCTCTCTGTATTCATCCCTAAATGAGCTAGTGGTGTTTTCTGTTCACAGCTACCTCATGCAACTGTTTGGCGGTAGTAATGCTTCCTATGCAATTAGTCTTCATGAGTTCTGGTGAACACAGTGACAATCCCTCTTGCTAGATCAGGATGAATGCATGTTTCTTATGGTCATAAGCTGTGGGAGCCAAAATATGATTGTTATTCCATAAACATCTAACTGTACAGGTTTCAGGTCAGGTTTATTAGTTCTGCCTCAAAAACCTAGAGACAATACAATAACAATAAAGGGATTAACATTTTAATGAGCCACAGCAAATGCTCATAAATGGAATTTTTTGGCATTGGATGAACCAATGAAAATTTATTTTGGCAAGGTATTTAAGACAAAACTGAGTACATTACAGCAATGTAAGGAAATTCCTCAGCATGTTGCACTGCAGTTATCATGCTGCACAGCGAAGTCTGTGATCAAAATTAGCAAGCACCTATTAACAGCTTCAGCGTTTAAAACACAGCATCATACAAGGCAACTTGTGTAATTTTTAAAAAGAAAAGTACAATGATTTGATTGATCTGCACTCACAGTGCAGAAATAAATGAGTCCTCAGGTCATTTAATGAACTAGTGTGAATTTTCAAATCCTTATTCATCCATGAAGCTCATAGGCAGACCTTGGGCCAGTCACTATCTTACAGCCCAGCTTACTTCACAGTCTTTTTGTGAGAATGGGGAAGAAACCCATACAAGCTATCTGAGCTCCTTGGAGGAAGGGTGAGATACAAGTGTGATTAGTTATAGAAAGCAGCCTACAGAAAAATATCAGATTTCATTCCTGGGGTTTTTTTTGCGGGGACGGGGATGGGACACATTACATTGTTGTAGAATTAAGCAATGGGTTTTGTTCTTACAAATAAAATAAATGAGGGCTGCCATTTCACAATATTGTGCTAATTTTAAAAATATTTCTTTACAATGCTTCAGTTCAAAGAGTATAACATTTTAAGGACAACCTGAGATGATACTCTTATGGTTCTCAACAATGTACACAAGTTAGAATTGGGAATCCCTATCACCTCATAAAGGGTACCTCCAGATGGCCTGTTTAATGACATTTCATACTGATTTGTTTGTGCAGAGACAAGGTGACAGCTATTTAATGAGCAATCACTTGGTTTATATCTGGGGAGGCTAGACGACATCACAGAAAAGCAGGTTTTATTTTCCTTGAATTTCCTCATTACTTTCCTTCAAGCAAAAAGTCCCATCTTCTGGGAAAGTCATGCAATAAACCATAAATTCGTAACCCAAATTTGCTGGCATATGATTGAACGCCACCCCAGAATAACAACAGTCTGGAAGCACTTAAAGTTCTTCTGATTTACTGAGGGTGAAGAAGAGACTCCAAAGATTGTGATGAGATGACAAGGAGGGACTTTGGCTTTGCAATGTCAAAAGGATAGGCTGCTTTCAAGGAAATTGGATGGATTTCGAATGTTTCCTTGCAGTGAGTAGACACCAAAGGAATTGTGCAGGTGTTGTGGTGTAGGAGTGAGGGAAGAGGAGCAACTTGGCTGCATGGGGAATATGGTGGAGCTGGTAGCGCCAAGCCAGGTGGACGGAGACCCACGAAATATTTGCTGTCTCTCCTAAAGGGTGGGAAATAGCAGTTATTCATTTGCACATATGGAATCATTTCAGTGTATGCATACTTAAAACTGTCTGTTTACTGACAGCGAGAATTACTTTAAAATGCTCAGTTAGCCTGACTACTAAGGACATTTTGAATGAAAATAATTCTTCTCGCTAGAATGATTTCCCTTCTACTACAATACATTTCCTTTCATTGTCTTTTTTCCAAGTCTCTGCTGAAAAGATTGAACCCATCTGTTCTATTACTGTTGTCTCATCTTTCCTTAGCAAGATATTATTTATCACAAAACGAGTTACAGTGTGACAAAGAGTTTGTCAAAATTCAATGATGAGTCCTAATCGATAGCGCAGCCTTCATATCTCAGAGTAGGGGGAGGAACTCTCCCCTGTGACAAACCAATAATGAAACATTAAAAACTATCCCCTGTTTAGATTCCCTGAGTAATTCCACCGAATTTTCTGCAATCACCCCCCCCCCCTTTTAAGCACACTTTTATTCTGTTTTCTTTCTTTCGTGGCTCTCAGGGCAGTGTAGATGGGGGCCCTTACTGGTCCCTCCATGCAAGTACTGTGACCAGATCCAAAACTGCTTGTCATCATGAAAGTTGCTTTGTTGTAGGACTTGTTTAAAATGTGGTCTTGAGGTATAAATTGTAGGGAAATAACTACATAACCATGAGCACAACCATGAACCCCAGATCTGCTAGGCATGAGGATTGGGTGGATAGCCCCTTCACTGATGATGTGATTTTTTTGTGGCGGCGTAAATGCATGTTGTGGCAAGTTTCCCACCCATTACATCTATGGAAAGCTACAATGGCATAGATCTTGCGGTGTTTTTGCTGGTGCTAGCCACGGTTTGGCTTGGGAATGGGGTGTTCTGGAAGCAGACGCAGCCTTGGATTTGCTGGATCCAAAGCCTCTTCATTCCTCCAATGGGCCCCCGTATTGGGTTCCTTACCGACTCTAGCCTGAGGCTAGCACAGATGCTCCCCCATTTCCTCTCTCTCAACGGTGAGAGAAAGTTGAAAAACAGTGGTACCTCGGGTTACAGACGCTTCAGGTTACAGATTCCGCTAACCCAGAAATAGTACCTCGGGTTAAGAACTTTGCTTCAGGATGACAGAAATCGCGAGGTGGCGGCGTGGTGGCAGTGGGAGGCCCCATTAGCTAAAGTGGTACCTCAGGTTAAGAACAGTCTCAGGTTAAGAATGGACCTCCAGAACGAATTAAGTTACCAAGGTACCACTGTATGGGCAAGAAACACCCAAGCCATCCACCATGGTTGGTGTAAGACAGCAGAGCTTTGGGTCATCTGCTACTTCACCAGCCCACTTAAGTTTGCTTTGCACATCATTTAAATTTCTTCTGGGGGCAACCCAAACTTGAAATAAACATTAGGCCTGAGGCCTTATTCAGCTCAGTATAATCTCTGGCATGCTATTTTGCTAAATTGTGTTTTCAGGCAGCAAAATGTCTTGGGCTGGCCCTGGTTATGGTAGTTTAAAAAGTTTTGGGATGAAAAATTCTAGGACCTTGTCTAGAGCTCAAGACTTGTTGGCACCTGAGGCGAACCACAAAATGGCACTCCCTCTCCCACCAGGGAAGAAGGGGTAAATGAATAGCTACATCAGGAACAAGTGGTGGGGGGATAAAGATCTACATTGGGAACAAGAGTGGGAGGGGACTCACAGTACCTCCTATTGGCCAAGAGGCCACTGTAGAGGTGGAACTGTGGGGGCAGGGAGAGGTCTGATCACCAAGGAGTGCACTGCAGCTATTGTTGCCACTACGGCAGCAGCAGTGCATTCATTGGTGGCTAGATCTGCTGCCTCTGTAGAGCCTGTTGCCTGAGGAGGTCTCCTCACCTTGCCTCATGGGTGAGCCAACCCTGCCTCAGCCCAAATGTATTGGTCCCCATGACTTTAAAAAGCCTTTTCATTTGTTTCATTCATTTTTTGTTTTAAATGATATTTATTAAAAGTTTAACAATTACAAAAAAGAGGGGGGAAAGACAATAAAGAGTTACAATACATAAAAAAAATAAAAAGCAGAATAAAAAACAATACAGCACAGCAATAAAAAAGAAACAAAACAGACAAAACAAAACCATTTAAAAACCAAAAACATTTAAAAACACATCCAGTATTTCCATGTCTTTGTCTTTCATTTACTTGTTTCATCGACCTCCTCACACCTCCCTTTTTTGTATTCTAATTCAATTTAGCTATTTCAGCAAATCCTTTCCATCTTTCTCAATTTTTGTTCTATAAATTACCTTAACCCAATCTGACCTTAGATTTTACACTTTGGCCCATTAACAATCCATTACCTTATCTTACCATATAAAGCCCTAAAGCTTAAAACTTATTTATACATAATTCCTTAAAGCATTTCTACTAAAGCCAAATAGTTTCATTCCAACATTTTTTCTAACACTCATTAATTTTACAATAATTCTCTAAATGAATTTTTAAACTTTCTTCCAATCTTCATCCATCGTCTCTTCTTCCTGGTCTCGGGTTTTGTCAGTCCTTTCTATCCCTTCCATCTAGTCCATCAACCTGGTGACCTTCTATCCGAGGCTCTTAAGTCTTTTCCATGTCCCTTCTGCAGGTCTTCTTCATGTTTATACCTGCACTTTACTTTGTCTTCTGCTGATCTTATTCTTAATTTCCTTCCTTTCTCAGCGAGGGGTAGATCTCGGGGAGACTCCAAATTGACAGTATCTTTATCCCTTCTCGACAGGTCAGCCCATTCTCCATAGTCAGCACTGAAATCCAAAAGACATTTGAAGGCATGTTTCAAAGTCCCTCCAAGATTAAGGGCCCCCACAACTCCAAACTCCCCCTGGCCCAAAACCAAATCCCAAAAGTCAAAACATCCCTGCATAGGGGGATCTATCCGACTTCCCATCTCCAAACCAAACAGTACTCCATCTCTCCAAATCTGACTTTCTCCAGATTCAGTCGTCAAAAACAACAGCTTATGTTCCTGCAGGGCCGCGACTCTCTCCATTTCTATTACTTGAGGTTCAGCAACAACCTCCTCCTTTGTCTCCTGCACAACTTGCCCTGTCAAAACAAATTCCTGGGTTGGTTCCTGAGTGATTTCTATATGAGTATTCACTGTTTGTCCAAAATTGCTAACTGCAACAGTCATCAAATCCACCTTCTCATGTAGCTGTTCCAGTAAAGCGCTTGTCTTGCAAAAAGCAAGCACTAAAACTTCTTCTGGGCACATTCTTATTCAAGGTCAAGTCTGGTTCCCACGATCTTTAATCTCTACAGCTGTAGAATTCCCCAGATAGACTCCGGCAACAGTTTCACAAGCTCCCTCTAAAGGAAACAATTTCTGTTTGTATCCGTCTTTTTAAAAGCAGATCCAGCAACAAAATTCCTTTCGTTTTTCAGATATTTTGGTCCTTTTAAGTGCAAAAGGAAACATTGGAATCAATATGTTTCTCTTTTTTAACTATCTGTCAAAAAGAAACGTATTCACAATGAACTTCCTCAAAGCATCTGTCTCTGACACCCGTTCCCAGCTTCAAGACGGTGGAAATTTATCTTTCTTTACTCTCTCTCCTGCAGGTTTAAACAGTCTAATTCCACGTCCACAGGCTTCTCCCGCCTGTGGTTCTTGATGGGTCTCCGCCTCGCCGTGGCGGTCTAGACCCTAATTTCCATGAAGTGGATTCCTCCCAATCAGAGGAAATCCGCCATTGCCGGAAGGGCTAACCCGGAAGTTTCATTCGTTTCATTCAATTGTTCTTTAGTTTTAGATGGCACCCATATTGATTCATTTATGGGTTGACATTCTTCAAAAAAAATATGATTCAAGAACAAGATCAATTGAGGGTAAAACATTTCTACGCAAACCATTGATTTGAGGCATATTTTGCCTGCGTGTTGTCTTTCCTACATTATTATCCTGATAGAGATTCATTAGTTTCTACTTTTCCTGCTCTGTTAATTTCCAGCTCTCAGACTGTCTCTACAGATTCCCAGCATGCAAAAATAAGCAAGCAAATCTTTCTTGAATGCAAAAAACCCCTATTTTATATGAGCCATTTCAGCAATTTGTAAGGACCCTGGGCTTCCTTACCCAAAGGCACAACTTAAACGAAAGCCTTCAAGGTTAACGGTGTGGGTGGTTTTCTTAAGTTCAGTGGGATTTACTCTCAGTATCTTTGCACAGGACTGCAGCCTATGTCAACGCTGAAGTAAGTCTCATGAAAGAATATAGAAATGCAGCCTAGAGTATTTGGGCCCTACTGGCATGGTGTATCCAGAAAACATTAGAGGGCATAACCTGGGGAAGGCAGGGATGTTTCTTTGTGGTGGGGCCAGACTGGGGCCTCCAAGTAAGGCAGCTTAGCAGGACTGGGAATGTAGAGAAAGTTCCTTCATGCTGTTCTCATTGTTGATTGGGATCTGAAGCCAACACAGCACAGGAAGTCTGTGGGCTTTGTGGGTTATGTCATCTGCCAATCTGCAAACCAATGGGCAAAATTAGCAGCCATCATTTGCAATATCTTTGTAATTTGGAGGGTGTGATTTTTTTTTTTTTTTTGCTATATAACGTGATGGAAAGAAATAGAGAGAGCTCTGTTTTCTAGAAGTTAGGTGTGAGCAGAGGATGGTGAGCAACAGTGTTTTGTAGATAGCGGGAACAGTTATCCTACATGGTAGGGATAGCGTTGATTAGAAGAGGGATCGTTTCTCGGAAAGCATCAAATAGAGAGCTGGAAAGCTGATTTCAAGACGGAGGTGCTGGCCTTCTACTTAACATGCTAGTTTTATTTATGAAGATGTTTTTGAAAGCAGGAACATACGATCATGTGAGCTGCTACCCACAGTTCTGAACTGTGGCATGGTAGGTTCTGAAATTCAGGCTTATAACCTCCATAAGGACTAGGCCTGTGTGCCTCAGCTCAACCATTAACTCACCACCCATGTTGGCCTGTAACAGTAAGCCAAGAAGTTTGGCTTAACAAACCGCACGGTGCATGAACTCCTCACTTTGCTTCTCTTTTGGTGCAGGCAGGCAAAGCAGGAAGAGGATAGCTTAGCATTACATCTGAGCCTGAGGTTGTGGTTTTCTTTGTCCTAATAAGCCAGGATGCATAAGCCAACAAGAATGGTTTTAGACCAGCAAGCAGATCTGGCTTGGTTTACAAAGCCATTTTTCTTGGATTATGATTACATGTAAACACAGCCACTTAATGGCCTTTTATGTGAGCCCCTATATTTGCCTGACCCTCCAACTGCTGATCTGTATTACTAGTTGGTTGTTTTATTTATGAATGAAATAAAGCGAAGTATTTTGGGCACCCCACCCCAATACATTGTTATTCAATGTTATTTTTATTATTAATTAAATTTGTATACCGCCTTTCATCCGAAGATCACAGCAGTAGAATAAATGAATAATATTGTGTCCTCCCTCAGAGTTGCTGAGTTCACTTTGGGCTGTTTTTTCTTTTCTTTTTTAAGGAGACTGCGGGAAGCCATTTGTGCAAAATACGAATGCATATAAATTCATCGCTCCACGCTGCAGTCACATTGGCTCAAATCCTTGTCACTCCATCATAGTTCCTGGAAGCAAGGCTGTCTCTTCTGGTTCTGTGCACTGCACCTCCCACCGGTATAGCTTTATCCTGGATTCAGGAATGCTTCTGTGACCCACAGGGAGCTTCCGTTTCCTTCTGGTGTGCTCCCTCAACAAACCAGCTATCCATTCTCTCCGATCAGATGAGGTATGCTCTACGTTGGGAAAGTCAATGGGCCTCTTAGTGCCCATCTCTGTGTAGAGCAGAGGTTTTGACCAGATGATGACCTGCAGGCTTTTTAGTACTTTGATTATGACCTACGTTTGACTAGGACTATGATTCAGCAGTGACCTCACTGCTCAATATAGATCATTTATATTTTATGCTTCCAAAGTTTAATGTTTTTGCTACTTAGGTAAGCACTGCAGGATGGACTAATATTTTCTATTAATGGAAATGATGCTTGTTGTTGCTTTTTAAAATAAAATTGAAGGAAGCTGAAACAGACTTGATTGATTAGGGCTATTTATGAAAGGTATGGCAGGGGAGACTTTGCCGCAGGTTAGCTACTTTGCATGGGGTTGTGGATGTGAAGGTTAGCAAATAAAGGTACATTTTCAGCATTACCTGGATGGGGAAATGCAGCAGAAATTGCAATTGCTGGGGAACAAGCCTGAGATCTTCTGAATGCAAAGCAGGCACTCTATACCAGTGAGCTACAACCCTTCCCAAACTTCTGTGGTAAACAACAGCTAGCCTCTCAGGATGGAGTTGTGGTTCAGGATGAGTTGTCAGTCCTATGTAGAGCCAGAAGAGAATTTGGTGGATCAATGCAGAGCCTAGAACAGTCTGCGGATGTAGGCTGGAGATCCAGAAATGGAGTCAGTAACAAACTTCATTATTTGTTAGGGCAGCTTTGAGGTTTATTGGCTTCTCAGACTGCTTGAGCTTGGTTTAACTGGTCAGACAAATATATCATGGGCAGCTGTACAGTCACCTACCATGCCTCAGTTGCTCAAGCAATGCAGGCATTACTACATGATGAAATAGGCTGAGAATTGACCAACCATGAGAGCCTTTGGATCTGATTAAATGGCACATAAACATGATAGACTGAAGGCCTAGAGGATGATATTAGCAGATACATGGCTGTGATCATTGCAGAAAATGTCTGCACTGCATTCAGATAGTCTGTGATTAGATTTTCTGTTATTCTCCATTTGGTTTTTTAATGTGTCGTGAATGAAGTCCTCATTTTCTACTAATTTTGTGGTGGGTGGGTGTTTCAGTTGTTTATTTAAAGCATTTTCACCCTGCTCTTTTCCCAAAGAGCTTGCAAAAACCTGTAAAGAGACAGTTCTTGCCTTCAGACTTGCAATGTGAAACACACAACACACATGGGTGGGAAGGAGGGAAGTAGTGCTAAAGTAATCAAAAGGCTCATAAACCCTGATCAATCAATAGGTACACTAGGTGTTCCTTGAATAAGCGAAAGTCATTCTAGTCTTTAGATATTTCAAGGAGGGCAAAGTTGCCACCGCCTTGGCTGATGAAAACAGCATAACAGAGAGTTGGGGTTGGGGGCAGACTATATGTTGCATACAAAGGAAGCCACAATGGCTGTTCTAAATAAAAAATAAAATCAGCTTTAGGAGAGGTGATTTTGTTCAGAAATCTACCCCATTTGCTTTTCCCCAGATGGGATTCCAGACATGTGCTTGCATGAGGAATCACAGAAGCAGCAAATTGCCTACAGCCATAAAGACACCTAGCACAACCTCCTTCATTTATTCCAAGCAGAGAAGACTTGGCCAACACAGCAAGTGAAGGAATCACTCTACAACACAGGACCGATGGCAAAATGAAAGTGAAACCAAAAAGGAAACATTCCAAGGCATACACAGAGAAGGGAGTGATCACAACCCACAGTGTAACAAGGCACAGCAAATGTTCCATTTGTTTTTAAGCAATCAATAACTCCTGGTAGCTTGGTTTTATTGGAAGAAGAGATAGCTGCTTGGTTATGAGAAAAGACTGTTCTACATTTTGTAATCACTGACTCAGGCACAGCAGCATCACCTGCTATTGCTCATCTGGCACATGGTGTACCCTGTGTGCAATTCCAATGCAGCACTCGAGAACAGTTTCCAATAGCTCTGAAAATTGGATAGACTTGTGATCCAAAAGCAAGAGGAGCTGCTGACAAACAGTGACAGTAAAGTTACTGATGTCATCATTAGGTTTGTTTTGCATCAGCAGTCAGGCCAGCCAGAGAAGTATTTTCCAAACTTGTCATACTTCCTCACCACAAGGCAAGTATACTTTCTTCTTCTTCTTCTTCTTCTTCTTCTTCTTCTTCTTCTTCTTCTTCTTCTTCTTCTTTATATTGCCCTTCATCAGTAGATTTCAGGGTGGTACACAGCATAAAAATACAGTGTGAAAGAGTAAGAATTCCTCACGCTTTGTAAGATTTGTATGAATCACTGTGCTTCTCATGACTCCAGATTGGAAGGAGACAAGTTCAGGGGAGGTGACTCTTGTAGACTCCCTTAAGGGAAAGAGCAGTTATGGCATATCTGAGGGTGGGGAATTATGGAATTGAACATGATGCAGGCATATGGCTCAATTACCCACCTTCCAGGTTCTTGGAGTGGGGTAAGGGACCTCAGAGCAGTAAATCCTGCAGAGATGCAGCTTTCAAGCTACTCTGGACCCTATAGTTCCTTATATTTATTTCTCATGACAGAGACTTTGTGAATTCCTAGACTGGATACTTGCAGATATGAACAGATTCTTACTGGTGTGTGCATTCATTTAGGGCTCCATAATACTGAGTGGTTTTAGTAACTATTCTTAGGGTTTCTCGGGAACATAAACATAACATTTGCAGTAGTAGATAGGTAGCCGTGTTGGTCTGCCATAGTCAAAATAAAAAATTCCTTCCAGTAGCACCTTAAAGACCAACTAAGTTAGTTCTTGGTATGAGCTTTCGTGTGCATGCACACTTCTTCAGATACACTGAGGTTGATGGACTTCCATTTCATGCGGCTCAATGTGGTGCCTTCCATGGTTCCAGTAGTAGATAGGTAGCCGTGTTGGTCTGCCATAGTCAAAATAAAAAATTCCTTCCAGTAGCACCTTAAAGACCAACTAAGTTAGTTCTTGGTATGAGCTTTCGTGTGCATGCACACTTCTTCAGATACACATTGTGTGTATCTGAAGAAGTGTGCATGCACACGAAAGCTCATAACATTTGCAGAGTATCTAAGTAATGCTTCCTGGGCAAGAATGCATAATGTTATCTGAAACTTCCAGAAGCCGAAAAGCATTCCTATGGATTGATCTTCACCCAAGCGAGTAGTGCCATTTCCCTTGCTACCCAGCAGCTAAGCTGGGTTTGCTGCTGCATATGCACTCATCTCTGATGAGTGTGCCTGTATGATGTAGGTGTTTTCAAACACCAATTTTCAAATTTTTATTCTTAAGGCTTGTGAAAATCCCCAGTACACTTAACTTGAGAGTAAGCCCTGTCAACTTCTTTCAACATATTCCAAAAAAGGGACAGGTCCCAGTGTGGAAAGTTCACCCAACTTTTCTCCCCTGAAAAAGAAATTGTACACAGAGGGAACTACAGAGATGGTGTTGGCATTATGCAACAGAAGTGGCTGAGGCACTCAAGTGCTTCCATTCCGCAATGCATGCAACGTTTGCTGGGGCTTTTAGCTGAGTATTGATGGCTTGCTGGGAAAGCTAATAGGTTGAGAAAAGTGCCCCCCCTCATTTGTGGTTCAAAAGTGGTGTTACACTAATAAGCAGCAGTTGCGGGCATACATTCTAGGCTACTTTGGGCATCTGCCAGGTAGCTTGCCTACTCTTAAGCATCCTCTCACCATCAGACAAAAATATCTGTTTCCCCAGCAATTAATTATTCAGCATGTTTAATGTATCCAGGGCGGGGCAAGTTACTATTCTGAAATCGGTACCTTCGTATTAAGATGTAGTTACAGAGGACAGGCTGCTGTTGCTCTATCACCTCTCTTCCCCGCCCCCCTACCCTGCTCCAGATCTTTTGGTAACTCCTTTCTGCATGTTTGTTTGGGTGTCCTCCCGGTTCAACCCCATCCCTACTTTTTGCCTCGATTTTGCAGGCCCAACCTTCCGCACCCAGCTCTGGGCTTGTCCCAACCCCTCCGGCCATTTTTCAAGAGCCAAGCCTTCCACTCTGCTTTTGCTATCTTGCAACCAAGCCCGGCGAAGGGAGCAGATGACGGCGTCCCCGGCCTCTGCGCCTGGAAGCTGTATGGATGCAGCCCCATCTCCCAACTGCTGGGTGCTTTCGTTTTTAAAACGTTGCGCAAATTATGCAAGGACCAGTTGCGTTTCCAAATGCTGGTCTTTTGCATTAGGCGCCCTCCCAAACTTCCTACACCTGGAGTTTGCAGCAGCAGCACCTGTAGCAAAGCCGTCCTGAGCTTCCCCTTGACTCTGCCCTCCTTTCTTAAGATTTGATCCCTCCCCCCGTTTTTCTTTTTCGGCCCCCTTCGGTGGGTCCCTTCCTGCCTCTGCAGCCAGGCGCCCTGCCCCCTGATCAGTTTCACACTCCTCCCCCCCCCCCGCTGCTGCAATTTGTTCATTAACTTGGGGTGGGGGGAGAAAGAGAGCGGCTTGTCCATTTGCTGCCTGGACCGAGCCATCCGCGCAGCAGCTCCACCGCGAGGAGGGGGAACAGCCCTGCTCGCTCGCTCGCTCTGTGCCTGCCTGCCAGCAGCCTCATTAGGCGCACGGCAGCTCCGCCGCAAGGACCCCGGCAAGTTCCCAGCTGGCCCAGACCACCCCAGGCGGCAGCCAGCAGCACCACCGCCCCTCGCTCAGCACAAAAGCCGAGCTGCTCTTAGATCTTGCGGAGCAGAGCGACTGAACTCCTTCCATTCCCGGCTGGAGGGAGGCGTCGGAGCGGCATCCTTTCCCCCTTCGCCTGGGAGGGGGCGCTGCAAAGTGCACTTGGAGAAGATCAATGCAGCCGTGCAGTTCCTGAGAGCGCCAGCCGCTTTGGAAGCGAACGGAGCAGATCTTAATTTCCACTTTTTCCCCCACCACGGTCTGAACCCGCTCAGATCTCTCTCCCCCCTCATCCTCTGTTCCAGATTCAATGAAGAAGCACCCCGTAGACTCCGATGGGCGGCTAAAGACCAACGGGAGTTGAGCCAGTGCTGCCTAGGCAGGTGGGCTGAATCCGCCTCGTCCGTGCGTGCTTCTGGGTCTCTACCTCTCTTTCGATTTCTGGGGAGAGTAGAGACCTGGGAGGCGCCCCAAGCGCGGCTCTTCGCCGGCAGGAGCAGACGGGACCCCCCCCCTTCCAGTCGAGCCCTTGGTCTTGTTGGCGTTTGGCAGCCGCAAGTGAGAAGAGGGGGATCTGGAGACCCTTCGGAGGATGGGGCGACCTGACTGAGGAGCGGACTGTCGTCTCCCCACCCAAGACCCAAGCGCCTGCTTTGGAGGGAGCGCGGAGAACTATCTTATCTCGTGCACGTTTGAACTCCAGAGAGCCTTGCCAAGACTTCTTCCCTGCCGTCGAAGAAGTTCGGAGAGGCGATGGGATTATTGCGAGGGGGAAAGATGCCTTTAGCCCGTTGGGCGTTAAGTGTCGTCGTCCTATGCGAGGGTAAGTAGATCTGATGGGGAAACCCTCTTCGCACTGGGTTAGGGCACGATTCAGCCAAAGTTAACGCGTTACGGTAATTGAATATACTCTCAGTGAGATGCGTTTCCTTGTAAACGTACAGCTGCCTCCTCGCTCGTTCCGTGGATTTCTGTGCAGAGCGTTGAGCACCTGCTCGGCTTTACTCTGCTGAGATCCGTGGGTGTGTTGCAGCCCCGTTTTACGCATGTTTACTCGTGTCTAAGGAAGCCAATCTAAGAAGTACACTTGCTCGGGAGTAAGCCCCATTGAACTAAGTGCTGCTTCCGAAGAAACATAGGATTGAGTTGTGTGTCCCAGGGAGTTCAGTGGGGCTTACTCCTGACTGAGTAGGCATAGGACTGCAGACGTCGTGTGTGTTTATTTGGAAATAAGGCTCTCTGTATTGGGGAAGGGGGCTTATGTCTTAGGAAATGTGTTTCGGATTACCGTCTTAAAATGCTTAACTTTTACTCGGATCACCCTTCCTGGTGATGACAGACTGTGCTCCGAAACGACCCCACCCCTTAATATGCCTGTGATTTTTAGCTCTTGATTTACTCTTTTATTTCTTTTTCTTTTTACAATCTCATCATACTTGTGTATAAACCCTGATTTCAAACAAATCAAGATGCAAAAAGGGGGAATGACTTTTTAAAAGTTTATGAAAGACCTTTAAAACAAAATCTTTCTCTCTCCCTACCATCATCAAATTAAATTGGCTTCAGGTTGATAAATGGAAGAGCCTACAAGATGAAAAGTTATTGGCTCGCCACACAGATGATGCTTCCCGCAGCTGTTTAGTTTCTAAGGCAAACAGAAAAAGCCATTATCTTCCTCCCCTCCATCTGGCCGTGTTTGCCAAAGCGTTTCTGATGTTTACGTGAATAAATCAAAGTTTGTGTGTTGTAAAGAAACTTGTTCGCACTCTCCCGGGGTGAGGGTCCCCTTTAAATCATTCAAAATAACAAAAGCCAAAACAAAGGAATACCTTTTTTCAGGTAAACTTCAGTGGCTGATCTAGAGGAGGATCGTTTGCTGAATGCTGGGTCGTGGTTAATAATTTTAAACCAGTTCACAGTGGTTTTAAATAGCCATCAGTTAAAAACAGTGAAAAAAGGAGGTTTTGGTTTGAGTCTTGGAAGCACTGATTGACTTACCCAAGCCTTTTCTTCTTCTGCCTTACACATTTCTTAAGAATACCCGGGGCCCCTTACCCTATTTCAGATCTTCCTTAAGTTCATCATTCAATCTAAACTTCTGTGCCTCTTCAGTTGGTATTTGTAGCTTGAAACCATAACACCAAGGTCAAAATCGATAGAATGCAAACATTTTAAAGCCCTGTTTTCTCTTTATACTCAAAAGTGTACTGAATGTTTTCAGAAATGTGTTTAATAGAGATTTTTTGCTTAGGCTATGCCTCTTTGTATTATTCTCTAGATAATGCCAGCGGCGGCAAAATAGACAGGTCCCTGCCCATAGGAGCTTACAATCTAAATATTGGTGGTATGGGTGGAAATGGAAGGAGGGGAGAGGGAAGGACAGTATATTATCATTCTCCCAAAATCCTTTCCCCCCCCCAGCAGTACAGTGTTGTTGTTTTTTGAATACACATGTTCATGTTTTGGAAACTGATGTTTCACTGTAAAATGCTTCATCATATTTATCACAAATTAATTTGGAAGCTGCTTTTAGGTCTCCTCCTTTAAACTGAATATGGTTTAGTGCAAATGCTAATCCAGAAACTGAATATGTTTCTCCCTTTAACATTAATTTGCCGCCTTCTTTACTTCTTTAATGTTTGTAACCTTTATGCTTTTATGTTCTTGGCATCTGCATACTGGATGAAGAATAGAAACACATTTTCAAAAATAGCCCATCTGCTTTAAATATCAAAGCTTCTTAGATGACAATACTGTGGAATTGACCTGAGATTAAGTCCCATTGAATTCAATGGAACTTGCTTCTTGGCAAATGTGCGCAGAATTGGGTTATTGGCTGCAGAATTGGGTTATTGGTTTTAACAAATAGAAAACCGCTAGAAGGGTTCTTTCAGAAGTAATGCTGTGAATGCTTGTGAGTCTGGATTGTGCCACTTGTGAATTGGGGTGTGTTTGTGTATGTCAGAACTTTTTTCTCTTTCAGAGCTTGTGTGTATGAGAAGCAGAAATTTAGCAGCTACCGATGTGCCCATTGCTGTATTTGTGTGCTGGGTAATGCTGCCCCCATGTAACTTAACACCTGTCTAGCAGCATGTGCCATGCTGAATGCAGATCTAGATAGAAAGGAAAAGAACACAGATTTTCTTGTGTGTGGGCTGGAATTGCAGGTGTAGGAGATCTGGCGAAAAATACCAATGGTCAATGGCGAAAACTGCAGTAAGGGAACAATGCAAGGGAAAGTTCTCCTGTTTAACCAGTATCTAAATGTGCAGGAGCTTGCAGCTCCCATTCATTTCAGTAGCTTAATTAACTACAAACCCCGAAATATGGGAGGTGGCATTGCACAGGAGAACTCCCCACGACACTGGTTTGTATAGGACCAGAGGTTGTTCTAGAGAACTGCAAGATGCAGCACACTTATATTTGAATGCTTGCCAGTTCTGAACTTCCTTTTAGTGAGCATTTGCAAATGCTGCTCAGTTTCCTCCTTCCTTACTCACCGAAGCTGATTGATCTTAAATACCAAATTCAGGTTGTGGGTCCAACAGGAGGCATGGCTGAGTCTTTTTATCTAACCGTCTTTTCTCCTCGTTATCTTAGTTGAGCTTCATGTGAACTGAAGTCTGCTAATCATTTTATTTATTGCATTGACTAAATATTTATTCTAGTCAAAAGCATCATGAATGAGTGTTAAGAGTCAATGTCAGGAGATAACATTCTAAAGTGGGGCTGAAGTCCAATTGCTGCCCCTGTCTCACATGCGAGACTCTTGCCTCCTGCCTCATGAGGCTTGAAAACAAACTTGCCACTGGAAGTGCCCCCTTCCTCAGCAAAGTAACAAAGTTAGCTTCCTTAGGTGCACATTTTCCGCTTGTGGACTTCAGTAGATGACTAATGCCATTTTAAATTTTTGAGTCAACATAGCTGCAGATGCTTATTAGGACAATGTTAATTAGGAATGCAGGGTGTCTAGCACAAAAGGTGCCTATTGTGTGGGAGAAATGAAGTCGGAAAGAGGTGTGACACCAGCTCCTATTTATGTTGCTGAAATATCCACATAGGTAACAGGAAAGTACTGTAGACTTCTGGATGAATTTTGAAGGCTGCCCACCCAGATTTATTGATCTTTGACCAATTAGGTAGGGCCAGTTCCCCTGCTACCCAGTAGCCAAGCTGCATTTGCCTCTGAGCAAGCCCCCAATCCCTGTCTCTGAGTGTGCCTGGGTGATGTAGGTGTTTTCAAAACACTGACTTGTCATATTTGGGTGAACTTAGATGTACCTCTAAAAAGTAAAAACATTACATGTGTACTGTACTTTAGGGCAGTGATTCCCAAACTCCCCTCCCCCCATGGACCGCTTGAGAATTTCTGGGGGTCTTGATAGACCCCTTAATGGTGGTTGGTTGGTTTTTTGCCTTCTGTAGCAATTGTAATGCCATGTGCTGTGCTAGGGTGTGCGTTTTTGTTTGTTTTGTTTGTTTCTTTTATTTATTATATTGTATTTTATTGTGTTGCAGTTTGGATTCAGCAAATAATAAAATACACGTATGAAAACTAATAGAAGCAGAAAAAATACAATTAAAATCAATGTGAATATTTAATGCACTGCGCCAACTGTTCCCAGCCCCTGCTCCTGCTGTTCTTCACAGGCAGACAACAATGGACCACCTGAATGAGGCATGCAGATCACTGGTGGACCGCAAAGCACAATTTGGAAACCCCTGCTTTACAGAGCATTTCCCCATATATACCTCTCCAATCAGCTGCTGAGAGAGCCAGCCCTCCTTTTACATAGGGTGAGGTGGCTGCCTTCAGACAGCTGATTTTGGGAATTGTGAACGGGCAACAAATGGACGTTAAATGTATTGTATTTTTTAATCCCAGGGAGAGCTGCTTGTAATGCTTTGTGTCTTGGGTGCTAAAATAACCTGGCCAGCCTTGATACTTAATGCACCCCGATTTGATGGTGCACGAGGCAGGGGGTTTCATTTGCTGTTCTGCCTCAGACACCAGCATGTCTTGGGCTGGCCAGCCCCCCCCCCCACTTCGTATACGCTCTTCGACTGACGTTGGAACAATGAGGGCACAGGACAATGGTTTCACAGTTTGGGATGCCCTCCTTATGGAACTCATAAGTACGACAGATTTTTTGTGTGTGCCCTTTTTGTTGGGAAGTTAAAGCATTTTTTATTTGAGAAGTACTTCAGAGACGACGGATTCTAAATGGGAATTTTGCTGCTGCAGGCTCTGGGCCACACAGGTTTTAAAACGTTTGGCTTTGATGGATGTTTTCATCATATGCAGAGAAGCATGTAACAAAGAGCAGTTCTGTTGTGTGTGGCTCAGCAGCCAACACACCCAAAGTCCTGCTGACTAGCCCTGCCCTGGGCAGGAGGTGGTGGTGTTGTGGCTGCTGTTCCCATTTCTGTTTCTTTCACAAAGGGCGATAAGTAGGCCAGTCCCAGGGCTGGCATAGCTTTGATGCCCATTTGGGAGCATGTGGGGCCAGCTTTGAATCATTGGCATTATTCATGGAACTTGCCCTGACAGCCACAAGGAATGTCCTGTTTTGGCCCACACTGTTGGCAGAGGACATAGGTGATACCCTGACAGTAGGCCTTCCTCTCCACCAGTGGCAATGGCGCTTATGCCACTTGGTGACTAAGCCAGCCAAATGCCAACTGCAGGATTGCACACCCGCCCCCCGCCCTCTCCACACACCATGCTTTATAAATAAAATTAATAGTTGACGCGGAAAAATGATGAGGAACATGTACGCCTGATCTTTTTATGTTGTTTTTTGTTGGGATGTTTTTATTTATTTAATTTATGGACCGTCAGGTATTAGTCATGAGCTCATTATTATTTTTATAGAACAATGAAATCTTAGGCTGCTACCAGTAAGACAAAAAGCCTTTATCTCTAATCCATACTGAAGGTTAGAGAAAAGAAATATGGCTTGTGCTCGGATTGTAATGCGTCTTTGGTTTATTCAAAGTCGCTAGCATTTCAGGGCAGCTTTTCACTTGCCTGGACTGCACCACTACAGACTGCTCTCTGAGCTCCCGTGATTCACTGTTGCTCCTTCCAGAGATTCCTGCCCAGAGAAGGCAAGCTGTGGTGATACAGTGGTACCTCGGGTTACAGACGCTTCAGGTTATGGACTCCGCTAACCCAGAAATAGTACCTTGGGTTAAGAACTTGGCTTCAGGGTGAGAACAGAAATCGTGCGGCAGTGGGAGGCCCCATTAGCTAAAGTGGTACCTCAGGTTAAGAACAGTTTCAGGTTAAGAACGGACCTCCAGAATGAATTAAGTTCTGAACCCGATGTACCACTGTACTGCTTGCTTGCCTTAACAGGATGGAGGGGTGTGTGTTGATACTTCTGACTTTTGTGTTGCCTGAATGTAGCCTATTTTGCAATGGCGGGAGTCACACTTGTTGTCTACTTTTGCCTTTGGCCCTACCTACCTCTGGGATGTGGCCTCTGCACCAGGAAGGTTTCCCTTGAGGTTCCCCACCCCTATAGAATAATTACTATAGGCAGATATTGTTCTACTGTGAATAAGGCTCTTCACCAACGGAGGTGGGAAATCTTTTTCAGCCCGAGGGCCCCAGTTACCTTATGGGCAACCTTATGGGGAGCCAGATCCTATTGGTGGGCAGGACCAGAGGTGAAGAAAATGGGGTGGGAGACACAAATATGACTCTTACATTTGTACTTTGTACATTCCAGCACCACAAAAACTAGAAGTTCCTACACACGTCATCATCCTCCATTCAGGCAACCAGGCACAGTTCAAGGCATTTGAGGAGGGTGTCAAATAGTACCGGGAAGGGCTGTGGCCTCAGAAGGAGGCGTGGCCTGGGAAGAGTCCCAAGGGCCACATAGGAAGTTATTGAGGGCCACATTGGGCCAAATTTAGCCCCAGGCTGGAGGTTCCCCACCCCTAATTTAAATTAACCAGTTGGTGGACCAGGAATCATTGGTGTTAAAGTCAACAGCCCACCATTGGGTCAAAACCAAGTTGGGGGGGGGGGAGCTACCGAAACTGCTTATTAATTGCCTTGTGCTAAATCCTGAGTGAATAATGGCTAATCTTAAATTCAGTTCTCTGAATTTTGCTGCAATTTGTTACTTGTTTTTAAAGATCCCCATTTTAGCATTTTAGTGACTTTATTTTAGCACACAAGTTTTATATGTAGTTTTGACTACACAGTTTTGCAAGCAGTTTCCACTAATACACATCTGTGTATTAACTTAACCAATATATTTATTTTGTGCCCCCTTCCCCTCTTTTAGGCATTTTCCTAAATATTATTTGGTTGGTGAACAGCACAGCATATATGTGAATTTTGGAGAAAAGCTGTGTTTCAGCTTGTGTATTGTTTCAGGCTGCAGCAACTATAGATAGGGCTCAGGTTCAGACTAACCTTTCCCTTCATAGCTTTAGGTACAAACAAGGCCTATAGCCACTGAGTATTCTGGAGACATGTTCGATTTAGTAATAAACTTTTTCTGCAGTAGGGATTCATAATAACAGCTATTGATCGTAGAAAACACACATTGTATAGGTCTTCCTTTGTTAAAGTTGGAAGACAGAAATAGCCATTGTGTGGAATGCTTTTATTTATTTATTTTAATTATTTGCTTTTATGACGAAAACTAAACTATGTATAACTTCATAAACATATCAGTGACATATACCGGTAGTTAAATCTCTGCTGTACTGTAAAATATTGGTTCTTTACTTGCAACTGGAATTCTCCTTACACAGTCATTCCACAAGGCCATGTGTTGCCAGTGGTCACCCGCTATGCTTGCTTTGCGCTACAGAATGCTTTTAATTCATTATACTAGTATGGATTAATTTAGTAAGTATAGCTTCTGTTCAATATTGGACTGTATTACTGATGTGGTGATACTGTTCCACCGCTCTACCCCATGGCTAAATATCCCAGGAGATTCTGGTTACTTATGGGTTGCATGCAAAGTTTCTCTTAATTTTAACAGGAAAGGAATTCCTCTGGATAAAGGGAATTTTTTTGTAGTGCAAGATCTGCTTAGATCTTGATGATCTTGCCTTACATGATCTGATCTGGTCCACATCTATATTCAGCAGTTTGGCATCAAGTGGTTTATTTGCAGACCATTTTGCAAAGTGCCAGGCTGTTTTTTACACATGATGCTAAAAAGAAGCATCCCCTGTGAATATTAATGGAGGAGAAAGCCGTTTGTCAGTCAGGGTGACAACCTAGACAACGCATGTTTTCAAACCGTATTACAGAGTGCTGAATGCACGAGTGCCGTGTGTCCTTAGCTTCTTTTAGCTGAACAAATCCCTTTTTAAATGGTCTCTCTCAATGTCGTCTCCCCTCCCCCCCATGCTGGAAGAAAGAAAGAGCCTAACATATATTATAATCTCCACTTCTGGGAAATGGTAATGAGAGCAGACAGTAAAGTCAGTTCACTGGTAAAGTCAAGGGCCAGGTTAAAAGTGGATACAGGGTGGGAGTTTTTTTGTTTGAGATGTCAGTCTGGTTTGGTAAGAGGAGGCTCATGGAAATGTGTGATTTCCTTTGGAGTTTAAGGTGGAGAACCCTCCAGTGTCCATCAGCCCTCACCAGCATTGGGGATGATTGGAATTTTAGTCCGGTGATATCTGGAAGGCCACAGATTCCCCAGTCTTGGTGTAAGTCAATCATTTCTTCACTTTTCCAGCAAGCTGAGGATCAAACTAGCTGCAGTGACGGCATGACTTGATAGGACTTGCAGTGAATTCTTAAAAACAAGGGCAGGACAGAGGGCAGTTAAAAATGCAGCGTGAATGGTAGTGAGAGTTGAACTCTTTGCTTACCTGTGTTCTCTCTTCCCCAAGTAGCCACATTTTCCTCGGGCAAAGGCTTCTTCTGTTCTTGGAGCTCCAGTTGGCAAAATGATGGCGGAGCAAAAGCCTACATGGTGGTAGGAACAAGGCTCTCATCCCTTCCCCACGGTGTGCTCTAAATCATCCCTTGCTTTTTATGGTTTTAGTTGGAGGCTTGATTCTAACATGCAGGCCTGGCATTGTCAGGTTTCTTTTGGCTGTGTGGCCCCCTTTATTCCTCGGTTAAAATTGGAGGCACGCTTCATGACCTTTACTCCTTTAAACGGCTTAAATGTGTTGGAGTAAGAATTACCTGCCTTCGGATGAGTCCAACCCCAGTGTTTCTGCATGAGTCACTGTTCTTCGAAGGCCAGAACTTGGTCTCGTGCAGAGTTGCAGCAGGCAGCCTCTTTTGTGGGTAGCTGGGTGCCTTGAAGTCACATCATCTGTAAGTGATTAAAATCACTGTTTCAGTACACTTGCATTTCCTTTGTGGCAAACTGTTTTGGAATTTTCGCTTGGGTTATGACCTGCACTTTAAAGGCAGAGAAAATAGACTTTGGGCACACAGTTGACTTCCTTTAAATGGCATAGATCATGATGGGGATGTTTGTTTCATGCTTGTTTCTTGCTTCTCCAAGACTGGAGGCAACTTCTAACAAAGTTAAACAGTAAACCAATACCAGTCATAATATCACAAAATCTAAGATCACAGTCTCATAAACAATGTTCCGTTAAAGAAAAGCGATACTCTTTTCCAGCAACAACAATATGGCAGTAAAGATCTAGAAGCTTGTTCAAGAGCCATCGGCACTTTGGAAGAGGCCGACTTAGCGTCCTTTCTGCAAAGCTTAAAAGCACAGCAGAGTTCCGAACCATACAAGGTTGGTTGTTCCGTATCCTCAGAGCAATTTGCAGTGAAAACCCTGCTCCTCACCGCAGATGCAGTATCTTTAGCCAACAGGGACACAGGGCCCTTCTCCCAGGACATAAACAACTTCTATGGGGAAAGGCATATGTGGATCCCTGGTTGTGACAGGGAAGAACCAACCCGCTGTAGGGCACAGAGTGCAGAAACCTGGACAGACCCAAAGAATATAAAAATATCAGATGTTGGTTTCATGCTCAGGTTGTCATGCCTCGGGTGGGTCCCACCACCTCACTTTTAAAAGGCCCTCTTCCCAGTTTAATGGGGGTGGTCTCATGATCTGATTGGGCTCAATTGTTTTAAACAATTTTTCAAGTTTTGTTGTGGTGGTGGGAGAAAATAATGCTCTTGGGCTCTGTTTCCTCCTCAGAATTCCGGCCCCCAATCCTTTATCGCTTAACTATTTTGGTGTATCTCTTGATGAGTTTTGTTATGACCAAAGATCTCTTGGATGGCAAGAAATATGAAGATTGAAAAGCCAACACTTTTATGTGAAATACTGAATTCAGTGGGACATGATCGATAGGGCAGACCACTTTATTAAATTAGGTTTGTCACATGGACTGATGGTTCACATTAGTCTTGTATCTACATACTAGGTTATGGTAGGATAAGTGGAAACTAGTATTTGTATACCAAACCCTTAGAAGACCTAGTGGACACTGACCTAGCCTGTGGTTACTATTGTTGGGTACAGTTTCTGCTGCAAGAAGGGCTGTAGGTTTTAACTGGGAATATGATTTACTTTGTATGAGCCAAAAAACACCCTGAAATGTCACATTGTAGAAAGCAAAACTCTTCCAAGTCCATAATAGAATAAATTATGTAGATGCCCAATATTATGTAAATTTTTCACTCAAGCACATTTATTTCTCAGCAAGTTGCTATTTGTTTTCATCCATAAACAGATACCACCTTCAAACTTCAATCAGTATCTAGTGATCTAGAATGTAGGAGTAAAGAGAGCTGGACCCCAAAGGTTAAAGCAGATAATCTGTCTCTTTGATGTTTGTATAAACTTAAATAAATAAAATAAAAAATTCCTTCCAGTAGCACCTTAAAGACCAACTAAGTTAGTTCTTGGTATGAGCTTTCATACATCATTACACGAAAGCTCATACCAAGAACTAACTTAGTTGGTCTTTAAGGTGCTACTGGAAGGAATTTTTTATTTTGACTATGGCAGACCAACACGGCTACCTATCTACTACTTAAATAAATAAGGTATGGACATATATTGAGACATGAGAAATACTGAATTGTGGCTAAACAGCCTGCATGCTACCCAGCCTGTGTGTATGTAATTTTAAATACATACTCGGGTTAAGTACTTGATTCGTTCTGGAGGTCCATTCTTAACCTGAAACTGTTCTTAGCCTGAAGCACCACTTTAGCTAATGGGGCCTCCCGCTGCTGCCACGACGCCGGAGCACAATTTCTGTTCTCATCCTGAAAAAAAGTTCTTAACCCGAGGTAATATTTCTGGGTTAGCGGAGTCTGTAACCTGAAGCATCTGTAACCTGAAGCGTAGGTAACCCAAGGTACCACTATACCATATGCATTCCTAGAAGACTGGGTTCAGTTTGTGAATCCAAGAGTCTCAAATTCCAGACCATAGTCTTAAGTACTGTTTAAAGATAACATGCCAAAATCAATGGAGTGATCTAAATAGTCATATACTGTACAGAGCTTGGGCATTAGTGTCAGGAAGAAGCAAACTATTTTGGCTGACTTGCCAATTTGAAGCTTGTCTACACATTAGTTACCTTATACTTGTTTGCACATTAGTTCCTTCATCCATTTGAGTACCTTAGCACCCTACAGGAACATCTCTATTCTGGACTGTTGTTTGTTTGTTCCAGCAGGGAGCATAGGCAGCTAAAGAGAATATGTTGCAACAGGGCTCAACCAGCTAAGAGTCCCCATAAGGGCAGCCAGATACTGAGCACACTGCAACTTCTCTGCTCCTGGGTTGGTCTCCAGCTCTGCCAGGACTAGGCTCTCCAGCTGGAGAGCCGCCTCCTAGCCTTGTGCTTTTGGCAAGTTGAGATTCCCTGTCACTGCTGCCAGCCACTCACCCTAGCAGCCACCACAGCTTTTCTTTGCCAGAGAAAACAAGGCATTCGCTGTACGAGCTGCTTTTCCTTTTCCTCTCTCTCTCTGGCTTCATCTGTGATTTTCCCTACCGTTATCTCTTCCAGCTACAGGCAAGAGCAGTCACTGCCAAAGCAAAATCTGAAAACAGCCCATGCAGTGGTTTCCTTGATGCTTCCAGCTAGGAAAACCTGGGGCTGCTTGGAGGAGGAGGAGATGCTGCTGAGAGTGCAGGTTGAGTCATGGGGTGGAAGTGTGGACTGTGGCTCCAGATGCCTGTACTGGCTGTTTGAATGCAAGGCTGGTAGAGTTTCCTGGATATGGTTCTGCATTAAGAGGTTAATAAGGGTACCTGCTCTGTCCGTCTGGTATTCTGTTTCTTTGAATAAAACCTGCACAAGTGCCTTTTGAAAAGCTGATTCATGTTATTGATTCGTTCAAAAATGGTATTTCCCTGTTAATGATCCACTGATGGGAATTTACTTTTAGAGATTCATAATGTATGTTCATGAAGGATGGCAATGATGCCCCAAGCTTCATTAATTTGAAACTGTTATTAATTCAGGCAGTTAGTAGTTGTGATTGCAACCATATGATCTCATAATGATATTATGGCATCTGTTATGTACAAACATTACAGGATGCAGCCTAACATCAAAAAGCCCTTCCAAATAATGTGCTGGAGGTTTTGATGCTGAACGTTGCATCCATTTGCACTTTGGGTGCTCAAGCAGAAGCCATGGTAGAATCTAGAAAGGCAACTAGCTATTCCATTCTGTGATCAGAGATTGGGCTGGATTCAGTCTAAGTTAGTCATGCTTTAGTCTCATTGAAACCAACAGGACAAACTGAAGACTAATTTAAGAATAATCCTTGGGCACAGTGAAGAGAAAAACCAAGCAGAAGAATTGCCCAATCCAAGCTCAGGCTGGCAAGGAAGATTTCTTGTTGTCTTTCTGTCTCCCACTCTCCTTCTGCCCCCACCCCCTTCAGACATGTATTTTCCCTTTATATTTTCTCCCACTTCTTCCAGTGGCACAACTATGCCAGCTCCAGAGCTGGTCTGCTCCCTTCCCCCCTTCCAGGCAGATGTGGGGGGAATGGGAGGTTTCACTCCGTAGATGTTACTGCCATTGAAGTGCCAGTAGTGAAGTGGGCAAGGGCAGCAGGGTTTTCTACCCCTGTAGAGGGGAGCCTTGAGAGGCTGGATCCCTCTGCAGGCAGAGAGGAGATCTGCTATGCCCTTAGGTCTCAAGGCACCCTTCCAGGAACTCTTGTTTTGGGTCCTTAGTCTTGATCCAGCTCATTATTATCTCCTAGAAGTCTTAAAACTGTTATGGCATCTTTAATTTTTATTTTTAAAAAGAAGAAGAAGAAGAAGAAGAAGAGTTTGGATTTGATATCCCGCCTTTCACTCCCCTTCAGGAGTCTCAAAGCGGCTAACATTCTCCTTTCCCTTCCTCCCCCACAACAAACACTCTGTGAGGTGAGTGGGGCTGAGAGACTTCAAAGATGTGTGACTGGCCCAAGGTCACTCAGCAGCTGCATGTGGAGGAGCGGAGACGCGAACCCGGTTTCCCAGATTACGAGACTACCGCTCTTAACCACTACACCACACTGGCTCTCCAGGATTGTCATTCCAGGATTGAGGAGGAGGACAGGAGGAGGGGATGAGGGAAGAGAATGCATTTTATGCCTTCTGTTTGTCTTAAGAGGCCTGGCAAGTTTGAGGGATAGTGTGGGAAGAGGTTAGGGAAATATCAGGAAATTGGTCTCTCCCTCTTGCCTCAGTGGTGCTTTCAGAACCCTGCAGAACTTTGGAGGAAGGGTTTGGTAGGAGTGCACGTTGGTATCCGCCCCAGACTCTATAAAGCAGTGGTTCTCAGACTTTTTTCTTGGCGCCACACTTTCATAATAAAAATCTGCCACTGCAGGTGTTTTTTTATTGATAAGAAATATATTGGAAAACAAAAGGAAGCAACTCCTAGCAGTGCTTGATTTATAACATTGCACGCAATTACTTTATAATACGACCACGGGACACCCAGAAAGTATAAAATAGTGCAGCTACAGGAATCATTCCCAAAGTATAATTTTTAAAAAGCCCCTTGCATGTTTACCTTAACTATGTATGGAAACTCAATGGGAGGTGTGAGCTTGCTTTTGCTGGGTAATTTCATTTATATTAAGTTGGATCTGAGACAGGCAAACTCATCTCATCAATTTCTCCCTAGCCTAGCCTAGCCTAATACTACACTATACCATAACTGCACTGATATGTTCAAATGTTTATTTGATTGCCCTTGAATCTTTCCGCCACACTTGCCATTCTCTTCTGCCACACCCTTTGAGTACCACTGCTCTTCTAAATACTCATGATCTGTGTCTTTCTCACCTTGTTCCTACAAAACATGTTTCTGGGCATTTGCTTTATATTGTTCAAAGAATTTTCTCAACAACGGGACTTTTAAATGAAGTTTCAGAAGAGTGTATTTCAGAGACACCGTGTTTTGTTTTGTTTTAAAAAAAGTCTGAAATGGCATGAATGAGCCAGTAGAATTGGAGAAAGCTTTCAGAATAAATGACGCCTTGCCACTAGCAGAAATGTTTTTTTATTGAAAAAAAACTTTGCTCAGTTAATCATGATACAAATACACTTATTCAGCCAAATTACCTTTCAGAATCTGTCTAACTAAATCAGTGGTTTCTCTGATTCTGCAAAGGAAGATGGGTACATTATCCCTAATGGTTAGCTAATGGCATATGCATTTAGAAAACTAATTAAACATTATATTTAGCAGATATTAAAAAGTTGCTTCTGTTACTCTAATGGGTTGTTTTTATTTTTTATTTTCTTTTAAAAAACAACAACATTAAGGAGAAACTTACAAAGGAAATAATAGGAAAGTAGGTGGTTTGGTTTCCAGTCCATCAAAACAGATTTCATTGAATCATAGAATTGTAGAGTTGGAAGCGACTCTGAGGTCCAACTCCCTGCTATGCAGGAATCTCAACTAAACCATCCATGGTCGTTGTCCATCCAACCTCTGCTTAAAAACTCCCAATGAAGGAGAGTCCACCACCTTTAAGGGGGTCCATTCCACTGTCACACAGATCTTACCATCAGAATGTTCTTCCTGATGTTTAGTCGGAATCTCCTTTCTTGTTACTTGAAGCAATTGGTTCTGGTCCTACCCTCTGGAACACGAAAAAACAAGTTTGCTCCATCTTCCCTGTGGTATTTGAAGATGGCTATCATATCTCTTCTCCGTCACCTCTTCTCCAGGCTAAATGTACCCAGCTCTCTTAACCATTTCTCGCAAGGCTTGGTTTCCAGACTCTTGGTCACCTTCTTTGTACACATTCCAGCTTGAAGATTCTTCTTCAAATTTGGTGTCCAGAACTGGACACAGTATTCCCAGTGTGGTCTGACTAAGTCAGAATGGAGCAGTACTATGACTTTCCTTGACCTGGAGACTATGCCTCTGTTGATGCAGCCTAGAATAGCATGATCTTTGTTTGCTGCTGCATTACATTGTTGACTCATGTTAAGCTTGTGCCCTCTAGATCCTTTTCACAGGTACTACTGGCAGATGGTTCTTCCTGCCTAAGTGTAGAACCATACATTTGTCCCTATTGAAATTTCATTTTCTTGGTTTTGGCCCAGTTCTTCAATCTGGGAAGGTGGTACAACTGGCTGTTCCTGTCGGGCATCTCCGAGGACACAGGGCATGGGAAGTGTGCACCTTTTATTTCCAGCTAGAGCTAGATTGTGTGCAGGTCTTTGGGAGAGTTTGGGGACTGTTTCTGGCAATCTACATGTTTTGTGATCTATGTCTTTTGCATTCCGTACCTAAGCCAAATTTTGGCCAGACCAGGCAATGGGAAATAGCTGTGGGTCAGTGGTAGAGCACATACTAGCCATGCAGAGGATCCCAAGTTCAGCCCCTGGTATCTCTGGGTAGACTTGGTAACATCTTAAGTTTTAAACCCTGAAAAGCCACTACTAAATGTACCATTTGGAATAAGGCAGTTTCTTTGGTTCTGTGCTTTGTTGTTGCTGCTGCTGGTAATCTTCATTGCAGAAAGCTGCCCCATAACATTCTACCAGTGAAACTGCAATGTGATGGCTGTTATCGAATGTGCATATCTATCTATCTGTCTGTCTGTCTGTCTGTCTGTCTGTCTGTCTGTCTGTCTGTCTATCTATCTATCTAATTTCCAAGCCAACTCAGTGGATTTTTTAAAAAATAATTACTCCCATCATTTGGAACTTTGCCTTTTGTGCCTTCAGTGTAGCTCCCTAAAGCACATTTTTTCCAGCAAGCTTTAACTTTCTTAAGCAGGCCCTGCCCTGGGGGAGTGAGGAGTCTATTTCACAGTCTAATACATTTCGCCATTAAAGAGCTTCCTCTTTTAATTCCAGGATATTCCAGAAGGAAGCACTTAATTTGAACTGCATTGCAATGAGTAGAAAGCTAGCCTTCTGGCATCCAATGCTTCCTAATTATTTGCCCTGGGGAGAAGAGCGGATGGCAGCGGAAGTGGAAGCAGAGGCTCTGGAGAGAAAGGAAAGATGGGAATGCTCCAAATTAAATAAACCATACCGAGAAGGAATTGGAGGTACCACATTCTTCCTTTCCGGAGACTCCCTAAAACCTTCATTTATTTTTTGACTTGCAGCTGAAAGGTTTCACTGTCACCTCTTCATTGTTCTGCAGTAGAACAACAAAAAGCTGTAACCATGTGGAACAAATATTGAGAAGCAAACTGTTTAAGCACATGGTACACTTTGTCGCATGCTTGGGTTTCCAATATTTCAGGTTTTTCTAAAGCGAGACACTTGATTCCTTCCTAACAAAGCCTGAGAAACCAGGAGAAGAGGGGATTGGTTTTGTTTTTTTAATGATGTGAAAGATTGGAAAGAAAGTCCAGCCCTGCCTTACCTTCCTGCAATGCCTAAAACCTGAATAAAAGCATATCAACTAAAAGTTGGCAGTGATGGTAGGACAGGACTTGAATAGTTCCTGGAATGCCTTCTGCTCAGGGGATTATACATGAGGTTCAGCATATAGGCCTAAAGACATCATGGCAGGAGGTTTCAGAGATGCACCTAAAATGGTCCTATTTGAAGCACTCTCATGCCACTTGAACAGTCATGGCCTCTGCCATAAAATCACAAGAACTGTAGTTTGTTAAGGGTGCAGAGAACTGTTAGGGGAGCCTGCACACAGTTCCCAGCACCCTTAACAAACTAGGTTTCCCAGGGTTCTTTGGGGGAAGCTGTAACTGTTCAAGTGGTGTAAGAGTGCTTTAAATGTATGGCGTTGAAGTAACCCGGTAAGAATATGGGAAGCTGCCTTACACTGAGAGAGTCCTTTGGTTCCTCCAGATCAGTATGATCTTTTTTGACTGGTGGTGTCTTTCCAGGATTTGGGATCAATCTAGGACCATTGAGCTATGGGCTGCCTCAAGCCCAACCTTGGATTAGTGCAAAGATGCAGATTCTCAAAGGAGAGCTCCCAGAAACTTTGCTCCTTTTTTGCTGCTGTGCTAAGCAAAGCCAAGGTTTGGCTTAGGAGGTTATCTTAACCTGGACCCAGACAAACTGCTTTTCATTCCAGTTCATATATTCACTCCAGTTTTCCTAGTTCCTTATAGTTCTTCTGAACATTTCCATACACTGACTATCTGATACTTCTGAATGCCCAACTTTATGAATGCCCTGTGCTGTAAGTCATCTTTATATCCCCCGTGGCATCCACATTTGGGTCTTATTTTAATTTTTCTGGACATACAAATATAGTTCTATTACAGTACCTGATACACTGGCAGTTAATAAGCCAGTTGCCAGATATGTTTGGAAAACAAGTCAGGAATGGGCAGTAGGGACTAGGCGAGCAGAAAAGAGACTATAATCCTCCTTGAGTATTGCTAATCATGAGGTTCGTTTTGCATTATTATGGAATCCTAACTGTTGAGGGAACTCGCCCAGTGGCTTATTTGACAGGAAAAATGGTGATGAAGTGACTGTTCCTCAGTGTTTGCCAGATACTGGAGTCAGGGGAAGAGGGAAAGCAAGAAAGAAATGAAAGGTGAGAAACTGGCAGTGTCTTTGGTTGAGTCTGGTGATGCTCTTTCAGATAGAAGCATTTTTGGAGTGAGTTCAGTTTGAACACTCATCACTATGTGTTTAATGGTTCTGTGCTTAGTCATGCAAAAGGCCTCATGGTATATTTTTCATTATCCACCTCTCCCAGATTTTTGGAAAGCTGTCATTGCATTTTGCAGTTATAAGCAGCAAAATCTGGTATCCTGAGCTGCCTTCCATCCTGTACACTTTCAAGTTTAGCAGCTTAATGGAGACCATTCCAAATTGGCTTGTCTGCTGGGAAATATTGTGTATTGTATAACTCCCATCATCCCCGACCCATTGACTATGCTGACGGTCACCCAACAACTAATATGTCATTTAGGGATTTGTGTTATTTTCATGGGCTTTTCCTATGTACTTCATTTCAACACCACCACCCCCTGCAATAGATCAATCATATAAATAAATAAATCTGGAGGGCTACAGATTTTCCAACCATGTTGTAGTGGATCCTGGGTCATGTTCCAAGATTAAACAGTAAATCTCAAGGAGAGCTAGCTAGGCTTATTAGCAATATAATGCTCCCATACAGCTGCTTATTTGCACGGGAAAGGTCATCAGTGGTGGGCAAACTCTTTTCGGGAAATTTGCCACCATCACTACCTCAGCAAGCTTCTAAGGAAACTCAGGATTCACTAGAACACAGTTGGAAAGATATTGTGATGTTGTGTGGTTTTCAGAAGGCAACCCCCTCTGCTGCCCAAGATTCAGTAAAACTACTGATTTGCTCCAATTATGTTTTGGTATACTGGCTTTCCACAAATGGTGGTTTTAACACAACAAGAATGGACGCTTTTAGATCTCCTTCCATTTCATGCAAAGAGAACGGGGAAGCACACAAGTCCAAGGTTCTTGCTGGCTTGTTCATGTAACAACAACCCATAGTTTGTTGTTACATCTGAACCTGGTCCAGAAAATCCTGACCATTTTAAAAAACGTATAAATTCTGAGGAACTTTGGGGAAGGTGCTTGAAAAGTTCAAAATCGCATGCCTTGACAACCAACATTTTAAACTTTGCATGGCTCAAAAGCTTTCCTCTGACTCTTGCTGTTGTTTGAGGAATAAAACTCTGTGTGTTCCAGTGTGGAGGGGGAAAGGCTCCAAGCATTATACATGATCAAACCCCAATTTTGTTTAAAATCTGCTGTGTTCCCTAGAGCATTGTGTACTTGCTTTACCCGGAGAGTGTACTTTTTACCAACCCCTCTCCCGGAGGTTGCACATTATCCTGTTACTTAGTTAAGAGGGGCAACTTGCCTTGTGTGGCGACAGTTTGGGAAGAGGCATAAATAAGACACAGTTAATTGAAAGCAGATTCCCACTGTCTACCTCTAAAACCCACCCAGTCCATTAAAGCTCTCATGAATGAATCACTTTTGCAAAGAGAACTCTTTGCTCTTCTTCTGCCTCACTAAACTCTTACCTGGGGGAGGTAGAAGCTCTTGAATTTGGTGACATTGATTACTAGGGAATAAACAACACGGTTAAGGTACAGTGTAGCGTTCAGAAGCCAGAAGGACACAGAGATTTAGCCCTTTGAACCTGCTTTGTTTCAATGAGTGGGTATGGTTGGTAATTGATACAGTGATAAGGAAAGGTCTTGACTGCATTACCTGGTGTCAGCTTCCGCTGCGCCCTGAACGGAGACCACAGACTGTATTTCATTTGAAGTGTGCTCATGCAAGAACAATAGATCACAGATTTAAGATGGGGCCTGGCTACTAACGCAAGAGAGCCAGGTGGAGCAGCGCGAGAGGTAAATAGCCTTTTGTTTGCCTTTTAAGAAATAATAATCGGGGCAGCTGCTGCTGGAAAAGGATTATTTATAGCAATAGCAGGTTAGGCAAATCAAGGGCAAAACTTTGCACTGTTGTGTCTTTTAATTTCTGAGTTACATCTTTGGGAGGGAATATTACAAATACCACATAGACTTACCTTACGCATCAGCAAGTCATTTTAAGAAGAGGGTTAAAAAAAAAAGCAGTAGCAGCATTTTGTCAATCTTTTTCAGTTATCCATTGGTTTTGAGTTTGTGTGTGTGTGTGTGTTAAGATTGTGCAGTTCTCTTTCGCTTGGTTCATTCTTAAGTCAGCCTGGATAGTTCAGTTGGTTCGAGTGTGGTGGTGATAATGCCAAGGTTTCAGGTTTGATCCCTCTATGTATGGGATGGCTGCATGTTCCTGCATGGCAGAGGGACTAGATGAGGTCCCCTCCAACTCCACAATTCTTTGTTTCTAGGTTTACAACATTAGGCCCATGTGCCACATTTTTATTAGATAGGGAAGGACAATAGCTCAGTGGTAGAGCATCTGTTATACATGCAGAAGATTCCAGGTTCAATCCCTAGCTTTTTCTTCTTTGGCAATCACTCGTAGCCGAGTAAGATTCTCCTCTATGAGCACAGTCTTAACAGTGAGTCCGTAAGTGACTGTGTAGGCAAAACTTTTGCATCATAGTAAAATCTATGATGCATGAATATAGCCTCACTACACTCCTTGAAAGTTGTTCAGACTGGCTAAGTGTGAGTCCATGTACAGAAAACCCCCAGCAGGGGCAGATCTTGCTCAGCAATGGATTAATGTCTCGTTAACAATAAGCTTGAAATAATAGCACTGAAAATTCAAACATGAATGAAAGAACATAGCATGGAGAGGAACAAGCTGCCATACCTCTGAAATAATTGACCATCACGACAACTAGGTTAAAGGATGTGCTACAGTAGGCTTTCTTGATCAACATCAATAAAACATCTAAAAATAACTACAGATATAGTCTAAGTTGATTAGCAGTAATTGCCCTGAGTCAGTGTAGTCACTGATGGGTGATGTCATGTGTAATATTCTCTTAAAGTGATTTTAGCAGACGTAGCCTTTTGAAGAGCTCTTATAGTCGGCATAAATATCTTCCTGGTTCCAAGCTGGATGCCAACAGTCAATGATATGTCTAAATATGACATAATACGGTATTAGATTATATCTTTGTGCTTTTCTTGTTATATGTTGCCAAAGAAAAATGACAGCATCTGTCTTTTTAATGCAAAAAGGGAGCCATTAAAATCTTTGAGAAGCAGAACATGGTAGCAGGGAAATCATGTAAGAACAATGAAGGTGAGCTTTCAAATATTTAGGATCTGCAATCCTCTCAGTCACAACATAAGCATTTGACTTTTCTGCAAAGTCTGGAGATGATAGCAGTGGAGAGATTCTTATCCTATGCTCATGAATTGAGACAGAACTTATGTGCATGTATAGAGGAGAGGGCATAGTTGGGCTGCTCTCTAAAAAGGTCTGGGCCTGACTCAATATGTGTTTGGTTAAAATGTAATAATAATAATAATAATAATAATAATAATAATAATAATAATAATAGATGCATTATAGGACTCCTCCCCCATATATATATATATATATATATATATATATATATATACACACACACCTATTGCAATGCTATGAGGAAGAAAAGGTACTTCTCTTCAGACTGGACCAATAGTATTTTTCTCAGTCCTGGTCAATCCAGAATCTTCCTACTGCTTGCCAAATGCAGGAACTAATGTTGGGCACCCACCTCCATTCTATGCCTGAAAAAGATTCTGAGGCCAACATGATAACTCAGCTGGTTAGAGCATGGTGCTGATAACCCCAAGGTTGCAGGTTTGATCCCCCTATGGGACAGCTGCATATTCCTGCATTGCAGGGGCTTGGACAGATGATCCTCAGGATCTCTTCCAACTCTACAATTCAACCTGGTATGCTGGCCTGCCACTTCCTTCAGTACAACGTCACAGATACCACACTGGACTTGAGGTCTATTAATAGACACAGGCCAGGGACCCCTACCTCCTTGTGGTCATAGCGAGCATGGGGAACCATTCCCATCCTCAACACAATAGCAATGCCAGGATCACACAAGCTGCCCACATTAAGTGAAAAGTATAATTTTGTGTTTACAATCTCTTAGCAGTTAAATAAGTATGTAACTCTGGCTCTAGTTTTTCAAATGTCTCTTCCAAGTCCCGATTCATTAGCTTTCCGCTTCACCTCCCTTCTCCAGTTATCAGTCTTTCCCTCTACAAGGGCATTATGAACCAAAAGTTGCACATTTGATTTGGAGGCATCCTCCTCCAGCAAAAGCAACTTTTAAAGAAATAAATTGGAGTGGGAAATGAATGAATGGATGAATGGATGCATGCACGAATGCCTGTTAGTTGGAAAGACCTTTTTTCTTATTCTCTTCCGCTCCTTATCACAGTTATCTTCCAGAAGGCAAAGAACCTCACCCCCCCAAAAAAAATCCCCTTAACTGTCAATACAATCAATTGGGATTTGTCCCCCCCCCCCGGTCAATAATTAACAAAAGCTTTAAATCAATTCAGCTTTGCGGTACTTGTTGTAATACTTAATGTTTAACAAGGAACTGTAATCCTCTTTCACCATTGAAGCATTTGGCTTTGTAGAATGTAAAAGTGATGACTGGATAAGTTAAATAATGGCCAGGATCCAACCTACTCCAGTGTTTTGAGTGGAAAGTGTTTACGTTCAAGTGGAAGTGGCTTTATTTCCTGCTGGTGAGAGTCCATTGGGCATTATAGGATGTTGCTTCAGAAGCGTTGTGGTGGGGGTGGCTTTGTGGGGCAGCAGAGGATGCTGTTGGAAGGGGGTGCTGAAAGGAGATCATCATTCATGGCACTTTAGACCCCACCCATAGCTTGCTTGCGGTTTCACAAGAAAACAGAGCAGGAGCCATATTTAGTTGGCGTGCTATGTCTCAATGTCAGGGTAATATGAGCCATGGCTCATTGCGGCTCAGCCCAAAGCCAGCATTCAGGGAGAAGGATCAGTCGTCTCATAAGAAGAGGATATTTCAGAGAATGGGCAGAGTGCCTTCCAGTGCTGGTTGGCAACACTAAACTAAGCTGACAGAGAGAGGGCCACCCCCTGGAATGGTTGTAACAGTCATGGTGGATGCAGTGATGCAGGCTGGTCCCCTTTCTTCCTAGTGCCATTTGTCACTTCCGATTACTGAGAAAGGGGGGGGGGGATAAGGCAGCGGAGAGTTTGGTGAGGACACAATGCCAGGAGCTGTGGATTGGCTCTGCCATTGCACATGCACCGAGCTCCCTGCTTCCTTCTGTGTCCCAAGTAAGGATGCAGGCAGGAGGGAGCTGGCTGAGGGCAGAATGAAGTTGTTGGAGCAGTGCCCCATTTGTCCCCATTGACTAGCTTCCCCTTCTCAGCACTGAGTAATCAAAACCAGCCGATAGGCATCCAGGAGGAGGAGAAAGGCTTTCAAGTCAGCGAATGTGTCTTATTGGTATGCTTGAATTCCTACACCTCTTAAATTAGAAATGAAATCCTTGAGGGTAGTCACAAATAACTGGCAATTGCCAGATAGCCATTTAAAAGGTTCTCGTGTGCACATGTGACCTTGTGGGGGAGTCATTTCTCCCTACCATCCTGTTACTTCTCCATTTCTCCCAGATTATTGAGCCTTGGTAACAATGGTAGTTTTACCATGTGGTTAGAGGTTCCAGGCAGCCATCTATCTCGCCATGTGGATACAATTACCATATGCTAAGCTTTAAAGTGATGACTACTTGGCCTGCAAGCATTTATTTTTATAGTCCAAGGTAAAAAAAATTTTTTTCCAGGATGGAGGCTTTGAGCAATTTTACTTTGGGATTTTCTCCAATAATGAAGCCTCTGTGGAGAAAAGGAAGTCCAGCAAATTCATTCTCTATCTCTGAATATAGCTTCTCCATCTCTGGTGATGCCATAATTAGAAACTGTACATCCTTCCTACATATCTGAAGCGTTTTTCTCCCCACTGTGTCAGCATTATATTTTAGCGTTGTGGTCAAGAGCTAAGGCCATAAAGGTATTTTTAAGCTAAAGTTCCTTTAAGCCAGTAAGTTCAGAAACTCTTTTGACTTGTGGCCTTCTTCTAAAAGTCAGTTTACCTTTTGGAACTCCTTTCCCACTGAGCTTTTTTAAAAAATGAGTGAGAGTCACCTGGGATATCCTCTATCCATTGTTGGGCTCCAACTCCCCTCTGTTGAGGCTTTCTTTTTACAATCAAGTGGTCTTTTAAGTTTTATGAGCTAAATAAATGAACTAGAAGGGAAGCCATGGGAAAATACTAAAATAATATTTAGTGATGGGGGATTGGAGATTGGAAATTGAATTTCATGGTTCTAAAACCCCTGAGCCTGTTTCAATCCAAGTCCATAATGACCTGAACTTTGTAACTTCCCCATCTGTGAGTGTCCCTATTACCCACTTTTCCTAACTTAAACAAGCAAAATGGGTTTCAGGCAGGATTTGAGGAGCTACAGTGGTACCTCTGGATACAGACACTTCAGGTTACAGATGCTTCAGGTTACAGACTCCACTAACCCAGAAATAGTACCTCAGGCTAAGAACTTTGCTTCAGAATGAGAACAGAAATCGTGCGGTGGTGGCGCGGCGGTGGCAGTGCGAGGCCCTATTAGTGGTACCTCAGGTTAAGAACAGTTTCAGGTTAAGAATGGAGCTCCGGAACAAATTAAGTTCTTAACCCGAGGTACCACTGTATAAACATCAGAATTGAGTTCTGGATGCTGCCACAACTATAAGCAACAGCATCTACTGGACAGTGGGAAACATAGAAGCAGGGCTGGGTGCTATCTGGTTTTCAACACCACGATGTACACCAGCTAAATATAGCAATATATCACCATATATCGGCAGTGGTGGAGGGTCTTGCTGGGCCTCCCTGCAGTGGCAAGGGGCCCACCATACCTCCCCACAGCAGCGGAGGGCCTTGACGAGGCTCCCTGCGGCGGTGGAGGGCCTTAAAATATAAGGAAGTAGTGGATTTAATAAAAAATATAAAGTAAACTTCCATATAATATATTTAATGTATTTTCAACTAATTTAAGAGTAGTTTAAGTGATTTACTAGCCAACTTGCATCTGCTTCCCCACTCAGAGGTCCCACTTATAGTTTCAATCTATGCATGTATAAGCCCCACTGAGTTCAACTAAACTTGCTTTTACTTTCCTGGGAGTAAGTCTCGATGATTTCAGTAGGGATTGCTTGTGAGTAGATATGCATTTGCTTGCACTGCTTACCGACAAATCCCCTCCCCATCATTCTCACATAGTACCCAACCTCCCATTTCAGCATAAGGCAGCCAGCTAAACATTCTCCTCTCCATTCAGTCCTCCACAGAAGCCCCCCTCCCCCCGCAAAAGCCCCCATACCACCAATCTCTCCCCTTTTTAAATCTCTCTTCCTTTTAAGGGAGGGAAGGAGGGCAAGCAAGCAAGCAGAGACTTAATCTCCTTTAAATAAATTTTAGAAACCTTCATTTTTAATATGGGGGAAAACTATTTAGGGGGAACCACCAGAAGATAAAATAAAAACTCTTCCCACTCTCTTTTTTTTTGGGAGGGGGGTCAGTGTGAGGAAAGAAAGAAGTGTTTTCCAGTTCTTTGTTTACATTCTCCGTTTACTTTGCCCCTGGATCTTTAATTGTCTAGCCATGGGGGTCCCTCCTGGATTGTTAGCAGGCTCTTCATAATTAGCTGAGTTCTAAGTGGAAAGATACAGGTGAAACTAGAAGAGTTTGCTGGTTTGTGTGAGAGCTTATCCTTACTTCTTATTGGCTAGGAGGGAGTACAGTGGTGCCTCGCAAGACGAAATTAATTCGTTCCACGAATATTTCGTCTAGCGAATTTTTCGTCTTGCGAAGCACGGTGTCGGAAAAGTTTTGGAAAAGCTTCAAAAATCACCAAAAACCTCAAAAAAGGCTACCACACCGCGTTCTATGAGTTGCTCCTCAAAGTCAAGTCGCAACTGTATTAACGGTGTTAAGAAAAAGGAAACAAACTTGCAAAAAACGCAAGACGTTTTCGTCTTGCGAAGCAAGCCCATAGGGAAATTCGTCTTGCGAAGCAACTCGAAAACGAAAAACCCTTTCGTCTAGCGAGTTTTTCGTCTTGCGAGGCATTCGTCTTGCGGGGCACCACTGTATACAGTGGTACCTTGGTTCTCAAACTTAATCCGTTCCGGAAATCCGTTCCAAAATCAAGGCGTTCCAAAACCAAGGTGTGCTTTCCCATAGAAAGTAATGAAAAACAGATTAATCTGTTCCAGACTTTTAAAAACAACCCCTAAAACAACAATTTAACATGAATTTTACTATCCAATGAGACCATTGATACATAAAATGAATGTACTGTACTATAAAATAAATAAGACAGTATTGTAGATGATTTAGAATCCCCCCCTTACCTACACTGATGATAGTCATTGTTTGGATGGGGGGCTTTTATCCATTTCTGCAGTCACACACAATCAATCAATCAATCAGTAGCTGAACAGGGTTCCACACAGTCACAAAAACAAATTAACCGAAAAAGCCCCCAAAACACAAAATCAACAGCAAAAACAAAAGTGCCAAACTTAATCTGTTCCGGTAGTCCGTATGACTTCCAAAATGTTCGAAAACCAAGGCACAGCTTCTGATTGGCGCAGGCGCCCCGGAAACAATAGCCGACAGCTATTGGCTCCTGAAAAAGTTTGAAAACTGGAACACTTACTGGAACGTTTCCAGCATTTGGGAACCAAGGTGTTTGAGAACCAATGTACCACTGTGTTACCTTGTTGAAACACTACGATGTTGTTTTAATACCTGGCATTCAACGATTTATCACACAGCCCTATATCGGAGCCACATTTTCTTGGGACTGTGATCTGGATGTGCTGACATGCACTTGCTTCAGCATCCATTGACCTGGGGAAGCAGTGTACAATACCTTGAGCATTTCCCACTATCTGTTTCCATGGAATGCTTGTGTCACTGTCCACCTCTTTGTGATGTCAACTAATGTTGCAACAAGTATGTGTGGCAATAGCCTCAAGTCGGTCTTGCCAGCTCATTGCCTTGGTAAGGTGAATTTGGATAAAAGAGGAAGGGCTGGCTTGGAGGTTAGTAACAAAGAGATCTCTAGGCCCCATAATGCTCTAGCCTTCTGATAACATCATCAGGAATGATGGGACTGGGCAGGAAATATGTGGAGAAAGCCTTGTCTCCCACTGCCCTGCCTTTTCTGTGGTTGGATTAGAGGGTGATTTAAATACAGTGGTACCTCGGGTTAAGAACTTAATTCGTTCTGGAAGTCCATTCTTAACCTGAAACTGTTCTTAACCTGAGGTACCACTTTAGCTATTGGGGCCTCCTGCTGCCACCACGCCACTGGCCCGTGATTTCTGTTCTCATCCTGAGGTGAAGTTCTTAACCTAAGGTACTACTTATGGGTTAGCAGAATCTGTAACCTGAAGCGACTGTAAGCTGAGGTACCATTGTATATGTGTCCCATGTCTGGGACCGTGTTTGAAATTCTCCAGGCGCCAGGTGCAGTTTACACCTGGCTATCGGCCACTTGAGACCAAGTTAAGATGCCCGGGCGCCAGGATGGTGCCTGACGTCTCCACCACCTGGAGGGGCATGCCTGGGGATCCTTGGATCATTCCTGATTTCACATACAGTGGTACCTCAGGTTAAGTACTTAATTCATTCCGGAGGTCCGTTCTTAACCTGAAACTTAACCTGAAGCACCACTTTAGATAATGGTGCTTCCTACTGCTACCGCCGGAGCACGATTTCTGTTCTCATCCTGAAGCAAAGTTCTTAACCTGAGGTACTATTTCTGGGTTAGCGGAGTCTGTAACCTGAAGCGTATGTAACCTGAAGCGTATGTAACCTGAGGTACCACTGTACTAGCAACACATCCTGTAGAATTCTATCCATTATATTTTATCAGCACAATCAGAATGAATTTGAGGAACCAAAAAGTCGTCTTGAAAAATGCGACTTTTGAGCTGTCTGGCCGAAAAATGGCAACTAGGCATTCCGTTTGGGTGACTGTAACCCTGGTTTAAAGAGCCACTTGGTGCCTAGCTTATATATCTGAGTTTCTAACACTGGTTTCGGGTGCAGTGTGGCAACCCCAATTTGGAGCCATGTGGGCAACCCTCTGAGTGTTTGTCCTTATTGTGCTATTGCTGTAGAAGTGCTAAGCTTCAGATCAGCAGCTTGGAACAGTGATCAATATGATAGCCACTTCATTTGAATGCCTTCCTGACAGGAGATAGACTTTCTTAATTGCTATAAGTGCCAATACAGTTGAGAGTCTGTTGGTATTCATCCAACTTCCATGTGAGTGTTGGCTGTGTCCTAGACTAAGCTTGAGTCCCTACCCACTTTTCAAGGTCTTCAGGTTACCAGTAAATTATATCTATACACTTGGCAATTTCTTTGCAAAATCCTGCAACTAATTGAAATGCCCTATATCAAACAGCAGACCATCAAAATAATTGCAGAAAAAATGGGGGGAAGGCTTCAATTTAAACTTTGAGGACAAAAGCTTTGATGCAGGGGAAATCAGACAAGGTCCCTCCCCCGCCCCTGCTTATATGGAAGCTTGCCAAAGGTTGCATTTATGTTCATTGAAACTTTAATTCCAAAAACCAGCACTTAAATGCTAATAGGAACAGGGTTTAGAAGCTCAACTGCCCTTCTCTCTCTCTCTCTCTCTCTCTCTCTCTCTCTCTCTCTCTCTCTCTCTCATACACACACACACACACACACGCACACACACCACAAATGTAAGTTAATTCCCCACTCCCAAATCTTGAAAGTTGGCATGTGTGTTTCTAGTTTGCTGACATTTCTTTACAGCACAAGGGAGAGAGGAACCTTCCCCTTACTCCTTCCAGTATGTCAGTAGGCAAAGCAGTTACAAATTTGTGGGAAAATACTGTTTGTGTATCTTTTTCTGTTGGAATTTCAAATAGGGCTAAGCTGAAATGGCCTATGTTTTAATTTGACTTTGTTTTCACACAGATTAGAAAATATCCCTTTTCCAGTAATTCTTCAACACGCGCTGCTAAAACAATTCAACCATGTTTTGAATGGCATTAATGCTAGAGAACATTCAAGTTACTGTATACACCTTGGGGCTCCTTGGATCAACCAGATATCCCAGGTACAGTCATACCTTGGTTTGCGAACGTGATCCGTGCGGGAGGCACATTTGCAACGCGCAGTGCTGCATCTGCGCATGCACGTGATGCGATTCGGCTCTTCTGCGCATGTGCATGACGTCATTTTGCAGTTTTGTGCATGCACGAGCGCCGAAACCTGGAAGTAACCCGTTCTAGTACTTCTGGGTTTGGCGTGGTCCGTAACCCGAAAACATGCAACCCACAGCATTCGCAACCCAAGGTATGACTGTAGTGGCAAAAGAGGAAGAAAGAGGCGAGCCTCACACTGGTGCCCAGACATACAAGAAACATTAATAATATGAAATTTTCAAGTATCATAGACTTTCTAGAGTTGGAAGGGACCATGAGGGCCAACTAGTCCAGTCTGTAGCAGTGCAGGAATCTTTTGCCCAGTGTGGGGCTCGAACCCATGACCTTAAGAGTCTCATGCACTGCTAACTGAGCTATGTGTTTCAGTGAGGCACAAAAACAGTATTTCGGGTGGGCCCTTAGAGGGCAATTGGAATGCTGCTTCTTTTCTGTGCAAACTGTACTCTGTGAGCAGTCACCCTGTTGCTCAAGTGTCGCTGCTGCTGATACAAGAGCATTCAAGTTGCTCCCTAGAGAGCCTGCACAATGGATGTCACCCTTTTGGGTGTTTCTGCATCTGACTGTGTCACCTTATTTTAGACACTGAGGGAAGCAGCAGAAAAGTTGCTAACGGAGAAGGCACAAAACTGTTTTGGCAAAAAAGGGAGTTTTCTAGTGTCTTGTGTTCTGTTTGGCAAGCAGTTATTCGGTACTTGAAGTACATATTGTGAGACAAAAGTAGAATGTTGCAAATATTTGGATGAGCCTTAACTGTAGATCAGGATGTGGGCTTGTTGATCTTCACCTCTTCCTTTTCCCCCAAGGGGAGCAATCACTGTGATACAAGTAGCATATTTGTGTTACACTTTGGAAACCTTGGAGAGTCCCTGTTTTGACCTTGGAAGACCCATTGTGACAAACATTGAGAACAGGGTGCTCTCCTGTACCAGTTAGGTTTTGTTCTGTATAACAGCTGGAAAGGATAAGGAGTTTGTACATGCGACTGGGGCTAGGGGTGAGGGAGAGATTGAATTCAGTTTGCAGTAAAAATTGAACCTACCTAATTTGCACTGCTCAGGACAGTGGGAGAACTAAAACACAGCTGTCCTTCAAAATGTGTGCACCTCTGAATCTCGTTGTGATGCAGTTCTCGAACCAAACGTTTACAAAAAAGTATATATTAGTGGAAACATGCATTACATTAGAGAAAACCACATGCAAAAATATGTTTATTAGGAGAAAGTCACACTAAAATGCTGATGAATTTTCATGTTACACACACATATTTATACACATGCAATGCAGATGAGGTGCCCACATATATGTGTGCTCAATATAACAAATGGAGAGGGTCACAAATCATACTTTTCCCATGCCTTCCCAAGTATATATACATGCTAGGCCTTAGGGTAGATTCAGATTAGGAATATGAACTTTGGGAATTCTATTGCAAAGTGACTTGATCCATGCTTCCTGGACTAATGTGCAGGTTGGAACTTAATTATCTGCCGGTGTTCCCAAATATTGGAACTTTTTTATATTAAAAAAAAGACACAGGGAACCTTGTCTTTGCATACTGTTTTAAAACTATTTTTGACTCAGAAGAATAATTTCTAAGTGCATTTTAAACCTATTTTGATACATTTCCTTTACTCAATAACAATTTCAGTTGAATGCAGAAATGGCATGGAACAGATTTATAGGTGTGCAAATGCAAAAACAACCAAAAATATACTGATTTGCTTAGGCCAAAACACAGATAAGCAAGATTTCCCCCTAAGAAATGCAACTTATCACATGAAACCCCAAGCTTGAAGCACTATCTTGAAACGCGTCTGTTTTACTGGTGGTTCAGAAGGCTCAGTTATTGGTTGGTATGGTTGCCAGAGTTCTTTGTGCTGCAGTGTGTCTTCACAGTTAGCTCAAAGGAAAGTACAAAAAAAAAGAGGAAGAGGTGAGAGAAATGGGCATGAAGGGACAGGACAGGTGCTAGTATTTTGTGGACATAACAAGGGCTGCTGAACACTGACTTACTAAGTTTCCCTCTACATGATTAGCAGATGGAATTGAGTTTCCACTTTTGTTTTCCACATATATTATCCATGTGGGAGAACTAAGGGACTCTGTTAAAGTTATCATATAGTAAACACTGTTTGTTGCTTCTCTTCAAAAAATGCTTCCTGGTTGGTCTGGGGGATCAGTTTGCCCTTTTTTTAAAAAACGGAAATACTTGAATTGTAACTATTACTTTTTAAAAATCTCTATATAAAACAGCTTCTAGTATATAAAACAGAACACAATCAAAATAAAAACAGGATACTGTCGTTAGTTTCCTGTTCTTGCATTTGTGTCACACCTGCTCACAGTGCTACAGCATCAGGTGCTCACAGATCGTATATCATTAACTCATGTAAATGTTATTAACAAGACTTGAGTCAATACTGCTGCGCATTGTACAAGCGATTACTCTGTCAGCTTAGGGCAGATCCACACCTCGTATTTAAGAGCATATCCAGTTGAACATTTAAAACTTCTGATTTCCCTCCAAAGAATCCTGGGAACTGTGGCTTGCAAAGGGTACTGTGAATCATAGCTCCGTGAGTGGGAAACTGCAGTTCCCAAGATTCTGTGGGAGAAGCCATGTGCTTTCAGTGTGCTTTAAATGTATGGTGTGGTTTTGCATTTAGTCCTCCACAGAAAGGGTTGCTTTGTGTGTTTGTTTTTGGGTAGATCAGAATATTTTAAAGACTATTATAAAGGCATTGGTGATTCACATTAAGTTTCTTTATGCACTCAAGGGCAGTTCTAAATTCTGGAAGGATGCAGAATTCAGTGGTGGATTTCAGGCCCACTGGGGATGGGACCTTCTGAAGTATGGGAGGCAGAGGCTCACAGTACATGGGAGAGCTTTATTTGCAGTATGCAGTCCATAGCAGTCTCATTGGTCTCTGTAGAGGCCCTGGTGTTTGACCTAGTTGGCCTAGAGGTCTATGCCCTCTTCTCATGGTACTCACTCAGAAAGATAAACAGAACTATGAAGGGGATTTCGTAGAATTGTAGAGTTGGAAGGGATCCTGAGGGTCATCTGTCCAACCCCCTGCAATGCAGGAATATGCAAGTGTCCCATACAGGGATTGAACCTGCAACCTTGGTGTTATCAGCACCCGCTCTAAACAACTGAGCTATCCAAGTACTGTACATCTTTAGGCCAACACCCTGAGGTAGCACAGTCCATTCCAGCCCCTAGTCTTTTGAGAGATAACATACCAAAGGAGACAACCTTTTCTCTACATAGACCAGCGGTTCTCAACCTGTGGGTCCCCAGATGTTGTTGGACTACAGCTCCCATCATCCCTGAGTTCTGGCCTTGCTAGCTAGGGGTGATGGGAGTTGTAGTTCAACAACATCTGGGGACCCACGGGTTGAGAAAGTCTGACATAGACTCTCCAATATGCTTTAGGGTTTAGGGTTCTTAATCATCTGGGAAACCTACTCCTCTCTAAATCAACCTGTGAGGGCTGCAAGGAGTAAAACCAACTCCAGGGTTGAGGCTGAATGCACAGCCCCGTTGAATCTGCGTTGCCCTTTCACACGAGTAACAGGCCAAGAGGGCTCTTGTGCAACCCGGTGGCAACTGAGTATTCAGCAGGGTTGTTAGGTATCCCATTTCAAATGGAATTTGCTGGGTCTACAAATCATGCCAAGTGATTCATTTCCCCACAAATCACCAAGTTTTCAAACCGATCCATTCTTAAGGAAATCAGCCCTGGATGCTCACTGGAAGGACAGATTGTGAAGCTGAGGCTCCAATACTTTGGCCACCTCCTGAGAAGAGAAGACTCCTTGGAAAAGACCCTGATGCTGGGAAAGATGGAGGGCACAAGGAGAAGGGGACGACAGAGGACGAGATTGTTGGATAGTGTTCTCGAAGCTACCAGCATGAATTTGACCAAACTGCGGGAGGCAGTGGAAGACAGGAGTCCTGGCGTGCTTTGGTCCATGGGGTCACAAAGAGTCGAACACGACTGAACGACTAAACAACAACAACATACCGCATTTTTCGCCCCATAGGACGCACCAGCCCATAGGACTCATCAAGTTTTTTGGGGGGGGGAAATAAAGGGAAAAAAATTATTTCCCCCCCCCAGGCGCTTGTGGGCCGGCAGCGGGGAGAAGTGCTCTTCTCCCCGCCGCCCGCCTTCAGATCAGGTCCGGAGACAGCGGGAAGATGCGCTGCGCCTCCCCACTGTTCCCGGAGCTTGCGGGGCTGGCGGTGGGGTCTCCCCGCCGTCAGCCTCCAAACCACTTCGGGAGACAGCAGGATGGCGGCGTTCCGCCTCCCTCTGTCCCCCGACCTTGTGGGGCTGGCGCTGGGACTCTCCTGAAGCCTGGAGAGCAAGAGGGGTCAGTGTGCACCGACCCCTCTCGCTCTCCAGGCTTCAACGAAAGCCTGCATTCGCCCCATAGGACACACACACATTTCCCCTTCATTTTTGGAGGGGGGAAAGTGCGTCCTATAGGGCGAAAAATACGGTAATTCAAGCATAAATAAGTTACATAAAGACACCCCATCTTGATCCATAGACATTCAACTGAGATTTCTGCTTCCATTTATGTGAGGCTCTGAGCTATGTCTGATTTGTTCCAAGTTGAGTTGTTGGAGGTCTAGTGATGTTCTTACCATGTGTCTGAAATCAAAGGTGGAAAATTGCAGTACTTTCCTCTTCGGGGATTACATTCCATCATCTTTGCCATATCTTAGTAACACCGTCTGCTCTTAACATTACCGTACATTTCCGATGTACAGTGTTTTTTTGCCAGAGCTGGAGCAGATCGCATGTTTTCCCCTGTTTTGCTGGAAACTACAGCAGATCAAAGATGCTTCATGTAATGATCATCCGTCTGCACGGAGTGTCTCTGTGTTACATATTAACCAGCTTTGATGCCTCTTTACATGAGGTCACAGCTTCCCAAATTAATTCTGTCACAGGAGAGGATTCATTAGATTCTTAATTGACTATTTCCTTACAAACAAGCAGGAAGGAACTTCTAGAAAACAAAGTAATTAAACAGTAAGCAATGCACATAAATCATATTTCTGAGCAAATTAATGAAAAAAATACAGAATTTGTTGCACTTTATACAAAGGGTGTTTTTGTTTGTTTGTTTTTTGGCAAGTATACAAGTGATAACCCAGGGTCCTCAGCCAATGTTTTTGAAGTTGAAGCTTGGTTTTTTAAGACAGGCTGCGTATCAATCCTGGCTGCAACTTCATGGGCATGGGGAATTTGTGCCTTTTTCTACAGAGTTCTTTCCACCATGAATATGTTTGCAGTTGATAAATGTAAAGTTGGATGTCTCATGCCAGTTTTAGACCTGTGGCAGAAACTGATTGCATCAGTTTACTTTGTGGATTGAAAAACAGAATTGTGCCTTCACAACCCCATTGAATGTTTGAAAAGGGAATAGCAGTTCTTCATAATGAAAGCACTTTCACATGAGAGGTGCATAGTTATGTTTATCGCTCAGTTCTTTAGCAGTTTTCAGCTGCCAGCAGAGGCTTTCACTGATTTTTTTTTTTCATATATAAAAGAATAACGACATGATACTGTTCCAACTACGTTTTGAAAATAAGGAAAATATTGAAAAAAGTACCTCCTGTATTGCCAGTTTTGTGTGAGGCAATGGGATGGTGCAAACTTTTTATTCCGCTCTTAGAGCTGAGCTGAATTTCCATGTTTTGATTTTTGTGTTTGAAAAGGAAGTGCTTTTGGTGAAGTGTTACAAAAATTGCGCAACGCTTAAAAGTGTTCCTACGCTTTGTCCAAGTGTTGAATATTAATCACAGCTCCGACAGCGCTCTTCAAACTCCCTGGAAGTCTGAGTTTCACCCAGAAAATATATTTAGTAGGGGCGTCTAACCTGTGGCCTTCCAGATGTTGTTGGACTCTATCACTCTATCAAGCCAACATGACTAATAGCCAGAGATGGGGGGAACTGCAGTCCAACAAAATCTGGAGAAGCCACAGGTTAACCACTTCTTATATTTAGGAATTCTGCCAAAGATTTATCTCATTTGGGTCAGAGAAGTTCCCTGAGTTCAGTCAGTCAAGTTCATGGACTGCACAGTTCTCTTGTTTCTAAGCTCAGATGTTTCCTTGTGCTGTGTTCTGTCAGATAACTACACTCCAGAGACAGTTCCTTGGAACCTTATATAAAAAAAGAAGCTTTTGAAGTCTTTTGAAGGCTGACCTCCTGGACCTGGCTGCCTGAGACCCCTGGTGCCTTGTTTCACATGGGAGGTAGCTATAATGAAGATGGTTCTGAAACCAGTATCACTCCTGGGAGGTGAGGCACAGCTCTGAGGTAATGTGGGAGACATGGCCCTAAGAACTATCATTTGAGTGTAGCCTATGATATAGGGCACATGCCAGAGACCATCTTCAGGTAGGAACCATCTTTGGTATATAGACCCGTTTTTTAAAAATGGCCTAAAGGAGGGTTGGAAATTGAAATAGTTGGATATCTGGACCGCCATATTTGTTCCAGTGGCCTAAGCAGGCTGTATGATGGTGGGAACCTGCAGCCTGTTTTGCTCTTTTAGCTCTTTCACATCATCTTTAACTCATTTACAAATACCCTACCAACTTTGGATATGCTTTTTTTAAAAAAAAATACATAAAAGTTGATAATGAATAGTAGTAGCCTCTGTTCATATAGTGAGTACCTTTCTTGTTGAGTACCTGCAGTCTATTGAACATATTTAGATTTTTGTTTAAAGAAGTGCCCCATCTCCCTTAACAACAAATCCAATCTAGGTAGTTTTGTTTTTTTTTAGTAAAACAAACAAATTGTAGCATATAGCTTGCTGAGAGAACTCCCTAACTGCCTTCAGATCTTGGGCTGGTACGACATACCTAGCAGCCCCTTCTCAGTTTCACCACTGACTTGCTCCTATTAGAACAACATGATCCCATGCGTCATATTTTTGCAGGGACCCCCTTGTTTGATTCCTATGGTCAGCTTATATTTCAAAGTGACTGTGTTGCACTTAGGAAAAGTACAGTAGCAGCTAATTTGTATGACTTGATGTCTGTTGCTGCTGACTAAGAGAAAGGGACAGGAAAGAGCAGCTTTGGGGGATAAGTATAAGTAGCACTACACTCCAATCTGGCTACCAAGTGATTCAGCTTCATCCCATGGTTTAGCTCAACAGGTCATTCTCTGTGAATTACTGTTAATACAACTTTCACAGACAGTCAGCATTAATATTAAAGAACGAGAGGCAGATAATGCTTGAGAGTGTTTCCGTTTCCTTTTTCTCTAATTGCAGTGTCATATATTATCTCGTCAGTTACGCACTTAAGAGAGATTCCCTAGCAAGGTATGTGAAGTCTCTGAGGAGATAGTATTGCTGTATTTATTCATGAAGATACAAATAATCACTTCAGACCGGGGCTGAAATGGTAGAAAAGAGAACCCCAACACAGTGCTTCTCAGATCCTTCTTCTCCTTTCCCCCCTCTCTTCCTCCTCTTGTTATCCAAAGTCTCACCAGATGTTCATACGGGGTTGTAATGCTTTCAAGGGACCTATACAGAAGCTGAGAAATTCATCCCAACCAGCCCTGTGCCCTTCCCTTGCCTTGCCCTATATTTGAAGGTGAGGCTTAGCAGTTACATGGAATTGTGACATCGTAATAATGCTGTCTGTGTCATCAGTGAACCTGGAGAGAGGTGTGTGAAGGTGATGGATCAGTTACTTCATATGTGATTATCATTTGTTGAATGCAGAGTCAACTGGAGACTTTTCTTTGTGTGAATGAGCCCAATAGAGACCAAGCAACACAGATGGAAGACTTCTGTACCCTACGAAAAAGAAAAGAAAAGATAGCTGTGAATTATGGTGACAGGAAGTAGACAGTGACTTTTCTATTTCTGGGATGCCAAATTGTCATCTTCTGTGAGCACTTATTCTGCCTTTGGATGCCCTGTTCCAAAATGTCAGTGGAAAAGGGTAGTGGTGGGTTGTGCTCATGTTTGAGTGGGCTCAAAGACCAACCTAGCAGTCTGCCCAAATCTTTTTTCAATACTGGTCATCATCACTGGGGGGAGATTTAAACCAAGCCCTCCATTCTGAATCAAGTGCTCTATTCTTACTCTCTCCCTTGAAGTGGCATTGAACACAGTATTATTAGAGTTGCACACAAGAAGAGCATTCACAAGAAGAGCCAGTGTGGTGTAGTAGTTAAGAGCGGTAGATTCGTAATCTGGGAAACCGGGTTCACGTCTCTGCTCCTCCACCTGCAGCTGCTGGGTGACCTTGGGCTCGTCACACTTCTCTGAAGTCTCTCAGCCCCACTCATCCCACAGAGCGTTTGTTGTGGGGGAGGAAGGGAAAGGAGAATGTTAGCCGCTTTGAGACTCTTTGGGTAGTGATAAAGCGGGATATCAAATCCAAACTCTTCTTCTTTTCTTCACAGCCACCCACCATTTTGTGTGAGTAGTTTTCCACCCTCCTGTTGGATTGGACCATCATTTTTACACCTAAGGTTCTCTCATGAGATTTGGTAACAGGACATGTGCACGTTGTACTCTGATGCTCTGCTCACTTAAAGGTGATCAGTGGGGCAGGTGAAATCTTGCTTTCCCACTGTGAATGGGGGGGGGGACATAATTAAGTACTTGTAAGGACACGGGTGGCGCTGTGGGTAAAACCTCAGCGCCTAGGACTTGCCGATTGCATGGTTGGCGGTTCGAATCCCCGCAGCAGGGTGAGCTCCCGTCTTTCGGTCCCAGCTCCTGCCAACCTAGCAGTTCGAAAGCACCCTTAAGTGCAAGTAGATAAATAGGTACCGCTTTATAGTGGCAAGGTAAATGGCGTTTCCGTGTGCTGCGCTGGTGCTGGCTCGCCAGAGCAGCTTCGTCACACTGGTCACGTGACCCGGAAGTGTCTCCGGACAGCGCTGGCTCCCAGCCTCTTAAGTGAGATGAATGCACAACCCTAGAGTCTGGCAAGACTGGCCCATACGGGCAGGGGTACCTTTACCTTTTTAAGGAATAAATCCTACACAAATCCAGAGTGGAGTCCCTACAACGGTTGGATGGCACCTTCTGCCCCTCCTTCCAGCAACTCCTGTAGCCAAGTATTGCTCTGCGTTCCTTTGGACCACATCAACAAGGCCAAGGGGGGGGGGGAGGGTCTTGTTGTTTGGGCAGCCCAGGAGCTCAATACACACTGCCCACGCTTGTGCCTTGAGGAAGTCACTTCAGTGCTGCTAACACAGTGGTTTTGACTTCACCCCTGGAGGCATACTCCATTGTCTCTCGAGACAGACAGATGCCAACAACTTGTAGTATGCTCATAAGAGACTCCTTAGTTATATATGTTTAATTATTTCAGTACTGGGAGCATATTCAAGAGTAAAGTAAATATATATTCTGTATGTATGTGCAAAGCAGTGTTTTGGAAGATTGAACATCGCTTTGTAGACAAAAAACCCCCTCTGCTACTCATTTTCTGCATAAGCTCAAGGAAGCACATAGGAAATCAATTTTGTGGGGGATTCCCTTCAGAGACCGCCAACAACTCATGCCTTCCCACTTCCATGATTTTATGCTAGAATAGTGAAACATCAAGTAGTTAAATATTTGCAATTGAACAACTGTCAATCATCATTAATAACTGTAGCCATCTTAAGAACTCTCGCTTCCACCACCGCTCTGATTGATTACTGAAATATGATACTTAACCACAAATAGTGGGTTATTAATAGCAAGCATCATGGTTTGTCTGGTAACCTTGTTATCTTTTCTATATGTTAAAAAGAGAGAGAGCCCCGGCTTCACAATCAGAATAAATAAGGATATAGTTAATAACACGACCTGGTATCAATAAGATGTGGTGAAATCCTAGGGATAAGAAATGGGACTTTTTATTCTGTGATAGAAATGCTGTTCTCTGAAAATACAGCAAATGTAGTTTAAATAAGTGTCATAAAGAGGCCTTCTTTGCACAGTGTAAAGTATATAATTAGGGGAAAATCTTTTGCCTCCTAGTTTGTAACCAAGATTCTCTCCCCGCCCCCCCCCCGCCCCCAGCAACTGAAACCACCGTAGTTAAGCCTGGTTTTGTGAGCTTGACAAGTTTTTTGGTGGAAAAAAAATTATCAAATGAAAACTGAAGAAAAAAATTAAAGACTAGAAATAACAAATCGTAATCAATAAACATTCCTAAAATAAGTTGTCATTTCAGGCCAATATTCACTCAGTGTTCATTTAGAAACAAATGATTGAAGAGATCCCTGATAGACTCAGCCAATGAAGGTTTTCTTTCAGCTTCATATTTAATTACCTCCCGTCTCTCTCTGTGTGTGTTTATTTATTTATAATATTTCATATTGACAAATGATGCAAATAAATTGTGTACATAAGTACGATAATTTAGTTTGCCCCGAGTAATTAATTTTTCAGAGCGCTTGTACCCCGCTCTGCAGCCTGGAAAACTTCATGCACAGCTTACAAATCAATACAAATATCACAAGCCAGCCCTCAGGCTTGGTTTACTCTTGTTTTTTAAATGTTTGTTTTTGTAAGCTGATTTGAACCCATCTTTTTGCAGAGGGACACTCATGGTAAAGACCCATATCTAGATATTAAAAAGTGTGACCAAAGAACCCCAACAATATTACCATCAGTTGCCCCACCCCCTTTGCCCTTCTGCTTCAACCCTACTGACTGCTGTTAGGAGGAGGGTGGAGACTTCATGATGCCCTATTTCTATGAATGCTTATTTCACAGAAAAGAAGTGGGTCTTGATATGGGGTTGCAGACTGTATACACAGCATAAGATGCTGGTCAGGAGGTGATTTGGGGATGGAATTACCTTACTTGCAATGTGCCACAGCGGGGAAAGCAACAGCAGGCCATTGCATTAATTGCTTTTTAAAGCCATAAACCCCACCCTCCTTGTCTTTTGTTAAGACTCCCACTCCAAACAGAATTGTGCACCCAGGCACCTTATTACTTCTTTGGAATTTAATTTATGGAGCTGGGTAATGATGATTGATGACTGGGGCAAGCAGTTGAAGAGGAAATGATTTTGGAGCGGGATCTGGGTGGGCAATTAATCGGGGGTAACTTAATTGGATAGGTCCTTATTAATTTGGGGTTATCTGGGGCGGGGTGCGAATTAATTGAATACTGCAATTGATTTGTGCTGATCTGAATGGAAATTAATCGGCTTGCCTTCTGTGAAATTTAAATTGCAGCAATGGTTTCTAAATCTGCATCTGTACATGTAAAGTAGTGCGTGTAAATCTATGTCGTGTTTTGCCCTCTTTTTGGACACCCTGCGAGGAAGGAGAAGGGGGAGAGACAAGGATGCCAAAGGATGAATGTGGGCAAATGCAGCTGCGTGCATTTGTCACTTGGTTACAGTTTGGGATAATGATTAAGAGGTTAATCTTGGGATAGGGAACTTTTTTTCCAATCTGAGACTGTATATTCCCTTTTGGTCTAAACCACTGAGCCTCTTGGGCTTGCTGATCAGAAGGTTGGCAGTTTGAATCTCCGTGACAGGATGAGCTCCCATTGCTCTGTCCCAGCTCCTGTCAACCTAGCAGGTTGAAAACAGGCCAGTGCAAGTAGATAAATAGGTACTACTGCGGCGGGAAGGTAAACGGCATCTCCATGCACTCTGGTTTCCACCACAGTGTTCCGTTGTACCAGAAGCAGTTTAGTCCTGCTGGCCACGTGACCCAGAAAGCTGTCTGTGGACAAACTCTGGCCCCCTTGGCCTGAAAGAGAGATGAGCGCCACAACCCCATAGTCGCCTCTGGCTGGACGTAACCATCCAGGGGTCCTTTACCTTTTACCTTTATTCCCTTTTGGGCACCACAAGCCAGTGGTGGGTGGGGGCCAGAGTCAAAAGTGAGTGAAACAATGAATTTACCCTTTTACAGTAGGGTAGTCTCTACACACACTCAAACCACAAGCATCGTCGTCAGAGTGCAAGGACTCTCAAGGAGGGTGTGAAGGAAGGGCAATGAGAGGCATGACCTGGGAAGAGGCCGCTTGCAAGAAAGGTAGATTTTGAGGAGAGATGAATGCTGTAGGGGTAGCAAGAGAAAATGGGTAGAGCCATACAGTGGTACCTCGAGTTACAGACGCTTCAGGTTACAGACTCTCCTAACCCAGAAATAGTACCTCGGGTTAAGAACTTTGCTTCAGGATGAGAACAGAAATTGTGTGGTGGTGGCATGGCGGCAGCATGAGGCCCCATTAGCTAAAGTGGTACCTCAGGTTAAGAACAGTTTCAGGTTAAGAACAGACCTCCAGAACGAATTAAGTTCTTAACTCGAGGTACCACTGTACTTGTGATAAGTAAATTTGCATTTGACTATTGCTAGTTGGAAGGGCCGCAGGTGGCACTGTGGGTTAAACCACAGAGCCTAGGACTTGCTGATCAGAAGGTCAGTGGTTCGAATCCCTGTGACGGGGTGAGCTCCCATTGCTCGGTCCCTGCTCCTGCCAACCTAGCATTTCAAAAGCACATCAAAGTGCAAGTAGATAAATAGGTACCTCTCTGGTGGGAATGTAAATGGCATTTCCATGTGCTGCTCTGGTTCGCTAGAAGTGGCTTAGTCATGCTGGCCACATCACCTGGAAGCTGTATGCTGGCTCCCTCGGCCAATAAAGCGAGATGAGCGCCGCAACCCCAGAGTCAGCCACGACTGGACCTAATGGTCAGGGGTCCCTTTACCTTTATTGCTAGTTGATTAAAGACATGAAAAAATGGGTGCCTTTCAAGTTTGATTCGTGACAAAAACTCCACAGAGTAGTGAGGTGCAAAATAAAATGGCAGTAATAAATTATTGCGGAAAGGTGGAAAACAACAAGGGCATTCTCTTAAGAGCTGTTAGTTTTCATTTTGCAACTTGTCAGACCCTTCAGCAAGAAATTATTAATAAATGTTCACCTCCTTTATTACTGTCCTAGATTATCAGTTTAATGTATGATACATTAGAACAAATCACAAAGGCAGCCGTAAATCGTGCTACAGTGATTCATTGCTAGTGGCAGTGGTCTTGTGAATCATGACCATATTTCAAAGGAATTATGTAATGTTTCCAAATAGAAATGTGTACCTGCAATGCACAGCATTCTGTTGGGTCTTGATTAAGCAAGTCCAACAATAAGAGACAGCTAAAAGTGCAGTCCTGTGTTTGTCTATTCAGAAGGAAGTAGGGATACACTGTACTTTGTATGTGGACAAGAGCTGAAGCAGTGGGCTCTAGTTTAGGGAATGCTGCGGCTAAAGAAACTTTAGCCTGGTTGTTTGTTAGCTGCTTTGGAAAGAGATGCCTATTAGGCAAAAAAGCTGCTGGCTTTTCAATGTTTTCAGTGTTTTTCAATGTTCAAAATTTTCTTGGCACCATAGTTAAAATTCTGTGTATACTAGGGATAGGGAATTATTATTTTTAGCCAGAGAGCTTCATTCCTTTCCAGGGGACGGGGAGTGGGGCACACAGGCTAGGGCTGGGTGAGGCCAGAGACAAAAGTGAGCAGAACAACTAGCACAAATCTTAGCTTTCAACAGTAGCCTAGTTCTTAATACACTCTTGCACCCCTCTCTGTCTTCCACACAGGCAAGGAAGAGGCATTCTAGCCAGGCAAAGCACTCAAACAGGGTCAGTGAAGGTTGCAGGCTTGGAAGAGTGGTTGTGGATGGGGAGAGTTCATAGGGTCAGATATAGAGAGGCCTGAAGTTCTCCATGCATGACATATACCACAATGTCATAGATGATGTCACTACTTTCAGGGAGTCTGGGATGTTGAAATTAAGGATGCTCACTAGGAGAAACTCTTAGAATCAGGCATCTCTGGTCACCTTGCATTTAGCTTTGTGTTCATTGAAGAGAAAGGGAATTTATGGGGGAAGACAAATACCACACAATGTTCATATTAGCCTATGGACCTACGGAGAGAGGTTGCAAAAAACACGAGTTCAATGAGAAAGCACTTAAGATTAGTTAAGAGGGTTCAGATGCAAGTTGTGTGATGTAAACGGTATGGTGTGATCCCAGTGTGGTGTATTGGTTAGAGTGTTGAACTAGTAGGACCTTGGAAGATCAGGGTTGAAATCCCTGCTCAGTCATAAAGCCCACTGGGTGAACTTGGGCCAGTCGCAGTCTCTCAGCCTAACCTGCCTCACATGATGGTTGCGAAAATAAAATGGAGAGGCAAGAGAACCATGTGTTCAGCTCCTTGGAAGAAGCTCAAGCCTTGTATAAAGTTAACAATAAATAAAAATAAATGGTGTAAAGACCTCAGAATCAGCACAGTAGCACCCCCCCCCCAGGTAATGTGGTGAGTGAAGAGCACTGATGAGGACAGGGAGTATGGGACTAACAAGAGTCTCTGATGTGGGGCCATAAAGACTTTTCCTTGCCATGGGTGGGGTGAATCCCAGTACCTGCATTTCTTAGAAAATATGTTTGTGGAGAATATTGTTTTAGCAGTAGAAAAAATCTTGCAGGACGCCCCTGCCTTGCTTTCCAAACATAGGTTTAAATTGCAGTGTTGTTGGCTCAAGTTAGATTCCAGTGCCATAGTTGTAACGTATTGTATTATTTCATATTTGTCAGTTTGTTTCCTTTATATGAAGCAGAGAAGCACCTGAGAGTTCAGGTATCAATGCTTTTGACATCTACACTCCTGGTCCTGGATTCATTCAGACCAAACGAAATAACTGCATAAAGCAAGGCTCCTTTGCTGCATATTTTACAGCTCCATACCTGCCTTTATCAGTGCTCCTTCTTTAACAGTTGTAGGCCTGTTCAGATTTGTGAACAATGTGGAAAGGCAGCTGTCTGAGGGAAGGAAATATAGGACCACACTTCAGAGCTGCCTGCTGAGAATGAAACTGTAGGAAATGGGTTCTGATTAAGCTCTAATTAAATAAAGTGCTTAGTAGTACCAGGAAGGGAAATAAAAAATGGTACTGAGAGTGATCCGTTGCTTTCAGCATAGACTTGATTAAAAAAACATTTTGACCTTTTCTGTGCAGTTTTATTGCATATGATTTTGAAATTACTGTTAAATCAGTTTAGGTCTATAGTGTAGGTATGTCAAATAGGTCAGTGTTGATTTGATACAGTGTGGGTTCATGCATTAGCCACTGGAAGAAGAGTGTTCACAGGAAAATTGCTTGAAAATTAAGAAAGGTTTAATATAAGGGAGGTGTTTGGGATGGATAAATGACTCCAGAGGGCAAGTGGTCAGTTATGGGCAGCTGAGATTGATCAGCTAATTTGTTCCTCCCCTGCTTTCTGTTTTTAAAATGTTATCATTTAGATAGCATGTGCAATTCCGCCCCCATACATTTTTATTAAAATGTCCATTTTAACAATACAGTACAGGAACTTAAATTAGCAAAGAGAGCGAACCAATATGACCACCAATGCTTGCTTTATTGTGATATAGATAAACATAGTTAACAAAAACATTTGTAGAGGATTAATACAATAAGGGAAGTGGGTGGTGCTGTGCTCTAAACCACAGAGCCTAGGGCTTGCCGATCAGAAGGTTGGCGTTTCGAATCCCTGCCACAGGGTGAGCTCCCATTGTTCAGTCCCAGCTCCTGCCAACCTAGCAGTTTGAAAGCATGTCAAGTGCAAGTAGATACATAGGTAGCGCTCTGGCAGGAAGGTAAATGGCATTTCCGTCCGCTGCTCTGGTTTCGCCAGAAGCAGCTTAGTCATGCTGGCCACACGATCCGGAAGCTGTCTGCGGACAAATGCCGGCTCCCTCGGCCTAAAGAGCCAGATGAGTGCACAACCCCAGAGTCATCTGCGGCTATACCTAACGGTTGGGGGTACCTTTACCTTTACCTTTTTAACACAATTCACAAACATAAACATTGCATCAGCTCTAGAAGGGAATGCATTGAGTTGCTGGAGAGCCAAATTCTGTGTGCTACATGGAATATGGAGGTAACATCCTCTACCTGAGGCCGCAACATTTCTTGGGTTGTCCCCATGCACTGCTGATATCTAACTATTGCACAGTTCAAGATAATAACATATTTAAAACCAGTTATGGCTATAAAATTAAAGAATAAGAATATATTCATATTCACATATCACCACTTTTTAAATATTAGGCCCATCTAGACATATGAAGCAAATGTATACCAAACTGCCCTTTTTTACAAAACCAGTGTGGCAGATCAGTTTCTACTCTATTGCTTTCCTTTTGCATTTTATTGAGCAATGGATTGAACCACACGGCAGCTGGTACAGCTTTTTAATTTTTGTTAGGCTTTTAATACCCTGCCCTTCAGGATGTTTCCAGAATAGCTCCCAGTGCAAAAATGTGATACAACGATGCTGAAATTAACAAGCATTACGAAGCAAGTTGTCCAGATGACCTGGTGTCAAAAAAAGCAGTAAACCCAGCCACAGCTGAAGTTTCCTAGGGAGCGAGTTCCAAACCTGGAATGTGACTCCATAGAAGGTCCCTGTGTCCAGTCACCACCTACCAGATGGGGGTGGGATCTGTAAAAACTTATGAGGCAGATCTCAATATGAGGAAGAGGTGGTTAATCTAGCAGGATCAACCAAAGAACCAGCTGGACAAATATATCTCTTGAAAGTTACAGAAAGGAAATGTGTTGCCTTTGCAAAGTGCTTTTTTTTTTTTAAAAAAAAAAGGTCCACCTAGTCATTGTACATATTGCATCCCTTCATTTCTGTATCTTTTCCAGTTGCCTTTGGCCTCTACTTTCCCCGGAGGGAATATCATGAGAGCGTCTACCTTGACCAACCCAGCGGAACCCCCCTGCTGCAGATCCATGCCTTGAAAGATTCGGAAGAGGAGAATACATATTTTTGGCTGTGCCCACAACTCCACATCCCACGAGCTGGAAGTAAAGACAACCTCTGGTTTCAAATCCAAGAGAAAACTGGACTTCTTTTCCTCAATAAGAGTCTAGATAGGGAGGACTTCGATATGCTGTGTAAGTCATGCAGATGAAGCAGATGTCCTCATTGCACTAGTGTGGGGGTGGGGTGGGGGTGGGGGGTGGTATCATGTTTACCTTCATTTGCATCTGGTGGAATTTATCCAGATACTAAGTGTTACCAAATCAGTAGAACTCTTCATTGAATGGAAGGTACTCTGGAACCTCTTCCTAAATATTGGCACAGACACCAATAAGAAGACGGGTAACCATGTCAGTCAACTGCAAGAACAACAAACAATCCTGTTGTTACCCCCGAGATCAAGAAATTAATCATCACGTTATTCCCCCACCCAGTCAGCCCCTTGCCTATAGAAACATATCATACCACAAATACATTAGTTTTAATGATTGGCACAAGAAGAGATGCATCAAAAATAATGTGATTCTGTTTTGTTTACTTGTTGTTAATGTGTGGAGACAGAGAATTAGGCCTCAAAGGATGCTCGCAAGTAGCAGTTTATTATATGAAGGTTGCCCAGAGTGTCTTGGCCATTTACCTTCTCATGTGTCCTTCTCTGCTACTTTGGTTCAAGCTACTCACCCAAAGGAGATAACACTTGGACGAATTGTTCTAATTGATTCTTGGAACGTGTAACAGATGAGTGAAATAACAACTCTCTGCACTCTAAGGTTATGTTTAACTTACTTGTAAACCCAAAATCCTAGCTCTGAATGAACTGTACAGAAAGAGGAACAAGAACAAACCAGAGACTTAATTGTTGTTTGTTGCAGTTAACAGAAAATTACAATTCTTTATTTAAGATTGGGGTTTTTTCTACATTGTTCTTCGGGCCAGTCTCAGAAAGCAGTGTACATGGAAATATTAAAACCCTAATAAAAGAGCAAAGACAGACTGCAAAGGGGGGGGGGAAGTTCCATGAAAACCCTTTGAAAGGTCTTCCCTCCCATCAGGGCAAAGTGATTCAGTGGCACTTGGGAGAAGGAGAGGCCAAATAGCTCAAACAGTAGAGCATGAGACTCTTAGTCTCGGGGTCCTGGGTTCGAGTCCCACATTGGGCAAAAGAGTTATGCGCTGCAGGGGGTTGAACTAGATGGCCCTCAGGTTCCCTTCCAACTCTACCATCCTGTGATTCTGTGATCTCAGCAGGAACACTTTAGAGCTACATGGTGGGCAGCTGTTTGGGGTGCTTTGTCTAGGTGGGTATAGAACCATAGATGATGCTGAATTGCTAAAATGAGGGCTCTTTGTAATCTTCCCTGTTTCTCTTGTCTCCTCCCTAATAGTTCCAGGAATTTCGGTATCAAAGCTGATCCTCCAAGTTTTCGTCTCACCCCAACCTTTCCAAGGGAAGGAGTGCCATGAATCTTATACCAAAGTATTGGTGAAGCTTTCTGTTATCAATTCCACCATGCCAGCTTGCAGTTATGGGATGCCAAGCCAGTTGTGTTTTTCCAATATGGACCTTTCTTTTCACATCAAGGAGAACAAACCACCAGGGATATTCCATCAGCTCCAGTCATATCCTCTGCAAAACCAGTGCCAGAATGCAAGCATTTCCTATGAGGTGATAGCAGGTAAAGCAGTTGCTTGTCCAGTGGGCAGCGGGGACCCTGTTTGCCTTCGCAAATCCTTATTTCATTGGGTTTTCTGCACAGCTTTAGAACATGCTTCCAGATATGGTTCCCATGAGCCTCTGGAGGAGGTATTGGAAGCTGAGAAAAAGTTTGCATTGGAAGGCACTTGCATAGGTAGAAGCCACATATGAAAATACTTGGTCAAAACATTTGGAAACTTGGATTAGGTATAGAAGTTATACCATCCCCCCCCTATGTGCAGTGGTTCAGCAAATTCCATAATTTAAAAAAAAAACCTTAAGCAACAGATTTCATGGCCTTCATTGTTTAATTAGGAATATTTCACTATTTTCAGAAAAGCATTAAGTAAACACTGTATCAGTGATGGTTGAAATTCCATATTAAGAAGAATTATCGATGGGAATTCTGGCTAATACATTATAATGGTCCAGAAAGAGAATTTTCACATCCCCACCATTGCGGCAAAAGTCTTGGAACGTTTATGTGGCTGGGTATTTGCTGAAGTGTTTAAGGGATTCCAGTGATTCAAATTTTAAAAATCCAAGCCAAACCAATTCTAGTTTTCCCCTTCATCTTGATTATGATGTAACTTACGTTTTGAGCTGCCTTGAGCATCTGGGAAAGGCAGGTAAAGAAGCATTTTAAATAGATAAATAGAATAATGAACCTTTCCACATTTTCTTTCCTGTAAGACTGGAGCAGGGGTGTCTCAAAGCAGTGACTCTTAGCAACAGGACAAAGGCACTTCCTGCAGTACCATAGTGTCTTGCCTTGGCTGCGAATTTTTGACCTGTTCTCTGCTGTCCTTCAGCACCACCACTAAGGAGGAAGGAACAGTCCTCTGCCTCAAAAACTACCTGAGCCTGCCTTGTAAATCTCCTTTCAGCTTTCTCTTGCTCCCTGAAGTTTCATCTCCCTCATTTCACTCTGTTGCAAGATTTAACATGCCTGCTTTGATACAGGGTGCAGGTAGTCCCCTGTCCCTTGCTTTTCCACTGAAAAATATTCAAAGTGGGTAACAAGATCATAGCTAAAAACATTACGCCATCATTAAAGATATATAAGCATAAGGTTAACTATATATATAATAGAACAATGAAGCATTAGAAACAATAACTATCCCTTAATTTAACAGAAAAAGGCTTTGTCATGAGCCACAGTTCATCCATTAATAGTTCATTCGCTAGTGTGGCAAAGGCACACTAGACAGTAGGTGTAGTGGTTCTTTATCACTCGGGGGTGAGTGGGTCTTCCCTAATGATATGAGGAGGAATGAAATGCCAAACAGAGCAAACCAGAGATACAATAAAGGTATAGAACAGGGGGAATCCTTTCAACCCCTAATTGCAGTCTTTTATATCCAGCACGATTTCCAGAACTCTATAAAGAGTTCTAAGATTGAAGAATGGTGTAAATAACACATACATGCAAATTGACTGGATTTGAGTTGCAGTTTGGGTGTTGCTGATAGTGAATTGTCTACTTCTGGCATAGGATCCTTTACCCCCAAGGTTGTATCACAGAGAACTCCTGCTTTGTTAGTGATGGAATGAGACGGTATTCTTGCTGTGTTCTAGATAAAGGTGTGCCGTTTCTTTACAACATGGACACGGCGAGTATCAGCGTGGCACAGCCTCTGGATCGAGAGGAGCGAGAGAAGTATGAGCTGATTGCCAAATGTACTGTGACAGAGGGTTCCAGGGAAACTTTTAAGGAGGTGCCATTTCTTGTAGCTGTCTTTGATGAAGATGACATGCCCCCCTTCTTGCCTAATGACACAAACACGGCAGATGCAGTTGTGGAGTTCAGCAGGAAAAAGGTAACGCTCCATGATGGTGCAATGTGCTACTGTGACTTGTTGGTGATTTAAGAGACCTTTGCAACCTCCCCACTTCCTCCCATGATTTTTGCATGTTTTGAAGGGCTCTTTTGAGCACATCCATGCGGAAATGTAGAGTTGGGGTCCATGTAAAGTTTTCCTGTAGTAGGACCTGGTAGGAAACATGGATCTTGCTTGTCCATCCCAAGAGTTACATGGATAAATTTTCAGTGAAACATTTCTTCTTGAGGGTTTCACGGGAGCACTTCCAAAAGTGACCGATGAATACAAAACGTTCTCCCAGAATATGGTGCTAATCATTAATTCCCTCTAGTAGCAACTTTGGGTTGTCAGATACCAATGAGTCACAATGTACAGTGGTGCCTCGCAAGACGGAAAACTTTTCCGTTTTGGAGGTGCTTCACAAAACGAATTTCCTATGGGCTTGCTTCGCAAGATGACAATGCCTTGCGAGTTCCTGCGGGGTTTTTTCCTCCCCCCCTTTTTCTAAGCCGCTTATCAGCTGATCCGATCAGCAGATAAGCCGCTAAAAGCCGCTAATCCGTCAATGGGCTTGCTTCGCAAGACGAAAAAACCACTAGACGAAGAGAATCACAGAACGGATTCTTTTAGTCTTGCGAGGCACCACTGTAATGCCGTTTACACACTTAGAGGGCCTCCAAAACACGCAGAAGCATATAAGGTTGTAAACCAATAGAAAATAAATGTTCTAAAGGACCCTGTGAGCTTCCAGGACATACGGAACATTGAGCTCATTGAGATAAGAAAATAGTAGAGTAACTCATCTCATTGTCTGGAAATGGAACTTCCAGGGTCACATTACATTGAATGCAAATTACAGGAAATATTTCCCTTCTTGCTGCCTATTGTTTGGTGGTCGAGGAGGAAGATGCAGCCACCAATTACAGCTTTGTTAAAATCCTGGATTTCTCCATTGTTTCTGTTAGCAGCATAAATGTCTGCTCTGGGGTTGTGGAGATATGTCTAAAGCAATTGAAAGTTGGGGCAGTGTGTGTGAATCTTCTCAATTAAATCTGTGTTTGAGGGCAGTTGAGCCATTGAATATTGAAGGCGTCAGCTGAAATATCAATGGAAAATGGAAGGAGACGAAGGGAACTAGCCTGCTTAAGTCCCACTCAGTCTATAGTCAAGTGAATGTACATCATAAGTTTTAAGGACTCTCCTTCCTGCACTACATTTCCTCTCTCTACCCCAGGTGTATTGCAATAAAGCAGTCAGATGAAATTTGGAGTGTTCAGGATGCTATGGCAGTAGGCTTTCTTCAATAAATAAAGCAGTCAGGGTCAGAGCTAGTAGCTTGCCCCAATCCTAAATAAATGAAGAAATCTGAGACCCTTTTATATAGGACAATGGGGGAAGATTTTAGGAGTGTCCCCTCTCCTACCCCACCCCATTTCACTCTTAAACACTCCAGAGTGCTATTGTGTTGGAGCTCCCTTTGATACAATCTCATATTTTTGTTAAAAAGTTCTAACAGATTTATCATGAGAAATGTAAGTTTTAATTTATAGGCGTGTTTCTTTCCTGGGCAACTTATTTCTTTGGCTGCTAGATTTTGCGTAAGAGGAATTTACCGTTTTTGGATATTTGCTGCCACCAACAGGCCAGAACCATTTTTCCCCATTTTATCCACCTCAGCTGGCTCTGGAAAGTTAAAATTGAAGGACCACCGTATACTCTGAATGCTGAATGAAAACCTGTATGCTAACTATTCACCAGCAAGCTTAATCATGTATGCAATGCTGGTTTGAGGAAGCATGTCTGAATCTAAAACCAGTAATCCAGATTCCTGCTTATTGAGATCAAGCAGACACCTTTACTGTACTCTTTTCTAATGGGATAATTATCATGACCTTGTAAATCTGTTGCGTACTGAAGCACCTTACATTATATTTTTCATCCTAGGATAATGCTTAAATGCCAAGCCAGAAATAATATATTGTGACTGCAAGCAATTTCCTCCCACCTATTCTCTTTTAAAGGGCACCGTCATTGCAGAATTAACTGTCTATGATGCAGACACCACCCCTATTTTCCCTATAGACAGTAGCAGGAAGAAGTACACGGGCACCATAAGTACATCTGATCCATGGGTCAAGGAGACATTTCAAGTGGAGCACAACTTCCATGAGATCTTGTTCAACCCAAATGGCAGCCAAGTGAGGGGAACACGACACGAATACAGTAAGTTTATGTGGATTATTATTCCCAAAAGAGTATGCTTACAAAGAACTAGTTCCGCATTTTGCTGCCTTATCCAGCTTTTGAATCATAAGCTGGAGATGTGAGATAATAAATAATAGTATCAGACTTCCGGGAAGGCAGGGAATGTCATGAGATAATAATGCATTGTGGTCCAGTGGCCAGCGCTAAAGAGAAAATTGTGATGCTGTAGCAATAATCCTTTCAGCCAGTAGGGGCAGTATAGAATAGTCATAAATCAGGGTAGACAACCTGGTAACCTCCAGACATTCTGAACTAAAAGTCCCATCCGATTCAGCCAGAATGGCCAATGGCCAGGAATTATGGGAGTCATAGTCCAGAACATGTGGAGTGTTCCACATTATCCCTTTCACAGATAACAGACCTGACTAATCACCATCGGTGGAAGTATAATCTCCCATGCTTTGCAACAAACTAGGACCTGTTTGAGCACTGCACTGTAATTATTTATGTTGAGATATACACCAGCAACAGACATGGCCCTCCCTTCTGGAATTGGGGCAACAGTTGGATTTTGCCATGGGAAAGTGTTTCAGTTTTTAGATGTTCAAAGAAACCAAGGTTGCCTTTTATTAACTAAATCCCTTACAATAAACTGCCTTTACTATGGAAGGCAAGAATATGCAAACGCAAGTTCATGGCCAACCATGGGAACTTGCCAGGTATGCTTGAAAATCCTAACCAACAATGGAATGCCATTGTGCTCACAGCTCAACAGTTCATGTTCAGCACCTTCTGTTCAGTTCATTTGTTGGCATAATTCCCAGTTGTGTTAGTGGACTAAAGATATAGATATGTGTCCTAAAATAAAACCAGTTAACAATTTTAAAGTTCAAGATGGTTTGGAGCATTTTCAAATTTTAGGAGATGGAATTAACTGGCCTTTTCAATATTTATATGGTGACAAGAAACCAAGAGCTTTTAATTGCAACTGTTGTGCAAAGGCATATGGTCAGATTATATTCCAGTCTGTACAATGAATAGTAATACTGTTTCCTTTAAATGAAAGTATAATAACTGTTCTGGTTCAGAAATAACAGTCTTGGTCCAACAAGCCATGGTTTATCGGATCAAAAATGAGACTTTCACCTGCATTCTCCTGCAGGTTGTTGTTGTTTTAAAATACAATACAGTGGACCCTCCTGATATGAACTTCATTTGTTCAAGGGGTCCGTACGTACCCCAAAAAGTCCGCATCTAGAGGTGCCGCTTCTGCACATGTGCATGGCGTGATAGAGCGCTTCTGCACATGCATGCGCAGTGAAACCTGAAAGTAACATAACCCGGGGGTCCGCAGTATTAAAAGCAGTTTACACTAATTACAATCAGGAAAATACGGTAGGTCCTAAAATATATATCTGAAGTGTCCAAGGCCAGAGTAAAGAAGTATGTCTGATGAAAACTGCATAATGAAGGGGCCAGACACATCTCTGTGACAAGTATGATTGAAAGAGGGCTGAAGAGCCAATGTTGGGTCATGTAACTGGTCCAAATAAGATTGTTTCTTCTGTTTCTCTCTGATGCACATGCTTAGTGGGGTTTTTGATTTGTCTTATAGAACAGAGCTCTGCACACCGTTATGCCTGTGCCCAATTTTCGCCACGAGCTCTACATTGTAGAGTTTGAGACTCTTAATCTCAAAGTTGTGGGTTTGAGCCCCACTTTGGGCAAAAGATTCCTGCATTGCAGGGGGTTGGGCTAAACGATCCTTGTGGCCCCTTCCAGTTCTATGACACTCTGATTCTACAATCTGCTCTTAGGGTGCCTTTTTCCCTCCTGCATGCCAAACCAGCCGTTTTTGCCCTGCTTTCTGTGTCCACTGGATGTCTCTCTTGACCACCTTTCTCTTTCCTCGAGAGAATATCCCTGAAGTGTTTATGTATTGCAAACTTAATGAGTCCAGTCTTCTGTTTCTGCAGGACTGGTGTTAGGCAAGAGCATTTCAGTTACTGAAAGCAGCTCCCACCAGGTGGACGTTATTGTGAACGACACAGAATACCAGGGGCCTAACAAATCCCTGATGCTCCACTTCAATGTCACCATTCTTCCAATCAGCATCCAGTTTTCAAACGTGACATATCAGTTCACAGTGAACAGAAATGCTGCCAACTTTTCACAAGTAAGGATTGTGTGCTCTTTTGTTCCATTTGGAAATTCAACTTGGAATTTACAGTGCCGGAAAACGTTTATATAAATGAATATCCTTCAGAGGTTGATTATGTCCTTTGTTGTCTTTCCAACTTTTTTAAAAAAAATAAATAGTACAATTTCTTGTGCCAAGGGTGGGCGTGTTTTGCTAAGGAGTGCTTCCTCTCAGGTTGGAAAGAGAGCACAGAGTCCCCTGCCATTTCTGGGGCGTTTCATTCCAGAAGGGAGATGTCTCAATGGCTACCCTGGTCCTCTTCTCATACAGCTTCTCAGCTCTGATGGTGCAAGGTGTAGAGTTTCTTCCTTGTTAAAGTCTGTCCACTGCTGCACTTCTAGGCTTGTAGAAACCAGTCTCTCTAGGTTGAATATTGTAGTGTGTCAAACCTTGGCTTTGTGGGGTTGTTCTAGGGAGTCTTGAAAAGTGACATCATAGTAGGCAATTTCAGGGCCACTCAGAAGGTATGAAAATGTTCATATTAGGGATTTTGATCTTTTTTAAAAAAGTCCAGTTGTTTAGAAATCATCAAAAATTCAGCGCACCTCATGTGAGTCTTGCAGTGATGGCCGCTGGGTTAAGCACTAGGCAACCCTCCCTGCTGACTTCCACTGCTGGGCATGTACCACCCATCAGCCTACCCTGTGCTAGATCATACTACTCCCTCATTTCCTACATATTTACCCCGCTATATGTTGTTTGTCTTTCAGTAGATCTAGAATACTAGCTGAGTGTACATTCATTTTTTTTTTAATGAATGGGCAAGATGAAATGAAGGGCCCCTTTGTTTCATTCGTTTTTATTAAAGAAACGAATGCACGAGTTCCAAAATGATTCCAAGCATCGTATAAATAATCTGATACTCAAAACTATTTTAGCTTTCATCCCCACCCCTTATGAGTCAGAATAGGTCAGATGGAGGTTTCAGAGAGAGCAGGGTGTCAGGAGTCTGCCCGGTCTTCAGCTCAAACACATTGTAACCAAAGTGTCCAACATTCTGGTTGGTCTTTCCCCCCATAGAACCTTCCAATCATAGTGCTAAGGAGAGGGAATTGTGAAAGTCTATAAAAGAGAGAGAGAATGCTTGGGTTTTTGTTTTTGCCCCTGCAGATTTTCTCCTCCATTAATGAATATTTGCAGGTCTGTCTTTTGGTTGGTTTGTTCTTTGTCTTTCACAAAAACAGTTCCCACTCAGTCACCCCTTGCAGTTCCTTGAAGCACTGTATTACTCCTACCTCTCCCCATTCCCTTGTGTTTACTTACTTAAAGTATTTTCATCTCCCTCATCGCTTGACAAGGCTCCTAGAGTGGCGTATGTTAGATTGATAAAAACAGCAACATATGATTAAGGCAGTAAAAATAGGCTATTTAAAGAGGTGGCACTTACGACAATTTGCTGCTGCTTCCTCTCCTGCTCACAGGACAGTTGGTTTTTAATGGGCACGGGGGAGGAAGAAGGGACCAGTCTCTCCCGATGAAGTGATTTGCAGTTTAAATTTTAGAGAAATACATTAATTAAAAGTTACACAATCTCGGTAAATCGTACTCTAAGTAGATTAATGTTGGATAGCACCCACAGCCTGTGCAAGTGTATGAATTGGGGGAGACTGGGGGAGCAAGTGGCACCCACATAGTTGCAGAGCAATTTAAGCTTCATGGGTCCACAGTGGTTAATGGCTGCTGGTAATTTGTCAACGCAAAAACCGCTACATCCAAAATCCACTTGGCAGTGGCTGAAAGACGCCGTGGCAAGCAGAAAACACCCACACCTGGCAGCGGAGACAAAGACATACAATTTCCACCAGTGACACCAAATCCTGACGTACCAGCCACCCAAAACACACACAGCTACCAACACATGCACATAACAAGCACACCCCGGTGCAACACTGGAAACAAATGCATGTACACACGCTGGCACCCCTGAAATGCACAGCAATCACAGCCCCCGCATGCGCCCCCACAAATCAAGAAACCATGACAACACAAAGAGAGGAATGCGAAGGAGATCTCTATTGGAGCCATGGGAGCCCACACAGTCACAGCAGCATGCAGTAATGACAGGCAGACCAAATACCCCTTGCTCCCATAGGGGACACTCCCTCTCAGATGTGGCAGGTGGAGGTGAGCAGGCACATCAGTAGTGGCGATGACGCCACAGCTCACATCCTAACCATAGCTAGATTGATGGCCTTCAGCATTGGATAATGGAGCACCAGTCTCTCCCTGGTGGCCACCCAGGACCCTGGTATGGCACCAGAGCATAATTCTCCCCCTGCAGCACAGGGGAAGAAGCAGAGCATGTCTGGAGTGGCTGAGCACGTATCATGCGTGCCGCCTATGGCTGATGCCAGGCACCTCTGCAACCTGTGTGGTTGTGATCTGCAAAACAAAAGTCATCCAAGAGTTAGCTTATAGACACAGGTGTCATGTTGGCTAGTGGCTTAGCAATCTTTTTACTCCTGTTAGGCACCTACTGCAAAAAGTGTACCTAGTGTGGGGTTGATTTCCCCAGATTGGGCCCAGCCCATTACTTCCTATGTGACTTCAGCTGAAAGGGGTATTTTATACTTGTCTGTTTTCCTCTCGACAGTGAAGGTCTCAGGTATGTTGTATCCTAACCTACCCAACACGGCAGACTTGGAGTTCTGATTGCACCTGGTGTGTTTTTGCTGCTCCAATGAGTGTCGTTAGTTAAATTTGCAAAGTTAGTTCTATTTACAGTTAGTTTACATCACTGTTGGGCTTTGCCTTTTTATTGTCTATAAAATCGGTTCCCTTGTTCTTTTCTGTCTAAAATTTCAGATAGGATCCCTTGGATGAGAATTTCTGAAAGCTTAATGTTAATTGGATCGAGAACCCCCCCCCCCAAAAAAAAAAGTTGCAAAAGCAGCAAAACAGAAACTGGGTATCCTATTGAAGGCAATGGGAGATGAAAACTAAATAATATAAAAAAAAATGAATGAAATAACTAAATAAATGAAGTTTTAAAAGTAAGACTGAATGGATTAACCAAACTAAACATTCCTCTTCACCCCTATAATTAGCATAACATTGTTTCTCCCCCATTTTTGAACAGCGTACAAAAATATACTTGGAATGTCTCCTCCCGAGTCTTGTAGATTGAGTATACATGACAGATGCATTCCATATGTTTGTGCTTCAGGCTTGCTTCAGGTTTTCTTCAGACTGGCTTGCATTTATCAGCATGTGGAGTTCAGGCATCAACTTATTTACTGTTTTGTCCTGTGGAAACTTTCTAATGCAGATTTTCAGGAAGAGAGGAAATAATCAAAATACTTGGGATCTTGAGCTTACCCTTCCATAAGAAGTGCCATTCAATCTCTGTTTACAGACACAGGAAATCAGCACCCTCCCTTCTTCGTTCAATTTGAAGGGTGGTAATTGTAGGCAATAATTGTTACTGCCTTCTAAGGGGGAAGATCGCTAGCAAGCTTGCTCTCTCTGCTGTGCAGGTATCTTCTCACCTAAGCCAAGTGCTCCATGCAAATACCCAGTCATGTGCAGCCCCAGTTTGTTTGGTTCTTGCCCCAGGAGGGAAGGAGGCAAGCTTGTGCCTTCACCATATCAGGTTGGTACATAACCCAGTGTGCATATGATTTGGGGCATAGCATCTCCCCTCCTTCCTCTCGATTTGGGTGTCAATTTAAGATCTGCAGCAAGGAATTTGATTCAAGCAGCTCACTCCTTAGAGGGTGGCACTCCACATTCTTGAAGTATTAAGCATAATCTGGAATGATTAGCTAGCACAGGGGAATGTTCAGGATGAACTAAGGCAAAGGCAAAATGGCCTTTTGCCCCAAGGAGAATATGAGAGTATGAAGGAGCAATGAACCTTTGGGCTGATGCCATTTCTCCATTTTGACAGTCAAGTGAATGAATGAAGAATCATGAACGTGGCCTGGCAGCAGCCTGTCCCACATCAAAAATAGGATTTAACCCCCCAATGGCTTCAAAAAGGAGGCTCTATCCACTTGTTCACAGGCAAAATTATCACGTGTTATTTTGTAAGGAGGGAAAGTTGCTGTGAATCTCACAGTACACGTACTTTCCATTTGGATTGCAGTTGAGGATAGAGATACATACAAATGAAATGAGATGCTGTATCTTTTTAAATTTGTGTTTTCTTGTCTGGTTGTAGAACAAAAACATCTTGGGGCACTAATTGAGCTCGGTTCATCAGATGTTTGCAGAGTTACCCTTGGGGTGTATGTGTGTATATGAAAAGAGAGAGATGGGATCTGTAAACAATGTGCCCCAAAGGCCATTATATATAGCCCATCTGTGCAAAGGTCAAATGTACATAATAGTATTTACCGTTAACTTTGCATTGAAATGTCACATGCCTTCTATAATGTGTGAAATTCATGGCTTTTGGAATCTGCTGTTTGCAGTGTTATCTTCTGCACTCATCTCTGTGTGTGCATGTGTGTGACCTATCTACGAGGGAGATCACTCAATGTGTCTTAGTCCGTGAAAGCTTATGCCACAATAAATCTGTTAGTGTTTTAGTTGTTGAATGTTGGCTACTGTCAGGTTGCCAGTCAGGAAAGTCCCTTTCAGTTGGCCCCACCTGCTTGGTTGCAGTGTTCGCGTACGTGTGAAAGAGCACACCCCAAAGCAATTCCACCATGGTTTGATGGGTGTGAGAGGAGGAAAGCAATGCAGGGCCATAGAAAATCATGCTTACAGCCCAGTCCTATGCAAATCTGCTTGGAAGTAAGCTCTGCGGAATGCAAGGGATTTATTGACATACAAGTGTGGATAGTATGGCTTTAAATTTGGGAGCCCTTTATAGATGCTTCTTCACATACTTAAATGTGGTTTCCCCAACCACATGAGCAAGGAAATTATTGTTTCGCCCGCAAACAAGTATTTCTACCAATCCAGTTGTCATCGGATCCCACAATGTGTGAAATTGTGTCCAGAGTTGCAGAGCATTAGCATCTCTGAATATACTGTTGCTTCTCTATGATATTAACTGTTGATAACATGCATGAGGCCACCATTAGTGCTGCTTCGGTATGTTTGTTGCTGGTGGCATTTTTGATGATGATTTCCCTTTTTCTTTGAGCCCAGATAGGAAAAATCTGCATTGACAACTGCATGAGGTTTTATGGCGTCAACGTCACCTATAGCTTACAGACCCCCAATGTCAGCTGCTATGCTGTGGAGATTGCTCAGGGCCCTGAAGACCAGTATGGGACCCTCTACGTGAATGATTCTGCTGTGCTACAGAGACCTGACTGTAAAGAAATCCAGTACGCTGTACTAGCTAAAGAAGAGCAGAGCAGGAAGGAAGCGCTCACCCATGTTACCATTGTCCTTGATGGATCACGTAAGTTGTCTCTGGGCTTTGGTCTTGGTGGTGATATGAGCTCTGAATACGCAAAGCCTCCAATACTTGAATATGCAAATTATTTGGTTATTCAGGCCTTTTAATGCAGCAGCCCTTGCATGTGAGATATAGGCCACAGGGAGCCTGTTAACACCCTCCCTTCTCTCACTCTAGAGAGCAACACAGAACTGTGTTGTTGGATGAAGTCCTTTGAATTCAAAGGAAAGAATATGCTCTTTGCATTTTGTAAGCATTGGGTAGACGCTTACAGAATTTTCTGGTGGTGGTATAGCCCTTCTCCTCCTCTTCTTTGTAGCTATACATACCGATGATGGTTGCCCAGACTCATGTTCGATGAGCAAGACCCGATCAGAATGTGAAGAGTGTGGTGGCCTTGGAGCGCTAATGGGAAAATGCCAATGGAGACAGGGAAGTGGTAAAGGTATGTCCAGACATTCAGCAATTGAATGGGAATCCAGAGTAGGGCAGATCTGAAGAGAGCATTGAAGAGCATGGGCAATTCTGTCACTGGGAACCTCAGTCGGATATTGAGGACCCTGAGTTGCAAACATATTAATATTAATTGATCATTTTATTCCTTGAGCAGCCTTTACTGCTGTGTGTGTGTGTGTGTGTGTGTGTGTGTTTTTGAGAGGTGATACTTAAAGATACTGGGAAATCAGATATTGTGATTGCACCCTATAAGAAGTCAAATACACTCTCAATTCCTCTCATCCTTCTCTTAGACAAACACTTTTGTATGAGATTTTGTGCAGGAAAGAAGAATAGCGCTATGTCATCTATTACATAATGAGTCACTGATAAGATAGCTTTGTTTGGAGTGGCAGCATATGTATTTAAAGGTGAATTCCTTCAGACCAATATAGTAAATTGCCATGGAGACAACTTATATTAGTATCAGTTTGATTCAGTCTTGGAGGTGTACAGCAAGCAGCTGGAACAGTGGCTGTGATAAACACACACACACACACACACACACACACACACGAAGAATTACTATGTGCTTCTTCAGGGGGTGTTCCAAGGCCTGAAGGAACCAATTTGTCTTGTAAATGTTTGCTGCTAAAATTTAGCAAAGTCCTAATCAACTTATTTGAAGAGGTGTAGAAAGAGCTTTCAGATTCAGAAAGTCACCTGAACTGAAAAATAAATATAATTACAGTCTTTCCTTTGACGGTTTCATGCAGCATCACTTTAGAGAGCATAAAGGGTGATTTTTCAGTAGCTCATCTTGCAGTGTAAAGATGCTGAGGCCACAACATGCTAAGTTCCTTCTTTTGTTTCTTGTTCTTAGGAATAACAACAAACTATTCCACCTGCAGTCCAAGCATCAAGACCTGCCCGGATGCTATCTGTGACGCTGTTGAGAGCAGAGATAAAAAAATATGTCCTCAAGATTGCACAAGTATGGAATCGACACCTCTCAATTTTCTTTTCTCTTGAGTTTTGCTTTCCTACTTCTGGGTCAAGCTGTCGCTTTATCTTAAATGTGAACCAGGGCCAAAACGTTTACAACTGTCTTCAAGGTTCTGCAAGTTTCTTTTAAGGCAGATAACAGCTGTTTTACTTTTTGCATTGACTGATTTATGCAGGGTGCCTGTATAAATATTAGAATGTGCTTATTCTGTATTTTATTTTATTGTTTTTTGAAAATAGCCACGACCCAAAGAACTACTCTAGGAACGTAACAAGAGATTTTCTACTTGGTTTTTCTCTGCTAGTTGTTTTATTTTGGTCCAACCACAGCCACTCTGCATTAGTGGCTATTTCTGAAGATGCCCAGAGTTTCAGGGTGGCTATCTCAAAAAAAATGAACTGGAGTTAAAAACACAACATAGATTCAAAATTCCTTTTTTAAAGAAAGGTTGTGTCTTGAAGGTACTGGTTTCTATTTTATTTAAATGTGATAATTCTCACTTTAGCTCTGATGTTGCAGCAGAACTGCACCATGAGTTCTAGTTCATGGGTTGAGTGGGTATATTCAGTAATAGCATACATCCTGCCTGGATAGTTTAATGTTCAGTTAAAGGGTTATATAATGTAGTTATACTTAGCACTTTTGTTGAGTGCCTTGAGTCAGAGTGTCTCTGAGCACTCTGCAAAAGTTGTTAAGTATCTTTATTGCCATTTAAGATGAGGAAATATAATAGGGAAAAAGGCTAAACTGATTCTTCCAAGAAGTGAAAAGGGATATTATTTTCCTGGTTCTCCCATTATCCTCCTGTGCGCTATACTGGGCTGAAGTCCAAATTTAATGTGTGTGTATTTCTTAGTTACCTATGTATTGTAGCTAAGTATGATCAGGGTAGCATTCTCATGCTGCAGTCCTCCATTTGACCCCCTTGGTTAAACCCAGTGGGATTTACTTTGAGTAACCAATGGCAATGGGCTGTAAGGGTTCCCAGCTATTCACCCATTCAGATACTGGCCTGGCGTGTTGAGTCTCAGAAGACACAGGTACACCTATCACATCATACATTATCTCTTGATACCCAGACCACAAATTAAAGTGGGGTTCATTCTTCTAGGGGCAGCTTGCCCTTGCACAGAACTGTGCGATAGTAGGAAGCAGACTCAGCACTGTGGTATTGTAAGCAAAATACTATGCTTCTCTTATATTCGGGAATGCCTGTGCACTTCTTAATGGATTCTCATCATCAGCTGGCACTGACTGGTTTGCCGAGCCTTGATGAAAAATCTTCTGTTTAAACATATGGTTCCCCACATCCCTCTTCGGTAGGAACTTCCACTGGAAACTGCTGCAAGGTTCATTTTCTTATGAGGAGAGAGCACTGGAAACACAAGGCATTTTGGGGGGGCATCTGTTTATTTACAAGTATACACACTGAACATACGGTAGCAGACAAGCACAGAGACAAAATGCTCATCTATAAAATACAATCAGGTTTCCACAAAGCAAACAGCATCCACTTGGACCACCCATCCAGTTTTTCCTGTCAGCTGCAAAACTCAGACCTTTGTCCCACTTACTGCTACATTCCAAAACCAGACTGCTTCTTCCTTGTCATGCATGCATGCACGCATTGGCAAAACACTGCTTTTTACCCCCACCCCCAGTAAGCAAGTATACCCTATATTTTCCCTTAGAAGCAACAATTCATCATTAGAGCTCATTAGAGGAATACATGCAGATGTTAGACGGGCAAAAGCTAATGGATAGTCCATTCTTTTCCTTGACACTCATACAACCCAATAATTTTTCCATTATTGTCATGTCCTGCTTTCCCTATCCCTCACACCTCCCAGTGGTCTTCCCAAACCCTTCCAGTTGTGTTGGAATACAACTTCCATTTTCCCCTGACTGTTAGCCACACTAGCTGGAGCTCATGGGAGTTGTATTCTGGAAGATGCTGTTATTGAGGAAGACTGGCCATTCTCCATTGCTTCCAAGTCACCTCCTCCTACCCATGCCTGTTTCCCTATCCTCCTTTGCTATGCTGTAGCATCAGCCTGCCTTGTATTTTATTTGAATCTGTTCTTGAGCACCCAACCACAGCCACCACAATGGCACTAGGGGAATAAGTCCGTTCCACCTATTGCTGCAAGAGAAGTGATGCCCATTTCCAAATGCTGTCTGTCTCTCCCGTTCTACCAGCTTGTGGGGAGGGGAGAAAGAATGCTATGTTTTGCAAGCAAGAGCAGCAAAGCAGAGACGCTCCACTTGCAAATGCCAGCCTTGTCTCTTCCCCTGCCAATCAATGGTGGGGAAGAGAGAAATGAGCAGATCGCCATCCCTGTGCTCAGTGCTTTGAAGTGTCCCTTTCAGTGTGGTTCTTGCTGCTGTGTTGTCAGCAGGGTAGGATGCAGATTGCCACCCCTCTCACCTTGCCACCCAGGACACCAGCAGCTCCCCCCCCCTCTCTCTCTCTCTCTCACACACACACACACACACACACCCTCAGTCCGGGTCTGGCAACATATTGTGTGCATAGATTGATGCATACAGTTGCATATGGATAAGCGTCATTGATTTGCTAGGACTCAGTCATGGCATAGTGGGCAGGATTATAGCTTCGAAGACTATTTCCAGTAAAGTAAAGCTAGCAGTGGTGCAGCTGCTTTTGCACGTGCAGCAAATCTATACACCATTGTGAATTCCGTTTCACGTTTGTCTCTACTGTCATATTTTAAGGCAGGCTGTTTTGTGGCAGCAACGGATAATCATCATAATAGCCACACAAAACAAGGTCTCGTGTGATTGCTTCTCAGAGCTAAGCTCCAAAGACAGATGCCAGTTTTTGTGCCCAGATTTGTTTCTCATGTTTTTACAAACGAAATTTCAAATGCTCAACAGGATAAACCCACAGAACATACTGACATGATATTTTGAGCCCTGGCTGTGGAATGGTGCATGTTCACATTTGTGTTTCATTTAGGGACCAACATTGTTGGTGGCCACCAGAAAGGCCTGAATGGACTGGGAATCAAGGCAGGACATGGTGTTTGTCACTGCTTTCCAGGAACTAGCTGTTACTGCGAGAAAGATGATATCAGAGGTAAGTCTGAAGTTTATTTACTGACTTTACGCTTGTGCTATTGAATACTCCAACACTTCCATCTTTGATAGATAAAAACTTCTGTGTGTGTGCTCTTCCTCTTTCTCTCTCACATGTACATGGGATGGAAGGGTGCATACAGGACACAACCGCAGATGGAAACTGAAGGATAGTGTATTTCTTCCTGCCAAAGAAACATTCAGTACACAACGAGATTTTGATGTAGGAGCACATTGAAATGAGTGATCATCCTCATGCCTTCGCTAATAGAAATAAACTTCCACACATAACTGTCACCATCTCCTTACTGACTGCCCTCAGGTCACTGTGTGCTGGTTGTGGATTCTGAATTCCACATGCCGATGACTTACGGCTGGGATATGTGCTCCCCACAATACCCAAAAGCATCTCCCTGACTATACTGTAAAGCAGCACACATTGCATGAGTTGGGGGCAATTGTGTTGTGAGCTTCCTTGCCCCAAAGCTTTGTCAATGGCAGGCACTCATAAGATGCTGGCTGCATCTCATTTGTTAATAAAATCGGCTTCCAGGGGATGGGAAATTCCCTGTGGCCATGTACACTGATTGCACTATGGTAATAGCAGTAGTAATACAATATGGAGATAATTATTGTGATGTTTAGATTATCATTTTTAAATAGAGATGGAAATGAAGAAAGAGCAAGCACTTTTAATTTTCCAAGGACTCCCCCCCCCCATTTAATGGCTGACATTATCCTTTAATTAACTCTTGATCAAAAGGGAGATTGAAGAAAATTAAAGATTGAGTGAGATGGGACTGAAAAGAACTAAAGACAGAAGGTGTATCTCAAGCTACACAGTTGGCTTGATTTGGCAACACTGTTCAATGCAGCCTGCTGATTTTAGGGAGCAAGTATAGCAGCTTTTTAGCAACAGTAAAAGCTGCTTTAACATCTGAGAGTATGTTAGGTAGCTGATGTAGGTGTTCCTCTACTTCCCAAGTTGTTTTCTCCTAATACTTGCTTTCAATAGAGGTGCTTTAAATGTGATTGTTAATTGGCATGGAAAGAAAAAAATTGCGGCAAGTGCCATGACCAAATTATTCTTTATCCACAGAGCCATTGTGTGATTACATGTGCAAAACTGTGATTGCAGGAGGAGTCCTGCTATCCTTCATTATTTCGGTACTCCTTTCTTCCTACTTCATCCATCGCTATCACAAGAATTCTCCAAAGCCACCTATTGCTTCTGCAGAGATGACCTTCCGCCGCCCTGCCCAGTCATACCCCATAAGCTACTCATCGACAAATGTCCGTCGACCGTCAATGGACTCTGAGAACCAGATGTCAGTAGACACGTTTAAAATACCTGTAAGTTTTTCCAGTTTTCAGCTACTTACCATTCAAGGCATATGGAGAATCAGCTTCTATTTACTACTGCTGATTTACCAAGTGTGCAGAAGAGTTCCTGGTTTACTCCCACCATTGTATTTATTTTTCAAATCCTTCTAACAGTTGCCACCTTGTATCTTTACTGTGTCTGCTGTTTACTAGAGCCTTAAATCTACATAGTAGCAGTGGTACTTTCAGTTTGGCATAAAACAAGCCAGGTTCACAATATAAGTAAATAAAAGCAACAAGTTGTTCTTTAAAGGGTAAAATAAGGTAAATATTATACCATACCCTCCAACATTTATTCCATGAAAATAGGGACATCCCATTCCATAATAATAATTTTACTGTTTATAACCCACACATCTTACTGGGTTGCCCCAGCCACTCTGAGCAGCTCCCAACATATATATAAAAGCATTATTATTATTATTTTTTAAAAAACTTGCCTATACATCCTAAAGAAAAGTAGGACATTCCAGGATCAAATAAAAAACCGAGATGGCTTGTCTAAATCAGGGACGTCCTTCAACTTGGAGGGTCTGCTATACTTAAACCTGTTACTGTTTCTTGAAGATTTAGGTTTGCTCTAATAAAGGCTACTGTTACTTTAAGTGGTAGTTGCTTGTAAATATGGAAACTTACACAGAAGTGAAGGAGAGGAGGAGGGTGGAAGAGGAAAAACTGGCAGCAGGGAGAGAGGGGGAGCAGAAATGAATGGAAGGAAGAGAGAGGAAAGGCCCCTCTTCAAGAGATCAGTTCAGACCTCTGGCAGGAGTAATCTGTCTCTTTTCTGATAGTTGATAGCTGTCTTGGGCAGAGAGATATACAGAAGGGGGGCAGAAAGAGTTAAGGGGGGCCCTACCCACAAGGGGCACTGGCCCCACCCACAGCTGGCATGCAGCTACCAACACTTTATCCCTTAGTCAATGCAGGGGGTGGGAATCCTATGCATAATGCTACTTATTAATATAATTCGTTCAGTTTCCTTTCTTCACATATGGGCAATATTCATATGGCGTTTGAGATCTTGGAGAACAACTTGCTGCAAGTTTATCTGCCTGAAAATTAGACCCATATGAATAGAAAACGTTCCATTCAATTCTGTGGTTGTTCCACCTAATACAATAGCTTGTTTGTTAGTTGTACGTCCTTTGGTATGGAACCATAAATGACCGCTTGTTCTACTGGAATGAACAATTAGATTACAGTTAACTAGTCCCTCCAAAAGTCTGCAACTAATTATTTTAGCGTTTCCTAGCAACCTGGTTTGGCTGCTCCTCACTGTAGCTGTATCAGCCATACTAGTACAATATTAAAACCCGTTCGCTTGCTTGAGAAAATTTCAGCTTTTAAAAAGCCAAACGAATAGCAGTCTTTTTAAAAATAAAAAGATAGCTTGCGGTCATCATGGCCACCTGCATTTAACCGGAGCTTTTGTTTTACTATGATTTGAGACTACATGTTTGCATACGTAGTTCTACTGACTAGGTCAGGAATGGCCAAACTTGGGTTTCCCCGGCCCCCTTGCTATCCTTCCTGCATCATATTGGGGGTCTCAGTTGCTATGCACTGCTGCTTCCTACTTGGCAGACAAGCCTTTCGTTTGCCATGGGGAAGAAGGGTGACTGCAGAGAGCCTTACAGCACACAGCCTGACACACACAAGCTGACATAGGGAAGGATTGCAGGGGCTGTGAGTGTCACATGCTGTACTTCCTCCTCTCCCATTTTCTAAAAAGTGGCCTCTCATCACTTGGGGGGGCGCTCACTTCCGACAGCACTGACTTGGCTGAGCACCCGGTAAGAGAACCACATTCTGGTTTTGCACCAGTAACAGGCCACCCCTGAGGCCTCTGTGTCACTGCAAAGGCCTCTGAGATGACTTGTGTGTTACTAGCTGGAGGATGAGGTAAGATTTGGCACGTGACATTCTCCAGCCTTGCTTGCACATTGCAGGCTCCCTTTCCAGTCAGGTTCTTGAACCTGGCTAGACTTCTGTAGGTGCAGCCAATATACTGGGGTAGGAGAGCTGAAAATACAATATAAGCTGCACCTTTAAAATTGGAAGGGGAAAAAGAAAAAATACCTGAATCTAAGCTGCTCCATTCCTCGCTGCTCCTGGCTGCATACCGTAAGGTCGTGAATATATAACGTTTCACGGTTGGAATTTGGGAAAAAAGTGAGGCTTATATTCAGGCCAATACGGTAATAACAATATATTTCACATCTGGTAACCAAGGCACCCCTTTGGTTTCAGACAGTACATGGGTTGTCAAGTCTAAAAAGCCCGGGACACAGAATTTTAGAGGCCTCTAGCAGCCATGGTGGCTCATTCACCAGAAGTAATGTATTTGGCTTTAACTTTGGAAGTGTTTACTCGATTCTGACCAAACTAGGCCTACTGATGTATATTTTGCTCTAGGAGGCTTAGTTTGGTCAGAATTGAGTATGCACTTTCAGAGTTGGTGCTAAATGCACTGCTTCTAGTAAATGAACCACCATAGCCACTGGCATTTGCTCTGGGCCACTGGAGTAGAATGAGGTAATAAATAAATAAATGGTCACATAAAAATGAAGAGTAACATCAATAGTGGAAATATTCTTCAGACCCATATGCTACCTTAATTTGCACCAAATTTATGGAATCTAGTTTATGAAATGATCACAGACACAGAGCCACAGGTTACCAACCTTAAAAGTCCCATTATAAGCTATGCAGAAAAAGCAGCCAAATTAATAATGCTCACTTAATGCCTAAGCAAAACAGAATTCTGTTTAAATGGTAATCTGGTGCATATACATGAAAGGACAGAGGGTGAAGGCTCAGTTCCAGGAACATTAAGTTCAATGTGGTTACTAGTGTAATAGCCTTAAAAATCCTTCTCTGCACAACGGGGAATCAATGTTGGAGGCATTTTGGGGAGCTTTTGCCAGTGAAACACTGTCTTTTTGTGCATCTCATTTGTCTCCCTAGGCTATATTTAGATGTTAGGGGATGGTACTTTCATGGAGGCATGTATGCTGTTTGCTTTTGTTTCTCTGTTGGTTTATACAGTCATCACTGTTCTGTGACTGTCAAGCTTGATAGGTTCCCGAAACAGAAAGGCAATTGTTTGAGATGAATGGTTGAATTCTAAAACAAGCCTCCCTTCCCCTTCCATTTCCTCAAGCTTATAAAGTGGGGAAATATTTTTACCCAAGAGCATTTACTTCTCATTTCTGGCAACACTGATGGCAGGAGTGCAGATAGTTTTCACCCTAATTGCCACCTATCATGTGCATATACTGGCTTCATAGTTTTATAAAGGGCAACCGCACCTGGGAACTTCAGGGTTGGGAACTAGTCCAATAAATTTCCATGGATGTTGTTTGATCAGGCCTCAGAATCTTCTTTGGTGCAGAAGGAGTGTGTCACTTCAGCCACTGTGTTTGGCAAGCAGGGGGGAAAAACCATTTGGGTTTGCTTGGTCTGGTATATATTATTGCTCTGCCAAAAGTTATCCTCTGTGGTTTTTTCAACCATTATCCATCAGTTTATAAGAAAAGAAAGTGAAGGTTGTCTCTAGCCCTGGGCAATATATCAATATGAGGAGTACAAGGAGCAGACTGTGATGTCAGCTTCACTCATCAGTGTATCACTGGTGAAACCACCACCATTCCTGAGTCCCTCTGCTAGCGACTTTCTCCAGCGAGTGTTGTTAGCAGAGGGACTCAGGGGTGGTGATGGCTTCACCAGCGATATATCACGGAGTGAAACCGCCATCCCACTCTGCCCTCATACTGCACAGAGGGACAAAAAGGCTGCAATCTGCATCTTTTAACTGCTTGGCTGAGGAGTGTTCAGTTACCGCTCCCCTCAACTGAGCAGTTAAAGGCTCCCCCAGCCCAGCGCTGGCTCCCATGCGTGGGGAGAGCTCTGGGCATGGCTCTGCTGGGGATTGGGAGCCTTCTTGTGCCCCAGCTAAGCGTACAAACAAGCTGCCTTGTCCCAGACTGCTAGGGGCTGGGGTGAAACCACCTCAGCTCCCATGATGATTGCTGTGGCGATTTCACCAGGCGCCTGGCAGGCTGGCGGCAATGCAGCTTGTTTTTTCAACATCGGCAGGCCACGATGTTTGGCTGGTGATATACCGCGATGCTGAAAAGCTTATATCGCCCAGCCCCAGTGGACTCATTTTAAAGATATTGGGGGGTGGGCAGATTAAGGTGAAAGGAAGGGCTTCCTTTAAAACAGTATCAGTGAGTGCATTGATCTCTGGCTCCAGGTAGCTTAGCATCCCCAGTTCCCTGTGCTTCAATTAAAGCCCAGGTATCTCCTCCCCTAGGGCTTTTTCCGATCAGGAAGCACAAACAGCCAAGGAAAGGGGAGAGTGCTGGAGAAATGTTTAATGGAAAGAAAAACGCACATACCACGCTTGGCTAACTTGCAACAACCATAAGATAAGCTCAACCTTACACCCACTGTATTTTTTATTATTAGTATCTAAAATTACCTGCTAATGAGGCAGAAACTTCTTTTGCAAGGGAATAGAACTATTGGCAGATTAAAGAAGGTACTGTGGCCTTTCTTCCCCATTTGGCAGAGAGAGAAGGCAGGTTGGAAACCGTATCAGATGACCTGCAGTGGAAAGGAGAGGGAAGTGCCCCCATCATATGCTGTTACTCTTCTGTCTCATGAGATTTACTTTTCCTCTAACGCAGGAAGATCCAAAGTGGGAATTTCCTCGGAAGAACCTGGTGCTTGGCAAAACGCTTGGAGAAGGAGAATTCGGGAAAGTCGTCAAGGCAACTGCTTTCAGGCTTAAGGGGAAGGCTGGCTATACTACTGTTGCAGTCAAAATGCTAAAAGGTACTTTTCTCTGCAAGCGCCTGGAAATATCTGCAAATGATTTGGTAAATTATGACAGAGGTCCAGCTTGGAAGCAAAAAGCTGCTGGATCCCACATGCATTCCAGCCGGATGTCCTAAAGCGTTCTATTTATATTCTGACATTTCCCCCTGTGCTTCATTGATGTGGGCAGTCACTTCCACGGGGCACAAGGGCAACTTGACTTAGCTTGGCCAATGTAGCTCACTTAAATTGTCATCTCAACAGAGGCGTTTCAAGAGCATTCTAAAAATGCTGCGCTTTTCAGCTTTAGCTGAACTCTTTCTTACAGATACTTTAGAGTACAGTATAAAAATAGCACCTCATTGTCACACATAAGATGCGAAAGAGCAACATGCTCACCAGATCTTTCTCTCTAACTATAGCTGCTCTATCGATATACAATGGCCAGATCTAGAGTATTTGGTTTGTCACAGCAGAGTGTGACAGAAGCGAAGCAGTAGCTTGGGAGGAAGGCCAGCTTGCTCATGGGTATGCCCATTGTTCCTTTTGCTGTCCTTCATCTGCCTACCTTTTCCTGCATTCAGAATGGTCAGGAAACTCTTAGCTTAGATATGTCCAGAGTGAAGAGAGAACGCATTTGGTCTGGTGCGGGGCCACTTCCCCTTTCCCAAACACATTGGCATTGGGCTACAGTATATCAGGGGAAGCAGTGATGGGTGAACCAAGGGAGATGAAAGGTTGTATTACCCATCTCTGCAAAGTAGTAATAACAATTTCAAGTTATGAAATGGTAGGGCTATTAAAAAGCTGAAGATCATCTAGTTGAGATATCTGTACCAGGCAGAATGTTATAAACCTCAAAGAGCAGTTAAGGCATTATTAGCCTCTTGTTGGCATCCATCTGTCTCGAGAGACAATGGGGTGTGCCTCCGAGGTGAAGTCAAACTGCTGGAGAATCACAGTGTCTGCTGGGGCTACAGAGATCAGTGACTCATAACTGTTGCCTCGTGTGCTGTTTTTGCTGCGTTAGCAACACCAAAGTGACCTCTCAGGGGCGCAAGCTTGGGCAGTGTGTATGGAGGTCCTGGGCTGCCCAGATGAGAGCCTTGTTGATGTGGTCCAAAGGAGAGCACGGCAATGCATTGGGCACCAGCTTGGCTGCCGGAGTTGCTAGAAGGTGGTGTACTGGACACCATCCAACCATCTTAAGGACTCCAAATTTACTCCTTAGTCTTGTCTTCTCCCAAAGATGTCCTGCAAGGTAGCGGGACATTAACCTGTATCACCCAGTTAATATTGTGACCAAGCAGGAGCTGGCTATCAGCATGCCTACAGTGCAAAGAGGAAGTTTCAGATACCTTAATTCTCAGCATCTGCTTCCAGATTCCACTGAGTATGCAGTAACAGTGTCCGTCCCCCCGTCCCCCCCAAGAACAAGGGGATATTAGCAACAGACCTGACTTTTTGGTGCTGAATCATCTGCAAAATATTACTATAAGAGGAGCAGTTTCAGTTAGATTTCTTCTTTAATGTTCTCAAGTGGTTCTCACTGTTTCCCTTTGCCACCACATCGCAGCAAGTTTTTGAGGCAAGATACTCAAAGCCATCAAAGAATACGGGAGCAGTTTGGCCTACCTGCTACAGCTTCCTTTGCAATAGAGTGATTAGAAGGTTAGGGCTGAGACATGAGGGGTTGTTATGGCAACCCAACTGTTAAAGGTGGGTGTCAGTTAGAGAATCTAGTGGAGCAAGTGTTTTCAAGATAATCTAAGATTGTTTCATGAAAATAAACAAGCCTGATTCACTTCATGCCTCTCAGTACCCTCTTCTTTGGCTTGGAAGAGGCTAATTTCTTCCACGTGGGTAGAAATCAAGGAAGCACTTTCAGGCTTTCTATACATTATTCATTTAAGGCATTTTAAACCTGCTCTTCAGCTGAAAAAGGCTCCCAGAGTGGTTTACATGAATAATTAAAACAAGGAACACCTTGCCCCTAATTTGTTTAAGATGTTTATTTGCAACCAGTAAGTGCCAGAGATCCAGGTAGTATGTCAGTATTTCAATATTATGGGAATAGTGTTTGTAATTAATATATGATATTTCTTCCATTGCCCTGTTCTGCAGAAAATGCTTCCCAAAGCGAGCTGAGAGATCTGCATTCAGAGTTCAATCTTTTGAAACAGGTCAACCATCCACATGTCATTAAACTCTATGGAGCTTGCAGCCAAGATGGTAAGTGAGAGTCACACGTTATACAAGTGGGGACCATTTTAGGCATGTCCAATTTAGCATGACTGCTGACGCACGGGTCCTTTTGGACCTGGAGGAATGCGGTAGGACAGGGGCAGGGTGGGCTTATGCGCATTCTGTCGATGTGTGCTGTGACCTGGAGCGCAAGCCCCATGGAAATGGGGAGTTGCCTGTATATAAAATAAGAGACGGTATGTAATCCCCAGAGTGCTGCAAGAGAAATACGAGCTTGGCACAGTCAATCAATCAGTTTTTCAGTCCTGTGCCCCAAAGTATCCATCAGCAGAGGAGGCCACCTTTTATTTCTGCTGTGGCACTTTCACTGCTCTGGTCATTCCTACTTCCAAACATATTCCACTGGTGGCCTGCTTTTGGGCCCTACCTTCGCATTGGATGCAATTGCTTTTCTGGTGAAAAGATCAACAGAAATCTGGGCTAAGGAGGCGGCTTGCAGAATCACCGGGCTTTATGGGACAAAGGTGCTGCCGTCTTAGATATTGAAATACTCCCATTACATATGTATTAGTCAGCTAAAATGGTAGTATCTGCGGCCATGACAGGGACACTTTCACAGTGATAGATACAATCCAGCAAAACAAGTAAGAAACACACATACACCTTACTGATAACTTTATAGGAATTGGTCAATTACCGTATTGACTCGAATATAAGCCACACTCAAATATAAGCCGCACCTTTAAAATTGGAGGGGGAGGGGAAGGGGAAAAAACCCTGAATATAAGCTGTTCCCTTCCTTGCTGCTCCTGGCTGCATGCTAGGTGGGTGGGTGGGAGGTGCACTGTCATTGCTGGAGGCCTTTCCTGTTCCTTGCTCTCTCGCTTCCTGGCCTTGGGGGAGAGGACGGGGGACTACACATGGGGTGGGCGCTGCTTTGCTGTGTTCCTGGCTGCATACCATAAGGTCGCGAATATAAGCCACACTTAAACTTTTCATGGTTGGAATTTGGGGAAAAAGTGAGGCTTATATTCAGGTCAATACAGTAAGTGACAGATGCTTAGTTTAGAAATAATATTCCATAGGACGGTGCAATAAAACAGCCGGAGGGGGAATTATTAGTCTGGTAACTTAGGCATTCATTTCAATAGATCTGATGGCAATTGTTGTTGCATAGCAACAGTCTCACATTTGAAGGGGAACTGTGCCTTAAGGGACTGGCATGTGATTTGTTATACTGCCATACTGAAGTTGGTTGATTTGTGCAGCTGTATATTCAGCAGCACCCCCAGTTTCTGAACTTGCTAATCAGCCACATTCATTATATGTTTCCATATGGCACAATTTATAAGAATTTCATTTGTGGCTGACAGCATGTCGTCTCCAAAGCCCTGGGAGCAGGATTCCATAGGAGTCCCTGGGGTCAGAGTTTTAGTGCCCTGCTTAGCATCTTGTCCCTCCTATGGCTAGCACAAGCAAGATAAATTACACAAAGTCTATGCAGATGTATTTAATTCGAATAATGTATACAGGCTGCAGCATCCTGCTTTTGTGTATATAAAATTTGGATTCATTTGGCCTGGAATTTCAGGGTGTTGTTATTTTTAAATCAGAGAAGACACAAAGCCCTGCCTAACAAAGATAAATACAGAGCTAGGTTTTAAGGTTGGTGAATGAGTAAAATTGATACAAGCTTCGCACTCTCTTGTTAGCCTGGTACAATAGGGGAGAATGCTAGGAATCCTGCTGTTTCTGGTTTGGATGCTTATATTCTCTACATTCTGTTAAAGCTGGGATAGGAGAGCTTTGAACCTCCAGGCCTCTGTGTTCAATATTGTAGCATGGGGGAAAGCATTCATGTGGGTGGCTGTGATGAGGCAAAGCTTGCTAATGGACTGAAATGTCAGGATCCTTTCTGCAGGAATCTATACTTGAGAGCTTTAACAAACCACTGTAATTAGTGTGCAGGGAGCACAAGATACTGTGAGGATTACCACAGGCTGCAGAAAATAATGTTCATACCTTAAACTGAGTGCTTTTGATTGGTTTCTCTGCACAGACCAATTTGCATAGAAATCTTCCTTAAACATTCCATAAAACCAAGGAAACATCACAATTTATCTGTCCGACTTTGGAAGAAATGCAGCGTAACACAATTGATTGCTTTTCTTAGACAGGATACCCAAAGGCATGTTCCCAGAAATAAGCACTTTTCATTTCAATTGCCTGTCTCCATGGTGGGAGAACACTTCTGAACATAAGAGTTCACCTTATAGCACTGGGTTTTGTTGTGCTCTTTTTCATAGAAAAGTTTATACAGTGGTACCTCGGGTTAAGAACTTAATTTGTTCTGGAGGTCTGTTCTTAACCTGAAACTGTTCTTAACCTGAAGCACCACTTTAGCTCATGGGGCCTCCTGCTGCGCCGCTGCCGCATGATTTCTGTTCTCATCCTGAAGCAAAGTTCTTAACCCAAGGTAATATTTCTGGGTTAGCAGAGTCTGTAACCTGAGGTACCACTGTATAATGTTCCTTTAGTGGGGTAGGAGAGCTGGAGGGTGGGGGGAAATCACATCTGGAAACCAGTGTTCCCCTTTGGTTTCAGATAGTACATGGGGTAGATGAGTCTAAAAAGCCTAGGACACAAATTTTCACAGCCCCCCAGCAGCTATGGTAGTACATTTGCCAGAAGTAATGTATTTAGCATTAAGTGTATAGTTGATTCTGACCAAACTAAGTCCCCTAGGATTGTGTGCAAATAAGCTTTACAGTGGTACCTCGGGTTAAGTACTTAATTCTTTCCGGAGGTCCGTTCTTAACCTGAAACTGTTCTTAACCTGAAGCACCACTTTAATGGGGCCTCCTGCTGCCGCTGTGCCGCCGGAGCACGATTTCTGTTCTCATCCTGAAGCAAAGTTCTTAACACGAGGTACTATTTCTGGGTTAGCGGAGTCTGTAACCTGAAGCGTCTGCAACCTGAAGCATATGTAACCCGAGGTACCACTGTATATTCAGATTTGCTTGATATGCATAATTTAGGCTGTTGTGCTGCAAGGGAGTAAGACCCATGGATCTTAGTGGGACTTAAGTCTGAGTAAGCATGCATAGGACTAGACTGTTAAAATAGGTAACAAAATTAAATGGGTTTTTTTGGGGTGCAGGTGTTTGTTTGTTTTTAAGTACAAGGTGTATAAATCTTGCTGATGTGCTGTTTTACTAATTATTGAGAACAATAATTTTTATGTCTCTTTTTATGCCTCAGGGCCTTTGTACTTAATAGTCGAATATGCTAAATATGGCTCCTTGAGGAGTTTTCTGAGGGAAAGCCGGAAAGTTGGGCCCAGCTATATGGGGAATGATGCCAACAGGAATTCCAGCTACCTGGACAATCCGGACGAGCGAGCCTTAACCATGGGTGACCTGATCTCGTTTGCATGGCAGATATCTCGTGGAATGCAGTACCTTGCTGAAATGAAGGTATGGCGTCCCTCATTCTCACCCTCTCTTTGCGGCCTTCCAAGTAAGCATACATGACAGTTAAACGTCTTTCTTTCTTTTCCCCAAAGCTTGTACATCGTGATTTAGCAGCCAGAAATGTCTTAGTAGCCGAAGGGCGTAAGATGAAGATTTCTGACTTCGGTTTGTCACGAGATGTTTATGAGGAGGACTCTTACGTCAAGAGGAGCAAGGTACAAACACAGTCACTGACAGCCTGGGATTGATAAATTGATAAGGAAACTATACACATTAGTAAGAGAACTTCTGGACACACACATTGAAACATGTCTAGCAGGACTCATCAGTGCACAAACTTTTGTGTGCCTTGAAATTGTAAAAAGGAACAGCTAATATAGGTTGTGTAAAACCTGTGTATGTAGCCTTCTGTTTTTGATCTTGTGCAAGCTATTTACTTTCAATCCAAGGATTTTCCCGGTGCATCCATGTTTTGCTGTAATCCATATGAATGAAATGCACATTTTCTGATAAAAGGCATATGAGACTACTTGACAACATGCATGTTAAATGTGACAAAAGTGAAATGAAAACAAATGTGACATGAGAAGCAGTGCTAAACAGAACTTGCAAGCAGTAATAGTTCTTTATTTTCCTGCCAGGGTCGGATACCTGTGAAGTGGATGGCAATTGAATCTCTCTTTGATCACATCTACACAACACAAAGTGATGTGTAAGTCTATGTATTTATGTTCCCTGTCATGCAACTTTGTCTTTGTACTCATGCTGTGCCAGAACACCTCGGGCTGAAGAGGCCATCTGCTCTATAGCCCTACTGTAGAAAACAGAGTAAGTTGTAGCAGGCTGGATAGTCAGCTTCTCAATCACAAGATACCCAGCATCTCCTGCAAGGAGGAGATTAAACCTTAGCTAGCAGCACCTCAAGGTTTGTTTAACAAGCTTTTACTGGCCAAGGCATTCATGAAGCCTCACTTTCCGCTAGCTTTCTGCAGTCCTCCAAACACATTTGCTGTAACACTGGACAATATAAGGTGAAATGGATTGCTGTAATCTGGACAAGGCTGAATTTCCCTAGAATCAGAAGCCCTCTAACCCAGGGATGGGCAACCTTTTTCTGTCAAGGGCAGCATTCATAGAATTGTAGAGTTGGAAAGGAGCAACAGGGTCATCTAGTCCAACTTCCCTGCAATGCAGGAATCTTTTGTCTAATGTGGGCTCAAACCCATGACCCTGAGATTAAGAATCTCATTCTGTACTGACTGAGCTATCCTATTGCTTGAGGGCAATCTGTCAAGGCTGCATGCCCACAATAGGCAGGGATGGAGCCAAAAGTGGGCATAGCCACCCATTTTCTCTTTGTCTAGCACCCTGTTTTCTTTCCCCCTTCTCCACCAAATGAGTTGCTAGCAGAGGGACAGGTCACTCTTGCCACAACGCTGTAATGATGAAGGGGGGTACCTTTAATCACTTGATGCCGCAGCATAATCTTTAGATTACATGATAGTTGCACCCTTGAACCTACTGTCCATTGTAGTGCATTGTCTCTGACCCCCAGCTCCCCGACGTGCTATTTTGCCCTGCAAAGAATTGCAGCTCATCAGATTTCATACACAACCAGTAAACCTCTATCTTTAATGTTTGTCTAAAGTGGAGGATCTGAGGACATACATAGCTCTTGGTGGGAGAAGCCTGAGCCACGCCACTTTCTCTCTTTTGTGCCGTTATGAAGCACAGAGGCTTTCTTGAATGCAAGCTGGTGAATTTACCCTTCAGAAATCACAGGGGTTTTGTCCGTTTTCCTTTTGCTGGCATTCCTGTTTTCTCTCTCCTTGCCTCAGTAATGTTCTGTATCTGTGAAATGAAATAGACTCCGTCTGAGAAATTGTGGTTTCTTTAGTATGAGGTCACATTCCCAGGATGTTAGGTGTCGGGACTTGTGTGGCCCTCGGAATGCAGTTTGAAGAACTGTGCTGGGTTCTGGGCATGAAGAATTCTTTTGTACTTAGCAAGCTTTTTGCTCATATTCCAGTGACCAGCAGAAGTAACCACAGAATGCTGGGAAATAGCCAGCTTGAACCGTACCGGGGGGGGGGGGGAGACTTTCCACCAGCTAATGAGGGGAGCTTAACAAATACAATCTGGCTATTTAACATGTATTCTGCTGGTGACGTTACTTTGTGCAAGTGTTCATTCAAGTCCACGTCTCTCAGCGTGATTCATGCTAAGGAACAGTGTTTTGGCAATGTGCACTGATCAGTTAATTAGAACTATAGGTGGCCAACATTCATTTAGTGCTAAACATCCCTGCAAATCAGTCACCTGAATTTACCAATGTGTTTGTGACCCTTCTGTGGAACCTTCAACTACAGAAGCATGGAAGGGCAGCATCACCTCCATGTGAACTGGCAACTGTGGGAAACAATGTTGGTCAGATAATGGCAATACAACTCTTGTGTCTCAGTTATCTGATTGAAGTGTGCTGTTTAGCAGTGAACAGGTCTTAGGCAAACATAAAGCATGATAAAGCACAAGTTACACAGGGCTGGGGAACCTTTGGCCTTTGGGCCAGATTTGGCCTGCCAGGCCTTCCAATTTGGTCCACCAGACCATTTCCCCAAACCCACACCTACCTGTCCTACACCTGATGTCCCATGTGAAGTCAGTTGCCGGGAAGGTAAAGATGTGGTTGGATCAGCTATATGTGCACCTGAAACCAGAAGATAGCAAGAATGAATCAATGCTACACATCAATCCTGCTTGGTCAATGTCTACCCCCCGCCCCTGGCTAACTTTATATAGGTGGGCAGGCCATTATGATGTCAGATGATTGACAACTGGGTGATCCTGGGTGATAGCAGCATAAAATGGTGAGGGACATGGGGAGTGGCAGATCTTCAATGAAAAGCAACACAAAATGCAATGAATAAATTGAGGAGCTTGGAATAGGTATAGGTTAGTATACTAACTAACTAACATGACCCATAAGGACTCCTCCAATGCTATAACTAATTCTGTGGCAAACTGTTTTTACACAAACAAGGGAGAACCTTAGAAATAAAATTCAAATTACTGTAAACCCTGTTTGGCATCATCATAGAGAGAATGATAAAACTGTGTGGAAGAGGCACAGATTCAAATAAAAGGCATATAAAGGGAACAGATGGACTTCAAAAACTCTGTGAAAGGTTATCTGACTTAATTAATTAAACCAAACATCAAGGAAGTTGCAGAAAGTTTCTTTCCATGCTAATAATAATGGTCTGGTTAAGAAAAGAATGTAAAAAAATCATATGACCAAATGAGGCAAGCAGTTCAGTTATGCAACCATTTTTGCAAACCAGTTCCTTACCGAAGTAATTTCTTAAAATTTATGAAGCAGAATGAAAAAGGTTTCAGTTGCCAAAAATTTCAGGAAGGAATCCCATCCTAGTTAGTTTAATACAGCTTGTGACTGCAAAGCTTAAAAGTGTTGAAAAAGTCCCAGCCACTTAGAACACATTCAATCTCATACAGCTCATTAGAAAAATGCACTGTTAATCACTTTGGTTACAGGGCAGTCACTTGCACATTACAAAAGAAGAAAGAGAGTACAAGTTTGCCTAAATTTTGCATGTGCTAATAGATACATACATCTTTCTCTATGTACAGATGCACATTTATAAATAATGCCTATACCTTAAATAGAACTACAGTGGAACCTTGGTTGTCAAACACTTCGGAAGTCAAACATTTCAGCTTTCAAACGCTGACAACCTGGAAGCAAATGCTTCCGAGGCGCATTTCTCTATTTTCTCAATGGATTGTACAGACCGTCCATTGAGCCTCCGTTGTCAAACGTTTCTGAAGTCGAACGGTCTTCCGGAACGGATTACATTCGACAGCTGAGGTTCCACTGTACAGTACATCTCACCATCTCACCATTGTGGGGAATACTGTGGCCAAGTGATCTGTGTGTCTGATCTGTTTGCTGCCCAGGTGCTGACTGTTGAGGGACAACTTCAAGGCGCCCACTCTCCTTTCTTATGGTTATCTTTTAATTAGACATAAGCAGGGCAGCCCCTTGAATAGAGGATTGGAGCCACTGATTTAAGGGGAATAGCCGTGTCTCCCTTTCTCTGGATTGTGTTTTGTGACTAGGATTGTTGATCCTAGTTATTTGAGAGCTAAAATAAAGCTTTTCCTTTTTAAGTTAAATGCACAATTGCAGCGTGCAGTTCAGCGAAGTTGCAATAGAACATTGGGTTGTATCCCTCATTAGTCATATTTAGAGTAGACCCATTGAAATTAATGCAAATGACTAACTTTTATCTATTCTGAGTAAAACTTAGTTGTATACAACCCCATAGATTTTGCAGTGTGAAAGCGAATTCTAGAAAACAATCAGCTTCATCAGATATGTAGATTTAGTTTCACCAGTGCACAACTGATGTGCAGTATGGAGGCTGGAGTAAACTTCAGTGTAAGCCCATTACCCTAATGCTTCCAGTAAATATTCCTTTCTTTTGTTCTCAGATGGTCATTTGGAGTTCTGCTGTGGGAGATAGTCACTCTGGGAGGTAACCCTTATCCAGGTATTGCGCCTGAGAGACTATTTAACCTCTTAAAAACAGGCTATAGAATGGAGAAGCCAGAAAACTGCAGTGAAGAAATGTAAGTAGCATCAAGCTGCCAGCATTGCTAATCAAAGAGATTCCATTAGTTGATTATACCAATAAAATATTATGATCAGCTGCTCTGATTTAGGTCTTTTCCAGACAGAAGGTCTTGAAGATGTAGCTTGAGTGAGTTTAGAAAAACAAAGAGGAGGTGTCACACCTTGCCATCATAATGAATTGTGAAGCAGTGAACATAAAACTGACATATAAGTAGACCAAAGATATGAGCTGGAGCTAGGTGAAAAAATCTATTCACTGATGCATTTGGGGGAGGCAGGATAATGTGCCCATCAGACAATTCAAAACAGAAGTTGAGCATACCCAAAAATTCTTGCCTCAGATCAACACACCCATGGCAGGATAGGCTATTCATATGCAACCATCGTTTTTCCTTGGGGAGCCAATTATATACAAGGGTGTAATTCTATGGTTAGATGGCTGAGTCGTTCAAATGGTACACCAGCCACATAGGAGCTGCTTGCGGAAAAGGCAGCCCCCATGCCACTATAGAGCATTTGAAGGACACCAATGAGTGCTTTTAGGGCTGCGAGTAAGTTTGTTTCTTCATTCACTTACACAGTGGCTTAGTTTTCGGCTCAGACAAACCTGCTTTAACTTGCAGGCTGAAAGGCATCTTACAAAGGATTTTTTTTTTTTTAGCCACCACCAAAAACATTGGATCCAAAAGCAATTTAACCATAAATGGGTTGCTTGTTACGGTATCTTATCTTCCTGGCTGTTCCAAACAGCCAACTCTCTGTGCAGGCTCCTGCTTCTCCCTCAGTCCTGGGGAAAGGCAGTAGGCAGCTTTGCATGGATTCTTCACTTTTTTAAAACAAAAAAACAATGAAGATCATACAATGATAAAATTGAATTCTGCAGTCTGTATAAATTAGATGTCCCAATAGCACCCTGCCTCTGCCTGCTTGCCACTTCCTTGTTGATCACTACGTGATCTGAGTAGAAGCAGCTTGTTTATACAAGTTAGCCAAGGGTTTTGTGTAGAGGAGGAGGATAAGAAACCATTTTATTTTTTTTGAGCCAGAGAGTCACATTCCCTTGTGTGGCTAACCTTCTGAGGGGTGGGCAATGTCACAGTAGTGGAAACTCACCTGAAATTCTCACATGTCTACACACATGCAGCAATTAGGTATTAGAGGGTTTTTCAAGCTTAATTGCTTAGCGGGGGTATGATCTTAATGGTGAGCACAGTCAGTAGGGAATGAAGAGTTAATGTTTCTCTCCATTGCTGTGGTCTCCATGAAGATACCATCCCCCTGCAGGGCAGTTAAACTTTTTAAAAACACTTCCATTGTCACCAGTGGTAACATTTAAAAAACCCAACCTAACTCCTGGATTGAGGTCAGATAAGGAGGGGAGACCCCACAGGTTGCATTCAGCCCATGGGGTGGAGGTTTCCCCTCCTTGGTGTAGACACTTTGATTACTCTGGCGCTGTTGCCACTGCTAAATGTTTGGGTCCATTTGTGCATGTGAAGCATCTCCACAAAGTATTTGTATTAATCAATATGTGTCTTCCTGAAGGTACAATCTGATGCTTCGCTGCTGGAAACAAGAACCAGATAAGAGGCCGACATTTGCTGAGATCAGCAAAGAATTAGAGAAAATGATGGTAAAGAGTAGGGTAAGTGCCTTTCAGGCTTTATCACTGTGCATGAAGGAAAGTTGGAAAGATTTTCCAGTGCAAGGATTTACATACCAGTAATTGGTAAGACATTGTCCATTTTTCACCTTTGAAAAGAATTCATCTTTCAAAGAATGATTCATCTTTGAAAAGAATGAGATCAAATAAGAGTCCAAACGGGGGATATTTGAAATTGTGAAGCCCTACCTAATGAGAGGAGATTGATGGTTCAGAGGAAGGGATGCAACTGCATATCACAAAAAGCTTTTTCTGGTGGCTGATTACGTTTTTTATATACACCAACAAACCTTAATGTGCAAAAAGGCACTTATATTCACTTGGTATTAAACTTTTATGTTCCTTTTGACCCTAGACACCACTCACTTACCTGTTTGCAGCAACATATGATTGCAACAAACAGGTGTTTTGAGAACACATGCTGCATTCACCAGAGACAAGATTACCTGTGCCCCCCTCTTAAATGGCCATTTATGGGGCAAGCCCAGGTTATTTGCTCATAAGCGACTTGAGTCTGTTTCACAAATTGTCATGGAAGGAAAATTCTACAACAGTTTTCTTTGTCTAGTTGTAGAAGCTAAACAACTAAATAAATGAGTAGCTGAAGATCAAACTCCTGTAAAGAAGTAACTGGCTTATACCAGCATTCAGGTTTCAAGTCACTTGTTTTTCTAAGTGATGTACCCTCATCTGAACAAAGTGTTGGAAGTTTATGGGCTGCGTTAAGGTACCCTTCCCCCAGTTCCTCTGAAAGCTTTGGTGCCTTTAAAACTGTTTCTTCTGGCAGCTGCTTCTCACAGTCAGCTCCAGTTCTTTACAAGGCCCTGTGATCTCTGCCCTCGCCCCCCAATCAGAAGAGCTGGTGTGGGTGGGCTTTGGCTCATTGGTACTCCTTGACAAACAGAGCTAACTGTGAGCAGCAGCTGCTGGAGAAGAGTTTTTCAAGCCACAGAAGCCCCATTAGAAGCTTGGAATTTGACCAAGGAAGAAGAGGAGCACATTCCTGCCCAACCTCATTTCCTTCTAGTTGAAGGGGAGAGGTGGAAAACTGCATTTGCATGTGAGAAACCTCTGCTGAATTATACCAACCTCATTGACTGCCCCCTCAGATTAGATATATACTTTTATGAAATATATGTTAGTTATTGCTGATCACTGCCCAAAAGTTTTCCTTTAAGGATCTAGGCATTTGGGGATGTGTCATGCTGCAGCCCTAGCTTCACTTAGCTGAGGGAATTGGGCTGTCATTCATTCATGTAAAACCCAAATACCTATTTCTCATTAAGTAGAGAACAACAGATCATTTAAGTGTAGATCGATGCAAAATGTCAAAATCCAGAGGTCAGTTGCAGCAGAGAAAAAGTAGGTTTTGTTAGGTTTGTATTTTGTTTTGTTTTTTTACTGGAATCCCCAAAGTGGCTCACCAAATTAATCAAAAATACTGTTCTGTGAAAAACATTTTTTAAACAAAAGTCTGGATAAAACACAAACTTTCTTCTTAAAAGGTTAGTATAAAAGGCCAAACACAGCCAGGCTCGGTTACTTGATTTCTAGGAGTCCTTTTAAAGTCATTTCCAAAATGGCAATTTATTCAAAATGGCATCGAAAAACAGGTTTGGGAGGACACACCTCTCTTGCCAGCCTGGAGTAGCTTCATCTAGTCCATAGGTGCTTTATCCAAGTACTTGCTAAATGAACCTTCCCCTCCCCAAATCCAAACTCTACAGGACTGGCAAAGTGTAAGTATCTCCCCACTCCTTGACGAGTAAACTAATCAAAATTCTGCACGATGGTAAGATGCTGGGCTTGAGAAAAATTGCTCAGGTAAGCTTCTGCTAATAGGTACTAGCATTTACATGGAAAAATACATGGCCAGAGGAAAAGGTCCAGCAAGTTGCTGTGTATGATGGACAGAGGTGCCCATAAAATAGACCTTGCTGATTTCCCAAACTGGATTTTCAAGCTTTTTAAGATAAAGAAACTAGAATGTCAGGCTGACCAAACCTTAACTATCAGGACATCTGGTTCATCATGCTCTGCAGCAACAAATAGCTATTTGCATACTTGGTAAGTGTAGTTAATGTGTTCATTAACTGCCTCTCAGAAGAGTTTATAGTTATAAATACACACACACTACTCCAAGACGCAGTTTTCCAGGAAGGGCAATACTATGCCGTGAGTAGGGAGTTGGACATAACAGTGCACAGTCCAGATATTCATAAGGAATAATGGGATTTTAAGAAATCCAAATGATTCAAAAAGCAAAGCTTCACAATGCAAGGAAGTCCATTCCAGAGTAATCAACTCACAAGTAATGTTTGTGATTTTTTCAATGAAAGGGAAAAGGTGGACAAGGTGCTTGGATCAGTCAGGAAAACCACTTGTGCTGTGGACCCTTGCCCCTTGCTAGCAGGGAGGGGACAGCTGACTGGGCCAGGGAGGTGATTAATGCCTTCTTGCAAGAGGGAGTGGTCCCTGCCCACTTGAAGGGGGCACTGGTAAAACCACTTCTCACTGGCTGCTAATGCAAAGTGTTGATTTTACCTATAAAGCCTTAAACTGCTCAGGACCTCAATGCTTCAAAGGCCACCTCTCCCCGCATGAACCGACCCAGACCCTGCAGTTATCGCCAGAGGCCCTTCTTTGCATGCCTCCACAAGAGGTCCAGAGGGTGGCAACATGAGAATGGGTCTTTTCTGCGGGGGGTTGCCCATTTGTAGAATGCTCTCCTTGCCTTGCTCCTTTGTTACGTATTGGTAGGTGCCAGGAAAAAACATTCCTCTTCTCCCAGGCCTTTGGCTGATTCAACAAACTATAGCTTTGAAACTGGGGTGGGGGTATTGTTTTTGTTTGTTAGAATGTTATATATTTGTGATTTTATATTGTATACCACCCTGTGATCCTCAGATGAAAGGTAGTATACAAATTTTATAAATATGATGATGATGATGATGATAACGTATTCTTCTTCCCAAATATGGTAGTCAGGTAGACCTTGTCTCATGAAGCCATCTGATGGAGCAGACCAAAAGTCTGATTTCAACAGTGGCTAACCGGATTCCTCCTGGAAGCTTATAAGCATGTGATGAAGGCAACAATCTTCTTTTGTGGTCCTATTCTAAATAATTACTATTAGAACTTTACTGTATCACTACACCACCTCACCTAGCATCTTATGTTCAGCTGTGGCTGTTTCTGAAATTTCATAGAAAAGGGGGGCATTACCCTTTCTAGGGGGCTGGAATCTTCCTGATTCCAGCAGTAACCCTTTCCCAACGTACCAGATTCATCAAATAAATCCATTGCTTCTGAAATGGTTCCCGGTTGCTCAGAGGAGCTTCTGTGCCATGCTGATAATCATACTCGGAACGCTTCTGCTATCCTGGAAGAGGCACAACATTTTCCAAGTCTGCCTGCCAGACTCACTATGTTAACTTGCTGGCAAAGGACATCGCTCATGGGGAGCCGTAATTGAGCATATGTCTAAAGAAGCATGTCTAGTGTTACTCCAAACAAATGTGTTGCCAAGGATACCATTCTTGCAGAAAGCAGGTTGGTGATGATCTCATCCATACTGATCCTTTAGTGCTCAGTTTAAATGGTGAGAAATGTGGATAGAAATGATAGCCAAAGAGCTGCACTCTCAACCAACCCTAATCCCTCCTCTCTCTTTTCTTAAATCTGTTTAGGACTACTTAGACCTTGCAGCTTCCACCCCATCCGACTCCTTGCTATATGATGATGGACTCTCAGAAGAGGAGACACCCCTCGTGGATTGTAATAATGCTCCCCTCCCTCGAACCCTCCCTTCCACATGGATTGAAAACAAACTCTATGGTAGAATTTCACATGCATTTACTAGATTCTAGCAACACACACACCCAAAGTGATTTTCTTCTGCACTGTCCTCACACTCTCTGTAATATCCTTTAGAGCGTTATTTGTCTGAATGAAATCAGTCAAAATTTGCTTGGCAAGTCTTTCTTTTCCTTTCATTTGTCACTGTCAAAACTCTGCATTAGGTTCTTACTTTAGCCGGTTCTGCAGCTGTGTTTAATTTTTTATTTTATTTTTTAAAGAAAAAGGATGTGAAAACGTGCAACTTTACTAAATATATATTGTATAATAAAGAAAAAAACTAATTCCTAGATCAGGGAAGTACTCTCAGGGGAAGTTTAAAAAAATGCTAGCAAATATTCAATTAAAACTATACTTTTCGGTATCCATGGAATTGAGAGCACTTCAAGTGCATCATTTAATATGGCATCTCTAATTTTAGGTAACTTTTTTTTTACTACTTGAAGATTTTTATTCCCCCCTTCCCCTCACATTTCACTGTTAAGAGTCCATTGCATAATAGTTCTTGTTTTTATTCTGATGGATTCCTGAATTTCAACTGTTGCCTGTATATTTTAAGTTCCCAGTCAGCCGTGGCTGCTTACTAAGTAGTGGAATTTAGGGTGGGGGCAGAGAAGGGAAGTCTAAAAGAGTCAGCTTACAATGCAGAGAAGTCAGAGTAGAGCAAGTACAGCTGTGTATTTCATTGGAAGCTGAATTGGTGAGGACCACATGAAAGCAACCTCTTCTGTTTTCACATGCTTTTGGTTTCTCATGAAAATGTCAACATCTAAGCCATGTTTTGAATGTTGTCGCAAGTGTCTTAAAAGGAATGTGCTTTAATATTGTGGTGGTGAGATGGACAGTAAAGATGGTTCTTGCCAAAACTCCTACATTTTTTGGTCTTGTAATTAAATGCTCTACATGCCATTTAATGCTTTCAAATTGCTATAATTCAAGCCATGTGGCTTTCCCCCTTTGCCCATATTTTTATTTGTCAGCATTGAGGTACTGATTTGGAGCCTAATATTGGAGCCCCCGTTCTTCAGTTCATAGTTAGACTCTTAAATTAATGGGCATGTTTTTAAGATGGCTTACGTACCAGGCTAATCTTTCCGAAGTCAATGAGTTATTTGAATGCCCCTTGAATAGTCTAGAGTAGACCATAGTTGTTATATTCAGGTTCCAAAAGAAATACTTGGAGATTTATTTGTGTCTTAGACTTCAAGGCATCCTTGCAAGGAGTAGTCCTGCCCCACCCCCCAAACTAAACAGAAACAATTAGGTGATTCAGGAAGAAGAGCGAGAATCAAATCTGACATTCATGAGACATTCACTGGCCCTGTGGAAGCTGTTCCAGGGCCCATTAAAAATATATATGCTTATGTACATACATCCTATTGACTTCAATGGGATGAATGTTTTTAGGAGTGAAACATGCATGCTAAGTATTTAAACTTCGTCAGAATGGAAGACTATGTAGGCTTACTACTGCTTTGAGCACTTTATTTACCACAGGAATACTCCATTGCAATAACCAATCTGCTGTATTCCCTTGAAGATACAACATTGTGAGATCCAAAGACCTATCAGGAGCTTGTACTGGGGATATATATCAGGAGAGCACTTTATTTTTCATTGTTTTGGCCTTCACTGCAATCTGTGCTTCAGTGCCTTTCAAACACAGTTATCTGTTTGGTTTTCTTGTGTTTTCTTTTCTTTTCTTCTTTTTGTGGTGGTGGGGATATTTTGTAATTTGGCTTGCAATTGTTTAAGGGAGTTTTGCCAAGGGCCTTACTGTCTGCACATGAAGTTTTGGTTCTTCAGTGCAGAAAAAATTATCTGTTTTCATTTTTAGGCATGTCATACCCGAACTGGCCTGAGGAGAGCCCCGTTCCACTCACAAGATGCGATGGCCCTAAGTCTGTGTTTTCAAGATATGCAAATGATAGTGTATATGCTAACTGGATGGTTTCACCCTCAGCGGCAAAATTTATGGACAAGTTTGATAGTTAACAGTTTCTTGGTAAAAAAAAAAAAAAAAGGTAATGGACTCAGGAGGGGAGCAAATGTCCAAAGAACGGCCTTCCCTTTGGCTCATTCTTTGCATAGTAACAACTGGTTGAAGCTACAGGAACATCTAGAATGGGAAATGTTCCTCTTACTTTTGGGTAGTACCTAAAGTGTCTTCTCTCTCGTGTGATGAATACTATAATTGACTCCCTGCCCCCTTTTAAAGTTGTATCAAACTGGGTCACATGATAGTTTCAATTCCTCCGTTGGTTTTTGCCATTCTCCAAGCAGTCCATTTTGGTAGCTGTGTTTTTACGCAGTAGGACCTTCCTACTTAACAATGTTCAGGGCAAAGACCCAGTTCTGGAATGGATATGAAGAGGGTGGGGGCAGGGGAGGACCACTGTTGTTTCACTATATAAACTGCTATCTCTATGGTCATTGCTAAGAAAAAGCAAACTGATCCAAGCATGAAGCACAAATTACATGATGGGAACAATTTTCTCTTTAAAAAAATTCCTGAGTTTGCTGTAGCGTTACGTGTTACCATGTTGTTGGCAGTAACAAATCCTGAGTTAATGGGGTTTTGGGACCAAGACATTGAACGATTCTAGTCAGTGCTGAGATTCAACTTTTCAAGTCTTGGAACCCTATAGAAATATATTGTTCCATCTTAATGGGAAAAGAGGTTTTTGTTGAAAAATCAGGGTTAAACTATTCTTAACTTTAGCACAATGGAAAGTTTTTGATATCAGATATACTTTAATAGACTTGACCTACAGAGTGCCCACCTGACACAACTTTTTTCTTTACGTCCATTTTACTGATGTCTCAAAATCTGCTCAGGATGTTTTGAAATGAGCTGAAGCCAAGGAACCTGGTTAGCAGTCATGCCCAGAGGGCTTTTGTCCTTTCGGCTCAAAACTCTCTTAATTTCTGCAACCCAATTGCACAACCATATGGGACAATGCAGACACAGCACTGGTTCCCTGTTAAGAATGGTTGATACACTGGGAGTCAGGCTTAGAATTGTGTGCAGCCTCCCTCCCCCTTAATTGCATTTACATGGTTTGGATCACCAATGTTCACCATGGTTAATGTTAAACAGGGTTCCCCATATCCCAGGATTCGAATCCCTCTTCAAACTTCTTTCAGACCATGGTAAAAATGGGAATCCTGGTTAGCCACAGTTAACGTTGGTGGTGACAAACTGGTTGTGGTGAAGGAGAAACAGCCTGCAAAAGAAAGCACACCTTCCCAAGGCCAGTTCCTTGTTTTTAACAACAGGTAACAGGGACCTCCTCTTGCATTAACCCCTGGAGAACTTTTAATTTCTTGTGAATCATGTGCAGACAAAACTTTTTATTCAATGTAGTCTTTACTCTTTTTTTCTTTCTTTTTTCTGTCCATATGGCTAATATGTCTAAGGGTTTGGGTTTTGTTTTTTTGAGAGTAAAGCTAATAATTGATGTGATGTTTTAACTTTAGTGTGGTGTTCTGGAAGATAATCTGACTCCTGCAGAGGTTAGATAAAATGTTTGATACACACGGCATTATGTTACTGTATTTTGTTATGAAGTTACAATGTTAAGGAAGGGGAATGCTGGAATGTTAACTCAATGTGTTTATCCTTTTTGGATACTCTTGCATAATCAAAAAATTATACCAAAGTATTGCTTCTGTCTCTTGGGTTTCAGCTATGTAGTTCTGTGTGTCTCTTTTACATGTCCCATATTCCAGAAATCAATGAGTCAGATTGCCAAAAACTGTAACCACTCTTTTAATGCAAGAGGTCTGAACACCTCAACAGGATAACATTGTTTGAAAGTAAGCCTGTTCTCAGACAAAGGGACAGGTTAAAGTTATTGTTCTGTAAGCTAACTACTACGCTAGACACTGTGTTTACAATAAAAGATAACTGCCTACAGAGATGTGAAACAGCCCTGATTATACTGTAACAAGCAATCATCTCAAATAATAAAAATGTAAATGTCATAGGCTTGCTACTTCATTGTTGTTGAGAGGAATTATTTGTAAGGACTCAAACCCACAGTGGGTATTGCTGGTGTGTGTCAACACCTAACCCAAGTCAAAGGAAGGAAGGACAGACAGCAAACCAATATATGAGCTTTATAAAAAACTTTTGGATCTAAGCTTGACCACACTTCTGACCAACAAAGGGAGCACTTCCTCCTGCTAAATACAGATCACCTTTGCTTTCCTCCTACTCTGCTTTTGCTGCATCCTGTTCTTGAATACCAAAGAGCTGGATCTGAACTGTACCATCTGTATCTGCCTTTCTTACTAGAATTAAGGAGAAATCATATACATGGGTGGTGGTGTGGTCTAAACCACTGAGCCTCTTGGGCTTGCTGATTGGAAGGTCGGCAGTTCGAATCCCTGCAACAGGAGCTCCTGTTGCTCGGTCCCAGCTCCTGCCAACCTAGCAGTTCGAAAGCATGTCAAAGTGCAAATAGGTAAATAGGAACCGCTCCAGTAGGAAGGTAAGCGGCATTTCTGTGCACTGCTCTGGTTTTGCCAGAAGTGGCTTAGTCATGCTGGCCACATGACCCAGAAAAACTGTCTGCGGACAAACGTTGGCTCCCTCGGCCAGTAAAGCGAGATGAGCACCGCAACCCCAGAGTCGTTCGCGACTGGACTTAACTGTCAGGGATCCTTTACCTTTTCCTTTTAATGCTCACCTTTTTTGGCCAAATTACGTTGTGATAATTAAGGCGCACATTAGATTTGAGTAAATACAGTATATTCCCTGGGAATAGTCACAACTATCTGATTTTTCCATAAGTTGAGTATTCCCAGGTATAGCAGCTTCCGAACGGAATACTTGATCCTCATTTTGCAACAATTACAGCATGTGGATAATGCCCAGTTTTTCTATTCCAGTATGTTATGGTATGAATGGCTGTCCTATACTCTTGAAGTAAGCAAAGCACTGAATCTGATACATCTTATAGTCAGTAGAGGACAGAAGGTATTCCATATCATTTGCTATTCATTTTTTGGTCCTTATGCAGCCACTAACCACCCCAATACATTTTGCTGCCCGAGACAAAGATGCACCCCCCTCCACTCCATGTACAGAAGCAAATTAGCATGGCAATTAAATTTTTCTTCATTACTGGTGATGGGACACCATCCTCCCCCATTGAAGGAGATCGGTATGTTTAGCCTGGAAAAGAGGAATGGGAGGAGATCTGATAGCCATCTTCAAATAACTAAAGGGCTGTCACATGGAAGAGTGGAGCAAGCTTGTTTTCTCCTCCTCTGGAGAGTAGGACTCAAACAAATGGCTTCAAGTTACAATAAAGGAGATTCTGGCTAAACATCAGGAAGAACTTTGTGGCAGCTGTTCAACAGTGGAATGGTCTCAGGAAGTTGGACTGTCTTTCCTTGGAGGTTTTTAAGCAGAGGTTGGATGGATGGCTGTCATGGATGCTTTTGCTGAGATTCCTGCATAGAAGGGTGTTGGACAAGATGACCCTTGAGCTTTCTTCCAACTCTACAATTCTATGAATTCTTTGCAGAAAAACCAACAAAGACAAACTCCATGAGGGTAGGTATATATTCCATATTACAAGCAGAGCTACCCTTGCTCCCTCCATACAGTTCAAATGAATCACAGCAACTGGATTCATGTAGAAGGAGAAAGAATGTGCAGCTACTTTGGCTAGCTTCAGCAATGGCCAAAAGTAGCAAACAGCATTTATAAGCAAAATACTACAGAAAATGCTCTTTTCTCAGACACCCCACCCCAAATAACCAAGGTCCTTTTGCACTCCGTCTGAAGCAAATTTCAGCTCTGTTGGGGGAGTACCTTGACCAAGGATTGTATACAATGATGAGCTCATAATCTAATTGTGGGTGTTGTTGCAGATTCGCTAAGTTTTCATATGTGCTTCGCTAAAGCATGACTTAGTGACCTCATTTTGTCACAAACCCGGCAGTTCTTTCAAGCGCACAAATCACTATTGTGGAACCTTGCATTTCCTAGCACAATAGCTGAAGAAATGCTTAAACACTGATGGTGTTATTTTAGTTACTTCCGCCTGACACTCAAAAATATGTTTATAATAATGGCACTCTTTCTGCACGTTCATTTTAAAATCAGGCAACTCCACATATTCTGTTTCATAGCCATGCATATTAGTTGTTTTTGTTAACATCTAGGGCCAAAAATAGATTTAACTGTAGGAATGGAAGAAGGGGATATAGATGTGGATTCAGAACAGGGAATGTATTAACCATTCACAGTAAAGCAGCTAAGGATTCTTTCTGAGCTGAGAATATTTCTGCAGACTCCTCTTTTCTTAAACTTTTTCAAATAAACCAGTTAAATTAAAAGATGTCATATTACATACATGGGCTGTAATCCAGAAATTAGGATGGTCAGTTCTGGAAACCAGAGCTATGCACATACGCTGTTCTGTATTTGACAATAGGAAAGCCTAATTCGCATTTATGTTACTCTGTCATGGCTGTCACCTGGCCAGGTGACATATGGGAAGGACCAAAGTATATATGAACCTAAAAAAAAAAAAAAATCTAGAGAAGGCAATGGAAGTGGGATTGTGGGATTGGCTGAAAGGTGGAAAGGGTGTGGTCCAGAAAAACAGCCATGCTGTGGAGGTAAAAGGGGGAAGCAGCAGAAAAAGAGAGACTGCAGGCTAAAGAAATAGGCCCATGCTTTCAGTAGTTAGGCATGTGGAAGAAAAGCACTTAAACTGGGGAAAGTCAGCAATTACCTACATCAGTGCTTCACAAGTATGACTGCTTTTTAACATTAAAAAAAATCCATGGACCTGCCCTATGCTAATTTTTGTAATTTTATACTCTATTATTATTATTTATTGAATTTATATACTGCCCTATACCCAGAGGTTTCAGGGTGGTTCACAGAACAAAATCAAAATATAAAACCACAAAAAATATAATCAAAATAAAAACAACCCAATAACCCCCCCCCCACACACATTTTAAAAGGGCATAGGATGTCAGTCAAATCAACCAAAGGCCTGGTTAAAAATGAATGTTTTCCCTTGGCTCTTAAAGGTGTATTATGAAGGCGCCAGGCGAACTTCCCTGGGGAGAGCATTCCACAGATGAGCCACTGCAGAGAAGTCCTGTTCTTGTGTTGCCACCCTCCGGACCTCTAGAGGAGGAGGCACACGAAGAAGCCCCTCAGAAGTTGATCTCAGGGGTCTGGGTAGGTTCATAGGGAAAGAGGCGATCCTTGAAGCATTGTGGTCCTGAGCCGCTTAAAGCTTTATAGGTAAAAACCAGCACTTTGAATTGGGCCCAGAAACTAATTGGTAGCCAGTACAGTTGGACCAGGATCTGTGTATTAAGCTCAAACCGTCTTGCTCCGGTGAGCAACCTGGCTGCTGAATTCTATACTAGCTGAATTTTCTGAACAGTCTTCAGAGGCAGCCCTACATATAACACATTGCAGTCATCTAAACTTGAGGTTACCAGAGCATAGACAACAGTAGTTAGGCTATCCCGAACTACTAGGGGCATAGCTTGGGCCACAAGCCGAAGCTGATGGAAGGCACTCTGGGCCGCTTGAGGCCACCTGAGCCTCAAGAGACACCAAAGGATCCAGGAGTACCCCCAAGCTATGAACCTGCTCCTTCAGAGGAAGTGTAACCCCATCAATATCAGGCGACCTCCCACCCATCCGCTCTAGGGAACCACCCACTAACAGTGCCTCAAGTCCTATCTGGATTGAGATTCAGTTTGTTGGGACTCATCCAGTCCATTACCGAGGCAAGACACTGGTCCAACACTTTCACTGCCTCACCTGAAGATGTAAAGGAGAAATAGAGCTGAATATCATCAGCATACTACTGACAACATACTCCGAACCTCCGGATAACCACACCCCCAGTGGTTTCATGTAGATGTTAAAAAATGTGGGGGTTAGGATTGATCCCTGTGGAACACCACATTGAAGGTTCCACGGGCTGAAAAGCATTACCCAAGCAATACCCTTTGGGAATGACCATCCAAGTAGGACTGGAACCACCGCAAAGCGGTGCCACCCACCCTTACTTCAGATAGTCACTCCAGAAGGATACCATGGTCAATGGTATCAAAAGCCACTGAGAGGTTGAGAAGAATTAGCAGGGACATGTTTCCCTTGTGTGTCTCTCTCGACAGAGGTCATCATACAGAGCAACCAAAGCAGTTTCTGTGCCCAAACTGAGCCTAAACCCCAACTGAAATGGGCCAAGATAGTATTGTTTTCCTCTTTGAAAGCCAACCAACAAGAAGAGAGTTTGGGCATTGAAGCTTCAGCCCTGAGAATTTATTTGGGAGTGAGTTCTATTAAACTGGGCAATTGGGACAGATTAGGGATTCTGCTGGTTTACCGCCCATCTCGCTGTCAAGCAGTCTCCTTGCCTGAGCTGAAAGAGCTGGTCTCAGAGGCGGTGTTGAGGACTCCCAGACTGCTGGTTCTGGGAGACTTCAACTTCCATGCTGAGGCAGCTGGAAGTGGGGTGGCAGAAAAAGGTCCTCCTTTCCTTCCACTCTGCAGTTTTAATCTGAAATTTTAAACACAGTACTAGAGCACCAGAATGCAGAAACAACTCCCATCATTCTTAGCTAGCAGGACCAGTGGTCAGGAATGATGGGAACTGTAGTCCAAAAACAACTGGAGAGACGCAAGTTTGTGAAACTCTGGTCTAGACTTTACAGCTTGAAAGGAAAACAAAATCCTAAACTCTGACTGTGTATGGGCATGTGTAAGAGAGAAAGAGATCCCTGAGTTGGTGTACCTAACCATCAGCAATATAACTATAAATAAAAAACAAGGCAAGTTCCCCCCGCCCTTTACATGTGAGACTAGTCTCTTCAAAAGAGGATGAGGAAATAAATTGAGCCCTTTGATGTAGCACTACCGAATACAAGGCAGGGAGACACCTCCCCTTCCATACAAATATTCCCAGAACATTGTGGAATTGAAATCCAATGATAAGATGAAAGCAGAATAATCAAAGGAGCATAAGAACACAAAATAGTGAAAGTATGGCAAATAAAAAGGTGAATGTGTCAGACAAGTCTCCCTAGTGAGAGTGTGGTGAAAACAGAGCTGCACTGCTGACAAATGTCTTCTTCCCAAGGTACTACCAGCCTGAAAATGTTTTATTCAGAATAATGGCTCCTTTAAGGGAAGTAGCACTACTGTATTATGTAATGGGAAAGCTAAAAACATCTTCCGTCAGTTGGATGGCACAACTGAACAGGCCTTCTCTCCAGTGACACTTGCCTCATCTTAGATGGCAGTGGCACATATAGGAGTGCACTAAGAACGATATGCATGCACAGGTAGGTTGATGTGGAGGAGGAAATCCCCCAGGTATCTTCATCCCAATCTAGACAGCAGTAAAGCATGCACAGTGCAGCAGAATAGCTTTCTAGAGGAAGCATGTTGCAACAGATGACTTACAAACTAGCCCCGTCTGTCTGAGTGCTTATCTCCTCCCTTGTACTCAGCTTTCATATTTGTATATAAAACTTCACAACTGTCCAATACACCTTCATCACAAGGAAGCAGAGCTTGTAAAAAAGTGCCCATGGACATCCAGCTACTCAGGGAAATGGGGAGTGCAAAACAATGCCAAGCCTCATACTACAGGGAAAGGGTGAAGGGAACTAGCACCTCCACCTGGCTTATTTGATCTGTGCAGGTGGGGGGGGGGCGCTTCTGATCCTGAAGGATGCAAGCCTTGTGCAGCCTATTTCATTATAATTATACACGACTTACTAGACTTCAACAATATTTGTATTTTAAAAAAATTAAACATGCAGCATCAAATTCCAGATGGGGATTTATGACATAACAGCTCAGGAATTGTAAAGTGTATTGAAACAGATTTCATGAACATTTTCAAAATTATTACTTGCACATTTTGGCTTTGCTGCTCATGACTAATTTACAACAATAAAAGCAGCATCACATGGGGATCATTGCTGGAGTTATTCTACCATTAAGGTCTGAACCATGGAATTTTGTAAAAGGCCCCTCTGGCAAATCAAGCTAATGACTTTCTGACAGCTCCCAAAAAGCTGAGCGCAATCTATGCTGCCTTGGAAACACTTCTTTACTAAAAGCACTGCTTTTTTAGAGTTGAATCGTCTTCTCCTTCAGTTATTTTTCAGTTTACTACCAGGTATCTGTTCCTACCTCCACTTTGCATTTACAGTGGTACCTCAGGTTACAGACGCTTCAGGTTACAGACTCCGCTAACCCAGAAATAGTACCTCGGGTTAAGAACTTTGCTTCAAGATGAGAACAGAAATCGTGCAGCAGCCGTGCAGCAGCAGCAGGAGGCCACATTAGCGAAAGTGGTACCTCAGGTTAAGAAAAGTTTCAGGTTAAGAACGGACTTCCAGAATGAATTAAGTTCTTAACCTGAGGTACCACTGTACTGTTCTCCCATTTGTTATCTTTTAGGGTGTAAAAAGACTTTATTTTAGTAATATATCATTCTTCTCCTTTCCACTCTATCATAAAAACAAAAATGCCAACACACTGAACTAGTGCACCTCTATTCTGAACACATATCTTTTTCATAGTTCCACTAACAATTCAAAGAGATGGAATCATTTCCATTTTTTAGTTTAAAAAACAGCTGATCTTAATTGGTAGGGCTCAATACTGGAAGCGGTTACATTTGGAAATAGGAGATCAAGGTGGGGTTCAATGAAGACAACATGGGTGTAAATCACAAAAATGTGGCATTGTTCTTACACGGGAAACTTTGCATTTCCTTGGTGTAACAGCATGAGGCAGATCCCACTATCACAGAAACATTTAGCAGCAGCTGCTGTAGCATGATTAGAAATGTGCTTCATGGTACGTAAGTGGATATAAAGACAAGTGTTATGTTGCCATCCTTTGATACTACAGACCACTTCTGTGAGGAAGAGAGGGTCTGTAGAGATCTGTGATAGCAAGTGTCTCCTGAAACACTTCAGCCCTGTCTGAGGGTAAATAATTGCTACCATCCTACATTATAAAACAAAATAATATCACTGGTACATGGGAAACAGTCCTACTAGAAAAGCTAATCAACAGATTGAAACGAACACAGGGACAAACAAGGATGCCCTCACCTTAGTATGGCTCCCCTTTATTACATATACAGCCCCACAACACAATAACATAACTCCCACCCCAACAGCATACAAATTGCTATGGCTAATCTGACCCAACTAACACACACACACACAAAACCCCTCACTGCAATCAACTAAATGCAACTAAGCATGCTCTGGGTGCTCCAACCTCTCCTTCTGCCAACAAAAGCAAACAAGCAGATAAAGAACACATCCTCACAATGCTGACACAATAAACTATGAAAATCTTTTCATAAAAGCAATAAAAATACAATGAATTAACAATAAGCAAACTTTAAAAAGGTACCATGTCTCACTCTGCCCCTAAGGCCAGGGTCCTAAATTCCCAAAGCAAAAAAATCTGGTGTACCTCCACTAATTCACCAACTGCTAAGCCCCCCACCCCCACCCCAAAGTTCCTGACTGGGAAAATACACAGCCAGTGGTCACCCAGCATCTCTGCAGTGCATAGTTTCAAGCCAGGGCTCTGCCTGGCTTACAGGTGAGGGATGGGATAGAGGGCAGACACTGAAGAGCTCTGCTTCATCATTTAGGAGTTAAATGATGTTCCATTCCAACCACTGACAAAACAATACCTGGGTTGTTGGTTTTTCTGGGGGCTCTCCCAGTTCCCTGCAATGCCTAGACTTACCCTCTACTTGCTGCCTGCTCTCCATTGTCAGCTGATGTTGGGTCCTGAAAGGATTGTTATGTGAGCTTTCATCCTAGTCAGACTACTAGGTTCTGGCTGGAAATAACAGCTGATTCTCATTGCCATCCTATAAGCTTCAGCTGTGCTAGCACAAATCTACATAATTCCCTATGATGCACCACAGCTGCCCTAAGGAGCTTGGTTCTTCCTTTACTTGAGGCCTCCAACACTATTACTTTAAACAGGATCAAAAGGGGAAATGGGAGTCTTCCACAGTGCCAAAGTCTCAGCACTGCTGCCACCAATTGCAACCAACCAACCAATCAATAAATGAATGAATGTCTAGTAGCACACAAAAGCTTATACCCAAAACAAATTTAGTTGGTCTCTAAGGTGCTACTGGACAATTATTTATTTATTTATTTTGGCTGTGTCAGACCAACACAGCTACCTACCTGAATCTAGAACCAATTGCCTAGTTATTCACTTTGTCTCAAGGCCAGTAGGATCCTGAATTCAGGAGTAACTTATACGAGAAGGAATCTAGTTGTCTGCTGTGCCAGTTCTTCCAGACTTACTTCTATATATATATACACCATTTCAGCACTTACTGGTAACTTTCACCTTTAACAGTCAAGAAGTTTGTGAGTACTACTAGCGTTGCAAGTTATACAAGGCAGGATGTATATTTAGCAATTTAACTAAGAAGAAATTATAGGCTGTCACAAGGAAAGAACAATAAACTGTATAACACTAAAATTAAGCAACGTATTTCAGAAGTCTTACTCTAGACTGGTGTTACATCAAGAGTGGTTTTTCAAAGCCGTTGGAGTAGTTTTCTCAGTTTCAAATGAACTTTAACTCCAGCAGCCCTAAAGACGTTGCAAAGGAGGTTGAATATGGAGGAATCAGCCACAGTCCTCTTAAATTCCCTTTTATAGGAAACCTGCCTAGTAACCTGAGAACAACATCATAAATTCTAACTGTAAGCTAATGGCAGTTGTTCACTAAAGTTCACTAAAGTCCAGTTAGAACAAATATGGCAACTTTTGTCTAAGACAAAAGAAACTTCTTCTGGGTAGTATGCAGAAAACAAATGGTCTTCTTCCGAAGACATAATTAAGAATATTTCCACTGGAGTCTAGACAATGCAGTTAGCCGTTCACTATCTTCCCTCAGTCAGTTCCTGTGACAGGAGACATTCCTCCTGATATCAGATCCTAAACCATTTAAACCAAGAACCAGCACCATGAATTAGACCCTCAAATAAAATGGAACCCAGTGCAGCTAATAAAGTACATATAGGTATACATAGGCGCCGACTCCATGGGGCCTGAGGGGGCCCGAGCCCCCTCAAAAATTCGTTTGGGGGGGCTCTGCCCCCCCAATAATCTCGGGCGCCCCTCCAGCAGAGCGCCATCGCCGCCCCTCCCCCAGCCCAAAATGCACAGGGTCGGGCTGCATGCCTCCTGCCCTCCCTCCCGAGCAAAAGCTCCACCCAATTTCCTTCGGAGCTGATTAATAGGCGCAGCACGCTCTCCCCTATTCGCTCACGAGGAGGCGGCGCCACTTTATTTGCATATTCATGAGCTTATTTATTATTCATGAGCTCCCCCAATATTTTTTATAAGTCGGCGCCCCTGTAGGTATAAGAAGGTCAAATGACCATGTTCCCGTCACAGGTCTTTCTACCACATTTTGTGTGATCAACGAAAGTTTGTGAACACCTTTGTTTTATTGATGTTGATCTACATAAGCCATCTTTCAAGGATTAGCCCTCCCACAGTGGCTCACAATGTATTTTTTAAAATGATAGTATCTTATAACATAATTACAAAGCCTAAAACCACACTATAACAGGCAGCCCCATGTAAAATGTATCATAGTACTCTGGCATAGGCCATGTGTGTAGCCAGGATTTATGTTGGGAGGGCAGGAGTGGTTTTTTTTTGGGGGGGGGGGACCGAGCTATCTGCGACTCAATTGATCAGTTAGTTAAGTATATTTATTTACTTGATGGGGGGGGGCATCTGCCCCACCTGCACTCCCCTGGCTACAACCATGGCATGGGCCTCTTTCAGGCTTAGGCAAACTTGGAACTCCAGATGTTTTGGACTACAATTCCCATCATTCCCAACCACTGGTCCTGCTAGCTAGGGATCATAGGAGTTGTAGGACAAAAACATCTGGAGGGCTGAGTTTGCCTATGCCTGGCCTATGTAACATTAGCAAGATCAGCTTCCTCCAAGAAAGACCACATATTGGCCTAGGTATCACCTGCTTATCCAGGCAGAAGACAGGATCCATAAATATCCCCAGGCTACATACCTGCTTCTTTAGGAAGAGTACAGCCCCACCCAAAAACAGGTGAAAAACAGCTTCCTCGGTCATACCTGCCTCCTGTCATCCATTATTCCATTTTGTCTGGCATAAGCTCCAGTTTGTTAGGCCATATCCAATCCTTTCATTGCTTTCAGATGCTGATTCAGAATTCCCACAGCTTCCCTACAATCAGATCAAAGGGAGATTCAGAGCTGGGCAATCTTAGCCAGTGGTTTTGTGCAGATACTGAATTAGACAGACCCCTGCAGAACGCCCAAAGCCAATCGTCACAGGATTGGAAATGTGTTGGAGAAAGACAAAGCAGAGAGGAAAAATGGGTAGTTTATTCCCCAACTAAAGAAGTTGCTTATTTGAAGAGATGGTATAGCATGGATGGTGGCCAAGTTAGAGGTGACACCCACATGGCTTCCCCCCAATATTCCTGGGAATCACAGGAGCCAACTCTTAGCGGCCAAGGTCCATCTGGCTCTTGCAATAAAATATTTGAGGGAACTGGACCACTCCCCCCCCAGGTTGATTGACATTGCCGTTCAAATAGTGTGTGCATGCTGCATCACATGATTGATCATGTGGGTGGGGCTTACATGTGCGTCCCCACCATATTTTATTCAAGTTGGCACACCTGTTGGGAATAGTAGTTTGTTAAGGGTGCTTGGAATAGTAGTTCTGTGAGGGTGTAAGCAACACTTCCCAGGATGCTTTGGGGCAAGCCACATGCTGCGGACGCTACCAGAGTACGTATGAGCTGCGATTCAGTTGCTGCCTTAATTACAAATCCTATCTCAGCCATTTAACTTACCAGATGGCCTCTGACAAGCCACCGTATTTTCTGAGCGTCAGTCACGCATCTCCCTATGGGCGTAACAATACTGGCCTGCCTTGCAAGGCCCGTTGCGTGGATAAACGGCCGTTATGTGGAACGCTTCCAACACTCGGCGAAGTGCCGCTTGTCGCTGTTGCCAAAGAGCAACAGCAGAAGCGAAGTACTTTATGAAATGCGAGGCGTGAAGAGCGCGCCCGCGGAGATGAGGCGGAGAAGGGACGGTGCTCCTCTCGAGGCGAGAGCCGCCGCTTCAGCCCGGGCTGGGATGGCGAAAGGGGCGCGCGCCGACGCCTCTCCGCGCAAAGGGACGCGCGCGAATTGTGAGGTAATTTTTGCGTTGTGAGGCGAAGCGACTTTATGCAGGCGCGCGCGCGCGCAAGGAGTTGAAAACGCAGCTCCGGGAGGGTTTTGTCCGCGTCAGCCGCTGGGGTCCCCGTAGGGTGGCGTCGAGAGGAGGCGAGACCCGTCGCGTGGGGAGGGGGTGGGGGTTAGGGCGCCCGCCCCTGTGGCCGCGGGAGGGCGCCTGGCCTCGCCCTCAGATGGCTCACCCCTCTGCCAGCAGGGCGGGTCGGGTAGCATGGACAGGAGGAAAGCGAAGAAGAAGTGGCAGCAGCGGCGGCGGCAGCAGCCACGCTCCCCTCCCGCCGGTGCCTATCGCTTTAAGGGGCTGCCGCGGCCGGGAGGAGAGTAGTGGCTGAGGCGCGCCGATGCCGCCTCCTCCGCCTCATTTCCTCGCTCGCTCACAGGAAGTGGGGCCGCTGCTGCGCGGCGCAGCCTGCAGTCCAACAGCAGCAGCAGCAAGAGCTGCTAGTTGAGCCGAGGAAGAAGCAGCAGCAGCAGCAGGAGGGGCTCCGTTTTGAGGTGAGTCTTGCGGGGCGCGCGGGCCACGTTCGCCGTTCTCCCCTTCCTCCCCCCCTATCTCAGCGTCCCCGTGGCTTTGGCGCATCTGCCCCAAGCAGGTTCTCCCACTCCTTTCTTCGCTCCCGGTGCCACGATTGCCGCCCACCGACCCACCCCCACCATGACACCCAAATCTAGGCTCTCCAGAGCAGGTCTAGTCCAAAGTCCTTTGCGCACGCAACGAAAACATCTCGCCCACCTCGGCTCGTTGTTGTGCCCACTAGCCCACCCCCGGTAATGTATGTGTGTGCAGGATGGGTAACAACTCTTGGATACCTACCTACACACCTGCGTGTGTTTCTTTTTCTTAAATAAAGCCTCCGCCTCGCCGTATCTTAACCCTTTCTTTCCTCCCGCCGCCCCGTTGCAGAAGAACCTTCTATCCTTCCTTCCTCAAAAATCCTCTCGGGGCTTCAGGACGCCAAGCCGAAGATCTCTGAATGCAAATCGGGTGACGCCTTGTACTCCTCATTCGTGCAGTCTGGTTACAGAGCGGTGGAAGGCAACATCCCTCCCCCCCCCCCACTCCACCTTTCCAGAGCTTACATATCTTGGGGAATAGCGTTTCTGTCATAGGAATTACTGGTTTGTCAGTATATACCATCAAAGCTGGTGGTTATTACGAATAAATTGATATAGGTTAGAGTAAGTTGAAATGATAGAAGATAGCCTGGATGGCTCAGTTGGTTTAGAGCATGGTGCTCATATTGCCAAGGTTGCAGGTTCAATCCCTGTACAGGGCAGCTGCATATTCCTGCATTGCAGGGGGTTGAACTAGATGACCCTCAGGGTCCCTTCCAATTTTATGATTCTTTGTGCAGGATTCTTTGGTTGTTACCTTTATTCCTATTAATCACAATTGTATTTTTTATCTGTGCCTTATCTTTCCCGGACACACTTTTCCTAGCCTGTTTTCTTCAAACAATTGCGTAAAATCACACTCCACTCTTGCAAGTTGTCCGATAGCTGCTTCAGTTGCAACCAGATTTTTTTCCTCCGTGCGCAAAAGCATGCAGTGGAGGAATAGAAAGCCATCTGTTTCTGTCATAGTAGTTTCATAGGCAAAAGGATAGTTAAAATGTGTCGCAAGACGAGCAGTCCACATGCAATAACTCTGGGCCGTGTACCCTCTATATTTTCTCTCTGTTGCATTGTGCTGTATGTTCTCTTCCTTCCTTCCACCCGTAAATTTGTAACTTAGTTCCCTCTATTTTGTGCCTGTTCTTTTCTTCACATATCTCTTCTCACTTACATACAGAAAGAGAGAAAACTCATTATTTCTTCAGATCCCTTACAGAGTAAGCTGTTTTGTAAGCAGTGGTTTATCCCATGCAGACTGGAAGGCTGTGGGTGGTAAATGGATGGTGTGCTACACAGTATTTAGCATGTGTTTCTCTCAAGATGGGGTGCTTTGTTAATGAAGAACTGAGGGCTTTTTTTTTTACTAGCAACAATGAGATCACTCCTATTTCCTGTCTTTTTAAAAAATAGTATAGGACAGGGATTCAGAACTGGTAGACCTTTACATGTTGCTGGACTTGAATTTTCATTAGCCCAGCCAGCATGGCCAATGGTCACGGATGGGAGGTATAGTCCAGCAACATCTTTGAAGGGTTCCCCATTCCTGGTGCAGAGGAGCGAACAGATAAATTACTCCTATCATTTTATTTTGTTGGATGTTCCTCTTTCGAGTTTGAGAGAAGAACCAACTGAGGTATTCCAAACTGTGTTACAGAACTGGTCATGGCTACGAAACTGAACCATGAATCAGTAAAGTCTCTGTTTCGTATTTTGCCTCTGCCACGAACTCTCTAGGTAGCCTCAAGCAAGTCACAGCCAGTTTCCTCTGGAATACGGCGACAGTACTGACCTAATTTTACAGGGTGGTTGCAAGTTTAACATTAAACATGTCGTACTGGGAAAGCACACAGTAAATTGGCAGGATGTTTCGGTATCCTGGGAGGTGAGAAGTGCATGGATTGCCGTAGCCTTAAGCAAAGCCAACTTGCATTGTTGTGACACAGTGCAGAAATCATCTGGCACCAGTTGAATTAAACTATATTGGAGTTTGCAGTAGGAATGGTGAGGTGAAGTTACTCACTTGAGATTCAACCCTTTGGTGCTTTCCCAGATAGATGAATTGGCTTGGGCGTCCCCAAACCCTTATGTAGCATAGCTACTTAAGAGTGCATCCAGATCCTGATACATGTCATTGGAGTGGGGGCAAATCAGTTCTGGTGTCCCATTGCCCCTGTTTAAATGTAATGATCCCATAGTAACTGTTATGTCTGGATTACGATTGCTCCCCTGACCCATATCTCTTCTTTTCTTGGTTCTAGGCAGAAAAAAGTCAAAGCATGTTGATTCATTCTTTTGTAATGTCTATCAGCTGAGATGGAACTAAACTATAGGATATGTGGGAAGTTGTTATGAAACCAAGGGCATCTATTAGCCCTACATGAGTCTTGCTGGTCTTATCTGGCACAAACTAAAAGAGAACACCAGATATGAATTGTGGTTCTTGGCTTTAGGCTGCATTCTTTTTCTTCTTCTTTTTTTTAAAGTTTAAAATATGCAGAATCATCACATAACGCAGATTTCTGGTGCTTTAGAGTATTCATACCTAGATTCTACACCAGGGGTCCTCAAACTATGGTCCGCGGGCCAGATCCAGTCCACTAGAGTCCTGAACCTGGCCCACCCGGGAACTGCAGAACCTGCCTCGCCCCCCCCCCCCATTTTCCTTTTCCCACGGGGAGCTCTAAGCAAACGCTTGGCGCACACAAAAAGGGAAGCAGCAAAAAGTAGCAACAATTCCGTTCCCGGCATTCCGAAAGGGCCCCTTCCCCTCCCCACCCCAATGTTCCAAGGCTTACCTGCACCAGTCGAGGAGGGCTTGGAAGGGAGACCTGCGACACCGCTGGGCTGCTGGGGAAGCAGGATAGGGCTAGCCGAAGGTGCTCCTTTTAATATATGTTGGTGTGGCTGCTTGCTTGATCGCCTCTCCCTCACCGACGGTCACAGTTCCATTGCAAACACAGGAGGGCAATGTAACGGTGGGCGAAGCTCCCTTTCTCTCTGCCTCTCTTAGCTCCCCACCTTTTCCCCTCCCCAAGCCCAGGCCAAGAGACAAGCTCAACAAGTATAGGACCAATTTAATAATAATAAGGTGTTTTGGACAGTACTGCAAGTAATTGGGAGGTGGGCAAAACTCAGTGTTACTCTGCATAGACCCATTGAAATTAATAGACCCAAGTGACTCGTGTTCATTGTTTTCAGTAGATCTACTCTGAGTGATCTAGCAAACTGGCATTGACTACAACCCATAGCATAACATTTTAAGAGCCAGTGTGGTGTAGTGGTTAAGAGCAGTAGACTCGTAATCTGGGGAACCGGGTTCGCGTCTCCCCTCCTCCACATGCAGCTGCTGGGTGACCTTGGGCCAGTCACACTTCTTTGAAGTCTCTCAGCCCCACTCATCTCACAGAGTGTTTGTTGTGGGGGAGGAAGGGAAAGGAGAATGTTAGCCGTTTTGAGACTCCTTCGGGTAGTGATAAAGCGGGATATCAGATCTAATCTCTTCTCCTCTTCTTCTTAAATATTGTATTGTTTTCCCTGTTTTTGCACTACAAATAAAATACAGTGGTACCTCTGGTTGTGGATGGGATCTGTTTCGGAGCTCCGGTCGGATTTTGAGGTTTTCGCAACCGGAGGTGCTTGTTCTGCGCATGCGCGTGGTGCGGTAGAGCACTTCTGTGCGGTGAAACCCAGAAAATTACTTCTGGGTTTGCTGCATGTGTATCCCAAAGGATACATAACCACAGGTCCGCGTAAGTAGAGGTACCACTGTATGTGCATTGTGCATAGGAATTTGTTCATATTTTTTTTCAAACTACAGTAGTACCTCAGGTTACATACGCTTCAGGTTACAGACTCGGCTAACCCAGAAATAGTACCATGGGTTAAGAACTTTGCTTCAGGATGAGAACAGAAATCACACAGTGGTGGTGCAGCAGCAGCAGGAGGCCCCATTAGCTAAAGTGGTGCTTCAGGTTAAGAACAGTTTCAAGTTAAGAACGGACCTTCAGAACGAATTAAGTTCTTAACCCGAGGTACCACTGTATAGTCTGGCACCCAGCAATGTCTGAGGAACAGTGAACTGGTCCCCTGTTTAAAAAGTTTGAGGACCCCAGTTCTACACCATATGAAGCACCATGTCACAACTTTCCTGTTTCTTTGAAAACATATTGGTGATCTCATTTGGTTAAGGAAAATATGTTCATGAAATCATCAGTGCAACTGGCAGATGTCTACTCTTAGGATGGGTTAAATATTTGTTCCCATCTGTCCTTGCTTTGGTTAGAGAAAAAATTAATGGAAAAAAGTTGCATAGAAAAATTGAAAGCTGGTCACTTGAAATCACGTGGGCGTGAAAACTGTTGCTTTGTAAAGAGAGCCAAAATCTTGGCTATCATTCTTTCTCGCATAAAGCCTCTGTTGCACTGATGGAACGGGAAGGAAAGTGCTTAGAGTGATCAGGTATCTGTGTTTGTCTTTTGATTATGCTTAAGGGACTGGATTGTGGGCTTCAAGCCTATGCATGTAAACTATCAGCACCTTTAAAGACCATAGAATCATAGAAATACAGAGCTGGAAGGGATCCCGAGGATCATCTAGTCCAACCCCCTGCAATGCAGGGATCTTGTTCTGGGTCAGCTTGAACCACCAGCTTCTGGTTTACAGCCACACACAGTGATTCATTGTATCGCAGAGTTAAAGGGGAGCTCTGGTAACTAAGGTAATCAAATTTCTCGTTGGTTAGGTGTCCTGTTTTTTACACCCCCCCACCCCGCTATTTTTAATTTCTTTCTTGAGACAGAATAATTTGCCCTGATTGCTGTCCAGCATTTGAAGTAGCCGGGCACCAGTCACATTTTGCTTCGAGGAACTGAACCATGTTCAGCTATGGTTCACATCAATGCATGTGTGTCCCAAACCATGATTAACAACATATTTCATGTAAGAGGAACGGAAATTTGTCATTCTGTGCCCCATTTTTGACCCCTCAACCTTGGTTAAAAGCTAAAGAAAGTTGTTCCTATGCCAGCTCCAAGTATTCATTTGCAAATTGTAGTCAGTAGTTACCTATGCTGCCCATAAAAGTGAGAAAATTCAATTTACTGACATGGTGATTAAAATATACAATTTCTGGAGATATATGTGTGGGATTACACATTGCTGCTTAATAGAAACTGCATGTACTGTCTATTACTGTATGTTAATTTCACAAAGAATCTTCATGTAATTATGGCAAACATTTTAACTTAAAATATTATTAGTTTTTCTAATTGCTCTTGGGTAATCCAATACTGAGGGGACGCAGGTGGCACTGTGGGTTAAACCACAGAGCCTAGGACTTGCCGATCAGAAGGTCAGTGGTTCGAATCCCTGCGACGGGGTGAGCTCCCGTTACTCGGTCCCTGCTGCTGTCAACCTAGCAGTTTGAAAGCACGTCAAAGTGCAAGTAGATAAATAGGTACCGTTTCAGCGGGAAGGTAAATGGCATTTCCGTGTGCTGCTCTGGTTCTCCAGAAGCGGTTTAGTCATGCTGGCCACATGACCCGGAAGCTATACGCCGGCTCCCTCGGCCAATAAAGCGAGATGAGCGCTGCAACCCCAGAGTCGGTCACGACTGGACCTAATGGTCAAGGGTCCCTTTACCTTTACCTTTAATCCAGTATTGACAATAGAAACACTCCTACTTTTCCTAGTTTAGTTATCATGGATATATTCAAAGAAAAGCCAAGAAAGTTTGCTGCAACAAAGATTAAGGCTGCTTTATGACTGCGAATCTAAAAAGACAACTAGGAGAACTCATGTTTTGTTTTCTAACGAAGTCCATAAATATGTCATATTGTAGGACTGTTGAAGTCTCTGCTGCAACACTCTGTGCAATGCTAGACACTTGCAATGTGAATGAGTTAGATACAATGTTGGAACTATTTGACTAGCTGAATGTTGAGTAATTCAACAGTTCTTGACTGTGGAAATTTTGTTGCATTGACGTGTCCTAATCTCAGTGTAGCTTTTAACTGCACTGCTGTAAAAGAACCTGGAAGTGCTGTTATTTTCTTTGCTACTTTAAAGTCTGCTGATCTTCTAATTGCATTTTGTATTTCTGTCCCGACCCTGAAGGAGTTAGGTGTTCTGGAGATGACTGCTCCAGGGTAATGTCGCAGCACAGATGTCAAATATCATGCTATTGTAGTATATAAAGTAATGACTTTGTGTGCAGATAGTGATGATGGTGAAGTATTCTTGGTGTTTGGTGCTATTTTTAAGAAATTAATTTAATGTAACTGAGTGGTAGGAGTAGCCATTTGTGCAAGGGCTTAATGAGACAGCTGGTGCTCAATGTCTGCAGAAATGTCCTTCGCTCGTACATGTCTTGTTTTGGAATCAATATGCACATAATACTGAAAAAGTCTTTACAGTCAGTTTATATGTTGAAAAACTGAGGTCTACAGTCTGACCTCAGATGTTTCATAACTAAACCGATTTCCATCTTATCCACACAGGCTTGGGGCATCTGAGCCTTAACTCTACAAAAAATAATAATAGTGACACAGGTAGTGAAAAAAGTCTACCATCCCATCTGTGATGGGCATGAGGTTGAGAGAGGATTTTAAAACCTGCTCTGTTGCAATTTGATTCTGCTCCTTGTCTCACAGGTTTCCCCCTCTTAATGAAGAAGTGAGGGTGACTACAATTGAAGAAGAGAAAAAATGTTCAGTTTCCTTGTAGTTGCAGCTTATTGCCCCTCATGCTACTGCCCTGGATGAGAAGAGTGGCTTAGGGGAAGAAGGGTGTTTAAAAATGGTGGCTCCCTGAAAACTCTTTCCTCCCCTAGCTTATAGACAGAATAGTCCTAAATTTGCGTGATGGGAAGATTAAAGTGACAGATTGCCCATCATTTCCAAAGGATGATGTTTTCCCTTTTTTGAACAGGTGGAATCTATGTCTTCAGTATCCTCCAGCTGAAACCAAGCAAGTCCAAGGCTGGCCCCAGAAAAACCCCATTTCAGGTCCTCCCACCAGCAAACCCACCTGTGCTCACCAAGCTTTCAGTGGGCTTAGTGAGGGCCTCCCTCAGGTGTGTCTTGCTACCAAAACTCATCTCTGTGAGCAGAGGGGCGCTTCTACCCTGTTCAATGCCCTCTAGATTATGCCTCATTTATTTGGCAAATATATAGGCAATAGGCATGAGCACTAGGCTCTCAGGCAGGCACACACCTAAATACAATGTGAACAAATGCAGTAAAAATACAGACTAAAACAATGGAATTGGAAAGCAGCAGGCCAAGAGCAGCTGATAAAACTCAGCAGAAGGCTGAGAAACAGTGAAATCAGCTGGTTACCATACTGGAATGCCTGGACAAATAACAAAGTATTTCACTGATGTTGGAATCATATTTGGGAACACCCTTCTGATGACAGAGGGGCTTGTAACTGAGCGTCTGACAATGACTAATGGTCAGACAGGAACATGTGGTTGAAGTCAGCCCCTCTTGTATGTAAGAACTTGTGCTTTGAATTGTGCCTGAAAATGGACCGGCAACAAATGTCACTGTTTAACTACGTGGGAGAAACTTTGTAAAGGGCAGTGCCAGTTCAAAATGCAGCTGTCTGGCTATCAACAGGAGCTTCTGTGAAGTCTTCAAAGGTAGCCCATGTAGTTGACCAATCTAGTCAACTAGTCATCTAGAGGTTGCCAGGCATGGATAATGGTCAACAGGTTTTCTCTTTCCCAGGGGGTGGGGAGTCACAGCTGATGCACTAATCCATGGGTAGGCAAACTAAGGCCCGGGGGCCGGATCCGGCCCAATCAACTTCTAAATCTGGCCTGCAGACGGTCTGGGAATCAGCGTGTTTTTGCATGTGTAGAATGTGCCCTTTTATTTAAAATGCATCTCTGGGTTATTTGTGGGGCATAGGATTTTGTTCTTTTTCTTTTCTTTTCCAAAATATAGTCCAGCCCCCCACAAGGTCTGAGGGACAGTGGACTGGCTCCCTGCTGAAAAAGTTTGCTAACCCCTGCTAACCATAGCTGAATTCTATTGGAATTGAAAAATAGTGTTTTATGGTCTTCAAATTTTTGCTTCAGATAATAAAATTTAGTGTTTCACGTAGAGTTATATGGCACTATGGAGTGTGATACAGTCTGACTGTTTATACAATACCTGCTCCCATTGCAGACTGCGTGTGTACTGTCTTGCTATGGCATGAATAAGGTAGGGTTGGCCACTGTGCGCTTGGCATTGGTAACTTCAAGACTGGACTACTGCAATGTGCTCTATGTGGGGCTTCCCTTGGGCTTTACCTAGAAGATTCAGCTGGTATAGAATGCAACAGCTAATTTGTTGATCCTATCAACACCAAATAACAGCTTTGCTGGAAAGACTGCACTGGTTGTAGTGGCTCTCTGTTGTGGAATGCTCTCCCCTGGGAGGTCCGCCTGGTGCCTTCATTATACTGTACACCTTTAGGCACCAGGCAAAAGTGTTCCTCCCTAACCAGGTCTTTGGCTGATTGACACCCAGTGCCCTTTCACTGTGCTCCACAGATGGCGTACTGCTGGGAGCAACTATATGCCCCCGAGGTGCACTTAGCCTGTCCTGCAAACTGGATTTTCAGTGCTGTAGCTCCAGTCTTCTGGTATTATTTACCAGCCAAAATTAGAAAGGCACCTAGCAAGATGATGGTTAGGTGTCTGCTGAAGACGTTTTTTTTTCAGGAAGGCTTTCACCGAGGTCTCTCTACTAACAAACTACTTTTCTGTGAGTGGAGAGTGTATGTTTGCTTGTTCTTGGGGATAATTCAGCATGTAGCTGCCAGCCCCCAAACACCTACATTCTGCTGCGGTGATTCAGTTGATTGTAAAAATGGGCCCAGTGTTGGAGTAGGCAAGATGAAGCTTTTTAAAAACTTCTGATAGCTGAGGCATTAATTTTCTCAAGTAAAAATCATTCTGTGATGGTACAAACTCCATGCTGTCTGGGGGCACCCACCCGCTGTGCTTCTGTGTGCATTCCTGACACCTCCTTGGGGTGGCTTATTTTGCTGTGCTTCTGTATCAAGAGTGAATTATTTAGTTTCACTCAATGGCAGAGACATAACAGAATTACAGGCCCCTAGCAATGTTTGATTAGAAGGGGACAGGGCTAGAGCAGTGAATGAAGCAGTGAAAGCAGCAAACAGCCATTTATGAAGGCAAACAATTTTTTGTGTTCAGCTGAGTCTTAAATTTATTTTTAAGTCTCATGTCATGACCACTATTAGTGGGTCTTGGCAAAGATGTTTACTGTTTACAAAGTTTACTGCAGATTCCTAGTTAATAAAGTGAGGGTTGCTGGAATAGTAGCAGAGGATAAGGCATTTGAAAGGAGGTTCAGTCAGTGCAGTAGGGAAGGATGAAGTGATATAGCTTAATTTCAAATTAGGACAGACTCAGTTTAACCTGTGGCCTGTTCATTATCTTCATAACCACACTTGCTACATTTAAAAGAACATAAATAATGAATTCTATGCTCTGCATCCATTGTTGGAGGCAGTCTGATTCCGAATACCAACTCACCCTTACCAGATGACTTTGCAAAATATATGATGAATAAACCAGTGATCTCAAGCCCATAGCGGATTGGGGGAGGAAGTCTGAAAGCTTTTCTAGTAGGTCCCATGAAGATTCATGAAGGCTAACATTTCCTGGAAGTAGAATAAGAATTTTGCTTGAAAAAATGTGTCACTTTCCAAATGGCAAAATCAAGGAAAAGTCTGGGAACATTTTTCTCTTGGAGGTAAAATTGCTGATGATCTTAAACTGAGTCAGATAACCACAGAACGATGAAGCCAAAGGACCATTTTGTAGCCTAAAAAAACACCCTTAAGATAGTTTTGGGAAATGAAGTTTGCATATGTATCAGAAGGATATATTCAATCACACCATTATTATGATAGAAGTGTTTGGTTGTCTAACAGAAGCCATTATTAATTTTGTCTGGCTTATCTTTGCTTTAGAGTATGTGAGATTCTTTTGCAAGAAGTAAAGTGGTTATCTTAGTCATACGTAGTTGCCATTTTTTTGTCTTGCATTTTGTGGGAATTGTACTAATAAAATGCCCATAACAGGCCATCAGGGGATGCTGGTTTAAAACTTGGGACATCAAAGAGCTGAGTCTTGTACATAACCGGTGAGCTGTCTGGGTCTTTGTGTGTTTAGAGGTAGAGTAGGTCTCTTAGCAAGAATCAGCCTCAACTGAGAGCCTGATAAAAGATCCTTTGGGTACTGGATCTGTCCCTTGAGCTGCTAGGTTTACAATGCATATTGGTTTACAGTGCTATTGCATCTGTGTAATCTGCCAAAGTATTCAGTTTGTTAGATGATGGCTGCCAGCCTTAATCTCTGAAGAAAGGGATACTTGCTTCTCAACTCTGAAGTGTGTTTGGAGGTTGAAGTGACTGGTTAAACAATGCTGTGTTCTTTCGCTGTTCTTATATGTCAATAAGCAGAATGCTGTTGTCAAAAGGATGTTCTCTCATGGTCAGGAAAGCAAACTTACGCTGCGATGGTTTCCCCAGAAACTCAATGGATTGTTTCTATGTTGCTATTGTTAGCCTAGTCTGTGCTTGAGTTTTAAATGTACTGAGCTTTCTTGTTCCTGTTCATTCTACTCAGATATGAATATTTTACAGCCTTCAGTTAACATGGTAATGCATACAATTTCTGACTTACATGCCTTTAAAAAATCTATTCCAGAACAAAATCCGATTGTCATGAATACTTGTGCCTTTGCAGCATTTTGAGTGGACTAAGAATGTTTTGAACAGAAAACGTTTTTGTTAAATATTTGAAAGTGGGTTTAAGCCCTGCTGCTGCATTCCCTCCCCCAAAATTTGGAATTTCTCTACACGACCCCTAAATCTGCTCTGTTTTCCTTAACCCCCGCCCCCTTAAACTTGTTATAATAAATACCTTTTAAAGTCCTTGCACTAGCAGAACTGATTACCGGTAGTTAGATACAGCCCATAGAGATTGGAAGCTGGGTGTTGTTTTTTTGTCTCATACTTATCTCCTAGTTTGATACATAATGATGCATTTTGTTTCTTGCATCTTGATTCACCACATCTGGACTCAAGTCAGTGACTTGAAGATACACCTGGTATTAGTTACTTCAGTATGCATGTAGATATTAATTTATAATTTTATCTGACTCTTCCCTACGCCCAAAACACTCTTCCTAGTGGAAAGGCCCTAATACTCTGGCAGATCTTCAGAGACAGGTGTTTGTCAGTTGCGGAGGAGCTATTGTTAGTACATCTCTACAGTGCTTTTAGCACTTTGCATAGGGGTAGTTTTGTTAAGAGGTTCTGCTGAGACTGTTTTAGGATTGTGGGAGGGTTGGTCTTTACCGACCTGCATTTATGTACGCCATGCAAGTTGGAAGGCAACCCCCATTGTTTGTTGTTTTAGAACCATAAAGCCCTCTCAAAATACAAGTGCACATTCTAATATTTTTGGAATTCTAAACCTCATATTCAACCATCCATTTTTTTTTACCTGAAAAAACTACAGGTTTCCTGTGTACCCTTTTCAGAAGAAGGTAGATGTTCCGGCATGGTGACAGAAAATATAATTGGAAGTAGGAGTTAAATTCACTAACTTCTTAATACATTGCCATTTAAATAAAAAACTGGTTATGATGCATTCCAGAAATGACAAAAATAGCAGGGGAAATAATTCTGACAACCACTTATGTAGCTGGAAAAAAAGCTGTTTTTTACTAGTCTGTTGGATGAGTTTCTTTCAGACATTTCCACAAGAAGGAAATCACTGGTGTGTAACCCAGTAGAAAGAATTGAAGGTTTACAACCCGCCCCTGTCATGGGCCATCGCAGAAAAATAAATTTTGTGATTCATCATGTCTACATTTTTAGGATATTAAAACTTGCCTTCATGTGTTTTCCAGATGTTTGCCTGTTTTGTAATTCTAACTGAGTGTACTTTTCATTTAATTCTAGGCCCTCCCTTAATTTTGCTGACTCAGATTACAGATTTCCAAGACGGAGGAGAGAGAAGCATAAGCACCGGAGGAAAATATCCTGCAGACTGCCCATGAAAATTACTATTGCTCAAATATTTACGGCTCTTATGGGGGTGCGCAGATAGTGAGAAAAAATATTTTTAAAATTCCCCCACGGCTATAAATTGCAAGATTTTTTTGCTTTATACTTATCAGAATTTGATACGTTTTCAACTTGTTGTCTTTGGAATACAGAAGCATAGCAAATTCACTACACCTCCAAAAACATATGTTTAGACAAATTGCCCTGAAAGTAATGGGGGCTGTATCTAACTGTTTAGACTGTAAATGTTTGCAATAATGGAAGTTGTAGCAATACTGGGATTTGCGATCTCTGCAGTATTGCTTGAGCAAGACAACAGTTGCACGTTTCCCCCCTTATTTGCCTCACACAAATGGATGTATCAGTAGAAATAGTTTTGGTTCAGCTTACAAACAATTGCTCCTTTCAGAAAATACTAGCAAGACATGACCAAAAACATCAGCTGTTTTAGTTGGAATACAACTTAAGTGCCGTAAGAATGCCTAGGAGAGGCATAATATTTCAAGCCCGAACTCGGTGGCTGTTGGTCGGTCTTGCCTTGCTGTTGAGTTTGTTGCTCTTTATGTACCTCCTTGAATGTGCTCCACAAACGGATGGCAATGGATCACTTCCTGGCATTGTAGGGGAGAGTTTTGGCAAGGAACACTACCAAGCCCTCCTGCAGGAGCAAGAAGAACATTACCAAACCAGAGCTATGAGCCTCAAGCGCCAAATTGCTCAGCTAAAGCAGGAGCTTCAGGAAATGAGTGACAAGTTAAAATTGTTACAGGAGAAGAAAACCCCAAGAGTCAACAGCATGGGCTATCAAGGCACCAAAGAACAAGCACCCAACGATCTCCTGGAATACCTGCATTCTCAAATAGACAAAGCTGAAGTGAGCATGGGGGCCAAGCTGCCTAGTGAATATGGAGTCGTTCCTTTTGAAAGCTTTACTTCCATGAAGGTGTTCCAGCTGGAAATGGGGCTAACGCGACACCCAGAGGAGAAACCTGTCAGGAAAGATAAGCGAGATGAATTGGTGGAAGTAATTGAGGCTGGCCTCGAGGTAATCAATAATCCAGATGAAGAAGATGGTCAAGATGAAGATGACGGAATAGGGGAGAGACAGCTTTACAATGAAAACGATTTTATAGAAGGTACTTTATGCATTTTTGAATTCTAGTTCATAATATGGTAGTCTACACCAAATGGCAGAATTTCTGAGACTGAAGACCGGCTTTCCCCAACCAGGTAGTCTGTAGATGCTTTGGACTACAATTCCTTGCTGCATATGACCAGGGATGGCAGGAGTTGTAGTCTGAAACATCTGGAGGGTGTAGAAGGTTGCAGTAGGTCATTAAATAACAGGTTTGGGGGATGGCACCATGAAATTGCAAGCACTGCCCTTGACTTGTGTGTGAATTTCCCTATATCCTTTCTACCTGCGGAAGCTTCCAACACTGGTTCTCCAAGTGAGTTTCTAAGCATACCCGGTTTACTTTAACCTGTGTAGCCTTTGCATCATTACCAAGCCAGATAGAGGGCCTAAGTGTGTACAAGGTAAGGGCATGCTCTTTTCTGCGGCTCACTCCTGTCTCCTTAATCCCTATTCATCCCTTGAGACTGAACCAGCCTTGTTTTATGGCTATCCCAGGAACGATGTACTTTTCTTTACTGGTAACTGCAATGATATCCGGTGGAATTCAGCGTCATGCTTTGATTAGCATTCTGTCTGTGCAAGCATTTTGGCTTGCCACACAGAAGGTTCCCCGTTCTCTTGCCCCCATGTGCTGTTCTCAGGGTTTTTACCCCTCCAGAGCCAATTTTGGGAGGTGCGGGGTGGGGAATCCCTGTTGTGCATGTGGAAGACTTGAAACAGGTCTTCCACTACTAACAGGGCTTGCTAGTTAAATCCCACCCATTGCAGTCCTTCTCTTATAATATTTACTCTGTTGCAAATTTAAGGATTAATGATAGCTACAACAGAAATCCAGATACTCAATCAAATCAGGAAATAGTTACTGGCCTAGTGTTTGTGATTTATTTAATTACTTGTTTATTAAATTTGTATACCATCCTATATACCTTCAGGTCACAGGGCAGTTCACAGGATAAAATCACAATATAAAAAACATCAAAATAAAAACAAAAGCAACCCAATAACACCCCATCCAAAAAAAATCCAACCCACATTTTAAAAGGGCATTGGATGTGAATCATGTGAATTGGATGTGAAACATGATGTGTTTCATTTTATGCCCATGTGTGTGTAGAAAAGAAGCATTATATTATTGCTCAAGAAAATGAACAACGGTTATAACCAGATCATTTATATGGTGTAAATCTGCATGAAGCAGTTCGAATGGTACAGATTGGACAACTGCCAGCTAAGTAGTCTATTTGAGGGTTAAAAAATGAAACAAAACAAACAAAAACCTTAAATCATTATTCATTTTTGGATCAACTTTTACAATTCCAAATTTAACTCTATTGCTGTCGTTATTTAAAGGAGAGAGACTATCAATGACACACTCCCCTGCCTGATGAAAATATGTCATAAGCTTAAACATTTCTGGACTTTACACTTTTGTGTGTTCCATCCCCCCCCCCCCCCCAAAAAAATCTGACTGGCCTGAAGTCTCAGCATTCTGTTTTGCATGCACAACTTGTGGTGTATCACTGTCATATGTGTTGGACTACCAGGAGCTCAGTAAACCACCTGAGGGTTTTCCCCCCTGCCTACCATGGTTTAAAAAACAGGGGAAATTGTCCGGTAGCTGGTGGGTTGCATCTTCTCTGGTGTGCAGGACTGCCAGTTATTGCATATGTATATAATATATTGCTTACTCATTCAGTATTTTGGCATCTGATTTATAGGAGGCCACTTCATACCATGTCAGAGCATTGATCCATCTAGCTTAGCACTGTGTGCTCCAGAAGTGGGGGGGACCTTTTTCAGCCAGGGGGAAACAATCCCTTCTTGGCAACCTAATGATCTGTAGGATGAAAGGGAAGACACAAATAAAAAGCCCATGCAGTGTCCTTGGCCACCTTGCAACGATGAGACAAACTCAAAACCCTGCCCATAGCAAACTTCTAAAGGAATTATCAAGTGCCCTGGGAATGAAGCAGAAAAAAAAGAAGTCTTTTCTCAAAGGAAGAAAACATTTGAGAAATTGGGAGGACAGATATCAGCATAGAACTAAAACCAGGTAAATATTGAAGTACTGTACGGGGGTTAAATATCCCCCTCACCCCCATAGACAGCAGCTCCATACTCTTGACTTCTTCCCCAACCCCTGTCCACTTTCCACCAGTCCAGTAACAGATGGCATATTTTTTAAATCACAAGTTGGCAGGAGTACTTCAGTATGTCTCAGGCTGCGGTATAGTCCTGTAATGGGGGTAATAAGTTACATGCAGTACTCAGCATTTTTAGAGTAGTCTGGTGGAACACATATTAGCGATCCCAGACTGGGTGTACTTGAAACTTCTCAGCTGAGTTTTCAAACCAGTACACCCTGTGCCCCAAAACGTAGAAAAGTTGTCGAGGGCTGATTTCTTATCCTTTGATAAAAAGCCTTCTGTTTTGACCACCAAACCTCTCAGCGTTAGTATTTGCAACTGTTTGGCACCATTTTTGAGTGAATTGGAGAACGTCAGATTTTGGATGAAATTGCTGTGACCACCCTTGACTGGCACATGAATATATTCACTTGTTTAGGAATCTTTGCAGTTCATTATTCTTAGGCTCTAAGAAACTTAACAATGATGGTTTCACTTCATTGCTAATTCTTTAGGCAGAAAAAAAGGTTTTTCTTTTTCTTTTGGATGCTGTGTCATTGTTTCCAAAATGCGGTCAAAAATATGGCAATGATTTCTAAGACTTATTGAAAATGTTCATGTCTAAGATTGCCTTGAGACTGTCATTTTCAAGAAATTGCACCACAGTGGTAAGTACTGCTCTTTTTTTATGCACCTGCTTTGTCTCTGTCATCATGTGTACTTGTGCAGTTTTGTGAATTGCTATCTCAATCTTCAGGTCTTGATAATTTGTTTGCTCCATGAAGGCGCCCATGTTGGCATATTGTTGAATTATACATAATGTATGTGAAGTGCTTTGAATACCCACAAAGCACTCTGTAAATACCAAGACTTTTACATATGCATTTCCCTTAGGAGCAATGCCTTCAGAACAAAGTGAGCATGTTCTCTTCATGGCCACGTGTCTTCATTGTTGGGTTATAGTTGCTGTTGAATCATTCTGCAACACTTAAAGGAAAATCACTCTGGGCAGTAAATCATTAGAGTAGGTTAGTAGCTGGCCGCAGTAATGCTGCATCGCCTCTTTTCGGTACGTTTCTCTTTTTTTTAAAGGCAGTTAGTCTGCAGTTTATAAGATGAGGAAATAGCATTGACTAAACTTTTTCTGGCAAGCCAACAGAAGACTTTTTTTGGTCAGAACTGAGCAACTATGGCAACCAATGACTAAATCTTCCCCTCTTAATATTTTGTTCCCTTTGGTGGTTTCAGTATCTTGTATATCTGCTCACTTCATAAAAATTGTTGCCTGGTTAGCTTGCATCAAAAAATGAAGTAGTTTTCCAGACAAATTCAACTGCTTCACTTGATATTCTTGCCTTGTTACTTTTTTTAAAAAATGAATTTTAAATAAGAGTTGTTCAGCACTGGAACAACTAGAATTCTATGATTCTATACTTAAAAGCACTTTTAGGGGTTAATCACAAATGTTTAACTCTTAAGAACTGTGCACATTACAAACACACATCACAACGGCAAGTAACAGTAACCTAAAGCATATTTTTTTAAAAAATCGAAATTGGCATCTTTATCAGAATATTTAGGTTTTCAAATTTTCAGTAAGCAGGCAGTTGCAGTTGTTAAAATACCCATGCACAATTAAAATTATTATCCCTTAACTGTGACTCTGTCTAATGATATGGAGAAACCGAATTCAGGTTAAACCATGAGATCTCAACAGAATTTGGGTTTGAAGTTCTTTGGGAGTTGTAACTGTAAATGCAGTGATGCCAGTATGTATAGCACGATAGCAGCAGGTAGGCTAACCTGTGTCCACTCAAACAACTCAACAAGAAAAACAAAACACCTCCGAGAATTTGGCTAGATGCACCCAGACTCCATTCAAGAGTTAATTGCTATGGATTTCCCCGATCACCACCAGCAGAATGCAATATTTCTGATTTTTGAACTTATAAGCAGGTTTTAGTTGCGTTGTCAAATAATTTGTTTCACTCAGCCACAGAATAGTTGTTTCTAATTTGGCCATTACAACTCCTGAAATTCCCAGCCATTTCACAATAATGGCTTGTGGAATTCTTTAAGTCATACGATAAAGACAGAAAATTGCAGAGTTCACTCTATGCCCATCCAAAAATGCCTCATTTATTTTTTTAAAAAAGCAAAACAAAACACTGAAGAAATGAGAATAATCAGCAAGGGGGAGGAGGACAGGAATCATTTGAGCAGTGGAAAGGCCTCAGTAATTCCAGTAGTACAGACAGAATGTGCGGCAAAACATAGACTGCCACTTGAGCAGGCGAGCAAACATTGGGATGAGGTATTTGTGCTTTTCCCTGTTAGCTACCAAACCAGATAAAATGAGTGCAATGTATGATGGAAATAATCATATAGGGAAGCTGTTGGTTTTTCCAAAACTCATTTCCCTGTGTAGTTGTATCCTTCATGGAAAAATAGCCTAGGGATTAGTCAGTGAACCACTCTGTTGCAAAGAGTGTTGGGTGATGTTTTTTGTTTTTTTCCAGAAATGTTTGCAATCTCTCTGGCAAATTTGTTTATAAACTCTTGGGTTTAAAATATTTTAAGAGTTCATTGCTCACTTGGACCCATTCAGTTTTAACAGCCATTTAGCATTGCCATTTCCCCTGATGAATACTCTTGATTACCAAGACTACCATATACTTGGTGTGGGTTCAAAAATGATATACCAGTTGATAAGTTTGCAGCTTGCCTGGTTGAAGCCGGAAACCATTACATCCAGAAAATGTATCAGTTTTATTTTATTTGCTGATTCAGCCATTCTGTCATAACAAGTTTACTGTACAAGGAGTTTGATATAAATATTGCAGTTGTTAACCTTGAGAAATAAACATGGAAATAATGGACTACTGATAGTTTTCAATGCATACCAGTAGTCTTTTGCCTGCTTTTAAATTTCCAATGTGTTTTGAGCAGGGCTGTCTTTACCCGGGGGTGCAAGGGGTGTGGGGCACTCGGGCGCTGAATTCTGGGGGGTGCCAGGCTCCCACCACTGAAGCCGCCTATATAATAATAATAATAATAATAATAATAATAATAATAATAATAATTTATTATTTATACCCCACCCATCTGGCTGAGTTTCCCCAGCAACTCTGGGCAGCTTCCAATCAAGTGTTAAAAACAATACAGAATTAAATATTAAAAACTTCCCTAAACAGGGCTGCCTTCAGATGACTTTTAAAAAGAAGATAACTGCTTATTTCCTTCACATCTGAAGGGAGGGCATTCCACAGGGCGGGCACCACTACCAAGAAGGCCCTCTGTCTGGTTCCCTGTAACCTCACTTCTCGCAATGAGGGAACCACCAGAAGGTCCTCGGTGCTGGATCTCAGTGTCCGGGCTGAACGATGGAGGTGGAGACGCTCCTTCAGGTATATAGGACCTAAGTGTATTGTTATTGAGCTGCTATGCGGCAGCAGGGTCAGCGACACCTTTGACACGACTGATCTCGCGCCGCCTGCCTGGCAGCAGCAGGCAGACAGACAGGCGGCGCGAGATCAGTCATGTCAAAGGTGCCGCTGACCCCGAGTGAAACTCGTATATGCGCGCTTGCAAGGGCCCTCCCAGCTCCTCTAGAAATAAGGGTGCTCCCACAAGGAAAGGCTGCCCGAGATGGCTCTCCCACACATGCGCACAATGCCCGCCCGTCTCATCTTTCAGACACCTTCCTACGACCGTAAGCACATGCACATTGATAGCATTGTACATATTCTACAGGAAACTGGATATACACATTTAAAATTTGTCCATTCAGATTATGTAGAAAAATCAATATTCCTTAAATGTCAGTCAGTATAGTATATTGCAGCAGAACCAAGCCTACATTGTGGAGGTAAATTGTGGCCATTTTTAATTAGGCGGTCTTGGCAATTGCACAAGTTATTTGTGTTTGGGGCAGGCTGATACGTTTCTAAGAAAGATTAGGAGCAGAAACAAAGTCTTCATACTGTTAGAATAGCTGATTTGAGTCTGTTAGTGAAAGGAACACATAACAGACTCTTAAAATGAACCCCGGTTCAGGTGATGTCAGTAAATCATGAGCTTTGCCAAACTGCAAGCTCAGACATAGGAGATGGGATGTAGTTTTGAATGGTAGTTTGCCACATAGCAGTTTCTGGATTTTTCTTCACAAATGCCATTTCAGCATAAAAGCAGGAGATAGAAATCCAGAAGTTATTTTTTCAGAAACGTCTGTTGAGAGGTCTGAATGCAGCCTATTTTCAGACTCTTAAATTATTTTTGGTAGGGGCATGGTGACCTAGTCCTTAGTGGACTGAGTAGCTGAGCAGAGCTTTGACATCATTAGTCTTGACGGGATCTGTAGAAATCCAAGTAGGACTGGTGATTAATTCTCTAGCAGCTATGCATGATAACTCTGTTTGCTCATAGAGAATTATAATCTTCTGACATTCTCTGCAAACTCTGGGTGTTTCTCCCCACCTTCAACCCTATGCTATGCATATTTACTTGACAGCTGTGCGTTGGACTTTTGTGGGACTTAGTCCAGGGGATACTTGTATAGTATTGCAGCCTTCAGGTATCTTAACACTTTCAAACTACCAGTACAGAAATACAGGTGTTGTCTTTATTCTTATTACTTTTGGGTTTTTAATCATTAATGTTGTACAGTCATACCTTGGGTTAATATGCTTCAGGTTGAGCGCTTTCGGGTTGCGCTCCGGGGTGACCCGGAAGTAACGGAATGCGTTACTTCCGGGTTTCACCGCTCGCACATGCGCAGACGGTCAAAATGACGTCACACGCATGCGTGGATTGTGTTTGCTTCAGGATGCAAACGGGGATCCGGAACGGATCCTGTTCATATCCAGAGGTACCACTGTATAGTGTTGGCCGCATTATTGTTATATGTTTGCTATTAACTAGAAATTGTGTGTGTGTGGAGGGGTGTTAAGTGGAATGTAAGTTGAGCAGTAGGCCTGGGCGATACATTGATACATTGCCTGGAAACCTGTTTAAAGTTAAGATCGCAAGAGCGATTCAGAAATTTTGCAGCAGGAATCCCCGTGTTTGCATTTGCAGTGTCACACGGTGCCCTGGCTGAAGTGCTCCACTCAGAACAACGCTACCTGCCTGGCCTTGTTGCCAGGAAGCTGCAGGAGCTATGCACAGTGACGCTGATCATCTGCATGGCTGGCAACTGCCTCCTACTTCCCTGCCTCCTTTCCAACATCATAATATATCGGGATATCACAAGTTTTAGCTGGCGATATATTATGATATATTTCAAAAGCAAATTTTCCTAGCCCTGTCAAACAGTTAATGTGCATGACAGCTAGTCATTGCGCACATTCACTTGGCTTCATGGAGAATGTGCATATAATGCTTCCATGAAGAAGGAATAGTGCATATTTCCTGGTCAATATGCATAATCTTCAACAGGCCTTGGAGAATGTGTGCATATTGACTGCTTGCGTGTTTCCCACAGGCATTTGGTTGGTCACTGTGAGAACAGGATGCTGGACTGAATGGGCCATTGGCCTGACCTAGTATTATTCTTATTAGGTTTTTTCTCCTTCTTGCTTTTTTGTGTTTTTGTCTTGTATTTTTAATTTGTGAACTGCACTGAACTCTGCGGATGTAGGGTGGTATACAATAAATTAAAAAAATTAAAATAAAATAAAACCTTTTTTCTTCCAGTAGTTCCCAGGAAAATATTTGGCAAAACTGTCATCCTAGCTTCACCGCTGATAAATATGATATAGATTTTAGAGAGGCTGTTTTTGCACAGCCCTATGAAAAACTGTTCCCTTAAACTTACCCTTTTGATCCTTTCCAGTTAAGCAAATATTTAACTCACAATTTTCACTTTGAGCAGCATTTATAAAAATTTCTGCAAATGACAATAGTGTTTGTTTTAATTCGGGTTACCACAGTTCATTTTCTATCAAGGAAATTGATGGAGAGAAAATTATTTACCTCTTGCAGTGGTAATGCATATCTGGCATTTTTTGAGGCCAGCTATGGAAATAGTTTGCTATACTATTTGGTTTCTGTAATGCATATTTGCTCTTTGGAGGCAATACAAGTTTATTGTCAGCGTTTGCCAAATTGGTCATCCTTTGGTGCAGGACTTCGAAATGCTGGCAGATTACATTAAGGATACGGGAACTAGTTGGGGGGGGGAATGATAATGCTTTCTAGTACTTGTTCCTTTGCATCTTCTGCTTCTCCCTCCCCCCCAAAAAAACTTTGGATGAATTATGTACACTTAGCCTTTGATAAGCCTAAAGAAGTAGCATATTTTTTCTTTTTCAAAGATTACCAACGGGTACTTTTATAAAAACTGTATTTGGTAGTAATTATAATGAAAGCTTTCTTGAGAGCCTGATGTTGCCAAGAAGCAGGTTAGACTTAAATGAGTACAAATTTGTTCTATGAAAGTCAGCCAGCTGATTTTCAAGTATTGATCTTCTTGAAGAAGGATCAGTCGCAGCTTAACACAGTCAAGCCCAAGTCATCTGCTGCTTAGTGTAGGACTTGACCTACTAAGCATCTTAATCTGTCAATAAAATTCTGCAATAGATAATGAAGGCAGGAGTCTGATTTTCATTTTGAACATTGGTTACTGCAGTCTCTCTCTCTCTCTGCCCCCTCTCCCTGCAAGAGTGCAATTTTCAACTTGGCTAGCATTTTGAAAGCAGGAGACACACTTGGGATGGTGCTTTTGTTGCAGAAATAGTTAACGAACTGCCTTGTAGAATCAGATCATTGTTCCATCTGCTGTGACTCGCAGCAGCTTGTCTAGCATTTGGCTAAGGTCTTTTCCTCATCTTGGTACTTGAAATACTTTAAGTGGAATTATGAGGGGTTGAATCTGGGTTTCATATATGAGAAGATTGTGCTCTGGAGTTCCTTTCACATTTTCAGTCTTGACAGCTGAGTTTGTTTGTTTTTCTACATAATAATGTACCTGGCTGAGCACCATCCTGAATATTGACACTCTCCTCACAATGTATAGTAATTCCTGAAGCAGTGGAATTTGTCACTGAGTTTAAAGTCTGTGACTGAATCAGTTCCTCCTGTAAATTGTTCCTAAGGTTATTATCGTACTGAGAGAGACAAAGGGACACAATATGAACTGTTCTACAAGAAGGCAGATGATATGGAGTACAGGCATGTCACACTGTTTCGTCCATTTGGGCCCCTAATGAAAGTGAAGAGTGAAACTGTTGACATCTCCAGGTCAATAATAAACATCATTGTTCCCCTTGCTGGAAGGACGGAGGTTTTTGCACAGTTCATGCAAAACTTCAGGTAAGTGCTCCAGAAACTAGGCCCTATACCAATCCTATGTAGTCATTTTCTACAGTAGAAGGCAAATACAGTGAATCTTCCAATCAGCTATGACGCTTAGTGGTATTGTAGAACACTGGTAGTTCCCGTTTGGAGAAGCATCTTCTCAATTTAAAATCTGAGATGTTTTTTTGCCTCTGAAATATAGGATAGTGTGCAAAATGTGACCATAGATTGCTGGAGCATTTGGTACCTGATGTGCAATGGATTAAACATTAGCCACATCTCAAGAAGCAGTAAGGGGAAGAAGGCATAAAGGATGAATGAGCTGTGCCCGTTTGTCATTCATTTATATTGGGCATCACACCTATAAGCCTGGTATTCCCGACAGTGCAGTGACTTAGTGATTAATTTGATCAGATTGATTTCTAGGATGCAATAGGTAAATGTATTTGCAAATAGAACAAATCCAGTATGCAATATTTGCTATTTTAAATTACAAAACCCCTTGTTAAGCTATTGCAATACCAAATACTTGTTTTGCTTCTCCAGGGAAGTGTGCATTAACCAGGACAAGCGAATTCACCTCACAGTTGTATATTTTGGACATGAGGGGCTTTCTGACGTCAAGAGCATCTTAGAATCAGTTGCTAGGTGAGTTGAAAAAGTTCAAACTTTTGATTATGTAAAAAAACAAAGCAGCAATTAGCTGTTTAAATTTGTCTTAATGAGGCGCTGGTATAATGCTTCCCCCCAGATAATGCAATGGGTTTTGATGACTGGCTGGGGTTAGTAGAAAACCTTCAGAGAAGCCCATGCAATGTTATCACTTTGCATTTTAGTTACAGATAGGTAGCCGTGTTGGTCTGCCATAGTCAAAACAAAAAAATTCCTTCCCGTAGCACCTTAAAGACCAACTAAGTTAGTTCTTGGTATGAGCTTTCGTGTGCAAGCACACTTCTTCAGATACCTTCTTCAGGTATCTGAAGAAGTGTGCTTGCACACGAAAGCTCATACCAAGAACTAACTTAGTTGGTCTTTAAGGTGCTACCGGAAGGAATTTTTTTGTTTTGACTTTGCATTTTAGTGAGTGAGTAGCAAAGTTTTTATTTTTCTGAATTTATTTTTTAGCAAAATCAATATTCTACTGTTCCTTTGCAAGAAAACACATTGCAACAAACCACAACAAACACAAATCAATGCAAAAGCATCACATAAGTATAAACAGCCTTTGTTTAAAAAAGCAACAACCAGAGGGGGAAAAGACCCCAAACTCAGCAGCAGCAGAAATAATCAAGAGAATCAGCCATTACCAAAAGCTTCCCAAAACAGCTGTTTCTTTATTTTATATAGCTGTATACTGCTTAATACCAGAGCAGTCTCTAAGCAGTTTCTAAAAAGATGTCACCTCTAGTAGTGTTGAGGCCAGGTTGGCATTTCTGGGGGAAACAGTTCACAATGACTGTATTGGGGACATCTCTATATTCGCTGAATTCATGTAACTATTAGATAGCTTTTTTTGAACAAAAATCTGTGGTAGCTCTAAGATTTGCTGATGTGGCATTTTTTTCTAAAGCATAAAAATATCCTATGCCAGTAGGAGATTTTAAATGACAAAATAGAGGGTGTTGATAAGCACTCAGAGACTTCCATATGTGTTTATGGTTCTGTGTTCAAAATACATCTACATTGGCAAACTGGTTTTTTTTTGGGGGGGGGGAGTGGTAATTTACAGCAAACTTATTGCAGGCAAGGTATTTCAAGTTTTTCTTGAAACTGTTTAATTTAGTGGTAGAAGTGAAATCTTGCTACCATCTTGATCCTATATATTTCTGTTTCATATCTGGAGCAGAATATAGAAACTAAAGATAAAAATGTATTGACTTGCAAAGAAGGCATCAAGAGTTCTAGAGTTCAAGTGCCACTACAGATAACACTCTAATTTGTCACCTAGTTGCCATTGCTTCTGACATAATCCAGCAGAAACATATCCCAATTGGCAGCATCCATAAGTTCAAAACCTCTTCCATAAAAGAGATTGAGCCCAGGCTGTATACGAAACATAGTTTGCCAAGCTGAAGCTGATGTGTCATAAACTGAACAGTTTAACACTACTCTTTTCCTATGTCCCCACCCCTCTTTTTTTTCCCTTAGAGAGGCTAACTTTCATAATTACACCCTGGTTTCTTTGAATGAGGAATTCAATCGTGGTCGGGGACTAGATGTGGGTGCCAGAGCCTGGGAAAAAGGCGAGGTCTTGATGTTCTTCTGCGATGTTGATATTTATTTCACAGCCGAGTTCTTAAATAGCTGCCGCTTGAATGCTGAGCCAGGTATGTTCACACTAGGTTTCTAAAGTCAGCAGAGGCCGCCAAGGCTTCTGGAAAGTGGGAGGGTTGCAAGTCCCACCAGCTCTACTCAATACTGCTTCTCAGTGCTCTTCCCATAGAAGTGTCTGCTATCATCCATGATAGTTAAATGGAATGAAAAGGCTCAGAGGCAGGATTCCTCCACATACCAGATCCTGGGGACAAATAGGAATGTTGTCTCTATTCATCACATGCATAGTTTCCACTGGCCACCATGAAAAGCATAACACTGGGATAAGTGTGGGCAGATAATTTGTTAGGGACTGGAAACTTGAGTATAAAACCAAGATGGGAACTGAGCTTCAAATAGTGGAGTGGCATAGGCCACCTGGTAGAGCATTCAGTGCTGCATGCAGAAGGCCCCCAAGTTCAACTCACAGCATCTTCCATTAGCACTGGAATGTCTCCTGTCCAAAACCAGAAAGCTGCTGCCACTCACGTAAACAGTTATGAGCTAGATGGACCAATGTTCTCACTTGGATTAAGCAGTTTTCTATGTTCCTGTCTCCTATCTTCTCTTGCCCAGCACCCCCACAGGCAGGGGACAACCCCACTGTGCATCTTTAAACTGGCACAGGCACCTCTTCATTAGATCCTACGTAATAAAAGAATTAAATCTTGGTCTCCCCAAGATGTGACACTCTAATCACTATCCAACACCCTTGGCAAGAGCCACATCTGGAATTGGGCCAAAATTTACAGCAATGGCAAAGACTATATCTTTTATTTTAGAGGGATGTTGAGGTTAGGAGTCATGTGTCTTTCACATACTGGTGTTTGACCCTTTTCGAAAGTTTTATTTATAGTTACCTTCATCAGAACGATCTCCTCCAGTCAGGAATAATTTTGAACACTGTTGCTTTTAACTCCTCGGGTTATTTGATGCTCTTGTTCCAGACCCAAATATAATATTTGGCTGTGCATGCTTGGTTCCATTCCCCCTTTGTGCTGTGATTGATGCATAACATGGGTTTTTTGAGCAAAAGTCTTAAGAGGCAGACTTTTTTCTTTTCTTTTGCTTGTTAGATGGATTACTGTTTAATAAAAAAAAAATAGAGGAAACGTGCAGCTGCTTTTTTCTGCCCAAAGATGTCCCATAAGGAGTAACAAATCTCTCCTGTCTCTGTAGGGAAGAAAGTTTTCTATCCTGTGGTATTCAGCCTTTATAATCCTGCCATTGTCTATGCTAATCAAGATGTGCCACCCCCTGTGGAGCAGCAGTTGGTAAGTGACTGGAGTTTAAAGAAGCTTAAAAACCTTGTTCTCCTTATTAACCGTAGCAGCTTCAATGCAGTGTTTGATGGAAGAACTGTTTATCGTGGAAAGTAGGTCCTTTAAATTTAGCTCTGTTGAGCCTTCTCCATTAAGCAGAGAGGACAAGAGTCAGATCAAAAGAAGAAGAAATTTGAAATATTTAAAACACTGCATGGGATGATGAAAACTTATAAATTCAACACTCATTGAAACATAAAACAAATGTGTAAATGAGCACATTCATTTACATCCCATGGAGCATGTAAATCATTATATGCTAGGTAGGGGAAATTCAAATGTGAAATAAATAGAGCGAATAAAGATTTCAGCAATTTACTAAAGAACAATCAACTTAGAAGAATTTGGAAATAAAAATAATTAACCAAACAGATACTAGTAAGCCTTAAATTGCATACTCCTTAAATGTTCCATAGTCCAAAAAGCTTCCTAAATTCCCAACTATTCATCCAGTTAACCTAAAGATAAAAAATGGAGAAGGAAGATTATAGCTTTATCCACATATAGACTGGTGCTAATGCCAGTTATCCTCCTCTTCTTCTTCTTCTTCTTCTTCTTCTATGGCGATGAGTTCTATGGCGATGAGAGAAAGAGAGAGGGGGGCCAGACTGTGCCTTGGCCAAAGGCCTGGCGGAACTGCTCTGTCTTGCAAGCCTTGCGGAAAGATATCAAGTCCCACAGGGCCCTAGTCTCTTGTGACAGAGCATTCCACCAGATTGGGGCCATGGCCAAAAAAGCCCTGGCTCTGCTCGAGGCCAACCTAACCTCCCTGTGGCCCAGGATCTCCAAGATGTTTTTATTTGAAGACTGTAAGGTCCTCCGTGGGACATACCAGGAGAGGCGGTCCCGTAGGTACGAGGGTCCTAGGCCGTATAGGGCTTTAAAGGTTAAAACCAGCACCTTAAACATGATCCTTTACTCCAGAATTTACCCCACACTCTTCAGTAAAAATGACAATAATTCAGCAGCATCTACAGATGATGCATACAAACATCTTGCAAAGCTTGCAGAATTTTGTGTTCAGTTGTGTTTTTTTAAAAAAGTATCAGAGTCAGTGGTCAAAGGTGAAGGATTCTACCACACCATTTGCAGAAAAAGAAAATGGCATGTTCCTAATGATACATGGTGTTTGCTTCATTAAAGAAGAAAACTGAGAAACATTAGATGAGGACAAAACTGGAAATCTGTTTCCAGTTCCAATGTGTAGCGCACTGGCTGGAGTACGAGGTAGGCTAAGGTCCTATTCATGCTGCATGTAAAGCTGTAAAGTAGGGAGCCTCCACAGCTGAAGGCCTATATGGTCAAGGAAGGCTGCTAAAGCTGGGGATCACACAGGAAGTTCATAGAAGGCCAAGGAGATAGAAGAAGAGGAATTGCGGTGTGTGTATCTTTACACAGGCTGATTTGATTACTTTGCACCTACTTCTGCCTGCCAAATGTGCCTATGGAAGTGCCGCCAGCAGCATCCCAGAAGCATAAAGCCTTCAAACTGAGCTTTGTGGGGCTGAGCCAACCCCGGATCCATTAAATCCTGTGTTATCCCTGCTGCTGCATCAGGTGTGACCTGGGCCAACCAGTGCCCCAGCTCCAGGCTGGCGTTGCAGTCATTCTGCCACTGCTTCTTCATGAAGCCAGGCTATGGGCGGGGCGAGTTAGGATTGCTTCCTTAGTCTCACTTCAGCTTGAACTTGATGGGACAACGAACATGGAAATCCCAGCGAAAACACATTCAGGGCACATTACGACCGTGTGTTGTTATAGAGAAGCGGGTAGTCTACATGCCATTTTTGGAAATAAACTCGTGTTGCCTGTTATGCCTAGTTTTGCCTTGATGCTATTGTTTCCTTTTGGCACTGCAAATTTTTGAATGATTTCACTAACACATGCATTTTTATGGACACTGTATCCCAACGTATGCATTTTTGTACATGCTTAATTGGCTAGACAACTGCAAAATTTGAAGGACAGCTGTACTTCGGTTCTCAGATTGTTTTGGAAACTGCCAATTAGGTACCTTTAAATGCAAATCGAATTGAAATTCTCCCCCATCTCTAGTGGGTGGTGAGTGAATTGTTTACTGGGATAATTAATTTCAGATCCTGCTTCTTTTCAAAATGCCTAAATATGCATACTTTTATAATTGTAGGTGCACAAAAAGGATTCTGGTTTTTGGAGAGATTTTGGTTTTGGAATGACTTGTCAGTATCGAACAGATTTCTTGGCTGTTGGTAAGATGCTTTGCTTTATGATTTTTGTCTTGGATTTTGTCAGATATCCTCTGTTTACTGATTGACATGGGAATGTTGCTTCTTGCTGGATATTCTGCACAAATACCCAGCTCCAGTGACTCTTGCTCTCACTAAGGAAGAAAAATGATTTCTTCCAGGAAACTATTACTTTACATTATTTCTGCCTGGCCTTTCAGTCTAAAGACACCCAGGGCATACTTAATTAAGTCATGGTTCTTGAACTTTGTAGGAATAAAATGTGTGAGTTATTCACCCATGCGGTTTCTTGCTTGAGCATTTAAAAAGCTAGCACAAGCCTCACAGCTTAGTTTTGTCTATATATGTTGGCACCACCTTGTGGCTTAACTGAGTTTTGATATTGTGTAATAGCTTTATGTCTTATTTTAGTTACTGCACAATATTAATGCTGCTTTTAAAAAATGCAGTAGCACTGCACCAATATTTTTTGTGTGTGTCTTGCCTCTCTTAATATTTTTAATTAAGGCAAATTACTATTTACTTCCTGTTTGTCTGTGGGCAGCCCAAGCCTAAGTATGTGTCACTCCTCCAGCTTCTAGATTTTTTTTTGTCCCCTGTCCATGAAAGATGAGTATGTCCATAGTGCCATAGGATTAGGTTATCTAAAGAAGAGGAACAATTCCTAGGGAAGGGATAACTGGAGGAGACAAATAAAGCCAATTCAGTGGAACAAGAGTTTGGGCAGGGAGATCAGAAACCATTCCAAAGAAAAAGAGAAAGGAATAACCACTTTTGCTATAGAATTCATCAGTCTTGGTAATTTTGTGTGTCCCCACTGATTGTTGTTTGGCTTTGGGGCCTTAACTAACTCTTGCTGATTTTTAAAGGAAACTTTTTATTTCAAAATTTGACTATTGCTGACAAGGAATTGCTCTTTTGCCGTGTCCATATTACAATTTTTTTTTGCTTTTAAACAGCTCATGTTTTTCTATAATCTGGACTTCTCAGTTTATTACTTGTATCTTGTTGTACACCTGTGCTAATTATTTTAGTATTTTTTCTGCCAGAAAGGGTGCATTTTATGCTACTTCTGTTCTTTGTGCAGTGTTGTGTTTCATACTGAATTTTATTCTTTTAATGCTTTTAATAAATAAAATAAATGATAAATTGCAATGACTAATATTTCTTTGCTTTATTGCTTGCTTTAACTGCAGCTGAAAGTAGAGGGGATTGTTGAATGGGAAAGTGTATGTATAAATGGCAGTGCTTTCGTGTAAAAAATGTGTGTGTGCGTGTTCATAGCTTCCCTTAATGACTCTGGAAACTAATTCTTCCCTTTCAGGAATAAGATTTTATATGACATCAGGACCTGAGTACTAGCATGTGTGTAGCTATAGCTTTCTTGCAGAGCTTATAGGCAATTGTTAGCTTATATCAGGGATGAGGAATATGTGGACCTCATGAGATTGTTGGACTCCATTCCTTTAATCCCTTACCATTGGCTGAAGTTGGTGGGAACTGGAGTTGAACAAACTTTGGAGGGTTATGGGTTCCCCATTTTTGGCTTTCACCTATCTTTCAGTTACAAGAGTTCTTGGACTTCATTTTTTGCCATCTTCATGTTTTAAAAATGGCGAATACAGTGGTACCTCGGGTTAAGTACTTAATTCGTTCTGGAGGTGCGTTCTTAACCTGAAACTGTTCTTAACCTGAAGCACCACTTTAGCTAATGGGGCCTCCTGCTGCCGCCGCACCGCCTGAGCACGATTTCTGTTCTCATCCTGAAGCAAAGTTCTTAACCTAAAGCACTATTTCTGGGTTAGTGGAGTCTGTAACCTGAAGCGTATGTAACCTGAACTGTATGTAACCCGAGGTACCACTGTAACTGCTAAAGAATTAGCAGCAAGATGGCTGCACTCATTGTGCAGATTTTTCATGATTTCTGATGGATCTAGGTTCTGGAAGCTGTTCACAACTGAGGACAACAGTTGAATAATTCCAACTAAAATATAAGATGCGATCATCTTTGTTAAACAGGTTGCCCTTCTCTGTTAGTGATTACATACATAAAATTTTGTTGACGCCTAGGTGATTAGAATCTGAAGCTCTTCAGACAAGGACTTGCCCTTTATTACCTAACTTGCAGCTTGAGATCTCTACTTTGAATTATCTTTTAACCTTGTGAGTCCTGCTGGTTTATCTTGCTTGGAGATATAGGATCTTGAAAATGAATGTATCTTCTCTACACCTCTGCTTGTGAAGTAATTTGATTACGGCATTTCTGATTTCTGTCTTTGATTTATTGCAGGGGGCTTTGACTTGGAAGTCAAAGGCTGGGGTGGAGAAGATGTCCACCTTTATCGAAAGTACTTGCATGGTGATCTGATTGTGGCCAGGACCCCAGTCCCTGGCCTCTTTCATCTCTGGCATGAGAAGCATTGTGCCGATGAACTGACTCCGGAGCAATATCGCATGTGTATCCAGTCTAAAGCCATGAATGAGGCCTCTCACTCTCACCTTGGGATGCTGGTGTTCAGAGAGGAGATTGAGACCCACCTGCGTAAGCAGGCGTACAGGACTAACAGTGAAGCAATAGGTTAAAATGACCCTCAGTGCAATCCTAAGACTCTCGAGCTGCTATGAACCAGCATCGTTCTGAAGCCTTAATTATAACTCAGCTAAAAAAAAACAACGCAGTGCCTCTCTCTTGCTGAAGATGATTTCAAAGATCTTTCTCTGGCCAGCTGTTACCTACACATTGCACCAGATCAGGCACTTGAGCGAAAGGAAGCATTTCAGTTTGCTTTTAACATGTCTAACTGCATGGGGGGTTGTGGGCAAGGGAACAAGAACAGAGTATATTAACTTTTCTGCATCTAGATTTTTCTTTTAACATTTTCATTTTTCAGATTTGCATTATGTGGGAATAAGAGTCACAACTGAATGAAAAACTGCCTTCTCCACTGCCTGTCATTATTCTGTGCTGCTTGCTTCACTGTAGTTTTTTTAGAAAGGGACACTATAAGTACGTACGCATTCCGTGGGAAGAATAAAGCCCTGAGGCAAGAGCCCGTGGAGAATTATATGCAAAAAAACCCCACCATGGTATGTTGTGCAGCCAGAATCACTGAATTCGCCTTATTAACCATCAGGTACATAAATCAACTTGCAAAAATATGTATTTAAGGTATTTAAAAGAAAGGACGTTGAACAGTTTACAATAATATTGCATTTCTGTTCTTTATTGGATTGTAAATGAATTGAGCTTGTATGCTGTCTGCTTATCCTAGCTACTGGCCAAATAATTTTATTTTTTGCATGTTTTGGGATGTAGAAAGAAATGCTGTCTTGAACATAAGCAGTTCATTTCACTGCCTCATTATTACACTTCTGATATCCTTTGTTCTTCAGGTGAGTGTTGAAGTCTCTGTCACTTGGGAGAGGGGACAGGAGGAAAGACGGCAATCGCTTGCTAACTTGGGGCTGTTTTATTTTACTTTTGGCACTGGGCACAATAATGTCTCCTGCTTAGGCCCCATTGAAACGAACAAGAGTTGCAGAAAAGCAGAGCTGTGCTTTTGTGCAGTCTCTTATCCGTTTCGAATGGGGTCTGCAACAGAAACACTGGGAGCATTGTGCCAATTGAATTTGTGGGCAATGAAAATAATACGGCTTTTAGCTCTGAAAGACTATGTACTGTTTGAAAATGGTTCTGGACACTGATCTTTTTTAAAAACATGTAATTTGCCTTTATAACATTGTGAAGAACAATGTAACTTGTCTGAAGTGGAGAGAATGTAATGCAAGTTGGCTTGCTGTTGTCTTCTCTTTATAATTAAATTGAATACTACTGTGTTTTAATATAGGACTGGTTTCTTGTTTTGAGGTCATGAAGCAATGTGCTACAGCCCTAAAGTGCGTTGTGAATGCATATAGTGTAGTGTGGCCAGCAAAAAAGAAAGCAAATGTTGTGTACTTCCAAAGATACAAGTTATGACTGTAGATTGAAGATGATGGCATATCTTCTGTGAGGAATCGGATGCATCAAAATCCAATTGCATGAGAAATCAGGTGCATAGTTTCTGTTACATGGGATGCTGCAAAGAACAGTCACAAAAGGGTTTGTTTGTTTTTAAAATCAAAGTGGCACCTGATATTGGCGCTGTTTTTCCTGCACATTTCAAATAAAGAAGAATAATGGATTGAAGATGGAGTTGGGAAACCACCCTTATTAGTTAACTATCTACACCTTGCTCCTGCTATAGCTGAACTGATTTCATTCTTCTGTACCTTCACAGGCTGATACCATATCTGTCTTTTCGGACAAAGGTAAAGAGCTATATCAATGCTGTGAGTTCCTGGTTTTGTTTTCCAGGAATGCCCCCACATTCCAACAACCTTTCATCAGCGCAATAGCAATACTCTTTCTTTGCTTTTAATTTCACATTTTGTAATGTTCAGTGTGTCATTCTGGTAGTGGAATAAGAAATGCCCAACCAAATGAACTTTCAGTCACACAAGTGCCAATCCGTAGAAGAATTTCCCCAACACCAGATTATTTAATCGGTTAGAGAACTGCCTTGTGATTCAGTATCTGGGAAAATTGCCAGCAAGACAAAAGACGGAAGATGAACTGCTTTAAGGACATAAGAGACCAGCTGGATCAGACCAATAACATGTTTGCTCCAGAACAAATGATGTTAGTAAAATAATGGAGGATGTGGCTTTTCAGCATAGGAACTGCACTGAAAATCTTGGGCAGCAAGCCCAAATTGAAATAGGGGCAGGGGTTCCTGCAGCAGAAAACATCCAGGCCCTGTTATTGTCTCTGTATGTCTTCCTTGCAGCTAATAGTTTGGGAGCCATGGGGGAGGGGGCTCTTGCACTGATGAATTGATGTGGGGCTAATGTATGCACCTAACTTTTTTTAAAGAAAAAAGAAGAACATTGGGAGAACCAAATGCAGAACTCCCACATAACTTGCTGTTTGATCACTTTGACAAGGATCCATATTTAGGCTCATGTATAGGATTTGCTCATGTAAGGGATGTGGGTGGCACTGTGGGTTAAACCACAGAGCCTAGAACTTGCTGATCAGAAGGTCGGTGGTTCGAATCCCCTGCGACGGGGTGAGCTCCCGTTGCTCGGTCCCTGCTCCTGCCAACCTAGCAGTTCGAAAGCACATCAAAGTGCTAGTAGATAAATAGGTACCGCTCCAGCGGGAAGATAAACGGTGTTTCCGTGCACTGCTCTGGTTCTCCAGAAGCGGCTTAGTCATGCTGGCCACATGACCCGGAAGCTGTACGCTGGCTCCCTCGGCCAATAAAGCAAGATGAGTGCTGCAACCCCAGAGTCAGTCATGACTGGTCCTCGTGGAATAGCCTGGTGGGATTTGACTTTTGCTTGGCTGACCCCCCACCCTCATGCTGTGTCAGAAACTGCATTTGAAACTTCCCTTCCTTTGCTGTGCAGCATTTAGCAAGAGGGAAGTTGAGAGTAACAAGTGTAAAATATCCCAGGGCACCCAAACCGGATTCCACAGTTAATCTGGATTTAACCAGTTGTCTACAGTCAGAATATCTGCCCCAGGCCACTTTGTAGTTCCTCTGAAGTTGGCCATATTCACAAGCTGCTTATTCTGCTTGTGGGATACCTGGTGTTCCCTTCACTATACCGAAGTAAGGGAAATTTAAATAATAGATTGTATTTTTTGAATAATATTTTATCCCACTTAGGGTTTTTTTTTATTTCCTTTTGTTATCTGTTTTAAAACTGTTATTACTGTCGTGGAGTGAATTTTATTTACACATTTGCATACCACCCAGAATAGTTTTAATGAAGGGTGTCTAAGTAATAACTTCACAAAGTCTCATTATAGGGTTGAGGACATAGCAGCCTACATAATACATCAGTTTGATCTTGACTGTTCAGCAGTTCTCAGAGTCCAGCGCTGAAGGTGTAGAGCAAACTTGATTATCGTGGGGAGCTTTTTGTGTCAGCTACCAAAGGCCCACAATCTGCTTCCATGGAAGTAAAATTGTAATGCTTGACCTTGTATTTGCTGTGTGTGTTTTTGGTGTTGCTCATACCTGTCCTTTTGGTTTCACAGCTGGATATGTTGTGAATTGTTAATCTCCTATGAGAGAGACTAGGATTCCTAAGCGAATTCAGTTTCCTTTAACAAATGCAACTCCAAGCAAACACTCTTTAAAAAAAAGCTTTTCCTAGGGAAGAACTCTTATCAGCCATGCTGTGTTTTATTGTGGGATTAATTACAGCTTTTATGAGAAGGCGTCTTGACCTGTCTCTACTCACTGAAAAATAGAACAAGACCCTGTTTGTTCAGTGTTAATCAAAAGTAAATTGCATGGTATGCAAGGATCAAACTCTCTCATTTCTGTCACTGTTCATCAGCAAATAAATGCCCAGTGTTTAAATTCCCCTTTCTTTTTATCAAATTGTGAAGCATCAACACAGCTTGTCTGGTTTGTTCTGATGTACCTAATAAGACAATTGAAAGCATATATTCACATCTCTTTCTATAAGTGGGAAACAATGACTTCCCAGAGAAGACAGTATAGAGGAGTTGGTCAAAGCTGTAGTATCCTAAATAAGGTCATTCTACAGATTTAGTTGCCAAGATTGAATCTGCTCCTTTTATTTTCACTCCACTTCTTAGAGCAAACTGTTCTGTGAATAAGTCCTCCTGGACCATGAATAACTGAGGGTGATTTTCCTGAAGTGAACCAGATTCCTATTCTAGACAAAAAAGCAGCTGTTCAGCGGAGCTGTCTAGAAACTAGCAAATTTACTGAAATACACAAGAGCACAACTTGCAGTCATGGTCTAGTTATCAGAGTGCTTTCATAAGGAAGGAACCAACAGAGTTGCTTTCTTTTTCCCAGGGAAGAAACATTTAAAAGCAAAATGAAAGGTGCAATTTGATTAGGTTACTATAGGCTGTCCCAAAGAGGAGAGTTGTGGATCGAGGGCCCGACCCCGCTATGTGAAATAAATACACAAGGACACGTGATATAAGGTTAATGGGCAAGAAAAGGCCACAACTTTATTGATTACAGCAGTGAAAAGGTATTGGCTTAGGCATTGGATGACTATAAGTGGTGGGTTTATTCAACAGTAGGTGGAGCCTGTTGATGCTCATCCAACTATAGGCTCACCCCCTGATGTCACCGAGGGTCGTGCCATGGCCTCCCGCCAAGCAGGCATCGGACGGAATACACGACCGCCAGATTCCTTTAACGGAATAACCCACGGTAGATAGCATAGGCGATGGCCACACCTAGCCCTTGACACAGCACAACACATGAATCCAATGCCTAACCTACCCACCAATACCACAAAAGTTGTGACGATTGCTACGAGGTAGGCAAAAAAAACCAAAAGGCCTAATGCCAAATGGAAAAATTCCTACCAGGCCCCCCAGCCAACCAGGGTGACCAACCTAAGGTCCATAGCAAGGCCAAAAACCTAGACCCTGAGCTAAATGGGAGTGGAGGGTGGGTGACTCGCTGAGGGACGACGACGAATGAGGAGGAGGCGGAGCTGGCACCACAGCATTAAGCTGCTACACACGCCCCCCGGAGGCACCTGGTTGGCCACCTCCGGTGGGCGTGGGCGCCAGCCAGGTAGGAGGGGAGGGGGCTAATGCCCCCTACCAGGGGCGGAGCTCGGTCTCCCGCCCACAACCACTCCCCTCTCTTCCAGGGAGGAGAGTCTTTGTAGAGGGAAATGAGAGGTGATATTATGACAAGTCAGAAAGAGGCTACATGTTGGCAGGGGGGAAGGATGGGGGTTGCAGCTGTGGAAGTTGGCAGGAGATACAGTTGTACCATTCCTTTCTTAAGTTTTGTCTGAAACACAGGGAGGGGCAACAAAGCTGCTTACCATCAGGTTAAATCGAAAGAGCAGGACACTTTCTGTAGCCTTGGAAAGACTTTATGAGGTAGATGCCAAGATTGCCCAAACCCAGGAACTAAGGAATCTTGTTTGGACTAAGTGGCAACAAAAATCCAACCTGAGTCCACCACCAACCAGACCTTGCAAAAATAATAAGCTGCTGCTACTCCCTGTTGCCCCCTAGCCTGGGTTAGGAGTTCCCCAGACCTTACTGGATGCCCCTGCAGATAACTCATACTTCTAGAGCAGGGATTCCCAAATTTGGGTTTTCAGCTGTTGCTGGACTACAACTCCCATCATCCCTAGCTAGCAGGACCCAGTGGTCAGGGATGATGGGAATTGTTATCCCAAAACACCTGGAGCCCCAAGTTTGGGAAACCCTGTTCTAGAGAATGACCTAAGAACTGCATCAGAATTTCTCAACCAACCAGAAACTCAGGACTTCCAGGACTCCAGTAAGTGCATTCTCACAGTCCCACAATTGCTGTTAATCAAACAGGCAGCCAAACTGACCTTGAGCTCACAGCCATCACTAAAGAACACAGGTGCACTCAATCCATGATTTCATCCTTATTAGTAAGAGCTTCCTTTCTCACCAGAACTCAGTTATCTGGTTACTCAGAAGCCTATAGAAACAAAAGTTTGGTGAAGGCCTAAGCAGAAGAAAGGCTTTTTTCTGGACAGCAGAGACCACTAGATGTGGAAGTACAGAAAAAGAGCACTCAAAGCCAGATTTCCAGAGTCAATCAGACTATGCTTATCCCAGAAATGCCGCCTCTTGAATCACCATTGTCTGAAACAGGTAGGCAACCTTTTCTCTGGTGAGGGCTGCATCCTATTGAGGGTAATCTAGTGGGGGAACACCTTATCCCTGCCTTTCACCCTCTTTGCCACCCACAAAATTAGGCCATGGGTCACAGGCTACCTATCCTGATCTAAAAGTTCAGGGATTCAGAGGTATAAGACAAGTACCATCACAGGAGCCAACCAGACCAAGGTCCTGTTTGCATGGCCATTCCCCAGAATGAACACTTGAAAAATTAACTGGTGTATAGGGCTGCAGTCCTGGGACCACTTACCTGAGAGTAAGCCCAACTGAATTCAATAGGACTGACTTCTGAGTAGATACAGCTCAGATTATGTTCCATGGGACCAAGCAGAAATGCTTTTGCAAAAGTTACTTTAAGTATTCATATTATTGTATATGTAGGCAGGTGAGCTACTACTTTTTTGTGGGCTAGTCTCTTTTGTAGATTAATTAATTTGTGATTTATTGGCATACTACATTTCTGCCCTGCAGGTGTGTTCGCTGAAGAACTCTGATTCTGCGTTTGATGGAGTCACCTGCAAGGTTTGTGGCTAGTTTTCTTAGCTTGCTATGTGGTAGATCATTGCTCTGTCAGTTTTGTTCAGGTGCTAAACTGCCTCTAGCTGAATGCCTCAGTGTATAATAATAATATGTTAAAGTTTTACAGATAAATTACATCTGTCTCACGTGTATTGTGCATGGTGACTCACCCCTAGGCAATACAACTAATAGCTAAATAGTATAACCAAGTATTGCTGGGTCCTGAAGCAGTGCAGCGTGATAGACTAGACTAATTGCTTGGTGCCTTCTAGCCCCTGAAATCTATATGTCTATGGCTCAGGTTTTTATCTTCCTCCTGTGATAGGCATAGCTTAAAATATTAAGACTCATTGACATACAACTTCTATATACCTTGATCAGTTTACTTTTTGTGTCCACCTGGTGGCATGTGAGATCTTCAGCTTTTTATGTAGGATTTTGTTCTACTGGATGCTTAAAACTTGTCTTGTGAAATTAAAATCCATTTTCTGGAGATGTAGATTCAGTCCAGTTTGTTCCCGCTACAATCAATGACGGGAATTTTTTGAGTACCATTTTGCTTTTTACGAATGTAACAAGAAACTCTTTCACACATAATGTAATGTAATGGATTTGTCACCAATTGTACGCTCAATAGAAAGCCACTCATAGCTAATCCAGACTCTTGAATGAATACACCAGTAGGACACAGGTGTTCTCAAATACCTGTTCATTGCATTTGCACTATATTTTAGTTGCACACTTACAAGCCAACAACTAAGGTTAAACACATTCCGCATGAAGAGGTTCTGTGACTAAGCACACTTTTGTGTCCTGAGCTTATGGCAAGCAGTCAATTCCTTATTGGAAATGACTGGATCCTTTCCCCAGTGACTGTTGGCTTCCCAAAATTCTAGTAGGTGCAAGGAAGGCTGGCACATGTGCTCTGACTTATTGCTGCACAATCTGCCTTGCATATAAAAGACACCCTTCCCTTTGTGCTGTATACAAACTATTCTCCCTCTTGTAAGGGAGAGGTTTCCCTTGTCATCAGCTTGTCCTATAGCAGAACTCACCTGGCACTCAGTCACCTCCTGCTTCTTAGCTCCTGCTTGCAAGGGGTTGAATAGCCTAGATGATCCTTCTGGTCTTTTCCAACTGTATGATTCTATGACTCTTGACTATGGAATCCTGGGGGGTTGAATAGAAGCAGTGTTGCTAGGCAACCAACTGCCAAAGACACAAGAGGGCAGGTGCCTTTCAACAGCAATCTTCTCCTCACAAAGTAAAGGGATACTTGTAGTTTCCTTTGTGAAGAGCCTAGGTAAGTCCGCTCACCTTCCTGGGTGGGAGATGCGGCCAGGCCCCGAATCGTGCAAGTGATCTGACCAATGGCAGACCAAATCACACGGCTATCGGCCAATGCCAGCAGCCCTTGTTTGGGTGTTCCCCTGGGAGCAGGCCCAACCAGCCAATGGGGACACTCCCAGGGACTGTTAAATTGCAACCTGCCCGGCAGTCATTCCTGCCTTTTTGTCGGAGTGTCTTCCTGCATTGGGCCACATCGTAGGGCAAATGAGGTGCCTAAATTAAAAAAATGTCCATTTGGGGACTCTGTTGCCTTTAATTTGTGTTGCTGGGGGCAACAGGAGTTGCCCATTTGTGTGTAAGCGACAACATTTTGCGGCCCATTATAAATGCCTCTTCACACTTCACTTGGGCTCTTCTCTGTCAGAAATCCTGGCCTTCACAGCCTTGTATTACCATCTTCTGGTGCTCTTTTATTTTGGTAGGTTTTATACTGATGTTTTTTAGAGTCTATTTTCTATTTATACCATCCCCTGCTTATTTCAACAATAATCAGTTTAGAAATAAGCCCAAATAAATAAATAAATAAATAAATAAATAAATAAATAAATAAATAAATAAATAAATAAATAAATAAATAAATAAATAGAGGGGGGCCCAGCTTGTAAGGTAATTCTAAATCTTTAATTTTGTTGGCCTGCAGCCATAGATTTCCATGTTGGGTTATAACCAACTTTGTTTGACTGTGTTGCAAGGAAAGTTTGCTTTCCTAATGCTTCTTGGGACTTATTTTTGATACCTAGTGTACAGTTACTATATAGGGGATTTGGATGGTGTAGGGCAGAGCTGTGTCACTCCAGATATTGTTCAACTGACAGCTATAACCACCAGCCCTAATCAGCATGGCCAGCGGTCAGGAATTATGGGAGTTGTAGTCCAACAATATCTGGAGGGTCACAGGTCCCCATCCAGGTTGTGTCCTGATTTTCATGTGGGGCGGTGGAGGGTATGGAAGTGGCTATTGGTAAAACATTAGCATTATATCATGACCCCATCACACCAGGACAGAAACTGAAATGTCTCCTTAGCTAGGATGTTTGTTGACATAGTTAGCAGGGTAAGAGTACTGTTTTGTTAGGCTAGCTTTAAAAAATAATAATAAATAAAGGAGACACTTAAGTGCTTAAAGGCTGAATGGATGTTAGTAATCGTTACAACAATCTTATAAGGTTTGCCAGTATTATCTTTGTCAGAGACTGGGAATGGGTGTGCGCTGAGGGTAAGAGGCTTGTCTCTTTCCCAGATTGATGTTTGAACTGGAAACTTCAGCTAACACTCTTGTTCACGATGCTGTGATGCTATGTCAGTCCTCTTTTGGTTCAACCCTGTGGGTTTCCCCTAGAATCTCTTAATTCGCCTCATCCAATCAGCCTGCTGCTTTACACATTGAAAAATGGCCTGGGAACCTCTGAATTCCTACTTTTCGGGAGCAGAAAAAGTGACAACCATCCATGCTGCCTGGTTGAAGCAATTCTGATTTTATTAATGCAAGCACATCTAGTCAAACACAGAATATCCTGCTTTATGGTACAGCTTTATATGTAGCAATTCAGCTCAGAATAACAAAAACACGGATGGCGAAGGAATGTATCAAACCAAAGGAAAAGAAAATAATAATAATAATAATAATAATAATAATAATAATAATAATAATAGAAAGCCATATAGAAATGGCACTTTTTCAAGTATATATACTAGAACCAATTGACCACTGGAGTGCACATTCATGTAAAAGCTTTTTCTGTCATCTTAAATATGTATACACAAAGTGTCCCAGAACTGCATTTCAAATATATATCTCTGAAATTTAAAGCATCCTTTTGTAAATTTCAAATACATTAACAAAGCTGATATACAATCCCTTTCATAGTGTTTGACAATGTTGCTAGCTAGGACATCTCCAAAAGTGCAAAAAACCCACTGTAATAATACAGTATAAATATTCTCTTACCTCTAGGGCTGAAGATCAATACTTCAGCATTGGGGGGTGGGGGGGATAGCAGCAGGTCACAAATAATCAAAGCCACTAATTCTGTCTCTGTCTTTGTGGGGCCATCTTTCTGTTAATACATAATATTCTGCTTCCTATTTTGACGTGTATAAATCTGTTCCATTGCTTCTGTTTAGTTAATTTGTTTTGCCTTATTCGCTGAACAATTTTTGTGGTGGCAGTGAAATGCTTTGGCAAATCATATTTGTTTTTTCAATAAAACTGAGTTTTCTTCCCAGAGAAACATGTATTAACTTGAAAACAGGGGTAGGGTGGAATAGTAAGATCTTTTCACACAGTTATGATTTTAGGTGTTGCAAATATGGTATATTAATTGGCCCACTATGGGTTCTTAGTTTAATTGTTCTCGAGAAAGTAGTAGGTACATGATAATATATAATTATCACTTAATTAAAACAAGTATTTTTAATCCAGCGCTTGGTGTTTGTTTTTTGTCTCCTAATTGAAAAATTAATTAGAAAAAAGCTGGATGGTAACAAGATTTTTAAGCAACTGAGAAATCTGAAGCCTAATGATTCTTATCAGTGAATTAGCCATCTACTCAAGAACAATTAAAACTAAGTTAAATTAGGCTAGCTTAATTGGTTTTGGAATATGCTCCTAAACTTGGTCTGTAGGGATTTGTTCCAAATGGGGTGGTTTTGCTCTTATGGGCTGGTTCGCATATGGATGTTTGGCACTTGAAAAGTGAAACATCAAATCATGATTTTGCATGTAAGTGAGCACCTCAAACGCAATACTCTTCTATTGGAGTCAGTTCACACATTCAGCTGCCGCCTGAGTAATCAAGTGATGTGGCTTGTGTGTGAGGACAGCTTGAAGTCTTTCAAAGGAGCAGGGAAAATAGTGTAGCTCTGAGAAAGGAAAATATCAAAATAGCATGATAGGAGATTTATAATGAGTAGGAAGCATTTCCTCAAAGCAATATAATAAATTAAGAAGGGAGGCATTGCAATGCTTATAAATTTGAAATTGTGCCTTGCACAGCTGTGATTGCAACAGAATGTGGTGGATTGTCTAGACAACCTCTTACAAGTTCCGCTGTCACCAATAATTATACAACAAGCTCCATCATCCCAGGAGGAGTTAGGTATCAAAAGGTGACTTCACGTTACATATATTGGGTTGACTCCAGCATCAGTCTGAGTAGACCCACTGAAATGGATGGAGCCAAATTAATCATATCCATTGATTTCAGTAGGCCTACTCTGAGCATGTCTGTATATATTATAAACAGCTATAACTACAAAAGTTACTTAATCGGGTAAATTTCTCTTACATGTTATCATAAGGTCAGGGGACATGAACTAATATCGATAGTCAATTGGCCTACCAATAGGAGCAATGCATGGCAGCAGCAAACTGTTCTCAAATTCACTGCAGGATGTTTTAACCCAGGAACAACCAATGTGGTCCTCTAAAAGTTGCTCCCATTATCCCTGATCACTGGCTTTGTCAGCTGAGGCTGCTGGGAGGTGCAATATATCAACTTCCAGAGGACACCACACTGGCTACCAATGGCTTTAATATTTTACCTGATCTTTGAGCTCACCATAACATAGTGAAGCCTTTTTATAAAGTCCACCTTGAACCTTGTGTTGCAATACTCTGGTTGATCTCCTCCGACTAATTTAAGGATTTGTTAGTCAGAGGCTAGTTTGTAAAAGACAACACATCATTGGCAGTTAATCTTTTGTTGAGACTGTGACAACTGTACTCTCACTCTCTTAAAATCCCTGATAAACAAACACACAAATGTAAACTAAAGACTTCTTGGGTCTAGTAAAGGAGGGGGAGGGGAGGAGGAAAGATGAAGGATGATCTAGCAATTATCCTATTTTACCTTGTCAAACCTAGTAACAAAAATAAGTTCTGCTGCACCATTACTGTAGGTATACTCTAGTTCATGTGCCATATCTTCCAGTTTATTTACAAAGCTGTAGCTGGTTTTTTTTTAATTATTAAAGACATCCATATTTTTATTTTGCTTGCTTCCAACCCGAGTTGCAGAAGAAGGTACGCTAAACATTTTCAGTACCTTGTAAGGCACTATTCTCTGATGTAAGAGGGGAGCAGCTATGCTGCTACAGTGGTTTTTAAGGCCAGACTAAAGGAGACATTCTTTGTGCTGAACCGCAGAGGCTCCCACACTGTTTCCTTGCAGTCGAGGGTCTATTTACACCAGGGGTGGGGGTGGGGAACCTTTTCGGCCTCGTGGGCCAGATCTTTCTCCGCCCTGCCCCCACCTCCATCGGCCAACTCTGACAGGTGGGCGGGACTACCGGCCTGTCTGCCAATCATACCAAACTTTAAAAAACTGGCAGAACTAAATGGTGAAGCTGGACCGGATCAGGACCGCTACAGGTGGGGGTGGATAAGCTTTTGTGTGCTCTCCAGAAAAAAACAAAAGAATTGGCTTGGATCCTAAGAGAGGTTTACTTATGGAAGTTCATGGAAAGAAAGTTTCCCACCGTTCCCCCTGCCCAGCAGCAATCTTGGCCTCTTAAAAACAAAAGACACTTCTCTGGATGATTAGGAGCCCTCCTAAATTATTTGGGATGGGTTGCAGGGAGCTGTTGGGAGAGGATGAGACAGGAAATTTTTATTCCATGAACTTAAGTAAACTCCAAGTCCAATTTGGGGTGATTTCCCCTCTCCCAAGGAGGCTGCAGTACCCCATCCCACATTGTTCAGATCCTTCAAAGAAGCAGGGGGAGAAGGAACACTTGACTTCCATGAACTCCCTTACATTAGTGTATCTTACGATCCAAGGCACTGTATGTAGAAATCAAACATATTGGGTAGAAAAATCTTCTCCAAGGTATGTTTCTTTTATTTGAACATTCACACATGCAAGCAACACCACCCCTGTCTATAGCGGCACACTCCAGGCAAAGCTTTACTGCTTGGCTCTGTTGACTGTATAAATTGGCCCCAAGAGCACAATTTTCTAGTGCTCCACAAAGTAAATGAGGCCAGGAAAGCAGCATAAAGACAAAAACAAAAGGGGAAACCCATAACATTGAGAAGAAATTCCAGAAGTGTAGCAGTGTAGAATCCATTGCAATAGAAGCAACAAAGAAATGTGTGGCACGTTGGAAACTCATAGATCTGTTGCGGTGTGAGCTTTCATAGGCAAAGTCCTACTTCACTAGATGGAAAAGGGGGGGCAACAAGGTGTGGCTTGGAAGCTGCTTTTTGCCTTCTGTTTTCTGTGATGCAGCAGGAGAAGCAAGCTCTTCAAAAATATCAGATGCCCAAAATGAGGGTTATAGTTCAACCAAGGGCTCTGTGCTTATACCGTCCTTAGTCAATCTGCACCTGTTCTGGGAAACGCGCTTGTCCCTCTTTAGGTCTGTGGAAGCCTTGCTGATTTCAAACGCATCAGCCCCACATGACAACATTTATTTTCAGGAAGCGTTGGGTGGATCAAGGCATAGCGGAAACCAAACCTGCAAAATGTTGAGCCCATCTGAGACTGTGCGTGTGTTAGGTGGAAGAAACCAAACATGAAAATAAAGATCTGGATGTCATCACATTAAGACACCACCATAGATACCACTCCCCACAATCCATTTCATCTCTGAGAACAGGGCCCGGCCCTTGATTTTTCTTCTTCTTTTTATAGTTAAAAAACAAAATCCTTCATTTTTTTAAGTGCCTTAAGGTTGATGTGAAATATTTAGCACATTTTTTTCTTCTGTAATTCATAAAAGGCATTGTATCTACAAAACAGACCCCAACCAGTGAGGCCTTCCTTTTTCAAATCACGTCTTCGAGGATTTAAAAACAATGTTTTTTTTAGTGTGTGCTTTAGAATCCAGAGCAGAAGTCCAAAATCTCAGGCTCTGTTGAGCAGAGTTGTCCTAAAAATGAAGAGATAAAAATGAAAAGATAACATCAGCAAATCGTCTTAAATGTTGTCACCTTAAGTTACATTAAGAGAAACAGATGCAACTGCGAATATACTTGAGATCAGCTCAGATTACTGGCTGGTATAAGTTCCCAGCTATTAGTGCCTGGCTGCCCCATTAAGCTTGGCTTCAGATCTCCAACTGCCTAGCTGGATGATTAGGTTTCTAGTTTTCTCTGTTACCTGTGTTTACCCCAGTATTCTCAATCATTTGATAATGACTTGCCAGTCCTCAACCATGTATTGAAAAGTGACTACAGATCAGGTTTCTGGCCCTTGATATTGGAACTGGTGTTCCCTGGTTTGTTTGTTTTTTATATAAAAAAATCTAGACAAATACTTAAGTTTAACTACTACACCTACACTGTATCTCTCAACCAAAAAGTGATTTTGGATCCAGCCTGTCAAGCAAGGCCTTGATTGCTGTGCAATTCAGAGCTGTTCTACTGTGTTGGATTTAAATTTGCAGCAAAATGAAGTGAAAATAAGATTGCAGAATGTTGATGGGCTGTAGTGCCTCTGGCAACAGGTGGGAAATATCACTTCTCAATACTATCCATGTTAAATTTTAAAAACCCACACAAAACATCCTGCAAAAAGGAAACTAGTAGACCAGGGAGAAGTCCTTTGCTGGTTGTGTTGGCTTTCTATTTTTCAACAAAGGTGAGCATTGTACAATGTCATCCCCCCCCCATACTGTACAATCGTGTCTTGCATGGGGGGGGGGTTATGTTCCCCTGGGTGGTCTGGGTGTTTGACTTTTAGTGTAGTCCTTTGAAGCAGAAATAGACGAAGAAGTCTTCTATGTATGGCTTTGATTTTCATTTGAGCTAGAGAAGAATTAATGGCCTAATTCTTGCCTCTCAATTGAGGCAAGCATCATGAAGTCCATGAGCATGGCAAACTTTGGCAGCCCCTCTTCTTTACCTAATGTGTAGCTCCCATGCCAAATTTCTGAAGGCTCAAAAGGCCAGTAGCGTGGGTTGCATTTCGCAGTATGAGAAAGAACCAAGGAACTGGTTTCATTACCTGAGTGTCTTCCAGCTGTCTTTCTCCATATGATTTTCTGGACCTTCACTTTCAAATGATGCAATAAACAAAGCTGAGCGTTGGGAGGGTGGGGCAGAGAAAGACGGGAAGTCAGTCAGAACATGTAACAGGATTTTAATCACATAGGAACAAAGGAAAAATAAACAAATTCCTTCCAGTAGCACCTTAAAGACCAACTAAGTTAGTTCTTGGTATGAGCTTTCGTGTGCATGCACACTTCTTCAGAACTAACTTAGTTGGTCTTTAAGGTGCTACTGGAAGGAATTTTTTTATTTTGACTATGGCAGACCAACATGGCTACCTATCTGTAACAGGAACAAAGGAAGTGGAGGAGGAGGAGTGGAGGAGTTTGGATTTGATATCCCGCTTTATCACTACCCAAAGGAGTCTCAAAGCGGCTAACATTCTCCTTTCCCTTCCTCCCCCACAACAAACACTCTGTGAGGTGAGTGGGGCTGAGAGACTTCAAGGTCACCCAGCAGCTGCATGTGGAGGAGCGGGAAAGCAAACCCGGTTCACCAGATTACGAGTCTACCGCTCTTAACCTCTACACCACACTGGCTCTCATATGTAGTAAGAACATTGCCCAACCTAGCTCAGTACTGCTTTGACTGGCAGTGTCTTTCCACAACTTGGGACAGGGAACATTCCCACCCCTATCTGGTCCTTCTGCAACTCAAGCAGAGCTGCAGCCCTTCTCCTTTTATAGCCATAATGATGTCAAACGATAGCATTTTAGGAGACATAAAAGATAGAATACATTTCCCCCCTCTTATCTCCATGGTATTCTGTAAAGCATGGATAGTTACAACTACACCTGCCGCCTTGGACCCTAAGCCTATAAAACACTGTGGTTGCATTATTGTCAGCAGCCTTGCAAGTATGTATCCTTTCAAACGGAGCCCTAACAGCCGAAGGAATCCTCTGATTCTTAGAATACTGCCATGTGGTTTATGCTTGTTGGTTGCAGAGTTTATATCTCTTCCTCTTCAGTACCAACAACATCCACAGCAAATTTGCCCATTTTCACTTTCACCGTTGAGCCTCTTGCACATGTTGTTTGTGGAAACGAGCAAATTTTGCGTGAGCTGCCGAAGAATCTTACCTTCTTCACTATAAATAGGTGCTGTGAGCAGGTAGCTCTGGATTTTCTTGTCCTTCTCAAAAGGACACTCCACCTGCTTCCATGTGATAAAGTCGTGGATTTGCCTTGAAACTTCCCAGAACTTCTGTATGAGATAAAATTATTCAAATCAGCATTTCATTATTGTTTATTTCATGCCACCTTCTGAACTTTGGTTAAGCCTGTAGTTCAACGGTTGGAGATGACAGTGTGCAGCCCCCCCCCACACCCCGGGAAACAGGGCCATCAAAAGACTTGTCAACTGTATGGGCTACATCCAGTGCTGCACAAAACATAACTTTCTCTTCCTTTCCCCATGCACCCTTCCTTCCAGAAAGTGCTCCAGTCTCCCCCAAACCCTCCAGAGCTGGTTTGAGGTATGTGCAGGAAGAGCCAAGGAGTTTTGTTGCACAAGCACTAGGACAGCACTGGCTACATCCCTACGGATTTGCAGTCACCTCCATTGGCACAGTTGCAATGGGCCTTTTCAAAGCTGCTGCAATCATGCACATGGCAGCAGCCATCTCACTCCCTCCTCCCATGTAGAAGCACCAGATCATGCAACCAGCTCCTCTGTGCAATCCTGGCATCACCAGCTTTGTGGCCGAGCAGGGATTTGAACCCAGGCCTCCCAGGTCCTGTTCTTGCACTTTAACCACTAGGTAAAATAGTTTCATCCCCTGCCCATTATGCAGCCAGCACTTCCATCTTCTACAGATGGGGACATAGGAGACAGAGGTTCTGTGTTCAATGTTGTGATAGCAAGTAACCCAATTTTTTGTTGTTGCTGAGATGCACTCACTTCAAATGCAATCCCCCCCCGCCCCTGATTGGTTAATTGCTCTAGTTTGAACGTGAGGCTGTGAGCAAGCTGTGACAAACCTATTCTGAAGGAACAGAATGCAAACAGATCAGTATAAAAATGGCCAAGTGGCAAGCCTCACTGACTACATATGGCATTCTGTTCTTTTGCTTGGATGTTTTGTCTGCCTGCAGCGCTCACTGTGCAACTGCTTCATTCACTGCCTGCAAAACAAGCTGTACCTTGAAGTTTATCTGTCCGTTGGGCAAGTGGTTGGTGTGTATTTTATGCAGAAAGTAGATATCTTTAATGAAGAGGTTGAAAACGGGGATGACTATTTTCTCCCTGCTGCTGTGTGCTGTCTGCGATCTCTGTGCTGCTCCTTGAAGGGCTGTTCGGTAATTGCAAAAGTTGCTGGATGGGTCCATGTGATGCTGTTCGGATCAAACAGAGAATTTGTTAGAATTCCTCTGAGTACAAAGGCTTACAAAATTTGCTTTATAGTGATCAGGATGGGGGTAATCTGATAATTACAAACATCCTCCCCACAGAACCTTCTTGAGACTGGAGGAAGTGCTATTTCATTCCATTAGACAGGTTGCATTCTGAGGAACCAAAGGAGTATGGAGAGTTCTGTATGAGATGGGTGCTTGCCTATACGCTGCATGGGCAGGTTTGGATTTGACCTGGGAGTTGTGATCCAGAGATTTTCAGGGTTGGTTCACACATCCATGTACATCACTTGATTACCTGACACCTGATGACCTACAGCTGCACATGTGAACTCTGTCCACTGAATAGCCTTGTGCTGGAGTGATGGGAAAGATATTGCCTATGATTCGTTAGGTGCACACATATAAGTCATCATGCATTACTAAATATTGCCTTTGGAGAGAAACGTCACTTGTTCAATTTTTGTTCCTGCTTTGATATTTTATTGTTTCACAGTGGGATATGCTTCTTTCACCAACTGGTTTTTGTTGCAAGGGTCTACTTAGGTTCCTAGTGGCAGAATATTAGTGAAATTTCCAGTGATTCAGGACAAGCCCCCCAACAATATCTTTCAAATATTCCAAACCATTTCACCCTCCTTGCTTTCTCTCTTCCCCAGTTGTGCTTGTTTTCAAATAATTTAAAAATAACGAGAGGTTTGTGGCAGGAATTACTCTGGTTAAATGTTGATCACCACTCTCCACCAGATGGCGGACTTAAATTGGAGATGAATATACATCCTGAAGGCAAAAGGAGAATCACTTGTGTTTAAACAGGGCTGATACCACAGGGACTGAGGTGGGGGAAGGGGCACCCGCCACAATTAGAGATATTCCAGGTCCTTTCTCTGAAAGTTCAGCTCCCGTTTTTAAGAAAGATCTTTTACTTATGGGCTAAAGATACACAGGCACTATTCTGCCCAATTGCTCAGTAAGATGAACCAATGAATTCCTTCTCTGCAGTGTTCCAGCCTGACGTGGGCAAAGCTGCAGATGTCTGATGAGCACTGGGGAACTTTTAAATATTATTTTCTACTGAAACTGAATTAAAGTTTGTGAAGAAATTCAATGGCTTTTGAGAGATCAGGCTATCTTAGCGGTTTCTTACTCAGCATCTTATAGTGTACCTTTTGAGCTTCATTCATACTATCTGGCTATGGTAGTAGATAGGTAGCCGTGTTGGTCTGCCATAGTCAAAATAAAAAATAAAAAAATAAAAATGGAAGGAATTTTTTTATTTTATCTGGCTATGGGCAGAGAACAATTACTAAACACAGTTTTAAAGACTTTTTTAAAAGGAAGAAATACTTGGCACATTTCTGGCAGTATGTGGCAAAGCATGAACCATTTATGGTGTTATAATGTTAGTATTATCAAAATGAACGGTTTGGATTTTCATATCATGCTTTAAAATCCATTTTTCTGGGCTGTTCTAATAATGCATTGATGCAGATTTTTGCTGTTGTGTTGTGAACCACTTGGGACATGTGGAAAAAGCAGCGTATAAATGATGATGATGATGATTTAATTACCTCTAAAACATCAAATTTGGCTGTTTTGACTTTGGACCAAGTTTTCTTTAGCCGGGCAACAGGACTCAAGTTCATACCCGCTAAAAAGAGAAGGAAAAAAAGAAATGGAAAATTTTCAGCAAATTATTGAAAACATCCCCGCATGTCTGTCAGGATGCTTTCAGCAGTACTGTTCTGCAAATCACTACTTCTGCAGGCAGTTGTGTCAAAGGAGTGTAGTGCAGATCAGAAACAGGCCATGGGATCGCGTGCTCCTTCTCATTTGTTCCTCTCCTTTCCAGACTGCATCCCTCCTTAGCCACCCTTTCTATGGTTAAGCACTGCACTGGCACCAGCACTGACCTGGCATCCCACTTAACCAGGATTCTTAAGCCCCCTTCCCTGAAGAGGGAACATCTGTAAGTTGGGGTTGCAGCTCTCTTAACTGGGGCTGCGCAACTCTTTCAGCCCATTTGCATGTTTAAAGTGCACTTCTGCAGTGGGTGAAAACCCTGATCTTCCAAGAGCTTAACTCACACAGGGAACATCCATGAATACAGAAGGCTGCTGGCTGCAAAAGTGCACTTTAAAGCAAGGTGGGACTGGAGCAGTCATGTGACACCAGCCGGTGGGGCTGATCATGTGTCCCCACAGCCTTCATCTATGTGTGTTTCCTCTTCAGGTGACAATGCTAGTTTTGAGTCTAGGACAGGAATTCTTCTTAGCTTAATCCCAACGAAGACGGCTGTTGCGTACCTTAAACATGTTTTAATGCAGGATGGAGGGAAATTTTGCTATTGAGAAAACAATTCTGTGTCCACTTTTGGTCACTTTTGTTACAACTGTGCCAAAGGTTTGAAGCTGGGAGAAGTTTGCATTTCCAGGATTTGGATAATCTCTGATTATCCCCCCCCCCAAAAAAAAAAGTCCTTTTATGTAATCAGGACAATTCACACATTAGGCATACACTTCAAATATTCTAAGTGTGCACTAGATTATGTAGACAAGAAGAGGCACACTTGCCTTTTGCAAACATGCACTGACTCTCTCCAGGGAGCCAGGATTGGTTGTACCTCTCCGTCAAATATGCTTTGAGCATCAAACTCTGATTTGCCATTCTGCAATGCATGAAAAGGTCTTGTGTGGCTCGTCTCTTTGGCAAGCGCAGACTACTTTTACCTGTCTTTCCCCTGTCTCTTCTTTTGATCTCCCACCGCTTACCAGTTAATTATTTGGAGAGTCTCACTTGGTAATATCTTTGATGCCCATTTGTCATCCAGAGTGCAGCACTCTCAGCGGGACGCTGCATCTACTCAAACACCATCATTCTACTGACGCTGTCACACACATTGCCCACAGGTGCCTTGCGGAAGAGTACTCACAGATAATGGCCATCATGGAATTAAAGTTTCCAATGTTGAAGCACTCTCTTGCCACATCAATGAAAAATTCCACTATTCTTGTCCGCTGCTTTTTCTTCACAACCTGAAATTTAAAATGCAAACCTTGAATGGGAGAAGTGGGGTTGCATTTACTCAATGGAGGCATGGCAATCCCGCAAGCAAACAACATTTGTTTGTTTTTTAAAGGCTTTGAGGAAGAGTATTTCAGTGGAAAAGGTGTTGATGTTTCTATCCTGATTTGAGTCACCTCCCCCCCCCCCTTTTTAGAGTAAGCCTTTGTGATAGTGATCTAAGATCCCTGTTTTGTTTAAAGAGCCATTATCTTTGGGAAATCATGAAAACTTTGTATGTCTATGGATGCTGGAATCCTGTAGCCTTATGTAAGGAAGAAACTAGGCGTTGGGGAAATTTTGTAAAGCAAAGAAAGAATGATTTTGGTGACTGGAATACCAAATACATTTAAAACATTCTGTCCTCAAATGTAGAAAATAAGAAATATTCCATCCAGGGGAGGTGTGCTTTGGTAGGGTGGAAGCACTGAGGATTTATAATCCAGCTTTTTTTAACGTTACTATTGATAAGCTATCCTGAGGTAAAGCACCAAGCTCACTTCAAATCTGCAGGGAAATGAGACTAATCAACAGCATTTGCACAATAATAATTGTGCAGGGCAGAGCAAGAAAGCAGTCTCAGGCAAGGCAGCGAAAAATTGCCAACCCCTCACCCCCGCTCACCTCATTATTGGCTGCTAGTCCCTATGCTACCACCTAGCAAAGTGAACATGTCTGCCACCCCATGCACCTTATTCTTCTTCACTGCAAGGAAGGTCCAAGGTCCCCCCCCCCCCCCGAGTGAGGCATTTTTCCAGGAGAGTCCTGGTGCCACCACTGCAGTTTGCCACAGTGGGAAAAAATATCTTTACATTTTTCATTTAAAGTGGGAGACTTAGGCATGCACTTAAATCTCTCCCACTGAAAACAAAGGGTTTTAAAATTCTTAGCTTTGTCTGAATGACTGCCCCATGTTGTTTTTTAAAAAACACATTTGCTGCCCACATGACGTGTTGCTGAGTTGCATTTTTGCCTATGCTGTTTGTAATTAGCTTCTGAGAATTAATGGGCTTGGTACAATTATCAGTCACTGTTCACTAGCCTTGTTGATAGTGGATCAATGCTTGCTTTGTGCATTATTTTTTCAAGTTTTGTTTCTGAGGGCTAACAAACGTTTTTCTTAAAGGCAGAATCACATGTAGGGAGAGGCTATGCTAGAACCTTTCTCCGAGCGTGCAAGATTTTACATGCAGAAAATTAACTGACATAGTGGAGCATCCAAAAATGTCATTGTCCATCTGCAATCTAATGTGATGTAACCCAGGAAGGATGCTACCACATGATTCTGCCACATGACTCTAAGAATTTTGGAAAAATGCACTCCAAAATTTATCACTGTAAGTTTTTCACTACCATACTGATTTCGTACATCTGGAAGATGATGTTTTGGGATACATTTCCATCTTCCGATCAGACTCTGACATGTTACGAATCCTATGTGCGGTTGGTGTCCACCTGTTTGCATACAGAGAAGACACTTCTGTTGAGGTAAGCCTACATATTCTCTATATTGGATTTCAAAAACTCTAAGAAAGCTGTTCAGCTCTCAGCCACTAATGGTTGTTCTAAGTACCTCTAGATACTTTCATGTCACAGGCACACAATTCTCCCTTCATTTTTATTATATGGAGTTTGAGAAAGAGGCACATGCTGTATGTTTTAGTTTGGCACTGTAAGCAGATCAAGCGAAGCTTGCATCTTGGAAGCCACAGAGACTATTGCATCTCCACACCTACACACTGTTCATTCTAAAGTGAAGATGTACTGTTTGTTACAAGGCATGATGTAAAAGGTAAAAAGGTAAAGGTAAAGGACCCCTGTACGGTTAAGTCCAGTCAAAGGTGTCTATGGGGTTGCAGCGCTCATCTCGCTTTCAGGCTGAGGAAGCCGCGTTTTTCCACAGACAGCTTTCTGGGTCATGTGGCCAGCATGACTAAACAACTTCTGGCACAATGGAACACTGTGACAGAAGCCTGAGTGCATGGAAACACCATTTACCTCCCCCCCAGAGCGGGACCTATTTATCTACTTGCACTGGCATGCTTTCAAACTGCTAGGTTGGCAGAAGCTGGGACAGAGCAACGGGAGCTCACTCCGTCGCAGGGATTCGAACCGCCAACCTTCTGATTGGCAAGCCCAAGAGGCTCAGTGGTTTAGACAAGGCATGATGTGTGTTCATATGACCAAACCCATTCCTGTTCCCTCACTGTGGTCCAGTTCATACATTTCCAGAGCAACATGGTTGCTGTTTCCCACAGCCCCCATCCCATAAAGTTCCCGAAATATATGACACACTGAATTGTGTTGGAGGCGAAAGTCACAGGGGACTTTGCAGTGCCACATCTGCTAGAACTCAAGGGGAAGTACAGTGATGAAGGAGCCTCCTGGGATATCACTACACCCTACAGTATTAGCGTCGCATGGGATGGAGCCAGGTGAAGCAGCAGTAATGCTGCTTGGGGAATGTATGAATTGGGCTTTTGCTACGCAGCGTGAGTCAAATCAGAATAGGATGGGAATGGGTGCAAAAAATACAAAGGGAAGCTGACTTCAAGTGCCAACAAATATTCTGTAAAGGATTGCATTTTTGCATGGGCGGGTGCATTCATATGCATTCTGAGCCAGAGGAGATGTTACTTGGTGGGAGGTGGCTAAGATACAGAGTTTCAGCCAAGGCAGTTTGGAATGAGTTGGGCCAAAAACTGTGAGAGTGAAGGAAGAGTAGCTGGCACATTTTCCTTGTCAGTACTTGCCTTACAAATCTCCGTCGCCACCAACATGCTGAGGCAATTAAACCAGTTGTCGTACGCCTCCAGAGTGTAAGTCTTAGTAACGTCGCCTCGGCACTGCAAAAGAAAGGTTGTAAATTATGCCTGTATGAAACGCCTGCAAAAAAAATGGTTGTTTCCAGTGACACCCATGCATCTCCACACAAGTGACTTCAGCTTGCATGCTTCAAAGACAGTCACACTCTCCAGGTTGCGATTCAGTGGCGACATGGGGCAAATGAACTCCCCCATCCCATGTGGTATCCTCCTTACTAGATCAGTGCCCTCTATTATTGGGGAAATGTTATGTCCTGAGTTCTGTCAGATGCAAAAGTATTCCCCATTTGAGACATTTCCAGCAATCAAGTGCCCCACATGGGCAATTCCCCCTCACCTCACAGGATTACAGCCTATGTGAGGTCGGGGAGCAGGGCTGAAGTCTCTGGCTCTGCCTCCTATGTCACTTCCTTGTCACCTGATCTGTGCACCTCTCACATATTGCAAGGGTAACTTCTTCAGGGGATGGGACTGCTGTAAGTGTTGGATATGTAATGAGGGTGCCAGGCAAGACTCCCTGGGGAGAACCTTCCACAAGTGGGCAGCCATACCCTACAAGTATGAGATGCAGTCTGGGCACTGACAACACCCCCTAAGGAAGGGGTGAGGCCCTGTTTCCTCCCTTGCACAATTATAATTGCGGGAGGGGAACTCCCCAAATATGGCCAATTGTTTTGGCTATAAGTGCACCATTAGAAATAAGAATTTTGGTTCTCTTTTATATCATTCTGAATTTTTGGTCTGGACAGCTGTCTGGGAAACCACTTAGAGCATTCAGAGAGAAAGGGGTGTATATTTCTCGTGCTTTTCCTCCTGAGGTGTTTGCGAAAATAGTAAGGATTTGCATATTGTCTTCAATAAGTGTGTAGGAATGACAAGCAGGGGGAAAATACACACTGTCCAAACCCATTTTGTCATATTTAAGAGATGACTGCATGTTCAGTAACATTATATGCTAGTAGGGAACAATAGCCAAGGTGGGCGTACTCAACTCACTGTATGTAACTGAGAAACTTCAAATTGCTTTTAACCTTGAAGGAAGGTTGAAAAAAAACAAAACAACATATGACACTTTGCTACCTGGGGACTTTAAGGAAAGAGGCTCAAAATAATAAGTACTGGTGTGAATTATGATATTTAATCTTTTCTTGTTGTTGTGTCTAGACAGATCCCAGTCTTGTGCAATATCCCTGCAGACTTCCTTGACCTCTGAATTCCATAATTGCTAACTTGCAGAAAAGAACTGCTACATAAGGTGCTCTTTACATGTTCTCCCAGCTGTGTAGGTGGCAGCTCACAAATAGGGATCTCTCTCTCTCCTATCTGAATAAAATCTACAGGGCACCTAAGAGACAAAGGGGATGGGGGCAGCGATAGGGGCTATTGTCTTATCCAGCAATTTACTTGTTTATCCTCAATGCTTAAGTCTCATAAAGCATGAACAAAAAAATCCTCCTTCGTCTGTCATGCTATATGTATGCACAATATATTAAAATGTACTGGAAGCCTCAGCTAGTGAAGAAATCAGTGCAGTCAGCTTATTTAACAGGAGCTGTCCTATTAGAGCAGAGCTAGCCATATGGTCCTTACAGATGATATTGGACTTCAGCTCTCACAATCCCTGAACATTTACCAAGCTTGCTGAGAGTTGAGAGTTCAGCAACAAGTGAATGGCACCACACTGGCTATCCCTCTCTTAGAGTACACCCCTCTTTAGTCTCCCATATCCAAGTGCAGCTTGGTTGTCTGACAGTTCAAGAAACTAGCTAAATACTGCAGGTGATAATTTTCCTATTTCTTCCCATTCGATTCTTGGGTGTACAAAAACTTGGTATGTGCCATAGGAACAGGGTGTCAACTTAAATGTGGCAGATTGGGCAGCTATTGATGGAATGTCTACACCAGTTGTTGTGTACCAAAACTAGCATCAGCTCCAGTCACCACAGGGCTGTGATTGATGGGAGTTGCGGTCCAAAATATCTAGAGGGCACCTGCTTGGCAAGGGGTGGCCTGCACTATGGATTTAGTCTGGTGTAACAGTAATCCTCTTTCTTGAGGAAATCCTGGAAACTGTAGTTCTGGGTGGAAGATAGTAGCCTAGTGATTTCTGGCCAAGGATCTTAATCCTAACCCATACCATGCCCTTACCAAGCTAAAATGCTCAAGATTCTTTGGGGGGAATTATAGCACTTAAACTGTTACAGAAACAAGATAAGTTTGCCTTTAATTTTAAACACCTGTATAAGCCATGCACACAATGTTACCTGTAGCCCTGTTTCAAATTGCCACTGCGTTCACACTTTGTACACACCTTGTGATTATCCAGGGAGTCCACGTGGCTGACTATTTGCATGAGGTCCTCGGGGTAAATGTTGCTCACCCTCTCCTAGATACAGCAAGATAGCAAAGGCCGTCAATTTTGCAAGCACACATATGAGGAACAGAGAGCTGTGACAGCCAGCCAGCCCTGTCGGGCCAGATCAGATTCTAGCTGCTCAGCACAGCAGAGAGGAGTGATGGGTGGGCAAAATAACCATTGATGTAGTGGGGCAGGTGGTTTCACAGCTGCATATTCACCAGCAGAGCTTCCAGGTTAATATTTGGCATCCCTTACTCCAGGTCAGGGAACCAGGGGACAGTAATGCAGATATGTGGTTGGACCTTTAAGAGAGGTGGTCCTTGGGAAAGATTTCTGCTTTCATTTGTCTCTCCTAGTCTCTGGGTGTGTTAGCCTTGCTCTGAGATGACATTTGAAACCAGTCCTGGTAGCATGTATGGATGGGTTGAGTGGCTGAAGTACTCATTAGAACGATTTAGAAGACAGTGAGCTTCTGATGTTGACTGTGACTCCTCTTCCCCCTCCCTTTTCCCCCTTGAGATATTCCAAATCAGGAACAAGAGTTTGATAATGCAATGAATCTCCTAAAAGAGGTTGCAGGAGTGAGAAAGTGATCAGTCGCAAGTGGTCTTTTCTCTCTCCAGCTCAAGTGAGTTCATTGTCTCTGTAACTGCCAGGCTCCCTTCTTCCTTCGGTCTCTCTTATATCTAGAAGCCACTTTTCTCAAACCTTCAAGCTGTAACTCAGAGCTCGGCTGGAGAACAGCTTGCCCTGGCCCTGCTAAACCTTCAAGTAGATGGAAGATAAAGGAACTCACCAGCTCAATGTGTGTGAGTTGCTGCGCAAGGACAAGTGGGTCACAGCAAACACTCAGTATGTCTTTCTGTGACGACTGAGGCTTTGTTTTAAGGATTGTGCCTTTGTCAGTCACGGGTTGGCGGAACTTCTCTCTGATCTCCTGGTACTGATTGCGTGCCGCAAGAGTCATCAGTAGATTCTGCGTCATCTGGCTGATGATCTTCTTCACAGTTCCATTTTCCTAATCAATAAAACAGACTGTTGTTAATTATTCCTGGCTGAGGAAATTCTAGATTGCCTCTTTGTTAATCAGAATTACGCTGGAAAGATTTCTGACTGGGATACTAGAATTCAGTATCAAGTCAGTTCATGTGCTGAATAAGCCCTCAGGAGGATTGGAGAGCTTTTTGCAGATGAATTGTATCATCATTCCGATTTGTGTAGGATTGCCAGGTGATTTGAGATACCAGCCAAAACAGGGAGGATGCTAAGTACTTAAATGACTTGAGTCAACAATGCCCCCGAATGGAAGCTACAACTGCCAATCCATTCTAGTCATATAGAACTACTAGAACAGCTTACAGTTTATAGTCTTAGCCAGCCAGCTAGCTAGCCAGCCAGCAATTAGCCTAGGATAGCTCACTTGGGTAGAGTGTGGTGCTGATAATGCCAAGGTTTGATCCCTACATGGGACAGCTGCATATTCCTGCACTGAAAGGAGTTGGACTACATGAGCCTCAGGATTCTAACTATACAACTCTATGATTCTAGTTCAGTTAACAGTTGGACGGTTTTGTTTCAAATCACATGGGAGCTAACAATCAAGGAAAGAGCCAGCTCAGTGACTCTTAGCCCAAAGCACAGTTCAACATCAGCTGCAACATCAGGAATGCAGGAGAATATGAGGGAAAGTGAGTATATTAAGATGCTCCACCTTTCCTTGATAGAGGCATCTAGTCAAGAATATTTAGGTTGCTTTCCATGTTATCTGTGTAATGTATAGCCTTGCTAAAGTCCTGCGGAAGAGGAACAATAACCTCTCACCTTAGAAACAAGCTCTAGTTACATATATAAGCAGGGACAACGTTGCCACAACTGACTGAGTCTGCCTAAACTCTCCTTGCTGACGTCTGTGTTAATTTGGCTTGTTGCTCAATTGTGACCTCAAGCGCATGGCCATGAACCTTGATAAATGTTGTCATCCTGCTTGCATAGGCATGTAGGCTGCTTGATCTTCCTTTAGTATTCCTTACTGCACTGAGACTTTAAAGAACTGCCTACGCAATACACTTGGGCCCTGCTCATGTCTGAAATCCTTGGTATGTCTTGCATCTTTGCTTACTCAGGCAGCAAAAGCAGCCTGTCTGTGTCATCCTTGAGTCTCCACGGCAAGCGACATTGCCAATGTCAGCATGTTTATTTTATGGCTGTTACCTGACTGCTATGTTACCACAGCATATGAATATAAGCACAAAAGTCTGACAAGTAGAACCATGTCCCTAGGATGCCCTAGACATCAGAAACATGGGCTGAGAGAGTTACCTTGGCTAGCCTAAACCTACAGCAGAGGTTAATCTCACTGGGCCTCCTCGCAGAGTGTCACATGTGTGATGTCATGCACACGCAAAGGGCCTCCTCCCCAAAGTCGGGCAGAGCTTGGCGCCTCTGACATGCACCAACCTCCCCTTTGTTTCCACAGATACTTCAGATATTGCATTTTGGGGACATATAGACAAGAGTGAGTATGCAATCTTCAGATCAGCAAGATCTGATTTTTCAAATGGTGATTTGATGTTCCCACATTATTACCACTTAAATGTGAAGGATTGCACATGGCTCTCAATTGAAAAGACATATGTCTAGATCAGGCTGATATCCTAGGTACACTTAAAGGTAAAGGTAAAGGGATCCCTGACCATTAGGCCCAGTCGTGGCCGACTCTGGGGTTGCGGTGCTCATCTCACTTTATTGGCCGAGGGAGCCGGCGTACAGCTTCCGGGTCATGTGGCCAGCATGACTAAGCCGCTTCTGGCGAACCAGAACGGTGCATGGAAACGCCGTTTACCTTCCCGCCAGAGTGGTACCTATTTATCTACTTGCACTTTGACATGCTTTCGAACATGCTAGGTTGGCAGGAGCAGGGACCGAGCAAAGGGAGCTCACCCCGTCGCGGGGATTTGAACCGGCAAATCCTAGGCTCTGTGGTTTAACCCACAGCGCCACCCGCGTCCCTTAGGTACATTTACCTGAGTGTAAATCACACTGAAGCCAGTGGGGCTTACTTTTGAGTAGACATGTACAGAAATTGTACATCATAAGCAGGTGGCCTTATAGCAGTTTATTGTTTTTTTGCATAGGTATGCAAACACATATAGACAACTCTCCCGGTCCCCATTTTATTGGCTCGCATGCTATTGTTGATCTTGTTGGATATTTGTAGGCATGTTTTACAGCCTGAGAAGCATAGGCCTTTACCAAGATGAATTATTTTTACAACTTATTATTCTTGATTCAGGTATAGCCTCGCTGATGAATGGGAGACAAGGAGGAAACAGGAGTGTTTCCTCCAATTTTAAAAATGACCCAGTTAATGAAAACTGAACATAAAACAAAATATAATTGTTTTCCTTTAGTGTAAGATTGTACGAGTGTTTTTGCGCACACCGTTTAAAAACCCAGCACATAGCCTTAATCATTTCCTCTTGCCTTCAGGTTGTGACAGCTTAATAAAATGCAGGTAAACAACATTGCTGACATCCTGAAACTTGTCATGCTACTCTTGACAACACCTTTAATATCAAAGCATCACCTCCAATCATCATGCATTGCTGCCAAAGCTGTTGCACTACTCTAGTCTTTTTGGCCATTAACATTTTAAACAGACACATGCCTGTCACTCTTAAACCTCTGGGGCCAATCTCAAATATATATTTGGAACAGTCATTTCAAAAAGACAGCATTCTTCTCGCTCTACCCTTTATAGTACTTAGGCAACATGCCTAACCAGACATAGACTCAGGAAGCAAATACCACTGAACTCAGCTAGACTTTGGAGTAAACAACTTTAGGATTATGCTGTAAGGATCTAGTTAGAGCCTTTTATCCCCTCCTACCTGTGTGCTTTCAGAATGTATTTGATTTATCAACATAAAATAAGGTACAATAGGCAGTTTTTAATCACAAGGCCATGTGTGAATTTTGTACCTTGGCACCACTTGGTAGGCTGTGCCTTGATGCACAGACAATTCATATAGAATCAGAACTGTAGAGTTGGAAGGGACCCCAAGGGTCATCTAGTCCAACCCTCTGCAAGGCAGGAAACTCAGCTAAAGCATCCGTGACAGATGGCCGCCAACCTACCTGAGAAGCCCTTTCCAATTTTACAGTGAGATATGGAAATTCTAAAGGAATATGTTGACATCACACCAGCAGTAAGAAAAAATAATAGGCCAGTTGCCTTACAGGAATATGGCGAACATCCAAGCACTATCCAATAGTATGCCACACAAGTGGAGCCTGCAAGAAAATGTTGCAGTGTACCCTCCCTCCCTAGAAGGAGTGCTTCTGTTCAGGGTTCTAGGCAGCCGTTCCTTCTAGACATGACATTCCACTCTCTTCCAACTGTTGTTTTTCTATTCCAATTGATTCTTAGTGTCCCTGGCTACTGAGGGCACTCAGTTTTCATTTAGCTGTATTTTCTGATGTAGCAGAGGGCTACCCACTTAGACCTGTTTTTGTTTTAATTTAAAAAAACACAACATTTTGCTCTTCTGCAAACCTCAGGGCCTCCCTAAGCAGTGGCGGAGCTAGTCGCTCAGGCACCCGGAGAGGCGCATATGCCGTGCAACCGGGGGTGGGTTGATTTGCCCAGGGGGGCCGAATGGCATGGCAGCAATACACCCAGGGGGCTGATCGGCGTGACGGTGATCCACCCGGGGGGCCAATTGGTGCGGCAACGATCTACTGGGTTTTTTTTGTTACCCCCCTGGAATGACGTGGGGCAGGCTGCCCCCACCGCCCCATGCCCCATACCAATTGATACCTCCCTCTCCCCCAACCCCAGTGGCCTTTCTGGGCTCTTGTCTTCACCACTTGAGATTAGGGGGAGCAAGTGAAACACATATATGGTGGTTTGGGCTCTCTCATTGCTAGGATTACATTAAGACCGGTCCCATATGGGGGTTGCAATGGTAGCAAGTACCGTGCGTTACTCAATAGTGGTGGTGTGGTCAGTTGTACATAAAATTTGAGGAGTGAGAGGTCCCTGAAAAGGCAAAAAGGGCCAACTCCTCTGCTCTTGTTAATACCATTTAGGCAAGTCATGGTCAGCAGTTGTGGTGCCTCAACGCATCTAGCAAATATTTGCAACCTGTCAAGACAAATTATAGGTTGGGACGGGTGGTGGTGGTATCTGTTCCACCTGCATGTGTGTGTGTTCCTCCCCTTACCTCATCACACTGTGTGATCCTGTGAGCAATTTCCTTCAGCTCTTTCATAGATTTTTCATCCTGGAAGTCATAGGGGAAGGTTTCAGTCCATTCTTTCAGGAGCTGAATGATCTTGGCAGCAAAGGACTTAAGCTTTGCCTAGGAAAGAATGCAGAGTGGTTAAGCAATGAGCCAAGGAGACTTTCCTTGATGGTGACTTCTGGGTAACCAGATGGCACCCCAAGTGCCAAATCTTTGAATCATTAACAGTGGCATATGAAAACAAAAGGAAAAATAAGTTGTGTTAGGCTAAAGTCTCAGCTGGTCTTACAAATCCCTTTCTGTCTTTCTTCCAATAGGGAGCATTAAAAAGAGAGAGCAGGTGTGTCTAATGCTTAGCTCAGCATCCTCAAAGCTTTGCATCAGTGTGGTGTGTGTTGGGGGGGGGTGCAGTTTGGTTCTTCCAGCTGTCTCAAGTGCATACACAACAGCCATAAAAGAAAGGAAAAATTAAGGGATACCTTTGATGCAAAGTTTTAGCGGCTTGCTCTACGGCTTTAAAGCACATTTTGTCAGAAAGCTCTGTCTCCAGCTTCTTCCATACAGACAATGCATCCCTTGGGTTTATTTTGTTTTAGACATTAGCCAGTCAAAGTTAAGCACGTTGATTTAAGCGTATGCTTAGCTTCCTCGTTAAAAACAACAGGAAGCGAAACCGCTTTTAACTGTGACTGGATTGTGGCATTTATTTATGTGTCCCGCAGCGCTGCAAGTCCTCATAGCAGCTTACAAAATATCAACATAAAAATAAATGTGGTTTCATGCCAATTTGATGCCTGATATTTAAAATGCACAGTAAACTGCCCCACAAACACACAGAGACAAGCAGGCAGGGTGAAGGAAAGGCACTGTCTCCTCTGGCAGCTCAAAAGCTGTTTGTTAAAAAAAAAACACACAAAAAACAAAAGAAGGTTTTGCCAGGTGGGTTTCTCAGGGAGAGTTACAACGAGAAAGGACTCCAGGTTTGCAAAGATTGCCCTAAGCAGAGCTGCTTCTGAATATCATAATGAATATGAAGGAATAAAGTGCTGAGGTGCTCCTTCAGATACTGAGGGCCCAGGGCTTTTGGGGTTCTGAAAATCAAAACCAGCCCTTTGAACAAGCTTGCAAAGTGGGAAGGAACCTAGGTCAGTGGCAGAACATATTCGTTACATGTAAAAGATCTTGGGTTCAACCTGGTATCTCCAGGTAGGCCTTATGAAAGACTTCTGCCTAAGACCTTGGAGTGCTGCTGCCAGTTACTGAGCTGCATAGATCAATGGTCTAACTCGTTCCTAAATCCAGTGTAAATATTTAAGATAGGTGGTGATTCCTGCAGCAAATGGCCATTGGGCACCTTGAATTGGACCAAGTGTTATTTCCAGCACTTCCCAAAATCCAGTGCATTTACTATACAGTGCTACCTCGGATTAAGTACTTAATTCGTTCCAGAGGTCCGTTCTTAACCTGAAACTGTTCTTAACCTGAAGCACCACTTTAGCTAATGGGGCCTCCTGCTGCTGCCACGCCGCTGGAGCATGATTTCTGTTCTCATCCTGAAACAAAGTTCTTAACCTGAAGCACTATTTCTGGGTTAGCAGAGTCTGTAACCTGAAGCGTATATAACCTGAAGCATATTTAACCTGAGGTACCACTGTACAAGGAACATGCACATCTTTCTACATTGTAATCAGGTGTCACGAGGCAAGATCATTCTTCTAGTTTCATTACATATTGGTTGGAGTCTAGTATCAGCAAATTCCAATGCAGCCTTTTTTGGAGGGAGATGGAAATTTAGATTTCCTTCATTACTGAGTCATTTGAACTTCATCCAGGCTTTGGAGGGTGGGGACTTCCTAAATACTCCTTGGTCACAGGGCATCTTATTCATTTCTCCTAATAGCTCTGTTGTTGTACCTTTTCTTCACTGTGCTTGGGTTTATTAGCTAATGACATTTAATTAAAGTTCTCAGCGAGAGAAAATGATTTAAGTTTTGCTGTGAGAAGGAGCAGAAATACTGTAATGCTCTCAGCAAAGTTTGGGGGAGCAACCATTTCCTTTGTTTGCCATTCAGCCAGTTGCTTCAAGTTTCTCCCCACCCACAGCCACTTCAAGCAAGCAAGGGAAGGGTTATTCCTTCCGTGATTTCCACCCTTGCCTGGGAATTTACAGAGCTCTAGGGGATGTCAAGCAGACAGGTTCCCTTTTCGGAGAAAGAAGAAAATGCCTTGCGATTGCTTAACATAAAGAAAGTGATCCTTAGGCTCCAGTATTTCAGGCTTTGGGTTTTTTTGTTCTTTAAGAAAAATAACCCAGCAGCTCTTTATTGATTCTTAACAACTCACCAAAGACAATCTGCTGGAGACTCAGCCACTTGCTTGCGATATTAATGTCTAAACAGATTACATAGGAATTCTAGAAAAGGGTCGTTTAAGAACTGCAAGGAACAACTGTTGTACTACCCAGCAGATGCAGCGTCTAGGGCAGAAAATGGATACTGGCAGTTCCTGGGCTAGACTCTGTGTTTTAACATTTGGCCCCCAGGTTAACAAGGAAAGAGTGATGTGTGGAAGGAGAAACAGAGGACTTAAACAGCAGTCTCTGAAGGGTTGGTAGCAGGATAATGGCCAATCACCCTCCCTACCTAACTTCTAAAATTCCAAAGACCAGGTTCACATGTGAATATATATCCTTTAATTTCACTGTGCTTGATTACTGTGCACTTGAGGATTGAACGAAAACTAGAACTGAGCCAAAGTTTCTCAGAATACACATTTTTTCTAAGAAGATGGTCAAGATCTTTCTCTGCCCCCCCCCAATCCATTTTGCAGAATTCTCTGCCATCTATCATGGTGACCACCATTTCCCCCTCCAAGCGCCCTCGAGCTGCGCTGGGCTTTGGGTGGGATGCAAATTGATGGCCAAGCTGCCAGCACAGTTGCAGCATCTGCAGCATCAGCAACAAAAAATATTCAGGGGGGAAGAGACAAAGAAGCTGTGCTAATGATTAGCCACACCCGCAAGAACAGTTGGAGAACTCCTCCTGAAAGAAAAATGGCAAAATGGTTCCCCCAATTCCTCTCCCCACAAACAGGGTGGAGAAATTCAAGATACGGTGAAGCGTTTAGGGTAGGGGAACATGTGGACTTCCAGACATTGCTGGACTCTCATCTCCCATCATCTCCAACCAGCAGGGCCCATAATGGCCAGGGGTGATGGCAGCTGTAGATGGGATCTAAAAGGTCACAGGCTCCCCTCCCCCCATTTTAGGCAATTAGTTCTTCTGGGAAAGTATCACTCCTCCCCACCTCCAGTTGAGATGCTTGTTAGTTTTTGGACTAGAACTCCTGTCATCCCTAGCCAGCAGGACCACAGTGGTCAGTGATGATGGGAATTGTAGTTTATAAACAGCTGGAGACCCAAGTTCGAGAAACACTGCAATAAATCAAACTGAGCTGTTCAAAGAGAAGAGAGTGGGTTTTAATAATAATAATAATAATAATAATAATAATAATAATAATAATAATACCATTTTTGACACATATCCAGTGGAAATTCTTGGCAGTGGAAAACTTAAAGAAATGAAACAGCACTCCTTTGATTTACTGGTGGGGGGGGGCAGTGTTGATAGCTATCATGCATGCAGGTCCTAAATAGTTCTACCTTTTCAGCAATTTTCTGGATTCTAGCTACAAATTACATTCTGGCAGTTCCCTAAGGAGGGCAATATCTGATTCCCCCCTTGTCCCTATTATATAGCCTTATAAAGTTAACTTGCTACTTTTTGGCAGGGTTAACAGCCCTCTGACATATTTATGAAAACGTGGTATTTTAAAACACCGAGACCCTCTCCCTTGTCAAATAAAGCAGCAAAAGCCTCCCAAGTGGATCTGAGCAGGGCTAAAGTTTGTGTTTAATCTGTCAGCTTGTGTCTTGGAACATTTTGTGTGAGATTTTGCTAGTGGCTGGTGATGTCATTAATAAAGGAATGATAAGTATAAGCACATAACCACAAAGCCTGGCTTCTTGCCAGGGTTTCTGCTCACACGCCACCCAACTGGTATTTGATTTAATAGTTTGTTTATACAGGTACCTTATCACAGTGCATCAGAGCTCTGTGTGTTTCATCTATTTTGCACAGTAGTAAGCTTTGACTGGCAGCACTATGACTTTTCAGAACTCACGATTCCTTAGCAGATCACGGACAAAATTAAAACAAGAACTGTTCTGCTGAAGAAAGCTCCACAGACGCAATAAACAATGCCGTCTCCTCCAACATTTGAGAAGAGGAAACCAGAATCTTGATACATAACCATTTCCTCTTACTATGTAAGAGTTAATGTCTCTGGAATATGACAGTGTGACACAAGAAAGACTTCAAATACTGTCCTGAAAATAAATATTTGCAAGCTTTTGAAAGGACAGAGGAGATAGGACTCCAGTGCATCACTCTTCTATCCTTAGCCATTCCCTTCTGGTGGGGATGCCCAGAAGCATGGAGAAAGCAAGGGTCTGATTCATTATACATGGTTTAACGAGGATCAATCCCAATGTATATGTATGCTAGGCTTGTTAAAGCAACTTATTTGTTTAGGGACAGTGGTGCGCAATGGGCTTGGTGAGGGGCGAGGCAGGACAGTGAATGGTAAGTGGAACCGGGAGTTATAATAGGTAGAATCAATGCTTAGTTCATAGAATCAGAGAATTGTAGAGTTGGAAGGGACCACGAAGGTTCATGTAGTCTAATCCACTGCAATACGGGAATATTCTGCCCAATGTGGGCCTCGAACCCACGAGCCTGAGATTAAGAGTCTCATGCTCTACTGACTGAGCTATCCAACTCTCCCACCCCCTGTCCATTTTTCTAACAGGTCCCACCCCTGATCTTTAGCAACAGTCTGACATAAGATAAATTAATGGCTGTTGCTAGGTATAAATTGCAGTGTGTTTCCTACACATGTAGCATTAGCATGCCCAGAATCTATTGCCTGAGAATGCTGCAATTGTAGGCACCTTGCACGTGAGGCTGTCTCTGTAAAGTCTCACACAGATAATGTTTTGTTTGTTTTAACATTTGACTCAGATGATGCCTAGGTACGTTCAGTAATGGCTGCTAAGGTGAAATTTACAGGTGTTTGTTTCAAGGAAGGCTTACACAGCCGTGCTTATCACGATGTAAATGCAATTACCCTGGCAGCATTGCTGTGCAAAACAGCCAACGCGGTTGCTCAGCGCACGAAAACAGCTATGAGATTCAGTTCTCCTACCCACAGCAATAACACTGTGCCAGTTCCAGTAAATACAACTGGCAGTAAAGTTCGTATTATTGAGTATATACAGCATGTGCAAAAACGAATAGGTTAGCAAAAGGGTACAGCTGGTGACTAGGAGATTGTATCTGTTAGTTGGAAGAACCTGTTTGACAAGAGGGTGTAGAGATTTCAGGGAGAGAAGAAGAAAAATACATTGCTTCTAAACCAGTGAGAATCTTTGAATTCCACATACCTTGTCTGCATCGACTCCAGTCTCCAGTTGCTGCTTCTGTTTAAGGCAGATTTGCCCCACTTTAGCTAGGAGTTCATGGGGGTGAATGAAGACTCGGGAACTCAGTAGGAAGGTAAAGATATATGTCCTCTGCGTTGGAAAGACAAGGAAAAGAATAAAAAAAGGGTGTGTGAATGTCTTATTCTCAGGGTTAGAATCTAATAATCAGATAACTGGTATCATTTTGACAACCACCAGCCAAAATAGACTAAGCTTTTGAGTTTCATACTAACATATAACTATGTTCTCAGAAATTCATACCAGCAGATCTTAACCACAGTTTACTTGGAAGTAAGGCCTGCACCACTTATTTACATACACAGATAACTACATTTTTCTACAGATGGTGTGATTTTTCTTGGTTGCAGGCTGTGTAAAATTTGAGTCCTGGTCTGGGCAAAAGGTGATATATAAATAATGATGATAATAATAACTACAAGGTGTTCAAAGCAGGTACAATGATTGCACAGTAGTAGTGGCACTGCCATAACCTGTGTTTCATTAGACCCTCCTGCATGCTTGGCCCCTTCTGAATGTGTTCATTGTACACATTTTTAATGCCTGAGGAGGCCTGCAAATGTAAATAATTTTCTGCTTCTGTCTGTAGTGTTAGATCACTCCACTTCCACATGCAAGCCCTTACATGTGTCAGCCATCACATAGTAACCATGCATGTGTGAACCAAGCTTGATGTAAGTAAGACAAAACTTCTAGTTTAGAGCTGCAGTCTTTGTTCTGTGTAATAATTTGTGTTTACAGTTCCCTCTTAGTCTGCACAGAGTTAGAGTAAGGAGTATGGACTTCCTTCTAAGAGAAATATGGATCTTTGTTCCTGGAATCTTTGTGAAAATGTTAAGAATCAATGGAACGTAATTCTAAGCAGGCATAGGATTCCCAGAGTAATCCCTTCCCCCCCAAGTAACTTCCCATGTAGTTAGTACCAATGCAGTTTAACCTGGTCTACTCAGAAGTCCTGTTGAATTCAATGGGGTTTATAAATGGGCTTAGAATTGCAGACTTAGGCTGGAATGATCTGGCGTACACCCTCAACTCTGAGTTTAATCTGAAAATTTCAACGTACAGACAACATACCGGTGCATAGCATAGCTTGCCAACAGTACAGTAGACATGTATAATTCGTGAACAATCTCTACCAAATTGCCTAGTACTGTGTACCAGTGCCATTGCTTGACAAGGTCAAATGCTCTCCATTCTCCAGACCCCTCATCCTCTATGCTTCCCTTGACTCTCCATCTGTCAGTGAATGAGGATTTCTCTCTCTCCCTGCTTGTCCTATGGTCAAAGCCACAAGACCACCAAGGGAAATTTTATTTTTACTGACTGTGATTCATTCTCTCAAAGTTGTTGTAGTGCCAGAAAGCAGAAGATAACTGAATTTATTGTGCAAGGACTTTAATATAATTATTGTATGCAAGAAGTTTCTGTTTTCACATTTTTGCCTTTGGACTGCAGTGGGAAAATCCTAGCTGTCCAAGAAAAATATGCATGAAAATACATAGTGTGGCAGGCAGTAGATCATGTCTAACTGCCTTGCCTCAGCATCACCTCATCTTCTTGTTTGAGAGGTAATATCTAAGGTAGGGTTGCCATAGATCCGGGCAGTGAAGTAGCTGAAAGCTCAACAACTTTTGTCTCCGGATTTTCACCTTTTTAAATATGGCAACCTTATCTAAGACCCCTTACAGATGACTTGCTTATTCAGAATTCATCCTGATTTGTTTGTCAAGAGGTTAGATGACTTCGCATCAAGCAAGTTTTATCCCACACTTTCCAATATTTATTTCCCCATCATTCTCCTTATTGCAAAAAGTCCAATCTTGTGGAAAGCAGTTTTGTCACACAAAATCTCCATACGAGCTTTAACTGTGCAACCTGAATGTGCCAGTATGCTACTGAATACCACCTAAAAACAGCAGCCATTTGGAAGTGCCCTACCTGTCAATTAAATCACTAGAGACAATGTGCATGGGTCTGATAATACGCAAATAAATCCTGTAGGGTTTTTTGTTTTTTCCCTTCAAGGCTACGGTGGTCAAGCCAACTATTTGGGTAGTGGCTGCAGGATCCATGATTCATACAAGTGTGCATTTGTGATTAGGCCACAGCCTTTGAAGATAGTTAAGGTAATGTTGAAATGTTCCCTTTGAAAATCCTACATATTTTATGTATCAGCTCACATGCTGTGTACCAGTCACATAGTGTATTTTCTCCCACCTCTTTTAACAGCAGCTGAGTACTAGAACAGAAGTAGATGAATCTCCTTAAATCTGCAGAACAGAATATAACGCTTCTCTTCCCCTCTCTCCATCTTATTGCCAGAGATGAGCAGCTAACATTTGCAAAATATATGACCATTTATTTTTATAGAAAACCCCATCATACATTACATTTTAATGCCTAGCTGAGTGAATCCATCATGTTAATGCAGAACTTATGATCTATGGAAGAATTACTAAGATCTTAAACTCGCTTGAGGACAGATGAATTATCAATAGCTGGGGCAACATATGTTCAGAGGTCTGGAACTCATCACAGTAGAAGGGAGTGGAGCACGAAGGAAGCATGACCGATAGAACATTAATATGAGGTTGGAGAAGGCTATGTGCACTGGGTTTCATGATGTTCAGAATGCCTGTTTAGTTTGGGAGACAAACGACCTATGTCCAGTTATGTTATGACTTTAACCTTAAAAAAACAACAGACTGGTGTAGTTCCCCACCCCCTTGATTTAGGCCTACTTTATATATGCCCTTGCAGCTTCTATGTGGCCAGGAACCCACAACTGTTCCCAAGTGGAAGCAGAAGTGGTATGGGATATAATCACACCATCTTGCTTCTCTAAATGTTCTCTGCAGATGTTCCCACTTCTGTGTGGGATTCTGCCATTTAGAGAGGGTAAGTGTGGGCTGTTGCCTGTCTCACATGTGTATTTCAGCTCACGTGATTGCTCCTTAGGAACATCTATATCTCAAGTTCTTCGCTACAGTCATTGCTGTTTTCTGATGCTAGTTGCTGACTTGTGGGGGTGGGGATGTTTCTATACTATTTGGAAATCTTAATTTTATGTTTGAAGTGACGGCTCAGGACGGCAATACTCTGCCTCCATCATCTGAGGCCCTTCCATGTGTAGTCTGGAGGGTGGCAACATGAGAATGGGCCTTCTCTGTAATGGCTCCCCATTTGTGGAATCCTCTCCCCAGGGAGGTTTGCCTGGCTACTTCATTATATATATTTTAGGTGCCAGGAGAAAATGTTCCCCTTCAACTAGGCCTTTGGCTGATTAATATTCTACAGCCATTTAAATGTGTCTGTGGGAAGGGGGAGTTATTGTCTTGCTGTTTTGTTTTCACTTATTTACTTGTTTTTATCCTGTATTTTATTCTGTGAATTGTCCTGAGATCTTATGATATAAATAATAATAATAATAATAAAGAAATATCATTGATTTCCTTTGCTGATATTTGAGAACCACCTGCAAAATGGAGCTAAGTTTGTTAAGCAAGTTTGGTATCTTTTTTGGGGGGGGGGGTAGCAGCTGACATCTGTTTCTTTGGTGGAAGGCTATCAATTCATTCTTGTTATTTAATGCACTGTTTCAAGTTCTGATAAGTCAAAAACCTTTGACCAAAGCAGGAAAAAAGACTCATTCTCCAATCTGTCTGCTCACACAAAGATAGCCAAGCTTGCTGTGACAAATTATTGACTCAGCTGACAGTGACACGACAAGAGGGTACAGTTGTGTGTTTGCAAGTGATAAACGCTACACATATTTTCCTGTTCCCCTGTTCTCCTTCCTTTGCCAGCAAGCTGTACTAAGTGCAGAACTGGATGTAATATACAAAGAAGGTGGCCCTGCAGTTTGAATTGTGTCCCCCAAGCTTCCAGTTCAAGTGAACACCTACCCTGACATTACAATGAGCCTTCCCCCCCCCACCTCACTTTATATAACTGCTTGATGGGACAAAAACACACACATTGTAATGATGTCAGGACACAATGTAAATTGAAGCAAACATTACAGAACATGAACTTGAAGATAGCACGCCCATGTTGAGTTCATGTTCCATCTTCTCTGCAACAAAGTTGCTGGACTCCATCACCCCAGCCAGAGTGGCCAGAGATGGAGGCAGTTAAAAGTCCAGCAACAAGAGGGCCAGAGGTTCCCTGTTTCTCTTGTATGGAGTAGATTTACTTTCTCTGTGATGGCACAGAATTCCAACAAGCATTTATCAGAGATGGTATCTGTGTTATGGTTGTCATTGGTAAAACATTGGGTTGGAACGCACGCTAAGTTGGTCAAACTTAGTTCCCACTGAAACCAATGGGACTCACATCTTGTCTAATCTGTCCCAGTGAGGGCTAGGTTCAACTAACAGTCTGGAACCAACCCACAGTCCGCAATTGCCTTTGAGGGAGCTGCTGGGGGTGCTTATTTAAAATGTTGTTACTCGCGTACATATATGTTGACTGGAGTTCCTTGCCTTTCATCTCTCTGTCTCCCACCCTGCTCCTGGGCACCTGCAATTTAAACCCAGACTGAGTATTTCACAAGAATATTGTGAGCAGTTTGCTGACTTTTAACGCAAAACTGAAGAGCAGCTGTGTGAGCAGAGGAAAGGCTGGGGCGGGGGTACTTAATCCTTCCCCCTCCTGCTGCTGGTTGCTTAGAAATAACCTCCCTGGACTGTTTAACTTTCTGCAGAGGAAAAGATGTGGGGACTCCATATATTTCCCCCTGGGAGCAAGACAACAACTTGGTGTGGGACTGGTTTTGAGCAGGAAAGGTTAAGCTGCCCCCTCTTCAGCTCACAACTGCAGCTTCCAAGGCTGCTTCTCCATAAACAGCAACAAACGATCAGGAGGCTGTTTATATCTCCCATGTTTTGCCCTTGAAACCTTGAGGTGGCCCTGGGAAGAGCTTGGACAGATGCATTTTGATTCTAGAGCACATGTTTGCAACCATACATACGTGGGCCTCAGTTATTTCCACTCCCATCTCCTGTCTCCAAACCAACATATTATGATACTGAAAGATCAACATCTTTCCTCTTGCTGCTATTATGCAATGAGCACAACCAGTTTCGCTGAGCGATTAAACATTCTCACGTTTGTTTGTTTTTAAGAGGAAATTGTTGTAGTTGGTCAGCTACAGAGTGGCTGGGAAACTCAGCCAGATGGGCGGGGTATAAACAATAAATTATTATTATTATTATACCCTGCTTCTGAAGCCAGAGCAAGACAGGCATGCTGCTGTGGAGTTAATGGATGCAACATTGTGATGGAAAGTCTTCGGCAAAATCTGAGTGGGGGAAAAGAGCCTTAGGCTCTTCCTTGATCTGCAAATAAGGGTGCTGCAAGACTGTTCCTCGTTTCCATCTGTCAAATGTTGGAGGGAATGAAAGGGAAAATGGACAGGTGTGGCTATAGTCCTTCATGGTAGTGTGCCAATTGCCTGCTGCTTTGTGCTGCCTCCATTCCAACTCTTGAAGTTAGGAAGAACTGAAAGAGGTTTATCTTGGAAAACTGAATAAATTCCCCCTTCACTCTACTGGAGAAAACCAGTAACAGTGGTGTTGGCGTATGTCACGCAAAAGTTTTTGCTACATGTGTCAGTGCAAAGAATCTGACATGTAAGCAGCTCTGCCCTGTCAGTGACCCTTCTTCCAACAAGCTAGGCCACATTCTTCTGAGGACAGCATGTTATAATTCAGTCCCCTGCACTAAGTCTAGTTTGGGACTCTATTCTGAACAGTCTGCATAAAGCAGGAAATTGCTGTCTAAAGCTGAGATAACTCCAGTCCGAATGCTGGCTTTTCAAATGCTGTGGGATGGGAGCCATGAATAACAAAGGCTGTCAATACAGACAGGGCCACCAATTTCTCCATTTATCACAATCAAGAAGGTTGTCTAAGGCATCAGACTCCGAGGTTCACTAGGGAATCATGAAAATATTTTAATACCTTTACATTTTAAGAATTTGTTTATATTATTAGCCACCTTGTTTGCCGAGAAAGATCAAATTGTGTGTGTGGGGGGGGGGGGGTTAATTTATTTTTTACACTGTACATTCAGAAGACATAAATCCCAAACAAACACAACCCATATTACTAGGTTTGGAAGGAATATTCCATTCTCAGAAATGCAGGGGGCCTCCGTTGATATAAAAGACTCCTTCTTGCAGAGAGTTACCTTCCACAAGTTGGTAGGTGAGAAAAATGGTCAAAGCGTTTACGCTGTTCTAATATACTTCCACCTGCTGCTCTCCTGCCATATGTTTGCACTGTTTTCTTCATAATGCCGCAAGAGATCTTGCATGTCTGGGAGAATGATTCTAACCTAACCTTTGCTTCTACAGGTTAGTGTCTAACGTGCAGTGTTTGTGTATGTGTGTTGTGGGAGAAACCATTCAAACATACTCCGTCCCTTATTATCACCTGCAGTCTAAAATAGCACAAGTCTAGTCTAGTAACAATTTTTCAGCCTCAATTACTGTTTGTGTAGGCCAGAGGTTTCACTGTCTCTGGGAGTGGTTCTGCATTTGAGACCAACGTGTTTTGTTTCTCGTGGACAAAAGGTTTGCAAAACAAGAAGCTACAGAGGCCTATGTGGCATTTCCCCAGTGTTCAGAAGATGGGGAAATACCTGGGGAAAACCAGGACTAAACACTTCTGCGGGGGGGGGGGCAGCCTCCATGCAAATAGTCACAAGTTTATGAGCTAGAATGTCGGGTTAGATACAAGAAACTCAGGTTCAAATTCCCATTTGGCTATGAAGGGGCAAGTCCAGTATCTCTTAGCGAAACCTTCCTGGCACTGTTGTTGTGAAGCAGAAATTCCGCACTGAGCTCCTTTGTAAGAAAGTCAATTATACCAAATATAAATTGGGTGCAATCTGTTCCTGGAGTTGCGCCTGCTCAGAATGCTTGGTAGGGAGCAATGCCTGGAAAGCACCCCAAAATTCAATGTCTTTTCCTTAATGTGTTAACTTCCAATGTGCAGAGAGGCTTTTATGCGGGGAATACTTTACAGCTGAGCCCTCCCACACACAGTCTGGAGAGAGACACTTCTCTGAAAAGGTTGGCACACGCAGCGTCCCTAACGTTTTGAATAGGTTTCCATATGTTAAAAGGAAGCCAGGGAAACCGTTTAAGACACTGAGGGGTGGGTGGGTCTAGCTTTCACAACATCTTTGATTGCATTCATGTGGGAGTGCGTCCAAACCTGTGCCTACCTGACCCCAATCTCATATACTGCCATGTGTAGGCAGGCAACAGTGTCTGGGAAGGTGATTTGAGACGTTCTGTACCAAACCCCTGTAAAATAAGAAAATCAGCCCACTTGCAATCCCGGTAACGGCTTTTAAATGTCTACAGTGAGGTGGCCTCAAATACACTATCACTCATTATGCCAACGCTGCACGCAGACATGCTGGAAGTGTGGGTAATAAGGGTGTGGGAGGGTACTTTGCCCTTAGATAATCCAGTATTCCTTTACAGGGGGGTTAGGCAACTGGGAGCCCAAACCAGCATCTGAATCCCCCAGTCTGCACCCAACAGAAGCCCTGATCCCAAAGACCTCCCCCCACACCCTTGTTAAAATGTGTTTATAGGAGAAGAGGTACTCAAGATTGGCAGATGCTTCACCCACAAAATACCACCGGGTGAAGCAGCCATCGTGCTCTGGCCCTCATACTGGTCCAGGGTGATGTATTGATACATCAGCCAAGCCTAGAGTGGACACTGCAAACTAGGAATGTGACCAGATTTGGTTAAATCCCAGTGGGCAGAGGGCTCAGTCCTGCTGGCTGCGGGGGTCTCCTTCACCAGTATGTTCCCTGCAGGGAATGTGCTGGCAAGCAACATCCCAACAGCCTGCAGTGGGGTCGGAGGGAGAGGGGGCAGACAAAGTGCCTCCTTTCTCCCTTGCCCCCTTTTGGTTAGGGTTTAAAACTTTAACAAAACATTAGGGCTTTCTCCCCCATCCCACAATTGGTTTGGGGACCAGATCCATTTCAGAATGGAGGCGTGTGTGCCCAGCCCTACTGCCAACTCCATTTTTGTGAGAGTGGTTCAGGAGTGAACAATTTGTTCTGGATGGAAGTCTGCACACAGTGAGTTGGAGGGAAGCAGCTGATGAGCTTATTTTAGTGGCCTGTGATTAATGTAATTTGAATGTCATTTTTTTAAAACACTGCAAAATGCATATTACAGCAAGAGAACACTTAACGTACTGCATTCCTCTGCGTGTGCTTTCCTTAAAAAGGACAGACTCAAGCCAGCTCTTGAGTAATGATGTATGAACTTAGAAAGGGTGAGAGCTGAAAAACAAGTTGGGTTCTCTTCTAAAAGCAACCTACACTGATTTGATTCTTAGGATGGGGAAAAATGAGGGAAGCGATCGAGTTTGCAAGTGAATTTGCAGCTGAAAGTCCCCCCTGCCCCCGCTCAAAACTGCTTATGTTGCCTCAAGAAGCAGTTTCCTTTTTAAATAGATTCATAGACTTCTAGAAAGAGGAGGCCTGAAATGAAAGTTGGATCCAGATGACCTGTTCATTATTGAGCATTCATCCTGATTTGTTTGCACAAGGTTTGCAGTCATGTTAGACGTTGGCTGTTTATGGAGCATTCATTCTGATTTGTTTGTGAAGAGGTTAAGCAAAGCAAATCTTATTCCAACTTTCCAGTGCTTCTTGCCACTTTCCTTATCATTAAAATCCAATCGTTGGAGTGGGGTGGGGACAGAGGTTTGTTGCATAGGAGCCCCAAGTCAACATTAATAGTGTAACCTGAATCCCACTCAAATATAGCAACAGTGTTGAAGCACGCTAGTTGAGGCTTTACAAAGGTTGCAGGTCCCAGGCTGTAAGGCAGAATTGTTGTCTTGTATGAAAAGCAAAAAACCCATGTATGCATGCAGAAATGCTGAAAGTCAGAGAGATAGCTCAACTTCCCCAACCTGCCCCACCAAAAAGGCTTGTTTTCTATGTGTGTGGAGTTTTACACAGATGAGACCATTCCAAACATTCACCAACCACTGACAACTATCAGTGTCAACCAAAACATCATCCTGGGCAGATGCCGGACAAATGTTCCAACTTTTAGACACAGGACCCAGTTAATGCTAGATGGTAGCACCAGCCACTCCCCTAAGGGACTATTCAGATGCAGCCCCAACATGCATGGAGGCCACATGCAACTATCATGATATTTTTTCTGTGCCACCATGGTTGTGCAAACAAAATGAGGCTGTGGAATCTTTGGGGTTGAAAATTACACCCCATTTAGTTTCCAGCAGCTGGGGAGAATTTGGGAGAAGGGGAAAACCCCATGAACCCTTGGCCCAATTTAAGATGATACAAAAGAAGGACTGGGGCCTTGAAACTGAAAAGGTCGAAGTGGATTCCTATAGCTCCTAAACTTGTTGCTAAGAGACACGCTTAATTGAAGGAGGGGTGGAGGAGAACAGGAAGAGAACACGTAAAAGGGAAGACTAAAATAGTAACTGTTACTTAAGGACCAAGAATGCAGTGATAACTTCTAAGGAAGAAGAAGAAAAATATTTCCCCCTTCAGCTCATTCTGTTCTATCCAGAATGTTTTGTCTGAATATTTTTCTGAAATGTTTGCTTGCAATGGGCATCAAGGGTTGCAGCTAAGGACATTCCATTCCTAACCTCCAGAAAGCTGAAGTCTTGCGAGTACGCATATTTTCCTGGGTCCTAGGCAAATGAAGTCCTGTATGCACAGAATCCTCTATGGAACTGTGTGTACCTCTTCTCTCTCCTCCCCCCCCCCAAACCACCCTTGTAGTTTTCCTGTTACCCTCCAGCGTGGTCAGAAGAAGATGGGGGAAAAACTTGTTATGCTCCAAGTGATCTTTTTGTGCCTTTCTGGAATTTGTATCCAGTTGGAGACATGGGTGTGGGACAATTTCTGCTTGGGAATGGTGAGGAAGTAGCTGGTTGTTATAATGGTGTGCTAAAATGGCCCCAGAATTTAATCTGAGCAAAGACTGCATAAAATCAACTTTTGTTTCCATTGTTAATTGTGTCAGTACTGTAAGGAGACAGCTGGATAGCTCCCTTGGTTAGAGTGTGGTGCTAATAATGCCAAGGTTGCAGGTTCGATCCCCGTAAGCAACAGCTGCCTATTCTCGCATTGCAGGGGGCTGGACTAGATGATCCTCAGTGTCATTTCCGACTCTATGAAATGGGGCAAGAATGGCACACCAATCTTGGGTATAACCTGGATAATGGCACCAAAAGGCAAGGATCATGTAATATATGGGCCACTATTGAAATATTGTATTTTCTTGTTGCAGATTGTGCAATTCCCTCTTCTTCTTGAATTGATTTGAAAGACAAAACTGCAAATCTCACAGTCCTTGGCAGAAAATGATAGCCAAAGACCACGGTGATTATGCTTTTCTCTGTCTCCTGATTCAATTCAGGAGGCATAGAAAACTTCTACATATACTCGGGTGGGAGGGCATAATTTCCAGCTAAGGACAGACCACACATCTGGTTATCCCTTCTCTTCCGCAAAATAACTATTACTTTTTGTTTGGAAAAAGGGGAAACCAGCAGGGGAGGGCTGGCTAGTGCCAGGAGCAGGAGACAAATGCAGTTTCAAGCTGGTCCCAATTTAAATGTGACACGTTTTTGGTTTGTTTGTTTTTAAGCTGGTGTTAGTATTTGGAATCCTTCAACCTTCAGAATTTGCCCCTAATTCATAGATACATAGAAGGATAAATATGCCCCCCAAGCATCATAAAGGAAAGATCAAACATGCATGTTGTGCTGTATACATTTAAAAGGTCAGGAAAGAATAGAGCAAGCTATTTAGAAGCAACCTTCCAGGGTTTACACGTACATGGGAACTGCCTGTCTACTAGGTGCAATGCAATTACAGGTCAGCATAACTGGTTTAATAGGCTGGCAGGACTCAATAACTTTTTATCATGTGACTAAAGTTGAGTATGTCAGACATTCTCCTCCTTCAAGACGTACATGAATTGGCAGATTTGACTGTGGGAGCAGGAGGAGGGGAATATGAAGAGATTGTTTTAAAAGGTGATGATGCAGCTTGCTCCTGAAATCAGGGGCCTCTGAGATATAATACTCATGCTACTTGCCATTTCATTTTATCCCACTCTTATCAAGCACGTATAGTCATACCTTGGTTCTCAAATGGAATCCATTCTGGAAGTTTGTTCAACTTCCGAAAACATTTGAAAACCCAAGGTGCGGCTTCCGATTGGCTGCAGGAGCTTCTCGCACTCAATCAAAAGCCACGGAAGCCACGACAGACATTCGGCTTTGAAAAAAAGTTCACATACTGGAACATTCACTTCCGAGTTTGCGGTGTTTGGGAGCCAAAATGTTCGAGTCACAAGGCATTTGGAAATCAATTTATGACTGTACTTAAATACTCAACAATCTCAGAGGTATGCAAACCAAGAGGCTTAAGCCACTGCCAAATGTCATCCCAGTTTAAGGGTGGATACTTTCTAACACACCTCAGATGAAAATTTATTCACTTAATTTTTGTGGGAGATAAGCCCCTCATTGTTGAAATGGCACAATCAAATTATTTCCCTGAGGTCTGGAAATCGGTACGCTGTCTTAAGGAATTTATGGAGGTGTATACTCAGAAAGTACATTTTTAAAACACTGGATGCAGCAAATCTCCATTTGTTTTGCTATTTATATTTATTTTCATGAATTTCCTCTAATCCAAGTAACTCAGGTTGGTATAGTTTCTCCTCAAAATAACCCTACGAAGCTGGTTAACAAAGAGAGAGTGACTAGCCTAAGGCTACCAAGTGAGCTTTGAGCCGAGGTCTCCCCAGTCCAAATCCAAATAATACAAGCTTGAAAATTCAAAATGCAGTGTATAATAACAAAGATCTGACCAGCAAAGTGAGAAAGCTGACAGTTCAACAACCAAACAAAAGTATCTAGGCCATATCTGCACAGCAAAGTTCTACTGATTTTATACATGAAGTCCTTTTTTTAACATGGCTTTCTCCACAAGGATCCTTAGCTGGATAATGCTGAGAACAGCCTCTGGTCAGAGGGAGGAGATTCCCCCCTCCCCCCAAACTACAGATCACAAAGCTCCTTAGGGAGAGAAAATGACTTTTTAAGAAATTTAACTGTATTGTGCAAATACGCTCATCATGTTTCCATGGGAAAAGCTGCTTCAACCAACCAACCAACCAATTGCTAACTAAAAATCCTAGGAAAGTGTTATAAAGTTATAAACACCAAGGATGAATTGAGTTCTCCTCCAGCAGCTCTGCATACCCTCAAGTCCCCAGGCCATGAAAACGGTGACAAAAAATAAGGAAAACGCCAACCATTTACTTACATCTGGATAATAGTCTGTGGTGGGTACTAGGCGCTCAATCAGGGCCTCTAGTGATCCAGAGATGAGACTCCCATCTTGATAAACAGGATCTCCATTCCTCTCTCCTGTATCTGGCTGCACCTGCCCACTACATCCGGAACCAAGCATGCTGGAAAATATTGGTGTCTGGGGCATAGTTTCCTGCAAAAGTGGAGGAGAAAATGGAAGCGATGTGAGCCATATACAGCGGCTTTTTCATATATCTCATTGGTGCTTTCCCATGTTTTGAATAAATATTAGCCTGATCCTGTGCAACATTAGGCATGCTTAAGTCCACTACAATTATTCGGCTTAGACCTTTGGCCAACTCTTCATAGGGTCAGACTGCTTTTTTGTACTGCACATAACATAGCATGAACTTTGGAAGAGGAATTTGCAGTCCCAACATGCCCAAGTGTGTACGAAGCCTTTTGTCTGGCTTTGTTGTTAAATTAAATACGCATTGATAGGTCTACATTGTGCACTGGCTAGCAGGATGACATTTGTGTCTCACAATAAGAGTGTTTGAAGACAACCTCGAGGACACATTCTTACAAAGGAGTAAACCAAACAATCAGTCTTAAAAATTGTTCATAAGGATTCTTATGAAAACAAGTAACTATTAAAAGAGAAGCTTAAGATTCACAATTAAAACATTCCAATGAAAAACCCACAAACTGAACACATGGTGGAAGTGAGTTGCCTTACAGCAGGAGTTGGGGACCTGTACCCTTCCAAGGGTTGTTCAACTTAGTCCTCAATAGCCTCAGCCCATGTGATCAGTGGTCATGGTTGGTGGGCTCTTCGTCCAGCAAATCTGGAAGCTCCTCACTCCTGGGTTTAAGCTTTGTAAGTAAAGACTTCAAACAGTGTGCCTCAGTTGGGGGGAGAATTCTCAAGAGAAATGACACTGCTCTTCCAAGGCCATCAATGTTTAAGCATCCCAAGGACAGGGCATGTGTAGTGAAGTCTCTTCACCGGATCTTGACAGGGCAAGAAATATCCACATGACATGAGGAGCTTCCCAAGGTGGAACAAAGCAATTCTGCCTGACCCGTTTAGATGGCTACTTAGCAGAAAACCAATTCACGCGTGGCTGTTCTCCTTGATCTGGTTTAGATCTTGACAGCAGTTCATCTCATTTGCCCTGCCCTCTCATACACAAACACTTCTAGAAGTGTCTGAAGATGTGTCTGCTGACACAACATCTGCCAAAGAGCAGGTAATCTGGGGAGGCAGTTGGCTTCTGGAACACTGAAGAATGTGTTGCTGGGGTGATGCTTTCAGAGGTGTGTGGGCTATAGGGACAGTTGGGAAACCGAGCAGTTGGTTAAACCGAGTCTCTGAGTCTGGCAGCTTTCTCTAAGCATGGTCAGAGGGAGGTGGCAGGAACCAGGTCTTATCCTGGGACAGAAATACATGGGGCCAGACTGTCTGCTTGTCTTAACAACATACTGGTGAGTGCAAACACAACCTTACAGTGTCTTGTGTTTCTGTCTTGCTTCAGGGAAAAATAGTATACCTGCTATCCTGGGTTATTGGCAGAGATCAGAGCTCCCCCCACCCAGCTCTTCTAGCTATCAGACTGAAGTATGCGATAGTCAACAACTACAAATATGTGTGGCTGCAAAGCAAATTTACATGGGAGGCGAAAACAAGCAAGTTGCCATGGTGTGCTTAGATCATGAAACGTGAATGTCAGAGTGATTATGCATCAGCCCTCCATATGCTTTCTCGGTATCTCGTGTTTACTAGCCTGAATTTTCAAGGTTGCTAAGCTATATCAGGAGTAGCTGCTAAGAGAAATCCTCAATAGTGGCTCAGGTGACATTGCTCTGCTTCCTTCGTGCCATGGATATTGAAATGGCTTTGTAAACATTTCATGGCTGGTATGTATGGTATCATGTCCATGAGACTGTATTATTGCCATGAGCAAGAGATCTAGTAGAAAATTAGTTTCCTGAAATATGTGACTACTCAATGCCTATAGCCAAAGTTATTATTGCTAGTTAATATGCAATTCTTCACCTTTGCATTTCCTGGTCATGAGCAATTTTGCCATCTCAGTTTTCTTTTCTTTGCAGTCTCTCTCCTCACCCCCACCCCACCCCAGCCTTTGCTTTCCCTCCATTCTCTGGACCCTACTTTCTTTGATGGATTGGCACTGCTTTCTCAGGACCTTTCCTTTCCAAACCCCCCGTTTCTTCCATATCACCTTTCCTGCTGCCTGCCATGCTTGTTTCTGGGCTCTGAGCTGCTGAGCCAATGGCAGTCAGAGACATTTCTGCTTTCTGTGACATTAGAGCAACTAAGCCAGTCACTGCCAGGCACATCATAAACCACAAAGTCCCCCTTAATCGCACTAAAATGTAGATATCCTGCAATATTTGAGGATTCATTAACTAAGTTATAACACATCACTGTTAAGTACTGCTAGAGCTCCTGTATGCCATCACTCAGAATTCTACCATGCATATGTAATGTCTATATGGCACATGAAAAATTCCACCAGCTATGGAGCTTCAGCAAACTTTGTAATGGGCATGTGTGACTCCTTACTGCCCTTTGATGCATATGCAAGCAAACAGTTCATGAACCTCCCACTATCTGATGAAAATTCATGGATGTTCATTGCAAGGTCCAAGGTGGTGAGTCAACCTCACTTCATCATTAATACTAACACTAAAATAATGGTTGCTTTCTACTGTTCACCCTCTTCCACTCCCTGCATTCCTGGCAGCTCAACACAGTATGAAGGACATGCAGCTGCCTGGCTTATCCAAATCTAGGGGGCTACTGTGAAACCCAAAACAAACCCTGAATGGTGTAACACAAATGCCTCACACCTCTTAGGACAATAGGGGCTAGAACAAGGGTATTGCAACTCTCATAACTGCTCCCATTTCAGGTCCTTCCCTTCACACAATTTACTTATATAAAAAAGAGGGGGACGGAACTACTTTTGGGACAACCTTGAGGAGGCAATACCACAACATGATGTGAGCTGGGGGAGCAACATTAAATTTCATATGGGACATTAATTCAGTGTGAGCCAGCTCTGCTATATAAAGCATCAGCCAAACATTATGTTCCCTTTTAAGGAAGCTTTCCCCCTCCCCCCCCCCAAAAAGCAATATTTAGCAAGCCAGTTGGGGACTTGTCTAAGTTAATTCCAACATCACCCTGACACCAAGAAAGAAGAAAACTCCTGCCAGCTCATATGCTAGGACAGAATCCTGCACAGCTGTTTACGACTTAGAAGGCGGAATGTCCCTAATAGTAAACAGCAGCATATCCCTCCCACAGTTCAGGCCAGTGTTTGTCATTTAAATGTTTGAAGTGACTCATGTGAATGGGGACGAGAGACAAAATGTACAGCATCTAATTGACATATAATTGAGAAATGAGACACGGCAATTCTATGCACAAGTGCTTTCTTGGTAATGTTCTGTGGTATTTCACAAATTTAGTCACAAGGCATCCTTGTAGGCTCACATGACAGCTTGACAAATGGGATGTTTCTTTGGGAAGGAGGGAGGGACGTGGACGGCAGCTTGACTCTGTTTATTATGCGAGTTGCCTGTGAGTTTACTCCTTCCTTTTAAGGGATATGGCAGTGGTTTTTAATGAGCTACTCATGTACAGTGTGCACTGTCAGGCTATTTCATCTAGATGCATGCCCAAACTGCAGATTATGGAATAGGAGGGAACATGCTTCTTTCATAGTATTAAAACGCAGGGTCAGGCAATGAAATTGATTCATTGGCAGGGTTAACACAGGCAAAAGGAGGTATTCCTTCACAAAGTGAATAATTAACATAAGATTCAAAGCAACAAGATGCAGGGATCTGCTTAGACCAGTGGGGCCTGCAACAAAATGTTGTCATGTAATGGTAAAGGGGCCCCTGACCATTAGGTCCAGTCGTGGCCGACTCTGGGGTTGTAACGCTCATCTCGCTTTATTGGCCGAGGGAGTTGGCGTTCAGCTTCCGGGTCATGTGGCCAGCATGACTAAGCCGCTTCTGGTGAACCAGAACGGTGCACGGAAATGCCGTCTACCTTCCCGCCAGAGTGATATCTATTTATCTACTTGCACTTTGATGTGCTTTTGAACTGCTAGGTTGGCAGGAGCAGGGACTGAGCAATGGGAGCTCACCCCGTTGTGGGGTTTCGAACCCCCGACCTTCTGTTCGGCAAGTCTTAGGCTCTGTGGTTTAACCCACAGCGCCATGTTGTCATGTAGTGCACTTCTTTTCAAGGTTAGAGCCTGCCAGCCAAGCCCTCTTTCAGGAACACCATTCCATACTCCTCCCAGTTGCCATTCCACCAATGGACATTCAGCATCCTGAGGCCACCGACTATGGACAGTACTAACTAGATGGTTTTGGTAGTGATGGGATTTTCCTTTTAAGATTTTCCCCTAGGGATTTTTTTTTGTACTTTTGGAAACCTTGGGTTTGCTTCCAAGCCTGCTGCTCCCTCCCTCTTGTTCATCAGTGGCTCCATTTAGGATACAATCCTGATAATAATAAAAATGTTATTCTTTATACACCAGCCACCCTGGACAGCTTCCAACACATAAAAAATAATAATAAAATGTCAAACTTCCCAATACAGAGCTGCCTTCAGATGTCTTATAAAAGTTGTGTAGTTCTTATCTCTTATCAGTTGAGGAAGACAGGTGTATCAACAGCTCTCAGCTGTGATAGTTGAAAGTTACCATGTTAAGAGGCAGTAGACCTCTGAACACCAGATGTGGAGGGCAGACTACATGTAAGCGCTGTTGCCTTCATGCCCTTTCTCATCATCTGGCCAGCTGTTGATGTAAACAAAATGCTGGACAAAATGAACCTTTGGCCTGATCCAGAAGGACCACTCTTGTGTTCTTAGGCACCTAGATTTGAATATGAAGACTAGAATCCTTGGCCATGAATGAAGAGATTCCAAATCCATGAAATGACATGTTAGCACATCTATACTAAACAACCCCCTCCTCACATGATAAATAAACTTGGGTAGAGGCTTGCACCTGCTAGCAACTTTGCTGGTATTGGTGCACACATTACCCATGCTCCCTGGCACCCACATGTTCAGAATGAGTGTAAAAGCAGAATGTGTGCAAACTGCTGTACATGTGTACAGCTTGGTTTGTGGGGCAATCAGCGTTCCCAATTCTGTGAAGGAGCCCCATGTGTATTTGGCTCTGGGCAAGGAGGCCACTTTCACACTCACCCTGAACATGCAGAGTTTAAGAAGCAATGATAGCAAGCATTCTGCTCCTGTTCCTCACCCACCACCCCCAGAATGTACAGATAGAGGGAACATATGCACACCTGGGGGGGGGGGGGAGGTCAATGCAAACAAATGGTGACTGTACATTGCATTTCAGCTAAACCTACCCAGGATCCATTTCTTTACACCCTTAGATATTCTGTGGCAACAAAACCTACTTCCATTTCCCCCACTGGAAAAACCAGGAAGAAGTCTTAAGGGGAGGGAAAGAATGAAATTGGGGTTTTTCCCTGATTCTTTTCTTGCCTTTTTGACAGCGCCTTCACGTCTCTAGAAAGGACTGGCTTATCTCAAATCAGTTGCTTACCTGTGGATTTCCTTTAAAATACCCCATTTTCTTTTCACAATGACCTTCTGAGGTTGGCATAACAGGGACTTACTGAAGGCTACCCCAAAAACATGATTGAATAGATGTTTGAACCTGGATTTTCCCAGCCCAGGGAAATGCCACCCCCCTGTACCACACTGACTACCAAGACAATGGATTCAATGGTTTTGAGACTTGTAGTTGCATGACATGTTTCCCTTATGTGGTATATTGTGGTATATAGAATAATACAAGCAATAAGCAATATCTCCGTGCCCCAAGGAACACAAAAATCTAAAATAACATAACATTCTGCCATGTGTTCCCTCTCTTATCATTGATCGTGGTGTCAGAAAAATGAAACGGGTGATGACATCACATTGTGCATTGTAGAATGCTATAGGTTGCCATGAGGAGTACAAAATATACACAAAGTAGTGCGTCTAGCAACATCTAGTTCCACTCCAAGAAAAGAGAGCAATAACCAAACAAGTTAAAAGCTAACAGAGAGAGAGAGAAGAAAGGAGGGGAGGGGAGAAAGAGAGGGAAATAATATATTTGCTTTGGCATGTTAAGAATGCGGAGCTGGGATGTTTAAGATCTTTATGTTTGCCCATGCCGAGGCTAAAAGTCACCTACTCTTGTTATTTCTGTCAGTAAACACTGGAATAGAGCTCAAAGAATTCCTTATTTCTAGATAAAACAATGTAAAACGCATACTGTACTTTCGCCAGCAGTCTCTGGAGCACAAGTGCTCTGAAGCTGGCCCAATTATATTTATACAACAGCAGCCAAACGCGAAACCAAACCGCAATGTGCATTTTGGATCTGTAAGCAAAAATGCACTTTGACAGGATCCCATAAAGAGAAAAAGAGACACCCCTCCAGCTCTTTTAACGTGGGAGCCGTTCTTTTCCCCACAACACAGCAAAGCCATTTAACAATATCCACATACGCACTACTTTTAAACCTTGGCTGTCGTGCATGCGACACGACTCCAGTTTAGCAGAGAAGCCAAAGCTTCACCTGGGGGGACTGAGTCCCGAATGTCGTTTACTGCTCTTTCGGGAGGAGGGGGGAAGAAGTATTAGAACAACAAAACAAAACATTCCCAGGAAATTCCGTAAAAGAGAAATAAAGGAAGAATGGGGAATTGTTTTTCCTTACCCTCATTGTTTTCTGTAGTATGTACATAAGCTTGTAGTGTTATGTTGATCCCGGTGGCTTTCTAAAAGAGGTAACCCTTAGCCGAGCATCGCAGTTCGAGCCTGAGACGAGAAAACGAGAAAGCTCTCTGGCTTCAGCTGCCCTTCCCGCCAGCTAAGATCTCAAAAACAGCTCCAGTTCATCTGAGCAAAAGCAGCAAGCCTGCAAGCTTCCCAGACGAGCTCTGACGTCAGCAGCTGGCTTGGCTTGCCGTTGGCTGAGAGGAAGCTTGTCTGATTCAAAAGGAGCGGAGTTTACTACTACAGCTGCCTTTTGTGCGCTGAGAGTGCCAGCTTTGAAAGGAAAAGCCCACCCTCTGCTTCCCTTTATGAAAAGCTTTCCAACAGGTTGGGTCGCATGGTAATACTATTCCCCATTCACCCTTCAGCTCTGCTTTCTCGGAGAGCGAAAGGGTGGGGAAGCAAAGATGAGGAACTTACTGAATGGATTGGAGTTTTTATTTTGAAAAAATAAAACACCCAAGATCGTGTGTGGAGCAGTCAGGGTATTTCTAGCCAGTTTCACAGAACCGACTCTGTTTCTCTAAATAGTTCCTCAACGGCTTTTTGAGTTATTTCTTGTCAGAAGGGGAATTCTGACAGATAGTAACGGTAAGCACTGACAAACAGACCCTTTGCATGAGTGCCAAATCGTGGATTGTGTACTTGTGATTTGGATGACTATTATTATTATTATTCATTTATGTAGCATTATCAGGGCACATGGCTCCTTACAAAGTTTTACAAGCAACAAATAGTATGATCATCCAGCAATCCAAACAGATTGAATTAACAGATACACAGCACACTCTACATTGACATCAACTTCACATTACTTCAATATGACGCTAGCAGCTGTGGAAAAATTCCCCAGATCCGAATAATTAAAACAGTGTTCTCATCCCCAGCTAAAACCTAACAAACTTTTGCTTACATTCATCCTGTTTCCTTTGCCTCCCTTCCTTCCCTTTGTTGTCTTCCGCATTGTGTATATTTAGAATGTGAGCTTCTTGGGGTGGAGACTCACCCTTCCCCACTTGCTAACATGCTGCTACTCCTACTCTTATTACAATGGTCGTAATTAGTAAATAATACTAAAATAATAATAAAATGATTACTGTATATCATGTTAGTGTGCTTACAATAGCCCTTTATTGTCCGACACGTTTTGCCCAGCTAATAGGGTTAACTGCTGTCCTGTCCTGGAATAATTTATGGGTTAAAGGGCAGGTACTGTATCCCTCTGATTTTTTTCCACAAGTAGCCATGCCTTTTGGTCTTCATTTGTTACCTCTTTTTCCAGTATTTAGACATATCAAATATAGAAGAGGCTTATTTTAAAAACCGAATGAATGTTCTAGCTCATTTAGGTTTCATTATTTGTGTTCGAGTGTAGGAAATGCAAAAGACAATTTAAAAGCTGATTGCAAAAACAGTTCTTAGATGCACCACTCCCTGCCCCCATGACCCCCATGACCCTCCCCCCCCGGCCCTTCATTGCTGTGTTGAAATATGCACAAGATTACTCACATGGTTAATTGTTAAATGCAACACAGTCACATCTGACTTCAAAAGAGGAATTTTCCTCAAAATGAAGTTGAAAGAGAAAGTTAAGAAGGGTCAGATGTCTCCAGAATGCTTCAGGGTTATTGAAAACTACAATATTAGAAGTTCAGTTAGAAGGGTTACCACCGATCAAGAAAGGTACCATCAGGACCAAGGGGATGTGGTTTGCAAGCAGAGTGAAGGAAGTGTTAGAAGCAAAAAAGGCTACCTTCAGAAAGTCTTCTCCAAATGAGGAAACAAACTTTGGCAAAAGAAGTGCAAGTAGACAGTATGAGATGGGGGGAACGAAATGTGAGGAGCACATAGTTATGAACAAGCAAACATAAAGACCAACAAAAAAAATCACTGTATACATTAGTAGCAGGAAATAAGCTAGGGAGGTGCTTTAGCCTTTAGACGACAAGTAGGTAAAAGGTATATTGAAGGAAGAAAAGAAGATTGCAGAGAAACTGGGTGAATACTTTTACAATGGACAATATAGTTCAGATCCCTGTGCCTGAACTAACTTTCAGAGGAAGGAGAGTCTGAAGAATTGTGGTGATAAGAGAAAGTGCTCTAGGCCTTCCTGGCAAAATAAAAACGGAAAATCACCAGGCATTTGCCCAAGTGTTCTTAAGTAACTCAAATGTGAAATTGCTGATACTCTTAACAAAAAGATTTAATGTGTCTCTAAGATCAGCCTCTATACAGGAAAGTGGCCATCGGGCTGCCAGTTTTTAAAAAGCGATCTGGGGGAATCCAAGAAATAACAGCCAGTTAGTTTCATGTGTCTTCCAGGAAAGCAGGTGGAAAGCTTATGAAGAACAAGTCTTGCTGAAGCAGAACCAGCATGGCTTTTGCAAGTGTAAGCCCTGTCTCACTAACCTCTTAGGGTGCTTTGAGAGTATCAACAAGCATATAGATAGAGGTGATCCAGTTGATATCAACAACAACAACAACAATCTTTATTACAGTCCAGAGACCCAACTAAGCAATACAGCCTTGTACTTGGACTTTCAAAAAGCTTTTGACGAAGTACCTCACTGAAGAATTTTGGAGAAATTCCAATAATTTATTTATCTACTTGTTCTGGAGGGTCAATAAGAATGAATTAAGTATGCATTTCTGGCAACCCCCCCCTTAAGTATTATGATTGTACTATTTATATTGCATTATGAAAGAAGAGAAAAGAATACGGTATTACCTAAATTGCTTGAGACCCATATACCTTCTTCCATAAGTTCCTCTTCACATGCTCCATTCATCACCCAAGGAATCACCTGAATCCTAGGGGGCAGCAAAATGGAGCAGAGTCCTTTTTGTGGCGTGCACCTTGTGAAAAGTCCTCTTGGCTTAGATTTGCCAAGTCCGAACAGTTTGTGGGCCAAAGCCTGGTTTAGGATGGAAAACCTCCATCCTCTCATTCCTATTAATATTTTAAGACTGTTTTCCTTTATAGCTTCACTCAGTTTGGGGAGCTTTATGAATGGATGTTTTTTGTTGATTTTTTGTTTTTTAAAAATTAAGGTTTTTATTATGTTTTTTGTGGTTTATTTGTCAATTTGGTATGTGTGTATATTTTATTGTTATTGGCAGCTTTGAATTTCTTTTTGCGGGGGGCGGATATAAATTTGTGAAATAGACACTGATCATTTAGCTATACAGTGGTACCTTGGGTTACATATGCTTCAGGTTACATATGCTTCAAGTTCCAGACCCCGCTAACCCAGAAATAGTACCTTGGGTTAAGAACTTTGCTTCAGGATGAGAACAGAAATCGTGCAACAGCGGCGCAGCGGCAGCAGCAGGCCCCATTAGCTAAAGTGGTGCTTCAGGTTAAGAACAGTTTCAGGTTAAGAACGGACCTCCGGAACAAATTAAGTACCGGTACTTAACCCGAGGTACCACTGTATTTGGTTTAAAGACAAGTATGACTAAGATTTTTTTTCATTTTTATTTTTTTTTAGTCGTAATTCCCATTGCTAAAACTGGGCTACTCTGGACATCACTCCAATTTTGTAACCTGGTTGTAGCAACCCATCACTTCCCACCTTGCTTGTAAGAATGTATATATTTCAATGTATTTAGAAACACTTACATTTTGGCCTCCACTGCTCTACACTTAGTGCCTGCCTTGTGCCTCTTGAAAGCAGCTGTGTATAATAACAATGGCGAACATGCCTAATAAGAATGACTAACCTGCTGCTTGGGCCCTTTTCTAAACAAACCTTGGAAAGAACTAATTTCTACGAGCTTTTCATCTTGAATGTTGATGGGTGGTTATGGACAAGGTTGTGTGTTGCTCTTTCCACACTCTGTTACAAAGGTCATGGCAGTTCATCTCCCTCCCAAGAACCTCTGTCAACATTTGAGGCTTTCCTTGCATGGTGATAAGAACGTTACTATCAAGGTAGTTGAGGGAACAATGAGCTTTTCCCTCACAAGCACATTTCCAGTATCTTATCCCTGGTGTTTTCTGTGTGTGGCTAGAAGTAGTCAAAGTGTTACCTTCCAGATGTTGTTGACTTATAACTCCCATCAGTCAGCACAGCCAAAGTCAGGGGTGACGGGCAGAGGTGTATCTAGGGTCCCTTATGCAGTTGGCAGGGATCTGTATTGCTCCCCCCACCCCAAAAATCAATATACCATAGTAGCCACATGAGAAATCACTACGTTTTATGTGACCCAAGTAGTCAAAGTGTCTGGAGTGAGGGTGAGGTGAGGAGGAAGGGCAAGAAAGACAGGAAGAATCTCCTGCGTTTGAACTTACTGCAACAGCAGTGGCATGTTGCTAAACACATGTACATCATAGATGCCATTGTCTCCAGTGGTCTGCCTTCATACCGCCTCACCATTTCTCCTACTGCTCAGTTTCCAGCTCTGGTCTAAACTCATGACCTGACACAGATAACTGGAGGCAGATTTCTGGGGTGGTTTTTGTGCTCCCTCAGGGCCTGTGCCCCTGGAGAGTGCCGGCTTCTCCAACACCTACGTACACCTCTCTGGTGATGGGAATTGTCGTCCAACAACTTTAGTGCATTTAGTATGTGTGTCTTGTCTGCAAGAAGAAGTACAGTCTGACTTGGGCTTAGATTGTGGATTGATAAAATATTTGACCCAAACCTCTGTAAAGTGTAATGGAAACAAATAACCAAGCATAGTTTGGGTGCAAGGTTGGTAAAGCTCCCCTTAGATACCTAGATTTTACATGGCTTTACTTAGACGTGTCTGGAAATGTGTAAAGGAAGCACACAATAAAAGCTATAGTCGTCAGTTGACCGTAAACCAGTTTGCCCCCCAGCCAAGATGGGGTACATTTCAAAGTTGAGTGAAATTACAGGAAAGAACATGACTTCAGTTTGGTTTGAGAGGAGTATTACAAATCTCTCCTTTTGCTGCTTGCCTTGAACTGCCAAAGCAGGGAGGTTTTTATGCACCTGGCTGGCTGGTAGGCTTGCCAAACAACCAGCAGGAAACTGGCCTGGCCAGATGTTATCTGTGTTGTTTTTACTCTCAGGCCAGTTGGTTTGTAGCTGTGCACCTTGGGGTTTTCCAAGGTTTGGCTGCTGTTCTCCTTTGCAAGCCATTCTCTGTTTTGTCTTGGTAAAATGCAAATAATATTTCAGTTAGAGGTTAGACGGTGATGTTTATACTATGGTAAAGGCTGTCATTCAGGTTGCATTCTTCCAACTGCTGAGAATATTTTACAGTTCCTATTTCCTTTATCTACTCCAAACCCTTCCAGAAATGACAGTTTTGTCATTTTTATGGTGTGAAACTGAAACTGATTCATTCAAAGTCGCTAACAACAGAGTTTATCACAGCTGGCCAAAAAGTGTGACCCTATCCATGTTTATCCACAAAGCTAAAATCACATATAGTCAAAACACAGAGGGTTCAATGGTGGGTGGGATTACCAAAGCCTTTTTTCCTGGATGCCCACCCCCTTTTAATTCTCTCCCTGCCCCAGCCAGGACATAAAGATGAACATGCACAAGTTAAAGGCATGTAAATTGTGGACATACTGTATTAAAAAATAAGTCTCGTGATGTTGAATGTGTCTTAAGCACAATCCTATATGCACTTACTTAGAAGTAAGACCCACTGAATGATGTGGTACTTATTTCTGAGTAAACAGGCATAAGAATTACAGCTCAGACACAAGACCAATGCACTCCATTTGCACTGCACTATGTGTTATGTACACATAGCTCTATAAATAGCACTCAGTTTGACACATAAAATTTTTGGGAAGAGAAACTGTTCAAAAGTATTTTATCCTACTCAACAAGTCTGAGCGGGGCTTCCTTCTTTCTTTAGACTAAGCACTTTTACATAAAATTGTGAAGGCGGGGGTCAAAGGGAAGCGGGATAATTTAAAGAGTCAAAAACAAACGAAGAACTGGATTACAGTGCGCTGCAGCCGATTTACTTAAAGACACTTGGATAAATTGCATACCCGATTCCTACAGGACAGCAACAAGTAATTACAAAGGCACCAATTTACATTCTTCTGAATCATGTTAATTACAAGGGAAGTAGTTTTGACATATGCCATTTACATCCTCTTAGTAAGTTCTTTCAGTAATGTTTAGGTTCATTACATGTACATTGCTCTTTAAGAAGAGTTCGCAGAACATCATGCATGCTACAACCATTTGAAGAATTCACATTTTTTTGGATTCCTATATGAAACGACCTGATGCACACATCTCAGACCAATGCGTGCACTGGAACTGAAGTTATCCACCATATTTCACATTTCTCCAAGTGTAATGACATTGTTCTGGAAAGTATCGAAATATGGATTTTGAGAGCAATTGCCCATTTTAATGCATATTCTTGGAGAAAAATACACCACATGCCAACCCTTGACCCCACTCCTGATTTTGAGAAGGGTTTGGTTTTTTAAAAAAATGCAGATTAATAGGGAAATTGAAATAAATTATGGGTGAAAGCTTGTGATGTGGTCTAGAAACATAGAGATTCTTCCTTCCCTAATACATGTGCAATGAAATGCTGTTCTGAAAAAGAAGTTTGGCGCAGAAGGAGTGAGGAAATGGGGAGGGAATAATGAGGGCGGGCGACGGAAAAGACATGATCTTTCTCACTCTGTAAATAGCAAATAATGAGACTTCTAGCTTAATAGTGATTTCAGTCACTCATGTATAGTAGCAAAAAGGCTGGGGAGCATCTAAGGAGAAAACAGTCTTCTTATCATAGAGGATCTTTCACCTCAGATTTGTGCAGGAGGAACACTTGGAAACATTGCTGAAAGTGCCTTATTGGAATGCAGTGATGTGGTAAACCAGTGGAGGGGATGACATGCTAGGTTGCCTTTCTTTCTTATGTAACAGCACAACCTGTACACAAAGGGAAGTATTCTTGGAATGTTCATACTCAGCATGCTTTATGAGCTTAGTATTACCTCGGGCCTCCCAGTTAGAAGGTGTGGTACAGAGGCGTGAAGCAGAAACCCTTAGTTAATTTCAACATATGAGATACTCCATTGAAAACCAGATTGGCCACAACTGTGGTGCAGGCAACTTCTGCAACAAGTGCTTAAAAGCGGTTTACTGAATCTTCAGTCAGGCTACAGCCAATACCTTCCGAGGCATCTTTGGATCTAGTTGCAATAGTTTTCAAGCTTCCCTCCTTGCAGAGAGCCTTTCACATTGGTTTCGTTTGTCATGAAAACCCAAAACCCTGCAGAACATTGTGGGCTGCGTTCTAATGTCACCCTCAGTTTATGTGGGGCATTGAAAGAGTCTTGTTTATGAAACTGGATTCTACAATGTGCAAATTGAGAGACTACTCTGGAATTGCAAAGGAAGGCTAATAGGAGCATGCCATCTCACTTTTAGGGAAGCTTGCTTGCCATTACTCATGAGGAACCCCTGAAAAGTGCCTGAAGATCCAAGGGTTTCTACAACAAAATTTGAAAATCATTGGAGCCGTATAAAATAGGGGCCCAGCATCAATAAATTTACTAAAATATATTTAATGTGGAAACTGAGATTTTTCTCATGATGTTACATATTTTGCTGTAAACTAAGCTGGAAATAATAATAATAACAACAATAATTTCTAGTTTGTTTTATTGTACAGTTTGAAATCAGGCCCACAGCCAGAGATTTTGTAATAGGGATAGCGTAGTGCTAATTGTTGAGAGTCTTCCTGGAAAGAGTGAGATTGGAGTGGGGATTGTGTTTTTTTAATAAGAAATAACAAAGCCCAAATACATGTAGTCCAGTTTAAGTCAATAAAATACAACTTTGAATCCTCCTAAGGATAGATCATTATTCCCCAGTGCTTTTGCAATAACTAACCAGAATGCTAGAAGCAAGGAGCAAATTTACTTCATTGTTCCTGAGAGAAAAATAATTTTGTTGATGTTTTAATCTGGGTAGAGAATGCTCTTTAATATTGTGGTGTTCATATAATCACTTAAGAGTGCAATCCTTTGTAGCCATAGGGCAGATTGGATCTTCACCTTGGATGTTGAAGACCAAACTTCAGTGTTGGAGCCTAGTTCTTCAAAACCACCAGCATCCCACTGAAGTTATGGCCCAACTGACATCACGCTTCTGGCATCAGTAGGGCCAGAAAAGGGACATTCTAGGGACATTCTGGATCCAACAACTGGAGAAAGGTTTAGACACCTCTGAGCATCTCTAAACCTCTCCCCCGCCCCTTTCCCCTCCTGCTGGAAATAACAGGATGGAAACAGACAATCCTGACTCTCACCCAAAATTAATACTTGAAGGCCCAGAAACAACTGAGGTATGCAGACTGTTCTTCCATCCTCACTTCCACTCTGCTGGCTTGAGTCCAGAAGGGGTTTGCATTAGGTGGTAGAACTGCCTTCAGATTTACGCCTCCCCTCTGACACGTTGGTATTGCACCCTCAAAAAATTGATTATAAATTTTGAGTAAGGCAACTGAAACACCATGCTACAAACTATCCTCTCAACTGTAAATCGTATGCTTGCTATTTTACTGATGATACTAAATGCTTCCTTTCTGTAGAAACCTCAGAGTTGTTTACATGGGATATATGTCATCTTCCATCTAGGCATTGGCCAGGGTGCATACTCATTGAGTGCTTCCACATACGTAGTGTTGTATGTACAACATAGTGTTGTACTGCTACACTTCAAACACTGTGCACTGGTTTATTGTGAGATCCACAGCTCTTATTTGATACTGCACCACATCAAACAAGCATACTATATGGGGAGGTGATGCAGAAGTTTTGGAATTTGCAAAACGGGGTGGTTGTTCAGTTTGCCTGTTATCTCTACGCAGCGAAGTAACAAAGCCATTTAATGCAGCAAACACATCTTTTAAAAATCCATTTTTTTATGCATTCATACGGAGCACGTGGCAATTCACGAGAATGTTTTTATGCGAGTGAATTTTATTGAGTCTATTACGAGTTTAAATGCTGCAAGCTCTGTGCTGGTTTGTGACCTTGTCATGTGCAAGCGCAATGGTAAACAAGCTTATTCAAAACTGGGCTGGATTAAGTTTAGGGTATCAGTTCTTAGTGTTCTTGTTTATCACTACTGGGTTGCTTTGGCAGGGCAGGGCTCTTTCGAGTTGGCAAACAAAGCCTGACACAAACAAGAGAGGCAGGCAGGGTGAGGTGGCAGCATGGAACGTGCAGGAAATGCCCTCCAGGAGCAATTAGCAGCAGGTAGCTAAGTATGCAGCCTCAGAGGGCACCTAGGGGAGATACCTCTGTATATTATAAAGTTTCATGACATTATTGGTATTTGAGTCTGAATTATGCATAATGATAATGCAGTCCTATGTATATTTAACAGGGAGGGGGAAACTCCCACTGAATTTGAGCTTCCTCCTAAGTAAAAAATACATTTAATTGGCCGGTGCAAAACAAACAGTGCGAATAAAGGACGTGTCTTTTAGCAATAGGAATTAAGGGCACATCCGCTTGACAAATGGAAAGATGGTTTTCAAAGCTGCCATGAAACTCAAGCAGGGAATCCTGGGAACTGTAGTTCTGTGAAACAGCTCAGGGTTACTCCTAATTACCAATAATAACTAGTTCCAAGTTAGTTTACATTTTCAGTGCAAAGGATGCTTTTATTTTAAAGGAAAAGCCTTCATTTTAAAAATTTAACCTCTCAGTTCCTTTTAAAAAAATTAATAAATTTCCCCTTCTGTTACGTTAAATGTTCTGTTTTTAATTTAGTAAAAGGCACATTATATGTAGATTTTTTAAAAAAATCCTTTTTTTTAGAAAAGAATTCATTGTGGAACTTTAAGCTTTAGTATAATAAGATGCAGTAATGGTTTCAATGAGGCAGTAACTTTATTTAGCTCTTCTCAGTCAGCTGTGAATATAAAAGCTATCAGTGAAAATCAGGTTTGTGGGTTCTGTGGTCATATCAACAGAGTTTAGTCAGTTTAACAGTCATTCCTTCCTCCCTTTGGGATCTTGGCACCAGAAGTTCTGTGAGGGGATCTCTTAAAGACTGTCAACACCCTCACTAAACTCAATTTCCCAGGATTCTGCGGGGGAAGCCATTAAACTGACTGGGGCTTTTTTATAGTATAGGATGATATGCCCTTACAGTGTGAGCCAATCAATGGCTAGTCAGAAGTGAATATACATATGTGAATGTTCTGTATTCTCTGGAGCATGCACTCAAGGCAGTGTAAACAGGACTGTGAGCCACGTAAGACTGTAATCCAACTCCCTGGCTGGCAGCAGCAGAGCTCTGACAGAGCAACATAACCGCTACCATACCCTCCAAGTGTCCCGATTTTCAAGGGACAGTCCTGAAATTACAAAAACCATCCCAGCTTCTGATTTGATCCTGGAATGTCTCCATTTCCCCTGCCAGTGCTGCTGTCAAGCTAGGGGAGGAGGAGGAGCCAGCGCTTGTCCCTAGATGTAGCAGTGGCGACAGTAGCACAAAGGAGCACCCCGTTGCCTCTCCATGGCTGCCACCGCTGGCCTACTCCCTTGAACCAAAAACAAACCCCTGTGTTGCAACAAGAACCAATCACAGCAATACACACACAAGACATAGGCTAATAGTAGAGAATATATAATAGAATAATGATATCATTCAAATTATAGGAAGAAGCCAATCAAAGTTCATATGTACAATATAACAGAGTGGTAGCGAGGACCGTCAAGCTGTGTGTTCAAAACAGATGTCTAATGACAGTCTCTCAATAGTCTTTCAAAAGTTTCAATGGAAGATGTCTCAAAAGCCTCAAAAGGACAGTGTCTCTGGAATGATACAGTGGTACCTCTGGTTACGTAGTTAATTCATTCCGGAGGTCCGTTCTTAACCTGAAACTGTTCTTAACCTGAGGTACCACTTTAGCTAATGGGGTCTCCCGCTGCCGCTGCACTGCTGCCGCATGATTTCTGTTCTCATCCTGAAGCAAAGTTCTTAACCTCAAGCACTATTTCTGGGTTAGTGGAGTCTGTAACCTGAAGCGTCTGTAACCTGAAGCGTATCTAACCCGAGGTTCCACTGTACTACTGTTTCATAATATTCTTCATCAGCTGATATTTTTCAACAGAATATGTAAGTAAGATTCATGCTAAGGATCCGTGCTCACTAGACAGTGTAGCTGCTGATCAACTATTAGCCTACGTCTTGTGATTGGCCTCCTTCCTTGGCAGTGGCGTAGCGTGGGGGGTGCAGGGGGGGCCGGCGGCACCGGGCGCAACATCTGGGGGTTAGGGTTAGGGGGCGCAAATCCACGGGTTAGGGGGTGCAAATTACTTGCCTTGCCCCGGGTGCTGACAACCCACGCTACGCCACTGTTCCTTGGGCAGCTGGAGAATGGGAGAGGAGGAGGAGGAGGAGGAGAGGCCGTGGCCCCCCAGACTGACGTGACGTGCTGGCTCTGAGAGGCAGGTAGAGGGCAGGGTTGCCCTGGGCAGGAAGGAAGGGGGAGCAGAAGGAGTCTTGATTTTTTTTATATAAAAGAAAATGCTTTGTGTGTCCATGTCAAATCTTGCCCCTTTCTAAAATTTATTCATTGGTTTTTCTTTTTTGCAAATCTACCAAAGAATAAAATAAAATAAAATTGGGATCATTGAGTTTTCTCAGGACGAAGTCTACTGTGTCCTATTGCTGTAGTGTGGGGGGGGGCACTCTCCCTTCTTGCGACAGGAAATGCTGTACAGGTAGTGGTGGCTGTGGATGCTCCCAGTAGCACATTTCCCCCCACATGGGACTGGAGTATGAATTATTAGTCCCTGCATCCTTAGTTGGAAAGTGATGCTATCCCATTCGTGCTTGGGAGGAGGCTTTGTGAATAGTATCTGAAACATCGCTTCTCCACCAAGGATGCTGGGATATGATTCTAGTCCCAGTTCTCGGGGCAGGAGGAGGAGGAAAGGAAGAGATGGTTTTCAGGGACAAATGCAACCTCTGCTTTCTCTTCACTTCCTACATTTTTTCCATGGTGGGGCAGGGAGCTTGGGAGGCAATGGCTCGCAGACTGAACACAGTTCTGCTTGCATCAGGCTGCAAGCCATCCTATGTTCCCCTTGTTCCTTCTTGTGAACATTTGTGGAGGGGTGTGTGTGTGTTTGCCTCTCCTCAAATGCTTGCAACTTTCCTACTAAAATTGTACCAGCGTAGCTGAATGTGGAAAACCCCTTATGTCAAGATGCAAGCACATGAATGTTTCAGCAAATCGGCAGAGACAACACAAAAGTCTGCTGATGTCAGTCTTTAAATTGGTATTTTGGGATGTTTATAAGCTTCCTCTTATTTAACATCAACATTCCCTTTGAAAGCTTTTCAAGCCACAAGACATCAGAAGCAGCAATGTGTTAAAGAAAACTAAAAACAACAAGGCTAGCAAGTCAGTTTAATAGTTCTGGCAGGCAACAGCAAAGCAACTTTCTTTATTTTCCCAGGTTAGATTTAAGCTGTTGCTTTCTTGTATAATTTTGAAGGATCCCATGTGTGAAAGTGACCATGAGACAGACACAAACTGATAAAACTTAGGCACATGAGCCTTACGTTTACTAATACAACAATTTCAGAGCAAACCTCAGCAATGAAAGTTTCCAAAACACTGATCTGAGTCATTGCTTAACTCCATTTGCAGAAAATCCCCATAGAGGTGAGATTATCTTGCTCTGAAAGGAACAAATGCATTTATAAAACTATTATTTTGCAATGGATCCCTGGCTTGATTGGCCATATTCACAAAGTTCTGGAAACAGCTTTGCCTTTTCTGGATATGTGTTCCAGCGCTATACAGTATTAAAATCCTAGCAAATAATGTTTTTAAAATAGCAACAACTTTTTGCTTCTCTGCTCTCTTGGCAATAGTGCTAAATACTTACACCATGTCTTCTAAGGTATCCCGCCTGAAAGACATGCAAATCAGCCATCCTTTCCAACTGCTTCTACTGTATGCTGCCCATTTAGTTAGATGCAATGTCTTGTGATCTTTACAAACAGTTTATTTTAAAAAGTTTTCAGAGCAGCCTGCCAGTTTGGCATATACACTAATAAACACAAGGCTACCTCTGACTTTCCAAACAAGATGTAATCCAATAAACAGATTATAGCATCCTGATTATTGTATTCTTGTTTATTTCCAAAACTCCTTACCCATGTTCAATTCCAGTGCATACAATACAAGCATCCCTTTGCAATAGTGTAGAAGCAACAGTTGCCACCAGTGGCTTGATGCACCTTGCAATGTTTCCATGGGATGACAGTGCCATAAACAGTCTTCGTACAACTAATTTTGACTATTAAACAGCAAAGACTACCCAGTTTGCAAATAGTGGCTGATGGCTGCTACAAAACTTGGGTGCCTTCCTCTCTCTACCCAATGGTGGCAAGAGCCATGGAGTTCCAGGCACTCACCCAGGGTCTGTGGTCCTTTGGGGAATTGAGACATGGCGGAGACTCATCGTTTTAAGAAATATGGTTGATTCACCTATTTACACCTTCAGTCTGCATAGAGGGAGTCCAGATCTTACAGCAGGATCATTTCAAGAGAGACTTGTATCCCACAGCAGTGCAGCCATGGAGTCCAAGGCATCTCTCCTAGCCTACCTGCAGCCAACCTGCCCAACATGGATCCCAGTCCTTCTTCCTTTTCCTTCTTCCAAGCAACCCTTGCTAAAGACTCTTCCTATCACCTCATACCCAGTAACCCTGGCAACCTTCCAAACCCCTGTCTCTGGGCAGGGGGGAAGGACATTTTTCTTGCCTTGCCAATAGCCCTCAGTGGCCCTATATTGTTTCTTAATGGCCCTAGCTTGCCCAGGAATTACTCTGCAGTTTGTATTTCTCCCTTCACATCCCAAATAATCAAAATCCTGCCATTTATTAATTTCTTGGGGTTGTTTTTTTTTGGGGGGGGACGGGTCCCTCTTCCAAATCTATAACATGGCTAACATTGATCAGTGACCAATAGCTTCTCCTGTAACACAAAAGAGAGCTGTGTGGATGAAAAGTTTTTTTCCTTTCCAAGATCTGAATGGCTGATGCTGCCAGTAAACTTCCATAGATATTATCTGTGCGACAGTGATGATCATACATTTCTCAACAGCCTTTGATGGCTTATGCAGGAAACCTTCCTTTGCATGGCGCACTGTGATAATGACCTGTGGACATAAGGGATGGATAATGACTGAGCAGAGCTCTTGAGCCAGGGCTCAGATAAAAAGTTGAAGGAAATCTTATCCAGATGCATCCTTTCACGGTTACAATCAATCTGAACCACCTTCCTGTCTCGGTCCCAACCCTTTTCACAAAATATACACGGCTCCTCCAACCCAAATAATACATGAGACTAATGTTCTTTTCACATGTAGCTACAGCTACAGACATGTTATCCAAATGTGTCTTGAAATACGGACACCTGCAGACAAAATTATTATTCTGCTGAACATCAAACATCTCATTTAGAGGGAGAGGAGAGTGGGGATTTCTCACCCAGCCGCCTTTGTTTGACACCACATATTATGATTCCTCAGAGTCAGGAGTACATATACTGCTGATGGCAACTTTTCACACCACATAATCACAAGAAAATCCCCCTCCCCCACATGGAGCGCATTGCATTTTTGCAATTTAATCTTGAATATACCCAAGAGTGTATCGTCAAACCTTTATAGAAATCCCACTCATTACCAGAATGCTCACTGCTCCTCTGCCACCATGGAGACATGAAATTATACCTCTGCACAGCGTTCAACGATGGTCATCAAATATATGTAGAGCTACTTTCAAGGGCAGGCCTCCATAGTATACTCATCACAGGTATTAATGTCCCCCACATCTTCTATGTAATTAATAGCACCTGTAAATATATACGATGCCCTCTCATAAGGTCTCAATGATGCCAGCATCACCACCCTGTAAGGAACATGAGTTCCGCCATGGAGATGCCCCATGACTCAAATAAGTGGGCATATTTATTGTTGTTATCTACCCAGAGGCAATGGAAGAGAGTTCTCCTTTGAAGGTGTAATGTATATTTGTAGCAGACTATCCCTCTAGCAGGAATTGCTGACCACTGTCCCATGTGAAAAAGGACCCAATTGCATCCTTTCTGTGAAGAACATTCCAAGTTCTGGACCTGGCCTATTCACTGGACTGCTGGCTGCTTCTGGGCAGGAAGTTGTATAAGAAAGCTTCCTGTGTCAACTCACTGGTGCTATGCTTCATCAGAAGGGTCTACCTGAGCTTCAGTACTGCCTGGTAGCTCACTCTCTGATCCTGATTGCCCTTCCTTTCCTGTCTTCAGACACCTTCCCATGGTCCAGCCCTGATTCCTAGAAAATGTCAAGACCAAATCTTATCCCAAAATGCACCAACTATAAATTAGAACCCATTTTTTTTACCTGTTTCAAAGCTGCCTGTTGACATGTGTTTTGTTAATTGAAGCAGTGTTGAGATATCAAGAGATAGAAATGTGGCATATGTCTGTTTAAACAAATTACTCATCTCCCACGTATACAGAAGCCCCCCTTCCAAACTTTCTTTCATATTTGTTCTGCTCGGCACTGATGTTTCTGCAAAAAAGCTAATCCATTATTCATCAACACCTCTGATTTTGGCCTAAAATCTGAATTAGAGATAATTGGAATCTCTTCCATTGTTTATGTTCACACATCAAGGATCATCTAGTCAGTGCTGTTATGCTTCATGTACTGAAGCTAATCTAATTTTTTGAAAAACGGTTTCCATAATGGAATTGTTGCATTTAGGCTTGCATCTGTCACCAAATGAAATTCAGAATTTGAATCGGTGAAGATGGTGGAAATAATCTCATTGGCGTTAATGGGATTTGCATCAGCATCATGACTGGATCAGTGCAGGAGGCTATAAAAAGACAACGAATGTTATGGCACCCAAGTGCCTAAGCTTTTGTAGGCTACTACTTATTTGATCAAGTGTATAAAGTGGATCGGGATTGTTATGCATGTTTATTTTATTATGTGCATCCTTTCTCTCCAGGGAGCATAGAGCAACATATCCAGGGGTTATCCCACTTTTATGCCCAGTGAAGTAAGGGGAGCCACCCACATTGGTTCATGGCTGACCATCTCTCAGGTCTATCTATTATACCAGAGATGTTCAGACTTCATCCCTGCCAAGGAAACCCTGCACATCTGCTACACAACCTGTGTGAGGTACAGAGAATTCTTGGGGAAGAGGTTATGTGTTTTGTGCATTCTGTCAATGCCAATTGCTGGCCAAATGTGTTGGGACTCACTGGAGCTACATGATAAGTACATGAGCTAATAAATGCAAGCAACACAAGGGATGGGAACCTGTGGCCCTCCAGATTTTGTTGGACCACATTTCCCATCAACCCTACTCACTGGCCATGCTGATGAAAGTTTTAATCAAAACCATTGGGAGGGCCACCATTTCCCCATCCCTGCTGTAGGAGAAGACCAGTAGTATTTGAGAAACTGCCTTTCAGTAAAGTTTGTTCACCGTTACTGATCTTGATCAGCTACTGAGAAAACTCAGGGTCCCCTATAATACAGCTTGGAAACCACTTCACCCCACAAAACTGGCTCTCTGTATCCTGCACATACACACTGTAGACAAAAGGGTGGAATGACTAGCAAGGTGAGAACTACAGAGAGCAGAATCCACTCTGATTAGCAGTGTGCTAAAGGATTACAAAACTGGAGTGATCCTGAGCACATGATCCTGTAAGCTGTTGCCCTACGACCTTTTTGTTTTGGTTGTGGGCTATCATTTGCATCTCGAGCTAAGTATGTTGATGGCTTGCACAACAGCACTTCACTCAGAATCAGCTCAGTCAACGGTATCCATACCAACCAAGACCATATGCCCGTAAGCTATACCAGCAAAGCTGCACCCTTCCCCCTTGCAACTCCATACACACATATGTGCCATTCCAGGAATCTTAAGATTTGACAATAAAAGGCTATTACCTTTCTCCAAGAACATATTATTTGAAGAGACAAGGCAAATGCCTCTGTCGCCCACTCAAAACTTCAATTCCTGCTATTACAAAAGAGAATCACCTCTCTCACCTCTTGTTCTCTCTAGTTTCTCTGGTTAGACAACTGAAAAGGGGATAGCCATTAGAATTTTATTGATTCACTATTTCTGTATGGGTACACATAGCCTTTCTGTGCATGGACCTTTTCAGACAACTTTTAAAGGAGAAGAAATAAAGAAAACTTCTTAGAACAAGTCACAAAGACAGAAAACTCATTCTCCCATTTTCCAGGCTCAGTCTCTTCCTCTAAAAGAAATACTTTGCTTCTATTGGATTTTCTTCTGCTAATGTTAAATGTGCACATTGTATGATTGTGTGGTATTTGGAGCTGGCATCGCACCATTTCTCTGCTTTTACACTGGTGCAAGCATCCTTGATTGCAGCAAAGTTGTTGGCACCTGTCTATCTTGAGACACAATGGAGTACATTTCTTGGGGAGAAGTCAAAACTGCTGTGTTAACAGGACCAAAGTGACCTCCCCAGGGTGCAAGCCTGGGAAGTGTGCATGGAGGTCCTGGGCTGCCCAGATGGCAAGACCCCCCTCTTGGCAGAGCAATTCATTTGGCACCAGCATGGCTGCATGGCCACTGGAATGAGGTGTATAATGTGCCATCCATCTTAGGGCCTCCACTCCAGATTTGGTAGGGTTTGCTCCTTAGCCTTTTCTTCTCCCAAAGATGTCCCTCAAGGCTGTGGAGGTTTAGGGTCAGTTTTCCTTCTCCTAAGTGGGCTGTTTTCCCAGGCTGACAAGTCTCATCAAAATAAAGGAGAAGAATATAGGATGCAACAGTTCATGGGGGTACACTAGGCCAGTGTTTCCCAACCGGTGTTCCGCGGCACACTAGTGTGCCGCCGAACATTGCCTTGTGTTCCGTGGGAGGGAGACGGGCGAGTCGGGCGGCGAGAGGCGGGGCGGCGGCGGCGAGCACACGCGGGGCGGCGAGCGAGCGAGCTCCCACATCCCATCGCCGCTCGCTTCGGCCGGCCTACTGGAGGAAGGCGCGAAAACCCGGCGGGCTTTTGGGTGGGCGCCAAGCAAGAAAGGCGGGAAGGCTCTGGTCCCTCCCCTCCCGGCGGGGCTCCCGCACGCACCTTTCTGCGCCGCCGCGTCCCGCCTGAGCAGCAACAGGAGGAGGAGGAGGGAGGCCAGCGCCGGCCGGGTCCCCCGGGGGAGCGGGCGCTCCGGGCTGCTCACCATACCCCGCGTCTCGGGCGCAGCAGCCGGCAGTCCGAATGCATCCCGAGCCGCGCTGCTCTCGCCTTGCCTCCTTCTTCGCGCCTCCTCCCGGCTCGCGCGCCGTCCCTGCGCGGATCCGTCCAGCCTCCGGCCGCCGCCGCCGCCCCCTCCTCTTCCTCTCCTTCCCCCACCCACCAACCCGCACGGCGCGCTCCCACCGCCCCCGATGGGCGCAACCACTTCCGGGTCCGCTGCAGCCGCCCCTTCCCCGCCTCCGGCAGCCGAAAGTCCCCCAGCGGAGCCCGTCTGGCCGCTCCCCCCGCTCCCTGCCCACCTCCCGGTGTTGAGGCGCCCTCTTTCGTTGCTTCACGGGGAGGGAAAAAACTTTGACTTTTGTGCGTCCCTCCCGGCGTGACGCTGCGCGCTGACGTCACGGGGCGGGGCTTTAATGGTGGTGTGCCGCGAGATTTTTTTCCGGTAAACAGGTGTGCCGTTGCCCAAAAACGTTTGGGAAACACTGCACTAGGCAGTTTCTGCTATTGGACTAAGTACTTCCTCTGAATAGAGAAGCAGCTGCACTATTGCTCAGTAGTCTGGTTCTTAAGTTATGCAAGCGATGTGATTACTGCTCCCCATAGCTGCTTTCCACCCTGCTCCTGTAATGGATGAAGGGCATGTTTATGCAGCTAAAAGCTCATCAGCATCACCTTCTTAACTCAGCCTTTGTTGCTGGTGTGGTTCTTCTCATGTGATCCTGCATCTCTTTGTGGTTCATCCATTCCTACATTACTGGAGTGATGTGGAACCTAGGACCTGGTTTTCTGTACCAACTGGTTCATCTTGTTGTTTCCAACAGCGGCTAGTCTGGTACCTCCCCTGTTGATTGTCTCGATATGGAATACAGAGGTATAGCACTTCTGAATTTTGAAGCATCCATAGCTAAAAACAGTTGATAGACCTTTCTCCATGATTACTCCTTTAAAATGTCATTGAGGACGGCACTCATTGCCACATCATGTGGCAGTGAATTCTATAAGTTAAGTATACATTTGGGAAGGGGGAATTAAGCATGCAAGCCCAGACTACACATTGATGTAAAATATAGTTTGATCCTTGTTTGCCGACACTATTGCAGAATAGGGCTCTAAGCTGCTTTTGGTAGGTTGACCCCCAAATCTTTTATTACCTGACCTCTATGCATACTCCCACACACACTTCATTTCCAGCAGATCTAGGGAAAAACATTAAACATTAAAATCTCAAACAGGATGCTGACCACCTAGGCTGTTGACATTCTTAGATAACCCCTCTCTCACTAACTAGACTTAATCTAAGAATGTCAGCTGCCTAGGTGGTGAGCTTCCTGTTTGAGAAATTGACTAGAGCTTCAACAGAAAAGTTTGCCAAGTCTGCTGAAAAGTCAGTCTCCATGGACAGACTGAAGACCTATTGGATTCATCAACCTCTGGGGAAGCACCATTCTAGCAAATCCCTCACCCTGTGGGACTCAGACAAATGGGACTTAGGCATGACTAAGTTTTGCTGAAAATATAGCCACTTTTAACTAATGTTTATGTAATTTCTGCTGATGAAATTATCTGAGGGGAAAAACTATTTCTATATGTATCACCACTTTTCTCTCAAATCTCCCTTGAAGTTCTGCCACCACCAGATGTCAGAAAAAAGAAAAACGAAGATGGGGGGGACGCCGCCGCCGCCAGTTGCAGCATGTCTCTAAAATCTAACATTTTTCAATGCTCCTGTTAAAATAAGTATTTAGGCTATTGTTTGTTCTCTTGAAGGCATTAATGCTCATTGCCAAGATTACAGAAAATATAGTAGACATCAGTGCTTCTGCATCCCTTTAAGGGGCTGGTATGTGATGTTGTATTACAATGGATTTGCAAATGCAGAGCAGTGGCTATAAACACTTACTCAAGGGACTATTCATGTCTCAGCCCATCTGAAACTGGCGCACACAGAGAATGTGGGTTTTATATAAACAAGCTATATATAGATAAATGCAGCTTGTCCTTTACTCTTCTCCTTTCTCCTGTGAGGTTTTTGGAAAACCAAGTGAGGCTTCTTGCCGTCTGTGTAGTACGTACACCCTTCAGGATTGCATGTAAGCTTTGGCACTGAGGGTTGAAAGATGTGAGCACTGTGCTCATGTAGTAGTAGTAGTAGTAGTAGTAGTAGTAGTAACAATAATTTTATTAGTTATACGCTGCCCATCTAGTTGGGTTGCCCCAGCCACTCTGGGCAGCTTCCAACACACATAAAAACATAATAAAATATCAAACATTAAAAATAATGCAAGTAAACCCATTATGCTTTCTGGGTTCAGAAAGTAGCATTTTTGGTGTTTAAAGCACTCTCTCAATTCGGATCTTAAAGCACTTTTAAGGGTATTGCTCCTTAATTTAGCACCAGTTTTAAGGCAGTGCAGGTGCCCCCACCCACACTGCTCAGGGCACTGAGCCAAGGGGCACAAACTTGAGAAGATCCATAATTGAGAAGATCCACTTTTGGCTTCACACAGGGCGTTAAAGATTGCCAAAGTCTGCCCCTGCCTTAACCTCTCCCTGTTAAGTTGCAAACTCTGGAATCGGCACCAGTTCCCTGACTTAACCCTGTATTTCCCCTTTGGCTAATGGCAGGTCCCATTTGGATTGCGGCAGTGGTATGGGATCCTAGAGTTAGAGTCCCCTACTCCCTGCCCACAGTAGCCCCAATCCAAATCTGGAGCCCCTGCAGCTGCTTTCTCTACAATAAAAATACAGCAAGCATTCCAATCACATATATAGTGTACCCTCAGACTTCCATGCATTACATACCAGCAAACAGAGGTTTGCCAGTTAATACACATTAATCTGTGTACTCACTCTGGTTTATTTTGCACCCAGTGTGCTCCACCACTGATTTGGAAATTGTGTACACACAATGTTAACTACAATCCACATCTACTGTTTTGTGTTTTAAATGAAATGCTATGCTTTGATGCATGTTACCCTGAGCCAGTGCCAATACTAATTGGGAAAAAAAGTTATGTTTGAAGTTGCCCTTAGACCCGCCCCAACTGATACAGGAATACAGTGGTACCTCGGGTTAAGAACTTAATTCGTTTTGGAGGTCTGTTCTTAACCTGAAACTGTTCTTAACCTGAAGCACCACTTTAGCTAATGGGGCCTCCTGTTGCTGCACGATTTCTGTTCTCATCCTGAAGCAAAGTTCTTAATCCGAGGTAATATTTCTGGGTTAGTGGAGTCTGTAACCTGAAGCGTATGTAACCTGAAGTGTATGTAACCCGAGGTACCACTGTAATAACACCAGTCTATTTTTTGTGGGCTGTTTTAAAAATTATTGCGTAATTAGCTTAAAACACTTTGAACACTTGAAATGTGCCGCAAAAACATTAAATAGTATTATTTTCAAGGTGCAGTTTACCAAGGCTTCCTTCTTAGCTATTGCCATGGGTGATGTCAGAGGGTGGGAGGGCAAGCGCCCCCCAAAGGAGCTCCCCACCCTTGCCTCCTCCATTTTGGGACTCCTGTCATTAACATATACTACTATTTTTCTTCCAGAGTCCTTAACATGTAGTAGCAGGACACAACTCCCTCACTTCTGTGTCCCCCGAAAATTTCTTTCTTTTGCTGCCACCAGCTATCATAAAGGCTCTTGGCATTAATATGCTCGTTACTTTTAACAGTGATACTGTTTTAGTTGCTACGGGGGGAGAATAACATTCACAAATCTAGAAGGAAGAGTCTTCCTGGCTTTTGTCCGGAGGAATCCCTGTGTGCCCTAGTTAGAGCAGTAACTAGAGGGTGGGGGAGTTTAAATCTTGGAAATCCCCCCAGAAACCTGGCACGAGCACACAGCTAGACAGGCTCCTATTTAGTCTGCTTGCATCCGATTCTTTAGCCTCAAGCAAAACTACGTACAGAACAACCATTCAAAACAGAGACAAATAACTGCTTACCTTTCTGGCTACCTCCTCCAGCCAAATATCTGTCCTACAGATTATCTGGGACCACCCGGCGAAGTTTTTCTGCAGCCCATCCTTCCTGCCAACCTGCTAGCAACTTCAGGTTCTTGTTTTGCAAAAAGGAGCAGGCAAGCAGCGGGCTCTAAGCCAAGCCAGGGAGCTGAACGGCTTTTCCTGCTGGCATGTGTTCAGTGGATCTGAAGTCATTAACGAGAGAGAAATCTGTCCACCTTCTGAAATCTCCCGAGGCTTCTTGCCCAGGCGCACTATCTGCAAATCTCTCAGGTTCTCTCTCCCCCCGCTGTAATTTTGCACAGTTTTCCTCCGCCCCTGCCAAATCAAACGCGACGAAATGGCAATTTTCCTTGCTTACTACACTTGTTGACTCAGGAATGTTGTCTTTTGTTGCCACTTTTTTCTCCCTCAAAGAAGGAAAAATGTCTTGCACTGTGGGAGAAACTTGGGAAAGGGAAAAAAGGGCTGAAAATAACGCTCTACAGTGCCACCCTATGCACGTTTACTCAGATGTAAGTTTCCACGGATTTCCATAGGATTTACTCTCTAGAGTATGGGGTTGCAGCCTAAAACCATGAGCAAGAGTATTTGTATAACATGGTTACGTGGGGGAAAAGGGCACATTCTAAGATTTTCTTCGTGCTTTGGGCTTCTGATATTCCCTCAAAGTTAAGCTACTGCAACAGCTTTTATGATGCAAATGTAGCGAGCGAAGACAGCGTCATGGGAACAGATTTTGGGATTTTGATGGTTAACCTGTTGAGTAGGTAATAAGTAAACAGGGCTAAGTAAACAGGGTTTCCCCCATTTGGAAGCATTTCTCCCCATTTCCTAATTTGTAAGACCTGCCTATCAAAGGTAGGCAAGCTATATCCTTTGGGTGGCGAGCTATATACTTCTGTAATAAATATACAAGCAGATAGTTTTAAAAAATTGATCCCCTTGTCAGAATTTCTCATTGATCCTTCAAGAGGGAAATCTGTTTGATGTAAGGTTCAGGAGTGTGGGTTAGTTCCCAGGCAGTGCAATCCTCGGCTTACACAGTCTCGCTTACTCCGAATCCGGCGTGCTCCCACCAGTGGTGTTTGAAGCCAAATACGCACGATGTTAGCCACAATCAATCCGTCTCTTGCAGCTTCTTGTTTGATGTGCTTTCTCTCAGAGCAGCTTGTGTCTGATTAGAAAATGGAAGGTGTGGTTAAGCTGAGGTGTGTACAGTCCAGGCAGCCATTGCACACGTGCGGATGATACCACACGCACAGAAGGCAGCTTCGGTGAATTAGAACTGGGTGTGGGGAAACCAGTCATGTAATGAGCATCGAGGGGAAATATCCTTGTCCCCTTTTAAGCACATAACGCCCCCTAACCGCATTTATTCAGAAGTAAATTCCACTTTTTTCTTCCCCCATACCTTTTGATTTCTCTTTTCATTTAATCTTCTTGTTGTCTGTGTTTTGACTTTTGCTTGCCTCAAGGGATTTTTACTTATTTCATTTATCCGCCATAGCCTGCCTTATCAATTATGACTTTATAAGAGTCATTTTGTGTGGCTGTTTCATATACAGTACGGTCTAGTTAGTGTACACACCAACCCATTTGTAGCACAAAAATGTGTTGTTGTTTTCTGAATTAGGGCTTACTCATTCTTGTCCTCATGAAGCATGCTGCTTTTGTTCTAGAGTGATTCCAGACGGTGGCATTAACAAGGGTGGATGTGGTTACTTGATGCACATTTGAAACCCCCGCCTTTATTAGATTATCCACACCTTCCCCTCCCTGCACGTGTCCCAGGTGAATGAAGAAAGAAGAGGTGATTGTGACTTTACTGTGGGTCCACACACAATAGCATTGGGCAGGTGTGGACCTCCCCCACATTGTTGGGACGACCCCCCCATCTGTTTTCAAATGTGGGGTAATATAAAATCAATTTGCAATGAACTTTTATTTGTTGGAATGAAACCAGTTTCTCAACAATATATTTTCAGGAGCAAAAAATATACAGATTGTGTGTGGATGACAGACAAAAATCAGTCTCTCTTGATTCTACAATAAAATGGTGGGTGTATACTAGGGATGGGTGATAAATCAATATATTGTCCCAAACTGGATTGAAGTCCATATTGTGATATTGGTTTCATAATGTTTGACCTGCTTACTTTATTGGAGCTCAATAAAGCAAACTCATTGTTACAACCCTTACAGACTGGGGGTGCTCTGAGGTGCACAATAATTTACAATGTAAAATTCAGAACAAACAAAACCAAAGAGAGGAAACTAGATCCTTTTTAGTTCTTATTTCCCATCCCTGCAAACCAACTTTAAAGATGCCTAGCATAAAAACCTCTGGACCTATTTCTAATTTGTCAGGTTTCCTTCCCATGTTTATTTCCCAATAACAATGTGTTATGGGAAGTTTTGTTTTTTGACTTGGTTTTGGCCTCAAACCCCAAGCCAAATCAGGCAGCCTTCAGATCAAGGCATGCTGTTTTCTGAAGTGCCACATCAAGTCTGAACCAAATCTTGAGGTCATTGCATACCTGCTACTTGTAGAAATCCCCTTTTAATGAAAGGTGAGCTGTCAGGAAGCAGAATTCTGTACCCAGTACTGCACATTTGTTCCCCAGAGCCCTGGAGAATTGTGGTATAGACATATCCTGAGTTACATCTTGCTTAACTCAGCAATTTAACAATTCATAACATTCCCCCCTAGGTTTATGTGGTCAGTTTGTTTTCACAATGGGAAGAATGTAAGAAACAGCTTCATTTTCTGGTGGGGGTACCATGCATTAACTGAGTTTCTTTTCTTCCATGGCTCCAAGTAGGCTCAAAATGTCATCTCTAACTGTGCATTTTCTTACTGCTAAAACTAGTACAGTGTCCTTCCCACAACATTTACTTAGTGCTAAGAAAATAACACATTTACACATGCTGAGATGAAATTTCGGCCAGACACTTTTGCCTTGCATCTCTGCACCCTTTCTGTAAAAAATAAGCAACATCTTCAGCTTATTAACAATGGTTTCTGGTGAAGGCCCTCATTCTAATAAGTGGAAGAATGTCCTTGAAAATTTGAATGCAATGGGCCCATAGTCTAGATCAATTCAATCTGGAGTGTGGCCACTTTGTTTGTTTAATGTAGGAGACTATCCAGAGATTAACCAACTCTCCCTGGCATCTAAAATTTTATTTCGACTTTTGGGGGGAAATGCTGTTAATTGATTGGGGCCCCATTTCATATCTACACTTAATGACATATAAAGTATGCCAGGTTTGTATATCAAATAAGCAGTTATCATGCCTGTTCCAGGGGTTGTTTTCGAGTGCAGCCGTAGCTCTTTAGGAACCAAAGACAGCTGACAACAGCTATGTCTTTTCAATGAAATATCACATCCTTCAGTGAACCATTGACTATTTTTTTGTTGAATGTACACAAACAATGTGAAAAGGCTAAAGCAGAAGGCAACCATTTCTTTGTTTTAGTCTTAGACCATAATAAAAATGCCATTAAAACAAGGTAATAACAGGAGCTAATAAAAGTACTAAGCGTATTTCTAATACAACAAGCCCTTAAATCAAACTCTGTTATGTATTGACCAGAGCCAAGGGAAGGGAAGTCATTTGGCTGGAGCTGGTGGGAGTCAAAGTCTAAAACATCTGTGATCTTTCAAAAATATAGCTAAAACATTTTATGGACATTCAGAATGATAGGGTAGTGAAACTGCATGGGTAGCCAATGTGGTACCCTAGAGGTTGTTGGACTCCCATCATCCCTCACCACTGGCCATGCTGACTAGGACTGATTTGGAGTCCAGCAGCATCTAGATTGTGTCATGTTGGCTTCCCGCTGTTATAGTACTTTTCCTATTTATACTGTGCCCATCTGACTGGGTTGCTCTGGGTGGCTTTAAGCATATATAAAGACATAATAAAACATTAAACATAAATAAAATATCCCTATACAGGGCTGCCTTCAGACAGCTTAGGGGTCAGATAACACCACACCTTCCAACATTTATCTGATGAAAATAGGGATGTCCTAAGGAAAAGTGGGACATTTCAGGACCCAATCAGAAACCGGGATGGCTTCTGTAAATCCAGGACTGTCCCTGGAAAATAGGGACACTTGGAGGGTCTGCTAAGGTAGGTGAAGACATTGCTCAATAGATTGCTAGCAATGTGAGACAGCTTTCACTCCCATGTTGGTACATAAACACAGCGTACTATGTTTACTTTGGAATTTGCCAGAGGGGCCAAATCTTTTTGGACGTGTACATTATCCTCCTTTTAAATTCAAGTTTTGCGGTAACTGCCCTAAAGCCAGTAAAATAATCTAGCGAGAAGCCATGCAATTAGACCATCTGCCAAGCCCTCTGCAGCCACGATATGTAAATTGACAAGCTAAATTGGCTTTGCTCCAATAAACAAAATTTTGGAAGCTTAAACCAAGAAAAGCAATAGCATTCTGTGGCTTTAATTATACGGTGTGTAACATCTCCCTGGTGGACTGAAGGCCTCTGTCCAAGACCATCAGCTGGGGGTGGTTGTTTTGTGTGCTGAGCTGCTAGCAGCAGTTCCTGCATCCAAACTTGCCAGTTCAAAATCCAAAATATAAAATGCAAGTCTAACAGCTCAATTATGACGCCTACATTAACAAATTTGGGCAAATTCCTAAACCTCATCTAGGACAAGATGAACGCAAACTAAGATTGTAGATATGCTGAAGATGCTTTCAGGTAATTAATCACCCTTAGTGTTTTAAAGTCTCTATGATATGAACCTTGTCTGATCTGTCTATCCTTCCTTGTATACATCTGAAAATGTTGGTGTCTAGAGTTTTGCTTCTTCTGAATCATACCAGCTGTTATATTCTAGCTACATGGAAGTCAGAGTATAGGGATTTTCTCCTACCGTGGAGTACTTGACTAAGGAAGTATCTTATTCTATTAACTTCCTAAAGACCATAGTTGGTAACCTCCCCCTCTGCCTCTTTGTAAATTTAAAATAATAGACAAGAAAGAGGACTAGCAAGTAATTTTTAAAAGGGGGGGATATGAATTTGATATCATGTTACTAGACTAAATAAAATTGTCAATATGGTCTCCCATTTTCTAAAGAACCATTTTAACAGGGGTGGGTGGAAATCCCCCCCCCAAAAAAAAACCCCAATGAAAGTGACATTTTAATTTCTATTAAGCTATTATGGCTGAACTTCAATTCTCAGCTCAGACCTACATCGTTGTGGTGGGAAGTCTATAATCCAAAGCCAGTGCTGGACTTAATAATGACAATACTTAGCGTTTACTTCAGGCTTCCCCATGTGATGCTCCCCAGATGTTTTGGAGTACAACTCTCATTATTCCTGACACTGGCTATTGTAATACAAAACATCTGCAGAGCACCATTGTGCTTTTGGACTGATCAAAGCACTCTGCGTGCATCAGATGTGGGGAACGTTTGTCAGCCTGAGGCCTGTAGGCCCTTGTGGGGAACCTTCTAGGGACTTCATGACATTGGTGTCTGGAGCCAAAGTCAAGAGCGGCTGAAGCAATCGCACATTTCAGTGCAATCACTGAAGCACATTTCAGCTACCCCAAACCAGAGGTTTCTACAGAGACAGACATTTATGTCTCTGTCCTCCATCTAAGCAAGCAAGCAGACATTCCAGCTAGGCAAGAGCACTCGAGGAGGGACTGGAGAAGAAAGGGGCGGCCCGAGGGGGCCATGGTGTAGGGAGAGTCCCAAAGGCAGCCACACAGAGAGCCCTGGGAGATCACATTCTCTGGTCCTGACATTGAGGGAACCCTGTTAGGCAAGACAGTATCACCTCCATAACGCAGATGGCACTTTCATAGGTTTTTTTTAAAAAAATATAGTTTTAATGAACGATTTTCTTGGGTTACAAAAGTACATACATTGTTTCTATTTTCAGATCATAACGACCTTTCTACAGATCAGTTATATTCGATGTGAGACATTAATGTTGTATGCAGTAGGAAGTTGGGGAGAAGAGAGGCAGGGAGAGAAAGCAGGTGCGGGGGGAGAGGGGGGTAGTAAACTTTCATCGTTTTACATAGTGTATGTGCAAAGTTCTTGTGTCAGCGTCACATGGGTGGGTTGTCTTTCTATTCATTTATTAGTTGTCATTGGCAGTGAGAGAGGCTAGGGGGCACAGAGCACGGTTGGTTGCCTTCAGCTGACTAAATTTTGTTTGCGTGTGTGTGCGGGTAGATGGGCGTTGGGTGAAGTTAGCCATGTCAGTTCATATGCTGTCAGTGGTTTATTGTTGTTTTCTTGTCGGGCTGTGTGTGGGGAGCCACACAGGGGTGAAGACGTCCTCTTCTATTTCTCCCTGTGTTCGTCTCGGTTTGTTGGTTAGCTTTTCTAGTAAGGCAGTTTCCCATACAGTTTGGTACCAGTGGTCCATGTTCACTCCTGAGCGCTCCCTCCAGTGTCTAGCTATGATGCTGTGGGCTGCTAAGAGTAGGTGGCTTATAGTTGAGTGTGAAATATGAACTTTAGGTGCTACACTACCTTGCCCGTATGCTACTGAAACCGGTGAGAGTTGGATTTTGATTCTCTCGGTCTGCATAAAGCTCATTGGGTGGCTTTGCCCAAGCCACTGTCTGTCAGGCTAACTTACCTCACAAGAGTGTGTTGCATTCAAACAGGCCACCCCGAGCTCCTTTGAGGAAAGGTGCAATACAAATGTGATAAATATAAAATAAACACGGCATAGGCAACGATATTAAAGAAAGCAATAAATGCTAGTCCAGGAGGGTGCTTGATGCGAAATGTTTTCTGTGGTTTCTATGGTGACTGATTAGACTGCCTGGTGACTAACAGCATGAAAGAGTGCTGCTGACTGAGAATAGTTGATTCCTATGGAGTCTGGGAATTGCATGCCAACTAGGTATTTGTTATCTGGAGTGATGTGTTTGTGTGTGTTAGTTTAGCCTGTGGGTACCTACCTACATGCTTATCTAGTTTAGTTTGAGATTGAAAGAGGAATGCTTCTAGGACCAAAGTCTCCTGCATTTTCTAAATTACACACACACACACACACACACACACACACACACACACTCTCATACACAAACACGCAATGCTGTAACCTAATTCTCCCCTTTGTATTCCACAACATGTTTTGGAGAAACCCCAAACTAGATATAAAAGTTACCTTAAGGTAACAAAATTAGATACAAAGTTACCTATGTAATCTCAGTTGAAAACCACGGGGTTGATATCCTGATCATAAGGACACTTTATGCTTTCTGACCTCAGACTTCCACTTTGCAGCCTGCTTGACCAAATCCTGCGCTGAACATAAGGTTCACACTGCAAATACACAGGTCCTGGAGTGGAGCCATAGTCCTTCACCTGGCTGCCCCAGTAAGGGCACTTGTAGGTATCTATCCAGCTTGCTTCCATACACATTTTGTCTCTTTCCCCTTGAGGAAACTTGACTTTCAAGCTTCTGCTTTATTTCCCCTTAGCTTTCTCAGCTAAGCCCACTGTGAAGAGCAACTCTAAGAGGCATATCAAAAGCCCCTGAGGACGAGTGAGTTTGCGCTGAATTCAAAACAGAATCTCCCTGTACTCTTTCAAAGCCAAGTTGCACGCTTGAACAGGTCTGTGCAGCAGGTGGATGCAGTGGGGAAATGTATTTAAGTCCCGCATTTCTGATTTCATTTTCCAAGAGCAGGAGGATAAGTTTGGGTTTTTTTGGCCAAGTCTGTGGGTTGCAGGAGTGCAGTCAACTTTATTTGCATCTCTGTTTAGCATATGTGATCCTACATGTTTATAAGGGCTCATCCAGTTTTCCACTCATTCCCCTGGGAAAACCCCATTTTTACTACTGATCCCCTAACCAGCAGAAGTAAGAAGTCTCAATGATATTATTATAAAGAATAAAAATATGGACTTGATGACCCTCAAGGTCCCTTCCAACTCCACAGTTCTATGATAATTAATTAATAACGCAGTGCACCCTGATGTGGTGAGGGTTGGTCACCAGGTTTCATGGGTCTACCCCACCAAATGCTGGAGTCTGTTTTGATGCCGAATGAATCTAATCCAGTTGGCTACCCCTCCCCCTCAAGTCTCCCCCAGCTCCCCCTTTTTGTCTCCTACATTTCCCATGGGTCATGGCAGCCCATGATAACTGCCACAGTGCTCCCACCAGCACCTCAAATCAAAGTGATGAGATCTACTGTCCTTAATAATACCTGGTCCTTTGAGCTCTAATCTTCAAGAACTCTGGGAAAATCGTAGAATTGCAGAGTTGGAAGGGACCATGAGGGTCATCTAGTTCAACCTCAAGCAATGCAAGAATCTTTCGTCCAAGGCGGGGCTCAAACCTACAACCCCAAGATTAAGAGTCTCATGCTCTACTGACTGAGCTAGAAGGGAAGATGTGAGTGTGTATTGCTCCTGGACTTTGTTATCTGGTGTTCTGCGGGGACATCCTCCATTCACACATGGCAATCTGTCATCTTTCACCCCTTGTCAGTGAACTGCTCAGGTGAGACATCTGAAAGAATCCATAGCATGTCCTTTTTGGTCATATCTGAGCTGGCAGGGTTAGAAGGGAAGCATCTATCATCCCTCCCTCCCTCCCACCCCACACAACCTCCAATTTCTCTTAATATGCCTGCACAGCAAAGGCCAATTTGAAGTGTGGTTGCTGTGAGCGTTTGCCTTATGGTTTGTTATTCCGCAGGTCAAAGGTGAAGGGTTGGGGCATTAATCAGCAAGCACAATGCAGAACAGAGATGCTAAGTGTGTCTAAAAAAAAAGAGCCCGCTGTCATGGGAACAACACATGAAAGAGAAGCCTTTTCAAGGATAACATTCACAAATGAGACAGCAGACCTCAAATGTGCCTTTCAAGATGTGTGCGCGCATGTATGTGTATAATTGTTAATGCTTTAAAAAGAATTGGGAGCCCATCCTTTCAATCAGTTTATACATCTTGCTGCCTGAGGTGAAGCAACAAATGGTTATTACCCCGCTCTCCATCTTCCCGCAAGCCAAGGTACAAAGTACCAAAGACTAATTATTTTGGCATCTGGGACACAAGTTCCCCTCTCACTCCCTGCAAATGCGACTACAGTGGTACCTCGGGTTACAGATGCTTCAGGTTACAGACTCCGCTAACCCAGAAATAGTACCTTGGGTTAAGAACTTTGCTTCAGATGAGAACAGAAATCGTGTGCTGGCGGCACAGCAGCAGCGGGAGGCCCCATTAGCTAAAGTGGTACCTCAGGTTAAGAACAGTTTCAGGTTAAGAATGGCCCTCCAGAACGAATTAAATTCTTAACCCGAGGTACCACTGTACTCCCACTCCCACCATTTGCTTCCCTCTCATGACACCCCAAATCAGCTGCAGGAGGCATATTCTCCACTCTGCCTAATGGTAGGGCCAGCCCTAGAAGCTGACAACCTGAGTGCAGAACCTAACAAATATGCAATAAGACATGATTGGGCTGTACCACTTGAAAGCATTATCTGCACACAGACAATTTGGTTTCTGCATCTTATGTTGATTCACTTTATATTGCTTTTACTAGAAATAAAAGCTTATTTGCCACATCCATACGCTTCTCCTTTTCTCCCTCCCCACCTCATGTGAACAAGAAGCAAAGCTCAAGATGGAGTTAAGTAGATAGGAGCAGGCTTGGATCGCAAGAGTGACCCGGAGTGCAAAGGAGGCTTAGTTGTCACTCCTACAATATCTTCAGTTGCTCCTCTTTCCCCTATAGAAGTGTATAATTGCCACTGAGACTTCTGGGAGGAAAGAGTTGCCCTTGAGGATGCTGAAGTAGTGGTTAAACTTGCCTTTCTTGTGGCCTGAAAGGCGGAGCGGGCTGCAAATTGCCTCCTGAGATTCAGGGATGCCCCGTACCTGCCTCCTTTGGAGTCCTTGTAGTAGCCAAGACACCCTCACACACCACAATGATAAACATTTTGTTATTCTCAAATTATAAAGCTAAGGCAGCAATCCTAGTCCCTGGCTGTGGAGCAGTAGGGCTGGATGAAGCGGAAGATGCTCAATCGGTAGAGCCTGAGGCCCTTAATCTCAGGGCCGTGGGTTCGAGCTCCACAGTGGGCAAAAGATTCTTGCATTGCAGGGGGTTGGACTAGATGACCCTCATGGTCCCTTTCAACTCAAAATTCTATGATTCTACCTCATCCATAGTCCTGCCACATGCAGAGGAAAGGGTGTGAGGGTATTTTACCTATTTATTTATTTATTTACTTGCAGTATTTATAGCCCATTCTTCATTGAATATTTTCAATCCCAAAGTGGGGAACAAAGTGTTTAAATAAACAGAGAAAAACAACACACACAAATTATCAACTCACATAAAGAGGTTCAATAAACACAAATTTAACAGTTCTGTCACATGGTAAACTAGCAAAACCACAATAACAAGAATTTAAAATTTCAATTTAACAAAATGTCTAGGTAAAAGCAAACACGAGACATCCAAAGAGATTTAAACAGATGAGAAAAACCAATGGTTCCAGTGCATCGGTTCCCACCCTGGTTTTTTTTACTTAGGGCAGCCCATTCCCTCCTCCTCTGCCTTTCACACGAAGAGGATCTATTCTGTGCCTACAGACTCTCTGTGGCTTCTGAGTAACTTAACACCTTTTGCCCCACCATCCAGCCTCTCACCCTGAGTGGTATGAATTGTTGCCCACAAGCATCCATGGAAAAAAACAACCACCACCCACAGCACAGAGGGAAAAGAAACACACACACACACACACACACACACACACACACGAAGAGGGGGATGGCAATAAGCCACAGCTGATGTTTCTCTCGCCTTTTCCATTCCTGAGGAAATTCAGAGGCCTCAATGTCAGTCAGGCTGCCAGACAGAGATGTGTAGATGGATTTGCAGGTCTCCGCCATCTCAGCTTTCTTTACCAGCTGGTACAAACACTGTCCAAGGTCTTCCCAAGTCTAATTCATGCTCTGCAAGCTCCAGGAAACACCGTCAATGGTCGCCTGCCAATGGGCCCTCGGAGCTGGACCTCAGTGTCTGGGCTGAATGATGGGGGTGGAGATGCTCCATCAGGTATACTAGGCCGAGGTCATTTAGGACTTTAAAGGTCAGCACCAACACTTTGAATTGTGATTGGAAATATAAAGGTAAAGGTAAAGGTATCCCTGACCGTTAGGTCCAGTCGCAGACGACTCTGGGGTTGGGCATTCCTCTCGCTCTATAGACCGAGGGAGCCGGCATTTGTCTGCATACAGCTTCTGAGTCATGTGGCCAGCATGACTAAGCCAGCAAGTAACGAAAGGCTAAAACTAGGCTCTGTGGTTTAGATCACAGTGCCACCCGCATCCCTGATTGGAAATGTAAAGGTAAAGGGATCCCTGACCATTAGGTCCAGTCGTGACCAACTCTGGGGTTGCGGCGCTCATTTCGCTTTATTGGCCGAGGGAGCCAGCGTACAGCTTCTGGGTCATGTGGCCAGCATGACTAAGCCGCTTCTGGTGAACCAGAGCAGCGCACGGAAATGCCTTTTACCTTCCCACCAGAGCGGTACCTATTTATCTACTTGCACTTTGGTGTGCTTTCAAACTGCTAGGTTGGCAGGAGCAGGGACCAAGTAACGGGAGCTCACCCCATCGCGGGGATTCGAACTGCCAACCTTCTGATTGGGAAGTCCTAGGCTCTGTGGTTTAACCCACAGCTGGGAGCCAAACCAAACCAAAACCAAACCAGGCTTGCAAATCACCACTGATGCTTTCAAAAATACTCCAGAGACTCTCCCTTCTGCCTCCCCTAAAAGCGTGGGACTTGGCCTTTTCCCTTTCTCACCTTCTTAATCTCTCAGTCACCGGGAAGAAAGGGGGCAGTGGGGAAAGACCAGGGCACAACACCACAAACAGGACCTCTGCTTTCCAAAAAAACTTGTGCTCCATTTATCCTTCTCAATTGGTTGACTTCCCAACCCATATCTAGTCAGAAGTAATTCCTAAAGAGTTCTTTGGGATTTGCAGGCTGTAGCCGTAGTTGTGCAAAATTCAAGTAAAAGCAAAAATGTGACATCACTCTATGCTTCTGCATTGCTTACTGAGAGCTGGTATAACATTGTGGCAGAACTGTGATCACTCAAGTCTTGCCTTTGACGTGAATTTGCTTAGTGGCCTTGGGCAGGCCATTCTCTCTCAGAATGCTGATCAGTCTACAGAATCATTCTGAGGACAAGGCAAGGCGGCATGGGAGAGATTTGCAATTGGATCTCTCGACATCTTTGCATTGGTTAAAAGCAGCCAACAGGGCTCCTAGTTGAGATTGGAGTCACGACACGAAAGGCTAAACCTGTCCTGCTTCTCTCTGTTTCCCTGCCTTAAATTGTTCCCTTCTGCCTTGGTTGGGTGGGTGGGGGGAAGACAGATGGACTATGGGGGTGTACCAGAAGGAGACAACGCAGCCACATAAAAGTCATAAGGTTTCTGCACCCTCCCCCACATCTCTCCATCCTCTACAAAGGCAAGCAAGAGGCATGAGCACAGAGACATTCAAGCCAGACAAAATATCTAGAGGAGGGAGCTGGGCTGGTGAAGCATGAGAGAGTGTGGCCCCAGGAAAGTCCCATGGGCTAGCTCAAGGCTGCATTTGGCAAGTGGGCTGGAGGTTCCCTGTGCTTGCTTTTAATTAAGAAAAAGAAAAGATGTTGGGAAAATGCACTATATAAATGCTAAGTTCGTATAAATGCCTTTTGGATTTGGATTCACTCAGGCTTGCTGATTTATTGACTGTTTCCATAGTCTGCTGCCATTGCCTGTTTCGCTGAGGTTGGAATATTGTAAAATTGGGTTTTATTATATAATGTTTTATCCCTGCTGTGTATTTCTACCCTGGGATCTTTCAATGAAGGGGGAACTATAAATAAGATAGACAGATAAGTACATTTGTTGTTTGGGCCAGGGGAATCAACTTTTTGCAAGATAAAGCATTTTATTTTATTTTATGAACCCATAAGATGGCACAATTCTATGCCAGTCACTTGTAGCTTGCGAACTTCGTATCTGTAATGCTTCCCACTTTCCTGCTTGGAGGCCATTTTCGCTCCCCGCAAGTGAGCCAGATCTTACAAGCCTGAGATAACAAGCCTCAGCTGCGACTGGAAGTCTTTTCCTTGGAGGTTTTGAAGCAGAGCTTGGATGGCCATCGCCATGGATGTTTTAGTGGAGATCCGTACATTGCAGGGGGTTGGACTAGATGACCCTCGGGATCCCTGCCAACTCTGTCATTCTATGATATACAAGTCCTTGGACTGTGTCTCCCAGCAGTGCTGTCTTCAGCATATGCGCCTCTGGGGTACAAAGATCCGCCCAGCGCCCCCAAATTTAGTTTAGCCCCCAAATTAACACCCCCACACTTATAAGTATACTTATAAGTATTCAAAGGTGCTGCTGACCCAGCTGCCACACAGCAGCTCAATACAATACGTAACATAATACTTTGATGTAAGAGTTAATTTCGTGTGCACGGCGCCGTTGAGAATGACAAGCGCAGTCATTGAGTCTGACAATGTTGTGCCGCTGCTGGCGCCGCGCGTCTTTCGTAAATAAGCGCACAAAGTCGAAAGTCCTTTAGTGAAACAGTAGGTATACATTTTGGTAATACCTAGGTATATATGTATTTTGTTTTTCTAGCTTGATCAAAATTATTTATTATTTCATAACAGGTAGATAGTTAAGAGCTTAGGCGGCTTCAGTGGCGGGTGCCTGGCACTCCCCAGAATTTGGTGCCTGGGTGCCCCGCACCCCTTGCACCTCCGGGGAAAGACAGTCCTGTCTCCCAGTTCTGTGTCCAAGTGATACATACAATCGCTGGCCTGGATAAGGCTCTTAAAGATTTAGATTCCTATAAGCTTCAATCCTATAGCCTGCTTTTGTCTGCTGGATGAATGGATAGATAGATGGCAGCCACGAAGATATTTATACCTTGTGCCTAAACAAGAAAGTCAGTCCCTGTGATAGTCACAAAACTTGCTTTCACATAAAGTATATTTCTGATTCAGAAGATGGTTTAATCGGTGCAAGATGAAACAGACTTATTAAACTTTTAAAAATCATTTAGTAAAATCTCTTTTCAAGGGATACTTACATGAATACAAAGCTATTTGAACTATGTTTCTTACCAAATTGTTAATCAAGCCATTTGGGGGGAGGGGCACAAGAAATGTATATAGTTTTACAAATACATACAGGTCACGTCCCGCTTTATGAACACAGTGCATTTCCTGGTAGTCTTTTATCAGGCAAGTGTTTGTTTCATGAGTTGATGATTTCTATTGATTCCTATGAGGAATTTTCTAATGCATTTCCAACCATGTATACCTACGGTATATAGCGAGGTTTAGGGACGAATTTTCACATAGTGAGGACCTGCATAAAGTGGGACCTGCATGTAGAAGAAATACTGGAAATTTACATCTGGAAGATGTAAAGGCTTTGCACTAGTTATTATATATGTATATGTATATCATATACAGTAATGCATCTGCATTTGAGTATTGCATCTGAATGCTTGATTTGCCTCTACCGAAAAGCCTGCTTTGCACAGTGATTTGAAATTTCCCTCTCTCTGATATTATTTCTGTGATGGGTCATACACAAACGTGAGCCCTCACTGGACATTCTTCATTGGATGATTATATTGTGAAGAAGGGATGTTCATAGACCCGATTCACGCTGTGGTACCACTCTAACGGGCTTTGAAGATGCTCAAACTCAAGACGAAAGGGAGAAATGTGCTAAGAGGAAGGCATGCTTGACAAACCCTCACCATTATCAACTCCCGCCTGGAAACCTATGTCCCCACGGTGGAAGGATGTGTGGGTCCAGAATTGGCCTCCACAGTCACTTATGGACTCACTGTTAAAACCATGTTTTTGGAAGACAATCTTACTCAGCTACGAATGATCACCGAAGAAGAAGACCACTCTATGGCTCCCAGATCAGGGCAATTTGCCCTGTGTTGTCCCACCCATCCCAGATTCATCCTCCAAACAATTCAGGGATGGGGCTAAGAATTTTCAAAAGCCATTGCAAATGTTCTGTGAATGTGTGTGCACAACATTGTGCAGGATCAGAGCCTCCCACTCAGCTAAAAGGCTGCACAAAAGGAGAGTTGCGACCAACACAGTGTAGGATCAAATTGGATCCTGTGTGGACGCAGCCAGTTGAACCCCACAGGATTGATCCAGTCCAAGAATTGGGGGTTCTTTTGGTCACATGTGCTGCATCAAGAAGATTTTGGGCATCACATGGCAGGACAGAGTCTCAAACAAAGATGTGCTCTCTCAACATTTCCAGCACGTTCACACTCCTGTTTCAGCAAAACGTCTATGGCTGGCTTAGTCATGTTCACAGAATGAAAGATGGCAGGATTCCTAAGGATCTCTATGCGGAGCTGGCTTCAGGCACCAGGCCCATCAGCAGACCAACTCTGCAGTAGAAAGATGTCTGCAAATGTGACATAAAGGCTAGCAACATCAAGCCTGTTGTATGGGAATCCCTTGCAGATGACCGCAGTGCCTGCAGACAGATAGACAGGTAGTGCATCCATAGCAATGAGCAGAGGAGGAACGACCACTGGTAGGAATGCAGAGGGAAGAAATGCCATGGTGCACCTGCAGCAGCACAACCAAATACCTTCATCTGCCCCAGCTTCAACAAAACATGTTTCTCCTGTATCAAACACTACAGCCACAGCAGGCACTGTAACTCCCCAACAGTTTGAATTCACCTCGCAAGCTGCACTCTTCCATCGTATCACAAGACACAAGGGTGCCAACAACTAGGGCTAAGTCTAGAGAAAAATGTGAAGTAGGTATTTCTGAATGCACAGTGAATACATTTCCCCACTGACTTACTGTCATCTGTCCCTACTCGCTTAGGACTTAAAGGCAGGTTCTTCCAGGGCAGATGAGCTCCAGTACCTTTCTTGTTAGAAATTAAGTATTGGGGGCAAAATAAACAACCCTTTGCTTCTTCTCCTGCTACCATTAGCTGCATACTTCTCATCCTTCCGAGAGTTAGAGGCAGGAAGGGGGGCCTGCATCACACCGTGTTTAGCTTTGTGCAACTACGAAGGAACACATGGAATTGCTGTTCCATTTCATGTTTCTTTAGCCTTTGATGTGCGAAGCAGAGAAACCTGGGGACTGGAGCCTTGTGGTTCCCACGTTGCCACTTAGAACGCTATCTCGTCACAGACAGCGCCGCGGAGCATAGCAAATGCATTGCAGTTTGCTCTGCGCAGATACTAACTGCTTAGCAATTTCTTTCCTTTTTTCTTTTTTTGCCGTGCTCCGCCAAGTAAAAAAGAAAGGGGAAATTACACAGAGGAACAAAACCCACACCAGCTTCTCGTGATGTCAGATGAGTGGATGTGATGTGTGGGTGGGTGAGGTGGGTGAGGTGGGAGCTGGAGGGGGAGGCTGACACTCTTGAAGACTTTGCCAGCGCTTCCTTCTGTGTTACAGCTTGTGCCTACTCGCTGCATCTCATTACCAAGTAGGGGCTGGGATAAACGGGGGAGGGAAATGAACTTTGGCTTGACGGGGGAAACAAGTAGAGGGAATTTCAGTTCTCTAAACTGTGAAAACCACCGTGTTAAATGAACAGTCAAACGTGCCCTTGTTCTAAAGCTTTCCTACCTTGGAAAACCCTTTCCACATCAGTTTGTCTGCTGATTACCTGACACGGAATTTCCATTGGACTGCAAGTGGGTCTGGGCATATTCTGTGTGCAAACACAGTATAATGAGGATGCTGGTGGACCAGGCAGTCAGAATTTGCTATTGATTTGCAAATTCAGCATGGTCATCAGCCAGGGGATGGTCACTGTTGTTGATTACCGTATTTTTCGCTCTATGGGGCGCACCTTTCTCCCTCCAAAAATGAAGGGGAAATGTGTGTGCGTCCTATGGAGTGAATGCAGGCTTTCTCTGAAGCCTGGAGAGCGAGAGGGGTCGGTGCACACCGACCCCTCTCACTCTCCAGGCTTCAGGAAGCTATCCGCAAGCCTTCGGAGCATGGCGGGAGTTCCCACCGGGCTCTGAAGGCTTGCAGATAGCAGCCTGTTCTGGGGGCTGGGGTCGGGGGAAGCTCAGGCTTCCCCTGCCCCCAGCCCCACAAGCTCCGGAAGCAGTGGCGAGGTTGCACGCAATCTTGCCGCTGCTCCTGGACCTGTTTTGGGGGCTGGGGTCGGGGGAAGCTCGGGCTTCCCCCGCCCCAGCCCCGTGGATAAAAACGAAGCCAAGACAGCGAGCGGATTTTTTTTTCTTTATTTCCCCCCCTAAAAACTAGGTGCGCCCTATGGTCTGGTGCGCCCTATGGAGCGAAAAATACGGTATATCCGGAAGGCTGCAGGCTCCCCATACCTCATGCAGACAGTCCTGAACTGGACAGACAAATGATATGACACCGTATAAGGCAGGCAGCTTCCCATGTTACAATCAGTTGGCAGCACCACCCTCTTGCGGGCAAATTTCCAAGCCCTTTCTTTCAAAGGGCTGCATGGGTTCCATGGAGAAATAGACACGGCAAGTTTCAAGTGGGGGGGGGGAGGAAAAAACAACCATGTAGATTTTGCAGTAAATATCTCTAAGCAACGTGCTTCCCAACTGCAGCTTGAGGCGTTCCGGTGTAATGCAGCTGCTCAAAGCCTGTTTTGGGAAGTCCCCGCTTCAAATTACCACCTTGGCTAAGAACTCACTAGATGGCTGTAGGCCACCTCTTCCTCTGCAATATGAAGATAGTAATAGAGGGTTGTCACACTGACAACTGAAGTATGTGAAATGTGAATACTCAGGAAAAGTGCTATAAGCCACAGCAGATGTTTCAGGTGGCCCCTGTACTTTATCAATGGCAACCACCACTATCAAACTCCTCTGCATAGCCTCTCCTATCTGCCAGCTTCTCTTAGCCACATTCCACTGTTTCCTTTTCCAGGTCCCATCCTTCCTTCAGTCTCGCCTCCTTTTCTCCCTTTCCTTATCAGATTTCCTTCCACTCCACTCTTTCCTCAGGGTCCTGCCATCCTACTGCCTATTCTGTTCCCTGAGCTACCCCGACTGTGCCATCACAGTCACTCAGCCTTTGTGATGTCAGCATTGCCAGCAGCTTCACTGACACCACAAATCCTTACTGTACGAAATGATTAGTGCTTTTCTTTCGCAAAATCAATGTGTTGGTTTTTTTTCTATCCTGACGTAACACTTTCCACAAAAATTCCTTCTTGAGAGCCAGTGTGTATAGAAATTGTATTTGATTTCTGCATTATATTGTACCATGTTTTGTGAATTATGAGCACTGCAGCACTGTCAGGATTTGGATTGGGTTGTCAGGCTCTGATGGAGGAGGAGGAAATGGAGGACTGCATTGGGTGAATCTTGGCTGGAGTCAGTTTGTAAGGGGGAGAAGGGATGTCAGCTCTCCCCCTCTGTCCTTCCGGCTGAGCGGCAATCCTCAGTGGAGGCTGGGGAGGGCTTGGAGGGAGGGGAGGTTGAAGAGAAGGTGGTAGTGATCAAATAGGAGTCTGAGCAGGAGGGTACAGACTTGTCATCTAGAACCAGGCCACCACCTCTGCAAATTCAGAGCAGACCCATTACTGCTGAAAGAGTGTGCACTTGCCACCCCGATATTCCCACTAGGTGGAAAGACGCCATGCATTGTTTTTAAAAGCTTAGTGGGAAGGGTGGGGGAACTTGTTGGGACACCTTTGTCACTTCTGTCCAGTCCTTGAACTCCTGAATTGTGTCTCCTGAGCAATGTCTCTGCTGCTGAGCCTGTATCACTCCTTGCCTGCACAAAATTTTCTTCCTTCCTTCTGAGTAAGAGCCTTTGTCTCTGTGTGTTCGGTGGGAGCCAGAACCTTTCTGGGAACTGGAGTCATGACTAGATGGCACACTTGCCTGAACCAACAGGCTACTTTTAAAATATATATATCTTTATTTTTTAAAAAAGAATTTTTACATAGCATATTTCCATTTAAACATATCAATCACCTTTTCATTTAGGATTCTCAGAATGCCTTGACTTCCCTCTCTGCCCTTTTCTGGTTTCCATGGCCTATCCCTTTTTATTCAGCTTATCCCCCCCCCCAATTTATTATATCTATTATTTACTTTTTCATTATAACAGGCTACTCTTATGTACATAGACCCATAGGAGCTGAGTGTATGTTTTGTTGTACAACTGGGATTGCAAAAACAGTTTCCCCACCTATGCATTCGGAGGCACCAACTTCTTCAGAGGATTGGGGCCCCTGGTGTCACATCATGTGACATCCTCTGAATATTGAGGGCGGCCCAGCACCCTCAAAAAATATTCAGGGAGCCAAAACTGCCTTGGCCCCTAGGAGTCATGATAGAAATCCTGATCTACAGCCAGATGAGTAAGAGTGGTTTTGTGCACCTTGTTTGAGTGCCACCACACCACACCTCTACGAGTAAAAAATGAGAGGGGCAATTTCCAATGGGAGGAGCAATTGCCACTGTCACTTCATGACAGAAAAGGCTGTGGGAGAAACAGAAACTCCCTCACACACTCTTGGGCTGTTGTGCAAAATGCTTGGTTCAGGTGAATCCCTTACTGCCCACAAAGAAGCTCCTATGAGAAAATAACACTTGGTTTTCTGTTAAAGATGCTGGCAAAATTTGAAGTTTTCATATGCTTCTTCTAAATGTCATTTTTTAATTGGTGGGGTTTTCTCCACAAAGATTCCCCTAGAGCAAAGCTTTTGTATGCTTCATGTTAATCCTGCCCAACCCCTGGGGACTTGCTGCTTGCCTTAATTTGGGGGGTAAAGTCACTTCCTTTGTTATCATTAATAAAAGGAAAGAGTGTAAACATATTGGTGAAGACTAGATAACTTGAAACTCATGAGTGGCTTTATATTCAGTGCACCTAAAAGGCGTGACAGGGTTAAAATGCATATCCTTGTCACGGCAAAGGACAACGGGTTAAACTGAGAGCTTGGCTTCTTTGCTCAGTCTCAATGCAAATTCTCTAATCCCCTGCTAATCAGTGTATATTTTTCTATTTTTATATCAGTGGTTGTCTATTCCCACAGCTATCTTTACTGAATAAAATATTTGCTTTGGCAACCAACTTTGCTCTACACATATTTGCGATTTGGGTTGTTGTTTTTTCTCATTCTGTTCGATAATAAAAGTTGTGTGTAATTTTCAGGTTTGCATACGTTTCTATGTTTGCTTACGTTTCTATATGATTCTGTATAGTAGAATCTACTACACAGCATATCTTAAAAGTGCATATACTCCCCTCATTGACTAACATCAGTTTTGAGGGATAGGTTGGAGTGCTTTCTTCACTGAGGAAATGACTTGAGATGGAATGAGTTAAACACCCTTCCACAGTGCCATTGCTAGAATCAAATTTGGGATACTCGGGGTCTGTTTTAAAGTAAACAAACATACAGAAAACCCCAGGAAAAAACAATTCCTCTATCAGATTATGGATCTCCAACTTCTTGTCTGGCCTCTAGCAGCTGATAAACAGAGCCCAATTGAAAACAGGCCTGTGGAGCCAAATGAAAAACAGATCTGAAACGCTTTCCCTTTTTTTATCCGGTTTGTGTTTTGGATTTGTATACACATTTTGTCTCCAGTTATTGGTAAGCCCCACACCAAAATGTTTACAATCATGTACTAATCAAGCACATAATTGAAAGGATAGCGTTACAATAGCAGCAGCATTTTTTTCTGTTTAGGGTCTTCTGCACCATAAATTTGAACCACTTTGATACTGCTTTAAAATGGGTTTAATTGGCATGGTTTGCCCCCAGCAACTAGCAAAAGAAAGTCCTTTTCTTTTGTGCCCCTTCATAGTACCACATTTCCCAGGTTACCTTGGTTGGGCACCAACCACGTTGGAAACTAGTTTAAATTTGTAGTCACAAATATGTTTTCTGTGTTTAAACTTCACCAACATACCTCAAAGGGATATAAGTACAAATTAAATTGGGACTTATAAGTATGTGTATCTACCTCACAGAAAGTGTCTTAATAAATTCAAAGGAGACATTTGTGTTTTTAATTTCATGTCTGTTCCTTTTAGCTGTTATTAGGCCACAGTACCATTTAGGTGCCATCGTTATGGTTTTGTTTATTTATACTGCTGAGAATGTATTGCAGCATGGGCAAGGCATGGGAGGAAACCATGACACCCACAGGTTTCCACTACGTGGGATCACATGCTGCAACTTGTGGTTAACCGGAGGAGCTCTGGACTTGCAAAGCGAAACAAAACTTGCGTGCTAATCCTTTCCCTTTGTGGCTAAGTAGGCGTGTCGGGGACTCTAGGACTTGAAACCGGAACATCTTAGTTGGAACGTACAACAGCGCTCTCTCTCTCTCTCTCTCTCTCTCTCTCTCTCCAAACCTTAGAGCCTTCTCCAGGCACAAAAGACAATCAGGCAGTAAAAACAACAGTCTCTGCAGGATGTATGACACCACTAGAATGACCAGATCTAGGCTGTGCACACCTAATTGGCTTGAAATACAACTCTTTTTCTCAATTCAGATTAAAGCTAGTAAGGGGCAAATGAATCAAAATCCAGCGCTTCATAAGACATTACACAGTGGATACAGGATAGATATGGATTGTGGCTAGTCCAGAATATATACCGTTTCTCAAGATCAGAACAGATGTGATCTCCATCTTCTCCTTTTTATTATTAGTTTTTGTTGACTGTTGTTTAAACCAGGGACTAACACGGTGCTTTTAGCAGTAAATGTACTAATACCCACCCACTTTTACAGTTCATTCCCTACACATTAAGCATCCTATTGTATTTATATCAGTATATACCTGGTTTTATCTCAATAAAGATAAATTTCAGATTTCTTAGGATCTATGAAAAGACTAACATCAAACTTTGAGCAAGAGCTTCTCAGAACACAGCCCACATGATATGGTAGGATTAGTTTATCAATAAAGATTTAGCAGATACAGGACTAGCCTTATGAATATCATATCCTTTTCCTGATACAGGAAAAATCTCTTTTATGCATGTTCAATAAAATTGAATGACCCACATCTTACTCCACTTACATTTTTATTTCCTGGTATGTACACCTGGATTACTGTCTTGCTGTCCTCCATATTTCTATGTAAGTGTGCAGGAATATAGCCTTAGCAGGATGTGACACTAAACACATTGATAAAAAGGTGTGGGGAGAAGGTAATGCTTTGCTCTCCAGCCACAAGCCTGATCATTCAGTCCAGACACTGAAATCCTGCTCCGAGTGCCTTCTGTGGTTCCCTCATTGTGTGAAGTGAGGTAACAGGGAACCAGGCAGAGGGCCTTCTCGGTAGTGGCGCCTGCCCTGTGGAACGCCCTCCCATCAGATGTTAAACAGATAAACAATTATCTGATATTTAGAAGACATCTGAAGGCAGCCTTGTTTCAGGAAGTTTTTAATGTTTGATGTCTTAACTGTGTTTTAGTTTGTTGGAAGTTTCGCAGAGTGGCTGGGGCAACCCAGTCAGATGTGTGGCTTATAAATAAATTATGGTGATGATGATGATGATGATGGTGATGAGGCAGGAATGCTTCGGTATTATCTAGAAATATCCTATTACTAGGATCAGAGAATAAGGACAGTACAATAAACCAAAAGGTCCCTATTTTTATCTGTGATGTGCTGAAATGTTACTAAAGTTTACTAGATAGGGCAAATCAAATATAGGCAATTAAATATCTCAGTAATAATAATAAAAAGTAAGAGGGGCTAAAGAGAGAACAAAGGAAGCAGGAGAAGCAGGAAAGAAAAGTGCACAGGGAACAGTCTAAAAAACAAAGACAAAAACAAGCTTCAAAGCTAGAGCAAATAAAGCTGCATGACCATTTATGTTTTAAGAAGAGCAAGAAATCGAAGAGAAATTTGGCCAATGCAACAGCAATGATTAAAGGGTTGGAACTCATGAGAAAAATTGCTTGGTGTGTCTGGGTGTGTTTAATATAGAGAGAGGAAATTTAAGGGGAGCCATAATAGCAGTTTTCAAGAGTCTAAAAGGCTGCCTTGAAGAAGAGGTTGAACAAATGTTTCTTGGGCTCATTCCCTGGCATTATTACAGAAAGGCAGATCTAGGTCTAGAAACTCTCCATGAATCGATAAAGTGCACTCTTAGTCTATAAGGTTCCACAAGAACCTTTGCTGTTTTTTCCACCTTTTAAATATCACCGAACTTTTTTTTTAACAGACGTTTACATCTCCTCACCAATATGTCCCGCATTGACACCTCCAGAAAACATATTTAATGCTTCTAATGAGGACTACTAGTTTTAATCAGTTTAATTGCTTGATGACACAACTCAGACTTCAGACAACTATTCAATAGGGGTTATTTTAATTGGTGGGGATGACTTTAAATTAGTTGTACAGCAAATTAAATATTTCTTTGTCACTTCGAGGCTATAATAGTTTTAATGTATTAGGGGAAGGTATTAAAAATAATAATACCCAGAATGGCCTTTCTAAGAACAAATGCTACTTTTTTGTTTATTGCGTAAGGAAATGTAAGATTACCAAAATATAGGTGGCCTTGGGGTAGGTCCTTTGCTGGATTATGGAAGTGAAGTGGTGCAGCTGTGTATTCTAATTCCCCTCCTTGAGACTGTACCCCTGGTTTTGAGAGGCGAATCAGCCTTAGTCCTCTTCTTTGTGTGGCCTACTGTTGGATTGGACACTGGGTCACTTTGGAGTTGGTGGTACTCCTAAGGTAGACTGTGAATGTCCCACATCTGTGATTTTTGTTCCTCTGAATCCCTGTGCAACATATCTGGGACTGGGTCATGACATGCACAACACTATCAAATGTCAGTGCTACCTTTACTGAATGGAAAGCTGGCCCTTCAAACATTCGCGAACCATTCACAGTTGATGAGCAAAACTTTGAACGTTGGGAAGTTTCAAATCTGAGTGGTTTTTGCTTTTAGCATCAGCCGCAGTTGCCAGCCACACACCCATTTTGAAATAAAACCAAATTCTTGAAAACAAAACCTACAAATATAAGATGCATAACAGAAAACAGAACTTACTTTACATTTCTTTACAGCAGCATTGCACGGTGGTTCTGCCATCCAGACCTTTCTAGGAGGTGGAATTGGAGCTATTTCCCTCTGCAGTTTTTGTCATCGATCTTGCCACCTTCTCCTTTAAAATAAGGTGAGTACCAAATTAGTGTTTGGGTTCTTCCGACATGTTTCTCCAAACCTAGATAAATACTGTCTTCTGTCTAGTTTTCTTTGAAGAGAGATGCTTGTAGTATTTTCCAGTCAGTTTTTGGAAACTGCCATCTTATTGTGTTGCTGAAGTTGGATGTTACATTGTTCAAACACTGTTGTCATGGTGGATGAGTTTTGAGAACTCTCGGTGGATGATCATGATCATGGTGATTTAATAAATTTATATGTTTAAATTATGGAATGTCACAAACCCAAACCAAGTAAGAGATCTCTTGGACAGTTTTGTTTTATTTTTTTAAAAAAATCAGTTATATAGGGTGCTCATGAGTTGCAAACAGGTCATCTGGCATCCTTAGGAGTGGTGACTATTGATGTGGGAAGTTTATAGCTAGAATTCTATCTTCTTCTTTATCCCCAAGCAGCAAATTTCCACAGAAAACCCCAGTGACTACAGTGGTACCTTGGGTTAAGTACTTAATTCGTTCCAGAGGTCCGTTCTTAACCTGAAACTGTTCTTAACCTGAAGCACCACTTTAGCTAATGGGGTCTCCCGCTACCACCACGCTGCCAGAGCATGATTTCTGTTTTTATCCTGAAGCAAAGTTCTTAACCCGAGGTACTATTTATGGGTTAGCGGAGTCTGTAACCTGAAGCATATGTAACCTGAAGCATATGTAACCCGAGGTACCACTGTATTTCTATTGGGTTATTTTGGCACTGCCATCCCTACAATAATCTCAGGTGGCTATTTCAGTTAGCCCCTCAATGTTTTTGTATTTTGCTTTAGGTCTCATTGTATAACGGGCTGGCCATCTTAAACTGTGATTTACTCTAAATATTATCTGATGTTGTTTGGTTCTATTACTCCTTTACTTGAGATGGGTGAGTAGCAGACTAGGTGCAGGAGTGCTAAAATGTAGCAAGGATGATGATATTGCAAGAATGCATGCCGTTCTTTGGAGCAAATATATCAACAAGACTAAGAAAACACAAACACGTCAACAAGACTAACTCTGGAAACTCAAAGGCAGCCATTTTCTCCCTTTAAGAGAACTGTTTCCCAATAGTACAATGACAAAAACAGGCCACTGTGGTTTTCAGCAGGGAGGGGGAAACCTTGTGTTTTATGAAGCAGAACAAATAGCAGCTAATAAAATGAAATGGTGCTTATTTTGAATAAGTGGGAAGTTATAGTAGGAGCATAAATTGCTGGTGGTTTTGACACCTTTCATTCACTTTGTGATTCCAAGTTAGTCTGCGGTTTCAGATCTTTTGAACACCCACACTATCCTCTGCTCCCTGATAGGGACTAAATGCAGCTTACAGATAAAAAAGCCCTCCAAACTTAAGTTTCATTTTCTTTCCTGGAAACTGGGTATGTAGCTGCTCTAGTAATTTTTTGGATTTATCTGTTTACCCTTCTTCCGGGTGCTGTGAGCAATTCACACTCTGGATCTTGGGGAGACAGAGGGGAGATATCCAGTTACTGTGTGCCTTCCAGCAGCAGCCACAACACACCACTGTGTCCATTTTGCTCGCACAGCCAGTTCTCCACTAGCTGCCACCCTGTTCCTTTCCATCAGGGAACAAGGGCGCCTTGGTACACTGAGCATCTTTGCTATCTCTTATCATGGGATTGAACTACAAATGACACTTTACCACTGAGAATTATGTTTGATTCACACTAATTTTCCTCTATGCTTTTTAGGCTTCCACTGGACCCTCTGAATGTTCTTTTTGGTCACTTGTAAACCTCTTGAAGGTTTTGCGAACAGGAGTCCTCAAAGGGTCTGGTTGATTTCCCTGGGTGAACACCAGGTTGCTCACCCATCCTTAACTGCAGTTGGTGAGCCTAAAGTAAGGCAGTTTTATTGGTTCAGGTACTTGAAGAGTCCCAGGGCTTGTGACCCCACCCCTAGGGCCCACTTCCCAGATCATGAGCCTAGTGTGTAACTTTTAAAGCACATTCCTCCAAAAAGTAGATATTTATGAGCATATGATAATAACCTCTGCCACAATGTGGTGTTAATGGCAATCTGTGACGACCACAGGAGGCATGAACTGCAACCTTACAATGACCCTTTATATGTATTTTCCTATCAAAAGATTTTACAATACATATCTGGGTTTTTGTAGGGATGTGCATTGACAGGCATAATTAGCTTGAAAGAGGTAATTACAGCAGCGTTGCCTCTGCCTTGGTCCAAACATAAAATTAATGATGCACAATACAGCCTTATATGTGCCTCGTGTACTGTTGGGAGTAGATAGTTAATGGTTTTGAAAATATATAAACACATATCCCAAAACCCTTCTCTGATACTGAGGAACTACATATGGTAGAGCTTTAAGGCAGGCATAGGCAAACTCGGCCCTCCAGATATTTGGAGACTACAATTCCCATCATCCCTGGCCACTGGTCTTGTTAGCTAGGGATGATGGGAGTTGTAGTCCCAAAACATCTGGAGGGCCAAGTTTGCCTCTGCCTGCTTTAAGATAAAGAGCTGAACTTTTCAGGACATGCAATCAACTCAAAGATTCCACATGCAACAGCACACAGGAGTGAAGATCTGCACACTGTCCCATGTCGCACATGATCTTTGCATGTGCAAGTGCCTACACAAGAAAGCCCATCTATTGTGAAAAGGGGTTGATGTGATGTTGGGAGCAGGAGCTACTAATCAAAGTATTTATGAGCTAGCATTAAAGGTTATGCTTGCAGGGGGTGGGCAGGTGTACAATCCCTAGCTTGTTCCTGTGCCCTGCCATATAATAACTTTAATGTCTGAACTATGTGAAGAGAAAGTCCACACTCTTCCATGTGTGCTTCGTTCCTCTCCGTATCTCTTTTTTTACATGTCAGTAGCTACGCACTCCAGTTTTCACTCAGTATTGCCTAGCAATTTCAATTCACATGGTTGTGTTTTTTGTATTTTTTTTTATATAAATCTGTCTTCATATTTGCAATATGCTGGTGTACACTTCAGAGTTGCCATGGGAATGGTGCTGAAAATAGCTTCCCATATCAAGCGATCCCTGCCTGGTCTGTAACATTTAGAAGCACTTGCCAGCAGCCAGAAATGTGGAGTCGATTTGTGATGGCCAATCCCTATACAATGCTCGATAGCTTTTTATATTTGTGAAGGATATGCCACTATGGGAAGACCGTTTCAGCGGTATTCCCATGATGACTGTGTGATACTCACTCTGACACTTCAAACTCCGACACCTAGATGTACAAGGGAAGGCCAAAGAATATATGGTTTGACAGTCAAATATGTGTCGAATATTTTATTCGCAATATCAGGCAATTTCTTTTGTTGTTGTTGTTGTATGCTCAACCCCACTCCCTGAGACTTGTGCTCAGATAGAGAGAAGTGAGTCAGATCTAGTGAACACTTGGATGCCAAGGGAGTGGTTTCCCTAGCAACAGTAACAATGTGAAGTGCTCTTTAGAACTTCCCCTCTGTGTTCATGCCGGCTTTCTCATGTGACATTTGCTGCAATGCTGCAGAGAGCTTGTTTGTCGAAGTTACGGATTCTTCTAAATAAGACTTTCCACATTTGGCTTCTCTATTTCCACCCCCTCCCCGCCAATGACTTGCTTTTCAGTGACTGACAAGCTTCCTCTGCTTCCAGAGGACTGGCTTTTCCATTGGACGAATGGAGCATTTGTGCTGCTAGGAGGAAGCAGAAGATTCTCAAATGGAAAAGGAAAGAATGAAGGGGGGGGGAGGAGCCTGAGAAGGAGGTGAAAGTGGATCACACAGGTGGCAGGACGTCCTGACACTTGACCAACTGCCATAGTTGGTAGATTTAAGAAACCATTACTACATCTGGGATGGCAGATATCTAGCATAATTCTGTTTGGTGAATTTGGCTCTCAGTAAGGTCTGCTGTAATTGACAGAAATCTTTCTCAGCCTTACCTGAAGATACTGAAGATTACACCTGAGACCTTTTACATGCAGATGAGCTCATGGGAAGGGAAGCTCAGAAGGGGTATGGAAAACTACTCCTCATCTTCCTTTTGAGGTTATTTTAGGTAACGCAGCCAGGAATGTTGTATCTAGTCCCACAAATATTAACTACAGTGGTACCTCGGGTTACAGATGCTTCAGGTTACAGACGCTTCAGGTTACAGACTCCGCTAACCCAGAAATAGTACCTCGGGTTAAGAACTTTGCTTCAGGATAAGAACAGAAATCATGCGGTGGTAGCGCAGTGGCAGCAGGAGGCCCCATTAGCTAAAGTGGTGCTTCAGGTTAAGAACAGTTTGAGGTTAAGAATGAACCTCCAGAACGAATTAAGTTCTTAACCCGAGTTACCACTGTAGTTGCTTTTCTCTCTCTCCATGTTAATGTCTCTGGAGCAAGGTATCAAATAGATAAAGTTAACCTGAACTGGGTTGTGAAAGCCAGTGTGGTGTAGTATCTAAAGTCTTGGGCTAGGACCTGAGAGACCAGGGTTCAAACCCCACTCAGCCATGAAAATCACTGAGCGACCTTGGACCAGTTCCTGCATCTCAGCCTAACCTACCCAGTGAGAATAAAATGAATAGTGGGAGAACCATATACACCACCTTGAGCTCCTTGGAGGAAAAGTGGCATATAGATGTAATAAAAACAAATAAAATATATGTAGTTACAGGCCACAATGACCAATAATAATGTCTGGTGGGGGTACAGCTCCATTTACATTGGCATTTCTTAATTGCAAACTTTGGAATGGTCACAAGGGGGGGGGGAATTAGTGACTGCTTTGCATGTGTGAAAATGGGCTTTTAGCCTTTTACTAAGGTGAACAGTTAATTTACTAGGACAATTTTATGAGGAGTTGTTGAACAACTATTATTCCCTCTTGCACTCTGCATCATCTGTCTGACCTCTCACCAATCCTTCGCAAGTATGTCCCATTGCCCTCTTTATAATGCAGATTCTTCTGTACAGCCCAGTGCTAAGTTTATCAAGTCACTTCGAGTGCCTCTTAGTTTTTCACAGCGCTGAAAGGAAACTTTCTAATAAGAGCCTTTGCAAAGCCTGCTCCTAATTAATCAAAGCTGTTTGGAAGGGAAGCTTCTTTGCCAGCGGTTAACACAGAGACATGAGCTATTGTGGGAACCTTGCTGATCCTCTGTTTTAACAAGGCAGATGCAGCTTAACATTGCTGTTGAACTGATGACCTATGGCTACGATGCCAAAGGAAACTGGGGAAAGCAAACAGGCAAGCCATTGGTCTGGAATTGCCTGCTCCTTTGCTGTTGTTTTCAACAATGAAGATTAGTGACACCTATGGGTAGCATAGGAGAGCAGCTGGGGGTTTTCTTAGCTAAGGCTTGCCTTCAGATGCATATTTTTAGATTTTAGCTAAAGCCGGTGGTTTCAGTGCACTGATGGTGTATGTCTGAATTGAGCATAGATAACAGATTCCAAAACACCAACATATAGCCGTAGAGACAACTTTCCAGGGACATGGAACAGGAATCAAAACAACACAGAAGAAGGATTGATCCAAAAATCATCTGACAGTCCCAAAGCCCCTGCTTTTTCTTCACTGCACACAAAAGAACATGCTTGTATGTTTTCAGGAAATCACATGACAAAAATAAATAAACCCATTTCTTCTTCTTAGCCACTATTATTGCCCATGAGCTGGGTCCCAGGAAGGGGCTTTGCAGGTCAAAAGGGTTAGGGAATGCATGTAGAAGTGGTCTGAATTCTCAATATCTTCCATTAATGGTCACATTATTATAGTCTGTATTGGATATTCTATCGATTTTAAAAAGAACAGGTTCTGACTGATAAAATGAATTCACTGTGGTTGTCGCAAAGTAGATATGAACAGGGCAAATCGGATTTCCCCCAAGACTCTGAGGGTCAACAGAGGTAGGGTGAGCCCCCAAGTCAATTGTGTTTCAGAGTAAAGCCCTTCTTTACTCCCATATATGTAAACATCTACCACTCACTCATGGAGGAAAAGGGCACAACTGATGTCAGGACAAAATGTGCTCTTTAGTTTGGTCGATAGGGTGCTTCCTGACACCCTACTTTGTGCGTGCATGTCTCTCTGTGTGGCACCCTAACAGAGATACCAATGTGTTTGTGTGTGTAAAGAGCATCATTTCCACGCACTCACAGTTTCTGTGCTATGTGGGTTCCTTCTTACCTATGTGATTGGAACAAAGGATGTTTAGGAGATAGAAATGAACAATGTTTGGCTCACAAGACCAAGTTAGGATTATGCTAATTCCTTGCTTGAAGGAAACAGGTCAAGACCTGTTGATTTTGTCAGGCCTACAGGAAAGGGGATGTTGCCAAGGTCTTTCTTTTTTGCTGAAAGCCATTTTGTGAGCCCATTGGGTGGAAACATGAACAGGGTTGAAAACTGGAAATGAATAAATAGGTCACATAATGGAATGGTATCTTTATAGTTTAAGCATCAGAAGAACTGATGTAATCAAATGAGAGAACTGGTGTGATTTGACCCAATAAAGTATAAATTATCTTGACATGGCAATTCTGTGAATGGGTTGATGATTTCCAAGTCCACTATCTGAGCCAAGTGGCTGGTTTAATAATAACCTACTTTAGCTTACAAACCACTCTTGTCGTGTGTACTGTATGTTTTCAACTGAACTTAGCACATGACTGCCTTGTAGCAAGATACATTTTCCAGGCTTGAGTTCTAATTTACTTATTATGAGCTTTGGTCTCAGTAAGTGTTTTGTTGATCTATCCCAAGATACTTAGGTTGTTTTCTGAAATTATTAAGCGGAGTGTCTTGTCTTCAGTCACACAACATGAAAATGCTTTAGTGCCGGTTCTTGCTCAATGTTGGGTTAATGGGTTCACATACATTGTGAAGTCACTCTGTTCAATGTTCTGACTCGACTCAATGTCAAGAAATGTACCAATACCTATGTGGTCATTGGAGGAATGTGAGGCACGGTAACTACTCTCTGATGAAGTAACAACTTGGATATGATGAAAAGGAAGTTAAATGATCGTGCACCAATGATTTCTGGTTTCTTGAACTCTGCCCTACTCATTATAAAACAAGAAGCTTAAAAGAAATTAAGGAAATTCTCTTGCTGTTATTTTTGAGTGCTCAGACTTCCCTTTAGTGGTTTATGGAGTCACAAACTGGCTGGCTGTCAAACTTGATGCCCTACTGATAGCTTATAGAATAGACTAGGTTACTCCCACCACCCCCGCCCTAAAGGGATGATGCCATTAATACTAAGAGGAAGCATTTTGTGGGGAAACTGATAAATGAATAAAAAGGAGAATTGTGATTGCAATATGAGCAGTTTTCTTATTCTTTACTCTGGTTTTTTTTGTGTGTGTTTTTTTACACTACAGGGGAATTATGCAACCAAATTTTGCTCAGAGTAGACTAAGTTAGGTCCATTAATTTCAGTGGGCCTACTTCGAGTACAACTTAGTTGAATACTGCTCCCAAACCTCACTGCATTTTATCGCTAGGAATGTGCTAGCTGTGTAGCAGTGCTGCAAGCCTGTTTTTAAGATTTCATGGCTTCAAAGAGATTTTATAGATTAGTTTCTCTGTGCAAGTGGGCATTTGTTGCCATGGATTGCAGTGTGAGCGATGGCAGAAACCCCCAATTCTTCAGCAGTGTTCATTAATAGCATCCTGTTTCGCACTGATACAGTTTTTCTATTCCCATATAGGCTTTCATTTTATCTTATGAGATTTAGATTATGATAAATAGGCCCCCTCTGGCTATATTGGTTGCAGTAACATTATTAAGATAAAGGACTGTAAACCTTTGTTGGCTAGAATTTGCTGATGGTAGTAACTAAGTATGAGTCACTTTGTGTCAAATCCAATTTAGACCGTAATGGGCAGACAACAATTATCAATTTTATTGCTAATATTACCAGTGCTTCGTAGAAAGAAAGAAAGAAAGAAAGAAAGAGAAAGAAAGAAAGAAGAAACAGCTGCATGTTTGTTCTGTATTACTACTACTACTACCTTTCTTTCTGAAGATTATTTAGTAGCACTCTATGAAGGAGAAGCATTCCGGGGTCATTGTCTAAATGAATGCACTTCTATTTTACTCAGTGTGTATCCAGGGCCAACTTACCCATAGGTGCTAGGGGTGCGGGGCACCCAGGTGCCGGGCTCTTAGGGGCGCCAGGCCGACAGTCCGGGGATTGAAGAACCAGGCCAGCCACCAGCCACTGCCGAGCAGAGCAGAGCCCATTGGAGCGCTGCAGGCTTTTCTGCGGGCGCTGAGGCAGCCAGCCAGCTCTGCCCTCCTGTGCACCTGGGATTGGCGGGCTGTCGAGAGGCCCGCCCAGCGCATGCATGCTCCTCACATGAGGCATGCAGCTTCCTTCCCAAACCTCTGTGGGAAATGCTCTCCTCCTGCAGCAGCATGGGAGAGAGTTGTGCGGCCACTACCCATATGGCTGGAGGATGCACAGCTTCCCTCCCAAGCCTCTGTGGGAATTGCTCTCCTCCCTCCACTGAGCTGCCCCCCCCTAAAAAAGCTCAACATTTTTGCCCATTAACCACTAATCTAATATGTTGTGTCCTGGTGTCTTTATGGGATGCGGGTGGTGCTGTGGGTTAAACCACAGAGCCTAGGGCTTGCCGATCAGAAAGTCGGTGGTTCGAATCCCCACGACGGGGTGAGCTCCTGTTGCTCGGTCCCTGCTCCTGCCAACCTAGCAGTTCAAAAGCATGTCAAAGTGCAACTAGATAAATAGGTACCGCTCCGGCGGGAAGGTAAACGGCGTTTCTGTGCACTGCTCTGGTTTGCCAGAAGCGGCTTAGTCATGCTGGCCACATGACCCGGAAGCTGTATGCTGGCTCCCTCGGCCAATAAAGCGAGATGAGCGTCGCAACCCCCAGAGTCGGTCATGACTGGACCTAATGGTCAGGGGTTCCTTTACCTTTACTAGTGTCTTTATTCATCACACGATGCACAAAAACCAATACCATGCAGTGTCCTGTTTTTTTGAAGACTTCATCAGTGGGTGTTTGGTTGGCTCAGGGCCCTGTTATCAATCCCACCTTGGTACTCACCAGAGATTGCCATGACCATGGCCAGTCTAGGTTGATGAGGTACAAGGTGGAAGGTTATGTTGGGGTGGAAAAGCCCTCTCAAGCCCTCTTCTGGTGAAGTAGCTATGGTAACATGGTATAATGGAAAGCTATTGTTAAGGCATGCGCACTGCCTTGCCCCCACAATTGAGGGGGCCATGGCCGTGCAACATCAATACTTCATGCACGCATGCCCTGTGGTGTGTGCGCATGGTGTCAGCATGCAATAAAGCCTGTGAACATGATGTCAGCATGCCCTGCAGCATGCTTGCACCATCACTCGTGCACGCCGTGACATCACTCACATTTGCCATGGGGCATGCTGTCATGTCGTGTGAATGCCCCCCCAACCTGTGTGTGTGATGTGAACACACCCTGTGGCATGCATGCATGGCCACCACAAAACTTTGAGAGGGCCCAGCTGCTTCACTGAATTATTATTTTGGGGGTCTGCCCCCCCCCACTTGGTGTGCCTATGGTACGGTATGTTTTTGAAGTGTGTGTGTGTGTGTGTGTGTGTGTGTGTGTGATAGATGTATATTAATATCAGTATTGCAGGCACATCAGTTCCATTTTTTAGGAAGCAGAGAGCTGTAGTTGAAGGAGAATGTTCACATAATGGTCATTGATTTGTTGGAAGAAAGTGAAAGGCCAACAAATTGTTAATAATTCATGTTAATGCATTGGAAATAGAGTCACAGAAAGGGTCACCGAAAGTTCATTATACTGCCTATTTTCCTTTTGATTATTAGTGCCCTGTTTCAGCAAGAAGAATAATTCAGAGGCCTCATAATGCTTACTTTTTGTGAAATATGGGTACTCTTGGAGGGTATGCAGGGTGAGTATTCAATCATATGATTTTCGCACTCTGCAGTTGCATAGTAGTGCTGGAACTTCACCGCATACCTCTGCTGATCATGCAATTCAGCTCTGAGACAGAAGGAAGTGGAAGCTTCCTGGAGAAGCAACGATTTGGTATTAGAAAGGCTCAGCATCAGCTTCATTGCATTGCCACTTGTGCCTTCTTCATCAGCCAGCTACCCTCATTAAGGATGCTGCTGGAAACTGGTTCACCTTGAACTTAAAAGGTCTCTGGTGTGCACAGATTTGGCATGGAAATGAGTATCTCTTTGCGAAGGGGTAAGAACACTGAAGAGCAGAATTAGTATCCTGTAGAATACTTCAGATAGGGAATGGCTCAACTTTATGGACTGAATTCCTATGGGTTGAATTACTACTTGCAGAAAGCCACCTAGGAGCGAAGGTTGAGGTTTATGTAAGGCCTGGCTTAGCAATTCCTATTGGTTGGGCGCTGCTGCCACCTGCTAGAATTGCCTCCAGTTGCAGCTGCTGCTTTTCTGCTGCCAACTGCTGTTTGGAGTTCCTTACTGCAGTGCTCTCAAAATTCTGCCTCCTGCTCATCGATTGCAATCCTGAACCAACTGTAAGGCTTAAGGGCACATACTTCATTTGCTATAGCTGGACCTCAGGAGGAGGTGGGACATTCTAGATTTAGATACATGTTTGTGCTACTCTCTGTACTGTTGTCTCATGTATTATTATTTAAACACACAATCCAAACAGGGCTAGACAAATTGATGTACTATAGGCCTCACAATGGCCATTAGCTATAATGGCTAAGTGGAACCTCCATCTTGAGATTGTCTCTAAATATTTACCTCTGGTTACCAGCTACTGGGAAGGAAGGAAGCAACATGCACCTTCATGTCCAATTTTGTGAGATTCCCGGGGCATCTGTTTAGCCACAGACTAAGTGCTGGGCTCAATAGATGGATAGCCCAATCCAGCTTAGGCTGTTCTTGTGCTTCCCAATTTCCTGCACGATGAAGGATAGAAATCTGCATTCTTGTTTTGTTCTGCGGGAAGGAGACACTGCTCATTGCATACACTCGGCAAATCAATACCAACAAGCCAACCCTATATTCTCTCAGGTTGTAGCCGGGTCTGTGTGTGCCAGGACAGCCATAGCCCCGGGCACACGATTTTTAGGGGTGGTGGTGAGCCAAGCACCCCTCAACACAGATCCCTGTTCCATCCTGCCCGTTGCCGGGGGATCTCTAGGCCCTGGCCTCACTACCGCACCCCCAGCCCCCTTGCTGAATGGCCACATGGCCAGTGTAAGGGGGGATTTCCCTGCCAAGGGCTGCGTCAGCCAGCCACTCCTCCCTGCATGGGTGGCAGGGGTGCATCATGGCTATGGGGGCTAAGGCTGAGATGATGTGTGGGTTCTGTGAACCCTCTGTGCCCTGTGCGCATATGCTCGGTATGAGGGTTGCCCTGGCGCTGTGGCTTCTGTTGACCCTCCGCGCTCCACATACCCTGCACACATACCCTGGGCACCAGAAAAGGACATAACACCACTGATTTGAAGGGTAACATCCTGTGGGCTGTGCAAATCAAAGTGAACGCAAACAGCTGCAAACCCACAGCAGGCTCCAGTGTGGCAAAGCACACACTTTTCAAGTTGAATTGGTGGTGATGTTAAGACGGAGTTTGTGTGCATGAGTGTGGTTGCACAAGGATGTGTGGGGTGCTTATGGCAGCTTCTCCAGTTTTAAATGTGCTTTCAGGCCCCAAATGATTGGCAGCCCTGATGGAAGCTCGCCCAATGTCAGTGGTCATTTCCTGCGATTCATCTCCTAGCATCTGGTACCCGAGGGACACGTTGGCTCTGAATATGAAACACATGCTAGTGTGATTGTAGGTTTATTCAGGTGTTCAAAGCATACATGAGAGGATGAAGTGTAGAGGGGGCACAGGGTGTATGCACCACTCCTGCCCACAAACTTGCCTGCTCCACCCCAACCTTCACATATTGAGGCTGTAGACCTGTAGGGAGATTCTGTGTTCTGCCAAACATTCAAAGCATCACCCTTCAGACTGCCTCTCTCAATGTATGAAAATCAAGGATGGAGCTGGTAGGGACAGGAACATGTGGTCTTCCTTCCATAATTTCTTCCCCCAGCTTTTATTTGAACACGCAAATAAGGCTGTAATTGCTGGGCAACCTGGAATAAAAATCGTGAAGAAATGAAATTCAGGATTCTTTCTAAGGATTCATTCTAATTTAACTGATTGCTGTCAATATAGTCATCACATGTTGCTGGAGAGTAGGACTTCAGTCTTGGGACCAATTTAATCACCTGCAGTGTTAGTGCTGTGCTTTTTGCTGAAAAATACCCACCCACTAGATTGAAAATTGTGTTTTGGTAACACATGGAAGTTTTGGTGATGTGTGTTGCCAGTGTGGTTTCTTAATTTTTTAAATACCAGAGTTTGCCCTGGCATGGGTAGCAAACAGGTTTTTAGCATCTGTTGCAGCACTTTCACTAATGTGGACAGAATAATCTCGAGTCTATCAACTAGGCTTTGGGAATGTGTGTGTGTGCCCGTGTGTAACACACTATTTCAGTAACATGCCAACAGTGCCTTGGTCAAATAACAACAGAAACAGAATTACAACATCGCATTGGGTTCTAAATTAACAAATTTGATATATGACGGAAGACAATAGATTGAGACTGATGGAAAACCAATAGCTCATTACAAAAATATTTGAAGCAAGAAATAACTGGCCAGTTCTGACCCTTTCTCACACTTTGCTGTATGGAAAGTATCTAGTAAAGAAAGCTGAACTTTAGTCTGTTTTCATACTGATTATGGATTCATATTCGTTTTTGGTAAATGTAAATCAAAATCCATGTGCAGAGTAGCAGTGATGTTCTCTGAAGGTAAAAGTGATTACCACATAAATGGATTTTAATGCTTCTTTTGATTAGCTTCTATACTCTTTTTATTTAGCTCATCATGAGCATGTTAGTTCTGTTCCACTGAAATAGCCATTCTCAATCATACAGAGTAAATGTTGTTGCTGTTATGATGACAATAACTTGGTGTGATGAACAAGAAACCTGAAGCAAAACAAGATTGCTACAATAATGTCTACTTGAGAACGAAGTGAGTTTGCTGATTTAATATTGATTAATTTAACTGTAGCGTTTAAGTATGTGCTTAGGAGCATAGCTGGGCAGAGGGATGCTAAAACCATGGGCTTGCACTGATAACATCAGTTTTGAAAATCAAGTTATAGATGAACCAAAAGAAGCATCCTGCAATTGGTCAATCACTTGAATACAGAAGCCCCATTTTTAAGGATGATGTTGGGCCACTGTGAAACTGATTATGTCTACAATATCTTTTGTTGAGATCAAAGTTACATGTGTTTCATAGCACAGAATCCTTTTGTGATCTCAACCTCATATTTCTGTTATAGAATTCACTATATACCCTACTAAATGCAAGATTTGGGTTTCGTGGATACATAATATTTTCTGCTCTTCTAGCTGTGGTTAGAGACCTACACCTTGGGGCTTCCACCTCTGCCTTGCAATTAAGTCTCCCTTTTTTCATTCATTATCCTGATATAGCATTATATGTGTACCACAGCTTAACTCTGGGTACCTTTGACCAGCGCTTGCAAAACCAATTTCAGTGCTGAAGTAGCTGATGTCTGTAGTTATGAATTGGCAGTGGGTGCTAGCATTCATCAGCAGCAATGCATGCTTTTCTATGCATTTCTATGCATTTCTACACAAAACATACACTTTTGTAACCCCCAAATATGCATTTTTGTGCCTTTTTTATTAAACTGAAAGTGGATCACAAAATTTGGAGAAGTACACAATCTGATGGTTAATTCTGTTCCGATCTGCACATAAGTCCAGGAGCTGCACATTAGGTCTGTGGGGCAGACTGAACAAAATTCTCCTCTATCCCTAGTTGAAATAAGGACAGAAATTTGCACCCCTTCCTGTGCTTCAGATGATTCTCTTTACCTTGAACTTCCCATGCTACTGAGATCCAACCTGTTTGCTTGTATTTCAAGGGCTTGTACCAGTACTAACTGTTGCAATGGATTTCCCTGTTAAGTGTGTGGTTTGAATGAGCGACTGTAAATTTTTGGATTTATTATAATATATTTAAAAAACCCATCTCACTAGCATTTAACAATGTCTTCAGGCTCGTTTGTCTCAGATTACGTTGTTTCAACATCTGGCGCAATCTGAATGTTATATGGAAACCTAGATAATGAGTACTGATCTCTCCAATTCTGTCCTAATGCTCCGTTCAGCTGTTAATCCTTTATGTTTTTCCTCCCGGGTGCACCCATTTGCACCAATTCATTTAATGGAAATGTGGGATAATCCAGTTGGTTTACTGAGCCATCTTTAAGCATTATTGCTCTTGATCACTTACACTATTAATGTTTTACACTGAAGAGGCTAATTGATTTCCTACTTGTTAAAAAGTTACCACTGTTTCCCCCCAGTCCTATTCCAGCTGTGTTAAAAACTGTATAACATGCAGAACTGTAGCAATGGCCACACACCCTCAATTTTGGATGTAACTTGGCATCTCTGTCCAGGACAAACCTTTGGAGGAGAGGAGGGAATGGACTACATTTTACTTGATTTTCCTATAGTACTTTTTGTGTACAAAGTTCTGTACAAACCCTTATTTTATCACAATGTTCTCCTGAAGGCAAGGGTTGGACTGTTAAACCTATTGACGTTTGCAAAAATCAGTAGGATTAACAGTGCAATCCTATGCATGTCAATTCAAAGTTCAATGGGGATACTTCCAGGTAAATGTGTACAGAATTGCAGCCTTAGTTACACTGCCAGTAGGCATCAGTTCAGTCAAGAAACTTGGCCATTGCTGCACTGCCTTTAATCTTTGGGTATAAAAAACATGGTTTGGAATTGTACTTAGAAGCTGTTCTTTCTTCCACCTCAGTCCACTATGTTTTAAACAAAGAGTAGTTTAGAAAGTGGCTTTCCATTTTTTGGCTAGCATTAAATGTCCGCTGTAGAAATAAAATGAGATGCAAGTGAGTGGTGTCTGTGACGAGAGCTGGAATGAACAAAGATATGGATGCTCTTCCATCCAAAAGAGGTGAATTCTCTTAACAAAGAGTAGAAGATGCCAGTCTGTTAAGTGTGAAGAGTGATCTGTCTAGCTGTCTGTCTTTTAGATAAACAGATGACTTCATTAGCCAGCACTGTCATTTCTAGCATTTCAGGGAGCTATTAAAAATCCACTTTAAAGTTTAGCAGGAGAAAAAAAATTATTCTCATTATCTCTGAAAAATCCAGACATCACACAAAAACACAAGATTAACCTTACATACCCTGCCCTTATTTAAGCATGTAGCAAGATCATTATATGACACTTTCTATGTACTTACATTTTAATGAGAATTTTGGAATAATACAAGCTTAATGCAAAATGGTTTCTGTCAGGGATTTACAGCATGCATAATTTTGCGATGTTTGTGAATCTGCTACAGCAATAATGATCCTTTGCAAATCCCTGGAATTCACTTACAGACCGAAAGGAGAGGCGGCCAAACTACAAGCATTATCCTTATTATTGGGATGTGTGAAGGGTAGCTAACCAGCTGGAAAATTACCAGCTTGGAAGGTTCAAGGCCCTGTGTTCCGCTTTGCCATGACTGAGCGATGTTGATGAAAGGATCTTTTCCCCAAGCATTTCCAAGCACCTTATGTTTTTAATATATGATTCTGTATGTGTGCAGAATCCATAGGCATGTAAACTGGGGGTGGGGAGAGAAACCCGGAAGCACGTGTGTATCTGTGGCTCTTAGAGAATTTCAAATTTCTGCCATGCCTAGTCTACTTCTTCAGTGTGAGTGGCAGGCCACAGAGTGGTATAGTGGTTAGAGTATCGGTTTAGGATCTGGAGATAAGGTTCTAATCCCCACTCAGCCATGAAGCTTTGTCCAGCCACTCTCCTTCAGCCTAACCTAACTCACAGGGCTGTTATGAATATAAAATGGGGGAAGACCATGGCAAGCAAAGCTATAAGATAACTCCAAATATGTTAGCTTGTCAAAAATTGCACATTTGCAGATACGTGTCCCAAACTCTTGGTAGTAGTTGTTGAGGCAGAAATATTTGCAGAAATAATTGGGTCTGGTGTGGGTGGTGATAATGTAAGATGAATAATGTTGTTTTCGTCAGAAGCCGAACTGCAGCAGAACATCACTGCATGCAGCGAATACAAGGTGGAACAGAAATCTGTGCCTACTTAACACTCCTATTTGGGATGCTTTCCTGGAACTGCAAATCTCTGCTTTTTCCTTTGGGGAAATGGAAATCATGGATATTTGTTGCATCTCTATATTTCCTATTGCTCATAATTACTTAAATTAATATACTTCCCCCATCATGATCCAACTCAATGCCTTATCCACCAAAGTTGTGATGCTTACTATGAGGAAAGTGAAAACCCGTAAGCTGGCCAATTTACTTGCAGGAGAAAATTCCTCCCTGGCTTTGAATACAGTGGCCAAGTAAACCATAGGAAGGTCCATATGCCAATTGTCCGCGCCCCCCCAAAAGGGGCCCCTAGCAGACTGGGTGGGTGGGTGGAAAATCCAATGACAAACCGCCAAGAAGATGGTTTGCACCAGGCCAGGGCACAGCCCCCAAGCCCTGCCACTGATCAGCCCTGCCTGCCCTCACCTGAGAGGCTGTTGCGGCTGGAGGTGGGTGGAGGCAGGAGACAATCTCATCTCCTTGCAGCGCTGGAAGAAAGCAGCCTCCCCGGACCCACTGTGGCTGAGCTATGCGGCAAATGTCACCCACACGGAAGCTTGTGTGAGCAGTTATTCTCTGTTCACCTTTCGCCTTTCTGCTTCAGTTCTTATCTCGGGCTCTTTCCTTCAGTTTTCTCTCTCTCACTTCACCCCATGGACCTCATCCTGTTCCAGCCAACCCACCTTTTCTAGACTGCTTTCCTTCTCCAGATCTGCTGCCTCTTGAGGTGCTTTCTTCTTCCTTTCCAAGGTCCTTCTGCCTGCTCTGATACTCTCTGGGATCTAATTAGCTCATCAGCGCGGTGAAAGACCTTTGCCCTGCTGCATCCTTCTATAATGTTTAGGGCAGTTCAACCAATCACTGTCTGTGGCTTGACCACCAATACCACAGTATCTTAGCACAATACAATATAGATAGAAGGGGCAAAGAAAGACCCACAGCATCCATAATTGAATCCCCCCCTTCTTAAATGCTTCGATTGGAAATCTTGCCCATTGACTCATTAAATTTCACAACCATATGGCAGTGATAAAGCATAACAAATAGCCTAGAAATGAACACATACAAAGCAGTAATTCAAATAAGGAGATAGTGCTGAAGTCATAAATTGTAATAGCAGAAAACATCAACAAAGCTGCCATGGTGAATTACCGACTTGTGTTTCCCTTTCAGTATGTTATTGACATGCCTATATATATATATATATATATATATATATATATATTTGTTTTCGTAGATTTTCACGGGTACAGGAATGCAGGTTTTGGTGTCCTCGGGTGTCTTCCCGTGTAAAAGTAAAAGTATATATATATATATACACACACACACACACACATATATATACCAATTTATTCTATTCAGGGTATGGAGGAAATGGGAATGCATTTTATATATGTTAAACATATTATAGTTGTGCAGGGAAACATGTACAATCCGAGTAAAAGCAGATGTTCTTGGAAACTGATTTACTGTGCCAAGAGGAATCATTTAAAAAAGTTGCCGTATGCTAAGTTAGCAGTAATAATATGCAGAACATTTTACATTCTGTGGGATCTAACAAAAGCTGACACAGAAGAATTCAGTGGGGGTGTAGGATCAATGCATATAAAATGTATCTACATTGAAGCAATTGTTTTGACCTGTTCTGTGTTAATGAGTCTAGCACAGAAACAGACAACAGGTAGTGTGTGTGTGTGTGTGTGTGTGTGTGTGTGTGTGTGAAACTAGCCCTAGATGCTTCCCTCCAAATGAAGGTTTTGATGCGAAAGACCCCCTTTACCTACACATCAGCAACTTTCTCTTGCAAGGCACAGTCAAAGGGCTCTTTAACTCCCTCCTGTGTTCACCGGCAGATTTCACAGAGCCTTGCCTTTATTGTGTTTTTGTGACACTCACTTCAACGTATAGGCAACATGCGTAACCCGCTCTCCCCTTGTGATCATCTTCTCCTGTTAAGGTCACATTCTGGTAGAACACGAGGCTGTGGCCTTCCTAAAGTCAGAAAACATAGGTCTATAAATTCCTATGCATTTTCCTTCTTGTGGCAGTCTGTGCTGCTACAGAATTCCACAAGTTAGTTTCACTTTTGGAAGGTTGATTTCAGCAAAGCTCGGAAGTGCAATCCCAGCATTCTGAAACTGAAAGAGAATAATCTCCACAAAGATGAATAGGTTTTCGATGTCACCAAAATTCGTACAGCATAATCCATCTTCTCTCTGAGTGTGTGTGTGTTGCCTGAATATAGCAAGGCTGGATCACACCCTGCTTGCCTTGCAGTCTTCAGAAGATGGAAGCTCTGCAGGCATACTATGAACACCTTGCTTTTAAAAATACCCACAAAGCTAATATTGATGTACTTTCTGCTTTACAGAATAAATTCAGTTCTCAACATTCCGTCACTGTCTAGTGTGATTAAGAAAGAGTTTGCAAAAGAGTTTCATCACAGCCTGATTTCTTCATACCGTGAGAAGGTCAAATCCTTCTTGCTGCCTCATAGAACAGTCAACAGTTCTTATTTCCCTACCAACTCCACTAGATTCAGGCATTCTTCATATCTTTATATCTAGCTATATTATGTGTGCCAACTTGAATAAAATATTGGGGGCCCCTGGTAAGCCCCACCCCACATAATTGATCACAAGACATGATGTACACACAACATTTGAATGGCAATGCCTATCAACTTGGGGGGCCCTGGCCCCTCAACTATTTTTTGGGGGGTGAAGTGTCCTTGGCCCCTTGGAGTGGGCTCCTATGATCTATATCTATATGTTTTGTAACTGTGAACGGCTATCAGGATTGTGGTAGAAAGCCTCCTTGGTTTTCCACACTTACAAGGAAGCGCAGCCAAGGCGGTCATGGTGTTTTCAGAAAGTATGGACACCCTGGAAGGCTGCAAAATGCCTACAGCTGGATAGATGATTTGTTGAATAAAAGGACAAACTCCCTGCCCATCTCCAAAGGTAAATGCAACAATGCCCCCCTGCACCCCAGACCTGAGAATTGCAGCAAAAATTTCTCTCCTTTTTGATAATTTTTGAATGTATTTTCTTTGCTCATTAATTGATGGGGACTTGTAAAAACCCAGAAGAAGTGTTGGGCACAGAACTACCTCTACCTTTTCTTCTTCTAGCGCAGGCTTCCTCAACCTCGGCCCTCCAGATGTTTTGAGACTACAATTCCCATCATTCCTGACCACTGGTCCTGCTAGCTAGGGATCATGGGAGTTGTGGGCCAAAAACACCTGGAGGGCTGAGGTTGAGGAAGCCTGTTCTAGTGCCTGTGAGCTACCTTTGAACAGCTCAAGGCTTGCAGGTGGTTCCTCAGTCACAGGGTAATGCTCCACCGCCTCTGAGAATGCAAATTAAAGTGGAAACCTGAAACCACTTACAGTACGATAGCTGCTTAAAATGGCCCACTCAGTATTTTTGGATGATACATAGATGATTTGTTTTATGAAGTATCTCATGTGTATAATAACTAACTAACTAAAGGGAAGAAGTGGTTGCCTGTAGATGTTGGCCACTGTGATGTCATGAACTGACAGGACAATGGAGAGGAGGAAGACCAATCCGCAGAGCAGCAGGACCCATCACCAGAGCCTGAAGGGCCCAGGTCTCCACAAACACAGTGGGCTCAGAGATGTAGGGAACAGGGTGCTCTAGGTGGCTGAGGCAGGCAAGAGCCCACAGCCCAGCTCCCTAGCTGGCCAGGTGGGGCTTGCTAGCTCTGGGAGAAGGTATGTGATTCCTCAGGTGGAGTAGGCTTGGAACAGGTGAGGGTCATATGCCTCATCAAGCCCAGATTCTGCAGTATAAAAAGGCAGCAGAGCTGAGGTGCTGTGTTTGCTCAACTGCCCATGTTGAAGGACCTTGACCAGGAGGCTCCTGGACCTCCACACAACTGTGCTTTGTTTTTGGACTTTGAACATGGACTGTGGACTTGACATACTGACTTGCCACCAGGTAGGCCAGGGGTGCACCCTTAGGTGTGGTTAATATGGGTGTGTGACAAACCTGACAAGTGCCTTGAAAGAAACAGCACGTCCTGGTTTTTTGTGTGGCAGATTGTGGTGGTCATTTTGGGTGCTGTGATCTCTCGCACTGCACTCTTGACACACACACACACCAAGGTACTTTTTAGGTGGCACACAAGATGTTGCCCTGAAAAAGAGCTTTTTGCGGCGAGAGTGAAGTGTTGGTCACATGACTTGTCTGGGAGCACTTCCTGGAAGATGTTTTAGGTCTGAAAAAGTTGGATGGTATGGTGTGGTTGTTCCATGACATAGTCCTTAAAATTTGCAGGCCTTCTCAATTTAGCCACACAGTGTGTGAGAGAGATGGGTGTGGATGATGGGTGTGACATGCTACAATCCAGTCAGAAGGAAAGCTAACTTCTGGGCAGCCAGTACCATTTATACAAATGAAGCAGATTGATACCATTTCTATCACTTTGCATAAGTTGTTTGCTTCTGCTAATCATTCAAAAAGCTGAAGGGCTGGGTCTTGACAACTGGGAATCCCTTCATTTATTTGTTTAAGAAATGTATGCTATATGTCTCAATGCAGCCTATGGAAAAAATCAAATGTAGATTAAAACATCAGAAAACAGAACATTAGAAAATTATTTATGGCATAAAGGCAACTCTATGATCTATGGGTAACTCTATGGGTTAGATTTTTTAAAAATGCAATTCTCAGGAAGCTGAGTTTTTCAGCCTGCACACACCTATGTAATTCTGACACATTCATACATAACTATGGTTACCACGCACCCTCCTGAAAGTGTCCAGCCTTAGAAATCTACATTTGGTGACGAGGGCATGATAATATCTAGCTCAGTGTGTAACTGGAGTTTGCAGATAATGTTCCTGACTCCATGCAGTCAGAGCTACTGTCTAACAGTCAAAGCAGAAGGGAGATCTGTGGACTTGACATTCTCATCATTTATACCCATGCATTTATATGAATGTGGTGTACAGGGGGAAGGGGAGAGCAGTCACTACCCCCAAACAGTTTTAATTATAGGGAATGAACCATTTTAAGACACCCCTGATATCTCCCCCCAAAAGCAAAATACAGTGGTGCCCCACAAGACGAATGCCTCGCAAGACGAAAAACCCGCTAGACGAAAGGGTTTTCCGTTTTTCGATGCGCTTTGCAAGACAAATTTCCCTATGGGCTTGCTTCGCAAGACAAAAATGTCTTGTGAGTCTTGCGATTTTTTTCGCTTTCCCCCCCTTTTTCTAAGCTGCTAAGCCGCTAATAGCCTTTTAGCCGCTAAGCCGCTAAGCCTTTAATAGCCGCTAAACCGCTAATAGCGCTTATCCGCTAAGCCGCTAATAGGGTTGCTTCGCAAGACGAAAAAACCGCTAGCCGAAGAGACTCGCGGAACGGATTATTTTCGTCTTGCGAGGCACCACTGTAGGGAGACTGAAAATAGGGGCAACTGGAGTGTATGCAGCAGTGGAATAATTTTTGTTTGTTTCCTGTAGGTTTCTGTCTGTTTTTAAAAATAAATTTGTTTAGGGTTTTGGTCCTGTCTGCTTATAAGAGTCGGTTGTGTGGTGTTCCCTCCCCCCACCTTCTGTTAAAGCAGATTGTGTTGCTGCATAGATTTCAACACCCCTCCCCAACCCTGCTTTGCTAAAGAGCTTTTAAAAATGCTTCATTCAGTTTACAGCAGGGGGAGAAAAACACAGAAAGAAGTGAAGTGTGTGCTAAACATTATTTTATAAACTGCGAGGCATTGTCTTAGTCTGAAAGGCTCGGGTATCTTCCGAGTTGCCATGGTGAGAGAGAAACATGGCTCAAACAAATTCCTGTGGAGAACACCTTTTTTATAAAGTGAAAATCATCATTCAATAGGCCCCTGTGCTTAATAACTCATGAAAACATTTGTGGGCATTTTCAAAGGCTGGGGTGATGTTTTCACAATGGTTTGTCTTATTCCATTGAACTGGTTGCACAGCTGAAAAGCAGAAGCTGTAATTTGATTTCCTCCCTCTCTGTGTGAATGTGGGTGAGGGCACTGGACCTTGGTAAGATTGGATCCTCATGGGGGGAGGGGCCATCGTTCAGTGACTGAGCGCATGTTTTGCATACCGAAAGTCCCCTATTCAACCCACAGCACTGAAAGGGCTATAGGGAGCAGGCCTCACGAGAATCTTTGCCTGAGATCTTTGAAGACTTGCTGTCAGCCAGCTAGTGTAGGACACACCATTATGGGCAGCCCCAAAGTCTGACCTGCAGTAGGAAACCATGTTTGTGGCTACATAGTCATTGAAGAAACAATGGGATGTTCCAGGTTGCACAAAATTCCACACTAAATTTTGGACTCCCATATCCTGCAACTTTTAGCACAATGGGTCAGTATCTGGCTGTTAACCAGTAGGTTGGTGGTTTGAGCCCACCCAGAGATGGTTGTGGGCAGGGGCTGAACTAGATGACCCATGGGGTCCCTTCCAACTCTACAACACAGGTGGTGCTGTGGTCTAAAGCACCAAGCCTTTTGGGCTTGCTGATCAGAAGGTCAACGGTTCGAATCCCCATGATGGAGTGAGCTGCCATTGCTCTGTCCCAGCTCCTGCCAACCTAGCAGTTTGAAAGCATGCCAGTGCAAGTAGATAAATAGGTACCACTGTGGCGGGAAGGTAAACGGTGTTTCTGTGCGCTCTGGCTTCTGTCACGGTGTTCCGTTGTGCCAGAAGCGGTTTAGTCATGTTGGCCACATGACCCAGAAAGCTGTCTGTGGACAAACACTAGGTCACTCGGCCTGAAAGCAAGATAAGCGCCGCAACCCCACAATCACCTTTGACTGGACTTAACCATCCCAACTCTACAAGTCTGTGATTCTGTGATTTCTGAGGTAAAAACAAAGACATCTTTGTGTGGAGATTCTTGAAGAATTTATGGGGTGGGGGCGGTCTGCATTCTGGTGTGAACTTGGCTTCCAGATTAATGTACAGTCTTCTCTGAAGTAAAGCTCTGGAATTCTACAAGGTAAACGGTTTGCAATTTCATTTGCAATTCTAGCTCCTTGGAGCAGCTGGAAAGCACAGCAAGTGGACCCATGGGGACATAAATCTTCTTTTTTTGCCATGTCATTTCCCTGAATTGATTTATTTATTATTTATTCTTATTTATTATTGAATGTATATCCCAACATCCCTCCCAAAGGAACCCAGAGCAGCAAATGACAAGTGATAAAACAATGAAAAACATATTTAGAACAATTCCAGTGCAGATGTAGTCCAGGGGAGATCTCAACTTAAAAGTCTTGTTGGAAGAGCTGCACATGGTCCAGCTATGGAATTCACTCCCCCTGGGAGACCATGATGGCCATCCACTTGAATGGCTTTAAAAAGAGGATGAGACAAATGCATGGAGGAGGGGGCTATCAATGGCTACTGGCTATGATGACTATGTTCTACCTCCACAGTTGGAGAAAGCAATGCTCCGAGTTGCTGGAAACCCCAGGGAAGGAAGAGTGCTTTTGTGCTGTTGTTCTGTGTGCTGGTTTCCCACAGGCATCTGGTTGGCCTGGACTAGATGGGTCAGGCTATTCTTATGGTCTTATGTTAGGAGGAAGGTCTTCAGTAGGCAACAGAATTAGCAGAGATGGTGCCTCTCATGGGTAAGAGGAAGGAATCCCAAAGGGTAGGTGCCACAACACCAAAGGCCAATTCCTGCATTGTAAGGAATGGATATCCTGATGAGATGGTATCTGCAGGAGGTCCTCACCTACAGCATGTAGTGGTTGATTGAGTTATATAAGGGGGTGAAATGATATTTCACATTTCCTGGTCCCAGGCTGTACAGTCATACCTCGGGTTACAGACACTCCAGGTTGTGTTTTTTTGGGTTATGGACACGCTGAATCCCGTAAGTACCGGAATGGGTTACTTTGGGTTTCTGTGGCTGTGCATGTGCAAAAGCGCCAAATCGCAACCAGCGCCTGCGCAGACACAGGACTGCGGATTGCAAACGCTGCGGGTTGCGAATGTGCCTCCCGCACGGATCACGTTCACAACCCAAGCGTCCACTGTGTAGGATTTTAGACACCAAAGCCAGTACCTTGAACCTTGCTCAGTAGCTAAGTTGGCATGTCATCATGCACTATTTCCTTCAGGGACATTTTTTGATACATTTTCAATGTCTGTAGCTGATATTTGACTTTGGAACTATTTCCCTTAAAAGAAATGGATGAAGGAAGCCGCTGAACACTTTGTAAACTTGTACGTACTTTTGTGTACATAAAATTTTGTGCGTTTTAAAAATACACCATACCACATATGTGAAAATAGAATAGAACACACTTTCTGTTGGTCGCTTTAAACATCACCACAAACTGAATTAAGATTGATTTGTGCATTGTTTTGTGTCCTTGTGTTACCCTAATTCTCACATCAAAAATATCTTCCCAAGCGTGTTACCAAACGCTAAGAGTTCTGCTAGACTTTTGCCCTGCTTGCCTGTTAGTCAGTACAAAAGAAATGTTCTTCATTGGTCTCTGTGAAACCTTGTCACACTGATTATGAAAAAAGAAAAGAGGATGCTCAGCCCAGCCACAATTTGTGGGCCCCTGGGCGGACTTGCACACTACTTTTAAAATTGGTTTTTATGGAAACAGCTCCAAAGTTTCCTTAGAAGGTGAAATGGAGACATGACATTCCAAGGACTGTTGTCAGAAAATCAGGACTGCTTCTGGTAAATCAGGACAACTGGAGCACATGCAGAGCTCAAGTGTGTTTGCTTATTCAGATGATTTGGTGAAAGCATTTGAGAATGAGAGAGAGGGATTCTGTTATCTTGGATGGTTTATCTAAGCATCATGCTTTCCTTTATAGGGTGTTAGAGCTAAGAGGGTGATAACTTCTAGATCTCCATTGATAGGCACCAGTGCCTGCAGTCATGACACTTTGATGCAGCACCATCTTGTGAACACCATCTGCTGCAATTTGATAAATTTAGAAAGGAATTTTTCTTAGCAGGCAGAACTTGGCAGAACTCTCTCCCCCTAATCCTACAGACTGAACAGCCTCTGCCTAGCTGCTTCCTAATATGATGGTACATTGGTACCTTGGTTCCCAAACTTAATCAGTTTCGGGAGTCTATTTGACTCCTGAAACCATTTGAAAACCAAGGCGTGGCTTTCCAATTGGCTGCAGGAGCTTTGGCTTCTGAAAAACGTTAGCAAACCAGAATGCTTACTTCCAGGTTTGCGGCATTTGAGAGCCAAAATATATAAGTAGCAAGGCATTTGAGAACCAAGGTGTGACTGTACTTGGGATGGGGGAAAGTTCCAGGCATGTAGAAATGTGAGGATTTTCCATCTTACTGGTTTATGTGACATCAATTTGTTCTGCCCTGCATCCTGAATTCCATTTTAACTAAGTATCCACACTTCTTTTTGGTTCCCTGAGTTCATTTGTACCTTTCCCTCTGCTCCACTACAGATGCACATGTGTAACTTGGTTAAATCACTGTAAAAACGATAAATGGTAATGCGACTGAGTGCATCAAGGTGCTTTTCTGTGGTATTTTACTGATGCACAGCTGCACATTGGTAAAATCTGATAAGAAACAATCTTAAGACATTCATATGTTCAATCACATCAAGTTTGAGCTTTTCATCTTTGTTGTTGTTGTTTAGTCATTTAGTCGTGTCCGACTCTTCGTGACCCCATGGACCAGAGTACGCCAGGCCCTCCTGTCTTCCACTCCCTCCCACAGTTTGGTCAAACTCATGCTGGTAGCTTCGAGAACACTGTCCAACCATCTCGTCCTCTGTCGTCCCCTTCCCCTTGTGCCCTCAATCTTTCCCAACATCAGGGGCTTTTCCAGGGAGTCTTCTCTAATCATGAGGTGGCCAAAGTATTGGAGCCTCAGCTTCACGATCTGTCCTTCCAGTGAGCACTCAGGGCTGATTTCCTTAAGAATGGATGCGTTCGATTTTTTGCAGTCCATGGGAGTCTCAAGAGTCTCCTCCAGCACCATAATTCAAAAGCATCAATTCTTCGGCAATCAGCCTTCTTTATGGTCCAACTCTCACTTCCATACATCACTACTGGGAAAACCATAGCTTTTTCATCGTTATCATTGCATTAAACTGTTGCAAACTGTGTGCAGTTCTGTACAGCACTCAGTAGATATTTGTAATTTTTTTTTAAAAAAAAAGGTGTAATACAGTGTATCCAGTTAGTTCCATGTAAACAAGGCCATGTACTTCAGAACTTCAGCCTGGCCAAAGAAAGAACAGTTGCAGAGAACTCGCTTCTTTCCCCCCTCCCTGCCAGAAAGAACTCTCGGCTCCAACTGCCACTGGGACAGCAGAACCACAGAGGGAAGCACATTCTGATCCCACTGAGTAGCCAAAGGAAGACAGGCTGTGGGGTCACTTGGCGCATCTCTGTGCCTGTTGTGCTGTGACTGCAGAACTGAAGGCAAGCTGCCACCTCTCACTTAATGATACTGTGCCCCCTGAGCCGCTACATCACAGAAACCAGGTGTTTCACTCCGCGAATGCCAAGCTGCCCCTCCGGATTGGATGAGAAATGACACTGCAGCCTCCTGGAGGGCATGGAGGAAGTTGGTGGAAGGTGGAGGCCTCTCCCCACCCACCCACCCTCCCCCCTCCCCACCAAGCCCACACACTCGTCTATGGCTTCCCCTACTGCATTCCACACAGCAGGAAAGGTTTGCCTTCATGGTGAGTACCGGCACCATTTTTCGTAGAAAAAAACTGCTGGTTCTGACTATACACAATTTTGGCTTTATGCGCAATCCTCAGAACCTAACCCAGGCTTCCTCAACCTCCAGATGTTTTTGGCCTACAACTCCCATGACCCCTAGCTAGCAGGACCAGTGGTCAGGGGTGATGGGAATTGTAGTCTCTAATAATAATAATAATAATTTATTATTTATACCCCACCCATCTGGCTGAGTTTCCCCAGCCACTCTGGGCAGCTTCCAATAGAACACTAAAATACAATAGTCTATTAAGCATTAAAAACTTCACTAAACAGGGCTGCCTTCAGATGTCTTTTAAAGAGAAGATAGCTGCTTATTTCCTTCACATCTGAAGGGAGGGCATTCCACAGGGAGGGCGCCACTACCGAGAAGGCCCTCTGCCTGGTTCCCTGTAGCCTCACTTCTCGCAATGAGGGAACCGCCAGAAGGCCCTCGGCACTGGATCTCAGTGTCCGGGCTGAATGATGGGGATGGAGACGCTCCTTCAGGTATACTGGACCAAGGCCATTCAGGGCTTTAAAGGTCAGCACCAACACTTTGAATTGTGCTCGGAAACGTACTGGGAGCCAATGCAGATCTCTCAATCTCTCAGGACTGGTGTTACGTGGTCCCGGCGGCCACTCCCATTCACCAGTCTAGCTGCCGCATTCTGGATTAATTACAGTTTCCGGGTCACCTTCAAAGGTAGCCCCAAATAGAGCGCATTGCAGTAGTCCAAGTGAGAGATAACCAGATAACAAAACACCTGGAGGCCGAGGTTGAGGAAGCCTGATCTAACCCCTGCACAAGTTGCGAATCAACTGTGTTTCTCAAGCACAGTCAACAGAACACCGGGCGCATTACGTATTTTTGCAGGCAAACTCCCCCCCCCCAAACCAGGTCCTGCACACTAAGGAGCTTCCAGTCTAAATCTTGACAGTGGGGAAATGATGAAGGGGAGAGGAGGAGAGACAAGAAGTGTGTGACTAAGTAAATGCTGTGATACATAATGAGGCCTGGGGAGTACCTCTGTGCTACGCAATAACATGTGTAAGATTCCACCACAAATGCTTCCCCTCCTCACCGTAAAGCAAAGCTGCGTTGGGAGAAGGGAATTTAGAGTGGAATTAGAAGCCGTGTTTAAAGCTACCCTGACCGTGGTTTCCCTGCTCCAAATTGCCCCCCTGGCTTTCCCCCTGCAGGGTTCAAAACACATGTTTGTGAAAGTAAATGTGTTCATCGGGATTTGGCATAATAAAACTGATATGTCTGTAGCGGAGATGCGCCTTTTAGACCATATGGAATACTTTTATACAACTGGAGTATTTGTCAGGGTTAATTTCATTCTCTGATCATGGCTTATTAACAGACATTCATATTGCTGGCTATCATTAAACAGTAGCTTAGGGAAATTAAGAGAGTTTCCTCAGTAAGTAATTAAAAATGGGCAGACTTTTAAATATACGCTTTATGTAGGCTCTCTATAGGGAGAGTTTTATCCTTTCTGAAGCACCCAGTCAGAGCCCCTTAAATATTTCCTCTTCTCTATGCTCTGTTTCATCAGTTTCATTTTGCTGATACAATCACACTTTTGCTTTCCCAATTATGCATGTTATGCACCGAAGCATAATATGTGGGCAAAATCCATACAAAATGAAGCAAAAGTTCATTTGGTTTCAATGGTTAAGTATGTATTTACATTTGTTCAATAAAATCAATTGAGTTTAGGCTTACTAGGGAATAAGCACCACTGAACACGGTGTGGGGGTGGAGAAAACTGCCTCAGGTCTAGAGCAGCATTGTCTACAAGGAATAATGGCAGAAGTTCTCCAGATTGAACCTGGAACTTTACCACAAAGCTACAGACTTTCCACTAGAGACTTACTTTTGAGTAAACATACTTAGGATCATCTTTTGCTTAAGGGGCACCACTCTGCCCCCCCCCAAATAGCATAATGGCTTTGCATGCCATCTTAGAAAAACACTTTGTTATAACAAAGTGAACATTAGGTACCATCAGATTCTCCAAATGCCCCTATTTTCTAGGGACAGTCCTGGATCTACAAAACCACCTCTGAATGTCCCACTTTTCATTAGGAGGTCCCTATTTTCAACAGAGAAATGTTGGATGGTATGGATGGTATGGAGTTAAGCCCCAAGCCAAGGAGATAAATAACACTGCAACCTTAAGAAGATATCTGAAGGCAGCCATGCATAGGGAAGTTTTAAAATGTTTCTTTTTTTTTATATGGTGGAAGCTGCTCAGAGTAGCTGGGGCAAGCCAGTCAAATGGGCAGGATGATGATAGGATAGGACAACCTTATTTACAATGGAGATATGTTGGAGGGTATACCCCAATTCATATTCAGTTTATATACTCCTTCCCCATGTAGGAGGAATATCCCTGATACTGCTGGCAAGGATTCTTCCTGTGGGATCCCAATACAGTGGTACCTCTGGTTAAGAACGTAATTCATTCTGGAGGTCCGTTCTTAACCTGAAACTGTTCTTAACCTGAGGTACCACTTTAGCTAATGGGGCCTCCTGCTGCTGCGCGCTGCCACAGTATGATTTCTGTTCTCATCCTGAAGCAAAGTTCTTAAGCCGAGGTACTATTTCTGGGTTAGCTGAGTCTGTAACCTGAAACATCTGTAACCTGAAGTGTCTGAAACCCGAGGTACCACTATAATAGTATCCCCATTTCAATAAATGTATTATCTTTTGCCTACCTTCTTTTACCCAAATAAAGAATGACAGTTTGTACATGGCCGCTTCAGTGCCATTACCCCAATCAATGATTTTCCTAACTTGGAACTATTTTTACGTCAACATGCTGTGGAACACTTGTGTATCTGTTGCAGATCCCCTGGGCATTGCAAAAGGTTTTGGAATACATCATAGGGTGTACTGTCAACATGGTATGTTGCCCTTAGGCCTATGGGGCTTTGCTATTCCTCTGCATGATCTGAGAGGGCAGCCTAGAATTTCTGCAAGGGCAGAAAAAAATTCCTCCTTCTACATAGACACTAATGGCACAGGAGCCCTTTCCTTCTTTAGTAAGGGTCATCCTAATTAATAGCAGAGTTCAGAAAACCTACTACCACAGAATAAAATTTCCCACTGGATTTTTGTAGCCAATTGTTTCATGGAATTTTGTGGATTGATTCTAGTGGAAAAGGGTTCTTGGCTACACCAGGACAACCAAAAGGCCTCTAGACACCTGGATGCTGTCATACATTGTGCAATCCTTGATGAATCTTGGGAAATGACTCTGCAGAGGTGATACAAAAGACTTCATATGCTGATGAATGCAACTGGGGATGCAAAGGACGGAAAAGATCCAGATTGTAATCTGCTGTGGGCTTCCGTAAATCCAACCCTGAACCTCAATATCCACTGTTGAATTCTGATTCTCTCCTCCCTCTCTCCCTGAGTATGGAGGCAACCTGCATTAATAGCATGCAATTTGAAAGGTTTTATGTTGGATACTACACAACATGGACTAACAAATTACGGCCTCATAGTTCAGAGTCTATAGTTTACAACTCCCACTGCAGAAGCATTTTAGTATTAAAGCTTCTTAAATGGAAAAGCAGCAAGCCCCATATTTTTTAAAACGGCAACATTGACAGCTAGACAGAGTAATATGTTGGTGCCATATAGCTTTTACAAGCGGCTCACAAATACAGGAGGGAAGGTGCTGAAAACATAAACTTGGTGGTGCTGGGGAGGGAGGGATTGGCGCTTCCTTCTCCCTAAAGGTTTGTGCCACTTAAGACAAATCCCTCTTGCCTGGAGTTGGCCTGAAAGTATAAATATTTAGAAGGTATCACTCCAAAGCGAGGGTGGCTGGGATGCCTCTGGAAACTTGAGCAAAAAGCAAGTGCGGTCTTACAGATTGGGTTGTTCTTCACCTGCGGCATACCGGTATATTACAGAACCTTACTTTCCTGCCTTCCTGTGAACATAACAAAACTAAAATCTTCTTAAGCTACTTTAATGCCAGTAATTGCCACCAACCTCAAGATAGTCTAAGTATGTGTTGCTGCAATTGCTCTTGTGCATTCCTCCTCCTTACCCTGCTTCTCACCTCCTTTTTTGCCTGATTGTCAGTCCATAGAATATTGTAAGCTCCTTGGGACACGCACACACACGCACACACACACACACACACACACTTTTAATTTTGCTTGCACCTAATAATAATAATAATAATAAATAAAAATTTCATTATTTATACCCCACCCATCTTACTGGGTTTCCCCTCAGAACCCATGAGTTCTGAGCCAAGCTCTGAAGTAGGAAATAAGCCATGCTGAAGGAAAATTGTGGTGGAAGGCACTTGCAAGGAAGGGTGGAAAACCCCTTCACATCTTTCTTCTCTACAAGCACCAGCTGACCCCAGTATCTCAGCAAACCTCTGTTTGGAAGCCCATGTTTGCCAACACAATGTTTGCCACCCTGCAACATATTGCCCAAGATGTGGATAGCTCAGCTGGTAGAGCATGAGACTCTTAATCTCAAGGATGTGAGTTTGAGACCCACATTGGGCAAAAGATTCCTGCATTGCAGGGGGTTGGACTAGATGACCCTCATGGTCCCTTCCTACTCTGCAAGTCTATGATTCTGTGCTGTAATGGTCAAGCTGGCCCTGGTGGGTATTGATAGCTGCTAATGCAGGTTGAGGAAAGAAACATTAGTTCTTGTATTGCAGTAAACTGCTTCAGTCTGATGGCAGATTTATAATAAGGAATTCCCTTTCCAATTTGCATTGTAGAACGGACTGCAAAGGCTTTGCCACTAGAAATACATGGCTATAGCCTCTATTCAGTGAAATCAGAAGTGACACGCTACAAATGGTTTCTAGCTTCAAATTACAAGTCCCCATTACTGTCATCTATGCAAATGTTTTTCGACAGCTGCTCTTAGTAAATCATAAGAGGACGTGAAATCTTCAAGACGGTTTTCATCATTTGTCTATTTTCTTTTCTTCTTTTTAAAATGTTTATAGCCATTGTGGCTTTTCTTTCCCATTTGTCTTGTTGCACTCCGTGAGCACGGTTCAACCTGGAAGGCTAAATTTATTGGTCTGGAAAATGCTCGTCAGAGAGAAATTTGTCACAGCTTAGCCTAAACATTTTGCTTGATGAGTTTTCTCGCAGAAATTGTTGCGGCTTGATGTTTCCTTACGTTCCGTTTCGACGAGAACTGTGCGCTTAAGACAGAGCTGAAACACATGATTGACAGTCTTGCTGGATGTGCTTTTCCTATGCTGAGCCATGCCATGTCAGAATGCAGGGGGCAGCTTGTGTGTCTGGATGCTGCCCACCCCTAGGTTAGCCTTTAGCTGTGGTGGAAGAAGCTATACTGCTGATCCGCCCTCCAAAACTCTAACTGGTGCTCAGGGCTGTCCCCACTCATCATCACACCTTCACACCAAACATACCTCATGGATGGAGAATAGAGAGGTGTATGTGAGTGTTTACTGTACAATTCCAAACCTGCATGTGTTGTTCTGCCCACTTCTGCCTTGGCATTTGGTGCATGGAAGGTTTCAGCTATTGGATTGAAGGAAATGAGGCCCTTGGGATGAACAGTGTTTGCCCCCCCCCCCCCCGCTGTTGTCAATATCATAGTATAATTTGGTTACCACTGTGATTGGCTTTTGTATATGTACAGTGGTACCTCGGGTTAAGAACTTAATTCGTTCTGGAGGTCTGTTCTTAACCTGAAACTGTTCTTAACCTGAAGCACCACTTTAGCTCATGGGGCCTCCCGCTGCCGCGCAATTTCTGTTCTCATCCTGAAGCAAAGTTCTTAACCCGAGGTACTATTTCTGGGTTAGCGGAGTCTGTAACCTGAAGCGTCTGTAACCTGAGGTACCACTGTATCAGGGTGGGAGGGTCATTGTGTTGCCCTTAGTGTTAGGCAGCAAAATGTCTTGAGATGACCCTGGGACAGGCACGCCAACTCTATAGGGCTGAGGTGTCTTTGTTTGACCCCCTCAATATTTGTTGGCAGGGGCTGCAGACCCTCAGTGTTGAAGGGGTGGAGGAGGCTGAGCATGGAGCCAAGTGCAGCACAGGCTCCTCCTAAGCATGAGAGGAGCCACCACTAGCCACTGAAGGCACACCATGCTGGGCTCCATGCTTGGTCTCCTCCTGATGATGCATGCACTGGGTGCATGACATCAGGCACGTGACGTGACACCAGGTCCACTCAATCTGTGGTGCAATTCAGTACCTCTGCCCTGGGATCAGGTTGAAGGAGCCAGCCAAGTGCTTTCAGTAATTCCCTCTTTCTGTGCTTGCGCACCGATTATGATGCACTAATTTCATGAGAGTTGTGCTTGCGTTGAGAAAATGAGGAGGAGGCAAGAAACCTCACCATCAGTTTATTAATTAGGAGTTTGCTCAGTTCACGTCTGAGGTGGCGGCTTTGAACCTATGATAAGCTTAGCAAGTAATGTACTAAAGTGCATTGCCGTACAGGAAACCCCCTTAAGTAACTGCTTGTACCCTTGTTAACTGACAGCTCAGACTTGAGAAAAGCCAGCATTATGGCAAAAGCACCAATAATAGCACTGGGATAACCTTCTAATCCCTCTGCACATTTCTAGAAACAATTCTTTAGAAGACTCCAGCTGTCAGTCTAGGTCTGTCAACGTAAGATGCCAAGACAGAGAAGGTTAGACGTGTGGTCATTTATTTATTTTTGAGGAGGAGAGGAGGGTGAGGAATAACAGAAACCTACCAATTATTCAATGTCTTACTATAGGCTGAATTTGAAATTAGCGACCAGCATCAAACTGCACGTTGCAGCTTTGGTTATTTAACCAGCCCAGCCTAATTTGGTGTGTTTAATCAGTTAATATATCCCCCCTTTTGTAAACAATTTACATCCATAGCAGCTTCCATTTAATAAAATGAAATAACACCAATAACTGAATAATTTTAAATGAATAAAAACCCCATTCAAAACTTTTGCAGTTGTAACTGCAAACTATAAGAGCAACATATAAAACCATTTCAAAGAGTGGTAAAGCCCTTAAATAAGTGAGTAACCATTGTGCAATGGATCAGACCAATTAAAATTCATAAAAGTATATTAATTACAACAGGCTTTCTCCAGAGTAGGGCCATGTCTAAATCCTGAATCAAATTGGGCAGATTTGTACCAAATCTGAATCACATCAAAGCAGATACAATAGCTACATATCAGGCTCAGTGGACTCGGTGCCGATATCTAGACCTCAAACCAGTCTCTGAAAAGGTCAGTCAGATGTCTCCAAAGTGTTATTAATGACAACACCAGGGTGTGGGGAGGTGGAAAGCTGGATTTCACTAATTGGGAGATGCTTCACAGTTTGGTGGGATGTTGCTCCTGGCCACGCTGTGTCTCCCATCAGGATAGGCTGCCCGGACCAACACAGCCTGGTGGTCAAGTGTTGCATTGGGAGGACGACGATGCAACAGTCATCACACACGCAATGCACACACTGTGTGCATGACACCAGCCCCTCCCCCCAATGTTAGGTGCAACTCAGCACCTGTGGACATAATAAAACCACCAAATTAGAAGGCAGGGGGAAATGCAAAAGGGAATGCCTGCTGGTATGAATGGAAAAGACAAACGTTGTTAATCGTAAATCCAAATATGTGTGGATGTAAACTCTGGTTTAATTCAAATGGGGAGGGGAGGTGAATCGACCGCTAAATTCTGCTCAAATGTGGATAAGCCTTTAAAATGAGAAATCTAGTTCTTGTGGAGGTGGTAAAGCTATGTCTTGATAGTAACCACTTCAGAGAACAGGTATGGGTTCACATGATAGAATTCTCCCTCACACAAACCAAGATTCCTGAACATGGAAAAGCAGCATGTTTATTCTGCTGATCATCTCAGAAAAACATCTCTGTGGCTCTACTTTGGTTTCACTTCTTCCCATTATGACTTTTGCAGTTGATTTTTTTGGCAGCGGGTTATAGGCATTTGCAGGCAATCTGCAGCTTCTCTGAACCACATAGACAGACACACAGCTGTGATTCAACAAGCCATAGTTTTTGAATTGGAACGCTACTAGGGGACTTTTTCTCTCAAAAGCCTTGCCAAGGTTTCTGTCTGCCCTGCTGTGCCAATGCTGGTTAGTGGCCTAGCTAGAACTACCTTAGGGTATCTTTTGTTTGCATGGCCGTATTTTCCATACATCCCCAACAGGAATTATGATTGCTGCTCTTTTCATCTGGCTGTCAAATGTTTGCATCCTGCAGTTACCTTGAATATCCCCTCATTATTTCCCAGCCATGCGTACAGTTCAACACTGAGCCACATGTTTTTGTCTCAAATGTATGCATTGTGTTTTGTAGTTGCTCTCCCTCTTGAAAACTGATGCATATTTAGAAAAACACATTGTGTTTATAAAAATACTCAAAGCAATTGGCAATGAAAATTAAAAATTAAAAGCTAAGAACAACAATGAAATGTGCATACCATAAATATTTAAGTTAAACCACCATTACAACCAATAACTAAGGAACTTGACAGCAATAGCTGGGGAAAGCTCTTAAGAACAAAAAGTCTTCATGTGTGGTTGAGAAAAACATAAGGAAGTAGTTTGCTGAAGTGCCCTTTTTAGAACGTTGTGCGAAACCTCCTATGTATCTTTGTATTTTCTGCTGTAACAAATTGAGTTTTACTGAAACTAAGGGTAGTTTGAAACAAGACAACTTCAAACCATGGTTCATGAAGATGTTTTGCTTAAACCAAATTCAGATTCATCTAAAGTGGTATTTGGGTGCTTTTGGCCTCTAAAATAAGTTTGTGGTATGCTTTTGTAGGCAAAGACCGAACCAATCCATTGTAAACTGCTTAGTAAACATTAATAGAAGATTGGTACTTGTGGGTTTTTTTGGCTGGGGGGTGGAAATGGCAAAGCAGTGGCAGGCAAAATAAAATAAAATAAAAGTACGAAGATGTGGGTTTCATTTGTTTCTGGGAAAAGGAAGATGGGGAAAGGTGCATTCTGGTGAATGTGATTAAGTTCTTGCCCCCCTCTGAACTCTGTAAAATACATCACAAAAGATGTCTCTGCAGAAGTCAGTCGGTTCACTGCACGAGAACAATGCATAATGATTGCTTTTCTGCTATTATTGTTAACATCAACATTCATTTATGCACAGCACTTTGTCAATAGAATGCTTTTCGGAATCAACTGACAAACTAGAGCTGGTCAAATTGGTGCTGTTACTGGGTTGGCACACGTCTCCCTCACCACCCCCGGTGTACATTCAATAGGGAAATAATAGTCTCCTCTCAGGTTGCTACCTAATTTCAGCGAAAGCAAAATTCACAGGGAATTTGGGAGGTTCTGTTTTGGCAAAGCACCTGTCATTTTCATTTGAAGCTGAAACTTTGAGATAATTGAAATTGTTCCTGAGCAGTGCTATTTTTCCAGAAAAAGAGATGCCGGAACTCACCACGAACACTTTCCTTGTTCTCTTATAATGGCAATGGCGCCCACCTGAGAGGTGCCAGAGCTGAGTTCTAGCAAGTTCCAGCTGGAAAAAAGCCCTGTCCCCAAAGATTTCTGCAGCTTGACCCTCCCACCAAATTTCTCCTGTGGTGCAATTCAGTACAAAGTCAGCTCTGCTGCCCGAAGCGATGGCTTCACCTTGCCTAATGCCTGGGCTGTCCCTGCTGGAGATACACTGGATATATCAAATGATGCCTCCACCTGGTGTCAGGTATAAGTGTGGCTGCTATTATTGTTTGCTGGCCATGCATGTGGCTTTGACATGGAGGTGCTAGCTCACACATCTGATGCTTCCATGCAATTTCAGCCTGGTCTTAAGGTTGCCAATGTTGTTGTTGTTTAGTCGTTTAGTCATGTCTGACTCTTCGTAACCCCATGGACCAGAGCACGCCAGGCACTTCTGTCTTCCACTGCCTCCTGCAGTTTGGTAAAACTCATGAGGGTAGCTACGAGAACACTGTCCAGCCATCTCGTCCTCTGTCGTCCCCTTCTCCTTGTGCCCTCCATCTTTCCCAACATCAGGGTCTTTTCCAGGGAGTCTTCTCTTCTCATGAGGTGGCTAAAGTATTGGAGCCTCAGCTTCTGGATCTGTCCTTCCAGTGAGCACTCAGGGCTGATTTCCTTAAGAATGGAGAGGTTTTATCTTTTTGCAGTCCATGGGACTCTCAAGAGTCTCCTCCAGCACCATAATTCAAAAGCATCAATTCTTCAGCGATCAGCCTTCTTTATGGTCCAGCTCTCACTTCCATACACCACTACTGGGAAAACCAAGTTGCCAAAAACCCCATGCAATTCCAGGGAAGCTACAAACCATTTGAAGTGTCCCTGTGCCAGTTTATTTACATGCTCCCATGAGTGACCTTATCATAGTTATTAGTGTTGTTCATTTCGTTATTTAGGGTATTAACTCGATCCATCTAGGAAGTTACAAGTGGTGGTTATATTTTAAAGGAGAGGGCTGGCACTCGTGTCTGAAATGTTGGGGAGCCACTACCAGTCAGTGTAGACATGACCAAACTAGATGGCCCATTGGTCTGACTCAGCGTAAGGCAGTTTAATATGTTTCCATCGAAGGAGTGGCTTATAATAGCATTTAGGACCTTGTCTATTGAATCCAGAACTTTGCATTGTGCCCGAAACCCCAAGCAAGGTGTATTCACTTAGGAAGTCGGAATTCAGGGAGTTAGTGTTGCAAAAGGTGCAGTAGCCTCCAAACCGTCTTCGAAGATAGTCATGAATATAGTATCACAGGAAACTTATCCATGAGATTATGGATTATTTATTTAGTCATCATTTATTTATTTCATAAAATTTATATACTGCTGGATTGTAAAAAACACACAAAAAACTTCAAAGTGGTTATGTTTGCCTGTTTCTCATTCCTGGCCACCACTGTAACCTGCAATTCTAAATGCAACGTTGAGGTAAGAGGAAAAGCTTTCTGATCCTACCTCTTTGCCAATGGTGGTTATTTCAATTCTCCTAAAATTAATTAATTAATTAATTCATTCATTCATTCACCTGGATTTGGCTTTAATTTGTTTGCCCTCATCCAGGCCCCTGCAGTTTTCAGATATGCAATCATCTTTCCATAAAAGAAAGATTAGTGCGTGTTTCGAGTGTGAGCAGCTGCTGTCTAGCACCCTTTCCTTTGGAGTAAAGGTGTTGATAACGCCAGGTGTCAAAAGACCAAGCTTCTCCTGGCTGGTTTTCAGCAGCCAGAATTGGGCCTGGGTCCAATTTGCATGTAGTCAGTTCCCAGTAGACTGACTGGCTTCACTGTTTGCTTGAACTTGTCCTCCCAGAGATCTGTTAATAGCTGATTTCCAATAAAATTTTCACAGAAAGGAAAACCCTAAGCTTGTGAAAAGTGAGGAGGAATTCTAAAAAATATCTTAACAAGTATTCAGGACAAATTGTTCACATTCTTTGCTTATCTCCCTAGAATTAGTGTGGTCGCCTTGCAACTTCTCACTGGTACTGTATGATTTCAATGCTTGATAAATATGTTTTGTCTTCTGCTAATCCACCCGCCATTTTGTGTGACTAGACTTCTAAACATGTTGAAGTAAGATTGTTTGAATAAGAAAATGTTTTCTTACATTTGTTCTATTTAAGAGGCTTTCGTGATGTTTCTTACAGGTTCTTCAAAAGCAGAAAGGAATCAGTGGGCAGATGTGATGCTTGCAGAGACAATATGTTGCAGAATATAGATGTCTCAGAGAAATTAAGTGGAAACTGTTGAACAAAGGCTTTCCGTAATGAAGAGCTGATATCATTCATATAATTATTACCATCACAGTTGTGCTTTAGGTGAAATTAGAAGTAAGCCTATTGGCTGCTCCTCAGGAGCAGCATCAGAGGAATTTTAGAGTTTTGATAAAATCAATCCAATTTCTGAGAGGGGTTTTGCACATCCCTGGTCAAAATGTGTTGCAGCATACTGTCTATTCTTTAATATATTTATGAGAATCTATTTGGTTATTTACAGCTTGTGGCCAAGGTTGCCATCCGTCAGCATGTAACACTAGCGCTGAGGGAAATGCGCCGGCTGCCAATATGCTACTGAGCCAAATTTAAGGTCTTAAAGGTAAAGGTAAAGGGACCCCTGACCATTAGGTCCAGTCGTGACCGACTCTGGGGTTGCGGCGCTCATCTCGCTTTATTGGCCGAGGCAGCCGGCATTTGTCCGCAGACAGCTTCCGGGTCATGTGGCCAGCATGACTAAGCCGCTCCTGGTGAACCAGAGCAGTGCACAGAAACACCATTTACCTTCATCACCAGAGTGGTACCTATTTATCTACTTGCACTTTGATGTGTTTTTGAACTGCTAGGTTGGCAGGAGCAGGGACCAAGCAACGGGAGCTCACCCTGTCGTGGGGATTTGAACCGCTGACCTTCTGATCAGCAAGTCCTAGGCTCTGTGGTTTAACCTACAGCGCCACCCGCGTCCCTATTTAAGGTCTTACTATATATAATTAAATAACTCAGGGCCAGTTCATCTGAGACCTCTCCTTATCCCATATATACTAGCCTGCTCACTGTGATCAACTACAGAGGCTCTTTTTGCCATTCTGCCGGTACAGGAGGTTCATTGTAATGCTCCATCCAACTTCCAAGACCTGAAACACCTGAACTAATTTCCAGGTTGTTGGAAGCCAGATGGAGCCATGCTTTCCATTCCAAAGAGGCATTTACACTGCTGAGCTGTATCTCATTGGGTGAGTTGAAACATCTTGTACTTATGAGGTCCCTAGCTAGATGCTGATATGTGTTGAAGGATTTCTGTTAGAGAGGCGGAGAAAGGCCTCTGGAAATTCAATGGTGCTTCGTTCATTCTGGATTGACAGTACTTGGCTTGATGGGCCATTGCACTAGCTTTTCATATGGCCATTCTTTATAGCCCCAGATACACTGCAGTGGCAATGAGTTAAGCTTTTTCTTGTGGATCAGGCCACTCATTTTGTATGGAATAGCACTCATCAGTTCCAGAAAGTGGTCAGAGGCTAGAAAACTCCCTTGTCATCATCCCCCACTTTAATGTTGAGAGAACAAGACTAAGAAGTAACTCAGAATTGTCCCTTGGATGTGTTTGACCTCTGAGACCTCTGCTTGGCTCAGCCTGCCCCAAGGTTGCTCCTATCTGTTTTGATAAGTTTTTATTCTTTTGTTGTAACCCTTACTTCAGGACCAGGGACAGTTCTAGCTTCTTTATCACTGATGCCAGTGGTATTTCCAGGGCCAGGCTGTTCACTGCCCTTGGTTTTGTGTAACTGGCAGATGGAAAATCGGAAGACCTTGTTCTTTATTGTTTCTTGTTTATTTTCCTTTCCTTTTTTCCTTTCTCTTTCTTCTTCTTGCTTCTCTTTCTCTCTTCCTTTTCTTTTCTCCTCCCCCCTTTCTTTCTTCATTGATGTCCTCTACTTAGGGCCTTTATTAAGGTCCAGGGATTGTACATTCATGGGGGTGGTAGATGGTTGATGGAGGGCCTGGGGTAGAAGGCAGAGAAACATTGGTCTCCCAGGGTGGGGGGCTGGGAGAAGAAAGGAAAGATCCAAGATAAGAGCAGGGAGGGACTGCTATCTTCTGTGGGTTGTAAGGGTTAAGAACAACCTTTAAAAGAGGACTCCATATTCTAGTTTTGCATTTTGTAGCTGTTTTTGTTTATTTACATATTTTTTCCCATAATGTATCATGAAAAAATAAATAAAATCTTAAGACCAAAAAAAAAAGGGGGGGGTTCATTGCCCTTGGTTGGCTTTGAGACTTTAATACAAATTGGAACCTCTATCACTAGTTTCTGGACATTTCTTGTAGATGGGAGTTCTTCACTTTTAAATGAAAAATAGTCTCTCTAAATGTAAATTAGTTTTTTGTATTCTGTTTGTATTCTTGGTTTTATCGTTAGACAACTCTTATCTTCATTAAGGAGTTGTTTATTTCTGTGTATTAATTAAAAAGGCATTAATATGCATATGGATATAAAAACACTTGGTGAATGATAGCAAAAGTTCTCATATTCCCCTTGAGTATGCATTATAAGTGCAATTCTTTTAAATGTTTCTTAGTCGGGCATTATTTATTACCCTAAACTTAAGACAAAGGGAGAATGCTAAGGCTGATTATCGCTTGGGTGTTCTTCAGTGCTAATTGAGTTATTTAACTCAATTGCTATATGTCATCTTTTTAATAACTTAAAAACCGACTCCTGTGGATATTCTATTTTTTTTTAACAGTCTAAACATATGGTCTTTTAAAAATCTGGCTCTTTGCTATACACATTTTAACATAATAATTAACTAGCTGACGCACAAACACACTCTCTTAGGCTTTGCCTCATCTATTCTGTATATGTGCCTTGCTTTTCTTTTCATCATGTCCTCCCTAAAAGAGGGCATGTGTTACAGTGAGACCTGGAGACCAACCTCCTGTGTTGTGGGTGGGTAAGATTGGATAGCCACAACACCCGATTGGTAGGTCCCTCGATGCTGGGTTTAATCTGGCCAATAGAGCACAGTCCAAATGGTACCCATGCATGTGACCCAGAGCTTCCTCTTTTGGCTCATGCATTCAGGACACCCACCCACCTCTCCTTACTTTTAGGGCATTTTTTGTGATTGACCTTGCTATGCCGTCATGTGTCGCCTGTTGTTGGGACAGGGGCACGGCAGGAATTTCCCCGCTTAGCTGATTGGCTGTTGCCATTTGGGTTTCACCTGCCACGTAGCAAATCGTCACAACTTGTAAGGTTGTGGATAGGCACTGGTTCAGGTCATAGGGATGGGAGAATGGTCTTGCCATCCCTATGTGAAGGATATTCCATTAAAGCAATCCAGGTTTGGTCAACCCCCGAGAGGGGGTTGTGCCCAGGCCTGAGTGGTGAACATAGTCTGTTCCCAGCTTTTCTCCTACCCAGGTGTTCACCCTAGGCTGACCTCTGCTGGTGCCCTGGGTCAGCGCTGCCTGCAAGGGTTCAGGGAGCTGGTCACACCAGAGCCTATGCAACCACTCACTTTTCTGTAATCAATAAAGTTGTGGCCTAAATTCTGCCAAAAACCAAAACTAAAATTTGAGTGAAATGTGTCTTTATTTAGCGGGGAGGTCTCTGGATCTGAACATGCCACAACAGGAAAAAAAATTCAAAGGATACACATTACAAGTAAACTTCCATTGTCCTTTCCCATTCCTCTCTGCTCCTTCCACCCCATTTGAATGGATCAAATCATGGTTTGGGGTGGAGATTTAACCATAGTTTCCCAATCAACAAACCCTGGAAGTTCTGCATTACAGCACCTGGGGTAAGGACTGAGCAGAAGGAAGTATGCTAGTGAAATCTCATCCTTGGCCCAGTAAAGCATGTTTTATTGGGCTGAGTTTGCTATAGCTGAGCATTTATAGATATATCCCCAGTTATAACAAAATTAGTAGAAAAGTTAAATCTCCAACATTCCATGAGCCAACCCATTTTATACATACCGTATGTTAGTCACTGTCTCTTTACTGGCTAAATGCAATATAACAATGCATCTCCCCATATTACTATTTATTGCCTTGATAGCATGTAAGACCCAGCACATAAGAGCACTCTGTGCAAAGGCTTCCAGGTGCAAATTTGATTGAATACAAATAACCTCTAAATGGGAAGAACTGTGATTAGCCTGAACTTTGATTGCTAATATATTCCAACATCACAGTTTCCTACAAAAACGATGAAGAAACTAATCAGGTTTGAATCACTTCTGCTTTACAAAAAAACAAAACAAAAAACCCTGTAAAAAAACCAAACCCTGTTACAATTGGGAGAGTAGATGAAAGATGTGTGCCACAAATCACTTAAGCCAGAAGTTTTGCACTCAACTTAATTCATTTAAGGGTTGCTCTCTGGCAGCCTGGTTATATAAGGGCAAGCTACTCAGCATTCCAGTCTACCGTCATATTCTGTGGTTCATATTATCCCGTTGTTTGCTTGCTGAGCTCTATCTCCAGTAAGCTGCTGCGGTCCCAGCAATGTGGTATATATTTCTCTCTCTCAAAATAATTTTATCCAAATCAATTTAGAAGGAGAAAGATCATATGTATAATAACAGAAAATTAAAAACAAGACACAAAACAAAAAAGAAGTCCATCTGCTATGTTCTGCCCCAGATCAACTTTCCAAAACTTTTTCAAGGGCAGCCCCCTCACCTCAAATACATTGCTGTAGTTCAATAATGAGGTGGCAGAAGTATGAATGACAGCTGCCAGGTCCTAATTGCTGTGAAACATAGCACTATCACTTTGATGTCTGTTGGTGCTCTGTGGGGGCTGTTTGAACTACAGTTGCTGGCACTCATGTTTTGGATGAGTGTTTGTGGTTTTTTAGTTGCAGTGTCTCCTCAGGGCATTGGGAACACTTCCTGTTGTAGGTAGGATACCATGCCATCCATGGCATGATTTTTCCCTGCCCTTCTTGTGGTGGCTTTCCAGATCTGCTTGAAAGTGTATTTTGTAGACTCTGAATAAACTGCTTCTAGTTCGTGAGAAGATCAGGGCTTGAACTGCTCCCTCTAGGTGTGCTTGGAAGAAAGCTGGGTATGCACATAGAGAGCTATGCTGTGATAGTTCAGTTGGTAAGAGCATGAGACTCTTAATCTCAGGGCTGTGGGTTTGAGCCCCATATTGGGCAAATGATTCCTGCATTGCAGGGCGTTGGACTTAGATGACCCTTATGGTCCCTTCCAGCTCTATGATTCTATGAAATTGAGCTACCTTATTGTAGAGTTCCCTCAGCACCAGCCAGCATGACCAATGATCAGGGATGATCAGAGCTGTAGTCCCAAAATGTGGATGGCACCAGACTAGTCTCATCTAACTGGAAATACCTGTTCAGGATCTCAAGAAGGGGTCTTAATAGCTCTGCTGAGACCTTTTTGTTGGAGCTAGCAGGGATAGAACATGTGAGATTCTGCTTACAAAGTATCTCCTCTGTCCCTGAGCTGTGGTGCCTTGGGATGAATTGCCTTATATTTTGTGAAGCTTTTTTTCTTTTAATAGAATTTATTTATTTGTCCTATAGGCTGAAATCACCGATAGTAAAGGGCCACACTGAGACAACATAGAGCATAAGTCAACAGATGATAACTCACTTATTGATTGTTGCTTTGCTGCACAGAGTTGCTTGAATTGATTTGTTGTTCAAGTTGACTTTTCAGGACTGGCCCTATCATTAAGCAAAGTAAGGCGACTGCCTCAGGCAGTAATGCTGAGTGGCAGTAGGATATTTTCCCCTTGCAGTACCTTTCTATTGGAGGACAGGGCTGTGTGTGCCATGCAACCTGTAATGCACCCTGTAACTAGTCTTTTTTTTTCATGTGCCCCTATAGAAGTAAGATTCAGCTGTCAGTCCAGTTGGCTTCTGTATGTTGAATGTATGTATGCACCATCATGTCCCTCACCCCAACAGCTAAATGTCATGGGCAAACCCTGGACCCATCTGTCAAGCTGTTTCTTGCCTTATCCCAGTGGTGGACCTACATTTTTGGGCCCTGAAACTTTAACTGTAATGGGGGCTCCTCAGCAACCAGCAACAAGGTCTGGGTAACCACTGTTATCTTTCTCAATGGGGGTTGTTCCAGGACAGATCACTTGTTAAAAAAACAATAACTACTACATCTCAGATTTTGATTAAAAGTGCTGCACTAGATTATCGCACGTGTCAAAGTCATCAATGTGAATAAAAAATTCCTATGCCTTACAGTTTTCACATTAGTGCAACATTCTAACTTTACAACATCTGTGCTACTGACTCTCAAATTTTGGGATTGTTGAAATATATACAACAGTAATGTAATCAATTTGCATTGTGGGTCTACTAGACCTTAAGCTTTTAATCAATGTGGACTAAATGAGATTCTGGAGCCCTTTTGGGATTAGGAGCCCTGAAATCTAGGCTTCATAAGTATCATACTAGATCTGCCCCTATCATGGGGCTTTTCTAAAGATACCTAGACATGTGTCCGCACATTATAGGAACATTTATAAATAACTGCATCACATCACATCACATCATAAAATATGCCTAACGTTTTCCTTGAGATTTACTGCATGGGAATTCTAGGAATCCCAGATAGACTGCAATCTATTGTGGCAGCTCTCCCATCTATCAGCCGTTGCACTGACTGCTGCTCCGGAGTGACTTTGAAAAGTAAATATCTTGAATTCATCAAGAGGTTTCTTTCACTGCCACCTTCTCTTCTATTACAGCTTTGATAGAACAGCATCCCTAGAGATCTGTAAAAAGGCACTAAGTTTCCGGGATGATGAATTGAACAAGGCAAAAGTACATCAAAACCACAGCACTCTGAGGGGAGCATGCTGAGAAGGGGTGGGGTGGAGTAGAATGCTGGTGGGGGCAATGAAAGAATATTTTTATGGCCTATTTGAGTTGCTTATTGTTTCTGTACTGAATGATGAAAAGGATAAAATAGAGCAAAATATATGAAGGTGAGCAAAACAGGGTGACAAGCTTTCTCTGCATTTGAGATTTGCAATATGCTTAACAAGTAATTTCGGTCACAGGTGGTATGGCTCTGTTTGTGTTTTGTTTGACTCAACACCAGCAAAGGGGCCACTCTTTTTTTCCTTCTGATTTTTCTCTTACCAAGAACTTCAGCCGTTTCTACAGGACTTATTGGAGTGGTTCGCCTCTCGTAAAATAGCGGCCTTCTTTACATTAGGCAGCTCTTTCCTAGCTTTCGTTATGCCCCAGGGTGTGGCGAGGGATTTGAACTTGTAATGTAGTAGGCAGCTGAATGGTTTGAAGGGAAGAGTCATTATTAATCAATCAATTAATTAATTAAATTTCTATACCACCCTTCATCCATGGCTTATTGTCTCTTATATTTTCTTCTTCTTTACTTAGGATTTATGTACAGAGCCTCCTTATTTTTAGGTTTATTTGCAAGAGAGAGAGAGAGAGATCAGCAAGTATGGCCAGTGAATGCAATATAAGGCACAAAAATCTGGTCTCCCACCCTCACCCCAGACTTTTCTTAATCTTGACATTGTTTACCACCGTCAATTCAGTTTTCCAGCCAGCTGTTTATTTTATTAGACTGACCTTCTTCTATCTTTTGGTTTAGCTTGTTCTGTCAGGTAAGCAACACTAGAACCAATAAAATCCAGATTTTGTCAGGTTTCATCCAGGCCCATCAATAATTTGTTGGGTTCTCCCCTACCATTAATCTTCCAGGCTCCTTCAGGCTCTCCATGGAACCTGCTTCTGCCCTGGCTCTGCCTGATTTGGTTCTACCTGTGCCCACCCTCGAGTTATTGGTAGCCTTTTCAAAATGGAGAGCAGAATGATTCGCATGTTATACCAGTAATGAATGTGCTGTCAGTGACACAGGAGATGGAACCAGAGTGGACTGTGATGTGACGCCAGGCTTAGCAGACCACATTTGAAGTAGAAGCCCCCTTGTTTGATATTCTACACTGGTAGCAGAGGCTCACTCATTTCTGACTGTCCAGGGTGCAAATCCTAAGATACAAGCTCTTCCTCCTGCGGAGTTGCCAGTAAGCCAGTATTGTACTGGTCTGTAGACGAACCAGTAGTAGAGTCCAAAACACCAATAATGGTAGCTTTTGCCTGGCATCCATGGCCTGTTCTCTGGTTGTGGCTGATTCCATTCCACTCTCTAGATTCTTCCATGGGTGGGACTGGGGAGGCAGTATCTTTTAAATAAAAATGTGGAAGCCAGTTATCATTGTGTTCAGCCATTGTTGTTGTTGTTTTAAAAAATCAATGCTTTTGACTGAGGATGGAGTTATGCAACCCAGTTGTTCAGCCTAAGTTAACATTTTCAGGCATACTAAGGTCTTGTGAATGGTCCAGCCCGTGTCCAGATTATAGCGGTAACCTATGTTCTATTTGCACATGGCTGGGCAAAGCCCTGAGTAATCAATCCTCCAGGAAGTTTCTTTAATTTTTTCAGAGATTGGAGTGTAACCCTGAAAATTGCCTTTGAGAATTTTCATGGTTTAGCCCTCTTCATTGTTGCCTTTCTCCATATTATTTTAACATTAGCATTTACCAAGGCAACGGGGAGACCACTTGACAAGAAGCCGACTACTCTGGCATACTGTATACCTCATCAAAAGTATTTGTGCCTGTTACCTAAAGCCATGACTCACCTAGCAACAAGCTTGTTATGCAGCTTTCACAAACCCCGGGAAAGCTGTGGAGGGGGAAAACCCCCCCCCCCACACACTTATTTTGGAAGAGGCCCATTTTCACAATTTGCAGAGATTTATTATTATTATATGTGAATTATTTCATTCCTGATTGAAAAGCGTGGTTCTCCCCCCCCCCCGCCCCAAGTTGCTTGGCAACTAACTGAAGGCAAGTGGGATTGAAATTGGAATTTGAACATATTATAGTCTTTTTGGTTTCCCTTTCAAGTGGTAAGCAGAGCAGTGAATTCTGAATCCCTGGCTAATTAGTCCCTCTCTATGTAAAATGGGCTAGTGTATTGCCAACTGGATTATCATGGGGAGTGAGGATGCTACCTCTGGGTAACTATTCAGGTGAGGAGATGACAGCAAATTGTGACGGCTGGCTGGCTGGCTGGCTAGGAGAGAGCATCCCACATGCATACACAGACGGACTCTGCCAGTGAAATTCCTTATTTTCAACTCCCCTGCTGTTCTGTTTCTCAGTCTTCCTAAGCAGTCTCCTTATCATCTTGAGCTGGGTGGTAGGAGAAAACTGCCAAGCACATTTCTGAAAGCACCAGTGTAGAACCACCCTCTTGGGTTATGGCACATCTGAATAAATTGTGACCCACCAAACAAATGCAACCTCCCAAAACAGTATTTACTGAGGTCCTGATAGGCTGCAAAATGGTGTTATTTTTTGGGGTGGGGTTTCCCTAAACCCTAGTAATTAATAATTGGAAGGATTTTGATTATCTGGGATGTGAAGGGAGAAATACAAACTGCAGAGGAATTCCTGAGCTGGCATACGCAAAATGACCTGCTCAAGCTTAGGACTATTATGAAACAATAAAAGCCATTGGCAATACAAGAGAATTGTCCTTCCCCCTTGCCCCGAGGTGTGAACAGAAACTGGAGATTTGGAAGGTTGCCAGGGTAATTGGGTGTGAGGTGACGGCAAAAGAGAGTCTGTTTGCAAAGTGTGCTGGGTAGAAGAAGGGAAGACTAAGATCCATCTTGGGCAGGATGGCTGAAGGCTGGCTGGGACAAATGCCTTGGACTCCATGACTGCACTGCTGTGGGAGACAATCCCCTCTTGAAATGATCCTGCTGTAAGATCTGGACTCTCTCCATGGAGACTGAAGGTGTAAATAGGTGAATAAACCATATTTCTTAAAGCTATGACAGTACAGTGGATGCTCAGGTTGCGAACGTGATCCACGTTTGCAACCCGCAGCGTTCACAACCCTCAGCAGCGCGTCTGTGCACGCACAGGTTGAGATTCGGCGCTTCTGCGCATGCGCAAAGCACAATTTAGTGCTTCTGCGCATGCGCGACCACCGAAACCCGGAAGTAATCCGTTCTGGTTCTTCCAGGTTTCGGCGGGTTCGTAACCCAAAAAACGCAACCCGAAGCATCTGTAACCCAGTATGACTGTATCTCAATTCTCCAAAGGAACACAGACCCTGGGGTGTGCCTGGAACCCCCTGGAGTCTTGCAGAGAGTGGGGGTGGCATCCAACTTTTGTAACAATATGGAGAGTGCAGCCTTTCAGGGACTCGGTAGATAATACGTTTCTATGAACTGCTTCGGACTGAAAAGACAAGAGGGTTTGCAGGATCTAGCAGCCCGCAACATCCCACTGCTGCTTGGCCTGAAAGCAGTTGAGCCTTTGTGAGCACTTCAACTGCATGTTTCTGCAAAGGCACAAGGGTTTTGCAAGCATTCAGTTTGAGTGCTCACAAAAGCTTGAAAGCAGCTGCTTTCCCCATACAGTCATACCTCATGTTACGTTTGCTTCATGTTACGTTCTTTCAGGTTACGTCCCACAGCGACCCAGAAGTACCGGAAAGGGTTACTTCTGGGTTTCACTGCTCACGCATGTGCAGAAGCGCTAAATCATGCTTTGCACATGCGCACAAGCACCAAATCATGCCATGCACCTGCGCAGATACGGCGCTTCAGGTTGCACTCTTTTCATGTTGCGAACGGGCCTCCGGAACGGATCCCGTTCGCAACCAGAGGTACCACTGTATTGGATTCCTACATAGGGCTATGTTCTGCAGTGAAAGAATTAAATCTCAGGATGAGGAGTCAGAAGCAAGGAAGACAGCTATTTCCCATGGAGGCCAGCCCTGACCTTCTCTCCACAGTCTAAACTTTAAACTGCTCTGCAGTTGCATTGGTGAATCTGCCATTTTAAAACATGGTTATGCAAACCAGTCCTTGGTGAGAACAGCACTGAGAGCATTTTAAGAGTTTGTTTCAAATGAGGCAACAATTCATATGGAGACTGTTACATTTTACATGAAATCCAAATGATAAATTTCAGCTGATGCTCTTTTGGTAAAGGTAAAGGTACCCCTGCCTGTACGGCCATTTATCTTCCCGCTATAAAGCGGTACCTATTTATCTACTTGCACTTAGAGGTGCTTTCGAACTGCTAGGTGGGCAGGAGCTGGGACCGAACAATGGGAGCTCACCCCACCGCGGGGATTCAAACCGCCGACCTTACGATCAGCAAGTCCTAGGCACTGAGGTTTTACCCACAGCGCCACCCGCGATGCTCTTTTGAGCATCCCTCAAAATCTCTCTTGTTTTGCTGAGCAAGAGCCATCAGGTTCACCTCAAACTTTGTTTTAGGCAGCATTCAGTGACAAACTAAAGATGTGCAAAATGCCCTGGAGGAAGTTTCCTTAGCCTTGTTGAAATCAATTCTGGCTTCCCTCAGAATTCCTCAGATCCCTTCTTGCCCCAGCAGGAAGCTGCAAATGCATCACAATGTTTTGCTTCAAATGAGTTTGAGTGGCAAACTCTATCAGAATGCCTTGCAAATCTTTGACCCTTTCGTTTGTGGTTCTTAAGAGCAACTTTGGCCATAATCCATTTGCCCATTACTGTACCAATTTTCACCCATTCCCCCCTAGTTAGTTGGTATAAGGAAATCTGTTTGGGGTCAGCAAAAGATTTGGCCCAATACAGTGGAGTATGACGCCATTAAGTCTTGCTCCTAAACACTGCCAGCAAGAAGAATTGCCTCAGGGAACCTAGTGATAACACGGTTCATTGCTTATCTGATGCTATGTTGTCTCCCTACAGTCCTCCTCGCTGTGCAGAACAAGAGCTATGCTTAATTTGCCTGACACGTCTCCTCAACTGGGGCCAGGCGCAAGCAAGTGAGCAACAGCCATGTTGCATCCCTACACTTGGAATCTGTAATTTCCTAGCCTTGAGACTTCACTTCACTTTGTGAATAAGTGACTTTGCTCCCTTTAGAAGCTTTTGGCTAATTAATCATGGTTGCAGAGTGCTGTTGCAGGCAGCTTGTTATAACATTTGATTAATAGCAAGTGCTGATTTGGGAATTGTGGTACAGTGAGCAAGATCACATCTGGCAAGGCATGACAGTTACTTACTCCTTCACAATATGAGCTTTTTTTTTTGTCCCTGAGTGTTTTGCTCTGCGCTGCTAAGACTCAGAATAAAGATGCTAACCCATTTCCCCAGGAGGTGTTGAGTTCAAAAGTTTTTTGGGCTTGTAGTGCATAAAATACATTTATAACACTTATTAAACTGCAAAGCCAATCAGATTTAGTTATGTGTTGATGCCATTTAGGTTAAAAAATGATGGCAGTGCAAATGAAGAAGCAAACATCTTTGCAAGGAGTACTGAAATTATGACCAACAATTGCATTTTTCAGCATCACTGAAAATATTTAGAAAAAAAGTAAGTTGTTTCAATTTGGCACTCGTCTTAGGAAGCTGAAGATCATGAGCACGTAACCTGTGTGTAGGAAATTCCATTTAACCCATATATAAATGCACACTATTTCTGTGGTCTTTACTAAAATGACCTGAAATGAATCAGAACAGTAGTAATAAAATCAAACATCATTCCATTAGAAAAATATTGGCAACTGATACTCTCCGGCCTTTACATACCTCCTAGCTTTGGTCTCCAGTAATGAATTCCATTTGCAACCACTTTTCAGCTAATAAACGTATGGAAAATTCACCCCAGGCCTGAAAAATGTGGCATACCACAGACAGAATTCTGCCTTTCAGGGTTTCAATTCTGCATCTTCCCAGCTAGCTCTAGGGTTGAACTTGGAAGATCAACTACACACAGGCAAGCGGCCATAGCTCAGTGGTACAGCACACACTCTGCATTTAAGACAACCCAAATTCAATTCTTGGCATCAACACCTGAGGTAGGAAGGCACTTCTGCTTAAGTAGAGATGCCAAAGCAATTGGTCCATAGGCCAGTTCTGGTCCTCCAAGCTTTTTTTAAATTTTATTTTTTTTTACCCCCAAGACCATCTACCAATTTTACATGTGACAGGATAGCAGCATCTGCAGGAACGGCAAAAATGATACCCAAATCAGAACCATGTGTAAGCAGGCATGCCAGGGGATCTGTGGGGTGGTGGTGATGGCAGCAGCTGTTTTGGAGAGTTTAAGACAGTACTGGGGGAAGTTTGGGGCAGGTCTTGGCAGCCACTTCTGCCTGCCACCCTCTTTTCCACTCTGATCTGCACTTCTAGAAGTGCTCACTTCTAGAAATATCTCACAGTGCTCAGGTGAGACTGTGTCCATTCATCTGCTGTTCTTGCTTACAACTTGCTTGACTGTGCTGAGCTTGCTGAATGTAGATCTCTCGGTGAGCATCCTCCCATTGGCGCACATGTCAAAGGGGGGCAAGTAATACAGTGGTACCTCGGGTTAAGTACTTAATTCGTTCCGGAAGTCCATTCTTAACCTGAAACTGTTCTTAACCTGAAGCACCACTTTAGCTAATGGGGCCTCCCGCTGCCGCTGTGTCGCCGGAGCCCGATTTCTGTTCTTATCCTGAAGCAAAGTTCTTAACCTGAAGCACTATTTCTGGGTTAGCGGAGTGTGTAACCTGAAGCGTATGTAACCTGAAGCATATGTAACCCGAGGTACTACTGTAATGGTCTTCTGATTATTAAGAGACTAGTCACTTGTGACTAGAGCTGAGCAGAGATGACATGTGTGAAATATCTGCTGCGGTTTTACTGTTTGCTTAAAAATGTGAAGTGTGATTGTGACAACCATTTAATTTTTTTAAGAGTAGGGATGGGGAACCTGAGACCTGTGGGCCAAAAGTGGTCCTCCGAGCTTCTGTATCAGGCCTTCAAAATTCTCTTCAAGCCACACTTGCTTTCCACAGGCCACACCTCGGACTGCCTCTGCATTGTACCCCAGGCGTTTTTGCCTTGCTGCTGTGGCCACTGCCCCCACCTTCTGCCATGGCCAAAAGGAGCTGAAATCTGCCATGCCACATCTCCCCGGCTCCTCTTAGGATAGCTCTGTAAGATTATCTTTATCCCACTTATTTGACCTGAGTCTCCCAAACGGCGAATTGCATTCTTAAAGTGCAATTCTAGTACCAAACCTGGGGATCTAAAAACTCAAACCTGGTAAACATGTGTATCACACAGGGAGCTGTGATTAGATACTGCTCCCTGTTGAGCATTCACTTCATAGCAAGTTTCTGAATAATGGCCAAAGCTTTCCTGTTGTGGCAAAATCATTGCTGATTCATTTTGGAAGGTTTCCATTGGAGCTTGTGTCTGCTCTCATGTTGCTGTTTGATTTCTTTAAGGGGATTGTTTAGTTTGTAATGGCTGTAACCTGCCCTGAGCAATGCATATGCATTGGAAGGGAGGGGTTTAAGTTTTACAAGTACTGTAACTAAATACACTGCATATGATCGGCTCATTATAGCTGACAGCATATATGTGTGCGAAAGCACTAGGAGCAACACAGCCAGAATTAGGAAGCAGGATTTAGACTCAGTATTGTACATTTTCTGAAGTGAACCAAGGAACTTCTTCTGCATTATCTCCCATTATAAACATGATTTATAAACCCTGGCAGATGCTGCCTGGGTTTTGCTGTGCTTGTTATGCTAATACACCACAGTTTGCAGGGAAACCGGCATTTGTCAAACGGTCTTCCCTTGTTCAACATACATTGAATTATTGTTTCACTTGCTTTAGTTCTTCTTCTCCCCCTTTATAATTAACTTTCAAATCTGCTCAGGGAACATAAAGAGCAAACAAATTCATTTTGCAATAACCTGTAAATAAAAGGGTTTCCAGATCACAGCTGACAGCTAATAGTGAGCAAGTCTGCTGCTGCTTGAGAGGATGGCGAAATGAATGACTCAGAGGTATGAAATATCGACGATTAATTCACATTTCTTGGCTTTAGTCTTTTAGCACATAATGATCACATAGATTTTTAGAGGTGGTACAAAGTGGAAGGAGCAAATCTTTGGGCACCCATCATATTTCCACCTTCTAGCAAATGGAGGCCGTGCAAATCTTGCTATCAGCTTATAAAAAGAGCCAATATAACACAGTGCTAAAACTTTATGTAGAGCAAAGAACGGAACTTTTAAACTAGTAGTTATCAGTGAAGTCTCTATAGCCTTCCTTTTCTAGGAAAATGAATAATTGTCCTTTCCCCTGCCAGGCAAAAGATGCTTAGGTAGCACATAACAGCTAAGTCTATAGGCAAGCTATAACTCTTGCAACCGAGACACATATCTGAAGGTGTGACATTGGGGCCCCCAATGGAGATGTGTTCCTTGACCTTTATCAGCCTCAGAGTGTTTGTATGTCTGTGATCACATCCATTGACTTATATGCCTATTGCCAAGGTGAATGTATTGCCACAGTTCTGTAGGAGCACAGCAGTCCACAGAATTCAGCTTCTTCTAAGATATGATCTGAAGTGTAAGGGTAATGTTTTGCAAAATATCAGAGCAGCTGCACATTTCTTTGCTCCACTCACTAACAATGCTAGAATAAATTATTTTTTAAAAGAGAAAACATGCAAATTTGCACATTACGTGTTACAGAATCGAGCTTTTCTTGGTGGAGCATTTGAATAATCTTGACACAGAATACCTATTTTGTTTTTGTTTTTTCACAAAGCGTGCACAGCTCTGTCTGTTGCCGACATCTGCTTATGCTTGACAACAACCATATTTGGTTATGTCTTTTGGAAAATATTAAAATACACAGTCTACAGCAGTGGTCACCAATCAGTTTGGACCAATGGGCACATTTCAGATTTTGAGAAAGTTCTCTCAGCACCATGCACAAAAGGGTTGACATGGCAGAGGGTATGGCATAACATAAAAATGGAGAGTGTACTTATTCCTGCTCTCCCCCCACCCCATGCCAAAAAAACCCCCATGCATCTTCTGAGAAATTACCTATGCACAGATGGTCCTAATAGTGTTCACAAATTACTGACTACCTGCCTCCAGCAACAAGGGTGCTGCTGTCTAATAACAAGGAACAATCCCCAGAGCCAGAAAAAGACACCCCCCCACAAACACCCCCACCACACTTTGCTCCCCTTCTCTCTGTCCAAATGCATCTTTCCCTCCATCTCACTTACTACACATACACACAGACCAAACAAACACTGCCCCCCTCTGATTGGCCAAGTGTGCCTCTATCAAACACACACACTCAGAAAATGCCCTCCATGGATGAACAAAGTGTCTGCTGTTTCTAAAAAGCCACACCCACCCAAAAAAACAACCCCAAGCACACAAGGTCCAATAGCCTGCTGCCCATGAGTGCCAGTTTGGCAATCTCTGGTCCGTGGGTTGTATCTGGTCCGTGGGTTCCACTGGAGCAACAAGGCTTATATTTTCTGCCTATCCCCATCTGTGCAGGACCAAATTTTTGTATGGCCCCCAACACTTCAGGGCCAATTGTGAGGCTCACGGGGTGCAGAAGATGAAGAGGAAGTTTCATTGCACGTCTAGAAGTCCCTTCACCTGCGGAGCTGTACCACTGGATACAGACCTAAAGAATTCTGCAGACATCTCAATTCATTGTGACTCAGTAAGTTGAATGTAGGCCACTTCCTGTTCCCTGTGGACTCCTAAGTGTTTGACACCCACCCTCTCTCCCCACCCCCCATTACAGGGACGTGATAGTGTGCCTTTTGTGTGTTAGGTTCCAAATACAACCCTCAGTATCTCTAATTAAAATCTGCTTGATCGAGACCCTGGCAGGCCAAAAAGCATAGCTGGGGGGGGGGGGGTCCGCAATAAGCTTGATGGGTCAGAAGTTGTGCAGGCCTGATTTATTGAAAAACAGTAAAAATGAAATCTGTGAAGAGTAGCAGTGCACCCTCTCAGACACTCATACTTATTGACAGGTGCTATATTAATAAAACCAGTCTTTGTTAAATGTCAGGTCAATCTCAGTGTATGTTTATAGTGACTAGCTGTAAAGGAGTTGAGGTGTCCAACATCATTAATAGCTTGTGTAGCAAGAGGGAATTTCAGCAGGTATAGATTTTCTTACCATCACCAAAATTCTTCCTTCTGCACAACTATGTAGGACAGTCTCTTTTCAATGTTGTTTAACGGCGGTCCCTTTGAGGTTTGCATTTGGACTAATGGAGAATCATTAGCAGGAGGGAGTGATGGCTGTGATGCAAGGAACAGTGGGGCATGCTGTTCCTTTTCTTTTCTTTTTCTACTTTTGAGATTAGCCTTTCTAGTGGGAGGATTATTGGCTTAGCACTTTCTATCTTATTAGTGGCAGGCTGGCCTTTCTCGTTCCAAGGCGCTTTTCACTTTAATCTGATTGGCAAGTGAATCAAGGGTGCTGCTGGCTTAAATTGGGCTGGTTACCTCTTTTCGGTTTTTACTAATGCTAATCCTTTTGTTTAGGAAGATGAAGAAGTCCCATCAGATGCTGTTTTGGGGTACTCTGGTAATCTGCTAGTTACTGCCGTAGGGGTAGGCAAGTGATGTTTGGTAGGCCCTGCTGTGTCTTTCTGTTTATCTCTCAGCAAAACTCCTGTTACTAAGGTTTTCCTTACTCTCATATTATGCTAGTCTCACTTTATGTATGAATTGGTAGCGGAGTTGCTTCTGTATTATATTCCTTTTTTCCTCCATTTTCCCCTTTTGTATCAGGTCTACTAGTGCCTTAAGTGCGCTGGCAGAAAGGTAAATGTAATATTGGGGGGGGGGAATGTAAAAGAATGAACATTGGCAGAAGCTTTGGCAAAGCCCTCCCTTATTGTTGGATCTGTTTTCAGTACAGGTGTGGCAGAGACCATCCATACTTAGTAAAATTGTGTCCCTGCCTTGTATAGTTCAGCAAGCCAACCTGATCTGAAAGGTCAAGGTTCAAGAGCAGACACAGGCAAACTTAGCCCTCCAGATGTTTTGGGACTACAACTCCCATCATCTCTAGCTAACAGGACCAGTGGTCAGGGATGATGGGAACTGTAGTCTCAAAACATCTGGAGGGCCGAGTTTGCCTATGCCTGGTCAAGAGTATCACATAATCGGCTCTTGCCTGTTGGTGCAAGGAAGGAGACATGGGACTCAGTTACATTAGTAAAGAAAAAGTGCTTTATATGAGTTAACACTGACACCAGATGGCACTGCGAAGTCTCATCTTTGACCAATGGGATTTCCCATTATGAAGTTTACAACGCATTTAGCTGAATCACTTCTTTGATGTGTCTAGATCCAGTCATGTTCTAGGCAGATGTCTCTGTGGATCCCTTTAGATATCCAGATCTCTGGTGGTGGTGTGGTCTCACTTGATGAAATCCTGCCTGACACCCCTCCATTGACCTGTTCAAGATAATCTGTAAGGCGTTCTGGTGCTTTCATGTGCGTCAACTATTTAGTTCTTTCAGTTCTGCATAGTTCTCTGGTGCATTCCTGCAATCTACAAGGCATCTCATTGTTTTATTTTTGGAATCATGGATGGAAGAATAGGGTATGGAATTAGGGCCTGCAGTTGGTAAGAAGGAACCAAGACTATGGTTTGTACAGTGAATATATATATATACAGTGGTGCCCCACAAGACGAATGCCTCGCAAGACGAAAAACTTGCTAGACGAAAGGGTTTTCCGTTTTTGCATTGCTTCGCTAGACGAATTTCCCTATGGGCTTGCTTCGCAAGACGAAAACGTCTTGCGCTTTTTTTTAAAAGCCGCTTGAAGAGGCGCAGTTGCGATGGACCGTGCTTCGCAAGACGAAAAGACTCGCGGAACGAATTCTTTTCGTCTTGCGAAGCACCACTGTATCTCTGCTCCCAGTGATTCGAAGCCCTATTCTGTTTCCTGACATTTCAAAGCTTTGGAAGCTGCTAGAATTCATTATGGCTAGAAATTTGCTCATTTTACAATGAAAGATGAAGATTTCTGAAGTCTGATTGGCCAAATTAAATCCTGGAACTAGATTCTGTGATCTGCACCATGGTTTGAGTTGCAAAATAAACAGGCATCATTAGCTTTTGGGCAGGAGCTCTTATCTTTTCTCATATATGCAGTTTTGGTCTATCACATTTAGGTTTTCAGTCTGACTTGGGAGTGATTATAGCAGCTTGTTTTATTTCCTTGTTTCCAATCTACTGAAGCATGTCTATTAAATATATGCAAGTTGTCTGCATCACCCAGTACAATGCTGATTATCTCATGCTCTCCCAGATTGTGCTTCCATTTGTGATTATTATTAAGACCATTTTCTTCAGCAACCTTGACTTCTAAAGCTCTGCAATTTGTTGCCTCCAGAATAGTGATGAGTTATCAACAAGCAATTTGCTGTAAATTTGGTGACTGAAGACTGTGCAGATTTGCATTGCTTCGCCTTATTTCTGTTCCTAGCAGACAAAGTGACTCAAATGCACGGCTGATTTCCTACAAAAATGCTGGCAAGAAACCTGGTTAAGGATTACCAAGCAAGCATACCAAAATGTGTACTTTTATAAATCACTTTGAGATGCAGCGCGGTCCCAGTAACTGGGCAAGAGTCTTCGCTGACAATAGGGCAACTGTACCAAAATGAATTGATGTGAAAATAAGAGGGTGGGGTTGTCTTCACTCAAGGTGCCATATTACCAAATTCCACTCCTGCTCTCTGCAATGAGGCTTCTCCCTGCTTCCTTCAATATATTAGAACAGGTGTCTAGTGATCTATGCTGCCTCAAGGCTAATGCCAGTGAAAGGGGGAAGTTGTTGTTGTTCCATAGAAATAATTGTCTACAGTCAGTATCAGAATATTGTCTGAAATGACAACAGTTCAAATCTTCTGGAAGAAATAATACCACCACCCGAAGTAAAACTGCGTATGATATGATATTTAATGCTCCAGCTGGATGGACTTAATGCATAATAAACACAATATGTTTAGAATTCAATATATGAAAGAAGGGTGGGGGAGCACAACCCTTTCCACACCCCCAGAATTTATGATCCATGCTAAGAACATTTGTCAGAAGTTAGTAGGTATCCAGCGGTTAGAAAAAATGGGATTTCTGGTTGTGCAGTCATTAAGGCAGACTAATGAATGACAAAATATAATAGCATATGTTATCTTTCCCAACCCTAGGACAGAAGGAGGCTGATGAAGTAATTTAAACCTCATCATTTAGGTCTCTCTCTCTCTCTCTCTTTCTCCCCTCTAGTAAAAAAGACTGTGCAGATTTGCAGAGCCCTCCTGAGAAATGTTGTTAGTTTCATCAAAATGCTTCTCTCGCCCCTTGAAACTGCTCAGGTGGTTTTGCCAAAGAGGAATCTGCGAACATTTTGAGTTAGACCAAGCCCAGTGGCAATTCGAGCCTAGGACCAACTACCTTCGGCCTTTTGCTGGCAGTTTCTTTACCAGCTGCCGATAAACATAGAAAGTTCTGGTGAGAAGTCGATGGTAAAGCTTCCATATTATTTATTTCTTGTGGGTTCTCCAAGTACAGGATATCTTAGAAATTTTGTCAGTCTTATTGAAGGTAATTTTTATTCTCTCAAAAATTTGCCTGAGGAGGAACCTCCACCTCAAAACTGCTTTTTGTGGAATTTACTGGCCAGTCTAGCCATATTTATTCAGTGTACATTTTCCTTCCATAAGTGTGTTTATTTCCCCTTCTGCTGAAGCTAATGGAACTTTGCATGCCTGCTGAGGAGATAATATATACATTGCGTCCTTCAGCTTTGAGGTATTTGTCAAAATGGCAGTAGCGAGAAAATGAATTATAAGCAGGTAACACTGTTGTTATGCTGAGGAGCTGACAGTTTCAAATTTTAGCTGGGGAGTGACGATCTGATAAGACAACAACCTGCTGGGAATGAAGCAGTTTTTGGACATTACTGGGTGATCACATGACTCTCATGGAGAAAGGAAAACTGTTCAGAGAATCTTTATGCTCTGAATAGAATATATAAAGCTTGGTTTCCACAATTTCTTCCAGTGTGAGGCAAAACAATGATAAAGCCATTTTCTTTCTTTCTTTTAATACATTTTCCCCACACTGTCATAGAGATGTTGTTTTTTACTCCTGATAGGCTTTATTTGCCTAAGAAAATATATGAATAATGACTGTTTTACGTATAATTCCAGAAGGTTGGTATCTGCTGTGATAACTGAGGGCTCCATTGTGATAACACAGATTTTAAACTGTTTGAAATTCATCAAGTGGCCACTGGTTCCTTAAAAACAGACAAACAACCTGTGGGGACTGGAAATTTCTACAACTGCTATTCTCAGCGTCATGGCAGTTCGACAGGTTTGAAAGTGGTTTACATTACAATTCTACACTATTCAAAAATAGTATCATTGAATTCAATGAGGCTGTCTAGGAAATTTGGTATAGGACTGCAGCCTTGAGTATTCAATATGGACATGCCTTTTAATACTTGGGTAGTACAATGCCATGGGGCAGCTGAGATGTAATTAGAATCATAGAGTCCAACTCCCTGCCATGCAAGAATCTTTTTGACCGACATGGGGTTTGAACCCATGACTCAGAGATTAAGAATCTCATGCTTTACCAACTGAGCTATAGTAGTAGAACTATGCACTGGATTTGGCCAAAAGCCTGAATTCTAGGCTGGTTTTAGGAGGCCTAGGCTTTGGCTGAGTCAGGGCAAGGACAGGGGAAACAGAGCCTTACCAGCTGGTGAATGGGGGATTCAGTTCTACAGGCCACAGGGCGCTCATTTCCATGGCCCCCACAGGAAAGGTGATGGCAAAGCAGGGCCCTGCAGGATGGAATCCTCTGTTCACCAGCTGGTTAGTGGAAGATTCAATCCTGCGGTCTGCAGTGTTCTCCTTCACAAGTGCAGCATCCAGCAGAACTGAACCCTCCTGCTCTTGGTCAGGGAGGGAAAGGAAACACAGGTCTCTTTCTTTTCCCCTGGCTGCATGTAGGTGTTTTGAAAAACCCAATCAAACATTAGCAACCCCTGCCCCCAATTGATTCAGGATGGAATCTGGGCTGGGTGTTGTCCACGTCAGGTGAGCTGGGATCCTGCGCTCCCCTAGCAGCCCCAAAGCAGCTATAGGGAATACATGAAGCCAATAGCAATGACTTCCATTAAAGCATTGTATTGTTAAATCTATTTTCCAAATATATGTGATTGTTATCATGGTTTTTTTGTTACTTAGTTGTACAGTAAATACTTCTGAAATTTTAAAGTGAGATGCAGTATATGTTTAATAAACCCAAGCTGGCCTTAATCAACACCCGCCAATCAAACTGTTGCTCACTGCCACCACCATGCCAGTCATGCATGGAAGACACTGGTCATCATGGGGTGAAGGTGGGCATCTCATGACAACATCACAGAACTCGTTCCATATCCCTGCCCACAAACATGCCAGCAGAAAGAACTCACTGAAATGCCAGGAATAACTCATAGAAATCTTTACTCTATTTAGCGACAAAATATTTCATTGATAACTAAAAAGAGGCTGAATTCAGGTGCAACTGAATGCTAATCCCAACTCTCAGCCTTCTTTCATTTCCTTAACAAACTCCTAGCCTGGGCTAGGATTTGAAGTCCAGGTATAAGAAGGTTCTGGCTGAATGGGTTTTTTTACCTGCTGTTGCTGATCAGCATATATTCTGGCCTTTGTACTGCTTTTCTTTAGAAGTCCCTTTTCCCTTTCTCTCTTCTTCCCCTCACCTTTATGCCTTGGAGCATAAAACACAAGTCTAGTCTTGTGCTCCTGAGACCAAGGATGCCACACTTCTTATATATAGGAGCAATCTTTCAATTTCAAGACAGGAAGGGACAAGTGAGTTCAGAAAAGAAAATAACCCTCTGATCATCTTTGGATGGCTTCGAAATGTGTCGCTGACATTTCTCACACTTGGTATCTATCTTTATTATGTAGGCTCTAAGAGCCCTAGATGTGCGGCATTACTTGAGGCCATGTTCGGTGAATTTGGCATGAGAGGGAAACAGAAAACATTCAGTATAAGGGCAAGATAAAAAAAAAATTCTCATGAGATTTCCTGCCAAAATTGCAGACATAAATGAAAAATGAGACCTTTTTAAAAACCCCAAAACCAACAACTTATTGAGTCAATCTAGAATTCACAACCTTTTTGATATTATCCTGTGGAGGTTTTTGTGTCAAAGCACATAAGCTTTCTCTGCTTATCCCATGCCAGATTTTATTTTTTTTAAAAAAACCCACATAAAGCCAGTGGGGTTGAAAATTAATATTTAAAATGGAGTTTCAGAATCTCAGAAACAGCATTTCGTGGTTCTGAGCTGGTCACATGGTGCTGCTAGATTTCAGGTTGCCAAATACTGCTATAGAATCATAAGATTGTAGAGTTGAAGGGATCCCAATGGGCATTTAATCCTGCAATGCAAGACCCACAGCTAAATAATCCCTGACAGATGGCCATTCAACCTCTGTTTAAAATGAAAGAGTCGACCCCTTTTTTGAGGCTGTCCATTCCACTGTCAAGCAACTTACTATCAGAAAGTTCTTCACAGTGCTTAGTTGGAATTTCTTTTCTTGCAATTGGTTTGGGTTCTACCCTCTGGAGCAGCAGAAAACAAGTTTCCTTCATCTTCCATGTGACAGCTCTTCACCTCCCAGTCTTCTCTTTTCCAGGCTAAACACACCCCACTCTTTCAACCAGTCCTCATAATGCTTGGTTTCCAGAACTGTTATCACTTTGCTTACCTTCTGCTGTACATGTTCCAGCTGGTCAATATTCTTGCATAATTGTGGTGCCCAGAACTGGACACAATAATTGCAGTGTGCGACGGGCACAATGGCACTTTTCCCTCTCATGCCGTTGGGCCCGCTCTCACTTAGATAAATTGCTCCCAACCTCACTGAACAACCCTTTACCCGAAGGTTTCTTTTCCTTTCCTCTTAAAATTCTAACCCAGATTATCCTGCGGGGGACCTTTATGAGGTGATATTTAGTAAGTTGTAGTCTCAGACAGGTTTTCTTTAAATAAATAATAAAGATTTATTTAAGGCAAGATAGTGTAGAACACAGATGGATTCAACTTAGGTTACTTCAGGAATACAGTGCGATTTCACTTTAAATTTGTCCTCAGTTGTTTTTGCATTATTGGTTTGGTTCCTTTTTCTGGTATACTTTCTTTCAGTTATCCACCCCCTTTAACAATCCTACTCCTGAGGTACTTTAAGTAAATAGACCAAAGATTCTTCACACCCCCTCCCTTCACTGGGTCTGGGAGTTTCTTCTTTTCCTTAGAAGAATATTTCCCCTCCAGACTAGATTTGAGTCCCAAGTAGGCTTGGGACCAGTGGCGTAGCGTGGGGGGTGCAGGGGGTGCCGGCCGCACCGGGCGCAACATTTGGGGGGGCGCTCGCACTCGCAGCTCTCTGCCCCTACCTGGCTCACTCACTCTCTCTCACTGCAGTGCTGGCTGTGCAAATCCGATCCAAGCCGCTGGGTCGCCGCCCACTGTGGAGGGGGTGGGTGCCAGGCGTGCGGTGCAGAGAGAGAGCGAGGGACTATCTGGGGGAGGGACAGTGCAGCAGCCGCCCAGCGCAGTGCTGAGCATGGGAGAGAACCACACCAGACCAGACCAGGCAGCAGCAAGAAGAAGCTGGCAGCGGCGGCAGGTTAGGGGTTAGGGGGCGCAAATTACTTGCCTTGCCCCGGGTTAGGGGGCGCAAATTATTTGCCTTGCCCCGGGTGCTGACAACCCACGCTACGCCGCTGCTTGGGACTCCTACTTCTCCTGGCTCAACCTCTGCCTCCCAGTAAAATTCCAGTCTCTTCCTCCTACAGGACACCACACTCTGTCCTTCACAACATGCTCAGAGTGGAAGTTGTTTTTCCAGAACCAACTCTTTCTCCCATTCACTCTTTATAGCCCAACCTGTCTCCCTATCTCCCAACCTCTATTCCAATCCCTCCTCAACTACCTGTCTCTCTTCAAATCCTCTCCTTTTAAACTCTCCTTCCTGGAACCATGGCCAGTCAGAGGCTGCTGTTCGTTAACCATTTGCTGGCAGGGAAAGAAAGAAAGAAAAGAAACACGTGTTAAACCGACCTGTCCAGCAAAATCAACTTTTTTGTCACACGGTGGAGGTCTGGCCAAGGCAGAATAGAGTGGTACTATTATTTCCTTTGGTCTAGGTACTATGCTTCTGTTGATGTAGCCTAGGATTGTATCAGCTACTGCATCAATCTGTTGCCTTACATTAAGCTTGTGGTCTAGTAAGACTCCAGGACTATTTCATTTGTACTGCTGTCAAGCCAGGTGTCCCCCATCCTATATCTGTTCACCTGATTATTGCTGCCTAAGTGCAGAACCTTACATTTGTCCCTGTTGAAATTCATTCAGTTTGGTCCAGTTCTCCAATCTGTTAAGGTCATTTGAATCCTGCTACCACTCCCAGTTTCATGGCATCTGCAAATTTGATGAACGTCCTCTCAATTCCTCCATCTAAGTCACTTATGAAGATGTTGAACCACACCAGGCCCAGGAAAGAATTGCACTCAAGTGCAATTACCAAAGCTCTTGGCATTAATTTTAGGTGTTTAAGGTCAAGAATCAGCCTCCTCAAAGCATGAAATGGGCTGGGAAACCAAGAGATACGAACATCAAATGAATATGGAATTTTAGCTATTAAGTTTTTTCAATTACACTTCCAAGTTGGTTTGAGACGTGAGGACTAGAAATTTTATTTAAATTGAAAGGACTCCCAGAATTCTGATATGATCCATGTGTTAACCTGAATTGATAGGCAGGAAAATTGCCAGAGGGGCCTGTAAAAGACTAATAGATAAATTAATATGGGATCTTTCACACTCTTGATCTCAGATTGAAAGCCTGCTTTGTTTCTGCCCAGCTTTCCATTTTTGCTGGTCTGAAGCAGTTTAGCTAATCTGTGGTGCAAGGGCCGTAACTTGTATCTCGAGGTCACACTTTCAAAGAATAAAAGTGAACACGGTATCTCTGACAGCTGCGTAACCTTGTAGAAATCTTGATAATCAGCTGTGTAGAATTTGGTGTGGAATTAGAAAAAAATGTGCCCCAACTTTACAAATGATTGCTCTGCTCTGAAGTCTCTCTTACTTTCCCTCTGCAGCTGCTCTCCTCCCCAGATAAAAACCACAACTTCTTAATGTTGAGAGATAAATATTGGCAGCCCTTGGCTTTGCTTTTCATCGCCTGCCTGATGGGAAAATGCCAGGAACTTTGCATGCTTTTCCAAGCAAGTCTGTAGAGGTTTCTTTGACCAGATTTTGAATTTGGCACACAGTTCCCAACTTCTCTAGATAAAAACGGTAGAATTCATTTGGATCTCATGTTCAGTGAACCATTGCTCAAATTTAGCATGTAATAAAAGCCTATCCTTTAAAATAAAAAGCTTTCTGTCTCATAATAACATGGCTATTAAAAATAAATGGTTAAAGGCAGTCCTCTTTAATGTTGCCATGTAAATAAAACATGCTTTTCATATTGAAAAGCTTTATCTTTTGGAGCACATACAAAAATATGGCTGATAGCTTCCTACCAATGGCCACATAACTTGGACTCTAAAGTGCTTTGGAATGGATGTGGATATTATTGCTGATCCTACGCACAGACCTATTTTGCTGATTCACTCCCTCATCCAAACAGCGTGGGAACTCTTTCTCCTATCTTCTGTTTATATAAAAGCCAGCTCCTAACATATTATGATAACCTAGAAATAGCACAGGATTCAGCTTTGTGGATAGCAGCACAGTTAATTCTTATGGACCAATGCCACCAGGATCATGGAGCAAGGCAACTAGAGCCTTGAATGCTAAATTTGCTTAAATATGCCAATTTGGAAAAGCTGATTAAGACATGCAAACCACACACAACATGGCAACAAAGCTAGGTTTGGGTTTGAGTTGCAGTCACTTCTGTCTCTCTGACTGTACTTATATAATACATTTTTCCAACCATGGATGCTATCAAGCCAAACAATTCTGCTAAGCACAATTCTGCTAAGCTGCATAATGGAATTCCCCCCACCCTCTCCCTGCACGATCCCAAAATATGTTCTGGAGGTTCTGCCAACCTTCTGGAGCAGATTTATGGGGGATGCTGCAAAAGGGTGGCAAGGCTGCATTGTGCAGCTAAAAGTCCTTGCTTTAGTAAACTGGTTAGCTGGATAGCATCCTGTGATTTTGTCTTATTCACACAGACCGAGGGCGCACTTTAAAACATAATGTTATGTGACACATATATTGCAATTTGGTGCCATCTGGACTTTGTTAGATTCCAGTTCCCACAGGCCTCAGTTACCACATTCACAGCAACATTCTTCTAGTTAACTTACAGTTAGTTTTGATACTGCTTGGAAAGCAAAGGCTGGATTCTCAGTTTGGTGAAACTCATAATCAACAATCTATAAAATTAATTACTTAATTAAATGAGGGAATAAAAGTGGAAGATGTGAAGACTTAGCTACCCTCTTTGTACATACATTTTCGCTTAGGCTGTCAAAAACATATAGCTTGAATTTGAATTTGATTTTTGGTTTTAGTGCCTAAATATGATTTATTACCTTAAACGTCGCATAAATATTTTACTGAGATAAAGCTATAGGCTTCTCACTGCCACCACGATCCTTAATAATTGAGCCATTCTCTACCCACAAAATAAGTGATCTTGAGCAGTCTTAAAAAGAACTGAGGGATGTCTACTTGAATTTAAGTCCAACTGATTTCAATGGAATTTTCTTCCCACTGCATAGAACGGCAATGCACAGGTTGCAAACAGTCCTTTAATAAATTTCCATTTCATTTTTAACTAGCAGATGCTGCATGCCTCATCTCCTAATACTGGTTTTACTACCTACAGTATCTGAGGCAGTATGTATTTGAATACCTGTTGCTGGGGATCATAACTAAGGAGTACTGTTGTTCTTATGTCCTGCTTGTGACCTTCCCACAAGCATCTAGTAGTCTGCTGTGAACAGAATGCTGGACTAGACTGACCTTTTGTCTGATCCAATGGCGCTCTTCTTTTGTTATGTTCTGATGTAGGCTATAATTTGCAGTGCACACTGTACTAAATTTATCTTGTTTCGGCTAATGTCAAGTTCCCTTTTTAAAAGTGTAGCTCTGAAGTCCATGGTTACAAAGTAGTTCATAGAACTACTAGGCACATGTGCAAAGACATTTGCTTGTATCTCCAAAAAGAAACACAATACAGTGGTACCTCGGATTACATATGCTTCAGGTTACATACGCTTCAGGTTACAGACTCTGCTAACCCAGAAATAGTGCTTCAGGTTAAGAACTTTGCTTCAGGACAAGAACAGAAATCGTGCTCCAGCGGCGCAGCGACAGCAGGAGGCACCATTAGCTAAAGTGGTGCTTCAGGTTAAGAACAGTTTCAGGTTAAGTACGGACCTCCGGAACGAATTAAGTACTTAACCCGAGGTACCACTGTAGACTGTTATTTCATAATGTTGATCTAATTTGCTCACAGCAGTTGATCTCAAGCAATGCAAGTGAACATTAATTCCACTGGATAATTCTAGCTTGCATCATCAGTGAAGTCATAAAGAAAATGGGCGCAACCATCATTAATGATGGTGCCTAATAATAATAATAATAATAATAATTTATTTATACCCCACCCATCTGGCTGGGTTTCCCCAGCCACTCTGGGCGGCTTCCAACTGAATATTAAAAACAATACAGCATCAGACATTAAAAACTTCCCTAACTACCCAAACGGCTGTTAAGATATGTATTTGAGGTACATTTGTGCCCAGTTTACTGTAGGGTGGCCAGCTGTTTTTGGACTACAACTCCCATCATCCCTAGCTAGCAGGAACCCAGTGGTCAGGGATGATGGGAATTGTAGTCCAAAAGCAGCTGGAGACCCAGGTTTGGGAAACGCTGCTGTAGAGTAATGGTCCTGCCCCTACTTCTACCAAAGGTCTGGTTTTCACAGAAGTGGTAAACCTGTACATCTGGATTGCACCACTTGGATTCACCAGACTGCAGGTTGATTGACACAACCGAATGCTCCTCCATTTGAAGAAGAAGAAAAAAGCTTCCTTGCCCAGAGAAATCTGGCATGTTAGTTTCAAATATGACAGGATGGCTTTTGTATGGGGGAGTCTTCGATTAAGTGAGTCCCCCACATGCAGCTAGAGTGGTTCAACCCAGAGACCTAGGCTAAAGAACGGATCTTCTGAGGAAGACTTCTGGAACACTGAAGGTTTTGTTGCTATCAACAGAATGAGCTGATCCATAGGGAGAAAAGAGCAGGAAGATAAAGGTCTGACAGCTTTCTCTGGGTCTTATTAGGAGGGATAAATGGGAAGCAAAGGCCAACCTTTGGATCACCTCGCCAGTTTTCAGAAGGAGCGGAAAGATGGCTTTTCAGTAAGTAAATGAGAAGGGTGGTTTGTTTCCCAGATACCGATTAAGCACAACTTGCCTTTGCAGCTAATTTAACTTCAGATGTTAGTTACAAATCAATAGTGGTTGGAGTAACTGACACAGATACATGGCTTAATGTCAGTAAGAGCACATTATTAAGCCCACGTGTCTCATTTCAAGCAGCAAAGCAGAAGCAAGTGAATTAAAAAAAAACCCTAGTTATGTAAGTGGGTGGAAACTTGTTTCTTTTCCCTCCTAATACAGATTTGGAGGAGGGAATCCTTAAACTTTTCCATTTTGGAAGGCAAAGAGAATGTATAAAAGATGGCTCAGCTGGTATTGTGTTTGTTTTCTTTTATTCTGTGCGGGACTCGTCTGACTTTAGCCACTGTCTGAATGGAGCAGGTGATGGAAGTGATGGGAAAAGCTCCACCTTTCTGTAAACATGCCAGGAAATAGGCTGCTAGCCAGCTGTTAGCAGCACAGAATCCCTGCTAGTTTTAAAGGGGGTTCGAGGTGATGGCCGTCACACTTGCCTGGAATTGAAGATGGCCTTGCTTGATTCTCTCCCTGCCCCATTATTTCGTGTTTTATTTCTGAATTATTGTGCAAATAACAGCCATGGTTGTGGAAAGGGAAATCAAAGCTCTTTTATTTCTCTCTTGCTCTTTGCTTTAATGCTTTGGAAAGAACCCAGCCCAATATCACTTTTGTTTTCCAAGGAATAGATTTGTTACAGTTGCCATTGGGAGTCTTGGTTTTATTTGGGGAGAGAATCTGTCCACCGGACCTTAATTTAGATATCCACTGATGAAAGAACAAACCCAAGATGGTGGCTTTCAAGGTGGTGAGCTCATTTGCTATAGGATTATCTGAACAGCATATTTTTTATGGACAAAGTAGGGAACTTGATTATTTGTTTTCTGTCCTGGGCTCCTTTGGGAGGAAGGGCAGAACACAAATTTGAGAAATAGTAGGAAGCTTGGATTGAAGAGTGACATCACAACATCAAGCCCTCAAGTTATCTTTCTCTTTCCTTTGTTCAATCCATTCTTCTCAACTTTGGTAAATCTATGAATATGCTAACCATCAGTTTACGTAGGAATGATTTTGAAGTACTGGAGAACATATGTTGATATGTTTTATTGTTGCTATGGCCATTGGCTAATGCAAATAAAGTTTTATCTATCTATGTTGAAAGTAGATTTATGAAAAATGTTGCCACCAAGCATATCAATATTGTTATTGGGGGTTGTTTTGTGGATTTTCTATGAATTTCATGTGTTTTTATTATGTGTTGGATGCTGTTTTTGTGTAACAAGTGATGAACAAGTTAAATAAATAAATAATCAATATTCAAAGTACATCTATGAAGTGCAAGGCTTAACTTGTCAAGCTTAAAAGAATACTAAGTTTATCTCACAAGGTACTGGCAAGGGGAGAATTACTTTATTCAAAGTAAATCTACATACCAACAGGGCTAATTGTTGAGGTAAAATAAAAAAATTCCTTCCAGTAGCACCTTAAAGACCAACTAAGTTAGTTCTTGGTATGAGCTTTCGTGTGCATGCACACTTCTTCAGATACACTGAAACAGAAGTTGCCAGATCCTTCTATATAGTGAGAAGGTGGGGAGGGGTATTACTCAGAAGGGTGGTGGGAATGGGTGATTGGCAGATAGCTGAGATAAGCCTGTTGACGACTCTTAACGACTGCAATAGGTCTTACCTTCTCACTATATAGAAGGATCTGGCAACTTCTGTTTCAGTGTATCTGAAGAAGTGTGCATGCACACGAAAGCTCATACCAAGAACTACTTAGTTGGTCTTTAAGGTGCTACTGGAAGGAATTTTTTTTATTTTGACTATGGCAGACCAACACGGCTACCTATCTGTTGAGGTAAATACAGACTTGCAGTGCAGAAAGATAGTGCATGTGTGTGTGCGCGCGCACACACCCACACCCTGTTTATCCTAGCTTTTATGTTGTATTAGCTTTCTGATTTCCTTAAAGTTGATTGGTGCTGATTGACCTCTAGTTGCTTTTATAAAATTTACTCTGTGCTACATGCAATAGATCACCTAGAAATAAAGTCACAATATGAATGTACGCTGCAAAATGCACTGTCAAGATGAGAATCGAAAGCTGGCATAAAACCTCAGCTATGATAGTAGTAAAAATACTACAGTATGAAATCTATCACAGTCACCGCTTACCAAAAGCCACATTAGGTATGCATAGTGGTAATAACCCAGGTTGTATACACTGAGGAGGTTTGAACAGTAGAACATAAATTGTAGACTGATTTAGGTATTGAATTTGCACCGAGTTCTGCCCTTAATTAAAGGATTGGGACTGATCTTATATTGGTTGACACACCTTTTTTTATTCCTTGTTACTTAATTTTACATATGCATGGAATTCATATGAATTGCATGAATCTCTCTTCTGTCTTTCATCCATAAATAAATAACACATCCACATGGCTCCCGCTGAACCCCCTGAACTATTTTACACATCTTGCCTTGTTGGGTGCAACCAATTAGTTTGGTAACTTGTTGCTTAGACAGTTGGTTTGTTCAGGCAAGATCCCAGCATGTTTTGGTCAAGAAGAAATTCCTTTGCTTGCTGGCATGGGAAAGGAAGCTCTATATAGCTCAGTAGAAGACCACATGCTTTGTACACATAATTTCGAATCAATGACATCTCTAGTTAAAACATCTCAGATAGGGATGCTGAGAACTTCTCCTTGAGGAACTGCTGTTAACTTAAATGAAGAAATGGACTTACTCTGTGTAGGACAGTTTCTTGTACCCTGAAATCAAGCATTATTCCTACAGTTTCATAGTATACGATGAGAGAATCCCAGTTGTCTTGAGAGCCAGGTTGCCAGCACAAACACACTCTCCAATTTTCTCTGCCATAGCAGTAGCATTAAATGGCTGGATGTGCTTTATTGTGGTAGGTGACGGACACAGAGCCAAGGAGGTGTTGATAGTGGTACACCTCTGCCTAGCCTGGTGCTCTTGCTAAGCCTTAGAGCATTCTGGTATTTGGCTTTCCTCCACCAATCTAACTATATTCTATGTTTAAAGCTATACACAATTTAATATTATGACCTTTACCCAATGAGGAACTCCTCCAGATGACCTGTTCATTGAGAATTCAACCTGATTTGCTTGCAGAAAGCTCATGTGGAGGTTAAGATTATGCCTGGTCTTTATTGATCCATCTGGTTTGTTTGCGGGGAGGTTATATAACAATGAGCATTTATTCTGTTTGCTTGTGGGGTTTTTATATGTCGTTCCATTAATCGTGCACCACAGTTTTCCAGTGCATTTCCTTGCCACTTTCCTAAACTAAAAAATATATATAATCTTTTTTAAAAAAACAACAACAGTGGATTTGTTATGCTAGCATGACAGTTTTAATGCACTTTAACTGTGCAAACATAAATTTCTGGTATATGTTGGATTCCTCCTGCAAAATACTTACAGTCTGGAGATGACCTTGTATTTCAGTCCAGGGTGCACCCAGTTTAGATGCTCCTATTGCTACACTATTGTCATGTTGCATTAGGAATAGGGGAAGGAATAAAACTAAGCAACGAATTTCTTTTGTTAGCAACTTTGTCTTATAAGTCAGCAGGGACTAAGTAAGTTCTTAAAATTTGATGCACAACTGTTTGGTATCTAATTAATCTCTCTTGTCTCCTTTGTATGTTTTGGTTCTAGAGATTAATTGTTAGCGAAAGTAATTAAGTGGGCAAGCAATTATATCACCTACCTACATATATATGAAGACAGCTAAAGGATGAGGTGAAAATATGTGAGGATCAATAGGAGGCCTCTGCTAATGATAATGACTTGATGCTTTAATTTATAGTAGTTTTTGCATTATCATGGGAACTGAGATTGGTGCCTGTGTGACAACATGGAAATAGCCAGATTTTGTACAGTGATCTTTAGCAGTGACCAGGATTATTTGTCGCTTGGTGGATTTGTTCAACGATGTATCTTTCTGAAGCTTTTCTACACAATTTCTAGATTAGTGTAAATATGTTTGAAGAAGGCCAACTGCTTGTGTTAGCTTTCCCTACATCCTAGGTAATTTTAGTGGTTTCCCCAATGGGATGCCTTTGTGCTGTCCAGAGGATGAAGGAACAAATTCTCCATCTTCCTCCTAGAATGTTTGACCACAGCTCTTTGTGGTCACATCTTAGCAATTCACATCTGCAAAGCAGAAGAATCCCTTGTGATTAAGCACCCCTGCACTGAACTCCATTGACTTAGGAGTTCCTTGTGAAGGGACAAAAAGGCAAATATCTGCTTTATTTGCCTTACAAATACCTATATTAATTGTGTGACGGATATGCTGTGAATTTGTGGTTTGAACAGTGAGAGAGCTGTTTCCCCAAGGTTTTTTGTTTTAAAAGTGTTATAGTGCAGAAAACAAAGTTGCAATGGAGAACTGGCATTAGCTACGCTGGCTAAGGCTGATGGGAGTTGTCATTCAATCCCTGGCAGGCCACAGTTTCCCCATCCCTGTTGTTGCGATTAAAGGCTTAATGTGTAGAGGGAATATATCAGCTCAGAGAAATTAGTGAAACTGCTTGAGCCATAGCTCAGCAGTGGTTGTGCACATGTTTTGAGGAAGGGAGATATTTCTACAGGCTCACATAGCTAAGGCTAAGGAACACCTGGCTTTGTAGGCAAAAGATTCCACTTGAACCCCTTGCATTTCCCATTAAAAGATTCCCCTTTACCAGAGCAAGGAGAGGCTTCACTGCCTGAGATCCTGAAGAACTGCTCTGAAAATAATACGGACTAGGGAAACACATAGATAGTGTTTCAGTTGTACGACTATTTTTACTGAGAGCTTTTAAAAGTAGCCACTGCAAAGAGGACAGGAGCGGAATTCATATGAGACTTGAAATTACGTGCTGGCAGCTTGCCGCTTCTTTGATATCCTGTACTTGGCTTATTACAGTGACCTTTCTGGGACTGTCACTATTGTTATGCCATCCCTTGGCTGTAGATACTACAGTGCGGAAAAGCTAACAGACGAACACTTCGTGCAATGCTAACAATGCTGATGGTGTCATCGCTATGGGCTTATATTCAGCTCATCCATCTCCAAACTGCCTACTCTTTAAAATTGCATGTCCTGTTGAGGTCTAGATTTTGTTATTAGATCTTTTAAATTCTATTCTGCCCCCCCCCCCGCCAGAATGATTAGCAATTCATAGATCAAAGGATATGCAGTGATATTGAGCATATCTTGAGGACAGAAAGTGGCAGGGGAGGAGGAAGCATTAATGGGTTCAATTTCCATTTCAAGATGCAACTGGGATCTCTACATTTCATTTGCATGTGGTGAGTGGGGTGTTTGCGTGTCTGGGGCAGGGCATGAGAGAGAACAAAATTGGAAGACTTGGAACCTATGACTATTCGTGTACTGTTCACATGGCTATGATTCAAGTTTGTATGATGCAGAATATAAATATAATGAATAGAAAAATGTAATGAATAAAAAATGCTTGTGTGTGTACCTGCATCATGTTACCTGGTTACGCGCAGGAAGCAACTGTCACCTACACACTTTATCCTGTAAATATATGAAACAGCCCAGCTGCCTTAACTACAACTAGAGAAGGTATAATTGGTAATGATAGCTTGATGGAAATTTAGCATTTCTTCCAGGATCCAGTAATTGAATTCAGATCCAACAATTTTTTAAAAAAATAAATAAATTTGCCTTACGGGCAAATTGGTTTCTAATATGTAAAACCCCCACAATGGGTGATCAATGGATTATGAAGGAACAAGCCAATAAAAACAAAATAGAACAGTATAATCTAGTCAATGAAACAGTCTCACACTTTTGCAGTGCCACCTGTGTCACAGTGCTTCCAGTATCATTTATAAAAACAAATCCATACAAAACAATTTTAGTGAAGAGTCTTGTTGCACTTCTTGCAAGCCCATTACCAGGAAGGAAGAAAACTGGGGCTAAATTGTCTGTCATGGTTGGGGACGTTTGGGCAAATTTATTTCTCTGTAAGCTAAGGGATGAAGCTTGTGAGAATTACTGCAGCCAATTGGAAACAATGTCTGAACAAAAGAAGGAGCATGCTGAACCAGGTAGTTGCTGTGTGAGACACACACACACACAGAGAGAGAGAGAGAGAGAGAGAGAGAGAGAGAACACTCAAAGCACATTTTCCTCCTCAAAGAATTATGGGCACTATAGTTTAAGTGGTGCTGGGAATTGTAAGGGTGCTTTCAGACATGGGGAATATTTTGTTAGTTTTCCTGATTATAATGTAAGCACTTCTGTCCCATTTTCTAATGTTCCTTTCTGGGTGTGTGTTTTTTAAACCAGAACTTGCCGGAACTCAGTTTCGGCACCTCTCAGGTGGGCACCATTGGCATTCTAAGAGAACTCATGTTGAGTTCTGGCACATTTTTTTCTAGAAAAATAACACTGTTCCTTTCTCACTGCAATACCGGTCGTTATGTAACTTGTGGCTTTTTGACTGACATACCGGTATGTCATACTAAATTTCATTCTACCAGTGGGTGTGGTGTGACACAACAACTAATGTCATTTGGCAATGTCACTACTGCCCCGACCCTTATGTTTCCTCATGATTCTCCCATGAAAATGCCAGGAAAGAAAGGATGCCAGTAAGCTGCCCCAAATTTCATCACTTTACTGCCACAATTTTCCAGGTTAAGAGATTTCTAATGAAAAAAGCACTAAACATGCACTATTTTCCATTATTTTACATCATGCGAAAGCTCAAATGTATTGTGGAAATTGACCATTTTGGAAGTGTTTGGAAAGAGAGATAAACTACTGTGTGAATCCAGCTTAGCTCTTTGTGGGGGTAAGCTACAGTGGCCAGAATTCTTTTAGGGGGGAAATGTTCTTTAAAGTTATAGTCAGGGTTGATCCAAGATATTTTGTCACATGAGGCGAACCACAAAATGGCGCCCCCTCTCCACCAGGGTAGAAGTGGTGAGTAAAGATCTGTATCAACAACAAGGGGGAAGAATAAAGATTTTCACTGGGATCTGCTGTCCCTGCGGATCTTACCGCCTGAGGCAGTCACCTCACCTTGCCTTATGAATGAGGCAACCCTAGGTATAGTATGTATACAGCCAGAGAGAGCAAGAGAGCATACTTGTGTGGGAAACTAAAAATATTTACGTATACACTTAAAATATGTGAAGTTATCTTTAAAAAGAAAACACTAGATGAAAATGGAAAGAAAAGGATAATTAGAACCATTCACAGGTTTGTTTCATAAATAAATATTTAAGCTGTTAGGGTTTTTTTGTCTTAGGAAAATGACAATTGTGGGGAAATATGGATGCCTTGTTTGAAATATAGTTATTTCTCTTTTTGTACCTGCATTCTTCATTTTTACTCACTCTGGGTAATGTTTCTAGTCTTTCCTCTCCCTAAGTTTTGATTATTTGATTCAAGCATGTGCAAAAGCCTACTACTTTCAGCCTTAGAATATCAGTAAAATTGATTATTTTTGCCTCTGCTTACTGACAACAGATTGTCTCATTATTTTCCAGCTTCTATGTTTCTTTTCTTTCCAGTTTGCTTCTTTCCCATTTCTTTCCTCTCCTTTTTTAAAATTTATTTTTAATGCTATGTTGCCCATTTGCAATTTGTCTTCTTATGCTTCATGTTTTGCCCATGGCTGTTAATTCAGAAAGACAGCCAAACTTTTGTTGTGACAAACCTGATTGCCTATTTGTGAACACACTTGCAGGTGAATTGTTTAGCCTCTATTTATGTAACCATTGCAACTGGTTTTAATAGCCAGGCTAGCTTCCTGATGAGGTAATAGCTTGGGTGATAGGCCATTACAGGAAAGAAAGGAAGTGGCTCTGTGCCAGAGGACAAATGGGTGGGTCCCCTCCCTTAACTAACTAATTAACTAACTAACTAACTAACTAACTAACTAACTGGTAGTTAGAAGAACAAAAGCCAGAGTTGAGGTGTGTGAGCTAGAAGTTAGAAGCAGGCCACTGGCTAGGGCAGTTGACAGCCAGAGCCATGCCTGATTTCTCCTGGGATCCAAGGTTGTGCCTATGGGAGAAGCAAGACCTTCTTGACGTGTTAATGCTGTGAGCCTCTCCATCATTGGCTATGGCTGTACGTATGTGTAAATAAGCCATATTTCATAAAAATGTCTCTGCTGTGCCTCATTCTGAAGGAAACATAATCCCTGGGTAAGTGCCTGGTGTGTGTGAAATTGAATCCAATGTTGCCTCTTGCATTCAAAAGAAACAAAATATTTGAAAAATGAAAGTAATTTTCTTTTGTTGGTCCTGCTTTCAAAAGATGGATACAAATAGAGATTGTCTCCTCTAGAGGGAGCTTGTTAATTTGTTGCTGGAGTCGATCTGGGGATTTCACAGCTGTAAGATTAGGATTAGAGACCAGACTCTGACCTTGAATAAAAATGTGTTTAGAAGAGGTTTTGGTGCTTGCGTTTTGCAAGACAAGCGCTTTGCTGGAGCAGATGCATGAGAAGATGGATTTGATGACTGTTGCAGTTAAAAACTTTGGACAAACGGCGAATACCCATATAGAAACCATTTTGACAGGGCAAGCGCAAGTGCAGAAGATAATGGAGGAGGTTGCTGCTAAACCTAAAGTAACACAAATGGAGAGACCCGAGGCCTTGCAGGAGCATAAGCCGCTGTTCTTGAAGTTTGAATCTGGAGTGGACTGGGGGGGTCTGGAGTTGTGAGGGCTCTTAATTTTGGAAGGACTTTGAAACATGCTTTTAAATACTTCCTGGATTACAGTGTTGACTGTGGGGAATGGGACTGTGGGGAATGGGCTGATCATCTGAGGGGAGATGGAGATATTTTTGGATTGGAGTCCTCCCGAGACCTACCCCCCAATGAGAAAGGAAAGAAATTAAGAAAAAGATCAACAAAAGACAAAGTAAAGTGCAGGTATAAACAAGAAGAAGATCTGCAGAAGGGACATGGAAAAGACTTAAGAGCCTCGGACATAAGATCACCAGGTTGATGGACTAGATGGAATGGACAAGAAGGACTGACAAAACCCGAGACCAGGAAGAAGAGACGTTGGATGAAGATTGGAAGAAAGTTTAAAAAAAAATATATTTTGAGAATTAGTGTAAAGTTAACGAGTATTAGGAAAAATGTTGGAATGAAACTATTTGGCTTTAGTAGAAATGATATAAGGAGTTATGTACAAATAAGTATTAAGTTTTAAGTTTTAAGGTTTTTTTATGGTAAGATAAGGTTAAATAAATTAAGGTAAATTGAATGACAGAATATAATGAAAGATGGAAAGGATTTGTTGCGTTAATTAAAAGGTTAGATCGTGAAGATAAATTATATAACAAAAATTGAGAAAGATGGAAAGAATTTGCTGAAACAATTAATTAAATTAAAATACAAAAAGGGAGATGTGAGGAGGTCGATGAAACAAGTAAATGAAAGATAAAGATATGGAACATTGGATGTGTGTTTTAATGTTATGGTTGTTGTTTTTTTTGCTGTATTGTTGTATTGTTTTTTATGCTTTTCCTTTTAGGTATTGTAATGTATGTTTTGTCAATTTTTTTGTTGTTTTCTTTTTTTCTTTTTTCTGTAATTCTTAAACTTTTAATAAATATCATTTTAAAAAAATAAGTGCCGTGTGTGTGTGTGTGTGAATGGGGGAGGGGAGAGGATGTTGAATGTTTATAAAATTTAAAACATTTATATACCACCTTTCAAACGAATCCCAGAGAAGTTTGTAGCCTTAAAACAACACAACAGATGAAATTTAATTCCAATAAATGCACATTATGATACCGGTAAATACAAATTAAAATCCAACCATAAATTCCGTAACCGTAACAGCTCCCAGAGCCCCCACTGCAGTGTGGCTGGTTCAGCAAGATGCCATGTCAGTAGTACTAGAAGCCACTGGGAGATCAAGCAAAAGCAACAGGACAGTCCTACTCCCTCCCTCCTTCCCCTGATAAAGAAAATTCATCAGGGCAATCGGTGCTGATTCAGAACTGAACCCAGATTGGAAATGTTCCAGAAAAATGGAATCGCCAAGACCTGTCCTATTTAAATGTAATGACATAAAAAAAAATGGGTAGCTGGTACGTGGGAGGGAGAAATGAGCTTATGCCAAGTGACAGACACCTATGAGCTCTTAACGGCAGCAGGCAGCTCCATGAATTTGTTACTATACCCAGGTCTGTAGTAAAATAAGATTACACAATAAGTAACTTGCTGTTAAACATTTCTGTTGTTTATCACGGCCATCTGCTAGCATAGATCATAGCCATTAGACACCTGTGCGTTTGGTGATGTTGGGTGCCCATCTGTTTGAACTGTGGTTATGACTGTGTTCAAAGCACTTGACATGTCTTTCCTGCCTGGGAGAAAACCAGAGTGGAGAGAGAATCAGACTGCTGCCAGGGAGGAGAAAATGTTTTTCATTCCAGTGTTGTTTTAGTCATTCATGTCTCAGAATTCATACAGGCAGTTTTTAAAAAAATATATCTTTATAACACCTGCTTAACCAGTAGTAATCTGCTATTGATCTCAGTTTGCCGCCTTCACTCAAGAATTAATCTCAGTGCAACACATTAAAACCTGTGTGTGTGTGTGTGTGCATGTACGTAATATGTAAAACTATTTTGTTCAGCCTGTCTCTTCAGGTTGAGTGGAAAAGACTGTACAGGGACTGTACAGTGTTGTGCTCATTTTGGCTGAACTGCTGGCATGGTGGCTTGGAATGTATATCTGCTGGGGGTGGGGTGGAGGAAGCAGTTTGCAGATTAGCTTCTGCAAGGGAAGGAAGAAGTGTCCACTTGGCTGTGATTAAAACCTATTGTTGTATTTATTTGTGCCTTTCCCCCGATGGGACTCTTAGAGAGGTCAGCTGAGCATTCGGGGAGTGGAGCTCTAGTCACAGGGAACTCATAGGCAGGGAGGCAGGGCTGCTTGGCAACAAATGGAAATAGTGGGATCTGCAGGAAGAGTGTTGGAGGAGGCAGTTAGTGGAAGGGGCAGAGGAGAGGAGCCACAAAAAAGGAGTGAGGCCTCTGAAGGAGCTTCACAGTAGCCCCATTCAGACATTACTGTGCGTCGACTAGAGGGGGAGTGATAATTTATAAATGTTGAGAACCATCATATGTGAGAAATGTGGTACATGTCCATGTCTTGAAAAGGAGCATGCTATTACCTTTTAAAGGGCACTCTTGGTTTTTCTTAATAATGCAAAAACCCTTTGAATGTGTTATAGATTGCAGCTGCTGCCAACCTGTCATCAAGACCACAGTGATTAAATCAATTCAGTAATTTTTAAGAGATGCTTCCATTTTATGATCAGAACAGGGAAAATACAGCAGTCGATAGGAATGACATTTTCTTAAGCACTGGGGATTTTCTACCTGTTTTATTGTAAGGACAGGAGGGGAAATTCTTCGGTGAAGACCTTTTTTTAATTATGGCAGGTTGCCATGCAGTTAAATATCTGTCTTCCTACCCCATTGCCCCAAGAGTTTAATTTGCTTTATCTGGAAGACACTTGATAAGAAATTTGAGAAGGGATTTTTGTCTGCATCTGAGTTTGTAAAGGATTCTCTGGGAGACTATTTCCTAAGAAGGTTCAGTTTTCTGGTGGATTTCCACATCCAACAAAACCCGTGTGGGGCATAAAGAAGGGCAGTCCATAATTCTTTGCACAGTATCCCCCCTCCTCTTCCTGTGTGCACCCAGATTTGCTCTGGAGGAATGGGTCAAGCACCAGGACCAATTTAAGGGGTACTCAGCAGAAGGAGAGAGGGGAAAGTTCCATTGTGGAAGGAGAAATCCTTGTGGTGATGGAATAAACTATTTAGCACTACATTTGGATACAACATCATACAACCCTTGGTTTATGTAACAATCAGTATTATCCTATGCATGAAGTATTCAGATCTCATTGAGTTCAATAGGACTTGCAGACAAGTAAGTGTGCGTAGTATTGCAGCCTAATTTTTCTGCTAGTCCTGAACAGAAGCAAAAAGGCCAAGCCTCCTGTCCACCACAAACCCTGCGGAGTTCCTCCTGATTTCAGAGACTTTACTGGACCTCACCCACTAATGATGTTGCCAAAGTTTGTAATTGCTTGGTGTGTCTCCCCTGCAATGTTCTTCTTCTCTATAATGAATCAAGTGGCACTTCCACCAAGAGTTCTTCTCTAGCTTGGCATATCAAAACAGATTCTAAACAAACACATTCAGCTGACCAGATACATCCAAACCAGGTATAAGCACACAAACATAAGTTCATGAATTTTAGACTTCCTTAATACTTGGTGAAATTCTGGCTGATAGGTGTGAAATGCAGTCTCAAGCAGACTTTTTTGTCTGGGGAATAATATATGAGTAAACCTTCTCAAGTTTCCTGTAAATGTTTAGGTGGGTACACTAGATAGCTCAGTCAATAGAACATAAGACTCTTAAACTCAGGGTTGTGGATTTGAGCCCCATGTTGGGTAAAAGATTCCTGCGTGGCAGGACGTTGGACTAGATGAGCCTTGTTGTCCCTTCCAGCTCATTCTGTGATGCTATGATAATAAGCCAGCTCAGACGTTGAAGGGAGGAAACTAAGCTCCTCTTGTGATGTTTTCTGATGATGGTGGTAATTGCCGACACAGTTCTGAATAGCGTTCCCTTGTCATTACTGCCCATGTACTTTAGTGACTGTTTTCACAGTCATCAAAGCTAGAAAGATAAAAGCTGGTGATGTTGAATTCCACATTCATTGCTATTTCCTTGGCTTTGGGGGAGGGCATTCAGAACATGTACAGACCAACTCCTGGCCTTTATTGTAGTTTAGGAAATCAGAGAATATGTACTATTGAGCTCCAGCTCATTTTGGAAGACTGTTTCCAAGGTGCTTTTTGTCTATTTGAATATGTGTCCACCAAATGCCCTGTAAGCCCTGATCTCAGCGAGAGATCCTGGATTTGGCAAGACAAATAACATCTGTTGAAAAATCTTCACACATAAGATTTGCAGGTGCAGAGCCCTAGGCAGCTCTGAGCCTTTGAATCTCTCGTTTGACAGCCTCAGACTCCACTGCCCAACATTTAACATCTTGAATTTTTCTGCATAGTTTGGTTCTGTGTGCTGTTGCCAGATATGCAAATGAGTTTAATGAAGTGCTAAGAGTCAAAAGCCTGCAGACTAAAAATAAATAATTCCTTGCCAAATGTATCCAACATAGCTGGTCAGAAAATAAATGAAATTTTTGTGTGTGCATGTGGTCCATTTTTAAAAAGCAAACAATCCTTGAGACTGCATTTCCCATTAGCTTTTAAACCAAGCTGATGTGTTTTATGATGGATACTACAATATATTAAATGTGTTGTTCCTCAAGTTCCTGGCTGGCCAGTATGGGAAGCGTCTTGAATAAAGGCAGTCACTATTTCCCCCTGGGAGAACCTACTGAGCTTTTGCCAGAGTTGAAGAGCAATGACTAATACATTGCTTTCAGATACTGTATATTTAAAAGCTTTCCCCAGCACCTTACTTGATACCCACACCTTTGTATATTTTCATTGGCATCTCTCACAGGAATCTCTGTGAACCAGCCCTAAAGGGATATAATAATAATAATAATAATAATAATAATAATAATAATAATAATAATAATAATTTATACTCCACCCATCTGGCTAGGCTTCCCCAGCCACTCTGGGCGGCTTCCAACAAAATATTAAAATACAGTAATGCTTCAAACATTAAAAGCTTTCCTAAACAGTGCTGCCTTCAGATGTCTTCTAAAAGTCTGGTAGTTGTTGTTGTTCTCTTTGATATCTGGTGGGAGGGTGTTCCACAGGGCGGGTGCCACTATTGAGAAGGCCCTCTTCCTGGTTCCCTGTAACTTGGCTTCTCGCAGTGAGGGAACCACCAGAAGGCCCTTGGCGCTGGACCTCAGATTCCAGCCTGAACGATGGGCGTGGAGATGCTCCTTCAGATGGGATGCTTCTTCCTCAGTATTGACCTGAGGGACTCATGTAGTCCTTTGGCTAATCTAAAAGATCCAAGCCTGAGGATGATCCTCAGAAGAGAAGAATCCCTGCCCCCTCCAAATTTTTCTAGCTTTATCAAATCCATTCTGTCATTTGTTGTATTACCCGAAGAAGGAAGGAACTCCACATTTGCTTCAAGTTTGAGGCTACACATTCCTGGCAGTCCCCCCTTTTCCATCATGAAGGAGGTATATAGTCTTTGAACTGATCAGGCTTGGGGCATTTCCCTGGGGATTGGTTTCTGGGGCTTTCTGAGAGACTGCAGAACTGCTGCACGAGAGGAATTCAATTTTTACCCTGAAATAAATTTTGCCCCCAGTAGACTCCCCCCCCCTTTTAAAAGAGCCAATTTCCAATGAAAAAAATGGAAACCCACCTAAATACTCCCAGTCATAATGTACTTTAAGCCACATTAGAATACCGAATGCTTCTGTTGCTGGGAAAACCCTCTTGAAGACTGGCCTTGGGCTTTGTGATAACAAATGTTTCATAACATATTTGTGGCTGATTTCTTTAATTTCTACAGAGAGCTTTTAAGCACTTCACTTGCCTCATTTACATTTGAGATATGTGATCCTCTTTGCAAAAAGGCCTATCCTTCACTGGGGCTTGGGATGGGATCATGCCCTGTTTAAAAGTGTTAAGTTGTCATTTAAAAATTGGTTGCGACTGGCTACAAACTTGATGTGTCTGCTTAGTTTGTTGTTCAGTATAAATATTCCTCAAGATAGAAAAGTAATGGAATGATGGTGAGATATGGAGGCAGTTAACTATACAAAAGAGAGCAAATATCTCTTGAATCACCATTTAGTAGGCCTGTGTTTTGAGGTTGAGCTATGAAGTAAGGATGGCTTGGAATAGCAAGACGATTTGTTTTTCTTTTATTAAGATTTGCAGTCTTGATTCTTGAGTACACACATGAAACTATCTGCCTCTGCTGAAAGGGAATAATTCTGTCTTCCTTTTGAAGCCTGTTAAACTTTCTGATCAGATAACAGAGAGATCCTGAATGTACCGTATTTTTCGCTCTATAAGACACACCAGACCACAATACGCACCTAGTTTTTGGGGGAGGAAAACAAGGGAAAAAATATATTCTGAATCTCAGAAGCCAGAACAGCAAGAGGGATCGCTGCACAGTGAAAGCAGCAAGCCCTCTTGCTGTTCTGGCTTCTGGGATAGCTGTGCAGCCTGCATTCGCTCCATAAGACGCACACACATTTCCCCTTACTTTTTAGGAGGGAAAAAGTGAGTCTTATAGAGCAAAAAATACGGTATTCCAACTCCTTTTATATTGCCATATAACTTGAATAAAACTAGCAGCAGAGGACCATGCAGAGCTTCTCCTGTCACCACTATAAAGTGTTTAATTGCTGGGTTTTCCTTTTTTGCTAGTTTTTCTCTTATTTATACCTCTTCTACACACTTCTAATGAATATAACTATGTAGTCAGCTTGTTTAGACTGCAATTCCAATTCAGATCCATTTGCCATATCTTATGTTCCCCCTGATCCTGGGCTCATCCAGGTGTGTTGGTATAATCTATGGAGGAAGTCTGCATGAACAAAATCTCCCAACATCCTATGAAGGTAGAGAATGCAATTTGTTCCATTTTGATCAAGCCCACACTGAAGATGAACATTGATCTGTTGGTTCTTGCACAGCAGTGGATTTTAAAGAACTTTTTCTTTCTTTCAAGGAAGACTTTTCTGAGCCAAATGGTGGTGTGTTCTGGTACTGTTCTTGTTGTGGTTTAGCATTCTTGGTATGGTTTGGGTTGTTCTGGCTTAAATTTCAAACCCGGAAGCCACAGCACCATCTTCTGTGCCAATTCTGCATGGAATGTTGCTTTCCGGGCTTGGTTTTTACAGCACTCGGCAAACACATTCTGTACTCAGGCTCAGGCGAAATCAGATCTCTTTGTCAGCTCCTGTCCTGCTGATTGTTTAGTGCCACTGAGATTCTTCTCCATGTTTTGTGTGCATGTGCTGTTTCTAGGAGTATGGCTGTTGGAAGAGTTAACTCTAGCTGCTGTTCTAAAGGTCATGCTTCCAAGGCATCATATCATCATTTCCATGCTGATCTTCAAGAGTTTGCACCGTATTCCATCCTTTTCCCAATGGAACATTAAGACAAAATGGAGTCTCCCAGTTATATTTGATCTCACTTTCTCTCAAACATATTGTCAAAAAATTGAAATCTTTCTTTCCCCCCTTAATATCTCTAGATACAGGTTTGCCAAAATTTCTGTTTCTGTATCCTTCTCTTTTGGTGGCACCTCAGTCTACACTTTCCCTTTTACTTTAAAGCAACTAAATCATATAATATAGTCTCTGGGTTGTTTATTCCCTTTTGCACATATTACATTTACCCATAAAGCATCCTTGATACCAATTAAACCTTCCTGGACCATCTGTGAACAAGCTCTGAATGTTTCTTCTTCTTCTATGTTTTGTATTTAAGCAAGTTTTATTTCCAAACTACTTGTAAATATCACTTTATGATTATTAGTTTAACCACCCTCAGTTTGCAAAACCACATGTGAGATGGGAATCTATTTCTTTGCATCCAGTTTTGCTTTGTGAGACATTTTTACCCCACACAGAGACATGGCAGTGCCATCTATTCGCAGGCCAGTGCTGTGAGAAGCCATATGCTTTGATGGGTTTGATTTCAAAGTCTCTAAGCAAAGGTCTTGATAGCAAATTACATGGAATAATGATATCAGTCACTTTGGTATTATGGATCAGATCACAGATGGGAATGGTTAAAGATGCGTTTGAGTGCCTGCCAGTCTTTCATGAAAGAGGGGATCAAGTGAAATTTTCTATGTGAAGAGCAGAGCTCTCACTTTCCACTGATATTCTTTTTCTCTGTGGAGTTACAAACATGGATACTGGGCTTACACAGAGCCTTGCTTTGGAACATTCCAGAACTAGGCTCGCGGGTTGGTCGGCAGCCTGCCACCAGCTTAGTTGTGCCACATTCAAGGCTGTGTGGCTCCTGCCTTCCATTTCAGCTTCTTTTGACTGCCACAGTAGTGACCAGAAAGCAAAAATGCTTAGGGTAACTTTGTTAACTATTCAGCATCTGTCAGTATGAGTGAAGGAAACAAAGGTCTGCATTGCCCTGATGCTAGAAATAAGACCATTTTCCATCCCAAGAGCTCAGTGGAATGATGGACAAGTGCTTCTCTGCTCAATTTGGAATTACCTCAAAATGTTCTTAGAGAACTCACTCTGTTTGTCTCTCAAAACAAAATAAGACACACATTCCCCACCCCCCGGTATTTCCCTGGGCCTCATAATACTGGAAAAACTTTTTTCAGGGGTCTCTAGTGTGTTGCCTTCAGAAATTGGACTACAACAGCTGAGGGCACCAAAATCCTCCTAACTTTGTCGTAGTCCTAGAGAAAAGTTTCCAAACTGCCCCCCTCAAGCTGTAGGGAACATCCTGAGACTTTGGAATAAGGGGGCTGTGAAAATGGTAGCTCGTTTATGTGCAGGGTGGGAGAGGATTTGTGAATCTGAGGCACACTTCCTTACCTCATGTGAGCCAGTCCTATGAGTATGGAGCATCTAAGATCAACTTATAATATGCGTTGTCTAGTGCATTGAGTGAGGTATAGCAGAAGAATTGCTGGCTATATACAGTGGTACCTCGGGTTAACTTAATTCGTTCTGGAGGTCTGTTCTTAACCTGAAACTGTTCTTAACCTGAGGTACCACTTTAGCTAATGGGGCCTCCAGCTGCCACCGCTGCGCAATTTCTGTTCTCAGCCTGAAGCAAAGTTCTTAACCCGAGGTACTATTTCTGGGTTAGCGGAGTCTGTAACCTGAAGTGTATGTAATCTGAGGTACCACTGTACTATAAATAATCTCATCTTTGAAACTATTAAAAAGAAACAGAAGCATTTCCAATAATAAATACTTTTTTCAGGGTTGATTAGTACAGGGAGAGAACACACCAGGTACAGTGGTACCTCGGGTTACAGACGCTTCAGGTTACAGACACTTCGGGTTACAGACTCTGCTAACCCAGAACTAGTACCTCGGGTTAAGAACTTTACTTCAGGATGAGAACAGAAATTGCGTGCCAGCAGTGCAGTGGGAGGTCCCATTAGCTAAAGTGGTACCTCAGGTTAAGAACAGTTTCAGGTTAAGAACAGACTTCCGGAACGAATTAAGTTCTTAACCCGAGGTACCACTGTATTTCTCTACTTTTGCAATAAACTTGGTTTAGAAGATCAGCTAGAACAGAAGTGATTTTTGAGCTGCGGCTCTTTTGAGGTTAACTTTGTCCCCTATTGGCGAACCAGATCCTGTATTTAGTGTGAAGTGTGCAATTCCTGAGTCATGCGTTCTTCATAAATCTGAAGTGTAAAAAACCTGGCCCAGTTGTCGCTAAATAGAGGTGTAAAAGCTTGAACAGAAATGAGCTATGGGGGTGTCAGTTGCAAGAAACATTATTATTTATTTTTAAAAAGCTGGTTTGGAGAATATTTAAAAAAAGAAGTTAAGAAAAAGAAGTTCAATAATGTGATATTTGTTTATAAATAGTGTTTAGAAAACTTTGGACAAATATCTGCTCACAGAAAAGGCAACATGTGCCTAACAGCTATATTAGTAAAGCCCTTTTGGACATTCTGCCTTGCGTTCATAGGCACAGGGAGCTTGTCGGAGGAGTGGGGGCCAAGGTGGAGAGAGTGATATAACACAAGACAACCTCTTGGGATTGAAATAGGCCACAACTTTTGTTGATTACAGATGTCAGTAGGCTTTGACAAAGGCATTGGCTATGTATCCAGAATAATCTAAACCGCCTGCTGGTCGATTGTACGTTAGGGTCACAGGGTTAAGGATCACCTTATGATGTATATCAGAGAGGTACTGGCACTATGGGGACTGGAGCACCTCCCCCTGCACCCACTTTCCTGGGGGTAACTTAAGCCTGCCCCTCTCCACCTTGACTAAGGATCCAACTCAATGCTTATTCACCAAGTTGTGGCAGTTGCTATGTGTTAGGTGAAAAAACCCCAGACAGGCCCAATTTGTCTGGAGGGGAAATTCCTGCCTGGCCCCGAAAATGGCAGCTGGGATTTCCATAGCAACCTTATACCCCTGACCTGCCCGCTTACCTTTGGGCAGGGCTCCACATTCTGCACAGGGAGGAAGAGTGGGAAATCTGGCTCAGACTTAGCTGCCAGGTCTGGGCACAGTCCTCTTAAATGTCCAAGGAGTGGACCTAAGTGAAGGCAGGAGGGGGAAGTCCTCACTCCAGTCCTCTGCTTGAGACCCATCCGCTGGCCCACCCATGATTGGCTGGATCCATGGGCAGGTTCCCATCAGTCTCATTGACCAGCAGAGGCAGCCATGACACCCCCTGCTGGCCATCTGGCAATTGCCCGGCTTAGTCATGGGCCGTGCCATGCCACGGCCACCACCGCTTCCCACATAGGAGGTAAGCGGACTTCTGTGCTGGTCAACATAGAAGCAGGACTGCACTGAGTAGCTCTGCCCATAGGCTTCACACAAAGTACCACCATCTATAGTGATGGAGCCTTCATGTATACATAAACATGACGCCTCCATCACAATAGTCAGGCTCTTAATGTGACTGCTAGGGGGCAGAAATACTCCGTGTGTCCCCACTTCTGTCTCGACCAACGCAGGAGCAAGAACGCCAGTTTAAATGTATTTCATAGAGAATCTGAACCATTTTAGTAATCTGATGAAGACTTGGGGGCTGGCTTAGATGGAGTGAGGACTCTTTTGGGAGATTCTGTAGGAGAGCACCATTCTGTGTATAAGTTTCCTTGATGGGTGAAGACCCAGAAAAAAGATCCATTCCAAATTAAGTGCATGTTTAAATGTTTGATTTGTCAGATACAGGCAATGAATGACAAATCATGGTTCAGTTACATCTAGCAGTCTTTTGGTTCATAATGTTTGAGCTAGACATGGGGTAGCTGTCTAGATCTGCGATGGACAACTGGTGGCTTGTGAGCTGGGTGGAGCTGAACAAAATTGTACTGGGCTCTTAATCTGTAATCAGGGTGGGTTAAAAAGATTGCCTGTTGGCTCACCTGAAAGGAAAATAAAAAAATTCCCAGCCATTTGTTACTTCTGTCTCCGATTGATGGGGAAATCTGCAGAAAGAGCTAAATACTATTTTGGGAACTACTAGATGAAGTAGGTGCTACACTTACGATATGGGATAGTTCCAACATTCTTGCTGATAATTGCTGGCAACTGCTAAGGATGGAAGGAACTGTGTACTATTTAATGAGTATCTGCTAGTGATTAAAAACTATTCTCCTTGAGTTTTAACAGCTCCTGCAATGATTCCATACACACACACTCTGTAAATAATTGTAGCTTAGTTTTCGAATCGAATAACCTTTTTAATAGTCTTTCAAGAAATATACCCAGCTTCTAAAGATAATTAGCCACCAATTTATTAAATTTACTAACCATGTAATGCGCCAACATCTTCTTAATTAGCCAGTCTTGCAAAATGCCAATAAATGTGTTTAATGATAATTTGCAATAGCACAGGGTTGCATCCTTAATGAATCTAAAGCATAGACTTTTTGTTCAGCCACCTAAAATAGCTAATAGCAGTAAGTGACCTGACCTTTTAAAAACTATGTTAGAGTACAACCTCCACTGTCCCTAAACCCCTCACTTTGTAGCATTATTGCTTTATATATCTGAGATGGCTGCTGAGGAACTGATTTATAGAGTGGGCCTGGTCGTTTTATATTATTATTGTTGTTATTGTTATTATTATTGTGTGTTCAACTTGTGTGTTTTTGTAGTCTTTTAATGTATTTGTGTCTGGAGAAGGATCTAACATGTTTACAGTGTATTTCCCTGAATATCCTATTCCTGGTCTGCCATCAAAAACTGAATAAACAGAAAAATTAATGAAAGCAAATAGGACCCTTGTTTTAGTAGGGGTGGTTCAAAATTCCCCCATACTGAACAACTGATACTAGTGCTAATTGCAGGCCCAGGGGCAGTACCCCAACTTCACCAGGTGCAGATGTGTTGTAGGTAAAAATGAATTCAGGACAGTTTATTGGGATTGAAATAACCACAAGAATTGATTACATACCCTTCAAGTGTCCTGATTTTCCAGGGACAGTTCTGGAATTATGAAAGCCATCCTGGCTTTTGATTTGATCCTGGAATGTCCCTATTTCCCTTGCCAGTGCTGCCAGTGCTGAGCTCGTGAAGGAAGATGAGCCGGTGTTTGTCTCAGACGTGCCTTTAAGAGACGATTGTGTGTTTTCTTTTGTCTTTGTTTTTATTTAGACTAGCTTCTTTTATCTTATTGCGTTATGAAAAAAACTTTAATAAACTCCTATTTAAAAGGAGCAAATTAAAATAGAACTTTTTCTTCTGATCTCCTGCTGAGCAAAATATCACCAAATGCATATTTGAAACGAATGTATTGAAGTCCTGTATTCTATTGGATTACTGAGATAATGTATGTAAGGTGCCTTAAATACTTGGAATGTGCTAAATGGGTATTGTTTGCTACTACTATCAGGTCACATATATTGCCAAACCAGTGCTCTCAAAACCTTGTTTTCCATTCCAATATACTATTTTTTAAAATTATCCCCTGCTCCCCCTGACACACACACATCCCTCACAGAAATAGCCAGTTTTGCCTATATTTAAATACCTTATAAAGAAATATATATATATATTTATCATGCAGAGATTAATATGTCCTGTAGTTGCGCACACGAGAGGCAGAGCTGTAATGGAGAGTAAGAGAATCAGCCTTAAAATAACTTATAAGTAACATTTTAAGGCATGGACAGTGGCGTAGCGTGGGGGGTGCAGGGGGGGCCGGCCGCACCGGGCGCAACATCTGGGGGTTAGGGTTAGGAGGAGCAAATCCACGGGTTAGGGGCGCAAATCCACGGATTAGGGGGCGCAAATCCACGGGTTAGGGGGCGCAAATTACTTGCCCCGGGTGCTGACAACCCACGCTACGCCACTGGGCATGGAAAACCTTGACCATGAGCGTCTTTCTTCCTTTCCAAGCAGTTTTGGGAAGCAATCAAGCTATTACTTACTTAGCTTGTGCTCTACATTTTTCACTAATGTGGGAGTTGCTGCTAGTTTTTTTGTACATTTTTGTAATGTTGTCGATATTGCGATGCAAGGCTGGTTCTCGCACACACTTGCATACTTGTTCATTGGGCATGTGTGAAGGAGCCATCACTGAATTAATGCCACAGATGGAACTTTCATATGGCTTCACAACTCTGCAAACAAAATGCTTTTCAACGGACTTGGCTCCCATTTGGCTACAAGTCAAGTGCTGAGTCATTTGCCCAGTTAATGCATCTGGTGTTCCCCCAGAAGGCAGGATTAATGTGCAAGCATCAATTATATCCACGTCTGTGTCCACCAGAAGCTGTGCACATGGGGCCTCTGCACATGAACTGAATCATTACATGAGCGTACATGTGAGATGTCCCATCGATGGTGATGTAGATCAAAGCATCCTAAGGCTGCCTAATCTGCTAGTCCTTGACCTACTTGGATAGGAAATGGGACTAATTTATAACAATACAGATCTTTCGTTTAATTAGATACGTTCTAAAGAGACTGGGCAGACCTCTCTGTTGTGATACTGTGCATCATCTTCACATTTTGCAATACAGTTCTTGGCTCAAAAACATACTAACGCCCACATAAAAATGCACATTTTAGGCTATTTTAAACAAGAAGTGAATTTTGTACAGTTTTTAAAAAGTTGTAGATTGCAGATAGAGGATAGGACAGACTCATAAATGAATACGTTCAAAACTGAGATGGAAAACTTATTTCCATCTCTAGGTGAGGACAGTACTATGATTAGTTGAATTTGTCAAAGGTTTTTCTCAGTTTGGGTCCAACCCATAATTTTCACATTTTTTTTGCTGTTGAGGCTCAAATCCATATTTGAGGGCTTTTACAGAGCCGAGAAAAGGCTTAGATGAAAAATAAAATGTGGAGGGAACTTTTGAAAGCAAAATTTAAAACAGTTATGGGTGGCTTGTTTTTTAATAGTGGCAGCTGACTGTAATTTATCATCTTGGCCAAGAAAGTAATGCCATTCAGTTTTCACAGCCTGTGATTTATAGGGAGATGTTTTCATGAGAAAAAGAATACAGTAATTAGATTAGTGCATGGAGAAGAAAAGGTAAATACACTTCTTTGACTCCAAGTTTCTCAAGGTTGGTGCCCTCCCGATGTTCTGGTCCAGGGGTGCCAACCTGAATAAAATAGTAGGGGAAGGGCAGGTAAGCCCCACCCTGCATAATTAGTCACATGGTGCAACACATTCACACGGTTTGAATGGCAATGCCCATCAACTTGGGGGGGCCACACCCACAAATATATTTTGGACTACAGTTCCCATGCGCCTCAGCCAGTACAGCTGGTGACCAGGAAATGATGGAAGTTGTAGTTCAAAGCAGCAGGAGAGCACCAGGCTGGGTGTAAACAGAGAAGTTATAGATATTACTTTTGAAAGATGAAAGTATTCCTGATGCCTTCTGATACTAACATGCCTTTCAAGTAAGAATGGTGAAGGTTTGACAGGAATAGTGTAAATTTATTCCTCAATATATTTGCTCATCAGGAAGGCACGGGTTTCCTATTCTTGAACTCTCATGTGCTCTCTTATGATTACTAAATTCTGAACTGATGTTTTATATCATGCACCCCCAGCCTTCGGCCCTCCAGATGTTTTGGACTACAATTCCCATCATCCCTGACCACTGGTCCTGTTAGCTAGGGATCATGGGAGTTGTAGGCCAAAACATCTGGAGGGCCGCAGGCTGGGGATGCCTGTTTTATATTTTAACATTTAAAAGAATGAGAATAGGTCTTTTGCAGTTCCTCCATGGTCTTTGCTTTATTGAAGAAAACCTGAAATTGTGTACACAGTAGTTGACTATTGCGGCCAGACCAAGGGCCTGGAAGTGAGGCATAAAGTTGAAAGGTGATGCTGTCTAGGAGGGTAGGGCAGAGACTTGTGTGTGACATCTTGTGCTAGGATGCAGATGAGCAGCGGTAGTTGGGGAGCGGGAAAGAAGCAAAGCAGGCAAACCTCTCAATCCAAGCAAAAAAAACAAACCCCCTGCCAAAAAGTAAGGGAAAGAGGACGTGCTGCTGCTGCCCTCCACCAGAGGCAGACTTTGGTAATCTTTCATAATATGGCACCCTCTGTGAGCCCAAACCTTTGTGTCCCCAAACAGATCTTCTCAATTACGGATCTTCTCAATTTTGTGGCCTTTTGGCTTGGGGGAACTGCTCACACCACCCTAAATCCAGCACTTTCCTTTTGCTGGTGCCAGACTCTGCTATGGGAGAGATAAGAGTGAAAAAGACTCTCTTCCCCCACTGAATTGTATTTAGATGACTATGGCCTCTTAGGGTGCAGCAAGGGTAGAGCTAGGAATGCAGCTTCCTGGCATTTTTATGTGTTTATTTTTGGTCTGTTGGTTTTGATGTAACTCTGTACTTGTTAGTTCAGATTATTTTCTTGGAACTACTGAATTTATACTATGCTTATTTGAATTGTAGCAAGTTGTCTTTTCAAATGCAATGTTTTGAACATTTCCTGTGGACCACTTTGGGGACAGCATTACAGTGGTACCTCGGGTTAAGTACTTAATTCGTTCCGGAGGTCCGTACTTAACCTGAAACTGTTCTTAACCTGAAGCACCACTTTAGCTAATGGGGCCTCCTGCTGCTGCTGCGCTGCTGGAGCACGATTTCTGTTCTCATCCTGAAGCAAAGTTATTAACTTGAGGTAATATTTCTGGGTTAGCGGAGTCTGTAACCTGAAGCATATGTAACCTGAAGCGTATGTAACCCGAGGTACCACTGTACTGTGGAAAAGGCATATATAAACTATACTGAACTGGAGAACTGGAGAAGAAGGCTGGAAACTTATAATCCAGCAGCACAAACTTGAAAAGGAGATGTGGCGAGGAGAGAGGATGCGCTTTCCTATCAGAAAGCACGAGGGTGAAAGTGATTAATATTACTTGCCAAATGGAGATATTTTTAAACTGGGGGTGAGTCACAAGACTGCCAACCATGGTTTGCATTGAGCCAACAGTCTGCACAAGACCAAGAGAAATGAAACAGAACAGAAAATAGCTAATGGTCTCTAGATAAAGGGAAAATGATTGCCCCATGACTGCCCTCACCCCAGTTCTAGTTCTTGACTTTTTTCTTTTTGGTGATACAGGGGATTTTTTATTTAATTTATTTTTTTTGCAAGAAGCAGGCATGCAGCTTCAGAAGGATGAGAGTCTACATGAGATTATTCCTCAGGTGGCCTTGTGTGTCTGATTTTATTATGAGATTTAAAAATAACTACAACAAATGTTCACATAGTGTTTTTTACACAAGAGAGGCTTAGCTGCTGGCCATTCAGTAGAGAACAAGTTCCATGCCATAGGGTACTTAGGGAGGCAAAATGTCCCATGAGCCTCTGAGTGCTTGATACTTTTGTCACTATGCACTTATGTTTGCATCCTAGATTATAACTATACTGGATTATAACTATACAATCCCCCTCCTCTTCAAAGAAGTCCTCACCGTTTTAGGGATGAGGTGTGATACTGTCAATGCAAAGCAAAGGAATTGTCCTTTGCATGGTAAAATCCCATTGGCTGCATAACAGCATAATAGTGAATTTCCAAGGTTATCTCCATAAACGTGCACTGGGTATAATTAAGCTTTGGTGATGCCACCATTAATTTTATTCTCCATGTGCACCTCAACAAGTGATTGAATAAGGCCTCTTATTAGATCTGTGGGGGGAAAGATGCAACAGGTTCAACATGCGATCCACACAATGATTGAGTATTGCATTATATGATTTACAGTATGCATGTTTACTCAGGGATGTGTGAGGAATTCAATACTGGCGATTTCTGGTGCGAACCGGCCTGATCTTCCCCTCTTGGACTAATGTGCAAATCAGAACTTAATTATCCAACAGTTTTCACACTTCCTCAGCAGCTTAAACATATAAAAATATGTTTAGAAATACTGTTTTGAGTGCTAATATATTTACAAAATGCACATTTTAATATGATTGTTCTCTGGGGGGTTTTTTGGCAGATAAATACAGAAACGGGACAGAATGGATGGAAAAGAAGCACAGGTAAGAAATAGATTAATAAATCACCCATCTTGACTTGGAAGTAAGCAGTGGTGTAGTGTGGGTTGTCAGCACCCGGGGCAAGGCAAGTAATTTGAGCCCCCTAACCCTAACCCCCAGATGTTGCGCCCGGTGCGGCCGGCCCCCCCTGCACCCCCCACGCTACGCCACTGGAAGTAAGTCTCACTGTGGGTATTACTCACTAGGATTGCAAGCCATAGGCAATTTGTCCAACTGTGTGCATAATGTGTAATGATTTTTACATTGTCTTTCAATGAAAAGTGCTAGATGTGATGCCAGTACAGTGGTACCTCGGGTTACAGACACTTCGGGTTACAGACTCCGCTAACCCAGAAATAGTACCTCGGGTTAAGAACTTTGCTTCAGGATGAGAACAGAAATCGTGCTCCAGCGGCGCAGCGGCAGCAGGAGACCCCATTAGCTAAAGTGGTACCTCAGGTTAAGAACAGTTTCAGGTTAAGAACGGACCTCCAGAACGAATTAAATTTTTAACCCGAGGTACCACTGTATAGAAAGGCAGATATTTTCATGAAAGTTGCTGGAAAGGATTTGCATTTCTGTTTGCCTACATCTTTGAATCTTGCCATATTTGTGATTTAAAGTGAAGGTGTGATTTAACACACACACACAAACACACAGGATCCCAGTGGCACCCCCCCCCCCCGCTAGATCACGGCTCTCTGTTTAAATAAAGAAAAGGGGCAGAATAGCTCATGAGGTTAGCAATTACTTAGGGATTTTTTAAAATTTTGTTTTACCTCTACTTGGAAAAAGCAATTTGTTTTCACCTGACAGCTGTTTAGCATGTTGTGTGTTCAATGGTTTGATGGTTTTTGGCAGGTTTCTAGTGGGCAGCTGTCCATGCCACACAGTTGGTGCTCGTGTTGACAATCTAGCTCCCATTGTGAAAGGAATGAATTGGGTGTGGGGACTGAACAGCTCTTCCCTTTACCCCAGTGTTACCATGTAGATTGAATTTGGCAGTCAGAGCATAGGAGGCGGATTGTGTTCCTTCTGTCCATGTTGTACATAAATCTAGTCACAGTGAAAGAAGTCAGTCTCCAGAGCTATATCAATTCAAGCATCTTCCTTTGCACAATACTATTGCCTTCGATATTTATTTATTTATATCTGAGATATAATATGGCATTCTCTCGCAAAACAACTTCCCTGTAGAAGCTATTTGCCTAATCGTACCAGCGCTTTTATTTATTTACGCTACCTTTTCTCCAATGAGCTCAGGATTAGAAATCATAGAATCCCAGAGTTGGAAGGGACTGTGAGGATTATCTAGTCCAGCATTGCTGGAATCTTTTGCCCAATGTGGGGCATGAACCCGTGATCCTGAAATTAAGAGTCTCAGGCTCTACTGACTGAGGATGGTGCACAAGGTTTTACTACCTCCCCCCTCCCAATGCCTCCCCACTTCATGGTTATTATCTTGAGGATAGTGACTGACCCAGTGAGTCTTAGTGCCAAACAAGAATTTTAACAAAGGATTCCCTCATCCTTTGGCTGCACTATATCTTTAAAGGACATTCAAAACACACTTTCCCTCTTAAAAGGTCCTGGACACCATACTTTGTTAAGGATTGCTGGGAATAGGGCTGGATTTTGGTTTGACGAGGCCCTAAGCTACTGAAGGTGATGGGGCCCTTTATATGTCCAGCTGTCCTTTGTCAACAACAAATTGTCACTGTTTTTTGTGTTGCATATACAGTGGTACCTCGGGTTACAAACGCTTCGGATTACTAACGCTTCAGGTTACAGACTCCGCTAACCCAGAAACAGTACCTTGGCTTAAGAACTTTACCTCAGGATGAGAACAGAAATCATGCGGTGGCGGCGGCGTGGCGGCAGCGGGAGGCCCCATTAGCTAAAGTGGTACCTCAGGTTAAGAAAAGTTTCAGGTTAAGAATGGACCCCTGGAACGAATTAAGTTCTTAACCAGAGGTACCACTGTATGCTATATGGTAATTTATGGACCTAATAGGTATCTAAAGCCATTTGCACATGTTGCCATGCAACTAGTCCATGCAGACTGTAGGCAGCCTATATATAGAAATGAGCAAACCAGTGATATTTTAGGGAGCAGGCGGGGCCCATTACTTACATCATAGGAACCTACACAACACAAAACACTGTTGCTGTATGTAGGCTTTATTTTACTTGATTTTTTAATCTTATATTTTGGAAATGCACATCCAGGGTTTTTTCCCTTTAAATTTTTTGGGGCCTCCAAGAGAGTGGGGCCCTAAGCTATAGCTTGTTTAGCTTATACGTAAATCCGGCACTGGCTGGGAATTATAACTTGTTGAGGGGTAAACAACAGCAACCAGAACTCTTTGAGGTGGGAAATGAGCTTTAAAAGTACAGGGTGGAATTCAACATGGCACCCTTCCAGTCACTCCATTTGTGGAAGCATTCCTGCTTGCCAGATGGAATGATCACCTCCATGTGCTGTTCTGAGGGTTCTCCTGACACCCCCCTCCAAGCTGATTTTGGGGGGCACATAGGAGAGGAGAGGGGGAGAAAGCCCCATTATGTAAGCAGAAGTCCTTTATCAGGCTTTCACTTACAGCAAGATAGCAAGAGAAGCAGGTCGGCGAGGTAGTGGTTAACGCAAACCTAGATATATTCCCTTTTCTCTCTAACAAAGTATGTCCTTATTTATTTTTGTCGTATCTACCTAAGACCAAAACAAACCAACATAATACGTTGTCTGTTGGGAATAAAGATAATTAAGTCAATTGCACATGTCACAGGCAACAATGAGACCTATTTTATGCTGCTTAGAAACTATGTGATTTTAAGTAGGGAACACAACGCACAATCTAACACTACACGTGATGTGCAACTGCAATCTGGAAAGTTTGAAAGTGGCATCGCCAAATGTCTCAGCCCATTCTCTTCCCACCTTGGGGTACTTGAGGAATCTAGTTATTGCAGATCCCTGTGCAAAATGTAGGGATGGATGGACCAGCTCATTCCTGTTCTGTATCAGTTTTGCATATGCTCAATCTATCCTGGTTTTTGTGAATTTTTCAAAGCACATGAAACTTTCATATATAAATAGTTCCCATTTTAGCATATTTCCCAGTGTGCTTCCCCCTAAAACAGCACATTTTTTGTGCATTTTAAAACTGTACTTGTACCACAGAATTTGTATGTCTGTCATCCAATTGACAGGTGTATTCTGATCTGCATATAAATCCAGAACCAGCAAATTAGGTAGGTTTAGAATATGGACCATATGAATTTCTTCTCCATCCTTAACTAAATAACCCAATCCTTATACAGGCAAGATAGGAATTTAGCTACCCTTTTCTTAATCCCACCAATATTTGAGGGTAATCACCATTCAGAATACAGGCAAGTCTAACAAATCTCATTGCTTTTTCAATTGTTAGGCTATTCGTTTTAATATGTAAGCCATTTTTTGGAACAGTTCAAAGTGGTATGTAAAATATTCTAAACAAACAGAAACAGTCCATTATGAATCTGACATGTCTACAGTGAATGCCCGCCTGTGGAAGCAAAGGACCATTTTTAAAAGCTAAACCATTAAAACAAGAATACTACTTGCTGAGACAGCACCATTCTGTTCAGCTGCACAGCATGACCCAGCAAAAGAACCATCAACAATTGGTATTTGGCCTGCCAAGGAGAAAGAATCACCAGGAACCAAATGTTTGACCCTTTAGGCATAGTTTGGAAGAATTATGAACTAGGAACAAAGCAAAACCTGCTCACAATATTCAAAGATAATACCCTATTTAATTGAGCAACGGGCCACCAGCAGGTGGGGAAACCCAAATTTTAATGCTCCTTTTCAAAGCCTAGTTTTTAGATGGCAACTCTCACTGTGCGGCTCACACCAGGTGTTGCTGTTATCTTATTTTAAAAAATGCTTCAGTACCACTGCAGTATAGATGTTAGAACAAGGCTAAGCTAGAGAAAAGGCACACAAACAGATGGGCTGCAATTTGCACAGGATTTTTTTGGAAAGCCACAGCAAGAAAGGGGAATGGCTTTTGTGTGTGTGTGCAGCTGAAACAGAGGGATGAAATATGATGGTTCCTTTAAGCATCTAGACTAATTTGAATAGGGCTTGTGTTGCTGGCACACTGGTTTAGTAGGTCAGGTAGAAGACGGGAGCCCAGTGGGAGATCACATTATTTGCATGCTTAGTGACTGAGGTTCCATTCTTTACATTTCCACTTTAAAGAAGGATCCTAGTGACAATCATCAACATCATGATTCATGACTCAAACCTGAGCAGCCTGGAGTTATTAATACAATTTAAGAGATCAGGGCTAGCAAAGAACTTTCCTGAACCCCTGGGAGGCCTACGTAGGCAATACTTGACTAGATGGACCAGTGGTTTGAGCCTTTAGGAGGCAACTTTGTATGCTTGCATAGGTGGTGCCATGTGTGTTGGAAAGAATTAGCTCATGTTTCAAGACAGGTGATTATTCACAGACTCTCCAGTTGTTCATATTTTTCAGGGACAGTCCTGGTTTCTGATTCATCTTGGAATGTCCCGCTTTTCCTTAGGACGTCCCCAGTGCTTTTTTTCTGGAGGGAAGCAGGGGGGTGCATACCCCTAAACTTTTTGTGAATCTAAGTTTGTCCTCATTGAGGGGCAGTATTTCAATATGAGTAGGAAAATGAGAGTACCCCAAAACATATTTTTTTTAGAAAAATAGCACTGGACGTCCCTATTTTCATCTGAGAGATGTTGGAGGGTATGGAGTTATGGAGCCAAGAAGATAAGGATTTAGACAACCTTCAGAAAACATCTGAAGGCAGCCCCGTATAGGGAAGTTTTTAAATGTTTAATGTTTCATTATGTTTTTAATATATGTTGGAAGCCACCCAGAGTGGCTGGGGCAACCCTGTCAGATGGGTGGGATATAAAGAATAAAATTATTATTATTGTGGAATAGGACATCCCTATTTTCATTGGAGAAATTTTGGAGGGTATGTATTCAGCAGGAACTCTTGTCTGTAGTCAGTTTATTAGTTCTCTGCACAACAGTCCTATATAATAAACAAAATGGACGTAGGTTTTCTAGAAATGTGGGACCTAGTTCTTCATAAACATGCACAAAACTGAGCTGTACATGCCTCTGCACTTGCTGGCATTTGTTTTTCAGTAAATGGTTTTTGGATTAGGCTGCAAGGTACTGCAAGCTGTGACTTTATGGGAAGAACAAACAATCTGTGTGTTATTTCTCATTTCATTTGGGTAATTGGTCCCTCCACTGAGCTTGAGGCCACACAACATTTTGGAACAACTGTTGTGTACTGTAAAACCACATGCTGGCATAAGAACATGTGTTCAGCATACCTAGAACAAGCCAAGTTAAAATGTCGTGGATACATGAAACCAGTGTTTCCCAAACTTGGGTCTCCAGCTGTTTTTGGACTACAGTTCCTATCATCTCTGACCACTGGTCCTGCTAGGTAGGGATGGTGGGAGTTGTAGTCCAAAAACAGCTGGAGGCCCTACTTTGGGAAACACTGCTTTAAACTATATATGAGTATTCAGAATGATAGTGAACCAGAATGAAGCAATTCACAAAGAAAAGAACTTCAAACTGTTACGGACAAGGTTCCAATGAAGTGTCAACAAACAATGAATGAACAGATATAGTATATAGAACCACATATTTAGTCAAGATAGAAAAAGGGGTTTAGAGGGATTTTATAAAACAAACTTTGTAAAAAAAATTAAAAGTCTATGGAGAAATGGAAAGTGAATCTTGACTTGTGGAGAATTAAATACACCCTTCTATTTCCATAGGAAATACCTATTACTGTGTGTTTAAAAGAGACTTTATGTGTGCGAAGACTAGGGCATGTGATTGTGTGCTGATCAGGCCCCACCTGCTATGGGAATCCAGCCCCCAAGAAGTTTCCACTGGGTTTATGTGATCCTCAGCCCCCAAAGCAGCACTATTTTTCTAGAAAGAGGTGCCGGAATTCTCTTAGAATGGCAATGGCGCCCACCTGTAAGTTCCGGCTGGAAAAAAAAGCCTTACCCAAAAGGTTCCTCATCCCCAAATAGACCTTGGGTTGGATCTAGACGCGTCAAAGATGCAATTCAGTTAAACACGTTGCAGACTCATACAGGGAAATCCGGAAGGGAAAGACGGGACTCCACAATGCCATCTGATGTCAGTGTTACATCACATATACAACCCATATGAAACACTTTTTCTTTACCAATCTAGCTGAGTCCAGACTGTAACCCAGGAAGGAAATTCTTATGGCAAACACTGTAGTTGCTTTTGGAGTGCATGTGTATTAGTATGCCACAGTTGCTGCTGTTTGTGGCAGCTGTGTGGCAGCGATGGCCTTCCCTAAACTCCCAACAGCCCTTTTCTGTAGGGGGCACCCAGCTGTACACCCCTTTCCTGTGGAAGACTGATACAATAGCTTGTCACAATTGCCTTGTCAAATGTTTTAGACACTCAGTGTGATAGTGACATTGAGACTGACTCTGTATAATCAGTGTGGCGGGAGCTGCCTGCAGCTAAACCACCCCCCAGGGGATGATCTTGTACTTTCTCACTGTGTGAGCACTGTCTAAATATCTAGGAAGAGAGAGAAGGGCTCCTAAGGAAAGAATGAGGAGTCTCTCTTTTGAATGCGTGGTGGGACTGAACATCAGAAAACTTGTTTGTTTAATTTTGTTTCTCACCTTGGTGTGATTGTTTAGACTGAAGGCAGTGTAAGGTACCACATGCACATTTTGTGGGGCAGGGAGGGAGATGAATGAAAGTTCAGGTTTCCTCAGCACATTATTAAGATTGCTAGTAGCTAAAATGTGAGAATGTATGTGATCATGTGAAGAAGAAAACAAGAATCACCCTGGCTACTGTTACCTTTGTTCTAGAGTAGTCACACTTACCCTCTCGACTTGGATGCCATTCCATATGAACATGCTCTGTTTGACCAAGATACCCTTTGTGACCAGCCTGTTCCTCAATTGCATGAAAATTATATCGTGATATCTAATGACTTCATTGCTGTTTGCCATAAAAACAGGAGCAGCTCAGATAGTGCAATGGTGCCACACCACCAAACTCCTGACACAGCCCACGCAAAATGGCCGCCGAGATCTCGCACGAAAAAATGAGATGTCCCATTTTCCCCCAGGGTGCTTGGAAGATATGCAATGTGTAGTTGTGTCCGGGATCAAAGGAACAGCTCTTGTGGTTTCAGATAAACTGGACAATGGTGTGCCATGGCTAAAGCAGCCCCTAAAGCCAAAACAAGGTCCATTTGGGGGCTGCTGCGACCAAGAAGCAGAAAGGGGCATGGGAATAAAATAGTTTTGTGGTAAGAGGCCTCTAGGACCTTCCTTTGCTCTGATGACACAATTAGATGAATTAATTTGGTCACAGTCCAAATCAGAGCAACTCTCTTAAATGGGACCCATTTGAAAGCAAGTCAATGTCCCAAAGGACCAGAAAAGACTTTTTATGTACGGAACAACTGCTGCCCGGATGCTACTAGCCCAGAGAAGGAAAGAAGACAAGGTCCCTACAAGAGAGGAATGGCAAACCAAGCTGATGGACTATGCCAAAATGGCAAAGCTGACTGGAAAACTCATGAACCAAAACTTAACTTATAAATTTCCCCCATTCTTTTGTAATCTGAGAGACCACTGTAAGCAGATGGAAGCACTGGCAGGATTTTGATTTCACTTACAGCGTAACAATTATCATGGACAATATGAACTGATATAAAAGTTAGAGGTCGGAAGAAGATGCAGTTTTAAATGTTTAAAATGGGACCCCACAGAGGGGGTAGGGTGAAGTCCTGAGATTCAGAGAAATCTCTGTATATGGGTATAGATTTGGTTTTTTATAACTCCGTATTGTTAAAATCAAACAAAAAGGATTTTTTAAAATGAAAGCAGGTCAATGGTATCTTCTCTTGTGCAGGTTGAAATGCAAACTCTGATCACTACATTGGAAGGAGAGTAATCCCTAAACAAACCATCTTCTGGGAAGACTTGCCAATAATTAAAATTAACTATGAAATTTAAAAGTAAAAATTAAATTGCTGCATTTCTATATTTCTATGTGGAAGCATCTGTATACAAATGCATTAAACTAATGCGGCAGAAACTCTGAACTTTGCTAATAAAAGGTCTCTTAGAATATTTCAGCAACCCAAGCAGTGTTATCTCCAGTGACGTGAGCTGCAGTTTGTTAATAGAGTTGCTATGGCAACTAAATCATGAGAACCACAAGTGTCAACTTCACCCATTGCTATCCCATGCCATTTTGCTGCCTGAGGCAGACCAGCAAATCTGCACCACCTTCTGCTATTCCGTACTTGGTGACATGGAGCCAGCCACTACCGGTCAGCCTGACCTACACTACAGGGCTGTTTTGGGGATAAATGTGGGGAGACCATATACACCAGCTTTGGCTTCAGAAAGAAAGACAAATGTAAAAGTATAAAATAATATATATTTACCACTGTTGTGTTGCTCTGCTTTCCACTCCCACTGTACCCCACACATATAAACTCGCCTGTCATAAGTGCTTTGAAATCCCCACAAGGCCCTACCTTGTCATTGATCTGTACAATTCCCCGTCTCCTCTGCAATATTTCACGAGGGGTATCTTGCATTTCAGTGGAAGCTTCACCCTCCCTGAAATGGCAACTTTCATCCTCAAAATCAGCCCTGCTGTCCCTTATTTATTCAATTTTTATATACCATTCAAAAATACAAAGAAATCTCTTAAGTGGTTTTCATAAAAAATAAAGTTGATATAACTTCATATAAGAATACAGCAACAACACTCTCATAAAACTTTTTAAAGGCTAAATAAAAACAGTATAAAACTCTACACCATAGGTATAAATGGGCATTGCACAGTTTAAGAAAGTTAATGTACTAGGAATCTGAGTTCAGGAAAGCTTGGGTAAACATGTAGTGTTTTTAAGAGGTGTTTAATGATGGTTATTGCCTCTGCCTCTTAAACTACCTGGGGTGGGGAAACGGTTCTAAATGGTGGATGCTCCCACCAACAGAGTCTGATTCCTTGTTTTCCTCAGTGAAATACACTGGGTTTTCCTCAGAAGATTTTAAGGCTGGGCTTGGTCTGCACTGGAAGAGGTAGTCTGTTTGGTATCCTGGTCCCAAGTCGTTGAGGGCTTTCAGTGTCAAGAGAACCTTGAATTTGGTGCGGTAACTGATCTTTCAACACCAGTGTACAGTGGTACCTCAGGTTACATACGCTTCAGGTTACATACGCTTCAGGTTACAGACTCCGCTAACCCAGGAATAGTACCTCAGGTTAAGAACTTTGCTTCAGGATGAGAACAGAAATCGTGCTCCGGCGGCAGCAGGAGGCCCCATTAGCTAAAGTTGTGCTTCAGGTTAAGAACAGTTTCAGGTTAAGAATGGACCTCCGGAACGAATTAAGTACTTAACCTGAGGTACCATTGTAATGTGTGCAAAGCTGGGTGTCTCACTGAGCAACCTAGCAGCTGTGTTTTGCAGTGCCGCAGCTTCCAAACCAGGCACAATGATAGCAGTGCACTAAAGCAATCTTTTCCTTAAACCTCATTCTCTGCGTACCTCTCCTTCAGATTTCACTTTTCCAGCTCATTGCCTGTTCCACCCTTCCATCAGCTATCCTGTCTCTGTGCATCTCTGATGCTTGAGCTGTCTTATCTCTTGGGATCTCCTTGTTTCTCACCTGTCTCTATGTGAGCTTTTGTTGTTGTTGTTTAGTCGTTTAGTTGTGTCCGACTCTTCGTGACCCCATGGACCAGAGCATGCCAGGCACTCCTGTCTTCCACTGCCTCCCGCAGTTTGGTCAAACTCATGCTGGTAGCTTCAACAACACTATCCAACCATCTTGTCCTCTGTCATCCCCTTCTCCTTGTGCCCTCCATCTTTCCCAACATCAGGGTCTTCCAGGGAGTGTTCTCTTCTCATGAAGTGGCCAAAGTATTGGAGCCTCAGCTTTAGGATCTGTCCTTCCAGTGAGCACTCAGGGCTGATTTCCTTAAGAATGGAGAGGTTTGATCTTCTTGCAGTCCATGGGACTCTCAAGAGTCTCCTCCAGCACCAGAATTCAAAAGCATCAATGTGAGCTTTTAATCCCAGCCAAACTGAAAACCCTCCCTTCCCTCACAGAAAATGGACTGCAAATGTCTTTGCTTCCTGAGCAACCAAACATTCCAAGCTACCAGCTGGGCTCAAGCAGTCACGGTCAGAGCCTATACCTGGACAGTTCTTTGCAAGCATGCAAGTTGAGCATATGGGGAACTGATGTGATTCCTCTCCCCACATGTTTACTGACCACACAATATATATATATACATATAAACCTCTTGGAAACATCTACTTGGCTTATCACGCCCATGCATGTGTTTGGGGGATTCAAGAGAAAACTGGGAACTTCGCGTTATGCTGATAACTTGATCTCGCCTGCTGAGATGCTTAATTAAACAGGCAACACTGCACAGCTTTTATGTGAAAACACTTGAACAAAGTCTTCCCAGTCTGCTTTGAAGAGAGGTATATTGTAAAAGAAGTCCAGCCTTCAGCTACTGTGAAATATAAATACCATGTAAGGCTGGAACTAGACATGAAGAAATCTGTCTATTTCGGCTTCTCTGTTCCTCATTGTTCCAGTGCAGTTCACCACGTTTCTGCTGCGGTTTGTGTGTTTTGTTTAAATCATCACAAAAATACTGATAGCATTGTGGTGTGCATTTCTCCCTATATATATTCTTCTCCCAGTACAGATAATTAGTATGCAGCTTCCCCTAATATAATGCATATTTGTTTGTTTGCATATTTATGAACACTTTCCCCTAATGTATACATTTTTGTACACATTTTTTGTTTGGTGAACTGCATCGCACGATTCAGTAAAGTGTGAATTTGGAAGGGTAGCTGTATTTTGGTTTCCTTGTTGCTTTGGGGAGTGCAAAATGGGGAGATTCGCATTCGGATGTGAACCGAACCAAAATTCTCCTTCATCCCTAGCTGAAACCAGCCATCTTGGGAGATGCTGCGTCTCGTTGCTACTGACAACTGCAGCTCTGCCTCTCCTTTTCCTGTCTTCCTTGGTAACACCAAGAAATAAAAAATGACTGAGGTTAATTTATTTATTTGGCATAAAATGAGGTTTTATATGTGGATTCTAATGGCTGGTGGGATGTTACCTCACAGTAAGTTGGCACATCCAAGCAGCAGCCAATGAAAGAGAGAGTGTTTGGGGAGAGAAAGCTTGTTAAATACTGTTTTGGATTCATACAAAGTCCTAGTAGGACTTGTGCAGCAATATGAATGTTCTTGATTAGAGTTCCAGCCAGCCAGCAAGGCCCTCATCCAGGATATCCCATTTCCTTCCTGCTTGCCAATTTTTCTTCTCCAACTGACATACAATCGTCTGTGGCCACTGAGCATGCTCAGTCCCCATTGGTCTGTTTGGGGTGCTTTTGCTTCCTTAAGTTTTTAATATGCTTCTGTGAACCTCAGGGTTCCTCTGAGCACACTGCTAGCCTCCTCTGTGCTTCTCAGTGGTGCTGTTTTGGCTCCCGTCTTATCAGCACAGCCCAACCTGAAATTGCTTTCAGTAGGAGTGATGTAATTGAATTGAATTGAATTGATATTTATTACGGCCATTGGCCCGTCACACGACAGTTTCCCATACCAACATAATGTACTTAAACCTCCAAATTTAAAACCGCCAAAACTTACAAAAACAGACAAGAACCAAAGCAAAACAAAAACAAAAGACCACATCATACATTACAATAAATTTGCAACCTAAACATCGCCCTCTGCTCATAAATTAATAAAAGACATCAATGGTGATATCACCTAATTACATCCTAAAACATAGATCATGGTTTAAAAGGGTTATCTGAGCCGCACAGGAGTCCGTTTTCCTTCTTTAGGGATAGGACGCTGATCAAGAATCTGGCAACAATGAGTGATCTTAGGGGGTCTTCATCATTTAATAGGTATCTCAGTTTGGCTTCATTCGTATCATCGGCGATTCCCTTTAGATATTGAGCAAGAAACTTGCTCCTGGCCGATGAATGAAAAGCACAATCAAGAATTATGTGATGCAACGATTCCGGTGCCCCACAATTACAATCACATAAGAGCGATATCTGTCCATTGGAAAATCTATTTCTCAGCACGTTCGATGGGAAGGTGTTGAATCTTGCCTTTATAAAGGCATATCTATGAGCCGAAGAAGTTAAGGAATTCAAATAATTTGGGAGCCTTAAGAGGGGTAATAAACCAAGGTTTAGAGGAGAGCAGGTACCATTGCCCAAGGCCATTTTCTGCTGCAAGTCCATCTCCTCTAGTTTACAGGTTACTGTTCTTTTAGCTGGTAGGAGTGATATAACACCACTTTCACCAACAAATATAGGCAGGGAGAGGAGAGTTGGAGCTGCTGTTCTTGACAGCAGCCGAAACTCTTGTAACTTCAAATTTTGACCTCCAACCCAGGCAACTAACATGGTGTGAAAGCCCATGAGAAATTACATCAGTCTTAGGGAAGTTCATATATTGTACCACCTCTCAAAATTCCTGTGCATGTTTTGCCTGAGCAAGAGCTGTTTATTGTATGGTATTGTGAGATAGTTCTATCTCCAGTAGGGATGCATGTAGCAATAGGTCTCTCACTCTACTCCCCTGCCTCCCACCTGCTGGTAATAGTATTAGTACTACTACTACTAGTAGTAGTAATAATTGTTGTTACTATTATTATAATGTATTATTTTATTTATACCCTACCCAACTGACTGGGTTCCCCAGCTACTCTGTGTGGCTTCCAACAACTATAAAAGTAGATCAGAGCATAGCAGATAATATTTGCAGTGCATGGTTCAGTCCTGAAAATGTGAAGTAATAGTCTCTGTTCATGTGCAGAGTACATGTGAGTAATCATAATCATCCTCTTATGCCTGAGACTAAGGAGAATATTTGTCAGGTCTGGGGGATGATGCACATCCAGACATGCATGGAACATAAACTTTTCATTTCTGAATTTTTTTTAGTTCACTGACAAACTCACAAAACAGCAGCAGCAGCAATTCCCACCATTCATCTGCAGTCATCATATTTTGAATTTAAACTTGGGGAGGAGCTTGTTGGAAGCAGATCGGTTCACCTTTTCTGGAAAATACTCTGGAACTGCATGTGATTCAGATCAGTCTGCCTTGTCCCACCCAGCAGCTGCTACAGTTTTTAGTGAGTGAATGCAGGAAAATAGTTAATTCAAGCCACCCACCATTTCTTTCCCTAATCCAAACAAACAAACAAATATGAAATAATTAAGTAAAAAATGTACATACATTGTAGAAAAAGAGTCACAATGTTGCTTGCTTGCTTCCCACTCCCACTCTCTCTAGCAAAGCCAGAAAACTCTAAGCAAAAAGTGCAATGCTGCTGAAACATTTCCTGACTACTAAAATATCCTAAGAGTTGTAAGGAGATGTGGCCTTCAAGGAAACGGCTCGGAGCATGTTCAGAACAGATGCTAGTGAATCAGCCACATCAGCAGACCACCTACTGTTATATCTCGATTGACCTCATGACTACAGGAGGGAGCGAGAACCTACACAATTAGTAAACAGTCCTAGTAACACTTTTAGAATGGAACTGTCTGAGTGGTACAGAGAGCTGGTTGGCCAGAGAACAGGAGATTGACAGAAATGTCTCTAAGACAGAGTTGGCATATTTAAATTCCTCAATAAACACTCAAAATGTAACCGGCTGTACTTTTGAATAAATAAGGTATACTATTCATTGTATCAATTTGTAGATTTCAACAGAAGTCTCATAAAGTTCAACGGAAAAAGCAGAAGACCCAGTGGATCATCTAGTCAGTTCATGCATAAGGTCCATACATGTATAAGTATCTATTCCATCTGTCTTGTTCAAAAAGTCCAATAATCCACATGAAGGGTTGTTACAGTTCCACAGAATCCTTTCACAGAGTCTAAGGCAAGGCTTTCCAGAATATTAGCCTTGATTCGCCATCCTAGACTTCAACAGTAGAACAGTCTCATATGTAATATTACAGGATAGTGGATCTTATAGCATAGTAATAGTTGCAGTCTGTAACAACCCTTCATGTGGATTATTGGACTCTTTGAGCAAGACAGGTGGAATAGATACTTATACATGTATGGACCTTATGCATGAACTGACTAGAGAATGAATTGATCCACTGGGTCTTCTGCTTTTTTCGTTGAACTTTATGAGACTTCTGTTGATATCTACAAATTGATACAATGAATACTATACCTTATTTATTCAAAAGTACAGCCGGTTACGTTTTGTGTGTTTATTGAGTATGTTCCACGCAACCATAGGTTTGTTGTTGTTGTTTTGCAAATATTTAAATTCCTGACACCTGCAACGTTGTTGAGCTTTACTGGGGAAACCTCCCCCCCAAATAGTGGTTTTAAGCTTTTCTGGAGCTGTTTCTGCTGCATTCCCCATGTTTGACATTCTCCTTGGCAGGTTTGTGCCCCAATACGAGAGCCTCTACTGGGGGATATTTGAACCAGGGGTTCAAGCGATGTTAGGTCCTGAGTATTTTCAAATGTCAAATGTCTGTGTCAAGGCCTGCTGCCAAACTCCAAGCAAACAGCATTTGGCTTCTCCAAATGCTATTAACTCTTAATACATTATGATAAAACAAGTGTCTTGATTTTTCTCTATGATTTGTTATGGAGTACGTTAGTCTTTCTGGTTATGCTTTACAGATTAATTCCTACTTAAGCAAGGCTTCCTCCTCTCCTTCCTAATTTTGAGATGATCTCTACAAATGCTAATTTCTAACGCTGTGAAGTAGTTGTCTGTAAGATTTAGCTTTTTCCACTTGGCAGCTGCCTTGGACGTTTATTGAAAGTAATTAAATTAGGCACTGCTTAATGCAACTGAATATAACAAATGGCTTTCTATCATATTGAGTGCCCAGAGGTGAAGACTAGTTGGTCTAAACTGTCCTGCAAAAGGTCTTGCTTATTAGCATTGCAAATCATGTAAAATATGAGAGTACTCCTTAATAGGGATGCCATGCATATACATAATTTTTTAATCATATTGTAAAAGTGCGTACTTGCTGTTAAGGTATAAGTTTCCTACATAGATAGTGACATTAAGTATATTTTCTGGGATCTTAAATAAATATATATGGCTGTGAACATGCAGTTGTTTGAATCTGCCTTTTTGCTGATACTTCTAAGTACTCTGAAAAAGGCAAGTATTGGATTTTTACAAAAGGATGTACAACATGATGAACAGCACTGAATCAGACCCAGAGCTGGTGCTACCATGAGGCACACTGAGGCGATTGCCTCAGGTGGCGGGCTCTCATCGACATCCAGAAGTGGCAGATCCCACCTCTGTTATTGCTGCTGCCAAGCCCACCCACTGCCATCTCTGCAGAGCTCTCGTTGCTACTCCTGCTTTTCCTCACTTCTCCAGTGATGTGTGTGGGGGGGGGGGAGGTGCCTGCAGTGACACCAGAATTCAGTGGGCACCTCCTGCCCCCACCCCCGCCACCAGAGGACAGAATGAGGCGGCCAGAGGCAGAGATAGCTGCTCCAGCACCCAGGGGCTGGGCCATGGGGGCAGGGCGAGCATCCTGGGAGCGGGGCAAGCATCTCAGGGGGTGAGCCATCCATGGGGGCAGAGTGAGCCATCCATGGTGGCCTGCGTCCTGGGCTGAGGGGGGGGGAGCTGCACCACTTTGCCAGCAGCCTTCCTCCATTCCCTCTTCCTTTAGACAGCTTGGGGGCGGCTTTCCCCCACCCCCAGAGAGCAGCCTGGGGGGGGGGGCTGTCAGTGTTTGTAAAAAGCAAAAAAAAAGAAGGAAAGGGTTCTGACCTCCCTTTATCTTCTCAGTCTCCTTGTTGAAACAAAAAGAGTCCACGGGAATATCCTTGCAGAGTTTTATTAAAAGTCTTTGTGCAAAACACGACTGAATACCACGACTGAAACACACCAGCACCAACCAACCCAAACACCAGCCAACACCAACAAACTAACATCTCTCACTTATATATATACAGATTGATTCAGACCGCTGAGTCATGCTGACCCAGCTTTATTCACATTAAAGAAACAGCGGCCATTTTAGCCGTGACACCCCTTCTGTTTCTTAAATGCGAAAAACCCCAACAGAAACCATACATTACAACAATACAACAATACATTATATACATAAACCCAGTTTTGTCATCAATTCATTATGGCATGTTGCTGGCAAAGGCTTGGTAAACAAATCAGCAATATTATCTTGTGACTGACAATACTCCAGTTTGATTACCCCATTCTGTACACAATCCCTCACATTCGCATGACGGATAGCAATATGTTTTGATGCGGATTTCATTATTTCCGAGCCTGCTAATGCAATGCACGATTGGCTATCTTCATACACTTGGATAGGCAAATCTACTTTACAATCTAGATCTTTTAGTATCTGTATAAACCACATGATTTCATTGCATGCTAGCGACAGGCTCCCATATTCTGCCTCACAGGATGAGGTTGCAACAAATTCTTGTTTCTTTGACCTCCATCCAATTATGGAATTGGCAAACATCATAACCATTCCACTTGTAGATTTTCTAGTAGCTACACAGCTTCCCCAGTCCGCATCAACAAATACTTCTAGTTTTTCATCTTGTGTACTAGATATCTTTAAACATACATTTAATGTCCCCTTTAGATATCTGATAAGCCTTTTCAAAGCACACCAATCAGCAGTACTGGGTTTAGATACACGTTGGCTCAGAACATTTGTAGCACATGCAATGTCTGGCCTTGACCACTGGCTTAAATACAACAGTGATCCTATTTTTGAGTGATACAATTCAGGCTGATCAAATTCATCATCACACAGTGTCTTTGGGAAATCTGGTGTCATGGGAGTCTGAACTGGCTTGCAGTTTTCCATGCCAAACTGCTCTATTAAATGAAGAATTTTCTCTTTCTGGCTCAATAGGAAGCTTCCATCAGCTTCCTGCCTTACTTCTACTCCCAAGTAATTGCTTACAGGCCCTAAGGCTTTAAGCTTAAACCTCTTTTCTAGTTGACTTGTGAGCTTCTGGATCTCATCTGTGGAACTCCCTGCCACAAGCAAATCATCAACAAAGACTAAGAGCATTAGATATTTGTTGCCTGTCCCCTTGGTGTACAAGCATGGATCAGCCACACTCCTTTTAAAACCAAGTTTTACAAGGGCTTCATTTAAACACTGGTTCCAACACCTTCCACTTTGTTTGAGACCGTAAACAGCCTTTCTCAAACGCCAGACTGCACCATTCCCCTCTTCAAACCCAGGGGGTTGTCTCATTAACACTTCATGGTCTAAATTTGCATGCAGATATGCAGCATCAACATCAAAATGGTGCACTGCTAGTTGTCTTACAGCAGCAATGGAAAGCATTAAACGAAAAGTTTCACTCTTTACCGTGGGAGAAAACACTTCATCATAACTCTCCCCTTTAATCTGAGTGAACCCTCTGGCTACTAATCTGGCTCGAAAACGTGGTTCCCCAGATGCAAGGGTTTTCCTTTTGTAAACCCACTTGCATGACACCACTCTGCCACCAGGTGGCGGCATTATGACCTCAAACACTTTGTTACGTTTGAAAGAGTCCATTTCTTCTTTCATAGCTTGTTCCCACAAAGCACGTTCCCCAGGGGGTAAGTCTAAGACTTCATTATAACTTTGTGGTTCCACACAACTCACATTGCATACTCTCACTCCTCCTAGGGTCAAACGCTGAGGAGGTACACCCTTGTTTGAACGCTGGGAGCGCCTAGGCACAACTACTACTTCTTCCCCCCTTATCTCTGGCTCTTCTTCCTCTTCTTCTAGAGAAGTATTATCTATTGCCACATCTTTTGGGGAAATCTGTGCCTCCTCCTCATTCTGCTCCTGTGTTGCCAATGGCTGAGAAGAAGCCTCTTCTCTTATTTGCAGGGGCAGTAGGCAATCAGGGTTGGCATGGATCGCAGTCCATCTGTCCTGGTCAGCGAAGTCTGCACTTCGTGACAGAACCACTCGTCCTGGGCGTAAATTGAAACGCCACCCTTTGCCATAGGACTGGTATCCCACAAACCGCAGTTTCTGCGCTCTAGCGCCCCCTTTCTGACGCTGAGCTTTGGGAATGTTTACATGTGCCCAAGAACCCCAATTATGGAGCATTGTCCACTCTGGTTCTTTCCCAAACAACACACGATATGGTATATCTTTTATAGAGCTAGACCAGGTTCTATTAATCAAAAAGTTCGCGGTCAGAAAAGCCTCGCCCCACAGCCTATGGTTGTGGCCCAATCCTGCATCCACTAGCAGGCAGTCCTTTACTGACTGTATCACAGCCCCACGTCTTTCACACAGACCATTTTCAGCAGGGCTATAAGGGTTAGTCAAACGGTGAGTGATCCCCTTACGTCGCAACCATGCCCCAAATTGTTTGTTCAGAAATTCTCCGCCCCTATCTGTTTGCAGCTGCACAACAGGCCGAGCGAAGAGCTTTTCAGCTTGGGCAACCCATTCTCTGAATGTGGGGAAACACTCAGATTTCTGCTTTAACAAAAACAGCCAACTAAAACGTGATTTGTCATCTATTACCAGAAAAGCATATCTGGCGCCCCCTTCAGTCTTCTGTGGAAAAGGGCCTATCACGTCACAATGGACAAGTTCTAAAACCTCTTTAGATACTCTGTCACTTTTAGAAGCCACAGGCTTCCTCTTAGATTTGGCCATTTTACATACATTGCAATCTAGGAAACAGTTACAGCTATTTACTTTTAGGTTCTTGCACACCTTTTGCATTTCTGAAAGCACACGGAAATTGGCGTGACCCAGTTTTCTGTGCAGTTGATGTACACACCCCTTATGAACTGGCAAATTATCCTGAACCACCTGGGCTGCTTTAACAGGCTTGTCCTGCATTACATACAACCCATTTTCCAACTTTGCATGGCCACATACCTGAGTTCCATTCTTTATCAGACAGCCATCCTGTGTGAACTTAACACTATACCCTGCATTAATCAAACAGCTTACAGACAGCAAACAATAGTCCAAACTGCTGACAAACAGAGTTTCTGGTAGAGTAGTGTTCAAGCACTGCAGGAAACATGTTCCCTGGCCATCAATCTTGCTTCTACGACCATCAGCAAGATAAATTGAGTCTTTCCCATCAGCTGGCTTCTCCAGGGTCTTAAAGTCCTCCCGACTGTTGCAGATAATCCTGCTGCTGCCAGAGTCCAGCAACCATGTTCCTCGAGGTATCTTTCTCTCCTCCCGAGAAAATGCAGACACAAACTGAGCAGAACGCGTGTTCTTCTTCCCTGAAGAGAACCCCTTCTGCTTACGTTTCTGTGTCGATTGCTGTCTCTGCTCCATGTCGTCTCCTGGAAGTCTTGCCCTGCACTGACGTTGGAGATGCCCGGGTTGGTTGCATCTATAGCACCTCCTCACCACCATGGCCAAGTCCAAACCTTGGCGCTGCTCCATTGGCAGATTCTGCTGCTGGCCCCCTCGACTGTAACTCCTCCGCTCTTGAAGTTCAGCCTGTCTATCTGACCTTCTTTCTGCTTCTTCGGTCAATCTTCCAACCACATACTCAAGGGTCAGATCTCGGGGACGCATACTCTCCATGCTGTTAATCACAGGCAACCAGCTTTCAGGCAAACTTGAAAGGATAATGTAGGTTTGGTCAGTCTCATCATAACGCTTACCTCTCTGCTGTAGTTGAAGAAACAGAGATTTCAGCGTTTGAAGATGAGTTGCCAAACTCTCACCTTCTTTCATAACAGTCCTGAACAGCCTTCTGGTCAGAGAAATGATAGTTCCAGCAGTTTCTCTGACATGCATTGCCCTTAATAAATTCCAGCACTCAAACACTGTGCTGGCATTTGCTACATGCAATAACTGAGAGTTGCTCAAACACAGCATAATTTGGGCACGGGCCCTTTCATCTAGCCGTTTTTTCTCAGCAGAGTCCCGTCTCAAAACCTCAGTTTCAACACAGTCCCATAGTCCATCTCTCCTTAACAACTGCTGCATTTTAATTGACCAACTCAGCCAGTTGCTTTCTGAGAGAAGTTCAAAAGGGATGCCTCCCCCAATATTTACAACTTGGGAAGACTGGAAATCTGCCATCTCTGCTGGTGCTTGCTGAGCCCCTTCTGTAGGGCCTCCAGCAATCTCTCCTGACTCTCTCTTTAGAGTCCAACTAGATGGTCCTGGCTGGCACTCACCGGCTTCTAGCTGCTGCCTCTGTTGACCCTCAGGTCCCGCCTGGTTCTGCAACTGGTGTAGCCGCTCTGTGAGTCGCCTACTGTGGTCCTCTAGCAGTTCAAACTGTTCCAGTAGCCGACGCTGAGTGCTTTCCTGATCCTCAGATCCTAACCGCTCCAGCGTCACTGCAGACAGTTACAGCTTGCCACCAACTGCTCCAACGCACAGCCACTGGCTCCAGGCACCACCAGGACTCACCAGCTCCTTGCTGAAATGCTGTTAGTCATTTTGCACTCTGCACATGCTCAGAAACACTGGGCCCATAACCTGTCAGTGTTTGTAAAAAGCAAAAAAAAGAAGGAAAGGGTTCTGACCTCCCTTTATCTTCTCAGTCTCCTTGTTGAAACAAAAAGAGTCCACGGGAATATCCTTGCAGAGTTTTATTAAAAGTCTTTGTGCAAAACACGACTGAATACCACGACTGAAACACACCAGCACCAACCAACCCAAACACCAGCCAACACCAACAAACTAACATCTCTCACTTATATATATACAGATTGATTCAGACCGCTGAGTCATGCTGACCCAGCTTTATTCACATTAAAGAAACAGCGGCCATTTTACCCGTGACAGGGGCAACGGTGCGCCGCCTGCTACTCCCAAGCCTCCCCATAGCTGTCAAAACGAAGAGGGAAGGGGGAAAGCCCCCAGCAAGGCAGCGCAGCTCCGCCCCTTCCCCCGACGGCTTGGGGTAGGCTTGGGAGTTGCGGACGGGTGCTGAATGTCACCCCCCTCAGTGATGACACCTGGGGTGGACCAACCCCCCCCCCATCCCAGCCCCTTCCTCCGCCCCTGGAAGTGGCAAGACCCTGGCTTTGGCGGTAGTGGGGGGAGGTGGCAACTTCTTGTTTTGCCTCAGGTGGTGAAATGGGACAGTCTGCCCCTGATCGGAGCTTTCTTAAAATGAGAGTGCACTTTTGAGAACATGCTTCACATATGCAACAAATATTCCAATTTTAATCGTAAAAAACGAGCCTAAGTATTCCACATGTTTCCTTCTCGCAGAAATCGCCTGGTTGCTGTCTGTGACTAATTTGTCCAGCTGCGATTAAGGTGGACAACTGAGAACATTTGTTTCATGTGGCAAGATGCCTGACCTACATATGAGCAATTTTAGCAAAGGACATCAGTACAGTGCAGAATTCTAGATTAGTAGAACCTGCCCTCCCCTTCTCTCCCTCCCTCTTTCGGCTTGATCAGCAGAACTTTGTATCAGTCTTGCATCTCTGTTGACCTAATTCTGGCAAGCTTAATGCCTCCAGTGTCTAAACTATTCTCTGCCCCTAGTATAGTTGTTGTGAGTAACTTTGTGTTGTGTCTTGAAAATGTAGTAACTGATATTTTGCCTCTCTTTGAAACTTACGACTCAGAGCTGGGAAAGGAGCTTGCTATTCTAAAGCTGCTTGTGTTTAATTTTTTTTAAAAAAATAACTGTTAAAAAAGTACTACACTATAGAAGATAGATAAATACAGCAAAAAATACAGAAAAAATTACCTCAAATATAATGCAGAAAAACAACACTTCAAAAATCTTGATTGACAGTTTAATTGGTTCAGTAGTTTGAAAAGAAGTCAAATTTTAAGGGGGGAAGGACTGTCAGATGCTGTACCCTCATGTAGACTGACCAGTTTAATCAATTATGTGACATTCCAGATTTTCAAATAATATCTGCTTTTGATGCCATTTTTCTGTTTCATAGCAGTTTCCACAATGTAACCATTAATTTATTTGTGGGCATTTCAGTATTGTTTACTTCAGCTAGGTCATGCAAATAACTTAAACATACCACCTTGAGTTTAGTAAAGTCATCTGACCACTTGGACTCTCCGAGAAAAAGTCATCCTGTCACATAACCAATAACTTATATTATTTTTGGTGAAAGCTCATATTATCCCCCCCCTCTCTCTCTCACACACACACTGGGCAGAAGTCTTCATTCAGCATCGCACACATCCAACATTTAACATTAATGTGTTACATACAGTTGGTTTTAGAAGAGCAGCTGTGATGATTTTCAACTAGTTTTCGCACAGCTACCAAGAAAAGCAAAATAGAGTCTACTTGTTATATTTAAAATAACTGGCTTACCACCTGGACTGTTGGCTCCCAGGGGAGTATGAACAATTAGTGGTACAAATATTTGGTAAAACAAGACTTCTAACTCAGTTTCACTGGAAATCCAGAAAGAATTTGCTTGGAATTGGCTTGTGGAATGCAAGGAAGCTTGAATCTCATTTGTAGCTTAAGGCTTTTCAACCACGTGGATGTTGTGTAATTCTTTAGAGTGTGAGCTGGGAAATCCATTTCACATCTGGAAGATACAGGCACTTCAGGTTTACCTCTTCACTGTAATATGGAGATATGGCTGGCCCACCTTAAAGAGCCATTGTAAGGACTGCTACTGAATTAGGTAAAGTGGTTTGAGTATTTAGACCTATATAAATGCTAAGGATAGCTATTGGAGATTTATTTCCATGATATTAGCTTGCTCAAGATAAAGGCTTGGAGCATGTGGTTAACTTGGGATACTTCCAAGCAAGTTTATTGGGTGGAACAGAGCCACTGCTCTTATCCTTCTAGCAGGTGGGTCTCTTTTGCTTTTAGAAGGGAAAAAGAGAGGGGCAAGGCGGCAGGAAGGTTGATGCAGTGCAAGCACAGTGGCAAACGAGCATTCGAATGGCTCCGCCAGTGCTTCTGCACTGCACTGACCTCCCTGCTGGCTCAGCTCTCTTTCCTGGTAAGCAACAGCAAATCTATCTCACGGAAAACTAGTATAGAAGCTCTGTTCTACCCAGCAAGTTGCTTTCTCTTCTCAGTCTGCCAACAACAACAAAAAGGTCATCCTGTTACAATAGTTGTTACTTCCAGCTGACCTAGCAGAAACCTGGAGAAGCCAGCGGCTCTAAAACAGGCTTGTGAGGGATCCCAGCTGTGCAAGAATGAGGGGACCCCCAGCAGATGAAGCAGTAAGATAAATAACTAAGGAGATAGGCAAGTTAAGCAGCTCTCCAAGTTTAGCCACAGGGAGGGCAGTTAAACTCCCACACCCATAACTTTCCAAGTAAGCAAGTGCAATAAACAAAAACAGTTATGAAGGTAAAAAACCAGAAAGGTGTGTGTACAGTGTATTGCACAGAGTGCCACACGAAATACTATTTACCACTGGGCAGAAAATATGGGTGTGAATGAAGTGGAATGAGCTCTTGCTTCCTGGAGAGCAAGTTCCTTCCCTTGAGGCCACAGGAGCTAATCTGGAGAGACAGAGTAGCTTGTGGATGAGGCCTTCGGGAATGCAATTGCAGCATCCTGCTCCCAGCATTAAGAGTTCCTCTGCTGTCATGAAGGATGCAGGTGTCGGGAAAGGAAGGTGCCAGTTTGCAAAAGAGGGAAATGAACCCTTAAAAGACGCACATTCCTTGGGGATCAAACTGATACCCTGTTGCATTAAGGATATGCCTCCAAAGGATAGGGGCTTGCAGTCATGGACGATTCAATAAACACAGAGACCTGGGCTCCTGGCAGGCATCTGAACCACTTGATAAATTGTTATCTTGGTGTGAAGGCTGTGGATGTCACCCTTCATCTAGATTGACTGCTAGATTGTGCTGTCAGGAGAGTCAGCTGCCTAGATGAATGTAGGAAATGTAGTTGCACAGTTTTGGAAGCATAATGTAGGTTGCTGGTTAGAAAAGTGAAATCCAGGACGTTTAAGGTAGTTTTCTCAGAATTGCTACCTGTTCCAAGTCCAGGGCCAGCTAGACAGTTGGGGCTAAGGGGTCTCAATGCACAGATAAGATCTCAGTCTTGGGGAGAGATGTCTGTATTTGTGAGATGCTAGGAACCATTATGGGACAAGACAGGCCCGTACAGTGCAGTTTCAGCTGTAGAATACTTAGTTCTGCCACAATCACAAGAGAAAACAATTTTGGCACCATGTTCTTCAATCATCCCTCTGCAGGCACGAGCCTTCAGACACATTAGTTATCCAAGTGTGAAAGTTTGTGTGACTGTCATAGTTCAATTGCTCCATTCATGTTGGATTTGCTCTGTCCTGAGACAGAGTTGTGTCACCCAAACACTTCTCCCTAGCAAAACTGACATGCAAATCACTTGCTATTCAAATGTGACATTGGCATGGATCTTAAGACCCCCCTGAGGCAATTCTTATTAGCTGTGGGTAATCTTGCAAACTTTTAGTTACACTTGCCCAATGTTTCACTCATGGGGCAAAGGAAATTGTTAGGCAGAAATAGCTCATGCGCTTATCATGCTGTGTATCAATACATAGCTTCATATTTAGTGCTACAGATCAAGCAATTGAGTAAAATGTGCTTTGCGCTGCACATTATTTCTTTATTTACTGTTTTTCTCTCAGCTCCCCTTTTTTGCCCTCACACTAAGAACACAAGAAGAGCCCTTTGGGATTGGACCAAAAGCCCATATAACCAAGCATCCCATTCCCAAATTGGGCAAACAAGGCCTATTCTTTCTTCTTCTCTGCTTCCCAAATCAGTTCCTCTCTTGTGATCATTTTGGGATAAATCAATGGGAAAAGAAATGCTGCAGATTGTGGAATACAGAGAAAGAAACAGGTCTTGCCCCCTCCCCCTCCCCAGCCATGAACTGTAAATCCTTCAACAGGGTTTCACTTGGGTATTATCCTCTCTGGGTCCCTCTGTTTCATAGGACAGCTTTTCATTTGCAGAGTCCTGTACAGTGTGCAGGCGTCGTATGAGGCCCCAGGGAACCTGACACACTCTTCCTGGGAAGATGGTTCTGAAAGCAGATTTTTAAATTTACATTTGGAGGAGTAGCATGCCGAAGCTTTTGCTTAATGTGAAAGCTTAAAGGTATATATACACCCCCAAGTTACTGTGTTGGTGCACCTTTTTATAAAGAAGAATAAATGGTAAGTCAGTCAAATAATTGCACGTTAATGATGCAGGCAGGAATTCCTGGTTTCTTTTATTACAGAAGGCGATGGTAGCATCAAACATTGAGTCTCAGTGCCTCTGTAAGTCACTGATTTAAAGTAACTCATAACTTTCTCAACAAATACATTTTGGGTTGCGATTTTCCATGCTTGGCTAGGGCGAATGAATTGGAAAGCCTGAGCAAAATCAATTTCACCGTGTTAAGGTCCGGAGCATAGAGTGCTCTTCACACACACACACACACACACACACAGAGAGAGAGAGAGAGAGAGAGAGAGAGGAGAGAGAGATCCTGTGTGTGTTCTGATCAGAAACTGTAATTCATAAGTCTAAGTTCTGAATATATATATATATAATGCATCGTGCTTTAAAAAAATCAGTATTTTTTGTTCATTTGAATATCAGACTTAATCAGCTTTAAAAATCCATTTATTCTACACTTCACAAGATTTCAAAAGAATAGAACAGTAGTGAAGACAAATAATTGACAATTAAGTAATGAAAAGCAAAGTGTGATTGTAATAGTAGGAGAAGATAATGTGAGACAATGTAGAAAACCTGAACAAAACCCACAAAGGCATGGATAACGTTAGTGGGTGGGAGATGGTTCAGAGAAAGGTAAGTGATGCTCTTATGATGAAGTTTCAAAGTAGAATGAATCCTTTTAATTAACTTTCTTTAAATGAATTGATTTCCCTTCTTTCTGGTTAATTTGCTAGTTTTACATTTGCAGTCGTTCTAGTGGGGGAGCTTTTTTATTTCCATTTTTAAAGATACTGTTTAATGTGTGCCGTGTCATTGTTTCTACAGAATCCAAATAGGCAAATTCCGCAAACCTGGATGCTGCCAGGCTAAAATGAAAGGGGGGGGGTGCCGAGTGTTGGAGAAGCATAGTGGCTACGTTGACTGAGAGCTGGGAAGTGCCTGATACACACCTCCCTGTGGTCACGAACGCATTTTCACAAAGGTGCGAAACAATTTGAGCACCCCTGGAAAGTGTTGTACAAATGAGGATCATCACTTGACTGGCTAGCAGAATTATTAAAAAATGGAAGCTGGAACTGAGACGGCAGTTCTGCATCAAATTCTGCTCGAAAAGTTCTGATGCAGAAGCAGCCTGCCTGCTGTGGCAGAGCCACAATTCTAACCTCCCAGCAGTAGCAGCGTGACTGCCACTTACCAAGAGTGGGAGGGGCAAGGCATCAGTTGGAGAAGTTGAAGTTATGCAGATACATTGGCAGGAGTGTTGGATCGGCTCTGCCCATGCATGCACTGCTGCCAGAGGACTAATGTTACAGGAAAGCCACTTCTTCTCTAGTGTATTTCTTTGCTGTTTGCCCTAGGCTTCACTGGGAGCAGTGGAGAACCTTGGGGTCTCACATTTCAATGGCACCCTGTGCAACACCAAAATTCGATACCCCTCCGACCTCTTGCACTCCATTCTAAATCATTGTAGCTGTGTTCCCTGTGGCGCCCCCGAGACTCTGCAACCAGTGCGACCAAACTGGGTTGTGGTCCCCTCAATCTGCCTCTGCTGGGAGGAAATGTGGGGTCAAAAATTTGTAAATAAAAGGTGGGCATCTTGAAGTTTGCCATGCTTTTGACAAATCCTGACTCTGGGATTTCATTTGTCACATCATACAGCTGTGCAGTTACCTTCTTTCATTAGTTCAGCCCTCACCGACATCCTTGTACACCCTGGCAGAAGCAAGTGTCCCACTTGAACATCCTGAGACACATGCCTCCTCACAGTCTGGAGTACCTGAGTGAGCAGAGAAAGGAGGGAGTGATGACCTCTGAGCCCATCAAGTTCCTTGCCTGCCCTTCTCAGAGTTCTGTCTTGAGGTCAGATGATACTTGGGCGTTAGAGACCCATTTTGTTCTAGCGTTTCTGGTCAACAAAGGAACAACAACACATGACAACACCGGTGCTTTAATGATCAACATCCAGGATTTGAGTGGCTCCTGAAAAGGAAGCACATGGGTGGGATTGCCAGCCAATCATCCTGGCAGGCCTCCCATGTCTTGGACACGTGTCTTGATAGGCAACAGTTGCAGTGTTGCTCATGGGTCCATCTCCATGGTGGGAACTTCTTCAACCGTTGCACAGCGGTCATGAAGTTTGCAAGGATGGTGGAGCTGGCCTGGAGCCAAGTAGGTTACCAACCACATGGAGGAACAGCTGGGGTCATCCTGCTCACTCCTGCTGGTAGTAGGAGAGGTCTCTCTCCTGACTAGAATAGAACAGGCCATGAGGTGGATCCTGTACCTATGAGAAATTGACCTATGAAGAGCAAGGACAGACAGAGTGTATGAAATAAGCAGCAGCCTGGAGCACATAGTCCCTGAATAGTTTTTGCTTTTTTTAAGTTTACGCAGCATTTCCATATAAATTAAACCCCGAGTGGTAGTAAATATTAGAAGAAGAAATTGTGACATATGAGTGCTTTAGTCAGTTCTCAGACCTCAGCCTCCCTTGGAGGGAAGGGGAACTGACTGTGAACGTTCTCCCCATTTGGGGAATGTAGCAAAATCCTGTGCATTAGGTAATAGCTTGTTTTGCTGCATGCATCCAGACTGTGATTCTGCATGCTCATAACTATTTGACCAGCAGTGGCAGAGGTTGGAACAGAGGCGACCAGTTCAGTTCGGTCGCACTGGGCACAGAGCCTAGAGGGTGCCACAACTATGATATAGAATGGAAGACGAGAGGTGGAGGGTACTGATTTTTGGTGTCACACAGGGCACTGCTGAAATTTGAGACCCCAAGGTCCACCACTGGTTGGAATGAGGTATCTAGCAACTATCGACAAAGAACCACAGAGATGTCACCTGTGTATGGCATACACTACTGCACACTGTTGGGAGTGGTGGTAAAGTGTGCTTTCACAATATAGTGCAGACTAGGGATTGAAGGATCTGTAAGTTTTGGTTCCCTCAGGTTCTCATTTTTCCAATCATCAATTCACTTATCCACATTTCTGCAGCAAGTTGTGCTTTAAACAACAATAGCAAAACAAACAAACCATCAGCAAGTTTAGTGTGGATTTCTCCTAAACAACCTTTGTATTCAGTTATGACTCAGGCACACATTTTTGCAAGCAGCTTCTCCTCCTATCATGCTTTCCCCCCCTTTTTTCCACCAATATGTATTTATTTCCATGCATACTTCATGTACTGTATGCATTTTTGTACAGTGGCGTAGCGTGGGGGGTGCAGGGGGGGCCGGCCGCACCGGGCGCAACATCTGGGGGTTAGGGTTAGGGGGTGCAAATCCACGGGTTAGGGGGCGCAAATTACTTGCCTTGCCCCGGGTGCTGACAACCCATGCTACGCCACTGTTTTTGTAAACACTGGTTGGAGAACTCCTTTGCAAAATTCAGATATGGACAAATTTGGAAAGATGCCTGTTTCAGTTCTCATATTTCCCCCCCAGAAAGCGCAAAATTGATAGGTTTGCCTTTGAATACAAACTGAATCAAATTTCTCCTCCATCCCTAGTTCAGACAAAACATGATTTTCACATGTAACAAAGGAGGTGGGAAATAAACCAGCTGCAGCAGTAAACTACATTACAGAATATGCCCCTTTGTCCATTGTTTACCTCTGTATGGTGCTCTGTCCTGGTGTTGCCTGTTGGTGGAGTGGGTTTCGGGTTGTTGTGCCCTGGGTCCTGAGGCAAGATACCTGTCAGAGTTCTAAGCAGAAAAGTTTTAGCAATGTGCTCAAGTTCCCCTGTGTCTTCCCAAGACAGGCTGTTTGTGCAAAGTTCTTTCTTTGTGTGCAAAATGACTTTTCTCCATAGTTTCTCATCAGCCCCTGTGAACTCTGATTGAATTTGACATGAGGCCAGAGAGGGAGCGAGATCCATGCTGTGTGCTCTGTCATCTGCGTTATGTACCTATCAGGCTATGGTCTGTTGTGTTTTCATGATGGAGTATCTCCTCTGATGTCACAGTGGCCCCTTAACTATGTCACCGTCCTTCTGTTTGACACTGGCTTACCTGGAAAGAACTTTGAAATGTTGAGATGTCTAAGGTCTGTGGGCAACCAATCATAGAATTGTAGAGTTGGAATCATGTAGTCCCGAGGATCATGTAGTCCAGGGTTTCCCAAACTTGAGTTTCCAACAGTTTTTGAACTACAATTCCCATCATCCCTGACCACTGGTCTTGTAGCTAGGGATGATGGGAGTTGTAGTCCAGCAACAGCTGGAGACCCAAGCTTGGGAAACTCTGACCTAGTCCAACCCCTTACAATGTGGGAATATGCAGCTGTCAAACCCTCTTATCTGTGCCAGGATCCTGTGGGCTTTTGAATGGCACATGGATGATGCCATATTTGTTAAACAATCTCAGAGTGAATTAGGCTCACTTTATATATATGACTGGCAAGGCCGTATTGCTGACTTATTGTCCACTGCTCTTCTGAGACAAATGGAGCTGAAGAGTGGCATGAAATGGAGATACAGAGGTGTCAAAGTTAACTTTAGAATTCAGAGCCAAAGTGGGGAAGAACATTTCTGGTAGCATTGAAAAGATGACTTTAGTGATTGACACGAAAGGCTGAGCAGTATTTGCCAATTCAGGAAGCACTTCCCTTACTCTGAATTGCCTTCAGCCGTCCTTAGCAATATCATAGCCAAAGCTGATTTACACAGAGTTGTGACATCATTTTCTTTCACTGCATAACTGGTGGTTTCCACATGATTTCTATATACTGTTGGATTTCTCTTTCTGGATCATAAAATTGTCCTCTGTTTCACCTAGATACTTCTTGGATGATGGATGCTATATTTGCTACCCAACAGATGCTTGATTAATAAAGCACCCTTGAGAAAGACCCTTGCTAATAATTAAAAGGAATGTGTGATGGATGCTAGATACTATTTGCATATTTGCTTGATGAACATAATCTCTGTACTTGTCCAAGATCAGATTTAATTCAATTACAATTGTACTGTTTGGTGCATCTTCAGTCAGAGTGGAGGACAAATTGATAGGGAAGCTTATAAACACTTTGGAATTTATTCATCTTCCTATGTAAATTATTCAAAATTTTAAGCTGTGCCTTCTTGGATAATAGCTGAATGTAGAGAACTGGGGTTTAGAATTCTGAACATATTTAGCTTAACTTCTAAGAAGGGAACAAATGCAATGTTTTAGAATGCAGTGATGTTTCTGAGATTTGTCACAAGGGAGCACAAAGAAGGGGTGCTTCAACTGTTCTGAATTTTGGATTATTCCTGTTTGCTTCACTTTCTCAGTTCACGGTTATGCACCAAATACTAGAGAAAATGGAATGGATATACAACCAATAGTACACAGTCCTTTTTCACTGAATTAAATAGTATTGGCCAATTTGGGGAAGGAATGGAGGCATACTGAATACAGAACTGATAGTTCTGGATATTAACAAATTGGAAGGAAGGGTCTGAAATGGCTGCTTACTTCCCATGCGGTGAGCAGTGGTTGCTGCCCAACGCAGCTCCTCCTCCACAAGCCCAAACGCGACACCCCACTTTGTCTGTACGCATCCCCCTCAGCTGCCATGGAGGCTCATGGGTTCCTGCCAAACCTGTTTTCAAATTGGGCCAATCTGTGGCAGCCTGGGGGGCGTGACTGGGCGTGCGGAACTGAGTCAGGCAGGCTTCACTCAGGTCTGCCCGCCTGCTATATACCCTGGCCAACACTGTACTCCTCATCCAGTCAGCCAGGAGCATCAACCACCCTTTCCCTCCCTACTTTATTTCTTAACTTCTTGCTGCTTTAACCATTTTTTTCTTTTCAGCTAGAAGGGCTTTGCTTTGGTCTAGTGACGGTTGCCATATTCGGGGCTGGGAAGCATTTCCCCCTGCTCTGCAGGTTTTGCCTTCCCCTTAGCAAGGGGAAGGCAAGGGCTACCACAAATGTGTGGATTTACTGTTTGCTGTTTAATTACTACATTAACATCACATAATTAGTAATTGCACAGCTATTTACCGGAACACACAAACATTTTATGTCTACTTCTAAAACTATGACTTGGCAGGGACGGGGATTAAAAGCCAACAGTGCAATCCAATACATGCCTACTCAGAAGTAAGCCCCATTCGGGTTCAATGGGTTTATCCCCAAGTAAACTGTAGCTTGAGTTTCTTTAGGCTTTTTTTTAATAGATTTTATTGCATTAGGCTTTTCTAGTAGGGAACATCCTCCAAAAACCAAGTCCAAAATTATTTTAGCTGTCAGTTTCTGTATTTGTAGTTCTATAAGATGTTTCTAAGCTGCACCAACCAAAACTCAGTTGCATTCCTAATGTAGCCATGTCACGGATTTCTTTGCTGAGATTAAGCCATTTTCTGTCTTTATTTCCAACCTTTCTCCTACTATATCCTACAGATGAGCCCCACTCCCCCTTTTTACTTTAGGATACATATCTGACATTATTACTGAATTTTCCATCATGACCCAAAGACCTCTTTTTCTGGTAGGCAGAACAGTGGTGTAGCGCGAGTTGCCAGTGGCTGGGGCTGCGCAGAGGAGTGGGTGGGAGGAAGGGAAATGGACACAGTACGCATGCACAATCAACTGCCTCTCTGCTGCCTTGCCCCCCCCCCCCGGCCACCAGCTGGGAAGCCAAGTCAACAATGCGTCCCCACCTGTACTACCCTGCTGGCCACTACTGCATTTAAGTACCTGGCTAAGCTTCATACTTTGCCAAATCAGCTTTGTGCTACTTGGGGAAGGGCTTTAGCTCAGTGGTAGAGCATCTGCCTTGCAAGCAGGAGGTTCCGGGTTCAATCCCAAGCATCTCCATGTAGGGTTGGGAGAGACTAAAGTGCTGCTGCCAGTCAGTGTAGACAATACTGAGTTAGATGGACCCATGGTCTGACTCTGTTTAAGGCAACTTCCTACGCTCTTATGTACTCCTGAGGGCTGGGCCATATCTTGTGGTGTCCAGCTGCCTGTGACCTTCTCTGTCATCTGCTGCTGTCTGCTACTGCTCTGGGGGTGGTGTTCCCCATTTCATTTCACTTTTAATTTGTATACTGCCTTTCTATACTACTATACACAAGTTGGTTGACAGCAACAAAATATGCAAGAAAGGACATGCACCTTACAATAATCTGATCCAATACAAAAAGTCATAAAATGGAATGACTTATATTGGATAAAGTAATATTCAAGAATCTATTAGGATATAATAGTACACAATAAAAGTTAACTCTCAAAACACCAGCAAATAATAAACAGAAATTCTCTCTTAACAATTGCAATAAAGAATTACTAAACTATGATCAATAAAAATAGCTGCAAGTCTCAATGCATAAAAGACTGCAATATATGCAAAGCCATGTAAAAGGATCAATTTGAGAAACAAAGACACACAACTTATAAGATTATTATTTTTTTAAAAAATCCCTGCTTCTGCTGTTCTTAAAGTCAGGGCCTGGGAGAGGCTAATTGCTCAGACCTCATGCAGCACTCAGATTGGCTGGAATGGGACAGCCCCCCTCTGTCGTCAGAAGTAATGAGTATTGTAGAGACAGGTTGCTTCTGGTTCTATCTCTCAAACTTTCTTGCACTGTTTTTCTAGTTCTACAGTTCCTCTTTTTCCAGCCACTACTTTTACATTATTTACCAAGGTGAATGAGGAGAAAAATGGGGAAGTGGCCCAGACCGTTGTATGGCAGAATGGAGCCCTTCACAAGCCTCTTGCAAAGAGAATTTCTTCTTTTACATACCCTTCTCAAAATGTTTCTCGATGCATAATATCAAATAAGGTTTGACAACAACAGTTTATCCATCTTGACAAAGAGAAAACAAATCCTCCAGTTCGGTAGCACTTAAGGCTAGATGTTGTGTTATCTCTAGTTAGAAGTAATAGCTGGCATTGTCTCTTTCTGTTATAGATCTATCACTCGCAGAGTGTAACAGTACAACCCTATGCATGTCTACTCAGAACTAACTCCCATTGAGTTCAATGGGACTTGCTTGCAGGTTAATTGAATAGGATTGGTGCCTTAGCATGGTAGCTTTTTTTTTCTAGGGTTCATCTCCTTGGGAACAGGGCAACACAAACATAGGATTGCACGAGTGATGTCTTATTGGAACATGATTTCTTCCCTTGGTTGCCAAGTTACAAATGAACTGTTATCTCATTGAATCGCATACATTTCAATAGACCCTGTTTTTCCAGCTAAAGAGAAGCACGGGGAGAACAGCTGATAGCACACCGATAAGTATCAAACTCATTTATGAATGGGTTTCATATTGTATTCACTGGCAAACAGGATCAGACACTGCCATTTACACTGAAGACTTGTTCAAACCATCAAAATGGAACTGAAGCAATTGATGGAACTCTTGCAAGCTATAATTTGCTCCCCACTTTTTTTTTTTTTTAAGGACAAAAATAAAACAAAACCAACCCGCCTAGATATTAATAGGTGCTTCAGAGCAACGCACCATCAAACTGTAATTTTCCTTGTCAAACCAAACCTCTGCATACACATTTCTTATTGATCCTGTTGAATATGGAAAATAGTGATGGCAATTGGAGGTGTGACATTTATCAGATGAATGCTCCAAATGACAAAACACAGTTATGAACCAATACTTTCATTGTGGGAGGGGAAAATACAGAACAGGAAACTCAAATTTGGAGAATGATCTGAGTGCAATGCTGTTACAGCTGTGTGGGTCTCTTTCTGGTCAGTGCCTGAATAGGAGACTTGCAGGGAGCCATGTCAAAACTGTTGGGAGCTTCCTAAACTGACAGCAGGAGATATATACATATGAAATAAACAGTTGCTTTTCTCTAAAACATCTACAGTTACTACATAAGTCCTTCTGTAGCGTGTATTGCCTATAAATCCTATTTCTGGACTTCTCTGAGATATCCTGTTGGATACTGTGGGCAGCAAGATGCTGGATTAATTGAAACCTTGGCAAGCCCATTTTTAAACCTCTGTGACTCGGGGTCTGCATGTTCATTTAAGGCCTAAGGTCTGGTCTCATCTGGAAGGATGAAGGATCCTTATGTAGGATCACTTACCCTATGTAATTAGGATGCATATGCTTTTTGTGTTTTTTCTTGGCAATCCACTTCACATCACTGGCTGCTGTGGGTATCAGCAAGGGAACACACAATGTAATGAGAACACAACATGGAATGAAGCTTCCTGCATAGCAAAGGCAGTAGAGAGAACTTGACGCAGGCATGCTGCTTTCTGTTGCAGCCCATGTTTCTCATAAGACCATTCACCCTTCTTGGCGGGTGCTGCTGTGGGCCACTGTTCCCTCTCCGATCAGATGGGGGAGGCCCCTTGAGCTGCTTTCCAAGCAGCAAAGGAGGTCCCTGGGTCAAGCTTGCTGCCTGGGAAGAGGATCCAGCCCACTCACTCAATTGGCCAATCGCAAGGGAACAAAGGGGGTGGTTGTGGGCCACTCCCCAGGCATTTAAGGAGGACCCATGGTTTGCCTTGGCAGACACTCCTTTGCTGGATCTGCTACTCCTGGGATCTCTTTGTTGGATTGTCAGTCTTGTCATTGGACCTTGACACAAACACTAGATGTCATGTCTAATTATTCATGGAATTTGGGCAGTCCATAGGGTGGGAGTGCAACATGTACTTCTGTCTTAGAGCTGAATCTACTAGACAAGACTGAAGCAATGTGCTTGGGAGAAGATGGAGAGGGAAGGCCACATGCTACTGGTTTGGTTTCAGCTGTTCCTGCTCACTCGGGTCTCCAGCCTTGGGGCTCTCCTGGACGCATTACTCTGCCTAGAACCCCAGGTTTCTGCAGGGGACAAGCAAGTATTTCCCTGATGTAATCTAGTTATGGAGATTATGCCTCTTTTTATAAGAATTTATTATAACCTTGAAACTATAGACTACTGTAATATACTCCATGTGTTTTTTCTTCTGAAGGACTTCAGGAGATCCTTCATCCACTTTGAAGTTCTACGGTGTCTCTTTTAACAAGGTTGGATTGTTTTTTAAATAAAATACCACAAACTTCTCCTCTGGCTTCCTGCAGCCTAGCAGGCACAATTCAATGCCTAGTATTCGTTTCTAGAGCTCTAAGAATATTGGGTATAATATCATGAAGAGACTGTCTCATCCCCGATAACCCATTATAATGCCAGTGGTCAATAGAGAATGTACTGTTGGGAATGGAGTCTGCACGACATGCTAGCATGCAAGCTTTCTTTTTGATTGTTCTGTAAATTGTAGAATTTTCTTCACTTGGGGTGTCATCCCAGCATGGAATACTTTCTTGAAAGTTTTAGAAAACTTAAAAACAAAGAAAAACAAAGCTGGCTTGGGTGGATGGAGCAAGGCAAGTTAGAGTCGAGCATGAGATCTATTATAGCACATTTTCAATACATGCTTCAGTGCAGATGGTTTAACTACTATTAGCCACTATGAGACTATGAAATAAGGTGGGCTTCACTTTTAAAAGATTTTGAGGTAGATGTAATTAAACTTCTTGAATAGCAATATCATTTTCTAAGAACACACAAAGCATTGGATCATTAAAAAAATAAGCACAGTTTAAGCAATTAAATATAATGCGTTACAGATGAGTTTCAGTCGCAGTGTTTATGAGTCTTCTCTAGGACTCAGAAGTGTGGGTGTGTTGCTATGCCTGCGGGCACAAGGGATGTGTTACTGCCATCTTTACCCCTAGTGAAGGATGCAACTGTTTAGATCAGAAGTGCACTCAATACAGCAGCAATCAGCAGGTTTACTTGCTACACCAATAACCACAATTAGGCACCACAGCTTTTCATGTACCAGTTCATGCAGAAATAGTGGAAACAATCAGCATAATAAACTGTGGTCAATCACTATACACAACCCCACAGCATTAGTTATTGCATGAGCAGCCTCTTGTTTGACCCTTTAATTGCATAAAAGCCATCAACTCATTACAAAGTATTTCCCATCCATAGTGGATCCAGGTGAACCAAGCGCGATGTAAAGGACAAACAATAAAACACTCCCATTTACAGCACACAAAATTAAACCCAGCGGAGAAAAGAGCGCTGCATGCATTATTATTACAGTTAGAGAAAGTTATTTGGTGCTTTTGGTCCAAAACAGACATCAAGGAGCACAGCTCATAAAGCTTGTTTGAGGTCCCTGCTCAGCTTCTCTTCCATGTATTAAATGCACTTCAGGAAAGGTTTATTTAATGGAACCACTTCCGAGATAAACTGGCTGGTTCCTAGAACATTAGCTCGACAGAGAGCGCACACAAGCAAGATGGATATTTCAATTAGAAATCAGAGATAAAATGCAAGCAGTAGCATTAGAACTAGACACCAGATTCAGACAACTAATAGAAGAAAACTGTACCCAGGAACATAAAATGGTTCCCTATGGCTCAAAGCAACGAGTTGCTAGCTATCCACACAAATGTCAGGGTGCTCCCACATGCACGTTTGTGGGTTTCGTTTATCAAAACGTAGTGCCAGGCTTTTTATCAGTATCAGCACAGAACAGAACAGTTGATAGTCCCTGGGTGGGCTTTTTTCAGATGGCTTGAGTGAGTGCCGTGGCTTTCAAAACACTCAGCATAAATTAAGGAGATGTATTTGTGCCTGGGAGGCTCTGAATTGCTAGGGATATCTTGGGGGGTGGGCAATGGATAGAGCAAAGTGCTTCTTTGAACTACGAAACCTGAGCTCAATTTTGCAAGTGAGGAAAGCTGCAAGGCTGCGTTTCTAATAGACCCCTGGTCTTCCCTAAAATTGATCCCTGTGGTACCTCCCGAGAGGAGAGTTTAGGAATGTTGAGCATCTTTTTATATCTTGCCGGAGCTTGGGAGCAATGCCCTCATTAAGAAAAGTTGCACTTGAGAAAGAAAAGCAATCTATGTGGCTGGCTTCAATCTGTCTGTTGTGATCAAGGACTACAGCTCCAGAACAGCACCCCAGAGGCTAAGACCAGGAAGGAATTACTAGTGACATGCCATGCCAGGTGTAGAGTACCAGTGTCAGCCATCCATCAAAACCTCAGAGGTGTATTGCTTTAATATATCTAGAAAGAGAGAAGCAATCTTTCAGCCTTACCTTGATCTGGTCCAGTGTAGCTTTTTGGCAGTGCTCCGTCCACTACAAGAAAGAGAGGGATTAATGCCAATTCCCTGTGAGTCATCCTAAATGACAGAGTAGGTTCACTCTTTGCTCAGGCGGCTTGCTGCCTCCGCTATGTGACAGCTGCCGGCTGGCTTTGGAACAAGAGTGTCCCATTCTGCAGCTTACTGCAGGGGGAGTGTTAGGTGGATACGCGCAGGCAGCAAGAGAAAGCAGAAAAGCAGGAGGGTGTGGGAGAAAGCGAGAGCAAAGAGACTGAAATAGGAATATACCATCTGAGTCGGCATTGCCTCTGTCTCCCTGCCGCCTTGTGTTGGATAGTTTTAAAAGTTTCTTTTCAATAATGAGGCATGGATGCTTTTAAAGAACTTTAGGGACAGAATTGCCTGCATCTTGCATTGCCATCCCAAAGAACTATTTTGAGATCACAGCTTCTCTGAACAGTTTGCTTGTTGAGATATGTTTTAGCTGCTGGTGGTGCAATACAGGATGTTTCCCTGGGTTGTGACTGGCTTGGGTGTTCATTTGACGAATCCATGGCGCCACTGTGGCATTGTAGAAAGAGTCTTGGGTCAAAGAGACCAGGATTCAAGTGAGCTGTGTGCCGGATATTCACTGGTTTTGATAGCTTCTTTGAAATGGTCATATTTTGCAGCTGAATTAATTCCTGAGTGGGGAAGGAGTGAAAGCAACCTTGCTGGCTTTGTTTATGAGTGCCTGTGTGACATCACGTCGTGCGCGCCATTGTGATGTGGCTGGCAGACTCCTCCGGGTTGCCATAGGCAATCAGATTAAATGGCAGCGAGGGCAAAGGAGCAGAGGAACAAAGTAGGCTGCCAAACCACAAGCAGCCAGGAGGACAAAAAGGTGCAAGGCTGCATCAAAGCAACAGGAAAGAGGTTTGCAACAAGTATCTGAAATTGCCACAGATGGGGGGGGGGGGCTTTCAGGCATTCACAAGAACAAACCACTTCAATTCACATCTCCCGAGCTCCAAGGAAACTGGCTGGGTTGCCTCAGACAAGTCAGTGTTGCTTAATATCATCTACCTCAGAGGGTGGTTTGAGGATAAAAATAAGGAAATTCCATGTATGGTGCCCTGAGTAGGATTCAACACTGCTAGATAAATGTAGGGCCCCCTGCAGAGGGTACCACAAAAAACTGTTGGGTTTTCTAGCTATTCTTTGGGTAGGCCCCAAAGCACTTCTGTTCGGTTCCAAAATATCAGATATAATAGTAATAATAAATGGAAGGTTCATCCTGACAAGATGGAGAGCCTGTGAATAGAGAGTATTGAACAAATTCTGGGTGGAGTTGCACTCCGCCTGATGAAACAGGTTCACAATGTAGCTAGGCTCTTTACTCTAAGCATGGCTTAACAGGCTAAACCAGTACAGGGCTTCTTTGCCCAAGCTGGAGCCTCTCCTGAACCTGTCCGTGGTTATCTATACTCTACTAACAACCTGTCTGGATTTCTGCAATGTGCTGTACATAGGGTTACCTCTGAAAATGGTTTGGAAGCTTTGGCTGCTGTAAAATGTATCCACCAGAGTGCTGACTGGCAGTGATATCTCATCAGTCTTAGGAAAACTTTATGGGCTCCACTTTTTGCTTCTGGACCTAATTCAAATGGCTGGTGTTCACCTCTAAGGCCATAAAAGGTTTGGAAACTTGAAAGAGTGCCATTTCCCACGCCAATTTATCTGTACACTACGGTAGTAAGCCGATGATTTATTGCTCAGAGCTGAGATTAGTTGTAACACTATTCCCCCCCCCCCCGTAGTGGTACCTTAGCTACAGAATGTCCTCTTCAGCAAGGTATACCTGGTGCCACCTTTGCTTACTTTTAGGCACCAGACAAAAAACACTTTTTAAAAATATAAGTAGCATACTACCCTCCAACGTTCCTCAGATGGAAATGGGGACATTTCCTACTCCTCTTCACTGACCCTCCTCGACCCACCATTTTTGGTCGCCCCCCCCCCCCCCGCAGAACATTTCTGCCACCACTACACCAACGGAACAGAACACAAAAATCCCGAACAGTCCTGATGAAACCCCTTAATCCTGATTTTTATTTTATTTATTTCACAAAAAGAAAAACACACACCAATCAATAAATCTTAGAAAGGGGCAAGATCAGACATGGATACACATGGTTGTTTAGGGGAGTTTTTAATGTTTGAAGTTTTATTCTGTTTTTAATCTTCTGTTGAAAGCTGCCCAGAGTGGCTGGGGAAACCCAGCCAGATGGGTAGGGTAGAAATAATTATAATTAATTATTATTTATAATAATAATTAATAATTATTTAAGCATTCAAAAAAATCAAAACTCCTTATGCTCATCTCCTCTCTCCCTTTCCTCCCACCCAGGATGGCCCTGCCCTCTGCCTGCCTCTAAGAACCTGTGCCTTGACGGAGGTGGCCTCTCCTCCTCTTCCTCAGCCACTCTCCAGGAGCAACTATGAGCTGCCAGAGGAGGAAGCTGGCAGCAATGGCAAGGAGAGGCCGTGGGATGCTTGCAGTTGTGACAATGGCCACTGTCATTGCTCAGCACAAGCGCCAGCTCCTCTTCACGGAGCTCAGCAGTGGTGGCACTTGCAGAGGAAATAGGGACATTCCGGGATCAAATCAAAAGCTGGGATGGCTTTTGCAATTCCAGGACTGCCTTTGGAAAATAGGGACATTTGGAGGGCATGAAGGAGGCATTTTAAAATACATCTGCCATCTTAAGTGTTCTAATTCTTAACTTCCAGCTGCATTTTAGCCCCTATTTCTTAGATGTATCCATTGTTGTTTTACTTAAATGTTTGCAAAGTGCCTTGAAAATGTTGATGAAAGGAGGTGCATATGTGTTTTAAATAAACTGTTGTGGTTTTTTTGACTGTGTCTCTCAACTTGGCCTGGAACCAAAGAACTGCACAACCACCTCCCTGTGCCCAAGGGAGCTCTGGTCTTTCACTGCATAAACAGCACTCCCTTGCTCAACGCCATGTGGCTAATCCCTTTTGGAGTTTTGCAGAAGCAGCTGTAAAATGCCTTGGAATATTTGTGTGTGTGTCTGCCATTCAAAGGAAAATAACCAGAAACCCCACCGGCCATGCCTTAGTTCTTGGCTGTACCTCAAAATAAGTCTTTGGAGTCCAACTTTTGTTTTTAACCTAGAACTGGCACATGAGAAAAATATCTGATGTTACCAAATGCCTTTTGTGGCTAGTAATGTGTCACACAAATTTGGGTCTGGGTGTGTGGAGCAGCTTTTGTTCAGTTTTCTGCCTAGTATTCTAAACAATGCATATTCTTTATTTATGCAAACTGCTGGCTATTTTACAGGATAAAAAAAAAAGCTGAATACCTAGTAGATCCTTTCTGGTGGTGAAGAAAATGAAGCTTGTGGGACATAATCAATTGCTTTCATTTCCCAGCAATTAAGGGGACTGTAATTGAGATTCATGTTGCATGGAAAACCACAGATTCAGTAGATTATTTTGTAGTACAATGCTGCTCATGTTGAAAGAGCTGTCACCGCATTGCCGACTCATGTTGGCATCAATGATACATTAATATATCAACTTGAAAATGAAAAATGTCTTTATAATCAAGAAGAAGGGGCAGCTTAAAAACTTCACTGTGGCCTGATTCTGAAATCTATCAAGGTAATTTATTGGTATTTTGCAAAATACCAGCCTCTAGTGAAGTCTGACTCCAATGCAAAAAATAACCCACACATCAACAATAATTAATGGAGAATGATTTGCCTTTAATTGACAGATACCTTAGTGTAGATTATTGTTCCTGTGTTGATCCTGAGATGCAGCACTGATAAAGTGGTATCCATCATTGGGCCAATTATCCATTCAGCATCAAAATGCTACAAGCCTATTTCTGCAAGGCCTGTCATCCAAATAACCAACTAGCTGTTAATTGATTGATCATGTTTACATCACTTTATATTAATTAAATGGAACCAGTTTCTCTTTGGAGAAAAATGTTTCTAAAGATTCCATTAAATTAAAATTTACAAACTTCTCGTGAAATTCTACCCGTATCCATTCATAAGATTTTTTTTTTCTGTGTTCAGTGGAGCTTACTGTCAGCAAAGTAGGTAGACGATTGCAGCCTGAAGCAAGCACTCATTTTTATTAGGAGTGGCCATCTTAATGGCAGTCTTTATCATCAATGTTCCCTACTGCAGTATTTTGCCTGTAAAACAGATTAAAACCAAGTAAAGCCAAATAATATTATTTGCAGACCCAGGTGCGGTGAAGCTGAGGGAAGGGGTGCATGAGGCAAATGAAGACAAGGAGACAGATGTTGGACTATATATAATTAGGCCACAACTTCATTGATTGCAGATGCATAGGTTTGGTGTAGGGCCCCAGGGGTTCCCAAACTTCTTTCAAAGAGGGCCAGATTTGATGAAGTGAAGTGAACATGTGTGAGGGCCAACCACAAGTTGCTGAGCTGAGCTTTTTTTAGGATTGAAGTTGTTGAGCTTTTTTAAGGGTTTTACCCCAGAACATATACTGCCACGGAGGCCGGATTAAATTGATCAGTAGGCCAGATTAAAATGGACTTTGCCAAAATGAAGTTTGGGCATGCTATCCTATTGTCTAGTGATGTATAGAAGTGAGAGCTGGACCATAAAGAAGGCTGGTTGCCAAAGAATTGATGCTTTTGAATTATGGTGCTGGAGGAGACTCTTGAGAGTCCCATGGACTGCAAGAAGATCAAATGTATCCATTCTGAAGGAAATCAGCCCTGAGTGCTCACTGGAAGGACAGATCGTGAAGCTGAGGCTCCAATACTTTGGCCACTTCATGAGAAGAGAAGACTCCCTGGAAGACCCTGATGTTGGGAAAGATGGAGGGCACAAGGAGAAGGGGACAACAGAGGACGAGATGGTTGGACAGTGTTCTCAAAGCTACCAGCATGAGTTTGACCAAACTGTGGGAGGCAGTGGAAGACAGGAGTGCCTGGCGTGTTCTGGTCCGTGGGGTCATGAAGAGTTGGACATGACTAAACGACTAAACAACAACAGTCCTATTGTCTGTTCCACACGATACAGCAATCAGGCCTCTAGTGTGGTGGCACTTACCTTTGGAAGCGCTTCCATTACATATTGCATAGGTGTCATCTTTTGGTGCCTTCTGAAGGCCTTCCCCTTTCAAGAAGCCTTTAAGCAGAGATATGTATCCCAGTCTGCATCTGTAGTGGAACAACTTTTAACTGTTTTCATACGTGGAATTGTTTTTCACTAATGGTATTGTTTTTATATATGGAATTGTTTTATATTTTGAACTGTTTGCAGGTGTTTTTTTTACATTTGCTTTATGCTTATGACTTTTATCTATTATCTATTTGTGTATTTTATCATTGTATCTTGCCCTGGGACCTTGTGGTGAAGGGCAGGTAAGAAATCTAATGAATAAATAGTTTATCTGACATTGTTATTCTTTTGAAATGATCATTATAAAGTGAAACTGCTCGTGAAATGGGAGAGCCATTATTGGCTCTCCAATTAGCCTCTGCCCACCCCAGCGTTATTATTCCACCCGCCATTTTGCTGCCACTGACAAAAATAGTGGGGTCTGGCTGGAGGGGTAGAGGAGAGAAACATTTGCTTGGGGGCCCCAGATGAGGCCCCTCAAACTGGGGTTTCACTACCCATAATAGATGCCAACTCCTTTTTCCTTTCTTTTCAGAATTAATCAGGCTCAAGAACGAAGGAAGGAACTGGCTGCACTTTTCTGGCACTTTATTTATGTTCAATCAACATGGTAGGAAAGCAACACACCTATGCAGCTTGACAGATGTCTCAAGATGCACAAAGGGAGGGAAGAAGGCAAAATGTGTGTGTGTGTGTGTGTGTGTGTGTGTGTGTGTGTGTGTTTATGTAGTAGAAAATGGTTTTATGCTTGTAGTTCTGGAAAATTGTGTTGACATTTCTCTTGTGTTTGGAGACAAATGACGGGGAGTTAGTGTCAACCTGACACGTTGTGTGAAGTCTTCTGCATGACGACTAATGTTGCCTGATTTGGAGTGATTGGCAGGCTCGACTCCCCTTGAGGAATGTAGGTCAGCAGCATTTGAGGGGCTGTGTGACAGGGGCTGTGTGCAGAAGTTCTTTGGACAATGTGCGCACCTCCACTGTTTGCCTGGCAGGTCAGGGGTGCCATCAAATCCTTTTCTTATGGGATTATAAAATGTACTTTAGTAAATGAAACACTAAACGCATTATGTGCAGCTCTTAATCTTTCTTCGCTTGTGGAAGCCAGCAAAAGCACGGTGTGTGCATTAAGGCTTTGCGCTTCAGTTCCAGAATACAAATAGGAATAGCTCGGTTGAAAGCAGGTAAACTTGCTTTTGGTATATTGCATTCAGCTTGACCCGTGAGTCACCTAATGATTAGCAACCATTGTTAACATTAATTCTTTCAGCTGCCAAATACAGGCTTGGATCCAAAATAACAGATAGTGTTTACCAGGCACAATTCCTGATCCGTTTCCTCTGCAGCCCCTCATGCTCTCTGACCCCTTGCCCAGAAACGTAGGGTGATACAATGTGGAGGGAGGTGCAGCTTGAGATGGTGAAGGAATTGTTGGAAATTAGTGACTCCATTATGCACAAAGGGATATGCCTTCCATTTATACAAGCCAATCTTTGGACCCAAGCCATAGAGGTGAAGCCATATTTGTGGACCATGGTATCTGATATTCTCTGAGTATTTATCAAGGGTCATATCTCTCTACACAAGTAGACCCACAGAAACATTGTGTGGTGGCATTACAAGTCAAGAGAGCACTGTCAGGCAAAGAGCCCTCTGACTCTGTGAGGGAGTGAGGGCTGTTTCTAAAGTTTGAAGTAGGAATGGGGCAGAAATCTGACAACATTTAAAGCTGAACCTGCTTAATTTGTGCACTCTGACACAATCCACTGTATCACCACCTTCTTTAGAAATTTAGAAATCCACAAAAATCATTAGGTTAGGAAAAATTGCTTTGCAGAAATGTGTATGGAGTTTTGCAAATTTGCAAATTTACAAATGTGTATATTAGGAGAAAGTCACACTAAAATGCAGATGAATTTTCATGCACACCTTTTTTTTAAGTAAACTAAAGTGGAAATGTGAGTGGGGTATAAAATAATAAAATTATTATTACTATTATTAAGAGTGAAAGAAGTGAGAAACCGAGAGAACATAAGATTACATATTTGCCCATCCCTTGCTTTAAGAGCATCTTTTTTTAGTTCTTAAAATGTTAGAAAAGGCCTGTGCTCATTCACAGTTGACAAGGTTTCAGCAGTGTTTCAGGATCACATGGTTTCTTCAGGAAACCCTGCCTGCCTGGAATCTGGTCAGAAAAGAACCCAGTGCTACTCTGAGCAAGCATGGGGCTTTATTAAAATGTTGGGACTAAATGAAAGATCCTACATTCAATTTCTTTGGTAAGCAAACCTGCACAGCTCTGCCCCATTTGTGACATTTTGGTCGGTCAAATAAAGGCATTGCCCTGATGTGGATTTCTGAATTGATTTCCAGACTGGTTTTTCATGGGAGATTGCCAACCCAAATGAATTTGTGTTCCCTGGGAATATTTGATGAATCATAAATGGAAAAGTTGCTTTTGGTCTTCTACACCTTCTGAAAGAAGATTATCCATCTATCTATCTATCTATCTATCTATCTAATCGTTGTGCCACTAAGCTGACACTAGTAGCTAAATCGGTTGCTGGCTTTTTGCCAGCTTCCTTCAGCTTGGAAAAAGCCGCTGTCTCGCTTGGCACAGCAGTGATGTTGTGTGCCCTGAAAGTGAGGGCTAGAGTGTATGAAGGATGATTTTGGCTTTCCAGTTTTGACAGCCTGTGCATCCTGGATATTTAATTACCAATTAATGAATGCTTTTTGTATTATTAACTCTGTGAAATGGCCTGTGATTAGAAGATGGTCCCAATTAGCCTATGGCACTCACTCTTTCCAGTTTGTCATATGCGTGTCAGCATTAAGGAATTTAATCAACCCAATGCTTAAATATGGAACTGTATTACTGCATTATTATTATTATTATTATTATTATTTATTATTTATTTAAAAAGAGGTGCCAGAACTCACCATGAACACCTGCATTGTTCTCTCAGAATGGCAAAAAGGTCCTACCTGAGAAGTGCCAGAACTGAGTTCCAGAGAGTTCTGGCTGGGGGGGGGGGGGGAAGCCCTGATTGTTTTTGTTAGAATGAGAATTAGAATTACCTAGACTGTGATAATGGTGTAGAAGAAAAAAACAGAGTCTCTGTTCGGTAATGTTGCGGAATCTGCTGGGAAGAGATGGTCCAAAAACTCCCTAGCATCTGTGGATGTTGTTGGGTTAAATCCTCCCTCCTCACTATTCTGCCTGTTGGGAGTCCAACAAGAACAGGACATGTTAGCTCTGCATGGTAAGAATCAGACTCACATGCTCCCCTTCCCCTCTCTTCCACACGTCTGTTTGTCCTGTTGCTTCTCCTCAGGGAAACTCACTATTTACCACTGAATCGGAACAAATGTCAATGGAGTTTTCTTTGCGGATTGATGTTTGCTCTGATTTGGCGGCAAAGAGCAAATATTCCCAAGGAAAGTGGCAAGGGAAATGGAAAACCTCTCGGACCTTGTGCCTAGAAAATATGGGTCAAACAGTAAAGCTATCAGACTCGTGCTTTCTAGGCACGGGACAAGCCCTTACTTTGAATATAGTGGTACCTTGGTTCTCAAACACCTTGGTACTCAAACAGCTTGGAACCCAAACACTGAAAACCTGGAAGTAAGTGTTCCGGTTTGCGAACTTTTTTTTCAGAAGCCGAACAAGCTCCATTTTGAGTGTTACGCTTCCGATTTGAGTGCCACACTTCTGTTTGGAGTGTTATACTTCCAATTTCAGTGCCACACTCTGGTTTTCCATGCTTCCATTTGGAGTGTTACGCTGAAGTCTGTCTGTTTTTGCTATTTATTTTGCATTTTTGTGGCTCCCTTTTTTTGTTTTTGTGTCTGTGTGGAACCCAGTTGAGCTACTGATTGTTTGATTGTGTGACTGCAGTTTATTGCTTTCATTTTATGGATCAATGGTCTCATTAGATAGTAAAATTCATGTTAAATTGCTGTTTTAGGGGTTGTTTTTAAAGGTCTGGAACGTATTAATCCATTTTGCAACGCTTTGGTTTTGGAACAGACTTCCAGAACAGATTAAGTGTGAGAAACAAGGTACCACTGTACAAGCTTCCCTTTCCTCTTACAAAAAAATAAACCAGAGTTTATTAACTCTTGGGGCTAAGGAGAAGGAGGGAAGGGTGATTATTTTAAATAAATAAATAATCCTTAGGATAAATATTCCCACTCGAGGCAGAGCGTGAGAGTTGCATTGTGAACATAATTCAAGAATTATTAGAAAAATGCAGGTGCATTAAGGTTCTCAATATAGATTTATGACCAGGTAAGAAGAGTTCACCTGGTTTTCAGCAAAGGTCTAGGAATGTATAGATGTTTATAATGCATTTTCATGAGTTTCCTTGAAATAAAAAATGGCAAGTTGGGTAGCAGTATCAGTCTTCCCATGGGTTACAAAGCTGTATGGGTGTATAATTGTACAGTGGTACCTCGAGTTACAAATGCTTCAGGTTACAAACTCTGCTAACCCAGAAGTAGTTACCTCAGGTTGCAAACTTTGCCCCAGGATGAGAACGGAAATAGCGTGCTGGCAGTACGGTGGCAGTGGGAAACTCCATTAGCAAAAGCGCACCTCAGGTTAAGACTGGTTTCAGGTTAAGAACGGGCCTCCAGAACGAATTAAGTTTGTAATGCGAGGTACCACTATAGCTTTAAATATTGAAGTCAGGTTTCAAAACTGCTTCAGTGGGTGTATTGATACAGCATTATCTCCTCTGAAAACCAGTCAAATTAAGAGACTATCCTGTGTGTGCTGAACTTCATTTATCTATTAGAGATGGTGTTTGGAGGAGGGAGGTTCCAGGGTAAAATAACAATATTTTCTGTTGTTTTTTTAAAAGGATAGCATATCCATTGTATTCTTTCTCTTCATCTCTTTTTGTGTAACTTCCATTATGACATCAATCTTTTGGGAGCAAAATCTGTCAAAGACGAGCTTTCAAAAGCACCACAGGAAGAAAACATCCACAGGTTTTGTTCAAAACATCTTGTTTCTTGTGGCTCACGAGAGAATTGTCGAACGGTTCTGCAACAGTCTGACAATATCAAGAAAGAAGTATTTAATCAGAAAACCAGCTGATGAGACTCTACAGGATTTCTGAAAGCTTCAGTGATTTGTTATGTCTTTGCTTTGAGGGAGGGGGGCTCAGTTTGACAGTAGCACTGCTGCATTACAGAATAACTTAAATTGTGTTGCAAACTGGGTTGTTAGAACAAGTTCAGTGTCTTGTGCTCCTAAGGCCTCTTTCTCTTTCTCTCTCATAATGGAGTGGTGGTAAATTTTGAAGCACAGAAGTTCACAATGACAGCCACCCTTGCCCCAAGGCAAGCTAAAAAATGAAGCTGTCATACCCAGCTGATTAGGGTATGCAGGTAAAGGATGTTGTAGGGGTTAACGTGTTGGCATTTAGCTATAGGGACCTAGGTTTATGTCTCTAATGAGCTGTGTGGCATGACCACAATCACCATCATCATCATCAAACCTTTTATTGGCATCACATACAAACATCCAGAACAAATCAATACAGAATTGCCACTTCTCTAGTGGCACAAAACATTTGCTAAAAGAAAGCAGGCAGAGCAGTCTAGACCACAGTCTTATGGATAGCTGTCTGGTAGTAAACTGCATGGAAAGCTTGCTTCTGACTGCATGGGTTCAACTTTAAAATCACATTGGGCTTTAGCACTGTGTTGAAATGTAAAGTTTAGGTTTTAATTAGATATGCAAACCATCTTGCACACACGTGTCACTATTCAAGCTGCAAGCATGAAACCGAACCCCATCAAAAGAAAATAACTATCCAACTGCTGCTTGATTTCATTTTCTGCAACTCTCTCCGTGTTAATATGTCACAAATGATTGTAAAACTTGAAAGCCTTGTTTTCACCTCATTCACTTGTCGGACCACAGAAGTATGTCATTACCCTGATGCTTCATCAGATGATGTAATTGCAGGTGATGCACCAGCAGATGATGTGATCTTGTTTCTGTCTCCCCCTCTTCTCTACTATACCTCTGTGTGTATCATTCATTTGTTCATTCGTTCATTCTGTCTGTCTCTCTCTCTCTCTCTCTCTGTTGCTCTCTCTCACACACACATACACATACACACATGAATAAGAGTGCTGCATTAGAGCTGCTTTCTGGTGCTGTTCTCACTTGGCTGCCCTATAGTTATGTATGAACATGGTACCCACATGGATGGGGCTAATCATGTGGGGCTTCCCCCAATCAGCTCATAGCTTAATTTGCAGGGTGCCCATTGGACTGAAAAGTTATACAGTGGTACCTCGGGTTAAGAACTTAATTTGTTCTGGAGGTTCATTCTTAACCTGAAACTGTTCTTAACCTGAGATACCACTTTAGCTGATGGGGCCTCCCACTGCCGCCGTGCCGCTGCTGTGCGATTTCGGTTCTCATCCTGAAGCAAAGTTCTTAACCCGAAGTACTATTTATGGGTTAGCGGAGTCTGTACCCTGAAGTGTCTGTAACCCGAGGTACCACTGTACATGACTCGTCCTTGTCCATGTGGCTTTTGTGTTGATGTTCTTGTTTCAGCTTGCGTTTGACTGTAATTTCTTCGGGTTTTCTTTCCCTCTTGTTTTACATTTCAAGCCACTTCAAAGGCTTTTTTTGTTTTGTTTTTATAATTGCAAATATATTTTACTGGGGATATAAATGTAAGTAGTTGATAATTCATACCTGGTTGATAATTCATATGGTTGACACACAGTCACCTATTTCAGAATTCCCATCATTATTCCTTCTATTTTGAGTGTTGAGGTTGTGAGTGCTGTTGTGTGTCAGCCCAAAATGGCACCAGCCATACACAAGAGTGAGGAATCGGGAGAAGGGATGGAACGAACAAACAGAGACAGAAACAGGGAGACAAGGGGAGTCAGAAGTTTGTTCTCTCCTCTCTATGGCAGGGACAAGTGAACTAATAGCTGTTGTTGTTGTTTAGTCGTTTAGTTGTGTCTGACTCTTCATGACCCCATGGATCAGAGCACTCCAGGCACTCCTGTCTTCCACTGCCTCTCGCAGTTTGGTCAAACTCATGTTAGTAGCTTTGAGAACACTGTCCAACCATCTCGTCCTCTGTCATCCCCTTCTCCTTGTGGCCTCAATCTTTCCCAACATCAGGGTCTTTTCCAGGGAGGTAACAAATAGATGAGGATATAGTGCAAGGATGTGGCCATCTAGCTATTGTAGTACTGAAGGGACATTACATGTCCGGAATCTGGGATCTTGTGGCATGATCATTGTTGTTTATCTGGCAACCATTTTGTACAATTTGCTCCATTGGTTTTCAGTGGACAATCCACCAGAAGTGAAACTCTCTTCTCTGTAAGAAATCATGGTATCTTTTTACACTTAGCAGTTCTACGCCACCCACTTTTTTAAAAATATTTTTTTTGCCTTGGTGATAGAAACATCATGTGCTCTGACAGCTTTTTCGCAGCTGTGGGAATAGAATTCACAGTTGACTGCAAGCATTTCATTTCATAAAAAGAGTTAATTAAGCAACTTGCATGGGTGACCCTTTCATAATCAGCTTGTGTCGTTATCGTGCCTCTCCTGGAGGATCCTTCAGTTTTTCATCAACAAATTGAGACTCCTACCCTTCTGCACTGCAAATATTTTTGTCGTTTCTGAAGACAAGTTTTCTAATATGATTTGTCAGTCATTCCAAAATTATTGATCAATTTTTATTCAGCAACTCGATGGTAACTGTTTTTCATCAAGCTGTTTATATGTATATATTTGAACAGATTGATTCTTTAAAAATAGTGTTGCTGTTTTCTGCTGTCTTCTGACCTGATGTCTGTAATATGACTTAATTTAATTGTCACTTATATGAATCTTGGGGGGGGGGAATAGTTTGCTATATATCAGGCCACAAGAGAGAGATACTCGGAAAATATTCATTCCATGAATTTTTAGGTCTGGGGTTGGGAACTTCTGGCTGTTGGCCTAAATAATAATAATAATAATAATAATAATAATAATAATAATAATAATAATAATAATAATTTATTTATACCCCGCCCATCTGGCTGGGCTTCCCCAGCCACTCTGGGTGGCTTCCAACAAAATATTAAAATACAGTAATGCATCAAACATTAAAAGCTTCCCTAAATAGGACTGCCTTCAGATGTCTTCTAAAAGTCTGGTAGTTATTGTTCTCTTTGACATCTGGTGGGAGAGCATTCCACAGGGCGGGTGCCACTACCGAGAAGGCCCTCTGCCTGGTTCCCTGTAACTTGACTTCTCGCAGTGAGGGAACGGCCCGAAGGCCCTCGGTGTTGGACCTCAGTGTCTGGGCAGAATGATGAGGGTGGAGACGCTCCTTCAGGTATACTGGGCCTGGCCAGACATCGCCATTTGGCTTGCAAGGCCATTTCAGCTAAGCCATGCCCACGTGCCTGAAAACCTGGCTCAGCTCAAATGGAGTTTGCAGGCACCACCAGCCAACTGACTATGTAAAGTGCTTTCCAGTGGGCTTTGCAACATCTGCCCAATAGCTGATGGTTGGGTCCTGTGAAGCCCCTTGCAGAGCATCCCACAAGATCCAACAGTCTAGATTTTAGACCATAAACATGTAGATTAAGCATGCCAATTCAGCATGTTTCACTTGTGTGGTTTCTTTCAGGTGCATCAACCTTCCCCCAACCCAGAGATAGCAAGGGGATGTTAAGAGTCCTGTCTTCCAACCTGCCAAGAGAAACGGCATTGCCAGGTAAGCCTCACTTCCCTTGTCCAAGAGCAGACGTGTGTTGCAAAATAAGCATGTGGTCTCCCACGTGCAGCTGCTTAAGTAATGCCAGTCCTACCATTGCCACAGAATTACAGATGCTAAAGTCAAATGACAACCACTGTGGTGGTTATTCAACGAGCCGCTCTAGGCATGCCCAGTGCTTTTCTCTTTTGATTCTTTAAACCAGCAGACCTGTTTATTATGTCAGAAACGTCTTTTTAAATTAGTTTTAAAAAGCTGTTTGTCATGTAGCATGGGCGGCTTCTCAAGAAACACAAGGATGGGTGAAGAGCAGCTCTCCCAAATGTACAGATTTAAATCAACAGGGTAGCCTGCTTCTGCCGCCTCCAGTTCTCAAAAGACAGCCAACCCCTCCCAGTCGCAGCCCCTCCCATACACTATCCATTCCCATTCCTTCCCTTAAATTGGTGATATGAACAGCAGCAAAAGTGTGTGAGGGAAATAGAAGAGAGACTTTCCGCCCTCCTTCCTTTCTGTCACATCACCATGTAGGCACATAGGGTTGAATCTGACAGCCATTGTACAAGTGGAACAACTTCTGCTCATGAGATAGAATGTCCCATGCCTCTTCTCCCTCTGTGCGCCCCCTTCACCTCACATCAGATCCCTGGGGGTTGGAAGAACCTCCAGACAGCTGGGGGGGGCTATGTGGGGAACAAGAGGGGTTAAATTCCATTGTGTAAGTGGATGTTTCTCTTCTTGTTCAATGACTTCATAGGATACAGCTATTAGTATTTGTAAAGTCCTGGTCTTGAGGGGCTGACCATCTAAAAAAGCATCCCTTTCAATTCCTTACATATTCAGACATGAGGAGTTAATGTATTATACATAGTATTTGGGGGCATTAGTAGATTTGGCGCTTTTTTCATTAAGAAGAATGGAGCACGATTTAAGTTTGCATACCAGCACTTTCTTCTCTCTCTGCAATCATGCAGAGTTACCTTGCCATTTTGGAAGGGTGTTGAAGCGTGCCTAATTTCACAGATTGTGCCCCTAGGCCCGTAGCATCCCTGTGTCTAACAAACATAATTTATGTGGAATTGATTTAGCTTGACCTGTTTTGAGATGCAAATGCGCTTGTACCTAATTTCCTAAGATGTCTGTTTTGTGCACTGTTGTGGAAGATGTAAACATTCAGCACATATATGTAGGAGACGAGAAATTAAATGGGATGAAATACTAGAATTGTTAGCAAAAAAAGAGAGAGGGGTGGGGCTCCATTTTTAATGCAGTGTTTTCTGTAAAGCATAAATGTAGAGAGAGGTTGATTAAGATTATCAGTCATGAGTGTATTCATGAAAATCTTGCCGTATCCATACACAGAAATTTTTCATTTAAGTCTTTAATTTGGGACCAGTTTCAAGTCCATATTGTGCTATCAGTTTCATAATTTTTTACCTGGCTATATTTTGCAAATGATGTGTGCTGGGGATGGGCAATAAATTGTCCACAACCGGTTTCAAGTCCATATCGTGATATCAGTTTCATAATTTTTGAAGTGTGTGTGTGTGTGTGTGCGCGCGCGCGCGCTCACGCACTATGTAAAAATATTTTTACATAGGTTTTTGCTCTGCTTTGTATTAATTGGGAAGGCTTTCAAGGTGGTAAGTAGAAAGTGTTGTTATTTTTCCAGTTTTTAGTCGCTTGCCACAGAAGGAGTCTCCAGGTGACATACAAAATTCTTTGAGTATGACACATAACAAAACCAGCCAAAAGAACAATACCTTACACTTAAAGCCATTTAAAACTTATAAAGCAGACTCCATAAAACAGCAGCAAAAACTTTAGCATAATATAAGCTTTTTCACAAGCACCATAATGTCACAAGGCAGCATCATTTGAGATTCCTCTTGTAGCCTAACATGTTAAAGCACATTCTGCCACTAAAGAGGGTTGGTGAGGGAAGCCCCGTTCTGTGCCCAATAAGCACGGGACACCTTTGCCCGGTGGCACTGTGCCCATAGATTGTAGTAAAATACTGGGCATGGTTTTGCCCAGTATCTTCTCTGTGTGATGGGCTCATGGTAAAAAACTTTCTCATGAGCCCTTGCTGAAGAGGGGAAAGGAAAGCCTATACAGTGGTACCTCTAGTTACAAACTTAATTCATTCCGGAGCTCCGTTCTTAATCTGAAACTGTTCTTAACTAGAGGCGTGCTTTCGCTAATGGGGCCTCTTGCTGCCGCTGCGCCGCTGGCACACGATTTCCGTTCTCATCCTGGCGCACAATTCTCAACTCGAGGTAACTCTTCCAGGTTAGCGGAGTTTGTAACCCAAAGCGTTTGTAACCTAAGGCATTTGTAACTCAAGGTACCACTGCATAAGGCTACTTCCCCTGGAGCTCACAGCTGTTTTGCTTTGAGAGCTTCCCACCTGCCCACCCTTGGGTTAGAGCCTTCACTGAGCAATTTTGGGTCACTGGTTGACAGGGTAGGAAAGGATTCTCTCTCTCTCTCTCTCTCTCTCTCTCTCTACCTGACTAGCACTTGGTTGGGTTGCCCCCCCCCCTCCAGCCTTTCCCTCAGTGAAATTATGGTTTTTCCTTTGTTAGGTGGAAGAACATTGTTTGTATGAGGGTGGAAATGGCACTGGTCAGGATCAACATAGTATTGGGGGGGCATAAGGGGCCTGAGGGGAGCATTGACCACAGCAAAACCTAAGCATGGGTTTGGTATCTTCCTCGTTGGAATCTGGCCCCTGGTCCCCCAGTGACACCTTGCTTGCTTGGCTTGCATCACTGCAAGGTTCAACACTAGCTGACTCCCATCATACAGGTTTGGAGCGATCCAAACCCAGCAGATCCATTCCATCAACATGGGGCTTGTAGAATGATGAACCGATCCTGGGACCCAGTGCCATGCCAACCCTTGCCCTGCCCACTGCTGTCAATAAAGATTTGGCCTGATTTTACCCCATCGCCATTGTACAGTCTGGTTATTTTGCTGCTCTCATGAGTCACATAATGTGCCTGCCTGGGCAAGGAGAAAATCAGAAGCAGGCTATTGACTGGGCTTCATCCAGCCTATTGCTGACTTCCAGATACAGGCTCTTCATTTCTAACTCTTTCCAGGCAGCTGGCAAAGAGGCATCAATCACCCTTGCTCCCAGAAGGTCCAGCCCACTGAGCTAGATGCTATCAGCCATGAAGGGCTGAGCAAACATTCGATCGGTCATTCCCCTCCAGGCGCTTTGTCCACACATTCAAGCTGTGATACCCAAAACTTGTCCTGCAAGACAGGACCAGATGTTGCTCCAGACACACTCATTGACTGAAAATTGGCAGCATCCAAGGCAAGGTGGACGAAACTGGTTTTATTCTCTGAATGTCTTGAGAACACGTCACTGCATCCTTCTGAGAACTCTCATACCACCCCCACCCCTTTGGCCAGCCCCAGCTGGAATAGGCCCTGCTCTGCTGGCTGGACCTTCTAAAGATGCAATGGTAGTGAAGAAGTATCCTTTCTTTGTAGCCGTCAATGCCAAGGAATAGGCATGATATTGTGGGAGTCTGGTGAGTCACAGGTTTGCTATTGCCCCCTCAGGTTTACCTGTTCTGGGGATATTTGTGTAATTGTATTTAGCGCTTGATTGTACTTTTTCCACGGCAGGCCTGAAAAATCAGGGCAGTTAGTGTTTTTAATGACAAGGTGATGGCTGAAATTTACTGTATTACAAACAACAAAAAGTCTTGTTGCACCTGAAAGACTAAGAAATTGATTATGACTTAAGCTCTCATGAATTACAGTCTATTTCATCAGATGCATGGAAAGGTTATGAAGTGGACTGTAGTTCAGGAAAGCTTGTGCCATAATAAATTTGTTGATATTTTAAGGTGCTATAATACTTGTTTTTTTGCTGTTTCTTATATAATGTGTTTTAGTAATCACCTGTTGCAGCAAGCACAGCTACCCCCTCTGGTCATTTTATTATGTACATTGGTATGAAAACTAAATATTAAAGCAATAACATTTCAAGCAGCTTACTCAAAATGCAGAATTATCGTAATTCCCCTTCAACAATGTGACATAGCTCTGTCAATAAAATATGACACATTAGAATGGCTGTCACTGAATTTGAAAGGCAAGGCTGGTTTGAAGGTTTGCAATTCGGGAATTGCCTTGTCTGTCCCCCACCCCTCACTCAGACAAGCTGTAAAACTTGACCAAACTACCGTACTTTGAAACTGCCCTACAAACTCACACTGGTAATTCCAGTCAATTTAATTATAATACAATAATAATAATTTATTATTTATACCCTGTCCATCTGGCTGGGTTTCCCCAGACACTCTGGGCGGCTTCCAACAAAATATTAAAATACAATAGTCTGTCAAACATTAAATGCTTCCCTAAACAGGGCTGCCTTCAGATGTCTTCTAAAGGTCTGGTAGTTGTTTTTGTTTGGTTCATTTCCCTCATGCATGCATTGTGGGGATTTTTTTTTTTAGTTTTTATTTAATGTACTGTACTGTAATCTCATTTATATATCCTTTTCTGCTCTATGTGGCCAAGCTGAACAAAGAGCAATTCAGACCTTCCAAGTGTCCCTATTTTCTAGGGACAGTCCTGGATTTACAGAAGCCATCCCGGTTTTTCTTAGGACATCAGAGAAATGTTGAAGGGTATGGTAGGACATCCCTATGTTCAGTGAAGAAATGTTGGAGGGTATGGAGTTATGAAACCCCCAAGCCAAGGAAATAAGTAACTATAGAACTTTTAGAAGATATCTGAAGTCAGCCCTGTATAGGGAAGGTTTTTTAAAAATGTTTAATGTTTTGTTATGTTTTTATATATGTTGAAAGTTGTCCAGAGTGACTGGGGCAACCCAGTCCGATGGGCGGGGTATAAATAATAAAGAAGTAGTAGTAGTAGTAGTAGTAGTAGTTGTTGTGGAATAGGACATCCCTATTTTCATAGGAGAAATGTTGGAAGGTATAGTAATCTCATACGATGGAAGACTAGGAGAATACTGGGTCCTTCAGGCTATCCTATGCACCATATCCCACTATAGGCTACTAGATAAACGGGTAAAGGTAAAGGGACCCCTGACCGTTAGGTCCAGTCGTGGAAGACTCTGGGGTTGCGGCGCTCATCTCGCTTTACTGGCCGAGGGAGCCAGCGTACAGCTTCCGGGTCATGTGGCCAGCTTGACCAAGCCACTTCTGGCAAACTAGAGCAGTGCACGGAAACGCCATTTACCTTCCTGCCAGAGCGGTACCTATTTATCTACTTGCACTTTTACATGCTTTTGAACTGCTAGGTTGGCAGGAGCTGGGACCGAGCAACGGGAGCTCACCCCGTCATGGGGATTCGAACTGCTGACCTTCTGATTGGCAAGCCCTAGGCTCTGTGGTTTAGACCACAGTGCCACCTGCATCCCTAGATAAATGGTACCATTTTCCAAAGCCTGTTTCAACTGCCATCTCCATCAATCTTTATTTCTCTACCAAGCCACAACATCATTCCCTCTGGACACCTTGTTCTTCTTTCCAACAGACTCTGCATTAAGTTCTGTTACCTTTCTGCTTAGCTCTCTGTTGACAGCATCACCAATAGCAACAGGACCAGCAGTATTCTAGAAGCCAGGAGACTTAACTGACTCCTACCTTTGGCACTAGTGATGGCAGGGCTATTTTGAGATGGTGGAGACTGGGGCATGAGATGCTTGACTGATCAGCTTGCTGCAACACCTCTGATTAACCCCTGATAACAAATGTGTGACTGTGAAGGTGCTGCTTTTAGTATCCTTTTTTTAAAAAACCATCAGCCATGTTGCTTACATTTGATAGGGCATAATCTTTCCTGGAGGGGCTTATGCTTTACCATGTTCTAAGATTAACCTGTTGCTAATTATCAAAGGCAGTGCTTTTTTCTGGGGGGGATGCAGGGGTATACATACCCCTAAACAGTTTGTGAATCTACGTTTGGCCTCATTGAGGGGCAGTATTTCAATATGAGTAGGAAAAGGAGAGCACCCCAAAACATTTCTTTTTTAGAAAAAAAGCACTGCTTAAAGGAATTTGTCATAGTTCTGCGAGTGCTCATTCAGGTAGAGAATTTGCACCCCAAGGGTCTTTCTGTATGAAATCTCCTGTAACTTAGGGATTTTCTGATATAACAAGTTGGAAGAAAGGCAGCTGTTTTGCGTTGTTTTTCTGACCAATATTTGTTTCACATGGGCCCATGTCTCATCCTGCTTCCACATTAATTCGCCATTCCCTCCCCCCCATTTTTTTAAAAAATCATATTAAACATGTATTTTTCACAAAACATTCATTTCTAAAATTATGTTCCCTCAAATGTGCATTTCTACTGTTCCCCTCATGTATGTGTCCTGAAGTACATATTTTTATACAAAGTTTGGTATGGTTTTTTAGACAAGAACTGCAACCCAAAAATTAGAGAAGAAGTAAGGAAAACAATAAAAATTCACTTGGGGAAAAAAATAAAAAATTAGAGAAGCAGAACATCTAATGAACTTCTGCCTTCCAATCTGCACTTTGCTCCAGGAGTTGCAGGTCAGATCAGCCTTGACCAGAATATGCAAAAAACAAATTCCTCAAGTGTTTCTGGTGTGACTTTTTTCCATGGTAACCTTCTCAGGTTCCATTCTTCATTTCAGGTTAACTCCCATAGCTGATTACTGAAAGGGAATATGATCATTTTCTTTTCTTTTTATGATCGTTCTACTCCCATGCTACATTCATTTTTTAAAAAATTAAATTATTAGTTGCTTCAGAGAGATTTGCGAGAGATTTCAGTATCTTTAACAACAGTTTTGCTCTCTTAATTCCATAGCATTGCATCTGGTCTATTGTATCATATTGTTTTTATCAGTTTACAGCAGAATTATCGCAAGCATAAGGTGTAATTGCTCTTCCCAAGAACTGGGTAGGGACTGACTTGATTTGTAGAAAGGCAGCAGTTCTCAAATGATTAGTTGATGCAGCCTTCCCAGCTCTTAGCGAAACATTTTTGCAGACTGATTGCCTTTGGCAAAATGTTCTGTATTGGATAGGACAGAGAAGCTGGTGATTACATGTTCTATTGTTTCTGATTTGTCATTCCGTTTTCTACAACCATCTGTATCTGTGGTCTTTTTTTCCTTTTCTTTTTTTCCTTACTAACAAAATGCAGCGCTAACAAGTGAGTGTGTCTGTGGCAGGAGATTGCAAACGGGCCTGGGTGTGTGTCTCATTTATGCACGCATGCATGTGTAGTGCATCTCTGTGTGATTTATGTCTGGTTATAATAGTACCCTGTTCAAGAAAATGTGTTTTGTTACAATGAGACCATTCCAGCCTGGCGTTCCTGGCTTATTAAAGCCTTAAGCCTGGAATGAATGTCAGCCCCACATGCTCCCTCCTCACCCTCCTCTCACACATTTGCTTTGGCACTTCAGTCTGGGTCATGTTGCACAAAACATCCGACTGTGGGAGCCAGTGTGGTGTAGTGGTTAAGAGGGGTAGTCTCGTAATCTGGGGAACTGGGTTCGCATCTCCACTCCTCCACATGCAGCTGCTGGGTAACCTTGGGCTAGTCACACTTCTCTGAAGTCTCTCAGCCCCACTCACCTCACAGAGTGTTTGTTGTGGGAGAGGAAGGGAAAGGAGAATGTCAGCTGCTTTGAGACTCCTTCGGGTAGTGATAAAGCGGGATATCAAATCCAAACTACTCCTCCTCCTCCTCCTCTTCTTCTTCTTCTTCTGTTTTTTTTTTAAAAATAATATTTATTAAAAGTTTAAAGATTACAGAAAAAGTAAAAAAAGAGAAAAAGTAAACAATACAAATCAATACATTACAATACATAAACAAAAGACACAATACATCAAAGCAAAAACAAAAGCAAAAACAATTAAAAACACATCCAATATTTCCATATCTTTGTCTTTCATTAACTTGTTTCATCAACCTCCTCACACCTCCCTTTTTTGTATTCTAGTTATTAATTATTTCAGCAAATCCTTTCCATCTTTCACTGTTTTCTGTCATTTAATTGTCTTGATTTATTTTAACCTTATCTAACCATTAAAACCCTAAAACTTATTTAAACTTAACTCCTTATAACGTTTCTACTAAAGCCATGTAATTTCATTCCAACATTTTTCTAACACTCATTAATTTTACAATATTTCTCTAAATAAATTTTAAACTTTTTTCCAATCTTCTTTCACCGTGTCTTCTCCCTGGTCTCGGATTCTGTCAGTCCTTTCTATCAATTCCATATGGTCCATCAACCTGGTGACCTTCTGTCCGAGGCTCTTAACTCTTTTCCATGTCCCTTCTGCAGATCTTCTTCATATTTATACATGCACTTAACTTTATCTTCTGCTGATCTTGTTCTTAATTTCCTTCCTTTGGCGCTGAGGAGTAGATCTCGGGGAAACTCCAACCTAACAATGTCTTTATTCCTTCTCGACAGGTCAGCCCATTCTCCATAGTTAAAACTAAAGTCCATAAGATATTTCAGAGCGTGTTTCAAAATCCCTCCGAAGCTAAAGGCCCCCACAACTCCAATCTCCCCCTGACCCAAATCCAGATCCCAAAAGCCAGAGCATCCCTGCATAAGGGGATCTATCCAACTTTCCTTCTCCAATCCAAGCGGGACTCCATCCCTCCAAATCTGGCTTTCTCTAAATTCAATCGTAGAAGGCAACAGCTTATATTCATCAAATTGCCTCTGAACGGCTGGGGCTCTCTCCACTTGTATTACTTGAGGTTCAACAACAGCTTTCTCCCTCGTCTTCTCCACAACTTGCCATGTCAAAGTGGATTCCTGAATCGATTCCTGAGTAGTTTCTGTATAGGTATTCACTTTTTGTCCCCAATCAGTCATTTTTTGTCCCAAATTATCAATTTTAGTAGTCATCACATCCGTCTTTTCATGAAGCTGTTCTAATAAAGCACTTATCTTGCAAAATGCAATCACTAAGGCTTCTTCTGTCGACATTCTTGTCCAAGGTCAATCTCTGATTCTCACGGTCTTTCTTCACTCTCTCTCCTGCAGGCTTAGGCAATCTAAAATTTCCCCCCTCTTCTCCTGCTTCCAAGGGGGGTTTAGTAGTTTTAACCGATGGAAATTTAATCCTTTAGAAAAGGCTTTCCAGGAATTTAACTTGCAGCGCCTTTGCTTCAATCTATTTACAAAAGAGGAAGGCGGACTTCCTGTTTGAAACCTTCCCGTTTCGGTACCAAATTAAGATGTTTAAAGATCCAATTTTCCGTTCTACTCACGAGTAGTTGTTTAAAGTCCAATTGTCCACAGGAAAAAGTCAGCGCTCTGCAGCCACAGCAATGCGGCTTCACTCCGTGAAAGAAGCAGTCGATTCAAAGCACCGCACCGCTCACCCCACATCGCTCCGGATCCCCGAAACCGGGTTTTCCCGTGAGTAGGGGAGGCGCAAAAGGTGCCAGCCGAATCCCACGTCCATAGGCTTCTCCCGCCTGTGGTTTTTAGTGGGTCTCCGCCTCGCCGTGGCGGTCCAGATCCTGATTTCCACGGAGCAGATTCCTCCCGATCAGAGGAAATCCGCCATTGCCGGAGGCGCTAACCCGGAAGTCCCTTCTTCTTCTTCTTCTTCTTCTTCTTCTTCTTCTGACCACAGTTATCCTGAGTAGTTTTGATGGGGGTTGTAGTCTGTCTTCTTTAAATGAAAAGTGGTTGTCTCTCATGGACTATTAAAAAATAAAATAAAATATTACAGTCAAATGAAATCCCAGGTAGGATTCGAGATAAAAGCAGCAGAAGAAAAATAATAAAATAATTGTAACAGAGAAACCTTTTGCAAGAGATAAAGAAAGGCCTTTTTTTCAGCAGGAACTCACAGGAACTCAGTTCTGGCACCTCACAAGTGAGCGTCACTGCCATTCTAAGAGAATGAGTGAGTTCCGGTGAGTTCATGGTGAGTTCTGGCACTTCTTCTTCTAGAAAAATAGCGCTGGATAAAGGTATAACATAGTAGGAAAGGTTTGAGTAAAAACATTTTGTAGGTGAGAGTGGGCAGTCAGCTTATGAAACAATGTAATTGTGTGATTTGAAGTTTATTATGGGAATGTTTGATGATTTTAATAAAAAACTATATACAAAAAGTGGTATATAAATTCTAATCCTCTTCTTCATCATCCTCCAACAACAGTTGAAGAGTCACAGGTTTCTCATCCTTGCTACAAAGAATATGTCTGGACTTCTGCATAAGCCATTGATGTTTATCTCACTCTGATATGGATTTCCTTTGCTATAGATTATTTGTGAAATTCAGCATACAGTGGTACCTCGGGTTGCAGACACTTCAGGTTATAGACACTTCAGGTTACAGACTCCGCTAACCCAGAAATAGTACCTCAGGTTAAGAACTTTGCTTCAAGATGAGAACAGAAATCGCACAGCGGCAGCGGGAAGTCCCATTAGCTAAAGTGGTGCTTCAGGTTAAGAACAGTTTCAGGTTAAGAATGGACCTCCAGAACAAATTAAGTTCTTAACCCAAGGTACCACTGTAATGATTTTTCTTTCATAACTTCTTCATACAGTGCCAAAGCTGCACATTGCCAGGGTCGTTATCTCAGCTTTTCTTTCACAATCTGCTGGTCTCCTTGCTGTTCTTATGCAATGGTATTTGTCTTATTTCTTACATTTATTTTTGTGGATGCAATGCATATTATTACATTCTGATGGGTTTTCATTTGTATTTGTCATTGAACTTATTGAAGAACTTTGTGCATATCTATGGCTCCTTGTAGCATTTAATACAGGATTTTGATGTGTTCTGTCCTGGAATCTATTATTTTTACCGCCTGTCTCTGTTCAGTTCTTCTTTCAAAATGCCATGTTCAAAAGTACCAGCCATTTTGGATCATTTGGCAACAAAATTTTTGGTGTCTCTGTAGATTCTTGCTTCTATCATGCTTGCTCATACGTCACATTCTTTGTTGGTTCAAAATGCATTTTGTTTTATTTCTAATAATTAGGAGGGATCTTCCATTTCTTGTATCTCAGGCAGAAGCAGTGTTGCAGTACTTACTTATTTTTGTTCTTTTTCATTCAATTCTGTGGCAATTTTTAAAATTTCCCATTGTCCCCTTTATTGTATGCCAGAGACCTAAGAAATGGAACCTGTCTGGTTCCCATTGCAAACTATTTGCTTCTCTTGCCATTGATGCTGCTTTGATCCTTTGTCTTCAAAATGACACTTTCTTTCTGGCACCATGTTTAAATAGTGCCTTCATTATTCAAGAGAACACAGAGACTTTGTTACACTGATTCACATCTGTATTGAATATGCAACAGAAAATGTTTTCTGGGTAGTGGGCTACTGCTTTGACTCCTTCAGTTGTCTGACATATGACCTCTTTGAGTACAAACAGGTCAGGTAAGATCTTTGCTGCAGCTCCCACTGTTGGATGGAGAGATGGTTGATCTTATGAGTACACTGCAGTGATCATTAGGATCTGGGGTGAAGGCTTATAAGGAAGATTGGAAAATATTTGTAGATTATTTTAAAAGCCAGCATAAACAGGTAAATACGTTAGCAAGTTTAGAGTAGATTCAGCAGTATACAGTAAATTGAGGTAAAAAGAAGAAGAGGGGGGAAGATATGGAATATTTAGAATATGTGGAGTAGAGGGGAAACTGAAGAAACCATGGAAGGAGGGGAAGGGAAGTCGAGACTATTGAGTTGTTTGGATGGTTATTGTGTAAACATGAAATATGTAACAGAAAGGCAAATAAAATTATATATATAGGATCTGGGGTGAAGGGTAGATTTTACCTTTTCTGTGAGAGTATCACCAAGTGTAAAATTTTGCTTTCTCTGTTATGTGAATGCTCACTATTTACTTCTTACAGAGGTGCATTCTGGGCACCGTAGAAGGAAAAAGACTGGGCAGGTTTAGCCCCTTCACAGTTGTATCTCAAGTTGCAGCCTGTTTATTTTGCCCCATAGAGTCTGATCTTCATAGCTTTGCCCTCTTATATAACTAACCCCATATTTAGAGTCTGTGGTTAATGCTATTGTGCAACTAACAGAACAATGAAACTTGTTAGAGCAAGATACACACAAAGGTGCATATCAGCAGTAGCCAAGGTGGTGCCAACCAGACGTTGCTAGACTGCAACTCCCATAATCCCTGACCATTGTCCCTGCTGACCAGGGCTGATGGAACCTGTGGTCTACAACATTTGGAGGGCACCATGTTGGAAACTTCTACTGAATATTGACTTCTGTTATAATTATTGGTAGCAGTTAACAGGGCCTTGGATAGTACTGATAAAACCTTTGGTTTCTGCTTTGAGGAGAAAGGTTTTTATCTCTTAACCAGTTTATGGCTAATGAGTTGTTTTGAAAGAAGCAAGAGATTCTAATCTGCAAAAGTGAGGATTCTGAGGAATGGTTTAGTAGCTGTGTTGAAGGCTGTGTTTATCTGTTAATAGAGTTGGGTCCAGAGTGTCAGGGAGAAAATTCACACACTGAATCTTTCCTTTTATCAGGGAACAATGTTGGGGATGAAGATTACAAATGAAGCAGGAAGCCGACAGGACTGTCATTACTAAAACTCTTTTAATTACCTTCATTTCAAGTCTTACTTGTACCAAGATTTAAACTCGTTTATCTCTGGTGATAGCAATTGCCATAAGATACAATATGGAGAAAATAGAGGGAGAAACCTTTTTGCCTTTTCATTTAGTTTTAATTGAAAGGGAAAAGGCAAGTGCTTTCAGCGCTGCCTCTTGCGCTGCCACCGCTCTGCTGTTTCTTGTTTCTCCACACCGCCATTTTGAAATTACTCACTACTGGCTCTGGCCTGGGGTCATTATAAAAGACAGTACTCCCACATGAATTCGGGTTCAAAGTTGTAACAATTGCAGGGACTCCTGGAATGAGCTCTTGAATTCTACAACACAGCTGCTTTGGACAACAAGCTGTGTTTTGCCAGCCCTGTTTGTTGAGTCATCCAAATCCAACACACACAAAAATATGCAGACTACAATGTTGTATTGCAGCTGCAGCTTGCATAAGGATTTGGTGTGTGTTTTTTTCTAATTAATGCCATTGGTATGTGTTAGAGTTCTCAAGTGAAAAATATGTTAAAATAACCTTGAATAATGAAGGCTTTAAAAATAGACTCAGCTAGGACAGGCAAAAATTGAGATTCTATGATGATATTTTCAGCACACGTTGATTTTTTCCCTTGATATTGGTTTTAAGTCTCCCTGGAGCTTTAGGAAATCTTTTGCAAATATTAACAACTTACTTCAAAATCTTAGTGTGACATTTTCTTTCAGATTACCTGATTCATTCCTTATGAATATCTGCTCAGAATTCCAATCTCCTCTCACACTGATAGTGTTGCCTTACATTGCAGCTCAGGTACAGAAGAACAGAAATGCAAGAAGACCTAAAGATAACCTCCATGTATTTGGCATTCTGTAGTTTTTTTTAAAAAAAAATTATTGAATTTTCAAATCAACATCCAGTAGAACGTAACCATAAACCAAAACATGACTTTGCACTAATCATTTCAAGAAATATATCAACTGGGGAGATATGACTGGTGAAAAAACACTATGTAATGACGAGGGGTAATTTAATGGAGAAATGTGTAGGGTGACTGTTTCATGTTTGTTGCTGTTTAGTCGTTTGGTTGTGTCCGACTCTTCGTGACCCCATGGACCAGAGCACGCCAGGCATTCCTGTCTTCCACTGCCTCCCGCAGTTTGGTCAAACTCATGCTGGTAGCTTCGAGAACACTGTCCAACCATCTTGTCCTCTGTCGTCCCCTTCTCCTTGTGCCCTCAATCTTTCCCAACATCAGGGTCTTTTCCAGGGAGTCTTTTCTTTTCATGAGGTGGCCAAAGTATTGGAGCCTCAGCTTCACGGTCTGTCCTTCCAGTGAGCACTCTGGGCTGATTTCCTTAAGAATGGATAGGTTTGATCTTCTTGCAGTCCATGGGACTCTCAAGAGTCTCCTCCAGCACCATAATTCAAAAGCAGCAGTTTCATGTTAGCTTACTGTAATCCAAAACTTAGAGGGGATGTAATGCAAGTGACTTGTGAACACATCTGTGCAATTTCATATATTGCTCATATGATTCATAGATTGCCAGGGAAGAAATTCAATTCAGTTCACCTTTTAATGTGAACCCATGTAATTCGCACTTCCCGAAACAATATACAAACTGAAATGCAGCTGTCTTTTGACATTTGCATGGTGTCTGAATTTTGTGGTGCAGTTCTCCAACCCAAAAATGTGTACAAGGATGCACATATTAGGGGAAAGCATACATAAAAAAATACATAGATAAGTAAAAACAGCATACAAAAGTGAATTATATTAGGGAAAATGGCTTGCAAGAATACTGTATATATATTAGGTAAAATTGCATAGAAAAATGTGTATATTAGGAGAAATGCACAATAAAGTCCTAACAAGGAGGAGAGAGACAGGCAAACAGACAGACAGACAGACACACACACACACAGAGAGAGAGAGAGAGAGAGAGAGAGAGAGAGAGAGAGAGAGAGCGCTGATATGGAAATGTGCAGAATTGAATTTAAGATTTTAAAAAAGAAGAAATGGAAAGAAACCAAAAATTGTCCACTCCTAGTGGTGTGAGAATCACTTCAGAAATGTAACATCTTGTGCTATTTTGGTAACATCAGCAGAAATAACCCACATGTGTCCAATGAATGACATGACTCCTTGCTATTCCGGGCAAACTTTGGCATGACAAAAATGGACCTGTTGGAACAGAGCAACTTTTGTAGCATCTGGAAGAGTTTGCACTATGCATGATGCGACAAGAAAGTGAACCTGTACACCCTCCCTCATGGCACATAGAAACTGGCTCTACACTAATGACCTGTAAGGATAGGGAGCCCAGGCCATTGGCTCCTGACAGAACCATTAACAGCCTGAGAGAACTTCTGTAGCAGCCCCTCCACCATCTTGCCTGGGGCTGCTTCTGACCTTTGTGACCTGAGCAAAGACAGAAGTGAGGGGACCCAGGCCAGGGAGCTTGTGCCATCAGCTCCCACCTGCCTTAAGAGGACTTTGTCACTCAACATGTGGTATCATTTATTTAATTTAGTACAGTGGTACCTCGGGTTAAGAACTTAATTCGTTCTGGAGGTGTGTTCTTAACCTGAAACTGTTATTGACCTGAAGCACCACTTTAGCTAATGGGGCCTCCCGCTGCTGCCATGCCGCTGCTGTGTGATTTCTGTTCTCATCCTGAAACAAAGTTCTTAACCTGAGGTACTATTTCTGGGTTAGCGGAGTCTGTAACCTGAAGTGTCTGTAACCTGAGGTACTGTATTGTGAAGGCAGGATGAAAATGCCACAAATACGGTAAAAAGATTCCAGTGTGAACAGGCCTCTCTTGTGTGACACTTCTGTGAAAAGATATGTATGGTTCGAATAAATGAAATTTGTGCACATAGGCATTTAGTCACAGGGTTTGTTCTTAACAAGGAAATGTATACATGGCCCAAAGTGTATGTGAACGAAGGCATGAAATTTATTTCATGTATGTCTTCCATGTTCTGGCCATGTGCGGACCATCCCTCATTAGCTGAAGGAACTTCAAATGTTCTCTTTAAGAGAGTTTGTACTGGTCCAGTAAACGCTTCCGCTGCGCCACCAGCAACAGCTCTCTTTGCAGAGCATTAATTAAGTCCAGTGCAGAGATTCTTGTTGCAGTACAGGCTTCAAAGTCTCAGCAGCAAAGAAATGACGACACAGGGAAGCCTGTCTTTCCAAAGACAGGTTTATTGCAGAAAGATAACAGAAACACCTCCAGAGCTTTCGGACATTTTTGCTTCACGCCCCACACACAGAGAAAACAAACACTCTTTATATACTGAGCAACTTAACAACTTAACGAGCTTGACTCCTTAAAGTCACATGACATTGCTAACTTGCCAGCGTCTTAGGTTTCACACCCTAACACCCCCTCTCGCTGGCAATACAAAAAACAAAATTACTTCAGACCCATTTCTTCACAAAAGTTTTCATGCCGCTGAAACCCAAGCGGTTTTGTAAAACCATCAGCTTGATTTTCATGACTGGGACAGTAGTTTAATTTAACAATTCCTGCTTTTACCGTTTGACAAACATTTTGAAAGCGGATATCCAAATGTTTCGTACGACCTTTAAACTGCCCACTTTGTGCTAACTTAAGACACGGTTGATTATCACCCCATACAGTGATTGGAGTGATGGCCTTTTCATACATCTCTTGTGCCAAGCATTTGTAAAATTCTAGATCTCTACATAACTCAGATAAGGCACAGAACTCAGCTTCTGTTGACGACAAAGCAATTAGGTTCTGTTTCTTGGATCTCCACCCAATCAGAGAGTTACCAAATTTTATTACACAGCCAGACACTGATTTTCTATCCTTTAAATTTGCCCAATCACTATCTGCCCAACAAGTAATCTGTGCTTGTCCTTCCGAAAACAATTCAAGGCAAAAATCTTTGGTGTATTGTAAATACCTTAACACTCTTTGAATTCCTTTCCATGCATTTACACTAGGTTTCGAAGCTTCTCTGCTGAGTAAGTTAACAGCGTAAGCAATATCTGGTCTACTCCATTGCGAAAGATGAAGTAAGCTTCCCAGTGCTGACTGAAAGATTTCTGCACGCTTGAATTCAGCACTATCCTTGAACTCATTGTCTTTTACAAAACCCATTTCCATTGGTGTTCTAACACCTGCACACTCCGTCATGTTAAACTTTTTCAACATTTGCAATATCTTGCCTTTTTGATTCAGTAGAAAACTGCCATTTTTGGTCCTATCTATCTGAACACCAAGATAGACCTTCACATCACCAAGATTCTTAACTTTGAAGTGTTTATTTAACTCTTTGGCTAGTTTTTTTACTTGTTCTTGTGTCTTTGAAGTATAAATCAGGTCATCTACATAAACAAGCAAAGATTCTTGAGCATCTCCTGAACTTCTGAAATATAAGCAGTTGTCAGCCTTGCTCCTGCTAAAACCAATGCCTACCAAAACATCATTCAAACACTCATTCCAATTATGAGCAGATTGCTTGAGTCCATAAATAGATTTATGTAGTTTCCATACCTGATTTGATTTACCAACTTTCAATCCTGGCGGTAGCTCCATATAGAGCTCTTCAGCCAAGTCTGAATGAAGATAAGCTGTAGAGACATCAAATTGATTCACTTTGAACCCTTTCTGAGCAGCAACCGCTAATAGTGCCCGTAGGGTTTCACTCCTTGAAGTGGGTGCATAAACTTCGGAATAATGTAACCCCTTTCTTTGCGTAAAACCTCGAGCTACAAGCCTTGCTTTGTACTCTGGTTTCCCCATCGCTGTTGTCTTTATCCTGTACACCCACCTACAACTTACTGCCTTAGTACCTTCTGGCAGTTTGCTGATGGAAAACACACCCAGTTCTTTCATAGAATTCAACTCCTTTTGCATGGCCTCACGCCACCTACTGGCCTCCTCCTGGGGTAATTGCTCAACCTCCTCAAAACTTTCAGGTTCGCAATTTGCCAAACCAGCCCAAACACTAATAGCTTGGTACCTTTCAGGAGGTTTACCTTTGTTGGTACGCTGAGAACGCCTTAACAGTTCCTGCGATGTTCCTTCAGTTTCCCCCTCTGACCCAGAATCACTAGTCGTCACCTGTTTGTCACTAGTAGTTGAAGAACTTTCTGATTCTGACTTTACACGTCTCTCTTGCTGTACAGGTGAACTTTTAGAGCTAGAAGATTCTGACTTTACAGACTTGGGTGAACTAGGCGATTTCTCACCCTTGTCCTCAGACTTAAATTCCTCAGTCTGTTCTGGAACTAATACCTGCCCTGGGGCCTGAGTTTCATTGTTACTGTTCACCACATCAAATAGTATGTCAGGATTCCCATGAATTTTATTCCAACCATCCTGTTCACAAAATTCCGCACTTCTGCTGATTGTGATTTTCGTTTGATTGCCTTCTACATTCACAAATCTCCAACCTTTTGTGTTTGCTTGATAACCACAGAAAAACATTTCTTTAGACCTAGGATCGCCTTTCCTACGTTGTGCCCTAGGCACCAGCACATAAGCACGACATCCAAAAACTCTTAGATGATCAATTTTTGGTTTTTTCCCAAATAGCATGAAGTAAGGAGTGTTGCCTACTGTGCTATTGTACACTCTGTTAAAAGTATAATTCGCATACAGTGCAGCCTCAGCCCAAAAACGCTGTGGAAGTCCAGAATCAAACAGCAAAGCAGCAATGGCTTCCTGTAATGTTCGAAATTTTCTTTCGGCAACTGCATTCTCCTGTGGTGAATAGGGATTGGTAAGTCTATGAACTATACCTTTCCTTTTTAACCACGTCTCCAGCGTGTGGTTCACATATTCCCCACCACGATCTGATTGTATTTTACGTACCCTGGTGTCAAATTTACATTCAACTTCTTCAATCCAATCCATCAGGATGGAAGCTGCTTGTGATTTTTCTTTCAGAAAGAAAACCCAACTAGCCCTTGAAAAGTCATCCACCAAAATTTGCATAAATCTCGCACCTCCAAGCGATTTGACTGGCATAGGGCCACACACGTCTGTGTGCACAAGTTCAAAGGGTTTCTTGCTTACTCTATCAGATCTAGGATAGTTACATGTCTTAACCTTAGCATGTTTACAAGCACAACAATCCAGAAAATTTGGACAGGGTTTAATGTTACACTCCTCAGCTAAATCTGGCATCTTGCTTACATACTTAAAGCATATATGAGCTAACCTTCTGTGTAGTAGATGTGCACAACCTGTATGAGGAGCCTTATTTACACACTTAGCTTGCGCTTCACCTGCTGCTAACTGCTCTTCATCCAAAACAAAAAGCCCATCCTCACAGGGAATTTTAACTAGCTCCTTCCTCTGTTTCGAAATGGTGCACACATCATTTTCAAACTCAACCTTAAAACCACTTTTTACCAGGCATGACACACTCAAAAGTCCATTCTTCATTCCTGGAAGAACAAAAACAGGAAGGTTAGTTTGCAAACAGTTAACATAAATTGTGCCTTTAAGGTTCATTTCTCGTTTACTATTGTCTGCTATAGTCACGGTTTTTGCAACTGGCAATGTCTTGCAGTTCATCAAGCGGCCCCTAGATGTCACTGGAACTAAACTGTGACTTGCTCCACTGTCAATTATCCACTTCAAAGTTTGTTGGCTCCTTTTAGGACTCTGTTGTGCTGCCATTGCAGATAGTCCCTTATCAGCACCTGCTCCCCCTCTGGATCGTTGATTCTTGTAGTCCTCACGTCGTCTTTCCCTGTAGCTCCGGAAACTGGCCTTGGACTGTTGAAATTCCTGTTGCTTTTCTGGACACTTTGCTATCAAATGAAACCTGCTGCCACATCGAAAACATGACTTGCTGGCCATAGCAGACACTTGTGAGGCTTCCTTACAGCTCTGCCTGCTAGTTTCCCCACGCTGGGAATTATCTGAACATCCAACCCTTGGGGTATTTGAATTATCAATACGTTTTCGATGATGTTGATATTCTTGCTCACACAATCTACCAGTCACATAATTCATATTCAGCTGGTCCTCTGGCAAAACTTGTAAAGTTAGTACTAAGTTTTCAAACCCTGCATGCAGGCTGCTAAGCAGAGTATAAACTTTAATATTTTCAGGAAAATTCACACCTAAAGATGACAGTTGGTTGAAATACTCAGTCATCTGTGACGTGTGTTCAACCACACTATCCTCTGGCTTCAGTTTCAACTCATACAAAGCACGTATAATGTTCACCTTCTCTCCGGGCGTGGCTCTATGGTGAATTCGCCTAAGAGCTTCCCAAATTTCAAATGCAGACCTTAAATTTTCCACATGAGGTAATTGGGAATCGTCTATCGATACCATCAACATGCATCTAGCTTTAGTGTCCATTTTATCATGTTCCCTGTTCTGAGCATGTGCAGCAGCCTGTTGCTCTGCTGTGGCATCTGCTGCAACAGCCACAAACGGCTTTCGCCTCTGGACATAGTCAGCCCACACTTCTTTGGCTTCCAACCAGACTTGAGCCCTCTTAGACCACTGCACATAATTAGCAGAGTTCAACTTTGTAAAGGGAACCTGGAAATTTTCCACTGCCATTCTTGGGGTCTGCTGCTACTCCCTCTGTGTGCCCTTTCTTCTCTTTCCCCTTGGGATTTGTTTTACTCACTTTTCAGACGCCTCCAGCCTCCTCTGAAGCCTTTAAGAGCTGGATTTACGACCAAGCCGGTCTTCTCTCATCCGAAAGCTGCTTTCACTTTCTCTGCACACAATACAGCTTTAGAAACGTAGAAGGGGTCCATAACCTAAGAGAGTTTGTACTGGTCCAGGAAACGCTTCCGCTGCGCCACCAGCAACAGCTCTCTTTGCAGAGCATTAATTAAGTCCAGTGCAGAGATTCTTGTTGCAGTACAGGCTTCAAAGTCTCAGCAGCAAAGAAATGACGACACAGGGAAGCCTGTCTTTCCAAAGACAGGTTTATTGCAGAAAGATAACAGAAACACCTCCAGAGCTTTCGGACATTTTTGCTTCACGCCCCACACACAGAGAAAACAAACACTCTTTATATACTGAGCAACTTAACAACTTAACGAGCTTGACTCCTTAAAGTCACATGACATTGCTAACTTGCCAGCGTCTTAGGTTTCACACCCTAACACTCTTGGATAACCACACTGTGAGAATGTGCTGTTTCATGTGTCATGATTTTGACCCCTCCCCCTTTAATGTCTCTCTCTTTCCTTGCTTAGTATTGTTCAAACACACGCTTTTCATTCATCAGTTTTGTAATGAGTGTTTGGATCTGTGAATTACAGCTCGCTTTTCAATTGCCGCTGATGCATTTTTGCCCTTTTGCACTGATGAAGGATTTCATTTAGTTGTGCGGAGCAGATTGAAAGCGGCTGCTTTGATTTTCTTTCTTTCTTTCATGTTTTCAGGGCTGGGAAATAATTCCATGCCTTTTTCAGAGCTCTGCCGGCACATTTTAAGAATGATGTGGTTTGCAGTAGCGCTAATTAGCGCCAATAATAGCTTGACTGTCTTGCATTGTGTTTAGCCTTGGAATTCTTGACTGTTTTGCATGTGTGTGTCTCTCTCTCTGTGTGTGTGTGTGATGTACATTTGTTCAGAGTGACCATTTGGCCTGAGAAACTGAAACTTGGCTGAAAATTGATCCAGCTGAACTTTACAACAGAGTTGCTGGGAAGCTGGTTGTAATTCTTAGTTTGTGCTTTTTATTACTGGGGCCTAATTCATGCTGTTTTGAGAATTATAAGGTCTAAGATATAAAATAAATGTTCAGACAAACTCATACATAAATATATAAACCACATGTCTGAAAAGAGTACAGGAAAACAGTCCTAAAGCTCTTTCAGTGACCTCAAATATTCCTCTGCAGTTTGGATGGAAATGGGAAAAGCCTCCCCAATGTCTCTGTGCTCACAAATCCTGCCTTAAGGGCACATTTGTATATGAATAGGGTGAGCCTGTGACCTGGAATTACGTATTTATAATCACAAAAGAATGGCTAGGCTCTCCAGGTAAACCCATTAACAGCCAGGTAAACCTATCAACAGGTTTCCTGCCAGACTGCTTCCTCTGCTGTAGACCGCCCCTGCTGTGATGTATGTATGATGTATTGAGGGGTGGTCTTGAGCTACAGGGTGGCAATTTCAAAAGTCTATATAAGGGCTTGCACACCACTGTTCTGGGTTCCTCCTCCCTTCTGCGTGGGGTGTGTGTGTGTGAGAGAGAGAGAGAGAGAGAGAGAGAGCACCCTGTTGCAACCGTTTAATAAAGATCATGCTTACTGGATGTCAGGGAACTGCCATCAGAGGCAAAAGGAGAGGTAAGACGCTCCAATGATGCAGGGGAGGGAACTAGCAAGGAGAGAGAGAGAGCTTCCGCTGGGGAAGGAAATCCAGGGGACACCAGGGAGAAAGGGGAGGCTGAGAGTACTGCGGAGGGGAGGCTCCGAGACTCTTCTAGTGAAATCAGCGGAGAGAGCACAGGACCTCCGCTTGGCACGCCCACGCTGCGCAGAAGGCTTCCGCGCAGAGAATCTAGGAGGAGACTTGGCGTCAAAGAATTTCTATGTTGGAGGAAGTTTAGGAGATGCCCACTCACGGATTCTGCCAGTGACTAAGACAGTCGCGTTGTAAGGGCTGTCAAACCAGGGAAAGGTTTAGCTATACGACCAGCTTGGAGCAGTTTGCAGTTTACGCACAAGCAACCCCAATTCCCATTACACTAGCTGTTTTGCTTCTCAATATTCTCTGGTTGGCCTCTATTATTTTCTCCTACCAATAGAGAACCTACGTACAGGTTCTTGGGTACCCCATAAGGGAAAAGGAACAGTTTTTTCTTATAACAATGCTTACTGCTGTCTCCCTGCAAAGTACAGGCTGAAAAGCAGCATCAAGGCTTAGGAATGTGCTCTCTCTTCTCTCTTCACATTGACTTTAACCATTATTGGTGGAACATTTGCATTGCATTGATTCTTGGTCGCTCAGATGCTCAGCTCTAAATACAGTGGTATCTCTGGATGTGAACGGGATCCATTCCGGAGCCCCGTTCACATCCTGAAGAGAACGCAACTTGCGTCTGTGTGTGTGTGTGTCACTATTCGCTGCTTCTGCGCATGCACGTGACGTCATTTTGAGCGTTTGCGCATACGTGAGTGGCAAAACCTGGAAGTAACACATTCCATTACTTCCGGGTCGCCGTGGAGCGCAACCTGAAAACACTCAACCTGAAGCAACTTTAGCCCGAGGTATGACTGTACTTGCAAGGTCCAGTCTTCTACAGCTTAGGAGGTAGTAAGTGCCTGGAGCAGAAGAAACATTTGGTAGAATAGGGCTGCCATTTATTGGAAATTATTGCTGACTGATCATATAAGGTCTATCCAGAATTGTCGGCATCTTTCTGTCTTGGAAGACAATGAAGGAGTGTGCCTTAATAAACACTATTATAAATACAGATGTTAAGATTACAATATGCTATCTCAGTGAGGCCTTGAGGAAATCTTGTTGTGTTTCAGGACATCCCTAATTCTGACATGCTTCCAAAGCATAACTATGTGGGCCCTACAGATCCTTCAATACGTTTTAAGTACCAAATAAGGTGAAGCAAATATTGAAAGCTCACAAAAAAAGAAAAAGATTTTTTCCTGAGTTCAAAGTGAGTGCTTTTGACTTCTCTGAGAGCCAGTGTGGTGTAGTGGTTAAGAGCAGTAGAATTGTAATCTGGTGAACCGGGTTCGCGTCTCCGCTCCTCCACATGCAGCTGCTGGGTGACCTTGGGCTAGTCACACTTCTCTGAAGTCTCTCAGCCTCACTCACCTCACAGAGTGTTTGTTGTGGGAGAGGAAGGGAAAGGAGAATGTTAGCCGCTTTGAGACTCCTTCAGGTAGTGATAAAGCGGGATATCAAATCCAAACTCTTCTTCTCTTGCTGCTTTTGATTTTGGGATGCATCAAATCCCAAACAACATAAGGGATAATCTGTCAAAAACGGTAGCATGTTACCTAACAAATGCTCTCAGATACAAAATATTGTCACATGCAACCCATCATGCAGAGGATGTCAAATACAGACATTAAAGATTCATCAAGATATGTGTGAGAGGTTTTCTTGAGGTATGTTTTATTTGTTCTATTGCAGCAGGGTCCTGTCTCCTCACTGGCCAGAGCCACGATATGATGCAACTGGGGCCCAGAAAGTTACTGTGTCAGCACCACAAACCAGATAACGAAAAGAAAAAGACATTCGGGTAAATAAACATTTACTGATCTATTTGTTGTGGGTGGATCTCTTTTAAGCATAATGCTGGTTAAGTCTGCTCGATGTTGTGCTACTATTGCCCATTTAGGTCTCTTTCTCCTGCTTCTGCCCTACTGTCCCCCATTGCATTATTTGTGTTCTGGATTATATTTCCCTAGATGGCTTTTTGTGTCTTCCGCCCTCTCTCTTTAAATTGAATCTCATGTTGCTGTCTTCTGCCTATTAATATTTTTTGGTTCTCTTTGTGTTTCTGCCTACTGAATGGATGGTCACAACTCCTCCTAATTTATTATCCTCTACAAATTTCATTAATGTAGTAAATTATTAGGAAGATATTAAATAAAAAAACAGACCTCATTACAGTATCCTGGTAACTACCTCAACCTGTGTTATTGAATTTTTTGCCACCAGGGTACAATAACAGACCTGCAGTTTAAAACAAGCAGAGCACAAAGTGAATTCCCCATATTTTGCTTTCCTTCTTTCACAGCAGTGAAATTATCCAGTGGAGATTTGGTACTGGAGGGTACACTGTATCCATATCTTTCTATCACCTACCTATGAACTGTATCTCTAATATTGTATCTCTAGTATCATATATATTTTCCATTCACTCTGATTACCAGTAATGTTGGATTTGTAATTTCTTGTCAGAAGAACCACCAAAGCTTAATGGTCGAACTTAATATGTCAAAGGTCCCTAGTTCATCTCCAGATAGCACATCTTGGGTACCAAGTCTTGGAAAGACCTCTATCTTCTTTAGCGGCTGCTAGTCAGAGAACAGTATTAGACTAGGATGGACCAATGGTCTTGATGATATAAGGTGAACCATTGATGCATTTCTTAGTGCAGATAGTATTGATCTGATGTGTAGAGATCTTTCCTATTCTACTTAATTCAAGAGGGTCCAAGAAGCTCCTGGAAACTTCTCTGTGTGAAAGAAGCAAGCAGAAGGTTTATGATGTTTGGGTTATTCCTTCAGAGAAGCTGAGTACAGCTGGCTTAAACTGGTTCTGTTAATCTCTTTCTGTCAAGGTCATGCTGAGTATAATAGTAGGGCCAGAAGGAGCATGAGTTCCTCACTTTCTCTTTCTATCTCTTTTCCGTCTGGTGTGCTGTTCTGTATGCTATAGTGTTAAGTTTTTGACTTATTATAAGTTATTGTAAGTTTTAAGTTAAGTCTGCTGCAACTGGATTTCTTATGGACAGTGCCAGTCCTGAATGTATTGGATTTGTGACCATGATGCTCACTTGCCTTCAGTAGCAGTAAAGCTCTGCTAGATGAAATATAATTGCCTGTAGTCTATTTTTTGGGAATCTTGCAACGTGTTTAAGTTTTTACTCTGCTAACTATACATTGGAATCTGCTCTGGATCAATACTAAGTAGACTTTCACTGGCAATGTGAGGGGAAGTGAGAGGTACACAGATGGTTCAGTCAAACAAGATGAAAGGCCTTTGAGTAGCTTCTCCATGGAAACCAATGGCATTGCACAGAGATAGGCTGATGGTTGTATGGCCATGTACCAAGACATAATTTACCAGACTATCTAGTCAGTCACCATTATTGCCCTGCTAAGTGAGGCAATATGGTTCTGCATCTGGTCCCAATCCAAGGAAGCAGAGGTGCAGTAAGATTTTTTCATCACTAAACAGGATCATTACTGATGATCAGCTCACTGAAGGCATCAACGTATCAATGCCATGCATGTGGGTTATTATTATTGCATTATTTGCTGCATTTGTATCCCACTTTGAGCACACCCTACCAGCTGTCCACAGAGATATTGCTTGTGTGTTCCAGATGCAATGACTTCTAGCAGTGCGATTCTCCTTGAAAAAGAGGTGCTGGAACTCACCATGAACACCTCCTTCATTCCCTTAGAATGGCAGTGGTGCCCACCTGAGAGGTGACGGAACTGAGTTCCAACAAGTTCTGGCTGAAAAAAAAGCCCTCGTCTCTTGGAAGTTATCACATGGTAAGTTGTCATCTCTGCTTCTTCTGTTGCCTGGAGATATTGCATGCTAAAGCCTCTCTTTTGTGACTTCTCTATGACTTGCTATGTCATAACTAACATGGTTTAGAAACAAAAATGGAATTAATTAATAACAACATAATTTTTAGTGGTGTGGCAGTAATATTGCTGCATGGCTTTCAAATTTGGGTCCTCTTTAGGATCAACAATTGTCCTGAAGAAGTTGTCACAAGGAAGCTATGTTTGGAATGTGTTGTTATCAGCCTAATTGTGGCAGCTAATTTGCATAGTATAATCCCATGTGCTGAAGCAGTGGAATAATGCAGCAATGGCATCTTAGGGCATGGATTGTCAGTTCCATTCAGAAATTGAGGGAAATTTTTCCCAGTGTGTTTTGACAGCATCTTTGACAAGGGTAGTTATTTATGTTATTCCTTCCTTTTTAAAAATAAAAATAAAGGAGGGGGGAGATACATACTACAGTAATTTCAAACATATATTTTTGAGATTTCCTCAGTCTGTAGCTTTTCGTTGTGCAGGTTCCATGATAGACTGAACTGAATATTTCCCCTCTTAATAAAGACAGAGTTGAATGCGTTAGGAACTTTCCACTTCTTGCAGCTGACTTTTGCGTATGTGCATTAGAGCTATTTTTATCTCCCTCTTTTTAATCTCTTTTTCCTTTGTGCTGGATCCCTTTCTGGTGAAGTGCTCAAGGTTACAGAGTTGAGAGGGAAAATCTCATCCAGTATTTATCAGAAGAGAATTTTTTTGAATGTGGTCCCCCCCCCCTTCAACTATTTCCCTGGAGAATATTTGGCAAGGTGGTCTCCCTGCTCTTGCCATCCACGAGAAGCTGAGAGCTTTTTACCAACCTCCCACGTTGCATCATTCTGTTTTATTCCACACCCCTCTCCCCACATGTGTTCACATGCCTGCAACATGCCGTGCCTAGATTTAGGGAGTTGCTTCTCTCTGCTGGCAACTCTGTTAGGGGAGTGTTTTCTGCTCCTCCTCCTCCAGTCCACTTTCTTTTCCAGCCCTCCCTTCTTTTCCTTGGCTCAGTTTAAACCTCTAATACACTTGCCCCCTATTGCTGGCAGTTTTGCCCTTGGCTGGGGCTGGCGGTCTGGCTCCCATCCCTGATGAAGAGACATGATGGTTCCTGATGGTTCCTGAAAGAAAACAAAGCAGAAAGCTCCTGTAAGCACAACTAACGACAGCTTTCAAGGGCAGCAGGAGTGCTTGGAAATAAGGACGTGCCAGTGCTGATTCCACTTGTAAACAGTTTAAAGGATTGTAGGGCATTTGGGCACCACCAGCAGAGCAATTAGATATGACAGTGGGAAAAAAATAATGAATAAAAAGTTATTTTACAGCAAACAAACAAAAACATGCATGGGGAGGGCTTTGGGGGGGGGACCCAATAAACCCTCTGGGGGTTGGGTGTACCCTCTTGGCCATTAGTTGGCCAGTGTGGTCTACATCTTTGATCAGCTTTCTTTAACCAGAATTTTGGACCGAGATTCTGGCGCCCTGAGTCTGGGTTAAGCCTCCTGTGCTGTATTTATATGGATCTGTTAAATCTGTCACCTAAAAATGAGATGAAGCTGAAGGATGTTCTTTGGATTTTAGTGCATGTTCTTTTTATGGTAATTGAAGAACAAAAGTTCAATACACTGGTAAAGCTTTTACTGGACTGATCTAGTGGTTGAACAGTCCTCCATGGGGGAAAAATATATCTGAATGTAGAAGGCTAGTGTGACCTAGGAGGTGGATTCAATCTCACCTTCTCCCTGCCATCTTTCCATCTATCTAAATTTTCATGAAAGAGCATCCCCTCAGGAATACCTGAACCTGTACAGCCTCAGAAAAGCTTTACCAGTTGGTTCTGGTCTTCAGTCAGGAAGGTTTATGCTGGGCCAGTCCTACCTTGAGGCAGAGTGCGGTAGCTGCCTCGGATGGCAAATTCTGAGGGGTGGAAAGTGGCCAGAAAGGTGTGGCATGTGGTTTGCCCTGTAGCCCCTAAGCTAGCTTTCTGCCCCAGGATGGCTGGCATGCCAGTGAGGCAACCTGAGATGATTAGCCTTGGGTGGCATGAATCTCCCACTCCACCAGGTCATGGGTCTGGTTCAGGAAAGGGGAAGCATTGGTCTCATCTCTGACACCAAGAGGGCTTGGGCCGGCCCTGGGTATACGGGATAAATTTGCAGCAAGCATCCCGATTTTGCTGAGAAACAATCACAATGCAAGCGTATGGCAACACTGCTGAAATAAAACCGCTAAGCTGGGCTGGGGGGTTGATCTGTTTACTTGTGTGCAAAGAGCCAGATCCCAGTAGCCAAAAGAAATTGGATGAGCCTTTAAGCCTTTTCTGTTGACTGCATTCTATTTATATTATTTTTTAATGAGAATATCATCTGTAGAGTTAAAAAGAGCCTATCCTTGGAGGAGCTGGAGGAATCTTCATGTAGGGATATTGATTTTTGTGAGACGGAGATATTAAGCAGAGATTTTAAAGAAGCTCAGGTGTTTTTGTTTTTGAGCAAACATAGATTGCGGTTTGTCACTAATTTCATGGTTGACTTCAGGGTTTTAAATTTTTTATCTCAGATGTGATAGAGCATATAAAATGTTTGCTTCCATCCCCCTGCTTCCTCCTTTGCTTGGTGTGGTTTTTTTCAAGGAAATCTACAGACTGAAGTCTGAATTACAGCCTTTATTTATTCTTTTAGAAAAAGAAAAATGTATCAACCACTTGTTTAAAAACCATATTTTCTTTTTCTTTGGTGATCACTCATAGCCGAGTAAGATGGTCTTCCATGAACACTGTCTTAACTGTGAGTCTATAAGTGACTGTGGAGGTCAATTCTGGATCCACATGTCCTTCCACAGTAAGTTTCCAGGTGGGAGCTGATCACGGTGAGGGTTTGCCAAACGTGCCTTCCTCTTAGCACATTTCTCTCTTTTGTCCTGAGTTTGAGCATCTTCAAAGTCCAGGACACCTTTGCTAAAAGCTGTTCTCCAATTGGAGCACTCACAGGCCAGTGTTTCCCAGTTGTCAGTGTTCATACTACATTTTTAAAGATTTGTCTTGAGAGAGTCTTTAAACCTCTTTTGTTGACCATCAGCATTATGCTTTCCATTTTAAGTTCCTTTGGAAGAAAATAATCAGGCATCTGAACAACATGACCAGTTCATTGAAGTTGACGTTGAAAAATCATTGATTCAACACTGGTAATATTTGCTTCTTCCACAACGCAGAGTACTAACTACTATACGATTACAGATTCTTCCAGTACACTGGAATTAGTTTGCCTGTTTTACTAATGTTGTTTTTTGTTTGTGTGTTTTTTTGAAACACTGTTGATGGAATCTTTTGAGGAGTTTGGGATGGCGTTTATAAGTGGTCCATGTTTCACAAGCAGTAGTAAGGTTGGTAGTACAATAGCTTTGTAAACAAGCATTTTGGTTTCCCTGTGAATGTCCTGGTCCTCAAACACTCTGCACTTCAGTTGGAAGAAAGCTGCACTTGCAGAGCTCAGGCGATGCTGAATTTCGGCATCAGTGTTGGCCCTTGTGGAAAGATAACTGCCCAAGTAGGAGAAATGATTGACACTTTCCAACGTTACACCATTGAGTTGGGTTTGCCCAAGCTCCTAATGCTATGCCTCAGTTTTGAGTTATACCTGCATGAGGTTGCTGTGTTAATAGCAAAAATGCATTATAAGGTGAGCCACATGTAAGCACAGATATATTAGGATTGAGTGTAGGAATACCTCAGTTTTCCTGTTCTCCTATATGTGGGGTATATATTGGAAGAGTGAAGAGACTTCCTAGTTTGAAATAAAGGGGAAGTGCCAATTATATGTGCAATTTTGAATAAGGTAGCATATTCTAATAATTGCCATGGGGATCTACCGTATTTTTCGATCTATCTATAAGGCGCATCAGACCATAAGACGCACCTAGTTTTTGGAGGAGGAAAATAAGAAAAAATAATATTCTGAATCTCAGAAGCCAGAACAGCAAGAGGGGTCTCTGTGCAGCGATCCCTCTTGCTGTTCTGGCTTCTGGGATAGCTGCGCAGCCTTTATTCGCTCCATAAGACACACACACATTTCCCCTTACTTTTTGGGAGGGAAAAAGTGAGACTTATAGTGCAAAAAATACAGTAATTGCAGTCTTGCTAATTCAAAATGTTGTGCACAGTCTAAAAGTAAGGGACGCTCATCTGATGACCTCCGATTCTCCTAGCTCTAGGCATTCTTCCTTCTCTCTCGCAAGCAGCATGGCCACAGTCCCATACTGAAAGAGGCAAAGGCAGGGGAAGACCACAGGGGCTACGAAAAGGCTGCCCCTGCTCCAGATGGCATGCTGCAGTAGTGATGAAGCTGGCACAGCACCATAGTTTGTTGCAGCCTCGGGTTGAAGAAGCGGATGATGGAAAGGATCCAGGTGGTGGAGCAAAGGCAGCTGTGAGAAAGTGCCAGCAAGTGGCCCAAGATGCAAACCGACTTCAGCAAGATGGAGCAGGCTTTTAGAGGAAATCTCTCTGGAACAGCAAACACAGAGAGCTTAATTGCTTTTAGAAATGCTCCAACAGGAAACGACTCTCTTCGGCAGAATGTAGGAAAGGAGGCACTGACACTTGGAGCCATAAGGGGTTGTTTATAATAGAATGCATTGGGACTTATCTTGAGAGCAAACCTAAATAACTTTTAATGTGCCATCCCCCCAAATGCAGGACCCAGCCCTAGACAAAGGAGAGGTGGTTGCAGTACTTAGATAAGCAGATGGTGTCAACTGAGTGGCAGCTGTTCAGCCTACCTGCCATGCCAGAAAACTGGTTACAAATAGGTTGGTAGGTATTGACAATATACATAAGGAAGAGGTAAAGAGTGGCATAGATGGGGGGACCCACAGGGGTGGTTACCCCATGTGCAAAATGATTAGGGGCACAAAATTTCAACACCCAAATCTGCCTCCATATACCTGTGTGCTTCCTTTGCTGGGCTCCATTGAAAACAGCTTCTCCATGCAAACCAGGAGGTGACCTCTCCAGACAACAGAACGACTCTTTTGTCTGTGGCTGTGATCTCCTGGGTGACGCAGATGCTGTTAGGCAGTTGAATGTGCATGCGTACTCCATCCGTTTCCCTCCCATCCAGCCCTCCACACAGCCCTGGGCACTGGCAACCCATGCTACACCACTGGAGGCAAAGTAACCTGAATAGCTTCTCAGTGGGTGGCAGGGTGATGATGGGATTTCCCCTCCCTGCAATATTCAGAAAAGGTGCTGCACCAAAAAGAGGAAAAAAATCAGAACTGTCAAAATACATTTACTGTAATGCTTATTTTACTTTGCTGCTTTGCATCAGAGCGGTGTGTTTTGAGCTTTCAAATGGCCTTTCAAAATTCTCCACTGTAATTGTGAGCAGATGAATTGGAGGAGACCGTCTTGCCAAATTTCTCCAGTGAGAGAGTAAATTCTCCAGCAATTTCTTGGGGTGGAGCTCACCATTTGCAGGGACAGTAGCACAGGTTCTTTGGTTTCCCCTATGGCTTTTTATATTTTTGCCACTGCAAGTAACAACAGCAACCATCACAATGTTCTGGATGTAAATCAGAGAAAACTCTGCAAAGTGCCATTCCCATCCACCTCTAGAGGACTTAGTCCAGCACTCCTAGTTCAGCATTCCAGCCACTACACCGTTCTGGCTTTCCCTGGATGCATTCCAGGCAGGAAGAAGCATTTGGGTGGGGCGTGGAGCAAGGCCAGTGAGGGATGTAGCCTGGGGAGGATCCTGAGGGCCTGGTTTAAAAGCATGGGGGGCCACATTCCACTCTGTTTTTAGCCCGTTACCTAAAATGGTTGTTGTGGTGGTAAAATGGGCTAACTTCCCCTTAGCTCATGGAGGAAGGGTGAGAAGAATAAATAACATTTAGTGAAGAGGTTTCTTGTTGACATAAATGGCTCTTAGGATATTCCAGGCACTGAATTGATGTTGCTTTGGAATGTCTGTTGTGTTTGTTCATTGTTTCTGTCTGAGCATCCTTTACATTTGAAATGTATAAGAATCTTATGACAGAAGGCAGTATTAAGTCCCTGGTGTGCTCTGTTCTGTAAAAGGCTCTCTCTTGAATGTCTTACAATTCACACAAAAATGGGGAACAGGAAAACACTGTAGTTTTAAGTATGGAATGATATTTGGAATTTTGACCAATATCTGTAATGCTAGATTTGCCCCAAGGGGAGAAAAGTCCAACCATTCATATATCAGGCAAAGGGAAATTGAGGAGGAAGCAAAGAAACACTGTCAAACCTTTTGATGGCACAAAGCTTTCTCTCCCTTCGTATATTCTTTTTTTGTTTTCAGCTTTTGAAGTACCATGTTTCTGTGTCCTCTTTCTCTACCAGCTGAGGTTAGGGTCACAGCCAGCAACAGTGTGAGGTCATCCTCACTCCAGAATGAGTATTGAGCCACTGAAGGAGAATTTGACAATTTCTGACCCACTTTAATCTCTTTCTCTGTTCTCACCGGCGACAAGGAAGAGTGGGAACAGCAGTCTCGCTAGGTGTTTCAGAGCTGTTTGACAAAATGGTTGCTATTTAGTTTGGTCACCTTGACTTTTCTAAAAAATATATATTTGTTAATGTGTTTATTTATTGCAGGTAAATATAATGTTCTTCAGGGGTAACTTTCAAACTCTATTTTTGTAAATTTTTATGCAGCAGTTAAAGTATGCAAGAGAAGTATGTTGCCAAATTGTACAAAAAAAATTAAATACATACAGTAATAGTTCCACTATCCAAACTCATAAAGGTGCAAGTCCAGTTTAGTTATAAATCCCAGCAGCTTTATCACAAACTCTTGCAGTACTTTGTCATAATTTCATGTAACAGGGAACTTAATGGCCCCATGCCACCCAATAGGGGAGTGAGATTGAGCCACCCATTGTCACTGCCCCACATCAGGATTCCTCAGAGAATCCTGCCTTTGAAGAAATCCTATGGTGCGCAAACATGTTTGCTCAGCTTGGTAGGTTTAGACTGCACTAATGGTTTCCTGCATTTCTTATCTCAGCCCAAGTGATGTACCCCATTAGGCTCCATAGTGGAGATCAACTGAACTGAGAAGTGCAAAGCATAGATCATGGAGAAAGCAGTTTCTCAATTACCTGCTGCTTAGACACATGACAAAGTGAGGGAAGGGGTGTAGGGAGAGGAGGGGCAAAGGAAGAAATTTATTCTCCCCCAGTGATTTGATGGTCCCTTTTAATTTGTCACATTTGTACCCCACCCTTCAGTGAACTCTGGGCAATGTAGATAAGGTCTCCCATATATCTCCCCATTTGGAAAATGAAGGGAGGGAAGAACCTGCTAGTTTTGGTTGCCTCAGTTTCTCACCTTTCCAATCTCAAATTCAGTTCTCTGCATTTCTACTGCAATCTACATTTTTTTTTAAATCCTCATGAAAATTCATCAGCATTTCAAAATGAATTTATCCCAATAGACACATTTTTGTATGCAGATGTAGTTTTTGATTCGTGGACATTTGTGAAAGCAATCTTTCAGAATAAGATGTGTTTCACTAGTATGTTATTTTTTATTGCAGCCTTTCCCCTAATATATGCATTTTTGCAAACATTGTTTGGTTGGAGGATTGCATCACAAAATGTGGATAACTTCGAATTTCAAAGGATGGCTGTGTTTTGGTTCTCATATTGTTTTGGAAAGTGGGAATTTGATACATTTGCCTTTAAATGTGAACAGAATGTCCTTTCACGATGAAGAAAGAAAGTATGGAAGCTCTTAGCATAAGCCACTATCAAGGTGAGCCCTGTGTTTACTGTGAACCTTAAAAGCTGTAGGAAACTGAAGGTAATAATCTGATCTTAAGGAGCTTCATAACTCCACCATATTAAATTGTGCAATGCAACAAGAAGTGGCACTTTGACCTTTTGAGCGGCTAGTACATACTAGTATTATTAGTTAATGCTGACATGGCTTTTCTGTATCATATACCTTTAAATGTCAAGAGTACCGAGATGAAAGTGAAGTGACCTATTGAGCAAAGATTAGGGAAGGGTTTCCAAAAGGCAGAGCCTGTTTTATTTCATGAATGTCCTGAATATTGGTTGCAAGACTCATTTTCTTTCCAAACATTGAATGCATCTGAACATTGAGGATTGTCACTGCAATTCAGTTTTGCACTTGCTAATGTCCTGATTGAGAAGTTCTAACATCCTGCATGTGGCACGCTCCCATGAACACCAGAACCCATGTCCCAGCAGCAATATTTGTTGCCTGTGAGGAATTGGTTGACACATTCACCGTCTACCAGAATTTGTGGTGTTTATGCCTGAGTTTATGCTATATTTTTGAGCAATGAATCCTGTTTTCATTAACAGGCAGGGCAGGGCAGGGAAAAGAGAATTTGGATCAATCTCTGGAAAACTCTTCCTAACAGTTCTGCCATCTTTGCCATATGTGTCTTGCTACAGCCTTGGATTTCTCTTTGATCACTTTGCAAGGGAGAAAACAGCAAAGACCTGATGAAGAGAGCACAGCAGAGGTTATATTTTTCTGAGAATCCTCCAGAAAAATAATCTCTCAAAGGACCTGTTGATGGCATTTTACCATTGTACTGTTGAGAGTGTATTAACTCTGTGTGTGTGGTTTGGGAGCTGCACGGTCAGGGGAAAAACAATGTTGTCCAGGGTAATAAAGATTGCAGAGAGAATAATTGGGTGCACTCTTCCCACCTTGGATCAAATCTATGCTTCCAGGTGCCATAAGAAAGCTGCAGAGATAGTGCAGGATAGTGCGCACCCTGGAAATGATCTCTTTCAGCTTCTGCCTTCTGGAAGAAGGTACAGGGTTATAAAGACTAGGGCTAGCCACCTGAGAAACAGTTTCTATTCAAATGTGATTTTGGTTTTAAACGCAGTGTAAGGTAGTCTCTATGGGAGTATATTGTATTTAATTATGGGGTATCAAAGTTTTTAGGGGGCTAACCAGGCTGGGATAGCTGGGATAGCAGGCTTGTTGCTTTCTGAATGCCTGATGTAGATTTTCAATTTCGTTGTTCTGTATAGAACAATGACTATAAAGATTATCGTATCGTAGTGAGTGTTTGGTCCTTTCAGCTCTCTTTTATCTAAGTGGGGGGAAACAACTTTATGCCACAAACTATTCTGTTAATTTAATGGATACACCAGCTGCCTAAGAAAAGCCATTATAATTCTTTACTTGTGTTAAGGAGATGGCAAGAGTAGGAGGTAGAGTGGAGCAAACCATTATAGGCGGATGCATTCTTCTGGTTTGTAGCTTTTGTTGCTACAGAGCATGCAACATTGGGCAGAATTGTCCTAAAGAACTCAAGCGTTGCATAATGGAAGCTGCGCCTGCATTTCTGTTTGCATTCATAATAACTTGTTATCTTGTGGAATAGGAAAGTTAAACAGGATTGTTTGGCTTAAGAGAGTTACATGTTTAAAAACCAGAGCTCCTTGTTTGCTGTCAAGGTGTAAATGGGCTTTTTATCAGGGTTACAAGCTGCCCTCAACAGTGCTCTGCAAGTAAATGCTTTAGGGGGAAAGCCAGTTAATTATATTTATGAGAAATCCAAATCAGCTTTCTAACATTTGGATTCTCTAACCCTTAATAAAATATCCACCCTGGCCAACTGGCAGTGTTTTATCACCGGGCTCTAAGATGTCTGGGAGTTCATAAAGACTCTATCAACTGTAATTCAAAAAAGCTCAAAAGATGTGATTTATTACCATGTTGCAACACAAATTCCTTTGTGATATGAAAATTCCTTGTCCTATAGAAGGTCATAATTTAATTATCATTCTCTTATTCACATTCCTAATAATTAAATATTGTACTTTCCTCTTCAAATATGCATATTGCTTTTGGGGGAGGTATCGCATTGTGAACAGAATTGGTGTGTGCAGTTAAGAGAATGCAGCAAGCTTTGTCAAAAGACAAGTCTGAAGGAAATGAGTCTGGTGGAATGGTGGACATCCACTATGAACTGAGCTAACAACTTAAGGTCCTATGGTTCAGATTAATTTCTTGCAGATACATATATTGTGTTGATGAAAATGCAATAGCAGTTTTTCCAAAAGCCCTCAGCTCCTGGTTATTCAAACAAGGATGTGAGAGAGCTTGAGAAAAATGAGGCCAAAATCTCTTCCAGCTTAAAGGTATTGACTCCCTAATTCTCTCTCTAGCCTCATTAAACTGAGGCAGGTGACTTTGTCACAAGCAAGAACTCATATAAAAGGCAGAATAGTTTGCAGTGACTTTACAAAGCAATAAAAATGCATTCCAGGTACATGCAGAATGTTTGCTGCTGTTTTCATTAGTGGAGCTTGCCTTTCCCTTGGTGGGCACCCTTTCCCCCGTGCAGCTGCTGTCTCTTTCTTCCGTCTCTGCAGCGTCTCCACTCAGGCACAGGGTGGGGGGTTCCCCCTAGAAATGGTAGGGTGCACGCTTGGAGCCACCGACGCCAACTGAGCTGTTCGCTTTGCAGTGATGCTTCGGACCTTCATCCTTGTCCTCGGAGAACGCGGATTCCCGGGTCAACTGCTTGGAAGGCAGCTATGCTAACCACTATACCACCAACGATCTATAGCTTGCAGTATATGTAATCAAAACCAAAACATGGCCTGTTTGCATGTTTACAATATAAAAATACATGGTAAGAAATGGAAGCATATTGGAGATTCAATGCGGAGAAGGGTTTAAAGCAAAAAGTTCTCAAAGTGGTACTCAGATGGATAATTAAGAGTGTTCCTTTGGTACATTTATGCATTTATAAGAAAATGGATAAACCAATGAATTGCTACCCAAGTGCTGAACAAAAATCTACAGAAATATATAACTACACTAAAAAACATTTTTAGGACAACAAATAAAAAGCTCCTTCATTATATATATAGTGTCAGCTGCGGGCAATTCCGTAAGCTATTTGTGAAGTTCGGCGTATTGAGACAAAAGTTTTTAACCAAAACCTTTATGTCATGTCAATTGTGATGGTTGATTATTATTAATTTGTTGCCATGTATCATTGTGGTCTCAAGGTGACTTACGAGGAACACAAAGTAAAATATTTTCAAAGTGACAAACTGCAATGAAAAGATAAAAGTGATCATACACTCTCAATAGTTGAACCCTCCCTGTCCATCCCGCTCCATTACCACTGAGTATTCTCAGGACATTGCAACTATTTAATCCATTTATTAAGGCGATTACCCCGAGGTCAGTAATGGATAACTTGGAAATGGAGGCTATTTTCCAGGAAACTTCACATAGTAGGTATTTGGGCCAGCTTTGCATACTACAGCAATAATACCTCACCGTGCATCTCAGGAGGTCTCATGAACTGTGCATGTTAATAGCAAGTTACGCTATTGTTGCATTAAAAAGAGGCATTTGGTTCATGGTGGCCCATATTTGACTCTGTTTTGTCCCATTATCTGGCTATAATAGAGAGAAGCCAACCTTGTCAAAGTATACATTCAATTACTTGGCTTGCAATGTGTATTGTAAATTGGTTTTACATGTTGTGCTTGTTAGATTTATAGGGCAACCAGGCAATAAAGAATGATGAGCACTGAATATTTTGGGCATAATAGAATTTTATCACAAGCCATCTGATATTTGACAGATAGAAATGGCTGGAAGCTCCTAGTGTCTTTGTGGCTATGGAGCTACAACTGGGATTGAGGACTGAACGCATTATGATGGCCTCTCACCCTGTGCCAACCACAAACCCAACTATCACACTAAGGGAGGGCACCTGTTAGTTTAACTTACAACTTATATTACTGGGATCAAGAGGTTTATTTTCTTTCTCATCCTTACTTTATTTTTGCAATTTTAACCAGTCACTTTAGGGATTTGTTTTTATGCATCCTTTCATAATTTAATGCAACCTGCATTGAGTTCTTATTTAAATATGGTGAGGTACATTTTAAAAATAAATTACATTGCAGGAGATAGGATTTAATAATATTAACAACAGAGCATAGAGGCAGCCAATGTGATGTCTTTGAGAAGTTGCTAGATTCCAGCCTCCATCAGCTCCAGGCAGCATAGTGTATGCCCAGTGATTATGGGAGTCTAAGAACCCTGTATTTTAATTAGCATTTTAAAATAACATTTAGATTAAAAGAACTGGAAAAGGCAGTTTGTTATCTGCTAGACACAGACATTATGTTTACACAAGAAAATTTGACCACACTTCTGCACATAATCAGAAATATAGGCAGTGGTACAATTCAGTTCATAACTGGACAGGACAATGTAGATCATTACAGACCATTGTTATTGTCAGTGTTATATTGTAAGTACGGTAATTTCTTGGTAAATGATCATCTTTATTCACCCCAGATCTGCCTGCACACTGATGACTTCAGTAGTACTCTACTGAGAACTAAATAAAAAAGTTCCTTCCAGTAGCACCTTAAAGACCAACTAAGTTAGTTCTTAACTTACTTAGTTGGTCTTTAAGGTGCTACTGGAAGGAACTTTTTTATTTTGACTATGGCAGACCAACACGGCTACCTATCTGTCTACTGAGAACTGTTCCCCAAGTTATTGATGCTTTCTTCTTCCACAAAGTGGGCTTCCATTCTGTCTAATTCAAAGGGTGTGTTCAGGGCTGTCTTAAGCATATGCAGTGCCAGGGTGCAAAGATTTGCCCAGTGCCCCCCCCCCCAGGTTGCCCAGTCCCAGGCACACAGGAGGGCAGAGCTGGCCAGCCACCTCAGTGTCTCGCTGGCTTGGTCACCCCCAAACTCACGGCACAGAGCCGCCCGCAGCAGAAGAGCCTGCTGTGGTGCTCCGACCAATGGGCAGGCTCTTCCCCTGACTCAACTCTCGGGCCCCAGACTCTTGGCCTGCTGCCCCTGACAGCCCGGTGCCCGGGTGCCCTGCACCCCTAGTGCCTATAGGTAAGACGGCCCTGGGTACATTACACTTCCTTTATCATTTTTTAAGGTGCATAGTTCAGGTTTTTGTTGTGAGGTAGTCAATATTTCATTACCATTAAATATTTCCCCAGCACTCTGCAGCCTTCCTGGTTGTCCTCACTCCCTGATCTAAAAAGGCCCCATAGGAAGATAGGCTCACAATGGCCTTTAATTGAAACATGGGAAGCCAGGGGGACTGGCTAGCAAGCACCAAGATTGGTGAGCTTGCTGATTTTGTTTTTAAGGGAATGTCTTCCTTTCACCTTAAAAAGAACCTCACTTTTCTTGGAAAGACCAGCCATGGACATATTGCAGTTTGCAGGGAGCATGGGGATCTAGGAAGCTTGAAAAATGCATACCACCAAAGATATAGCTTGTATTATTTTATTTATTTTATTTATTTTAATTATTTTAATTCATAAAATTTATACCCCACTTGATTGTAAAAGAAACCCTCAAAGCACTTTACAAAAAACTAAAACAATCAAATCCAGAAAAAATTACAACCATACTTTAAAAAGATACAATGTAGAATGAAAAGACATTCATTTCTCAAGCATCTTAAAAGCAAGATAACTCTTAGAACCGTAACAAAGATCCACTCCAACCTATGGGGACTTCATTGATTTTTTCTTTCCCATTTGATAATTTTTGGTGGATAATTAATTGATACAGGATGGTCAGGGGAGCGGGAAAGAAAGAAATCTTTAGCATAGGACAAAATTTCAATGTGCAGCATGGATGTTCCCTTCTTTCCAACTTTATTTTCTTTTGTTTCTTTTTAATATACATCTTTTGCATAATCCAGGACATGCAGCTGAATTTCCTTGGCTTTTTTTTTTTCTTTGCAGAGAAATGAAAGCGGCAGCATAGTTTATTGATTTGGATCACGTCCCAGCTTTCAGGTTAAATGGGGATACTTTGCTCACAGGCTTCTTTGTGAAGAACTGTTAGTGCTGACAATAATGTCATTGCCTGATTTCTAAGAAATTCTGCCAAAGCAATTATGCTCAGGAATGAAAAATAGCTTATTAGCCAGGCCAAAATGACAGGTTGTAAGTGCTTTATATGGTAATGATGAGAAGTTGGTTCCGCCTTATTGTGCTGGGTGCACTGGTGTAAAGTAGATCTGATCTGAAACAGTCCCTTCAGTTTTGATTCTCATATTTGGGAACATTACCTTCAGATGGGCTCCTTGAAATTTTGTCTATTGTTTTCCAATTCTTGGACTGTAGGGGAAGTATGCAAAGCTCTCAAAAAACTGATCTTATGGCTCTGGGAAGCTGTGCAGCCCAGCACAAGGAACAAAATGGTGAAAGACTCGTGATAGTGAGCGGATTAACTAAACTTGTGTTAAGGATAACTTCAATTTCCTGAAATGGGAATGTTTGCTTATGTGGAATTGCTGTGTATTTTTAGCATGGGTTTTTCCTTTGGCAATAGCTCTCAGTTAGTTCTAGGATCATCACAAAGGGTCTCCTATCATATTAGAGTTATGTCAATCTTATACACGCCATGAGTTACAGAGATACACAGTGTCATAAGTTCAGATTCATATACATCTCTTCACAATCTTGAGGGGTGGGTGGGATCAGGCTGGGGAAGGCTGATATAGGAGCATTCTTCATAACTGTGGTGTCTCGGTGTGTAGAACCAGAGAGACAGCTAGAGAAAAAAGTGCCCCAGAGGGACAATCATATCATCTGAAACATTTATGGTGGTACTCATATGACACTGGTCTCATGACATGGCAGAGCGAGTGCTTGTGTGGATAGCTACCCCTTCAAAGAAAGCCCCAAAGTCACCAGCTTGATGTTCTTCCAGATGTTTCCAGAAAACACAGCTGCTTCTCACATGTTTGTGTTCCTTATTCTTTGGCAAGCAGGCAGCACTTTAAAGACTAGTTATCCCATCAGAAGGAGAGAAGGCACTGAACCGTATGAAAATCATTTCAAGGAAGGGTGCTATTCTATTTGGTGGGTTGTGTAAATTATAGATGAAATTTCCCCTTTAAAAGTAAAGAGTTCTGTCGCAAGGGTGGGGTGGGGAGTAGGCTATAATTTTCCTTCTCACTTTCCCCCTTCCAGCAACTGATGCATTCTGGGAGGGAGGAAGCCCAGGCTACTTGATTTGAGAATACACAGAAAATGGACCTTGTCTTAGACCATTGCAGGAGGGAAAACAAATCAAAGTTTATATCAACCGTATAAATGACTCAGAGTAGAAGGGCTGTTTTTTCCCCTCCTGCTTTTTTGTGGCAGCAATCCTTTTTACACAGAGCGACTCAATTCAAATGATGCTCCAAGGCCAAACAGCAGTTTGGAGTACCAGAAACCAGATTGGGTTCTGTCCTCCCTGTTTCATGCACCTTTCTCTCTCAATTTCATGTTTGAAGTTAAACATAAATCACTTGGATTTAGCAGTGCAATTATTACTAGTTAAGCACAGGAGCATGTCAGGTTTGTTTTGCTGTTCTCACAACAGAAAGCTTTTATTGCATGGGAAGAACAGAAGGGTCATTGGAGAAAGCTTCTCCTCCTTACAGAGGGGAGGAGTTGTGAGCAGGAGCCGTTTCCCGTGTTGGCAGGGGGCGTTTAGGCCCCTGCCCAGCTGGCCTGGCTGCCACGCCACACCCCCAGGTAGCCAACCAGTCAGGTGGAGGCTTGGGGGCGGGGTTTAGCCACTCAAATGCGGCCGTGGCAGTGCTTCCCTTTCATTGTGCTCCTGGTTTTCCTCTGATCACCAACCCACCCTCCCTTTAGTTCATTGCCTGGTTCTTGACATTGCTATGGACCTCTGGTTGGTCGCCTTGGTTGTCCAAGGGGCCTGGTAGGAATTTTTATCCAACTGGCAAATTGGTATCGGTCACTTGGTTTTTCGCCTACCTCGTAGCAAATCATCACAACTTTGTGGGTATTGGCAGTTAGGCATTGGAATATGTTTGTGTATTGGAGGGGAGGGTGTGGCCATCACCTACCCCTCCACTTTATGGGTATTCCGGTAAAGGAATCCAGCGGTCGTGGATCCTCTCCGATGCCTTTGCTGGTGGCTAGGGCCATGGCACGACCCCCAGTGATATCAGGGGGAGCTTTCAGTTGTATTTGCATCAACAGGCTCCTCCCACTGGTGGTTAACCCTTGATAGACTCACCCCTCCCTGAGGGGGTGGAGTCACTTGCTGTGGTTTATCCAATGCCTAAGCTAATACCTCTCACATGCTAAAAAAGTTGTGGCCTTTTATAGCCCATTAACCTTATATACCTTGTCCATGTGTCTTTCTTATCCTCAAGCAGGTGGCAGGTCCTCGAATCACAAAAGAAACCTATTATCTCTTGATCATTTTCAGTCTTACTTATCAGTATATACATTACACTGAAACAAAGGGATTTTGTATCAGTTTACACATGAATGTTACAATTTATTACTTGGGCACAATGCTATGCAACCATTTCTGTTTGTAAATGGGGCCATGCAACAAAATGTTGCAGTGTGAAGTGCTTCACTTCAGGGTACCAGGCTTTCCATTCCATCCTCTCTGTAAAAGTTGGTCAGTATTCTGTTCAGCCTTGTATACCTGAAGGAGCGTCTCCACCTCCATCATTCAGCCTGGACACTGGGATGATGGTGGTGGTGATGATGATATGATGATGGTGATAATTCCTATTGAACGTGTTCAGTCTTCATGGACTGTTTTGTGCACAGAGTGAGAAACACTAGTATTCAATCCTAGCTACATGAAAACCCTGAGTTTCCCCACTGGTTTCTATGGAGAGTTCTTATTTCCATCACTGAAGACACTGAAAAATAGCTTTTTATTTTGATCCGGGAAATGACCTATCAAGACAATGAGATGCTCCATTGTCCCCACTCTCTCTCTCTCTTTCTCCCCCCATCCTCCACTTCCTGCTCTCCTTTGACAGCTTCTCTGTTCCATTCCCTCTCCCACCCAGATTTGTTTTTCCAGCATCAGGGAGACACCTACCTGTTGCATCCTGGAGGTTAGAGCTGCTTCATTGTTCGTGTAGGAAAATTTGTTTTGGTGTCAGTAATTCACCTTTCCATGTTGTGCTGCACAACAACATGCTTTGGTCTCAATTCTACATTGTCTAGTTCACGTGTTAGTGTTGCCCTGTAGTTACCTGTCTGCATGTGTTCATACCTGCATGTCTGTGCCTGCGCACACAAAAATGAAATAGCTTTTTATAGGTAAAATAACAAAGGAATCATTTTGTTTAAGGTTGCTTGGCTGTACATAATTGGTTTTTTCTTGCATGTATATTAAAATACATATTTTAGCAAATGAATTGTTACTGCATGGGAAGCATCAAAATTCTTTTTGTGCACTTGGTTCGCTTCAGTGAAAGATTCTTATTCTTGAAAACTCTGGCAATATAGGTGGATGCCATGCTTTCTGAAGCCTTTTCCTTCTTTTAACTGAATGGGCTATGATTTCATATAATATTATAGTCAGTTAGCGTTTATAGGTTCTTGAGATACAAACTCCCTAGTGCTTCATTAGATCACATATTGCGGAGCCAGTTGATATAGTATCTTTGGAATGAAATGGGACATAAGAAGCTTCCTGTGCTGAGTCAGATCATTGGTCCAGCTCACTGCTGTCTGCTAGCTGACAGTGCCTCTCTGGGGCTTTAAACAGGGGTCTTTCTGCCTGAGATCATTTAGACTGGAGATGCCAGTGGTATAATCTAAGTCGTTTTATAAATGCAAAGCCGCATGTTCTATTGCTTTGTGCCCCTCATCTCACAAAGCTACATCACCACTACATGCATGGGAATTTTCCTTTACTGCATTCCAAAAAGTCACCATGGCACCTTTTGTGGACAATTAGCAATTTAGAAAACCTCTGGAAGAAAATAAATATGTTGTAGGGTTTGACATTAACATAAAGGCGGGTAAAGATTCCAAAGCACATTGTTTAGATCTGCCCAATGAAAATACTTGAGTCCTTTAGTCCATATTAAGCTGTTTCAGATGTAATTGTTATTATTTTTTGCTACATTCGTTTAATGCCAATGCGTTTGCTGCCCTGAGTTCCTTTGGGAGGAATGGTGGGATATAAATTTAACAAATATAATTAAATAAAAATATTGGAAAGTTTGGACATGGAAAGACATCTGAAGGCAGTCCTCTTTAGAGAAGCTTTTAATGTTTAACAGACTACTATATTTTAATACTTTGTTGGAAGCTGCACAGAATGGCTGGGGAAATCCAGCCAGATGGGCAGGGTATAAATTTATTTATTTATTTATTTATTTATTTATTTATTTTATTATTATTATTATTATTATTATTATTATTATTATTATTATTATTATTACTACAAGTAGGAAATGGCATGCATCCTGCATGTGGATTGCTACATATTTATTTGTGTATTATTATTTTTATCTTACAGTCTATTCTTCCAATAGAAAGCTTGTGGTCACTTAGGGGAGGATCATGATTTTCTCTCATCTGAGCACTGATTGAGTCCCCAAATCCTAAACTTCACCAGTGCTAAAGGAGTAAGCGAATAATCACATTCATTGCACGTGACTTGCACGTTATTTCTGTTACAGGAGTGCCTTGTGCCTAGTGTTTAATGAGTGTGTTGGTGCTATCTTAAAAAGAAAAGAAAGTCAGCAAGTCAGCATTGCTTTCATCTGTTCTGCCGTGTGTTAAAATATCTCCAAAGATGCATTTTAATTAACTGCACGGGTGTTGGGCCCGAGGCAGGCTGTGTGGAGAAGAGTAAATCCCTCTGCTCTCTGGTGATAGCAATGTCCCCAGTTGCAGCTGTGCATGAAAGAATGTGGGGTGTCCGATTCAGAGACATGGGAAGTCCCTGTGCAAAACTAGCTGCTCTTGGTGCTTGGAACCAACTTAATGCATGCTAGATAGCAGTTCACTTGAAAGATTCAATCGGCAAATCTTTCCCAAAGTGAAATGGAATCCTTTTTCATGCCACATTTCCTTCCCCTTTGGACCTGCCAAGACCCCACATGATCCCTAAATTATTAAATTAGGGCTTTCATGATCATCCGAAGGTCATGGTGCCTAATGTGTGCTAATGTGATGGAAGTGTCAGATACAATTATCTTTGGCAGTAAAACATGGTTTTATAGCCCTAAATACAATAAATTAGAGTGGGCTGCTCAGACTGCTGTCGTCAGGGATATTTCTGCACCATTAAGGTCTGATGAGGAAGTCAGGTCTTTGCTTGGATGCTGGGGAGAAGCAGAAAGAAGGGAATTGGTTTGTTTCACTTTCTGTCATTGCTGCTGCTGCTGTTTGATGGATTAAATATCAGAGTGATTTTCAAATTCCTCATCTTGTCTTGGGGGCAAAAATCCAAGCGGATCCACATTATGATGATTCTAGTGTTTTCTTTGCAGCTGTCACTCTCTGGTGTATTTCTTTTGCTTCCCTTTGTGAAAGGCTCCATCTTTAAATCCTCGGCTATCTCTTTGGGCACAGCCAAGCAAACTGTAACTGATTTATCATAGCTTGTCTACACATCTCGTTCCTCCAGGGACAACCAGATAATGAACCACCATGCCTGGGATGTAAGAAAATACAACCGTTTAATTTTGCTTTGCACTCGTATCTGTGAATAACTTAATTATGGCAGTTTCCAGGTGGGTTCCAGTTTGGCTGACGAAGTTGCTCCCTTTGAAGGTGCAAGCCCAGCCAATCAGCTGCTTAGCACCGAAAGCTCATCTTCCAGTGAGGTTTCTGTAACTGCTAATCAGCTGATCGGTGGTTTCAGCAACCATCTTTTAGCTTTGACAGGTGTCAATAATGTGATGCTTTTATGCCAGTTGATTGGCAGGTGGTTGGTTCTGCCCACCTGCCAAAGTTGGTCCATTCTTGTCTCTTGGCACCAACATGTTGAATTACTAGTTGGGGCAATCAAGTATCACTTTCATATGTGATTTACTTTACAAAAGATCTGAAACCGCACCTTTTCTATGCTCTTCTAAAAGGATGTGCGATTCATGGGGAAGGGAGGGGAAATTATTCTGCTCAACATCGATCTGTTGTCATATTAGTTAATTCTGGAACGTCAAGCTCTTCCTCACCTTCCAAAGCACATGTCTGAATAGATAAGGAAGACAAAGCCAGGTAACCCAGCTGGGAGTAATAAAACAGGGTAAATTACCATTGTCTATAATCTGTCTTAATAGAGTCGGATGCTACAATTAACTGCTACTATATCTCTTTTCTGCCTGTAAGCAAAAAACCCCATACAGATAGCAGGCGATAGGAGGGACGGAAGGGAGAAGGGATCAATTTTAATTGAAAATTCTTGTAGCTTTGCTGTTGAAAGGCATAAGAGACAGTGCCAGATTGTGAAAGGCTTGTCTCGGATAGCTGAAGGGTATTAAGAGAGAAGGGAAAAGTTCACTCTTCACAGAATAAAGTCCAACACCTTTGTGAACCTGAACTATTAAAAATGAAACCAAAACTTCAGTCCTTTGGCTTGAGTAATTGTAGAATGGGTATCGTAAAATTTTGGGGAAGGATTTTGCTGTCTAAAGTAATCCCGTATGTTTAACACTAGCATATTCTTCAGGGGGGGGGGTTAAGTTTTTTCCATTGGGCGGAAATACCATTGTCATGCCAAACTTGAGTTGCTGAGTTTACATACTTGGAGAACTCCCCAGCAGGTACCCTGCCCAGGCCCTTTGGGGCTTTTGAGGCACCCAATGCTCTCTCTTCCCTTGTGTTAAAGTGTGGGCTATGCTGGCTGCTTTCTGCTTTCCAACGGGATTATTATAATTATTATTATTTTGCTTGTCAATCTGATTTGCCTTGCTTTCAGGGATTTTCACCTGCTCCTGCTTGGAAAGAGCAAGTCATTTAGGTGGCTGTTGGTGCTGTTGGCTCCATATCTATTAACTAGGTCAGGGGTCTGCAACCTTTAAGACAAAAAGAGCCACTTGGACCCGTTTCCGAAGAAAGAAAAAACTGGGAGCCGCAAAACTCGTCATTATAAAAATAACTTTTTTGTCACTTTTAAAAAATTATTTCTTTGTTTGACCCCTCAGAATTACTCCTCCTCATAGAAATAAACGTTAAATTCACGAGTTACCTTTTTGTGTGTGTGTGTTCTTCACTCCCCTTCAAAACAGTGACCAGCGTACATGCCCCCTTTCAATGCAGTGACCACCGTACATGCCCCTTACAATGTAGCGGGCGGGCGGGTGGGAAGGTGACGTCGGGACGGTGCGTGACTAACACATGCACCGCCCCCATGCGACGTCACAGCCAGTACAGCGCCCGCCACAGTGGGGAGTGTCGGGGCGCACAATGCGCCTCCTCCCCTTGCTAGTATCCGCCCCGGAGCCACGGCAAAGGTGTAAAAGAGCCACATGCGGCTCCGGAGCCGCGGGTTGCAGACCCCTGAACTAGGTTGAGAGTTGGTCACACTGGGAAGGAGACTGCCAAAAGAACAAGAACAGACAAGAATCTTGTGAAGAACCAGAGGTGACTTTTAAAGTCACTGGGGACTCCCAAGACTTGACACTCAGAGCTGTGGGATCTTTGGGGTGAGGTCAGTGTGAATGTGTGTCTGGGGAAAGCTGGTCCTGCTCTCTTGGGTGAGCAACACTTTGTGTGAACCAGCCCTAGAGGGACAAAAATGCAACCATTTTGACTTAACAAATTTGTGGCTCTGACTAACTGTGGGCTGCTTCAGAGCTCACTGTTGTTAACCTAGTTGTACAAATGGGGATTGCACAGCTCACATTTTCTGATGACACACAGCTTAGGTGAAACATCTAACTCTGAGAAAAGCAGAGATAAAACTCAGCAGATTCTAGGGAAGCTAAAGACGGGCGAAGAAAAAAATCAATAGAATGAGGTTTAATCAGGATAAATGTGGAAATGGTTCCTTTGGGAAAGAATAAATTGGTATGTAAGGATAATCCAGGAGAAAAAAAATGTCAGCTAGGAAGCCACTCTGAAGGGGGAAGATTCTAAACTGGAAATAACAGGGTGTGGGAGATTAAATTTGGATATACATCTTGATGAAGCGAAATGTTCTGTGAAGTATGTTGTTTATACAGAATGAAGACAGTGATCCTGGCTTTACAGCAGCACTGCATAAGCCACTGACTTTAAATTGTGTGTTTCTCTCTTTGTTATCTATATTATTATGTGCTACAGGGGAATGCATACTTTTTAATAGCACCATCTTATGCATACTTTCTTAGAAGTAATTCTCGCTGAGTTTGTTTTGACTTACTCCCTGTTTCTCTAACTGCACAGAGAAAACAGCATGAACCATGACTGGCCCTAACATGGAGCTGTTGTCAAAAAGTGAATCCTTCTGATAATTTCTATAGGTATATGTCTTTCAATGATATGTGAACTCTGCTTGGGGTTCCTCTAGAGTTGGTTGCACTACTGCACTGGAAGCTTCATGGTGAATATTTCCTATGTTTCCTGATTAAGGAATTTTTTGCTCAATTACCTTTTGAATTAATGGAGTCATTGGGGTGTTTACATGTTACATTCAGTGAGTGTGCAATCTATGCACCTGTGTACCCCAAAAGGTTGGGGGATGTGTGGTGAAGTACATCTGGAAAGGGACACGGGTTGTGGCAGGAAAACAAAAAGCCCTTAGAGGTTCGCTCTTTGCATGTTGGAAGTGGTCCATGCTGGCTGTGACTTGACCAGCCACTCCCTGAACTGAGAGCAAACCCCAGAGTCCCCCTCTGCTGTAACGCTGGTGAGAGAGTGCCGAGTTCTGATGAGCTCCAAGGGCAAATTTTGCAGCTTAGCAAACCCTTGACAACTGCTACCTTTGCTTTATAATTCCCAAGTTCTGCAGTCTACAATTTTCCAGAAGCTCAGTTCAGATGCAGTGATAGCTTGTTCGCCTGCATTCCATACATTTATTGACTGTTTCTTTGTAACCTGAAATCTTTAGTTGTTAATATTCATATTACAATTTGATTCAGCTCTTCAGAACCTGTCTTCTCAGCTTTGGGATTTTGAGTATATGTTCATATTGATTACAATTATTTGATTTTTAAAAACCAGAATAGCAAAAAGGTCACTTATAAAGGCAAGCTCAGGCTCTGTTCATTACCTTTCCATATTATCTCTCTCTCTCTCTCTCTCTCTCTCTCTCTCTCTCTCTCTCACACACACACACACACACACACACACACACTTTTTAAGATGAATCTTTTCTGTCTCCCTCCTCTGAGAAACACAAGTTGGTAAAGATTGCTTCAGCAAACGGGAGAGTTCCCCCAGGCATAATTGTCTTGTAAGTCGACTTCTGTTTTTAATTAATTAATTGCCTTGGTTCTCCAGCTTTTGCTATACATCTTTTCTTTTCTCTCTGCGATAGAAGGATTTAATTCCGTAGCTCCCAGCAACATCACATCTTATTATAAGCACTTTCATTATAACAATGCATCTTAATTATACTTGAAATGCTTTGAACTTGAGAATTCTGCTTTAATGAGTGTGCTCTGTGCATTGTACTGTCTTCTCAGAGGTGTTTAACTGAAGATGTGAGGTCTTCATTGGATCCTGTAGCCTGGTTCAGTTACTGACTGGCCTGGTGCGCCAGTTCATTCATGTGATGGAAGACTAGGCATGTGCCACTCTCTTCCCCGTGCACCTGAAGTAGTTTGCAAGGTGTGCAGGAGAGCTGAGCTGAAACCGTCCTGTTTTCCATTTCCAGGAAAGCACTGTTTTTCTGTGTGCTGCCAAACACCCTCCATGTAATTTTGACCCTGGTCCTTTGAAGGATATCTGCGGATGCTCCAAAGGCTGCTTTAGAAGGCTCAAGGCAACTGGCCTACCCTTTCCTACCAAGCGCAGAGAAGTCCCCTAACCCAACTGAGCCAGGGGAAAGGAACCTGTTGTTGGACTCCAACTCCCATCAGCCACAGCCAGCATGGCTAATGGTTACAGATGATAGAAACAGAAGTCCAACAACATCTGTAGAGCCACAGGTTCCCGACTTCTGGTTTACATGGAGTCCTTTTATGTACGGTGGTCACACATCTCATGCTCACTTTAACATACGTGATAACAACCTTACATGGGTAGTGTGGGGATAAATAAGTGAATAAATGGAAATCAGAGGGAGCCCACCATTCCTCACATTTCATTTATTCCCTTTTTACCCACCCGCACACCCAGCAGGTTTTCCTTGCTTACCAGGCTCTGCTAAGGTTGCAGGATAGTCCCCCCAAAACTTCCCAGAGTATCATTCCAAGAGGCTGGAAAGAAGCCCTCAACCATGTTTGCCAACCTCAGGAAATGAGGGGGGAGAGGTCTGGGAGCATCCCAGAGGTCAGTAAGGAAAGTGCCGCCATACTTGCTAGGCTCTGGGATGGTGATGGGAAGGCTCTCAAAGTGACCATCCCCAAACCTGGTAAGCAACCTTACAGCGTGGAGCGGAGGGGAAGCAATTCTGGGGTTTCCTGACTTTGCTTTTGCTTTTGCATGCAGACCCTAAGAACCGAACCCTCACGTAAGTGGTTGACCAATTAAATTCTTTTGTAAGCCCTCCCCTAAGGCCATGTGATTGTACATAACCCCACTCTAGCTCTGACATCAGGCCTTCGTGTGAGTGATGAGGAAAGAAAAACTCACAGAGGGTATATATAACTTTTTTGGGGGGGGTTTACTTATTAAATTGTATGTTGTTGTTGTTTAGTCGTTTAGTCGTGTCCGACTCTTTGTGACCCCATGGACCAGAGCACACCAGGCACTCCTGTCCTCCACTGCCTCCCGCAGTTTGGTCAAACTCATGCTGGTAGCTTCGCGAACACTATCCAACCATCTCGTCCTCTGTTGTCCCCTTCTCCTTGTGCCCTCCATCTTTCCCAATATCAGGGTCTTTTCCAGGGAGTCTTCTCTTCTCATGAGGTGGCCAAAGTATACTGCCCCTCATCTGAAGACCACAGGGTGGCGCACAACATGAAAATACAAAATGAGAACACAAAATACATAATAAAGACAAGAATGAGAACAGACCAATAGCCTCACTCCCACAAACACATTTTAAAGGGCATAGACTGTTAATCAGTCAAAGGGCTGGTTAAAGAGAGACCTTTTCACCTGGCACCTAAAGATTTGCAATGAAGACACCAGGCGACCCTCCCTGCGGGAAACATTCCACAAGTGGAGAGACCATTCCACAGAAAAAGGTGCATCCCTGTGTTGCCTTCCTCCAGACCTCTCCTGGAGGAGGCACATAAAGAAGGCCCTTAGATAACGATCGCAGGGACTGTGTTTTGGTATGCAACCAAGGAAACGGGGGCAATTGGCAGGCCCCCAGTGGCTCCAGCCCACCGGCTGGTGTGCCAGGCGAACTCTAGTCCTTGGTGCAGCATGAATCTGCGACCCGAGCTTCAGAAGCTAGGGCACGCTACTCGGCAGAGTAAACTCTGCGCAAGCAGAAGTGGCAGGAGAAGGCTGTGTGAGCATATTTACAAGCAGTTTATTCAGCATACATCAGGACAAAAGAAAACATGTCTGATCTCCTTCGTGTCCAAAGCAAAGCGGCAAAAACAAAATCTATACACAAACGGAAGTTCCCAGCATACTGTGTTGGAGTGTAAACAGACATGTGACACACAACAATCATGCCTGTTCCTTAAGGTGGAATGGAATATCCCAACATCCTCCTCCTTTCCGTGTAACCTGTGTCGCAGTATTTCAGTTCAACTGCAACCGCTGTACATAAACCTTAAGCTGTTCTCTGTTAACAACCTTAGACAACAGATCTGTAAGAATTTCATTTCCTGGCATGTAGGACATCTGAATGAGTTTTTTCTGGATACCCTCTGGTGCATGAGGTAATTTATCTGCAAGCAGAGGTTCATATAAAAGGAATCTCCCTCAGCTTTTGCTGAGTTGGGTCAGAACACTGCATGTGACAGTGCTAGGCTGTGGCTGCAGCGCTTCTGGCAAGAACATAACAGCCTGCTGGATCAGTCCAATGGCCCACCTGGTCCCACAGAGGCCAACCAAGTGACTGTAGGAATCCTGCAAGCAGGACCTGAGCCACAAGAGCTCTCTCCCCTCCTGTGGCTTCCAGCCCCTGGTAGAAGCATTGCTGCCTTTGACTGTGGAGACAGATCATAGCCATCATGGCTGGTAGCCATCAATACACAAAAGTGTCCTTGTAAGACCAGGGATGGGGACTCTGCAATGCCTCTTTCCCACCACATACTTTAAGAGGGCTGTAGAAGTTTGGACGTGCCCTCTGGGCTGCCTTCTTGTTCACCCTGTTCTAATGCATGCGTCTATAAATTTCTTTTATTTTTTAAAGACTAGAGTGTTCTTTAATGAGCGCCGGACAAAGTAGCTTGCACTGCTCCTTATTCTGGCTTGGAAATGGGAGGCCTGACCTCAGATTGCTTCCTTAATAGGCCAGGATTGGCACTTGCCGACTGCCTTCCTCATCCCCCATTAGGAGAACTGTCAGGGAAGTTTAAGTGTGGCAAGCTCACGGTTCTCGACGCAAGCTCTTTGGGAGTGCATGGTGGGTTAATTGCCTTGAGGCATGTGACAAGGAATCCTAACTTGTGGAACAGCAACTTGTCGGCAAGGAATCACACGTGATGTGGAGCTCTGGACGCAGAGAGTCTTCGTCACCGTGGTAACCATTTGCACCTGCGAATGGAGGAGTGAGTCACTGGGCTGAGAGTCGGCATTCTTTTTATGGAACATCGGAAGCTATTCATAGTCAAGCTCTTGTATAGAGTAGAAAATCCCCCCTGTTTTTAACACCACAGATGCCTCTTGAGAGAGAGAGAGAAGGAGAAAATACTGAACATCATTTAATCATAAGTGCAGAATTAGTGTCTTGATGGATCAACCTAAGATCCAATTCAATCCTATTCCTTATCCCCACTTGATGAGCTTCCTGTTCTTCAAGGTGCTAGTCTCTCGCTCAGTTCCCCATTCCAAGGGCTGACCAGTTTAGTTCTGTGAATAGTGACCAGCTATTGCTAATCCAGACCTTCCAAGTGTTCCTATCTTCCAGGGACAGTCCTGGATTTACAGAAGCCATCCCAGTTTCTGAATTGATCCTGGAATGCCCCACTTTTTCTTAGGATGTCTCTATTTTCATCATAGAAATGTTGGAGGATATGGAAGGACCAGGGATTTTTTTCAGCGGAAACTCAATGGAAGTCCATACTGGAACCTCTCAGGTGGGCGCCATTGCCATTATAAGAGATCAAGGGAGGCATTTGTGATGATTTCCAGAACCTCTTTTTCTAGAAAAATAGCACTGGGTAGGACCTCCCTATTTTCATTGGAGAAATGTTGGAGGGTATCCTAATCTCTGTATCTCATTCAAATGAAGGCTAGCGTATACAATGCCGGACAGTTTCATTTCTTTCCCGACTCTGTACAGTTGGGTAATTGTGAAGCAGGTCACAATTAATGGCAATTTGTATACACAATTTGTATGTACAAATTTTCCAAAAAAACCCACTGAACTTTCCTGCAGTGAAGAATCAATTTTTGTGCCCGAAAATAAAAATAATGGAAATTCTGTTTCATTCCTATAACAGAGTATGGATATATCGGTATTGTCCACTCATAGGCAATCTGGGGATACATAGTTTTTAAATCTATATTCAGAGTCAGGCACGTACTGGAGGCCGATCATTATGTAGTGTCATAGCTGCTAATTTAAAACTGGAGTGATGCGTTGGAAGACTAGCGTTGTTTTTATCCTCCAGATCTAATCTGTTTAGGATCAGTTCATTTTCTTAGTTACCGCTGTATTTTAAGAAGGCAATTTTTCAGTTCTGTGCTAACATCATTTATCACCTCTGTACAAGGCTCTGACAAGACACTTGCCTTGTGATTATGCATAATAACAGCTGCCCTTTTCTGAACCTCCAAAGTTTGCACTCTGCTATCTCTGTGCAGCAAAAGTATTGGTGTAACTTCTTTGAGCGCCCAGTTCCTTCCCCCTGCTTGGCGCTGCTGTAACAAAGCCAAAGGGTTAGTTAATTTCTCATCCTGCCCTGTAACAGGCAAGATGTACACTTGGTGCTAAGTGTAGTGAAGAGGGGAAAGGGGCCAGGGCTGCTGTCCAGTTGTTTTATCTTCTCAAGGAGGAAATAGCAAATCTGACCTCTTAGCTGCCGAACGTCACTCAATTAATGTCTCGGCAAAGGGCAAGAGCAATGTCTCAATTCCATTAGGGATTAGGTGGAACAAAAGGGATGGTGCGAGAGCACCATGTTGGTAATCAATTCTCTGATTAACAAGACCAACCTTCTAGTAACCCCAAGAAACTTAATTAACGCAGAGCTTCTTCGGTCTCTCTTGCTCAGCGCATAGAAAGGAGCTCTTCATTCCCTAATGAATTCTCGTCTAGTTCTCAGGGTCCATATTGTGACAGCGTCCAATAACGTCATCTGGACAGACAGACAACTGAAATTGTCACAAAACCTAAGTGTTTTCAGCACAACACCTCAGTTTATATTAGGTTCAGGGAGCTTCTCCTAAGCAGGCCCATTCACTAAGAAGGCCCATTCACTGCCATGTGCTTCCATAAGGAGCTTTCATTGGAATAGGAGAAACTTTTTTTAAAAAAATTATGCATGTGTAAGGAGTGCTGCTGTGGATTTCATCTGGTTGCTTTGAATGCTGCCATAACTATTTGGACCAAGGGAAGGACTGTGACAGTGATAGAGCACATGCTTGGCAGGTTCAATCCCCAGCATCTCCAGGTATCGCTCCCTGAAAATATGGAGAGCTATCGCCAGCCAGTAGAGACTTGGGATGGAGAACCACTAGCCCTCCAGATACTGCTGGACGCCCAACTCCCATCAGCCCTGGCCAGCATGACCAATGAACAGGGATAATCTAGACCACAGGTCTAGTGCAGGGGTCAGCAAACTTTTTTAGCAGGAGGCCAGTCCACTGTCCCTCAGACCTTGTGGGGGGCCGGGCTATATTTTGGAGAGAAAAAATGAACGAATTTCTATGCCCCACAAATAACCCAGAGATGCATTTTAACTAAAAGGACACATTCTACTCATGTAAAAACATGCTGATTCTCCGACCGTCCGTGGGCCACATTTAGAAGGCGATTGGGCCAGCCTTGAGCCTTAGTTTGCCTACCCTGCACTAGTATATGCAGAACTAGATGGATCAGTAATCTGATAGTATAAGGTAGCTTCCTACATTTATATTGTTGCTGTTTGCAACTGGTGGTGCTCAGTGTCCTTACTTTGGAGTTTTTGTTTTCATTATTTATTTCATAACATTTGTACGCTGCTTGATTGTAAACAAACAAACAAAAACCCTCAAAGTGGTTTACAAAAAAGATACTGGTTTAAATACTGTATTTAAATACAGTCAAACTTTAGTTCCCAAACGCCTCCGTTTCGGAACGTTTCGGCTCCCAAATGCTGAAAACCCAGAAGTAGCTGTTCTGCTTTTTGAACATTTTTCAGAAGCCGAATGTCCAATGTGGCTTCCACTTGAGTGCAGGATGCTCCTGTAGCCAATCGGAAGCCACGCCTCAACAACTGAGGTCTGACTGTATTATGCTTGTATCCAGTGCTTTTTTTCCTGGGGGGAAGCAGGTGTACGCATACCCTTAAACATTTTGTGAATCTAAGTTTGGACTCCTTGAGGGGCAGTATTTCAATATGAGTAGGAAAATGAGAGTACCCCTAAACATTTTTTTAGAAAAAAGCACTGCTTGTTTCCTTTCCTTCCTTTATCTAGCGCTCATAGTGGTATTATTTCATTTTATCCTCGCAACAAACCTGTGAGCTAGGCTGAGCTAGGCCCAAGATTACTGAGTGAGCTTCATGGCTGACTGGAGCCTGAAACAAGGCTTTGTTAATCCAAGTTCTGTATCATCCACTTGCCACACAGGCTCTCAAAAGTGGCTCTTTATATCAGCCTTTCCTCACAGGATGTTTTCCAGAGGTTTTGGATTATAATTCCTATCATCCCTGACCATTGACCTGGCTGGCTAAGACTTATGGGAGTTGTAGTCCAAAACATATGAAGGGCACCAGGTCGGGGAAGGGTGCTTCATAACGTATTTGTCGAGCAAAGCACCTCAGGAATTCTTATGGGAGGATGAGCTGTTCACTATATATATATATATATGGAACCAAGAAAGGAATTAAAAGCAGAGAGCAGCAGCATTCATAACCTACACTTAAATGGATATCAGATTTCCTCTGCACACAGGTTCTGGTGCTGTATGAACAATGGGCCACATTTCAGTTGCTACAAATATATTGTGGCATTAATAAAAGGAGGGATATATCTACATTTATTTCTACACTGACAAACAAATTAAAATGGAAACAGGATTGCTGTGGACTTTAGCACTGAAAATAATAATTGCAGCTCTATTGGATTTTTACCATCTCCAATGCGTGTGTGATTTGCAACCTCTCTCCTTATCGGCTAAAAACAAGGTCCTTGTGTCAGAGTTCCAGAAATAACTGCATCCTCATCATGAATTTGAATATCCAGCTGGGATTTCAAATTGCAGCCCCAGAGAGCAAAGGCTAATGCATTAAAGCAAATTCCTCATTAGCGCCTTGAGCTTCTATATTGGGCTGTGCTACATATAAAAGGTTTGTGCTGCATAGATCAGTACAGAGAGGAAGGGATAGGGGGGGGAGAGATGATCTGAGGCTGTAATATGTTGTTTTTCCTTTGAGAATATCAACCTCATCTTGGTGGTTTTGTTGGGGATAATGATGATACCATATACTCAATCAGGATTTATAGCTGGTCTCACTTTAATCAAATGAGGCTAAAATCATCCTGGTGACCCTGCAACCTTGCCCCCTTTGACCGGCAGAGGTTTGTGGCATGAATACATAAGAAGCACTTAAGCCTTGAGAGACCACCTACTCTGATCAAAGCTTCCCTTTCTTTTTCTTGCACTGTCAGTAAAGAATGCTGACTGAAACCAGCATGGTACGGAATCGGTCTCTCCCTATTAATGGACATCCCTTATTGTGTGGAAACATGGCAAGGGAAGGTGAGAAGATTGGCCTATAATTGTCCCCTGTCTGTGAAAGTCCATCAGAGAAAGAACCATGAACTAACTGAGGGGTACTCTCTGTCATACTGAGCCCTGATTCAACCCTAGACAGCTCATCCTCTGATGAGGAACTAGACTTCCTGGACTCCCGAGATGTGGGGGAACAGATAGAGTACCCCAGTTACACAATGGATTGAAAAGTTCTCTAGGTCCAGAGAGAGAGATCTCACCAGGAAGGATGTGTGGCAGAGGAGCCCCATGTCTGAGCTGGAGCAGGAGGCTCTTGGAAGACTCAAGCTCAGGCAGCTGGTTGGCCAAGAATGACTCCCCTGGAAGCTCTATATATTTGTGCTACTTGTGAGTAAAAGGCTCCTTGACAGTACCCACACTTCTCAGTAGTAAAGTGTTCCTGGTGAGCAGGCTTCAGCACCTATAGATGATTTTGGGTGGTTCTCAAGTTGCCAGGCTGTATAAGCCTTCTTTTGAGATTTGCTGGTTGCAGGAGCAACAGATTACTTTCAGCTCTTTCCCCTGCAATTTGATTTCCCTGCCTTTGTAATGCCTTCTGACAGGTCTGTCTAGCTGCCAGCTTCTGCCTTTGCATCCCACTTGACTCAGGCAGGACTGCTTTCTTGTGCTTTGCCCGTGCTTCACATTGGCTTTGCTTTTGAACCCCACTCACTACTGTTTTGTGGCTGCTATGTTTTGGAGCTCAGCTCTCAACGGATGTAGTGATGCATTCTTGTCCCCAGCCAAGCTCAGGGGCTAGCCCAACCAGATTAGGACCACTTGTATTTGTCTGTGTGGTTTCTGTCCCTGATCTCTGATGAATGTATGAATTGCTGCACTTTCTGCTTGTGTTAGCATTTCTGGTGAAATTCTCCAACCTCCCTACTCTTGTGTTGCAGGGGCTATTCAGTTTGCTCAGACATCTTCCTTACGTGTTACCCTTGTGGGCTTGCTCAGGTAGATAATTTTGTTTTAAAAGAATGAGGGCAGAATCGTGAAAAAGACACACACACACAACAATAATTGGAAGTATTTTCTTGCCTAAGTAAAACTAAATTGGTGGTTTTTAGCTTTACTAACTTTGGAATCCAAATTAACTTGCAGTTAACTCAATCATAATTTTCAGGCTCATACTCAGAAAGCAAACATTGTATTGATTTTTTTGAAAAAAAATAAAAATAAAAGTCTGATGAGAGCCAGTGAACCTGACTATTTTTAGAACCAATTACTGCTTTATTTGGATAATTTTGAATATGTATTTGTATGTTAACCACACAATTCTCTTACCGGTTGGATATGCATAGCAGCTTGGGGCTGTTTCTTCGTTTTTATTTCTCAGTATTTATTTTTAAACCAAGGACAACACCCAGTGAGTGATCTCATTATGGCTACGATGTTCAGTCAGCCTCTTGGGAACTGGTTTCCCATTTTAGATTAATTTAACATCTCCCGCCTCTCGTTCAAAAAAGAGGGAGGGAAGTGTGTTAGACTTGTTTTGCTTGTTTTGCATGCCTAAACATTGGTGACATTTTGCCGTGCTGATTGGGAGGGAATGGATCGAGCATTATAAAATTTGATAACAGGGAAAGTGCCAAAGAAATCAAAGGTGATAGCCAGTCATGTAAGGGAAAGCATGTTGGTGTTGATGGGCCGTGGGATTTTATTACAGTGCCAAGATTAAGCCATAGGCTAGGGATGAAGAATGTGTGGCCCTGTTGATGTTATTGGACACCAACTCCCATCAACCCCAGGCGCTGTTAGCTGTAAACAGCATGGTTAGTGGTCAGGGATGATGGGAGTTACAGTCCAAAAAGCATCTGGAGGGCCACTGGTTCCCCATAGGCAGTGGTCCAAGATGAGCTAAGAGCAGGAGTTTTCAGATGAGGCACAACAACAGGTGAGGGGAGAGAGACTTCGCAATGGCTTTTTCCACCTACCTTGTGCCTCTCTCCAGCTCCAGGAGCTTTTCCCAGACCATGACTTCAAGAACAACAGAAGTAGCTGGGAAGAGAGAAGAGTTCAGGGATATTAAAATAATAATAATTTTATAGATTGTATTTCCTTGTTTCTCAATTTGATCTTTTTACATATTTTTAATGCTTTGTGATCTGCCATTTTTTTTATTCTAGTTTAGTAATTATTTATTGTAATTGTTGAGTGTAAACTGTTTAATTATTATTTGCTGATATAGCCACTTCCAGACCTGTCAAGGAGGTGGGGTTGCGGGCTTCATGCCCACTCCACGTGCGCAGGGGCTGGAACCAGCCCCTGTGAGACTGAGGGAATCCCGGCTGCATCGTCCGCCCAGCCAGCCAATCGGGTGGCTGGGGGGCGTGGCCTCTTACCCAGACATCACCATTCTTTGGGCCTCATTGATGGAGAGGCGGGTTTGGAGAGATAGCCGGTGCCTGATAGCCATAAATAGGGCTAGGAAAGCTTTGGATCGGGCTGTGGTGTGTAGTGTGGCAGCCCTGGGTGGACAGGTCATTGACCACTCGGGCATACGTTTCAGCTATGAGGCCCTCTACCGGTTTGATGGCGTGCATCTTTCGGATGCGGGAAATGACATATGGCTGACTGGTATAGCAAGGGGGAACAGGGATTGGTTACAGGTATGAGGGTATTGGCGGCGAGCGGTTGCTCGAGTGGCAGTTAGGCATTGGTAAGGAGGGGTTAAGAGGATGTGGGGGGGAGGAAACGCCATCACCTCCCCCCAAAAGCAATGGGTAGTCCGATAAAGAATTCCGGGGGGGCGTGGCCCTGTCCAAAGCCTATGGAGGTGTGGGCCTAAGGCACACCCCCGAGCGGTGACCCGGGGGAGCTCCTAGTTGACGTGCCTCAGCAGGACTCCCCCTTATGGTGTTAACCCTTGTCGGTCTTCAGCAATCGGGCTGGAGCCGGCTAGTCGATAGGACCAATGCCTAAGCCAATACCTCTCATTCCTGAAATCAATAAAGTTGTGGCCTAATTAACCTTAATTCTTGGTGTCCTGTGTCTTTATTTCTCCCTGGTGGGGGGCGGGAACTCGCCACGCAATTAATTTTACTGTTTACTATTATTTTCTAGTGGGTTATTGAAGGGAAGGCAGGGATGGACTTAATTTTGCCAGCCGGCGGATATGTATCAGGACCTAAACAGTTTCCTATTCCATCTTCTCTCCTGTGGATGGAAAGTGGCAACTGTAGGTAACAGCTTTCAAAACACTGTGCTGATTTCATAGTTGTGGAATTAAATTTAGCTGGTTGCATTTTGTTTCTTCCTACTATGTAGTAGAGTTTCCCAAAAGATTTTATGGTATGGGGCACTTCCTGACTTAATTCATGATCAGAAGAAATGTACAAAGCTACAGAACTTGTTTCCCCCGGAATTTCACCAGTTCTCTGTCATGTAGTCAAATAGCTGCCATTATAGCCATGTTCGGGTGTTCTAATGAATGTTCTAGCTTTGCCTCCCTGTTGGCATCATCCTCCACGGATTTGTGTTGTGTGAAGGGTAGTTCATGGGTATATTTTTATATTTTTCCTGTTTTACAATATACCTGCTATGTGGAGTCTTGGAATAATCTCTCTCCCCTTGAGGGACCTTTCTGGGCTCATCTGGCAAAGGTGTGAAGCAATTCTTGTGCTTTATCTTTACTCCTGTTTGCAGCCATCAAATTTTATGACAGTTTGTTGTTTATGTAAATATACTGCAGACAAGGAAGGAGGCAGGGCAGTGCAGAGATTAGGTTTGATGGTACAATGAGCAGAGTAGGTTCAGCATCTCAGTGAAATGAATAACAACCAGAGACGAAGTCCTGTTTTTATCTGCATTGAACACATTTCATCCAAGTGTGTTAATATATTAAATAATGTGCTACATCTTTGTGAATCTGTTTGTCTGCCTTCACCTTCTCAATTCTTTTGCTAGTGCAGATAGGACAGGTACTGGCTGAAAGCTGAGAAAGAGGGGAAGGCAATGGCTTTCTCTTGAGATAGCCCTGCCAACATCCTTTTCCCACTTAGTACTGCTTTCCTCTGGGGTGAAAACAGTCCATTTGTCGCATCGTTGGCTATTTCTCCAATTGCCCCCCTCACCTCCGTCCTATTTTCATGACTAGCAACCAACACATTTCAGACAACGCTTCTCAGACTGAAGAAAATAGTGAAGACTGTCATAGTTAAAAGGCCTGGAAGCAAGGGAACAAGAAGAAAGTGGGCATACTGGGGTGGTGAGCTCAACAGCCCATCTTTGTGGAAACATAACTGCGTGACTGTTCTGCCAATCATAGTTGTTCAATAGGCATGCTTTTGAGTGAAGATCTCTCATAATTTCACATATGTTCATAACAATCCCACACCATGTTGCATTTATCTGCAATTTTTAAAAATTGTGCGTGGAAATATGGGTGCTCTAAAGCATTTTCCCGCAAAATAAAATATTTCTAAATGTATTATATCTCAAAATACATTTTAAAGCTAAGAACTGCATTGCAATATTCATAGAAGTTTGAAATATGAAGGAAAGCTATGTTCTGATCTGTAGTCAATTTTTAGCTGTCTGAAAACTATTGTCTCCCCTCAGTATCCTTCCAGTTATTGTCGCTGAGCTAACATGACAGGCTTTACTCAAACACCTGCTGGGCTTTCTTTATATGACAATTTTTCCATCTGTTTGTTCCCCAGGAAGGGCTTAAACATTCCTCCACAGAAAGGAAGCTGGCTTAGAAGCAAAGCCTGACAAACTCTCTAGAGTTTTGAGTCTAGGGAAAGCATAATTACGATTAATGAAAATTATGAATCATTGAAAAATGCTCCGATGTATTGCAGTGGTTCTGTGCTCCTCTGAGTCCTTCTACTTTTTCCCTGGTACATCTGGGAATGCAGTGCTTTATAAAAATGCAAAATCATCAGACCCGGAGGCTGCAACAGCTACAGACTTAGTAGCAATCTTGAAAATTCTGGTGTGTCCAATATTATGAATTAATTCGTAGAATAAATATAGCCCTCTGGTTCTGTTTTCATAATCACTTAGTCAGTGTATAGACTTTAGATTTATTTTCTCTTCTTTTTAACAGAATGCTACATTATCATTTCATCCAGGCATTGAAAATACTACAGGCGATAGCTATGGGCAGTTTCACACCTTACATGGCTTTACCAATTCTGGGACTGTCCCAGCAGTATCAGGGCAGTTGAGAGGTATGAGATAGTATGGGAAGCTCTGGTGCACATAAATCTTTGCAAGTGAACTGGGGCTGTTACGGGTGACTAGAATACCCTCCAAGATTTCTCCAATAAAAATAGGGACCTCATATTCCATTAAAAACAATTTTACTATTCATACCCTTCCCATCTGACTGGGTTGCCCCAACCACTCTGGACGGCTTCCAACATCAATAAAACATAATAAAATATTAAGCATTTTAAAAGTTCTGTATACAGGGCTGCCTTCAGATGACTTGTGGGTTGGATAACTTCACACCCTCCAACATTTCTCCGATAAAAATAGAGACATCCTAAGGGAAAGCAGGACATTCCAGGATCAAATCAGAAACCAGGATAGCTTCTGTAAACAGGGACACTTGGAGGGTCTGTGACTAGGAGTTCTCTGTCATAATAGTTTTCAGGTTTTAATTATACCCATACATTCAATGACTTCCCTCCTTCCCCTTCCAAGATTCTTTTACTTTACCCGTAATTCCTGCATATTCTTGTATCTCTCTCTATACTACCTTTTCCAAAGAAGATGTAAAGGTGTAGGAGTTTCTGCAAGTATCCTGTAGGCATGGTTACAAGCCCATTTGTTCCAGCATTGGCCTAGCTGAGCACCTTCTCTGCTGCCTTCTCCATGATAGCTTCACCTTTGGGGTCAGGCTACATTCACCATCCCCTTTAGAACAAGGAAACTTGCCTTTCTCATCTGTGTGGCTGGGGAGCTCCTTCTACTAGGAAATGCACTCATGGCATGTCACTCAGTATCTAGTTCAGGCATCCCCAACCTACAGCCCTCCAGATGTTTTGGCCTACAACTCCCATGATATCTACCTAACTGGACCAGTATGGTCAGGGATGATGGGAATTGTAGTCCAAAACATCTGGAGAGCCGAAGGTTGGGGGTGCTTGGTTTAGTTGCAGTGGGGTGCTGGGGGTCAGAGTTGAATAACATCTAGATGGTGTCATGTTAGCTCTTCCCCATCTAGCTAAATCATTGCCTTTACATATATTTTCAGTTGCATGATAAGTGAACAGACTGATTACATGAACTAGGATTACTTGTGTCAGATCCAGGTCACGTGTGATGAAGGATGGCATATAAACTGAAATTATGTAGTTTACACACATTCAGGTGTTGTTGTTTGCAATATTACTCTCCAAAAAAAAAAAATGTGTGGCATGGTTTGAGACTGCCTAGGCAGATTCTAGAGCAAAGGATGTAATGGAAATAATTTTATAATAAATATTTTTTTTAAAATAATAATAATAATAATAATTACCATTGTATTGTATAATGTTTAACTTTTAGTAGGTACATTGGAACTCTATAACAGCCTGTTATAATTTAACAGAACTTTTTTTAACACTGTAGAGTTAATCTATACTCAGTTTTGAAAGTGAACATAAAGTAACATTATATTTGTATTTGCTTGCTGCGCTTGAAGACAGGCTAGTGGCCTTAGCTAATCCACTTAGAACCTGACTTCCACAGTAAATTAGTACCGTATTTTATTAGTTTTTTTTAATATTCACACCATTTCATGCAAATATTCAATGGAAATATTCACATTATTTTACTTCAGAGTCATTACTGTGGCATAAATGCCATGCAGGATTACCTCCACCCTCTGAGTTTGTTGTCACAGTCATTCATATTGATTTGAAATGCCACTCTAATTAATTTATTTTTTAATCCAAGTTGAGACAAAAACTCTCCAGTTTTGTTTGGGTTTTGGAGACTAGGGCCTAACAATTTAGCAGAGTAAACATTTTCCTGAAAGTTTTCTTTGAGCTGTTTGATACCTCAGGATGTATGCATGTAGTAAGTCAGTGGTGTACAAAGTCTTATGATAGCTCTTCTACAACTGGGTGCAGAATAGTGCCACTGCGAGAACTTCTTCCATTCATAGAATCATAGAGTTGGAATAGACCACAAGGGCCATCGAGTCCAACCCCCTGCCAAGCAGGAAACACCATCAGAGCACTCCTGACATATGGTTGTCAAGCCTCTGCTTAAAGACCTCCAAAGTAGGAGACTCCACCACACTCCTTGGCAGCAAATTCCACTGTCGAACAGCTCTTACTGTCAGGAAGTTCTTCCTAATGTTTAGGTGGAATCTTCTTTCTTGTAGTTTGGATCCATTGCTCCGTGTCCGCTTCTCTGGAGCAGCAGAAAACAACCTTTCTCCCTCCTCTATGTGACATCCTTTTATATATTTGAACATGGCTATCATATCACCCCTTAACCTCCTCTTCTCCAGGCTAAACATGCCCAGCTCCCTTAGCCGTTCCTCATAAGGCATCGTTTCCAGGCCTTTAACCATTTTAGTTGCCCTCCTCTGGACACGTTCCAGTTTGTCAGTGTCCTTCTTGAACTGTGGTGCCCAGAACTGGACACAGTACTCCAGGTGAGGTCTGACCAGAGCAGAATACAGTGGCACTATTACTTCCCTTGATCTAGATGCTATACTCCTATTGATGCAGCCCAGAATTGCATTGGCTTTTTTAGCTGCCGAGTCACACTGTTGGCTCATGTCAAGTTTGTGGTCAACCAAGAATCCTAGATCCTTTTCACATGTACTGCTCTCAAGCCAGGTGTCACTTTATCTTTCTGCATCCAACCTAAATTGTGTGTGTGTGTAAATATTCTGCTTGATATCATGGCTTCCTCGGCTTGATTCTTAGGCACCATTTCCTACCCTTCTGCTTTTTTTTATCCCTCCTGCACTAGTGGCCTTGCAAAATGGGTATGTGATGGTATCACCAAGGGCAAAGTAAATTTACAAGCAGTTTTTATAAGAAATGTCGAGGAACAGAAAGTGAGGCTGTGATTTTTGGCACAATCCTTTGTAGACATAATAAAGACATAAGGAATAAGTTAATATTCTCTGTTACTGATAGGTCTGTCAACCGATTCAAAGTTTGTTTGTTTTTTAGTTGCTCAAGTAGTTCTTTTCTAATCAATCAATGGGTTAAAGTTTAAACAAATGTGCATATTACCAAGATTTCAATACCAGTGCCATTTTGATATATCAAAGGCAGTATGAGGCAGTTTAAGTAGGTCATCAGGAAAGGGGGCCTGATGATATTTTAGTTTTCATTCCCTGTTGCAGAAATACACCACTTCAAAAAAGCCCACATTAAAATTGTCCCCCAACAACTAATGAGCTGAAGGTTTGGTTAATTCAAACTTGCTGCCATACTTCTGCATCCATTTTGGCATGTGAATAACGAGGAAATTACAGTGGGGTGTATGAGAATCTTGTGCTGGTGCAGTACCTCTATTAATGCAAATAGTCCATCTCCTGCTGACCTTTCTCTCCTATTCGTCTGCTGGCCAGAGAAGATAGGAGTCTACTGGGGCTGGGCTCAGGGTGCTACAAGTCTTGAAGAAATCTAGTGTGCTGAATTATCCTATCTAATTCCCCCCTCCCCAAACAATCCTGTTATGTACCTCAAACAGGCATATGAAGCAGTAAACCCACAGCAATGCCAAGCCCTAAGTTTTCATGCGGTGACATTTATTAAACATAATATTAAGGGGAAAGGGTGCTGAAGAGAGTGACCTCAATGATGGAAAATCAATTCAGCAGAGAAGAACAGATGCTACCAGACAAGTTGAACTTATTGTCAAATCCAGGAGCTCAAGGTCATGAACTGCAGCTAATGGAGGATCAAATCCTATGGGAATATTGATGGAATTCCTTTACCTTGACAGACAGTAGTTAAGAAAAGGAATCGACAAGGGTGAAGGCAAAAAATAATGTACGAATAGGTTTAAGAGTGAGTTCTTGTTGTTGTTTGTTAAAAACAGATTTATAGAAAGTTTGGCTTTTATTGTGTTCTATGTTAAAAATTTTCAATAAAAATACTTACAAAAGCCATGCGGCGGGTGGACAGAATCAGCTTACAATTGTTTCCATTCCACCCTTCCTCCATGGGCTCAGATTTTAACTATCCTACTAGTCAGGTGTGTTTTCTCCCCTCACAACACCCCTATGTGCCAGCAGTTCTCAACCTGTGTGTCCCCAGATGTTGTTGGACTACAACTCCCATCACCCCTGACCACTGGTCATGCTGGCTAGGAATTATGGGAGTTGTAGTCCAACAACATCTGGGGACCCGCAGATTGAGAAAAACTGGGTTAAACTCAAATAGAGTGATTGGTCCAACATCTAACAACATTATCCCTCCCTCCCCACCCCAGATGGAAGCCTTTTGTAACAGAAGGGTAAATGGAAGAGTGATTGACAGCAGAGGACTTGGAATGGAAGAGGGAGTGAGTGACAGGGAGAAGAACGTCAGTTAGGAATGAGTAGTTGGAGGAGGGGAGGAGAGAGAGAGACACTGAGAGGAATCAGAGAAGAAAGAAAAGGAAGTTTATTCCTTTTCAATCAACTCTGGCTCCCAAAAAAAGCTCAACAACTATCACTGCCCGTTTTTTTATACTGTGAGTAGATCGCAGTCTCTTGGGAGTTGGACCTGTTTTAGATTAAGGACTTTGTATATTGGACCACTGCCTGTTCTGAATGTTATGGCCCTTACTTAAATTCAGGTTTAACAATCTGTTTTCTGTTTTGGGTAGTTTAGCAGGCATATTTATCTCACCCAACACATTAAATCAGACTGGTTCGTGTTAGTTGGCAAAGGGAGACTTCTCTGCAAGTCAGTAGGTGGTGGCAACCAGTATCTAAGGGAAGTCTGAGCTCTGCATATTTCACATCTAACTGTCACACAGACCATTGGGGGGGGGGAGGGGAGACGCAATTCTCCAATTTCAAAAGAATTGTATCTCATTCTTACCTTTAACACACAAAAAGTTAGATGCACCACTTCCATGAAAAAATAAAGCAGGATAATCTAATGTTGACTTCAATTGGTCTTGGAAATATACAGGGGATTTATGGCTCTTAAATGGGATTGGGACCAGAATCTGGCTTGTCTTGAGCAGCACTGCAAAGGTGTAAGAGCAATGTTGAAGTGATGTATTTTTGATGAGAGCTGAAATATTTATAGATAGCAGTAGCTGAGCCAGCCAAAGAAGGGGAGAGTTCAAAGGAGCTGCTTCAAACTTAGTAGATGAACAGATAAAAGCTATTACTATTCTGGCAGTTCATCGTGTATGTAGTGATGGACCTTAGTTAAAATCCAGAGACAAATAGGATTTAACTTAAGAAGGGAGAGTTCTCTTGTGATTTCACTTGCCTACTCAAGCATCAGTTTATATGGGGAAATAGTTCTTAAATTGTGGTTCGAGGACCCGATCCCCGCGTAGTGGAATGAAAGCACGAGGACACGTGATATAAGGTTAATGGGCAAGAAAAGGCCACAACTTTATTGATTACAGCAAGTGAAAATGTATTGGCTTAGGCATTGGATTACGTCAGCTGACTCCACCCCCTCAGAGAGGGGTGAGTCTAAAACAGGGGGGTTTATTCACCAGTAGGTGGAGCCTGTTGATGCTAATCCAACTATAAGCTCTCCCCTGATGTCACCGAGGGTCGTGCCATGGCCTCCCGCCACGCAGGCATCGGACAGAATACACAACCGCCAGATTCCTTTAACGGAATACCCAAAAATTGAAGGCATAGGCGATGGCCACACCTAGCCCTTCGACACACCACAACACATTATTCCAATGCCTAACCTACCCACCAATACCACCAAAGTTGTGACGATTGCTACGAGGTAGGCGAAAAAACCAAAAACCCTAATGCCAAATGGAAAAATTCCTACCAGGCCCCCCGGACAACCAGGGCGACCAAGCTAAGGTCCATAGCAAGGCCAAAAGAAAACTGAGACCCTGAGCTCTAAGGGAGTGGAGGGTGGGTGACTTGCAACGGGACGATGAAAAGTGAGGCCGGAAGGCTGGTGCCGCAGCAATTTGGGCTGCTAAACACGCCCCCTCGCAGGCACCTGGTTGGGTGCCTGCCCGTGGGCGTGGGCACCAGCCAGGTGAGTGGGAGACAGGGCGCTAACGCCCCCTGCTTGAGGCGGAGTCCGGCTCCCGACCACAACCACTTCCCTCTCTTGCAGGAGGAGAGTCTTTATACTACTGCAGGTATGTGGGGGAATCATGTGATCAAACTCATCCAATTGTGCATATGTCACAGAGAAGGGTTCAACCATAGTATTCTCCCTAGCCATACTTGTTTTCTTTGTGTGGGGATTTTGTGGAGAAGAATTCAAAGTTATACTCCCTTAGCAAAAGGTTTGGTTTGTGATCTGTTGTTTTGTTTTTGTTTTTTTGTCTGCACTGGCCACAAACCACAATTTGATAAAGCCAGTGTACATAGATTTAAGCTATTGAATCCTGAATCCAGTAAATCCAAGTGATCTGCTGGAAGTGATTTGTGGAGCCAATATGGAAAATACTTTTAAATCCATGAGTTTTTGTTTAACTGCACAGCTCCCACAGTTCTTCTTTTGCATAAAATGACATGAGAAAGTTGGGCCCTATATTGCTGTTCAGTCACTTCTGCTGCTAAGGCAATCTTGGATTTTCTATGTGACCTTTCCCATAAGGTGAAGATTGCCGGGGGGGGGGGAGAGAGAGAGAGACAGACAGATAGATACGTTCTGAGTGTTTGAAAAGAAATTGATTTACTTTGAAGAGTGAGTAGGTTATGTCCTAACATGCCTGATACAGCTATTTTGTAACTGGAACTTGAGTTGAGTGTGTGTGCACTCATCCTTCTTCAGATTATTTCCTACACATCTTGAATTTGTCCTAGATGCATTCAAAATAGGGCTTCAGAGGTGGGATCATGTGATGCGTTGTGGCCATATATCAAACGCAAGATGGTAGAATCTGAATAGTAGTTGCAGTGATGTTTGGTGTTATGTGAAGCTTATGTGAAATCTCCAGATTGGTAAGTGAAACAAAAAAGAAGTGTTACACCTTCAAATACATCCAAATTTTAACTACAGTGGTACCTCGGATTAAGTACTTAATTCGTTCCGGAGGTCTATACTTAACCTGAAACTGTTCTTAACCTGAAGCACCACTTTAGCTAATGGGGCCTCCTGCTGCTGCCGCACCGCCAGAGCCCGATTTCTGTTCTTATCCTAAAGCAAAGTTCTTAACCTGAAGCACTATTTCTGGGTTAGCGGAGTGTGTAACCTGAAGTGTATGTAACCTGAAGCGTATGTAACCTGAGGTACCACTGTAATTCATTTTTCAGATATGTCACATCTCATTTGTTCAACACTCATTTGTTCAAATGGCTTTGAGCCCTGGATGACTTGGTTTTGAGTGGTGGAAATCAGAAGAGGGAACCATATTTTAATGTCCAAACGTCATAGTTCCTGATGAGAATTATGTGGCGGCAATTTCAAAATACACTTTCCCCATACCTTCATGCTAAAGCATTTAAACTAAATAAGGAGGGGTTTCCCCATAGCTAAATAGATACATTTTTTCTCATTGTGGAGCTGCACAGTAGCAGCTCATTGTTTGCACTCTGCTCACATATGGAACATGTATGTATTTCTTAAAAATCAGATTAATGTACAAATGTGATGCAATGAAATATGAACATGTGAAATTGACACTGAATGGAAATATACTGATCCATCCCTTATATAGCCAGTGACTGTTATGTGCATATTTACAAATATAGACTCACAGAAGCACATCACTTGCTGTGTTCTATAGACTTTGTGCTGTGTTCTCATGAGACATTAAAACAGAGTACGAATATTGTCACAGTGGTTAATGAAGTAATGTACCATGAAAGCTAACACTGGCAGTGTTTGAACTGAATATTTCTCACACAGGGTTTAGATTTTGCTTTTAATAAAAGAGTGCATGTACAGAATGGCTCCTTAAATGTGCTTATTAAACAACAGCTGCTTGCTGTATATGATTAAGGTTTTGTTTTTAAAAATCCAATAGGCTAATCAGTAAACATACAAACTGTGTTGGTTTTCAAATATTCCTTAATGTTTGTTAACATATGCATTTGCCTTACTCTCCTGAAGATTTAATAAGATGTTTGTTTAAGAAATGAAGAAGTAGACAGATATGAACTGCAAAGACATTCTGGGCAAAGCAGAAGATCTTGAGCCCAAATTAGTAATGCAGAATAATGTTAATCACAGCTGCCATTCATAACCAAGAAGAACATTTTGAGTGTCTCTGTGTTGCCACTTGTTAATGACAGATGAAGCAGTCATCACATAAATTCAAAGGATAAAGTGTAAGTACAGATTGTAACTTGGCACATGGCACCAATAATGTCAGGAAGTATGGAAAGAATTTATTTGAAGAGCTTGTCAGCAAAAAACAACAGTACAATAAAAGAGTAGGTATCAGCAGATAACCATTGTAATACAAATTAATTGCTATTTGATGTAGTAAAACCAAGGTTTAAGAGGAGAGTATTTTCAACTGATAACATACTCTAATTACTATTAGAAATAGATGACAGTAATCCCCACTACAGAAAAATTGAATTGCCACTTTGGGTGGTTGAAAACTTGAGTGCAAATCCTTTGAAAGGTCCTGGTATTTCTAGCTCTGAAGATAAGCTATACTTATCAGATGAACATCTGAACAGGCTAGGGCACTGTGGCACAGAGCAAAAAAAATGAATTTGGAAGACTTTTGATACTGTCTCCACTCAGAAAAATGGAGCCCACTGAGTGACTTTGAGGCAGTCACTTTCTTCTAACCTAATCATCTTCATCAGGTTGTTGTGAAAGAGAAAAGCAAATAGTCCCAGGTACAACTGGAACAAGCAACAAATTTATTGTAGCGTGGAACGCTCTTTTTCCAAGTTTCAGTCAGCCAACCATCCCTTCCTCCCCAATACAGCAAATCCTCTCACCTGGTTTTCTACTCACCCACAACATACACTCAGCATTTTGTGGTCACTTAGCATGCTCAGTGCTCATTGGGCTGTATATGATGTTTCCTTGCCATTGTTCTGTAAATATTTTGTGTACTTCAGCAAAACCTGCTTGTGCATGGGTAATGCTGTTTTGACTATATAAACAACTGCACTCATGCCTGACTATCAGGAATGATGTTCCCCTGAGGATCTAGGGAATATAGCAGGTTACATATGTAATAAATAAATATTCTAAAGCATCTGACAGCTAGTCACAGTATCCAAACATGCAAACCTTTAAAGTGCCCAGTCCTGGCTAAGGTAAGCCCAGGTGAAATATAAAGGAAGCAGGTCAGGGAGAGGGATAAAGCACATAGCTGGGGCAGCGAAGGAGTTTGAATGCACTTTAAGATTGCAGATAGTAAAGCAAGAGTGGAGGGGGAGGAGGGAGAGAGAAAGGACCTTCAGTACCTTGGACAGCTCCCCAAGAAGAGACAGCACGTTCTGACAAATGCTGGATGCTAACTGAACTCTTGCATATACCTAACAACCTCAGCTCGTCTTTCAATAATAATAATAATAATAATAATAATAATAATAATAATAATAATAATTTATTATTTGTACCCCAGCCACTCTGGGCGGCTTCCAACAAAGATTAAAAATACATCAAAATGTCACACATTAAAAACTTCCCTGAACAGGGCTGCCTTCAGATGTCTTCTAAATGTCAGGTAGTTGTTTATCTCTTTGACATCTGATGGAAGGGCGTTCCACAGGGCAGGTGCCACTACCGAGAAGGCCCTCTGCCTGGTTCCCTATAGCTTTGCTTTTCATAGTGATGGAACCACCAGAAGGCCCTCGGAGCTGGACCTCAGCATCCGAGCAGAACGATGGGGGTGGAGACGCTCCTTCAGGTATACTGGACCAAGGCCATTTAGGGCTTTAAAGATCAACACCAACACCCCTTGCTGCAGAATGAAGACCTTTAACTTTCACTTTTGGAGAAAGGGCTGTACCAAATAGTCTGGGTAACCGTGATGTCCATTTCAACCCCACCCCTTATAGTGAAGGCTTTAGGGGAATGTGGGAAGGAGCTCCCTCTTATTTCTTCACAGTTATGAAGGCAAAATGAGAAGGTTCACACTTACATCCTGAATGTATAGCCAGATAACTTAGGGGACAGATCATGTCCCAGAAGGTTTGAGATGTGATCTTTATTTTATGAAACTCCTATGGAATTTTGTAGATAGTATACCATAGCTATAGCATAGCATCTCATGAGGATGCTATTAAGGCAGGAAGGGAAAACCTGTGGTCATCCAGATGTTTCTGGACTATAACTCTCACCACACTTGACCATTGGTCATGCTGCCTGGGGCTATTGGGAGTTTTACACCTTAGCTGTACAAGTGCATAGTAGTGTGGGCTCTCGGACACAGCGAAATAAAAAAAATCCTTCCAGTAGCACCTTAAAGACCAACTAAGTTAGTTCTTGGTATGAGCTTTCGTGTGCATGCACACTTCTTCAGATACACTGAAACAGAAGTTGTCAGATCCTTCTATATAGTGAGAAGGTGGGGAGGGGTACAGCGAAGTAAGTGTGCATGGCTTCAGAAATCAATGTGCTTTTAAGAAAGGTAGTGTGCATGAGGTTTTTTTGTAGGTCTCTCTAAAAAGCCTTAAAATGCCCTCTTCCTTTAATGGAAGAAACCGCTATCAAGAATAATGGTAATAAAGTCATGTAGAACAAGTAGAAATTGTTGGATGGAAAAATTCCTCTCATCTCAGAGAAATTCAGATTAAGAAATTTAACAGGAAATGAGAGGAGGCATTAAGGCATGATCCCATCAATGTTCTACATGCATGTAAAATTATAAATGCTGTCGTAATTATTTATTAGTTCAAAGAATGAGGTTTTTTTTCACCATTTCAAAAAAATAAAAGAATGTGCAACATAATATAAAATCACCATGCACACCTTTTAATGCCATTTTAGTGTGAAATATGTTTAGCATATGCTAAACCTTCTCTTCGTTTTGAATTCCAATACCTAAAACTTTTGTGCCCCACAGATATCTCTCTTACCTAAGGCATGTTAAGTATCTGGCTAATGGGGGAACCTTTTGGTGTTCCAGGCATGTGGGAACTGATATGCTGACTCTCTTCAGCTGCTTCTAACCTTGCAGTTAGCTTTCAGCCAAGCTTCCAACCCCTTTCAGTTCTTATTTAGCACAACAACTAATTGTACATTATATTCTAACAGCGCAATGCAAACCCAAAATCCACCAGGACAAGAGAGTTTGGATTCAGTGGTTCTTGAGTTCTCCTCATCCAAGGTCAGTCGGGGCATAGCCAGCCTGGCCAGACCCAGTTGGTGGAACTGAAGTTTCTACACACAACTGTCATTCCATTCTCCATCCAGGCAAGCCAGGGGCATTGTGACAGTTCAGTGTCACATTCCTGCCAGGCAAAGGTGCTTGAGAAGGGATGTGGTCTAGAGAGACCTAGAGGGCTGTCTTTGGCCCCCAGGCCTGTGGTTCACCACCTATGGTGTAGGTTCTTTCTACATTCAAGAGCTGCTTCTGCTGTCCTGACTTGTTGACCATTGGAACTCAGAAGCTCCTGCTATCTGATAACCTGCAATGGAGTTTGTGGGTATTGTTTTGGCAGAACATAGAAAGCTGCCTCATACTGTGACAGACCAAAGAAACTTAGTATGTTCTGTGCCAGTGATTGGGGATGTTTTGCCTGCCAGGTGTTGTTGGAGTCCAGTTCCCAACAGTCCCTTCCAGAACAGCCAGTGACCAGGGCTGGTGGGAGTTTCTGTCCAACAACTCCCAAGGGTCCCTGGTCTACACTGCCTGACAGTGATTCTTCAGGATTTCAAAACGAAACCATTCCCAGTCCTATTTGGGGATCCCTAGCAGTGAACCTGGGACCATTTGCATGCAAACTGTGTGTTCCACCACTCCAATATCAGCCCTTCCCTAGAGGGAAATGATGGGATAATAGAGTAGAATGAATCACGAGGCCGTGGAAGGGAAATAGATATCTTGGCCACGTTGTGCTTTCTTTCTGGATACATTTTTAAAATTACATCTCTGCTACTTTCCCCATCAAGATTATGAACTCTGTGACACTATCTTTTCCAAAGAAATCTTTTGCTGCTTGAGATTTTAATGTTAGAGTGAGCTATATGGGTTTTAAAGTGCCTTTTTACGTAGCACAGCAGTGCAGTGCGGGCTGCTTTCCCAAAAGTTCATCCCATGGCACCATTTGTAAATCTTTTGGCTACAATCCTGTGCGTTGTTTCCTAGAAGTAAACCCCACTGAACTCAATGGGACTTACTTCTGAGTAGACATGCATAGCCATGCAGTGTTTAAGGGTCATTTCCTTGGTAGGGTATGTGTTTCATGGGGGAAGATACTGGTGGACCTTTAAATGTTAAAATACCTCCATGGAATAAACCCACAGCAAAGCAACCTCCATAATGCTGCTGGATATATTTAATGGGCACCTAATATCAATGTAATTGATTGCACTGGGGTGTCCCTTCACATATTTAGTGAATACAACCTATTCTTTGTAAACCGCTTAGAAGTTTTATTTACAGTTAAGCTGTATGCAAATGCTGTTAGATAAAACAAATCAACGGAGCTTTTTGTGTGAGTTGAGCTTTTAAAGCTGGGCCCTATGGATGTTTACATGCATCTAGGGCAGGCATAAGCATACTCGGCCCTCCAGTTGTTTTGGGACTACAACTCCCACCATCCCTAGCTAACAGGACCAGTGGTCAGGGATGATGGGGATTGTAGTCCCAAAACATATGGGGGGGGCCGAGTTTGCCTATGCCTGATCTAGGGTTTCCCATCAGTTTACTCTTCAGCAACCTTCCATATTAACTTTCCACCAACCCAGCAATTTTTGGGGAGGGCCTTGTGATTTGACTTAGGGGGTTGCTGCAGAGAAAATGCCACAGAGTAGCCTAGTGTGAGAACACAATTTCTTGTGTGTGTGTGTTATTAATTCTCCCTAGATCTTCATCTTTATAAAGAGCAACCATTTTTAGCCAATGCTACTGGTTAAAAATATACATATTCTGAGCTTGTGCAAGTGTTTGGCTGGGTTGCAGTTTAAATACCTGTAAACAAACAAAGAAGCAGGCAGGATGAGGAGGAGCTGTAAATCAAAACAGCACTCTTCAACTCCATTTTCAATTTCTTATATTTTCCAGTCATGCACACACACAAACACACTCACTCTTCCTGCCCATCCACCCACAATACCTGCTTCCTCTATTTGATATGTTCCACTGTGAGATTCATTAATATGGAAATGATTAACTTAATGTTCTACAAGTAGAAAAATATAGATTACTGAGGAAATTGAGTTGCTTGTTGCTGCTCCTCAAATGCCTGAATTGTGCTAGGATGACTCATAAGCAAAGATTTTCTCTCTCTCTCTCCACCCATTATTATTTCAGCATCTCTTTGCTTTCAGCATGAAAATATAATTGCTGTCATTTTGTTTGTGAATTCAGGGAAACGTTTCGGGAGGCTCAAAATTTGTGCTGTGCTGTTTTGTTTTTGTACTTTATTGGCAGAAAGTGTGTGCAGAAAACCACCAAATCCAACCCCTGGTGGGATACTTGTTTTTGTGTATCACTCTTGCGGGTTGAAAGGAGATTGTCTCACGTCAGATGCAGGTGTGTGGCAAAACCTGTCTGGGAAAATAGTGGTAAAATAGTTGGGTGTTTGAGTGTCTGATTTGAAATGCATCTCAGCAGGGTGTCAGCGTTGTTTACAGTTTTTGTGCATTTTACTGAGCAATTTCGGGAAACCATGGTGAGCTCCCACATCTGTAGTGACGAGGGACATAAAAAGGAAAGACCAGCAGTGGTGATGCCACTGGAGCCCTCAAGTGGTTTAATTGGCTCAAATACTGTAATACTATGTGACATGAGAGCCGGCATAGTTAAGCAGTAGTGACAGGTCAGTGGTTTATGTGCTGCGATAAGTAATAGTGTAATATGACAGTTTCCTAATGACACATTGTTAACCCTTACATTGAGAAGATTCCAAACTTTTATTTGAGATGTGAATAACATAATACATTACCTGTGCGCCCTTGAAGACAACCTGGAAGCTCCTGCAAGTCCACAAGGCAGCTTTTCACCAATAGGAACAGCTTGTAGTGCACAGATCCTGCATTTTCTCATTGTGTCATCCTAGCACAACTGAAGATGCTTATTAAGGCATGCAAAGTCCTAAGGGATGCCTACCCTAACAAGGACCAAGAATGTCATCTTAACCATACAGCTCCAGCACTAGTCATGCTCCACCACATTGTGGAATTCCCTCAGCACAGAGGTGCATCCGGAACCTTCACTACATAGCTTTTGGCAAGTGCTGAAGCCTTGCCTCTTTTTCCTGATCTTTGACACCTGAGAGGAGTATTTTTTAGGATTCACCCTCTTCCCCTGACTGTGATTTGTCTTACCTATTTTTAATACGTAATTTTAAATCGTTGTAACCCATGTTGGGGCCTGCTGGTGTAGAGTGAAATAATAATGATAACAACAACAACTACTACTACTACTACTACTACTACTACTACAATAATAATACTTTTGAACTATTTTCTACAGCAGTTTAGGACTGCCCTGTACAGGCAGTCCTGTGTTTACATGGGGGTTACGTTCTGAGGCACTGTGTGCGTTGGTGAATTTGCATATAATTGAAACCCATTGAAAATGCCTGCAAACACCCCATTCCTCCCCTATTCCATTCTTTTAGTGACATTTCAGTGACATCTTTATGGCCTTTCTGGGTCACTTTCAGGTTCGGCGTGATACGCATGTACACAGTTGCACGCATATTGAACGTGCATAAATGGGGGGCTGCCTTTACATCTTCCAGATTAGTAGGTGTTTCTGAACACAAAAACTTGGTATTCATGAATTGTGGGGTATGGGCTGGGGTGCACACTCAAGCCTCACTCCAACATTGTTGTGCCTGCTGCATGCTTGGTGCTCAACCATCTCCATGTTGAGTGTGGAAGATCTGCAGGGGGGAGGGTCTTCTACCCATGTTGGCTTGCATTTTGAGGAAAACCCTCCATATGATTGAGGACCCTGAATAAAACAGAGTCCCTCATCTCATGAACTGTTTTCTTCACATACAAGTCAACACATGGAAGCCCCCTGCACATCTTTCCTGCGTGATGTACTTTGCACATAATTTTTTTTGTGCCAAGGTGGCACAGAAATAAAGGGATGTGACGGTCTGGTGGGTGGGTGTGCGTGTGCCACAAGGAGCACAGTCAGGGTGGGGCTTGCTTGTGTGCCTGCACCCATAGCGTTTGCATGCTCAGGTGAGTGCCCTTTAAACCTTTTTGGTAGAGCTGGTATTTTGTAGCCCTAATTAAGCAGGTAGACAATTGTTTCAATGCATTTCTGTCACATCTTCTCATGCTTTTTTTCCCTTGGCATGGTTCATACACAGGTGAGGTGTGTTGGGTCTATCTGTGAAGGGATGCAGGAACAAGCAGCAGACAATGTGTTTGCCTCCACCAAAGAAATCTCTCTCTCTCTCTCTCTCTCTCTCTCTCTCTCTCTCTCTCTCTCAGGGGCAGTTCACAGAAGACAGATTGCCTGTTGCAACAAAGTAAAATTTTGTCCTGTAACTCCTAGGATCAGCAAACATCCTAGGTGCCTTTTGAAACCTCTTCTAGACCTGATGCATAGTTTCCACAATTTCCATCTTCTTCTAGCTGATTTGCTCACTGAAATTTCTAATAAGTATAAAAGCAAGCAATTTGGCAAGATAAGGTGGTGTATTGTTTTGCTATCTAAAATGGAAGGTGTTGCCTTAGGTATATTTGGGATATTTCAAAATCCCGTTTTTGCAAGTGTCTTTCATTTCTGACCCCAGGCAAACCAGCCAGGTTGACTTAAAGAGATAAGAAATCCTGTATAATGTGCAGTACTTTCCTGCCATCCCATGGATACTAATTATGGCACATTTAAGTTTTATTTGGAACGAATTCACATTTGAGGGTCATCTAGTAAATTACTGTGGTGCTCCCACTGGCTCTTGGGAAATGAGGTTGAAAATTCTCAATTGGCCTTCAAGAAGCTTGAGACATGTCAGCTGGAGCGGTAGTTAGAGAGACCCATGAGAGATGTGGAATCACCTGTTTCTACTCAGGCTGGGAATGCAGCCAAAATGGCCTTGCTGTTCTATTCAGCACATCCATTTAGGGCCCCAGTTTGGAGCCAGAAAGTGCATCGGCTGAATTAAGATGAAAAGAAGAACAACCCCCTACTACTCCCTATGAAATGTGAGTTTGGAGGCGTGCAGGGAACAGGTGGGTGGGGGAGAGAGAAGCTGGTTTTGAGCAGACTTTAGATTTTTCTGTACACATTCTTAATAGCTTGTCCTCAGACCTACCATGTCTTGTTGGGTCATTTAATTTTCTGGCAGAGCAATGGGATATTTTATACCAGCATTTCCCAACGGCTGGGATTTTGACAGAGAAATACTAGCTGGAAATCTTGGAGGAAATACATGGACAGCTTCCGTCTGTTTTTTTAACCTAGCAATTGACTTGTTACTCCTTTCTTTAGCATCGATACAAGAGTAAATATCCTATATGCAGTGCGTGTGTGGTGGGTATTCTGCTTTCCCATACTTTTAGCAATCAGGCTTAAGAGCATTTCAGCTACCACGCTTATCAGACTGAGAGACATCTGAAAGGGAGAAGTCAGATCTAGTTTGGAAAGGCAGCAATGATGTTGCCAGGTGTTGCAATTGCCTGGTTCAGAATATGAATCTAGCACACTTTTAATACACACCTGTATTGCAAGCCAGGGTCATTTCTTTTCCACTCATCATACTCCAACTCAGATTATAAAACATGTCTGAAAAGCACTTGCCATTTACATTTACTTGGCTACTGCAGCAGGAGAATAGGAGCCCCCTCCCCCCACAAAAAAGGGACTGAAGCGTGAGCTGCTTAGTTTGGATCCAGACCATTTGTTTTTGTTTGGTGCATGCAAGTGTTTTGCACCCTGGGCAGCTGGGAAAGTGTCCCCCAGCTCTGTTTGTAAATGCACACACACCATTTCGGCTGGATTGCAGGGTTGATTAGAGTGGAGGTGGAAGCAGGAGTGGTTACATTCATCTGCAGCTGTTAGTATTTAAAAGTGGTGGGGCCAACAATGAGGTTGCTATAGCAGCAATAGCTTAGCAGATAACCTGAACCCAATGTGCTAGGGATCCCAGTGCTGGGTGACCAATAGCAGGGAGCCACCAGTAGCAGCCAGGTGGAGTATATATTTGGGGTGGAGATGAGGGTGTGGTATGTGTACTACTGGTAAATGTTTTATAGATGCTTAATTTATGGATCCTGTGTCCATTGTGACTTAACCTTTAGCTAAGTTTGCTCCTTTTCTTGATCAGTTTGGCCTGGGTTTTCAGGTTGCTTCCATAGATTCACTGGTGTTGTTTCATGCTGAGGACGCTCAGTCTTGGGTAAAGCATTTACAGAATGTTTAATTTATAATTAATGCTTAATTTGTGCTCCCTATTATTCCACACAGTCTGTGGGTGGGCTCACATGCTTGAGTTAAGGTTTTGTACTTCTGTTGTAGCTGGAATCTGGATGGTGTTAGGTTGATATGTGGAGATGGTATTGGTTATTGGTAAGGGGCAATACTGAACTGTGTGCTCACATGTTGCATCCTTTTTTACTGCTCAGTTGTGGCTCCTGGTGTTCATATCCCACTCTTGACCTTCCTGGGCAACACCCCTTGACTCATCTGGGTTCTGACCACATGGCAGAATTTTGTTTTTCAGGAGTTGCCAACCCTAACAATTGCCAGCCTTTTGGTTGCCCTTTTTACACCATCAGACATTTTGTAGTGACTGAGACAGTCCTTGCCTATAATGGTGTAAATAAATGACTGTGCGAGTGTGTGTGAGGTGGAGAAAAGCAGGAAAGGGAGTAGAATGTGCAGCTCACCCCATATGATGGTTTGGAAGTAAGCAGGGCATTTTTCAGCTGAACTTGCCAGACCTCAGCTCCAGCACCTCTCATGTGGGCTCCATTGCCATTATAAGAGAACGAAGGAAGGTGCTCGTTGCGAGTTCTGGCACCTCTTTTTCTAGAAAAATATCACTGGAAGTAAGTCCCACTGTGTTCAAACTAGTGAGTGTGTAGTCCAATTTAATTCCATTATGTTGTTTAAAGTGGCTTGTGGAATAGACTGGGAATTTCTAGTTAGCGCCAACACTGAAGTTGCTATGTACATGTTAATGTTTCCTGGTGTAAGTTGCAGGATATAAGAGGGCATTTCTTCGGGCAATTACATTCCCTCAAAATAATTGTTTTTAGCTGCTAACCTTTGTGTAGTTCAAAGCTCTCATTTCTTTCTCAGTACCCATTCTGATGAGCATAGTTCAGAATACATTGCCTATCATCCATAAAATGCTCTGGGGCAAATTTCTCATTAATGGCATTATTAATAATTGTCACAGAAAAGGCCCTAATAGCATCAGACGTAATCCTGGTCACATGTCTCAATCTTTATTATCAAGAGAGGGGGATGCATCATTAAGTCCCACCGACCATTTTCACGGAGCTGTACAAAGTGAAGCCCTTGCTCTTAGAAGCATGAAGTCTGGGGGAAATTAAAAGCTGTTCATTATAAATTCAGGATTCAAAAGTCTTGTTTTCAATTAATAAGGAGTGAAGAAGGACTGGGTTCATAACTTCTTTTAAGTTGGTATCATTCCCTAGTTACTGAACTCATTAAGAGATTCAAGCCTTCTGCTCATTCTAATGCACTGAATTTATGCTGAGTTAAGATAGCCCTCCCAAACTCTTGGCACAATAGTCTATCCTATCAGGGCCCTGATGTGCATATTTAGCAAACTAAACAATGTCAACATGCAATAGGACAATAGGGTTGCATCTGTCTGAGCATCCTTTGGCCCCTCTTCATCCACCATTGGCTTCTGCATCAATATGATACATTTTTCCCCGTAGACTTGAGTCCTAAGTGTGCATATCCAACATATAGGAAACCTGATCAAGTCCAAGATAAGCATGTTTACATTCTATTTGTTTAAATAGAAGAGTTAAGCATGCTCCTAAATGTATCCTGTGGACAGGTGCTTAACTTTGAGTTGGATTATTCCCAAGAACATCTCCTTGTACCTCTGATTTAAAGCTTATTTCTCATTGAGACAAATGGCCTATATGTAGATGACATTGTGTCTGCCTGTCTATTTTATTCATTTAAGAAGGTTCATAAACTGCTTACTCAAAAGATATCTAAGCAGTGTACATAAAACAGTAAGATGATTATCACTAATATGCAGATAAAATCGGCGGGATTTAAAAACTAAGTATACATAACTAAATTATGGCTTGCTGAAGTAAAAAGAAAGCTATTTAGCAGGTCTATTAAATCTGTCTAATGTTAATACGTGGGGAGCTCCAAAATATAGGTGCTGCCACACTGAAAGGCTGAAAGACACATGCAGAATCAACATTATGAAGTGCTTGTAAATGTTCAGGTTCCATAGATTGAAGTGGCTGAGCACAGATCTGCCTGAGACCATCATTAGAGAGATTTTGGGACTTTTCAGATATTCAGCTAGGGTAGAAAGTATTAAAAGGGAGTCGAATTGCAATGACAGGTTCTGCCTCCCAATTATAATTGGTGGTTTGAAGATCGAAGAGTGTCTCTTACAGATACAGATGATAAGGCAGGGTTTCTGATCATGCAGAGAGGTCTCTCTTCTATCTGTGGAACAAATGAGGCTGTTCATAACACACATTGTGCATGTTCCATCTACCCTAATTGAACATCCGAAAAACCCTACTGGGGCAGTGTGTCAAAGGGAGCAGTTGAGCTTAAAAACCTCCAAGGAGTGAGAGTTCACCACCTCCCAAGGGGGACTGTTCCACTGTTGAACAGCTCTTACTGTCAGAAAGTTTTTCCTGATGTTTAGTCGGAATCTCCTTTATTGTAACTTGAAGCCATTGGTTTGAGTCCTACCCTCCAGAGCAGGAGAAAACAAACCTGCTCTATCTTCCATGTGACAGCCTTTGAGATATTTGAAGATGCCTATCATATCTCCTCTCAGTCTCCTGTCATAGTGATGGGATAGACAAGAGATGGAAAAAATGGAAATTTTAACTACATGAGGGTTTGTTTTCTGTAAGCCAGCTCCTCAAACATCCATCTGTCTGGTTTTAAGGTGAAAGCCTTGAGACCATCACAAAGAATGATAGGCTTTGTTAGAGAAGGGAACTTGATCAGCCCACCTCATAGGATATTCAAAAGGAAAGCCATAATCCATCCAAAATAAACTTTTAAAGTCTGTGTTAGCAGGATCTCCCGCTGCTTCTATGAGAACAGAGGAAGGCAAACAAGCTTTTTGAGGAAATTGCTGAATAAAACCCAGATCAACTGCCTTGATGCTGGCTTTAAAACTATGAGAGATTTTTTCCCTGAAGAAAGTTCATAGCCCTTGTCAAGTGTTCTAATGTTAGGGTCTGAAAACAGACAAGATGGGCCTGTGGGAATGAATTCAGTGGTACCTCGGGTTAAGAACTTAATTTGTTCTGGAGGTCCGTTCTTAACCTGAAACTGTTCTTAACCTGAGGTACCACTTTAGCTAATGGGGCCTCCTGCTGCCTCCATGCCGCCGGAGCACGATTTCTGTTCTCATCCTGAAGCAAAGTTCTTAACCCGAGGCACTATTTCTGGGTTAGCGGAGTCTGTAACCTGAAGCGTCTGTAACCCAAGGTATCGCTGTGCACTAGCTCTACCCCACTCCATGAATGGAAGGCAACTGCCCAAAGTGGGGAGACTTCTCTCCTTCTGGAGCCCCCCCATCTGCTTTAGAAACCCCAAACCACTGAAGTACAGTGCTCCAACCCCTAGCTCCCTGAGCCATTCCAGAAGGACACTGCAGTCAACAGTATTGATTTGAGCTTCTTAGCTGAGATTTTCCTACCCTTACTTCAACACTCCTCCTCCAAAGGAAGCATTAATCACTCACTGGATCCATGCAAGCAATTCTATTTGGCAAGCTCTAAGAAGCTAAGATGGGTCAGCGTCAAAAGGCAGGTGATCAGCCACACTTCCCCAAGTAATTGGTCCACATCCCTAGGTGACAATAATTGAAACAGATCCAGCATCACGAGCTGCAAAGTGTTGATGCGCAATCTGTTGGGGTTTGTGTGTGTGTGTGTGTGATGACTAAATGTTTGGTTAACAATAGCACTTGATTCTGTGCATTTGCATAGTATTTATAGGCCACCTTTCCCATGGGAAATTGCTCAAGACAGCATACGTGCGGAAAATAATAATCAATTACAGTGAAAACAATACAACATAAAAGCAGGCATAAATACGAGGTATGAAAACAGCAACAGGCAATTCAAATCAATTAACACCTTTTGGTAAATACAAAAGATATTTTTAGCTGCCTTCTAATGAAGGGGTTTGAAGCAACGACGTTTCAAAAACCACAAACCTTTTGGCACTTTTCTTTCTACATTAACCCTTTTTAAAATCGTGTGCTCCAGATTCGCCACTTGGCAAAACATTGCCTGACTTCCAAAACTGGAGAGATTAAAGGAATATAATAAAAGATTGCAAACTTTAGCATAAATTATCTGGGAAGTGCTGCCTGTGCAAGCTCTCCTGAAATCAGCCAGCCAGCTAAGCACATTTTGCCCCATTGATAACAATGGGAGACTCAAGCATGTATGGTAGTATTTTCCATTGAACTCAGTGGTAATCTACAAATGCTTAACTTGGGCTGCAGCAGTGCCATTTTTTAGGGATGTCTGTTTGGTATGATATGGGGCTGCTGATGAAAACAGCATCCCTGAGCTACATTCTCCCCTCCTCTTTCAAAATATGTGTTGCTCCTGTGTCCCTGCTGCATATCAGCCAACGAGAGAAGTCTTTTTTTCTTCAATTATATTTTATTAAATTTCAACATTTTTAGCATCTATAATCAAAACACAGTTACGTCTTTTTTCTTATTTTTGTCAACTTCCCAACCCGTTTTCCGTGGAGTTGTTGTTTCTCCCCTTCTATCTATTAAATCACAACCAGAGTATAATAATCTAATTACTTCTATGGCTCATAGCTCAAATCCTGCTCATGAGTTCATCATACTACAGTATTTCTTTAAGTAGTCTGGAAAAGGCATCCATTCTTCCATAAAACCCTCATCATTAGATTATCTTACTTTTGCTGTTATTTTTGCCAGTTCTGCATACGGTAGTTCATTATCTTACTTATCCATTCTTCTTTGGTGGGAATGTCTTCCTTCCATTTCTGCACATAAAGAATTCTAGCTGCTGCTGTTGCATACATGAACAACTTCAACAGTTTTGGAGTGGGAGATTTCTGCCCCTGTAATCCCCAACAAAAACACTTCAGGGTTTTGCTTGCTTGTTTGTTATACTCATTTTAAACTTTTTTTTTATCTTGTCGGGTATACCGTATTTTTCGCTCTATAACACGCACCCGACCATAACCCGCACATAGTTTTTAGAGGAGGAAAATCCGTAGGCATGCCAACCGTAGGCATTTCCTCCATAACACGCACAGACATTTCCCCTTACTTTCTAGGAGGAAAAAAGTGAGTGTTATGGTGCAAAAAATACAGTAATTTCCCAAAATACCCTCGCTTTTTTAGAAGTCCTCCATGTATGAAAGAAAGATTCAGCTACCTGTTTACACTTCCAGCAATTGTCAGGAGCCAATGAGAGAAGTCTTTCTGCATGTTATGGAGGTGTAGAATGCAACATGGGTGCCATTTTTGGAGGATGGAGCCTGTTGCAGTTACCTCTCATTCTGCACTCGACAGTTCCATTTTAGGTTTCCAGCACTAATATTACGACCAGCACGGTGTCATTCCATCAACCCTGGAGTACAGTTTGTGACACACATTGCCAATTCTCAGCTCTCGAGGCTCCTCATTGGTATGCGGTGCAAGCACAGCACCTCTCTATAACCTTGATAAATTAAAAATTGACTTATCAATATTCAATCATGCCACCTCATTTGTCCATTCCTTTTCTGTCTGGCATTTCTAAGTTGAAATTGGCACTGGCCTAAGTAAATGGAATTAAAATTGCATATTCCCCCTTTAAAACTGAAATTAAATCAGTCTGCTACTAATGTCATCCTAAAACACCATGGTTTAGCTGAGGTGATATAATGTATAGTGGCAGATGTAATATTAACAAGTGTTCCTTTTCATTACAGCACTGGTCTTCTGGCATTTTATCAAGCATCTGATTTAATATTTCACTGGTAAAGTGAAGCAATGGCAGGTGCAGGCTGTCCAGCGTATTTTGGTATTAAAATTAAATTTGCAGACTTCTTGGTAGCTTTTATTTATGAGGCTCTATCACACAGAGAAAGGAGACTTTCAAGTTTTTGCATGCTGGCTGGTTGGTGATTTCTCACATCTGCCTCTCGCTTACCTTTTGCTTCAACTTCTCTCTCTTTTAGAATCCATCAAGTCAATGTGTCTCCATTCTAAAATCTATTTATTTTAAAGCGATTCGATTTCTGAACACAACTGCGGCGTAGTTTACTAGTGTGGAGTCATTCCCAGTTAACAATATTGGCTAAAGAAACTAAAAACATGAAGCCTGACTTGGTTTCCTCCCGTTGTGGTTTGGAACGTAAAATTATTGCATCAAGACATCTAACCATTTAAGCATCATGCTGAAGTATCTGAGCATGAAGTATCTGAGGCATGCGACTTTCAGAGCTGTCATATTTCACTTTTAAGCTCAGGCATGAAAATTATTGGAATTTGAATGGCACAATAAACATGTGGCATTATCAATTGTAAACAGTGTGCATGCATTTAAAGAGCAGAGTTTCTCTGCATTATACAAATGTGTATGATGATTCTTATTCTTTTATTTATATAGGCCATCTATCACTTTGCAATGTTACATGAGCAAAGAACAAGCCCCTATTGTGCAGTGCATTCAGTCTAAGTTTGAGACTATGGGCGAGGATAAGCAAGAATAACAGATCAGAAGAGAGCAATAGGGAGGGGGGACTGGGTAATATGGGTCTAAATGTGAAAAAATGCAGTTATATGTATTTAACCTTAATTATGGTTGAGAGCAGAGACGTGGGTGGCGCTGTGGGTTAAACCACAGAGCCTAGGACTTGCCGATCAGTAGGTCGGTGGTTCGAATCCCCGCGAAGTGGTGAGCTCCCGTTCCTCGGTCCCTGCTCCTGCCAACCTAGCAGTTCGAAAGCACGTCAAAGTGCAAGTAGATAAATAGGTACCGCTCCGGCGGGAAGGTAAACAGTGTTTCCGTGCGCTGCTCTGGTTCGCCAGAAGCAGCTTAGTCATGCTGGCCACTTGACCTGGAAGCTGTATTCTGGCTCCCTCGGCCAATAAAGCGAGATGAGCGCCGCAACCCCAGAGTCAGTCACGACTGGACCTAATGGTCAGGGTCCTTATGGTTGAGAACAGAGGGGTAAATCCGAAGGCTTTGTGGAAGAAGCAAACATTGTGTTGCGGGTGGGGGAATCAATCTATTTCAGGCCTGGGTCACTTTTGCTTGCGCCAAATTCTGCATTGATCTGCCATGTTTTTGATCTTCATGAAAACTCACATTTAAATACAATTTTCTCTCAGTTGACGCACTTCTGAACTTTGTTTTCTCCTCACAATATGCATTTTGATAATTTTGAGTGCAGAACGGTGACAAAGCGGCCCACCTCCCCACTTTACCCCGACAGCTTGGGGTAAGCTTGGGAGTCGCAGGCGGATGGCGTGCCGAATATTACCCCCCTCAGTGAGGGCATCCGGGGCGGTCTGCCCCCACTGCTCCCCTTTCCTACGCCCCTGATCACTATCTCCCTGCAGTCTGAGGGAAGAGAGGGACCAAGCACCTCACAAAGTTGTTCTGTGGGAAAGGGCGTACAGAGGTCATGATGGAGAAAGGATCAGGCCTTCACTTCTGTGCACAGCACAAAGGAATTGGATCGTTTTATATAGATGTTCCATTCATAATTCATTGCATCAAATTTGTACCATGTTGTCTAAACTCAAGCTACATTTTGCATGCAAGTTTAAAAACTGAAACAAGAATCGGTTTTGATAGGGGAGCTAACCATTCCGCGACTCCTCCTCATAGTCTAGTTTATGCTCTCATTGCAATTTAGCAAGGAAAAAATTGCTAAATTGTTGTTAATTTTGTGAGTGCATCCAGATTTTATGGTTTGGGGATTACATTAAGTATTGTTTTATTGTTCCTTTTAAAAATTAAATTTGATTATCTTTGGTTCTTATTAGTTTTACCCTCCCGGGTTCATCTATAGCAGAAATGTTCAATCTGTTCTGTCAGCACTTTGATGCTCTCTGTAGGCAGTTCCATAGACAAGTCCTTTTCACTTTATGTATTCTGAATGTAATTATTAGGGGTTGTGCATCACCTCTGTTGCTTTCCGAATTATGAGTCAGGCGGGAACAATTCAGGCAAGTTTATCACATTCCTAAGTCAAATGGCATCATTTAAAAGGCGTCTCAAAAGTCCTGAGTCACTCTGTGGACTTGGGTGCCCCCAAAACACTGCACTTTTAAAAAGCAAAACAGATTAAGCTGTCCCAGAGAATGCTCTGAGCATGAGTGAGAAAGGGCAGAAGAGGTGAGGGAAAATCTTTCATTTTGATGAACAGATCTAGGTTTTAATCAAAGTAAATCATTTCTCCAAAGCACTCCAATCACAGTTATTTTTGGGGGGGGTGGGGAAATGGTGAAACTTTGTTTTTTTTACATGCATCTAGACTGATTCAAGGCCCCCACACCCCATCAGCAAAAAAACCTTCTAGTTTATTATTTGCAAATTTAGAGGGGAATATTCTTTAGATATCGCAGAATATTTGTTCCCATGATAAATAATTAGGCCCCTGTCAATAGATCAATAATTATTTCCCCTATCACCAGGGGGTATAACATATTTACATATTCCAAAAATAATTGTTAGAGGGTCCATAACGATTTATTTTTTCTTTTTATATAAATTATGCTCAAAGCAGTTCAGAGTCTGTAAACCCAAACATCAAAATGTCAGTTCTGCAACAATTGTAAATGTGAATATGCCAAATATGTAAATACACCAAATAAATCAAAACTTTGCCTAAGGCTACAATTCTAGCCCCATTTGCTTGGGAGTAAGGCACACTGAATTCAGTAAGACTAACTTCTGGATAGACCTGATTAGAACTGCACTTATAATTGGTAGCTAACAAAATGACAACATTCAACCAAGTAAAGGGCTGAATGCTCCTCCTATGTCTCAGATCTACACAGAAGTAAATCTCATTAAGTTCAATGGGAGTCACTCCCAGGGAAATCCTAAATTTTCCTAAGCATATCACACTCAAAACATGCTTTGATAAATGAGAATGATTATCACAAAAGCAACCATGTTTAGCTAGCCAACAAATACAGTGGTACCTTGGGTTAAACACTTAATTCGTTTCAGAGGTCCGTTCTTAACCTGAAACTGTTCTTAACCTGAAGCACCACTTTAGCTAATGGGGCCTCCCACTGCCGCTGCGCCGCCGAAGCACGATTTCTGTTCTCATCCTGAAGCAAAGTTCTTAACCTGAGGTACTATTTCTGGCTTAGTGGAGTCTGTAACCTGAAGCGTATGTAACCTGAAGCATATGTAACCTAAGGTACTGCTGTATTTCTCAAACTAATCTATACCAATAAAATATCAGCAGAAAAAATGTGAAGATCAAATTGTACTATGATTAACACAAGGTATGTGCTTCAAAATCTGTCAAATAGGTGGAATTATGATAAGGCAGTGGAAAGTACATGAGAGCCAGTGTGGTGTAGTGGTTAGGAGCGGTAGATTCGTAATCTGGGGAACCGGGTTTGCTTCCCCTCTCCTCCACATGCAGCTGCTAGGTGACCTTGGGCCAGTTACACTTCTCTGAAGTCTCTCAGCCCCACTCACCTCAAAGAGTGTTTGTTGTGGAGGAGGAAGGGAAAGGAGAATATTAGCCGCTTTAAGACTCCTTCAGGTAGTGATAAAGCGGGATATCAAATCCAAACTCCTCCTCTTCTTCATCTCAGAGAGCATCAGAGAACACCAGAAAACCTCTCTCTATTTTTTCGTCCCTTTAACCGCACCCCTAGCCCCTCTCAAGGGAGTTCACCAAGACTCACGAACAATGCAGTGGTAGAGTTTGACAATCGACAGCTTTTGAGATCCCACGCCAACCAAAAGCATTACTGTCAAGACAAGAGACACAAACAAGTCTGAAGCATTCGCATTTCAAATGGCAATGGAACCAGTTGCCTTTCAAAGTGAATAATTGCATCCTAGACTTGAAAGTTCTCATACAGATTTTGCCTACAGATTTGCAGATATTTTGATGTTGTTGGGGGTGGGGAGGCGAAAGCTCTTCTTGCCAGTCATACTGGGTTTGGGAAGTGCTCAGAAGCAGTGAGAAACTCAGAACAAAGTTAAAAATGTGCCCTTACCAGTCACTTTGTCCTCACCACAGTGCGCTTGCCAGGTCATAATATATTCTCATTGTGAGTGTGCTGGTGAGCACAGTTGTTGACCTCAATTCATATGTTTCCCACCAGAGAAAAATTCTTCATGGGATGGAAAGGGATGGGCTTCTGAAAGACCCTAAAGCACATCTGAAGCAGGGCCTCTGTGCAGAGCTTTCAATGCACTGCCACATGATTCATCACCTAAAAAGAAGAAGAGTGAAAATAGAATAAATTAGGGTATATCTGCTGGAGTCTTACATTACTTTCTCCTAGATGGTAAGGAGGGACAACTGCCCATTCCTGCACTATGCAGAGAGAAAATCTACAGCAGACAATGTACAAATCTGGGAATAGGAGATCCCTTTCCTGCATCCTCATTTTTGTCTTGGAGAATGAAGCGCATTCTTTCAATTTTGTCTCTTGTTTTTAAATAACGAATCATTTCACAAGAGAGCTCCAAATCCATAATCTGTTCTTTTAAAGATGGGATGTTTTAATGTGTTTTTGCAGCTTACCCAGACCTTGTGCATATTTGCTCTGTGCCGTAAATATTACCACTGGCTTCACTCTTGAAGTGCCTATTGCTAGCAATTACTTCTCAGGAAAAATTCGGTGTAATATAAATGAATAGTATAGATATAGTTTTTTTATCTGCTGGAAACAGAGCCATGTTTCATTTTCTCATTCTCTCCCAAGTACTGCCTGGGAACTGATGGGTTTGGTCGGTATTTACTGATATGTGAAAAATTAACTTTCTATTCACTGGCTGGAATTTGCTCTGCTGCCAGGGATGGGAGATTGATGTTGGGGGAGAGTGATTAGTGTTCTGACAGTAAGACAATGGTTGCTCCTGACCCTTGCCTGGCCTTTCTTACACCTCACTGCATCCTGATCCATAGACGGAGCTGAGCTGACTTTTTCTCACTTTGTGTGGGTGCCACAGAGGGAGAGGCTGTCTGTGAGTTAGTCACCAAAGACCCTAGAACATTCCTTCCGAAAAGAGCCACCCAAGGAATGGCAATTAAGTCAGAAGTCAGACAGGTCTTTGAAAATTGGGATTAAAGGATGTTCTAACTTATCTTTGCAGCAACCAACTTCTCAGAGGTAGTCAATGAAGCAACCAAGTGGTAGTAAAGAATTTAGCTAGAGGAAAACACCTTGGAGCATAGGAGGAAACTGCTAGGGGCTGTGGGGGCTTAGAGCCCCACAATAAAACATTTGAGGGGGCTGGGCCCCCACAAAGTTGATGAGTATTCCCATTCAAATGGTGTATGTGCCCTGCATCATGTGATCGATTATGAGGGGTGGGGCTTACCTGGGCCTCCACCATATTTTATTTGTTGGCACTCCTGCCTTGGAGGGTGTATTGGGATGGAGAAGAAACTTGTTAGTTTGTATTTTTAGGCCAACCTACCTAATCCACACTTCCCCAAACAATATGTGAAGTGAAACTATGCTCTCTCTGCATTTCTCTGAATCTTGTGGTGCAGTTCTCTAGCGAAAAATTGTGTGCAAAAATGTTTATATTGAGGGGAAAGTGTGCCCAGAAATGCACATAATTGTGAACGTAACATACAAATATGTGTTAATGTTAGACAAAGTTACATACAAAAGATGTGTGTGTTGGGAGAAATGAGCACTTAAATACGGGAAATCTTTCATGAAGACTTCAAAAATGTGGTTCACAAATGTGGCGAATTGAACTTCAGAGAGGAAGAATGGGCAACTGAGAGAAACCAAAATTGACAGATCTTTCCATCCCTAAGTATGAGAAGCTGAGCACACGGCACCATTAATTTGTTTTCAAATGTCCTATCCATCATTGTAATGTTTTGGAGACTGAAGAAAGCAGGTATTAAACAAGTGTGAAGTGAAGAGACAGGCTCTGGGCAGCATATTCTGTGGGCTTAATGGCACAGATAAATGTCTTTTCCCCCATAAGATTTTATTAAAGCTTTTTCATGATACAAGAAAAGAAAAGAAACTAAATAAAAACAAAAACAGAGAAAGGAAGAGAAAAGAAAATGTAGACTCCTCTCTCAAAGGTAGCTCTTCATTTACAGAAAGTGGTGGACCCTCCCAGTTCTCACCTTTTCCCAGACTTTCGCCCTGGGAGATCTTCACTTCCTTACTTCAGGGCTCTTCCACCAACTATCCACCACCTTCCTGTGGGCCACAGTAACAGCCCAGAGCAGAGGACACCAAAGAAGAAAAAAGGAAAGGAAAGGGGAGAGAAAGACAAAAAAATAAAAAGGACTTCCAATTTTCTGTCCATCAGTTACATAAAATAAATTATTCAAAACATTTGCTCTAGGATGACATCCAACTATTCTGTTTTACATGTGAATGAGGCAGACACCTATGTAAACAAGTGTGGCTGTTGCCGTCATGCCTAGTTTGATCCTAACATATTTTTTCTTTGGGAGTTGTAGTCATCAGCACTTTCAAAGAGTGTTGGGGAGATGTTGGCTTGTTCAAGGGACTTCCAAGCAATCTCTCAAACCTAAGTCTTGTTATCTTGGTAGGGAAAACCAGTAGGTGCCGATGGCGGCCAGCTTTCTTTCTTTTCTGAGATGCTCAGCAGCTCTGGGAAAATTAAGCTTGTTATCATAATTGATCCTGGGGAGAAGGTGCCGACACGTTCATTCATTTCCATGCCGGCATACTGTGAGATGGCAAACACAGAATTATGACCTTGCACCTGGC